>NC_136072.1:540000943-541200943 GCF_964261635.1 Lissotriton helveticus | reverse complement strand
TGTATGACGGTACAACGCGTACTTTTACAATGCGTACCGTTACCACGCAACTTTTACAACGCAAGTCTTTACAACGACTTGCGTTGGGGGGGCGCTGGATAGTAAATTTTTTAATTTGCTATTCCAACTCCACTCCCCGTGGATAGTAGGGAAGGAGTTGGTTAGTAAATTAAATTATTTGCTATCCTGGAGCGCCCCCCCAGCGCAAGTCGTTGTAACGACTTTCATTGTAATAGTTGCGTGGTAACAGTACCGCGTTGTAAAAGATTCGTTGTAAAGGATGTTCCCCGTAAGCGGTGTCAGAGTGGCATTTAGTTACTGTTTTGAGCATGAAATTCTTTGTGATGTGTTTTGCATTGTCTTATGTGTATTTTTGTTTTCTCTTTCTTTTTTAGTGGGATATTGTTGATCCATACTGTGTCTGTGCAGAGTACGTGGTGTTGAGTTTAGCTGCTTCAGGCAAGTGAGTGGTTTTGTTTTGCAGTGTATAGGTATTTTTGATAAAGGTGAATTTTATTCATTGTTTATTTTACATAGTGATTGTTGTTGTTGACTTGTGTGACAATTTACTTTTATTAGTAATCATTATGGCTAGCCATAGAATGACTGCTCAGCAGGTGGTTGGTATGCTTCTTGAGTCTTCCTCTGAGCCGGATTATGACACTGACAGTGCATCTGAGGGAGAGGAGGGAGGGGAAGAATCTGGCAGTGAGTTTTCTCTCCACATGGAATCATCGGATGATGAAGGTACTCTCAGTGCAGATGAAGGGCTTGTGTTAGAGGAGGACACTGCTGTGCCGATGGTGCAAGAGGCATCTGGATTGCAGCCTGAGGCTGATAGTCTTCCTACTGGAAGTGTTGGACTCTGGGTTGATCCTAACATGGTGCACCCGGTGTTGCCTGCCTTTAGCGGCGAAGCAGGGTGTAGAGTGGATTGTGAAAACTTTTTGCCTATACAGTATTTTCAGTTATTTATGGATGATGTGTTTTTGGGTGAGATTGTAGAGCAGACTAATGTGTATGCTGAACAGTTTTTGAGGGTCAACAGTGACAAACGTAGGCCCCACTCTAGAGCTACCCGGTGGACTCCCACAAATCTGGAAGAGCTTTTTGGGATTGACTTTATTGATGGGTTTGTTAAAGAAGCTGAACCTGGCTTCATATTGGTCTACCAGTCCTTTGATGGCAACAGCCATATTTCCAGCTGTTATGACTCGTGATCGGTATTTACTTTTGCTACGCATGTTGCATTTTGTGGATAATTCTTTGGCGTTGCCACGTAGTCACCCTGACTGTGACCATCTTTTTAAGATTCGGCCTGTTCTTGATCACTTTGTTGATCGATTTTCAGAGATTTACATTCCTGGGAAAGAAATTTCTATTGATGAGTCTTTGGTTTTGTTCAAGGGTCGTTCGGTTTTTAGGCAGTACATCCCTAGCAAGAGGGCACGCTATGGAATTAAACTGTATATGTTGTCTGAGAGTAAGACAGGGTATGTTTTTAATTTTCGTGTGTACACTGGTAGAGATTCCACTATTGATCCCCCTGGTTGTCCGTCCACTTTTGGAGTGTCAGAGAAAATTGTGTGGGATCTTGCTAGAATACTGTTCAACAGAGACCACCATGTGTACCTTGATAACTTCTACACTGCTGTGCAATTGTTTAAGGAATTGCTTAAAGTGGACACTTTTGCATGTGGCACAACCCGCTCTAACCGCAAAGTTTTTCCAAAGGAGCTTGTTTGCAAGAAACTTCATAGGGGTCAGTGTAGTTCCTTATGTTGTGGCGAACTACTAGCTGTGAAATTTGTGGACAGGAGGGATGTGTACATGCTGAGTACCATCCATGATGAGAGTACTTCACCACTGCCAGTTTGGGGTCAGGTTGCTGAAGTGCAAAAACCTGTGTGCATTCTGGACTACAATAAGCACATGGGTGGTGTTGACAGAGTAGATCAGAGGTTGGAACCTTACACTGCTATTCGGAAGGCTTATGTTTGGTATAACAAGTTGGCCATCCATTTTTTCAATTTAGCAACTTTCAATGCTTTTATTGTGTTCAAGGAGTGTTCTCCTGGGTCAAAGTTGACATTTCTTCAGTTTCAGCACTCTGTGATATCTAGCCTTGTTGTTGTGGAGCAAGTAAGTGTTCCTAGATTTGGAGTGGTGGAGGATGTGGCTCGATTGAAAGATCGCCACTTTCCTGATTACATTCCTCCCACATCTACAAAAGACTTTCCCACTAGGAGATGTAGAGTCTGTTGGCGCAGAGGTTTGCGGAAGGAGACTCGTCTTTACTGCCCTGGGTGTCCTTCTAACCCTGGGCTGTGTGTGCCTGCTTGTTATAGAGCTTACCACACACAAAATAATTTTTGGGAGTATCCATGAGTGGTAAAATGTACTGCCTGGTCTGTGTTTTTTAAATGATTTGTATTCATTTTTTAAGGTTGGCATTTGTGCAATGTATTTAGTTACAGATTTTGTGTTACTAGATTTGCAATTATTTTGTTTGTTTTGTTAAAAAAAAAATCAAAATGTGATGGCGGTGTGCGTAGGCTGGCGCTTGGCGGGTGGTGTGGGCGGAGTGGTGCTTGGCTGGCGGTGTGCGTGGAGTGGCGCTTGGCTGTCGGTGTGCGTGGAGTGGCGCTTGGCTGGAGGTGTGCATGGAGTGGTGTCTGGCTGTCGGTGTGCGTGGAGTTGTGCTTGGCTGTCGGTGTGCGTGGAGTGGTGCTTGGCTGGAGGTGTGTGTGGAGTGGTGATTGGCTGGTGGTGTTCGTGGAGTGACGCTTGGCTGGCGGTGTGCGTGGAGTGGTGCTTGGCTGGAGGTGTGCGTGGAGTGGTGCTTGACTGGCGGTGTGCGTGGAGTGACGCTTGGCTGGTGGTGTGCGTGGAGTGGTGCTTGGCTGGAGGTGTGCGTGGAGTGGTGCTTGGCTGGCGGTGTGTGTGGAGTGGCGCTTGGCTTGCGGTGTGCATGGAGTGGTGCTTGGCTGGTGGTGTGCGTGGAGTGGCGCTTGGCTGGTGGTGTGCGTGGAGTGGTGCGTGGCTGGCGGTGTGTGTGGAGTGGTGCTTGGCTGTCGGTGTGCGTGGAGTGGTGCTTGGCTGTCGGTGTGCGTGGAGTGGTGCTTGGCTGTCGGTGTGCGTGGAGTGGTGCTTGGCTGTCGGTGTGCGTGGAGTGGCGCTTGGCTGTCGGAGTGCGTGGAGTGGTGCTTGGCTGTCGGTGTGCGTGGAGTGGTGCTTGGCTGGCGGTGTGCGTGGAGTGGAGCTTGGCTGGCGGTGTGCGTGGAGTGACGCTTGGCTGGCGGTATGCGTGGAGTGGTGCTTGGCTGGCGGTGTGCATGGCCTGGTGCTTGGATGGTGGTGTGGGTGGACTGGTGCTCGGCTGGCGGTGTGTGAGTAGTTACTTTCTGTTGGTCACTACACACACTGCTAGTTGAGCGACACTCCACGCAGTCCATCATTTTGTGTAATTGCAGTGTCAGGAATGTGGGCGTGTGAAAGTGATGGGCCCTTGAATGGCACTGTCTGCTGGTGTGAGTGTTGTAATGTGATGGGCCTGCGGCTGGCGGTGTGAATGTTTTGTATGTGTCACACGTATGAAAGGTGTATGAATGGCCTGTAAAGCGGTTGGTGCCTTGACGTGGCTTTACAGCTCACGAGCTGTGAGTCAGTGGTTCAGTTTCTCATACTTTCAATTATTCGCAGTGCATTTCATTTTTGTGAAATAACTTGCGAATATAATTGTATGTACTGAATCATCACTCACCCTCGTGCCAAATCCAACCAGTATGTGTGTGTGCTTGCGGATTAGATGGCTGTGCAGTAATATTTGTCTTTTTTCTCATTCTGCAGTAGGGTGTACCTTGTCCCTTTTTGTGAATGTTGTAATGTGTTGCTTTTCCTTACGGATGGTGTCAATGGTCCGATGTGTATCAGGTATGAAAGGTGCATGAATGGCCTGTAAAACGGTTGGTGCCTTGTCGTGGCTTTACAGCTCACGAGTTGCGAGTCACTAGTTCGGTTTTTATGCATTTATTTATTGACAGAGCATTTCATTTCGTTGAAATATCTTGTTAATAAAATTTTATGTACTGAACCATCACTCACCCTCCTGCCAAATCCAACCTGTATGTGTGTGTCTTTGGGGAATAGGTAGCCGTGCTGGAATGTTTGACTTTTGAGTAACTCTGTTAAGGTGTACATTACGCTATAAATAACTTACAAAATGTAGATATTATTGTTAAACCATGGGAGTATATGGTCATGTCTTTCTTGTGAATTCTAAGTTTTTTTTTATCCACAATGTCCTGCAAACTTGAAAATGTCTGTCACAATTTCCATGCAATATTGTCCCAAGAATCTCACGCTCTCGAATTGAAAACTTAATTCAGTCAAAACAATTTGGTTTTGCAAGGGGGTTCCCATGAGTTTTTGGCCCGGGGCTCGGTTGCCATCTAGGGAAACCTATCTAACCCACACATTTCTGGAAACTAGACACCCGGGACTGGGGGACTCCAATGAGGTATGGCTTGCGTGGGTCCCTCATCATTTTCCTACCCAGAATCCACTGCAAAGCTCAATTTTTGTAAAAAACGAATCGCTTTTTTCTCACATTTCTATGTGGTAAAGTTGTAGAATCTGCATGGATCCTCAAATATCCTCCCACCCAGCGTTCCCCCAGGTCTCCTGTTGAAAATGGTACCTCACTTGCGAGGGTAGGCATAGTGGCTGCAACTGGAAAAGGCCCAAATCGTACGGTGGAGACTTAAAAATTACCTACAGCAAATCTACCTTATTTTGTGGGGGGGCACCTGAGTTTTTTGCCCCGGGCTTTGCGGCCATCTTGTGAAAGTACCAAACCCAAAAAGTTCTGAAAACAAGACACCTGGGGGAGTCCAGAGAGGTATGGCATGCGTCGGTCCCCCAACGTTTTCCTACCCAGAATTCCCTGCAAACCTTAAAATTACGTTAAAAAAACACTTTTTCAAACATTTTTGCGTGGGTTCTCCGTGCCGGCACAAATGTTCTACCACCCAGCATTCCCCTTGTTCTCCCGAGTAAAATAATAGGTCACTTGTGTGGGTGGGCCAAAGCAGAACAGGCCAAAAATGTATTTTTAAAAAAAATATAGAATTCAGTATTTACAAGAAAGCACCGAGAATTCTACTGTTTTGGGGTCATCCTAGTCACAGGCCTTTGGCCCACCCACACATGTGAGGTATCATTTTACTCGGGAGAACGCTGGGTGGTAGGACATTTGTGCTGGCACGGAGATCCCACGCAACAATGTATGCAAAAGTGTTTTTTTACCTAGTTTTAAGGTTTGCAGGGAATTCTGGGTAGGAAAACGTTGGGGGACCCACGCATGCCATACCTATCTGGACTGCCCCGGGTGTCTAGTTTTCAGAACTGTTTGGGTTTGGTATTTTCCAAAGATGGCTGCCGAGCCCCGGGCCAAAAACTCAGGCCCCCCCCAAAAAAATAAGGTAGTTTTGCTAAAGGTTATTTTTAAGTCTCCACCGTACGATTTGGGCCCTTTCCTGTTGCAGCCACTATGCCTACCCATGCATGTGAGGTACCATTTTTATCGGGAGACCTGGGGGAACACTGGGTGGGAGGAAATTTGAGGATCCACGCAGATTCCACAACTTTACCACACAGAAATCTGAGAAAAAAGTGACTTTTGTAGCGAAATCTGATATTTGCAGTGGATTCTGGGTAGGAGAATGATGAGGGACCCACGCAAGCCATACCTCACTGGACTCCCCCGGGTGTCTAGTTTCCAGAAATATGTGGGTTAGGTAGGTTTCCTTAGATGGCCGCTGAGCCCCGGGCCAAAAACTCATGGGAACCCCCTTGCAAAACCAGGTTGCTTTATGATAGGTCATTTTGATGTTGCCTCATTAGGTTTTGGGCCCTTGCCTGTTGTGGGTCCTTGAGCCACCCACGCATTGAGGTACCATTTTTTTCGGGAGACCTGGGGGAACGCTGGGTGGGTGGAAATTTGTTGATCCACACAGATTCCAGAACTTTCCACCACAGAACTGTGAGAAAAATGCGTTTTTCTTTCGAATTTTTTAGCTTTGCAAGGGATTCTGGCTAACAGAACCTGGTGGGAGGCAGTCGATTCACCCTATCCTGAATTCCCCTGGGTATCTAGTTTTCAAAAATGTATAGGTTTGCTAGGTTTCCCTAGGTGCCGGCAGAGCTAGGGTTCAAAAACTGCAGGTAGGCACTTTGCCAAAAAAGGGCAAGTTTTCACTGCGAAATTGAGGTGCGACCACATTGCGTTTTACGCTGTTTCCTGTCGCAGGCACTAGGCAGACCCAGGCAAGTGAGGTACCATTTTTCTCATAAGACTTTGGGGAACGCGGGGTGGGTGGAAATTTGTTGATCTGCGCAGATTCCAGAACTTTCCACCACAGAAATGTGAGGAAAATGCGTTTTTCCCCCACTTTTTTAGGTTTGTAAGGGATTCTGGGTAACAGAACCCGGTGGGAGGCAGTCGAGTCACCCCATCCTGATTTTCCCTGGGTGTCTAGTTTTCAAAAATGTATAGGTTTGCTAGCTTTCCCTAGGTGCCGGCAGAGCTAGGGTTCAAAAACTACAGGTAGACACTTTGCCAAAAAAGGGCCCGTTTTCACTGCGAAATTGAGGTGCGACCACGTTGGATTTTGCGTCGTGTCCTGTTGCAGGCACTAGGCAGACCCAGGCAAGTGAGGTATCATTTTTCTCATAAGACTTAGGGGAACGCGGGGTGGGTGGAAATGTGTTGATCAACGCAGATTCCAGAACTTTCCACCACAGAAATGTGAGGAAAATGCGGTTTTTTTTCAATTTTTTAGGTTTGCAAGGGATTCTGGGTAATAGCACCTGGTGGGAGGCAGTCGAGTCACCCCATCCTGAATTCCTCTGGGTGTCTAGTTTTCAAACATGTATAGGTTTGCTAGGTTTCCCTAGGTGCCGGCAGAGCTAGGGTAAAAAAACTACAGGTAGGCACATTGCCAAAAAAGGGCCAGTTTTCACTGCGAAATTGAGGTGCGACCACGTTGCGTTTTGTGCCATTTCCTGTCGAAGGCACTAGGCAGACCCAGGAAAGTGAGGTACCATTTTTCTCAGAAGACTTTGGGGAACGCGGGGTGGGTGGAATTTTGTTGATCCACGCAGATTCCAGAACTTTCCACCACAGAAATGTTAGGAAAATGTGCTTTTTCTCCCAATTGTTTAGGTTTGCAAGGGATTATGGGTAACAGAACCTGGTGGGAGGCAGTCGAGTCACCCCATCCTGAATTTCCCTGGTTGTCTAGTTTTCAAAAATGTATAGGTTTGCTAGGTTTCCTTAGGTGCCGGTAGAGCTAGGGTTCAAAAACTACAGGTAGGCACTTTGCCAAAAAAAGCCCAGTTTTCACTGCGAAATTGCGGTGCGACCACGTTGCGTTTTGCGCCGTTTCCTGTCGCAAACACTAGGCCAACCCACACAAGTGAGGTACCGTTTTTATCGGGAGACTTAGGGTAATTCAGATTTGTAAATCAACTGCTATTACCTATTGAATTTTCATGCATTTCTCCCTTCCCAATGAAAGACATTGTGTAAAAAAAAAATCATTTTGAAAAATGACCGATAATTCTCATGCTGGTATGAGTATTCCCAATTTTGAAAATGTGCAAATATATACTGTTTCTAAACTCTATAATTTGTACCCAATTCAGAAATTCATAGGTGTCTTTCATACCGATTTTTCCATGTATACATTTTCCAAGAATAAGTGCTCTATGCCCGGTAAATAATAAAATACCATTGCAAGTTGCTGCTCAGTTTTTGGCTCTGGGTTCGTCGGGTTCTTGGTGAAACTACAAGTCCTATATATCCCCACAACCAGGAAGGTCAACCAAATGTAATGGTATATTGCTTTCAAAGAGCTGTCAAAATTACAAGAAGTTACAGGTCAAAACGTTGAGACAAAAGGCTGTTTTTTTCAACTAATTTTCAATTATTTCAATATTTAACTGTTAGTTTCTATAAAGAAACCTTCATGGATTTAGACAAATTACCCCTTTCTGAATTCAGAATTGTGTCTACTTTTCGAAAATGTATAGCTTTTCAGGATCCATTATTGCTTTCAAACTCATTTCTACCATTAACTGGAAGGAGGTTGAAAGCTCTAAAAATAGCAAAAATAGGCTATGTCCCAGAAAAATGCCAAAACTGTGTGAAAAATGTTGGTTCTCTGACAAAAGACTGTCATTCCCTAAAAGCTGAGAAAATGGTGATTTCAGCCCCACAAATCCTTTTTTGATAACCTTTGCAGGGAAAAACTCAGAGGCTTTCATTTGCAGCCCGTTTTCCCATTTTTCTGAAAAAAACAAAACCTATAGTGTGTTTTGCTTAATTTTTGGGACCCCTCCAAGGGAATCCACAAACCCTGGGCACCTTCAGAATCCACATGATGTTGGAAGAAAGGGACACAAATTTGGCGTGGATACCTTATGTGGTCAAAAAGTTACAGGGGCCTAAGCGCGCACTACCCCAAATCGCCAAAAAAAGGTTTAGCACAGGAGGGGAAAAGGCCTAGCAGCGAAGGAGTTAAAACCAGTGTGTACAAAATTTCTCAGTGAGCAAGGAGGAAAACATGCCACTGTGGAAAAACAACAGCAGCAATGCAATGGATGATCGAATCAAAGGACTCACCTAATGTGTTAAGTTTCCAGGCATCAACAGTACCCGGCGGACTGCACCACGGGTTCAAGCTCCTATAGAGTATGGCTGTATATGGAGGGAATGATTTACTCATTCGATAAGTGTTAAGTACAAGGCACTAGCTTGGTGTATGCTGCATGCTCTGTAAGTAAATTGGCAATGGTATTTCTCAAGTAAATTCAAGGGTTGTATTTAAGAAGCCGCTTGTGGGATAAAAATAAAATAAAAATAATAATGAATGAATTGCTAATGTAGTCATTATATGACATGGTGGTGGAAGGTTTACGGCTGGTAAAGTCGGAAACTGGAACAAGAATGGTGGGCTTACCATTCGTGGCCCTGTGTTGGTGTGTGAAGGATTCTATACTAAGATGATGGCTAACCCATGTTAACCCTTGTGTTCTCGTTGTGTTGCAATTTAGCGCTATTAAATAGCTGTATATTACAGTAAGCAATAAGCATTCTGATTTATACGTGGCGTAAATATCTAGCTTCATAATGTCATGGACGTAATGTCGTTGTGCCAAAAACCTGACTGCTTGAGGTTAGTGAGCGCTCCTGTTGAGCTATATACTACGATAAGCACACTGATTTGGAAGTGGCGTTAATATCCAGTTACGTAATGTCAAGGGCGTAATGTCGCCATGCCGGGAGGCAGACTGCCGGAGGTCAGTGAGGATAAGTTAGTGGCTGCGTGGGTAGTGTCATTTAATTGCAATACCGTCGCGCTTAGCCTGCATCACTGCAACATACTTATCTGCTTTTAGTCAGAGGCCCCATGGTGATGCGATATGCGCGGAGCTATCCGGTGACTGCGTGAGAAGTATCACCTTGTTAAAAGCCCTGTCGCGCTCAGCCCGAATGACTGGAACGTACTAATGTATATTATTAGGTAAAGGGCCCCATGATGAGATGATATAAGTTGAGCTACCTGGAAGGCCGGTAGGACTAGGTGTCATGTGCATAGGTAGACATGCCGCTCATTGCCCGTATATCGTAGCAATTATGTGGTGCTTAGCATAAACAAGTCTCACTGGTGCAGAAATGTGACAGGGCTGCAAGTACTCAGCGGGAGCGGCGGATGTGATAGATCTATGGTGATCTCAGTGTTTACGTACGCTATCACATATATTTGCAACAAAGTTACCCTTAAGGGTCTCCGTTTATGGATTCTACACACATTCATGTCTGGTTAATCGTCATGCCCTGTGGTGCCCAGCTACGATCCTCGTAGTCGTTACTTACAGTTAGAATGGCGTGTGTTCTGCTGCTCGACCTACCCAAGCCGCCGAGTCCGGGTGGTACTGTTTCCCCGAGCGGCCATGGATTTAGAAGGTCGGCAGTGTCACGTGACTAGGGAGTAGCTCACTCTCGGGTCACGTGAAACGTAGTGAGAAGACGGCGGCCATTTCGGAATGGAGTGTTTAGAGTTATTTAGCCCTGTCATTTACAAGCATCATGTGTCTGAAAATGGCGTATACTAAAAATATATTTGTGCCTTAGTATTAAGAATCGTTGGAAAGAAAAACAAACTTTAGGCGCCCGTAGGTCAGGGGTGCTTCGCCTTAATTATACTAGTGTTCTTCTTAATTGAAAACCAAATGCATATGGTATTGGGAGTCATTAGAAGTTGGATAATTGTCAGATGGTGTAAAACAAGGTTGAAAGCGACACGTGTACTAGTTTGGTACTGATGTGTAATCCACCCAGACTGAGCTCTAAGTTGCTTAGTTTAAAGAACTTAAGTCTTAAGAACTTATCCTGTGGGCTCTATGTGGGACCGCTTGAGCCTTGTAATATCCTGGTATGATGGTTCTGTTTAGGTTTGAGGGGCTATGAACGTGTGTGCCTGGGCTACAGCGTCTTAGATTGAACTCCACGGTATTTCTTCATTCAGGCCTGTGCTGTCAGAGGATAAGCGATGTGTCCACCTCTGTTCTTTATAGAATAGGCTCTGTTTAGATGTCTTGGGATCTGCTTCCAGTACCAACCATCTTAGGAAATCTGCCGTGTGGTTATGTTCTAGATAGTGTTTGCACATTTTTGTGTTACTTGTCTTGCAGCGGAAGTTGTTGCGATGTTCTGAAATGCGTGTCTTAATGGGGCGTGCGGTCATGCCCACATAGTATAAATCACATGGACAGATAGGAGATAAAGGCAATTTGTGCTATTGCAATTCGTATGCCCCCTCAACTCCCAGATGAAGGAGTCATTCAACCTGATTATTTTGTGTGTGGTTGTGAAAGTACAGGCACTGCACATACCACAGGGGTAGTGTCCCTTGACAACGGGTAATTGCCACAAGGTAGTCTGTCTGTCTGGTTTTTTTCTTTTTCTTTGGCCTTGTTTGGATCAGGATATCCTTAATGTTTTTTGATCATTTGAATGCGAATCGTGGTGGTTCCAATTCAAGGATTCCTGTGTTCAGAATTGGCCAATGTCTTTTGAGAATTTTCTTCAGTTCATTCGAGGCCAGTGTGAAAGTGGTCACACAAGTCATCGGTTCGTTATCCATGGGAATTTTAACCTTCCGTTCAAGTAGGCTCTCCCTGTGGTTGTTCCGAGCTCTTTTGCTTGCTAAAGCCACCTCCCTTCGTGGATAACCTCTGTCTATCAGGTTTTTGGACAGGATTGTTGATTGGGTTTTGTAGCTCTCAATATTACTGCAGTTTCTCCTTGCCCTTAAAAATTGTCCAAATGGCAAGTTGACTCTCAGAGCTTTTGGGTCATGGCTTGTGAAGTGTAAGAGACTGTTGGCAGAGGCCTACCTTAATGATGCTCCGCGATGCAATCTCTGTGCTGGGGAAGAAAGGAAGGGGGCGGAGATGAGCCTGTGAGAACTCACGGCGGAGATCAAAGGAAGGGCGGGAGGGAAAGTAGTGAGCAAGCGAGGGGGTGTGCAGCCTGGTGAGCTGAATGCGTGTGGCAGCAGAGGCAGAGCTCACATGCACTGTACCCGATCCGCACTTTGGGTGCACTTTTGAAAGCCCTTACTTTAATCTCGCCAAAGCATCCCTAACGGGATGGCTTCAGCGAGACCTAAACAGCTGGTGTTCAGAGCCGGTGAGACCCGGCCCACTTAAAGCCCGGCACAGAGTTAACATTCCCGAGTGATGAGTCATTTAGTTCAATTTTTGTGTACATCGATCCACAAAAATAATGCTTGTAAACTTAAATTAGATAAAGAGACCTCATTCATGTTTACAAAACACTTACAAATGTTATTCTAAAAAGTTTGTTCAACACATTTTTATTCATAATTTATAAATATTGTTTTGCTGAGACCTTTAACATATTTAATTTAAAAAAAAAATGTTTTGTCATATATTAGGTCAACACCATTTGATAAAGCTATCTACAGGCCCATCACGTCTAAAGTGCAGACTTTGGGGACCCATAGGCGCTGTAGCCTGTATTGCTGCAAGTGTTGGGATGACCCATAGGCGCTGTAGCCTGTATTTCTGCAAGTGTTGGGATGACCTGCATCACTGGACCAAGGTGATAGCAGGGGTAAATAGTGGGAAAGGCCCCCCGGCAAATGGGGGCGGCGAACCCTCAACCGCTGAATGGGCCGCTATTGCTTTTGGCATATCCTCTGCTTGATGGGGAGTTGAAGGTCAGAGAGCAGCAATAAGGGGGTAAGTATGATGTTCTGTGTGTGGACCGTTGTATAAAATAACTTTTTTTTTTGTAGACCAACTATATAAGTAGGAGAATTTGTGGTGACATCACAAACATTTTTAATGGTGTTGTAAATATAGCATATGCAATTTTATTGAATTGTTGTACCTAAAATTGTATAGTAAGTCATGCCAAAGTGATTTCCAAACTATGATGACACGGTCTGTGACATAAGAATAACAGATATGTACATGCGAAGAAGGTGTATACACCTACATTTTTTGAGTCGATCCAAATATATATGTCAAGTTGTCTCTAATACAGTGTGTTAATGCGACGATTAGAAATGTTGCCCGAAGCAATATTTCTAAGGCAAAGTTAGGCACATATCTGTGCAATGTTTGCACTTACCAAATGGCGTGTGATATATATAGTAGGTTCATAATGACATGTTAAGATCGATACATTTCCTTATGAAATGGATGCTCTCAGTATGTGAAAGTTGTCCACCGTCTACAAGAAACCGATATTTTGGGTATAAATGTAATCATTTTTCCTGCCATCATATTACATGTTGGGTTACAACACAATATAGCCAATGTCCCTTTAAGAGGGTGTAAGATAAATAAATGTAAAAGCTATTGTGCCCTGGCCGACTATCACACACACACACAGCCAGGGTGGTCAATTTTTGTTTTAATAAACAGATTTTATTAGATTTCAAATAAAAAGTAACAAGACGAGAACAATGAAAAAGCAACAGTAAATCTGCTCCAAGTCATCAGTCCCCATCCCTCCTAAGATTAAATTACCTGACTTGCCCAAAAATTCAGTGTTAAAGATAATCTATAGTATTTCCAACATTAACTCAAAATTAGATCACATATATCCTCACTGTAAGATTCAATTTCAATTTCAAAGCTTTTATTCGATTTGTGAGTACAAATCATACAAGCAAAAACTTATAAAACAATTCGTTACATTAAAATTATTATAAAAAGGCAAAGTTATACAGGAGAACTCCGGAATATTTCATATGAGGAGAGAACATATACTAACAAGCACTAGACATCAATTCATGGTTAGAGATATAATAATAAACTAGAAAATGCGGGGATTATACGCGTACAGACAGGAATAAAGTAATTATCGCGTGGAGTGCTTATCCTGGCAGCTGTAAGATTCAAGGGCTTGGCGTATTCGCAAGTAGTTTGGAGATGTGTGGCTCAATGGTTAGAGCAACAGACCCTGATGCAGAGGTCTGGCCCGGGACCAGGGTTCAATTCCCGCCTCGGCAGGTCTTGGGCTCAATTTCCTTGGACCTGATAATTCTTGCCTCGGTGCCTATTCTAATCATGGGTCCCACTCTGCAACTCTGGGCAATAGCTTGCTTAATCTTCACAATGGCCCCAACAGCGCTGGGATGCCTGGCTTCACCTTGGGGGTGCCCAGGAGTGGGCATTTCACAGGGAAAATTCCAGGAAGGGTTCTACAGCGGTAAGCGTACAGCGCCAAGACACCTCAGGGTATAAGTGCGCTATACAAGTACGAATTAATTTCATTGAGTTTTAGTACTGGTAAAACTGGGTATTTGAAAGAGGGAACTGTGTCTGAAGTTCAGTAAAAGAGTACATGGTGAACCCGTTCCCAACGTCTGACAGTGTGGAAATACCAAACAGGTCCCAGCGATGAAACCACTTAAGTCGTGTCAATTGTGCAAGCCAACAACCTCTCCACTTGGGAGTCTGCCCCGTCAGGCACCCCTTCCCGCCCATAAATCAGAGGCCCCCCTCCATATCAAAAAGACCACCCTGGTGACCTCTGGAAGTGATAGGGGGAGCGGGCATCTATACATGTAGTGCATTACACTATTTTGGCCCAAACCACTTAGCTCCAGCCAATATGCTGGGTCGCTCCAACCGCCTATCAACCAGCCATTCATAGCTAGAAGATGGGAGGCCCAATAGTATACACTAATATCCACTGCCTCAATCTCTCCCTCACAGACTGAGTGACTACATGTGCCCTGAGCTATACAGGCAGGGCGCCCACCACCAGAGGAAGGAGCGAAACAGCGATGCCACCTCTGTAAACCAAGTGTTTGGAATGTAGAGCAGAAAAGTATGTAATATGAAGAGAAAATGGGGAAGTATCATTTTTTTTAATGCAACTCTACCAAGAAGATTTAACGAAAAGTCCGACCGTGCATTTAAGCTGGCCTTTAGACTGCTCAAGAGAGGTGTCAAGTTAAGGGCACAAGTGCGATCCAGTACAGTTTCCACGTTCATTTCCAAGTACTTGAAACTAAGCGGGCGAAGGGAGGCATCTGTCTTCCCATTGGTCAATGCACTAGCACCCCTCAGAAGGACAATGAGAGACTTTGCCCTGTTAAGGCGTAGGGTGGAGGCCTCCTCAAAAAGACAAAAGAGATTGAGGGCCCAAGACCACCAGGTTTGCAAGATAAAGAAGAAGAACATCGTCAGTGTATAACATGATTTTCTTTTCCTCAAGGCATTCGCCCACTGCCAGCCCTCGAGCTGTGCAAGGACTTAATCACCATGGCAATGAGAAGTGGGGAAAGGGCACAGCCTTGCTGGGTTCCCCGTTCATTTGGACACAATCGCAGGATGGCATCCTGTTGATTTGGACTTGAGCTGTCAGGCACGAGAAAAGAAGTGACACCATTGTGCGATAATGTGGCCCATACCATGCAACCCTTCTACCAGTTAAGCGCAGTCAAGAGTCTCATAGACTTTTTCACAATCAACAAGGAATAACACTAAGTAACCTGTCAGTTCCTCTGCATCAGCAAGAGCACATTGCAATATTCGGATGCAATGACGGGTACTGCAATTTGGCATAAAGCCACATTGGTCAGGATGTATTAGGGAGGTGCGAATTGGGTGGAGCCTAGTCGCCAGTATCTTGGCATATACTTTAATACCTGCATTGATTAAGGAACTGGGGCTATAGGACCCGCGGTCCAGCGAAGTACGATTGGTTTTAGGAATGACAACAATAGTCGCCAGGTCTCTAGGGAACGATCCCTTTCTGATAGCCTTCTTGTATAGTTGAAGTAGACGGGAAACCAGAATATTGCAAAATGTGGAGTAATACTCCAGGGAGGAACCATCTGGGCCAGGGGTTTTCCCAGCCTTCATGTGAATTTCATCTTTATCAATCGGTTCCCCGAGGGCTCTACACTAGGTCTGGCTCAAAGAAGGAGTTTGTATATTGTTAAAGAGGCCGCAGACTGTGGGTGTAAAGCTGCCTGTAGTAGGCTCCAAATGCCTCCGCAATCTCGGGGGCTAAGGTAGCTATACTTCCTGAGACATCAGTAACCTCGGGTATAAATCGTGAAGCAATGTCTTGAGTCGCCAGTTGATACAGGAGCACACCATTTTTGTTGCTGTGTTCGTCGATACGTTGGGTGGCTGCCCTCCAACAACGATGTGCTTCACATAGGAATAGTTGCTGCTGCGTGGCCTTGTCTATATTGAGTTGGTGGGTGAGTGTCTCAGTGGTGCCCAGGTCATCCTAGACTCATTGTCAAATATGTGAGTCTCCAGGTGTAGGAAAGTGGGTTTCTGTTGCAGTAACCCCCCCCACTTTTTACCAGACTACTGATGCACTTTTCCTTGGTGTGCCCTGGGTCCCTGCCAATCAGGTGTCCAGGGCCTGTGTTCCTTCCCCAAAACTAACCCAATTGACATCCCTGGCCACATGTCAGTCCCTGGTAAATGGTACCACAGGTACCCAGGGCACTGTGACCAGAGAAGTCCCTAAGGGCTTCAGCACTTATTGTGCCACCCTTGAAGGCCCTGCACCCTGACACTCACACACTGCCTTTGCAGGCTGCATGTATTGGTGCAGAACAAAGTGAAGAGTCGACATGGCACACATCCCTGTGTGCCATGCCCACCAAACACTGCCCTGACATACATCAGCACCCCACTAGCTGGGTGCCCTATGCCAGTGGTGAGGGTACAGGTGCATGAGCCCTGTACCCCTACAGTACCCAGGTGCATTCCTGGGCACTGTAATAGCAGTACTGCCATTAAGAGTATATGAGTATATGGTGCTGGGAGGTTGTCATTACGAACTCAATAGCACCATAATGGCTGTACTGAAGACTGGGAAGTTTGGTATCAAACTTCTCAGCACATTAAACCCACACTGATGCCAGTGTGGGATTTAATGTAAAATGCATGACAGAGGACATCCTAGAAATGCCCCCTGAAACTCGACCAACTCCCAGTGATCTGACTGAGTGGCTGCCTAGGCTGCCACCACCAGACATGTTTCTGGACCGCTGGGTCGAGAGCTTGCCGCTCTAGGGGGCCTGAAACAATGCACATCCTGGGATGAAGTGCCAAGCCTCCTCCCTCAGGATGGGCGGGGTTCACGAATGAGAAGCTTCAAAGGTATGCCGCCTTTGTGAGCCTCTCCAGACCACTTGCTGCTCTCAGCAACTGGTACCCACTAGTTCTACCCCTCACTTTGGGCGGGAGACCCAGCGGGAAAAGCAAGTGAGGAAGAGAGGTGTGCCCACCTCTGCCAACTCCACCCCTAAGGTGGGGGAGGTGAGGTGAAGCACAACCTCGAATCCCCGCCATCTTGAGGATGGGGGGATCCAGCCAACCAGGGACAGGCTCCTGCCCCCCTCCCACTGGAAAAATGTCAGAATAGGGGGTGTACCCACCACAGGGAAGGGACCCATTGGTCCCTGCCCTTTACCTACCTGTAACACCCCTAAATCCAGTATTTAGGGGCACACTAAACCTTCCTTCCTCAGATCCAGCAACCACAAGAAAAGAAGAAGGACGAGAAGCCGTGCAAAGCTAACAAGAGGATGACGTCCACTGACTTGGCCCCAGTTCTACAGGCCTGTCTCCCCTCGAATCTGCTCCTGCGAAACCCCGGCATGTCCAGCGGCCAGCAACCTCAAAAACCCCCGGCGGACCTGCCTGCATTCACTTTCCAAGCTGTTGCTACCATGAACACCGTCCATGTTTAAACTGCAGCTTCTGGTGCCAGCCAGAACCCGCGAATCCAGCACCCTCTGCACCCGCCGAGCCTGGCCCCTGTTTGAGTGAACAAACACCACAAAGAGGTCCCCCCAGCGATCGTGACCCAAGATCCGGCGACTCCTGACCTGCCTCAAGCCTCCAGATGGCGCCTACAGCCTCAATCCAGAGGACTCTGCAGGGCTTAGATTGTTTCCTTCTTAATGTTAGGTCACTGCCTAAACATACGACAGAACTCTGCAAGCCTTCCGGAGGTAGGTTTCCTTACTTAAACCTGTTGACCCCAGCCTCCTCCTCAGCTAAAACAACGACCCTCCCACTAAATGACTCCATGTTTAGATTGGATAGGGAGCTCAGGATAGGGGGAGGTATTGATATTATTTTCAAAAACACGATTAAAATGTCTATTATAGATGCTGACCCGGTTGATTGGGCAGGGATTTGCATATTTAAACTGGAACTTTTGCCCAAGGATCACTGGAGATGTGCCTTAGTATATCGACCACAGGGCCTAAAATGGAGTTTATTCAGCACCTAATTGAATACATGGCTCCTCATGTCCTGGCAGCAAAACAGTTTTTTTATCAGGTGATTTTAATTGCTACCTGGAAGACCCAAACAACGAGGAGGCGAGCCTGTTTATTGCTGACATGCCCTCTCTGGGACTGCATCAAAGAGTAAACGGGTCCACGCATGTCACAGGGCATATATTAGATCTAGTTTTCACCATCTCTATTCCTCTGGTTTGTGAACATCAACAATTTTTATTTTCGACGGACCACTCTTTGATCAATTTTAGGATTCCTACGACAACAGAAATGCATAAATCATCTAAAGTAGGTAAAAACCTAAGTAGACATTGGCCTAAAATCACTCCTGAGTCCTTTGCTTTAGCATTTAATCATCCCATCACAGCAAGTACCCCAGACGTGGATCAAGCTCTTTCTAAATATCACAATGTTCTAAATTGTGCCTCTGATAAGATTACCCTTCTTTAAAGGGTTCATATTCCCTCACATAGTGCCCACGTTGGCTCTTAGAACGGAGAAATCATGTAAAAAATTAGAAAGCCAGTGGAGGTGCTCTAATAATACCTGTGACAGAGAGCTGTATAGAGCAGCACGTACATGCTACCCCCGCAAATGCTGCTCAGAAACTATACATCTCGGAAACTATACATCTCGGATCAAATTTCGCAGGCAAAAAACTCATTGAAATGTTATTTAGAGTTCAAAACGATTCTGTAAACCCTAGAGAATTTACTCTAGTCATCCAGCCATCTCAGCCTCCTTGTGATTCTCTGGCTTATCACTGTGAAGAAAAACTTAATAAAATCTATCAGAATTTCCCCTACTATCTGGAGGTGACTTTTCCTTACCTCCCCTCGCCCACGGGGTACCAAACTTGGGAAAGTTCAAGAAGCTTTCCTTGGAGGAAATTCAGGTAAAACTTGCTTCAGCCAAATCCGGATCTCCTTTAGATATTTGTCCCGCCAAGATCTCCGTTGTTCTCGCCTATCAGTTTGCTCCTGCCATAGATTTAATATTCAATCTTTTGGTTAACACTGGAAAAATCCCTGCCACATGGAAGGCTGCCCAGGTTAGGCCAATCCAAAAAAAAGGCTAGTTGAACACATTTGAACCTCTCTAATTATCGCACAATCTCATTGCTTCCTTAATAAGGTGAGCTCTTGGAAGGATAATTTAACAAACAACTTTTAGAGTAACTTGAGGTTAACAACATCCTAGACCCAATCACAGCGGGTTTCAGACCGTCTTACAGCACTGAGAAAGCCTTGGTAGTGGTCACAGACCATATCAGAGGTTCTCTAGATGGCAATATACCATCTATGCTAGTTTTGCTCGACTTGTCGGCCACGTTTCATGCAGTGTCCCATCCCAAATTACTCTATAGATTACAATAGATTAGCATTCATGGGACAGAGCTGAATTGGCTTGGTGGTTTCCTGTCCGACAGAACCCAAACCATTATTGTATGCTCTTTTAAATCTTGCACGATGTCGCTGGACAAGGGGGTGCCCCAGGGCCCTTTTCTTGTCCCTCTGCTCTCCACCATATATTTTGCACCACTCGCCAAGATTGCAAGAGCCTTTGGCTTTGAGATCATAACATATGCCGACTATACTTAGCTTGTAATTTACTTTGAGAAAGATTTAGCCAAAACTAAACAAAGCTTTTTAGACGGATGACAGCAATTGGCACATGGATTACAGAAAAGTTTCTCAAATTGAATGCAGAAAAAACTGAGATTATGCTGTTTGGCAAGGCCCACCAACTATGGACTGTTAACTGGTGTCCATCAGATCTTTGGATTGTGCCAACACCCAAGCGGGTGGTCAAGAATTTGGGAGTCCGCCTTGACCAACCTCTTCCCATGAAAGAGCAGGTGATGTCAACTTCAGGTTCTTGTTTCCATATCATACACTTATTGAGAAGAGCGTTTCTCTTCCTTCGACTCTCAGCAAGGAAAACGGCGGTCCAGGCCCTTGTGGTTAGCCGCCTGGATTATTGCAACGTTTGTTTTGCTTTTGCAAATGAGACGTTGCTATCAAAATTACAGGTGGTACAGAACACCGTGGATCGCCTAATTTGCAATGTGTCACCTGGGGCTGCCTCAGCTCCCCATCTGCAGACCTTGCATTGGCTCCCGGTTCGGAAGAGAATAATTTTTAAAATGTGTTGTCTTACACATAAAGCTCTAACTATAAACTGTCCTGGTTAAACAGCTACCAAATGTAGGTACTACAACGCGCTGAGATTTTTGAGACCGAGTGATAAAGCATTGTTACTCATTCCACGTGTCAAAAGGGCCAGTTCGGGCAGCATGTCTTATTCCTATCTGGCTCCTTATTATTAGAACAAACTGTCACACCATATTTGGATCTATTCAGATCATTCTCGATTTAGGAAAGTACTTAAGACAATTTTGTTCTTATCTAGCTGCTCTTGTTGCCCTGTCTCTTGGTTGCACCGAAATACCTCTTGGGGTGATTCAAGTGAGTCATAAATTAAATTGGCATAACATAACATCGTCTATTCCAGTACCAATGCATCAAAAAACCAACGCATTTGTGAAAAACGGGCGGGATACAGGCAGTAAGTGATTCATTTGGTGTGACAGCGTGCTAACTAGGAAATGTGAATTTGCTTACGCGCCTTCACTTCTCTGTTAGTCAGTGCATAGTGGAGGAGGTTGCTTGAGAGTATCTGTTGGAGAAGTGTGTTAGTTGATATTGAGAGTGTGTGTTGTGTCCAGGCCCCTGTTGCTGTCATATATTGTGTAGTGTCATTCTTATGTATTTTGTATTGTCATTGTTTTGGGGTACTGTGGGTAGGTATAGTTGGTAGGGGTTTTAGATTTAGAGTAGACCATTTTTGGGGGATTGTTAAGGGCTGGGGAATGTCTGGGAGGGGAGGGGGTGGAACTTCAGTGAGCCACAGCTGGAATGGCTGGTCTGGCTCATACCACATTTCCACTCAAGGATGCTTGAGGCTGATGGCAGGATGAGCAAGGGCTATCCTGAAAAGGGCAAACATGACAGATGGGAGCAGGTGCGCTGGCACCACAAAAATATTTTCAAGGTGTCCCTTACTACACGGTATTGGATATGGCCCTATACCTGTTACCTCAAACAAACACAATCCAAATCCGATTTAGAATATTATAAAATAATTTCTTTATTTAAAAATGTTTTTTTGTTGCATGATCTGCAGTTAAAAACATATATTTGTAAAAAAACAAAATTTATAATGCTCTCTACATATATCATAAAAAACACTTCATAAAATTACATGAAAATCAATATTCACTTAAGAGGGAAATACAAATACATTTTTCAAATGTGTAGACTGAACACCCCACTGTTACTACTTCTGCTATTTAACCGCACAACAATAAACAGAGAGACAACATAGACAATTCAATTTGTCCTCCTACGACACATCAGGGTAACATTAATTTTTTTAACCAATCCTCTCAGCATATGCCTTTAGCTTGTGTTTAAGAATTAAAATTAAATAAAGAAATTCTTTTATAATATTCTAAATCGGATTTGGATTGTGTATGTTTTGAGGTAACAGGTATAGGGCCATATCCAATACCATAGATAAAATCCTGGGATTGAAAGTAAGTGTCTACCAAGGGATAATCCTTTAGTTACTAGACAATAGTACCCTACTCCCCGGGTTGCGTGAAGGGGTCTCTCTCTTCTCTTTCTTAGTCCCTTACTACACACCAGCTAAAGCAGTATGAGCAGCTGTCGTCTCCGTGGAGATCGATCTAATAGACTTCCTGGGGCTGGAGATCGATGGACCTGTCAGTATGTATGTATGTCATATCTGCATATAGTGATGTACCTATATCTGGAACACTAAACGGAAACATGATTAGTACTTCATTTATCTTTTCCAACAATATAGGGACGTTGGTGCATTCCTGTTCCTTCACCCTGCACTGATGCTGTAATGGCAGACTGCCCCAATGCAGGCACCCTTTCACAATGGTGAAAGGGTGCCTGTGTTGTTGCGAGGATTGTGTGTTTCGCAGGAAGGCACAACTGCTTGCACAAAAGTAAAACCTGTGACCCTTTCTCCTCTTTTAGTATGTATTGCAGAATGCAGCACACATGCATACATGAGAACTCCAATCATGTCTCCTCCTTTTGCCTCCCCTGGGGAGCCATATGGTCTTTGCACATTACCAGGTCAGCACTGTTTCATAAATCTGGGCAGCCATCATTAGACATGGGTGTTGTGTGATTAAAGCCTCCACAAGGCCCATGGAATACCTACCTAGTGCTAAGTCTGGCAAGGTAGGGATTTTGCCTGCGTTGCCGTACTCCATATGTATTAGGCAATACTAACCCACCCAAAGTGACTTTGTGTCACATCAAATTTATGTGACATATCAATTTGGCCCACTGGAGCATTTAAAAATGTTATGCTTGTGTGGTGCAAGGTGTTTATTAACTTGCTCCTTAGATACTTCCAGGGTAAATCGTGTCACCCATGTGCCTTGGCACACTGAACTCTGCCGTTGTGCTGGCCAGCATTACTCAATCTATCCCATCCTGGACGCATGCTTCAGGCATGTCATTATCAGTACCCCTGAAGTCCAGCATCCCAGATGTTCTGGGGTGCAAATGGACTCGATGCATGCAATGAGCTGGGCATATTGCCAAATGCGTTTTTCCAAGGTGTGCACTTCATCAATACTGTTATCTTATGGTATAGTTTATAAATATGTTGACATGCTAAAATGCAAAATTCAAAATGCCATATCCTCTTTCATGTCTTTTAGGTGGCCATCTTCCATTCTCATGAGGAGAGGTGCAATTATTCCAGGACCCCAATGCTACCAGTAAGTGTCAATAGTAAATGGTACTATTTTGGATTATGTGTCTGATTGATGTAGGAATGAGCTATCGCAATATGTGGCGGGAGGTAACACCCAGCAGAATACAGAGCACATAGAAAGAGATAAGGACGAGGAGAAATGAAGATACAGCATATAAATAATACTATTCCTAAGTCCAGCACGCACCCTACAGCAAGTCATTGTAACGACTAGTGATGTACTGGTTCGCGTTGAAACGGAATGGAATGCATGAAAAACGCATTTGTTGTAATGAGGCATATTGCTATTTGGCCTGTGTATATTCATGAGGCCACTCAAAGCCACGCAGGACGGATTAGTGGGGGTTCATGAATTTTATTCAGAACCCTGTGCCATGCATGTACCACTTTATGTGGGGCAAAAGTGCTGCAGGGCTCTCATCAATAAACCCCTGAGTGAAAGCTGCAACGTGTGCATCCTTGTGAAAGCCCAGATGGGGTATGCCAAGATAGCCACTTTGTCTGTACTGTATCACCTCATCCATGTACACTTATGTTTATGATCAATGATCTAAACTTTTGCTGGCCGCCACTCCAACTCCCAATTTAGTGTAACCACGCCCTTGTGGTAAATATTGGTGGATCTGGACATCTACATGAGTGTGAAAAACTGGCTCATATGATATGGGTTCTATCTCATCGTGAGTTCTGTTACAGTTTGTGCAAATACACAGATGGCACTTGACTCAGCTTGACTGGTACTAGTTGGTGATGTCTATGTAGTGACAACATATTGTCTATATCTTCATCCCTTTTGCTGGTGCTGTTATGGTCAGGTACAGAGTAATTGTCTTACAATGTCAGGCTAATTATGTCAGACATCATGTACATGTCTAGACTATGTTAACAATTTATTTATATTTTCTCCGTAGCCAACATGACTGCTGATGAGACCTGCACCTTCAAGCTGTGCAAGGAAAGTCACCAGCATATAGGGAATGTCCGCAAAGCATACCGGAAGATGCAGAAATTGTAGACATGTGCTAAAGCCTCTGGTACTTGGAACATTGCCAGACCCAGCACAGTCAATCCCTAGTATGTCACAGGCCATGCCAGACTACGGCCAAGTCAGGCCACACTAGGGCCAAGCCAGGCCAGGGCCAAGACATACACAGCAGGGGCATAACAAATTCCCCTGCAGCCCCCGCAGTGTGGGTGGGAGGGGGACAGTGTCCAGTACATGAAGGGGCCCCCTCAGCTCATCTGCAGAGCTGTGACAGAGACAGGCTCTAAAGCAGCAGCTGCAGTCTGAGCCTTCGCTGAGCTCCTCGAGCTGACTGAAGAGAAACAAAGTAAAGTTACAATGTTTCTCTTCGGTCAGAGCCAGGCCAGAAGGAGGATGAGGGTGGGGGCCCCAGAGAGAGCAAGAGGCATGCACAGAGCTAACGTGGCCCTGAGACAGTTTGCAGCTGCAGGATTCCCCACACTTGAAGGGGCCCCAGGCCCGGACTGGCCGCAGCGGGCACCGGGCAATCCCCCGGTGCGCCGCACAGGTGGGGGCCGGTTTTGGGCCCCTGGGGGCCGATTTTGTTACAGGGCCGTTTTTGCAGCATAGCTGCAAAATCGGCCCTGTAACAAAATCGGCCGAAAACCGGCCTTGGCAAAGAGCTGAGCGGCACCCCGGGGGATTGGGGGGAGGGGCGCCCAAGCACTCTGCCAGGGCCGGTTTTGATTCCCAGTCCGGCCCTGAGGGGCCCCCTCGGCCCCACACTGAAGAGAGTGCTGAAGCACAGGCCTGAGCAATGCATCAGTTCTGTTTAGCTTAAGCCTTTCTTTGGGCAGGTAGCTGTGTTCTGAAAAGTCTCCACACAAAAAAGAAACAATTGCAATGTATAGCTTTTGTTTCTTTCTGGTGTACAGGGGCCTGATATGAGAGGCACCCCAGGATTTATCAGTGAACCTGAGCACTGGGGTGGAGAAAGAAACAGTGGTCAGAGCAGCAAAGAAAAAGGTCAGAAGGAAGTTCAAAGGAAGAAGCAATGCTGAGAGGGAGAGACAGGTGATAGAACTCTGCGTGTAAATGTGTGTGTGCACAAAGGGGCTTACCCCGCCCACCCCTCCCCTGCAGGAGGCCCAGGGACCCCTCAGCCATGCACCTTGCTTGTCCTGATATTCAGCAGACAGCAATTTGCTCTTTTCTTTGTGCAGAGTGCAATAAGTTGACACTGCCCTGAAGAAATGTAAGTAACACTTTATTGTTACATTTTAGGAAGCGACTGATTCCACTGGAAACCAGGCCAGGGGTTTTGTAATTGCAGGAGAGGGTGGAGGGCTCTTGAAGAAGGCCGGGATGGATGACTAAAGCAGGATTCAGTGATTGTCTGTGGACCCTCCCACATCCAGCCTTCAGCTTCAGTAAGAGTCCAGTATCGGCGTCAGACTACAGAGGTGGCAAGCAGCACAGAGCAGCAGGCTTTCACCCGGCCATGTTGGCATCCTTCAGCTGCTGAAGGGCTGTGATTCCTGGGGGTTAAAGAAGTAGTGAGGCTAGCGCTGGACTAACTGGGGTCACCCAAACAGGTGAGTCCACCGACAGCCCGTTTCTTTCTACCGTGATGTAATAAAGCTCTCACAGCTCTGCTACTCAGAATAAAGCAAACATTTAAAATGCTATAGTCACGCTGCATTCAATGTACTTATTCCTAGTGTCTTCCCATCACCTTGCAAATTTCTGCGCCCAACACAATATCTCTCTTTTTCCCTGTTGGTTGCCTCACTTTTTATTCTTTGGGTTACTTGATCTCCGCTATCTCCTAGCATGTAGTTTTCATCCTGCTTTCTTTCCTCCCCTCTGTCTAGCTTCTACTATGATGTCCTATTCTTCTGTTCCTCATTCTTTCATATAGTACCCTTCATGCACTGTGAATGACCCTCATTTCAGGTAATCTTACTCTCTAGACAACATCTGCTCAGAGATGGTCACTCTTAACCCTCCATATCCCCATTCTCTTTCTAGCTCGTTTTTTTCTTTCTCTGTTTTTTTCCTTTCTTGTTTTCTTCTCTTTTTCATAAATGTCCCTTCTTTCTGCCCTTAGCTCTCTGACCTGTTTCTCGCACTCATTCCTTTATCTCTTTGCCAACATTCCTAACTTTCTAAGTTGTCTTTCTCTCCCTTTATCCCTAACTCTTTCACTTACTCTCTCTCATACACATTATTTAAGAGTTCTCCTCCATTACTCAGACTCTCTCTACCCACTTTTTGTTATGACTGTCCTTCTCGATCTCCTTTTCTTTATCGTTCTTTGACTGTATCATCTTGCATCCTCTTTCAGTCTCTCTTTCCTCTTATACATCCATTATGGCCTGCTGTCTATCGCTGTTTGACTGCTCTTATTTTCTTGCTGCCTCTTTCCTCCTGTATTGTTTCTCGTCAATGACGATCACTCTCTCCACCTCTCTTACAGCAGCCTCCTCTTTATGAATGTGTTTGGTCTAACTATGATTCTAACTCATGCACTGCAATACATCTTTCATTATGTTACCTTGATTGTGCATTTTTGTCTCCCCCCCACTCTATTCCCTTGTATTAGTTCCTTGGCTCATCTAATTGGTGTCTGGAGGGTGCGGAATAAATGAGTGTGCCAGTTAACTGTCACTGTGCTTAATGGCAGGGGCGTTATATTAACCCCTATAGCGTGGCAGGCCCCGAGCTCCAGGGGCCCACCTCTGGCACTGTGCATGTGCAGCAGGCCCTTGCCCTGAGACAGGCCTAGACTGGCAGTACCTGGGGTTTCCCTGGGGCCGGTTTTGCTACCGGGCGATTTTCCTTTTGGGGATCTATATCACATCAGGCCACCCGACCCATCAAAGGTGTTTGGCGCGGCCTAAATGCCAGCTTTAGAAGTAGCAGCACTGAGGTTAAACTAAACGCCACTGTCCCTCTTTTATTTCCAAGTCAGTCATCATGGAAATAAAAGAAAGACAACGCCACTCTGTGCTCACTCACGATAGCACATGGCACAACCTGTAGCAGAGCGGAGCGCCAGTCTGACCCTGTAAAAGGTCATTGCGCTTGTTGGATGCCGCAGTAGAAGGTCTTGCGGCGGGCTTAGTAAATGGGCACGCACTGCAAGGCAAGGTTGAGCACCAGGACGGCCGGGCCCTGTGTCATCTTAACAGTAAAATGTCAGCAGTCCCGGTTATTTATATGGAGGAGTTTAGCGCGCATCTGGACCGAGTTAGACGGGTTAAGCATTACAAGCACACTTTTAAGGCCAGGGAGAATTCAGATGCAGCCTAATCACCTGCTCATTTCCTCCTTGAAATATAAATTAAACATGCTAATATGTACATCATTGTTTGGCAGAGGCCACACAAAGTCGGCCGGCGTCTTATGTTGTTGCAGCTGTTGGCATGCATGCTTCTTCCATAAAGACTTCATGCCTCTCAGGATAATAAAAGAGACTTGCAGCAAAGGGCAGCAGTTTGAAGAAAGTCGTCTTAGTATGTTTTACTTTTTGAGTAACATTACTTTGTCATAGGCCATGATATTAAGCTGAATACAGATTCAGATGAAACCACTACTCAATGAGTGCAACATGCACTGTATGAGTTGGATGTATTTGCTATTTCAGCCATTGATGTGTGCTTGTAGTGGTGAGAGCCTGTCTGCTACATCTTTTCACTGATCTGGCACTGGCTGGATCATCTAACTGTATATTCAATAGCTAAGCTGGAGGATGAACCTGGGGTAGAGGCCTCTGCTTCTGCACTTCTGCAGCTCTTCTGTACAGTATGAGACCATGAGCCTTAATCCGAGACCCAGCCGCACTATAACCAAGTGCCACCCCAGTGTTGACTGCTCAGTGTTAAGGAGCTGACTCCTGTGACAAGTTTCTGCGCCTCTGCTCTCCTGCCTGTCCACACAACATGCCCTCAGCACCTTTGCTAATTGTTATCTGCCTTCATCAGACTGCAGGAACAATATTTTCTTAACAAAACTGTGGACATTATTTTGATTAAATAAAAAAATGAAAAACCTTTGGAACGTTGTTCAAGATAGATCTCCCCCCCTCTCTTTGACTCTGAAATGAACAAATATACTTAGATTACACAAAAAGAGTGCATCTGCAGGCAGAAAAGCACCTCCAGCACTTTCCACTAACTTTTGTGTAGGCTGCCACCTCCACTAATTACTTTTTCATCGGTTTGGGCTGCACTGCCCTGGTGCAGACCGGTTTTTCAAATGACTATGATCTTTTTAGCCTGGGTTATCAGTGCGTCTGTCCATGGTTGGTCATTTAGCACTGTTGGCGATTTGCTTTTAGAACTGTCAGCTCTAAAATCTACACTTGTTAAAATTCAACAGCTACTTGAAATACAAAGCTACTCTTGCTACTTTTTCTTTCTGTGCCTCCTCGGAAAGAAATGCAAACGTTGAGTCTCTCAGGGGTGTCCAACATAGGTCCAGGAGAACCGGATCAATGCAAGATAATCAGCTATCCATGCGCTATGTAAACAAATGCAATTGATAATCATTTTATGTTGATCTCTTCTATTTGGAAATCCTAAAAATTTGGCAAGGCCCTGGCTCTCCTGGACCTACCTTGTATGTCCCTGTAGTTTCTACAGCGCAATGTCTGCCTTTCCGTCATAACACAGTTTTGAAGTGGTTCTTGTCCTTGCTAATGTGCAAAGGATTACAAAATACACAATGTAGCTATTTTGAGAACAAATGACTAAGGATACTATGGTTTGCTACCAAGTTAGTAACATGTCAGTTCAAATACGCAAGCCACCATTGACTGATATTTATTAGAAAGAGATACTTCTCCAGCATGTGTGTGTTCTTGACCCCACATTGCCAGTACTGCCCATGCCATTGACAGAAAGTGTGGGTGGGTATATTTATGATCTAGTTTTACATTGGCTGAAAGTATTGATAATGTGGTCATAATAGTAAGAAGCACATTAATAAGATGAATTTTATTGACATCTTATTAGATAAAAAAAACTTGACAATTTTTCAGAAAAGCTGTTTTTCAAAATCCTGACTGGGGTGCATGGGTGAGGCTGACTTATGTGTTAGTTAGCTTGGCAGGGCTTTTGGATGCTTGATTACTTGGATGACCCTATAAGGAGCAGGACTCCTTATTTGAGTGCATGCCTTAGACCAGCCCTGTTTGAGGTTGCACCATTAGTGTTTTTAACACGAGACAGAGTGTAGTGGATTGTTTGATGAATGTGTGACTCTAAAGATGATTTTGAAAATGTTAAAAATCTGTTATCCTGCTGTTTTAAATGAAAGGTTATAGTAAACATAAAACAACGAGAGCAACATTGTAAGAATTGCACCGCCTTATAAGAGCTGCTTTGTCATGTATGTTGGCTTATGGAATAATTAAATTGCATGATATGTTATGTTATGTTGTTCAATAGTATGGTGTGCCACATTTCTCTATGTTGAAGGATTCGAAATAAATACTAATGGACCATACTCACCAATGGCCCATATACCAATAGCATTAATAAGAATTCAGTCGGCAATGGAGAAGGTTCAATCATTTATTCCACAAATACAAGCCCTGACAGGGGAGCCTCGGTCTACACAACCCACGGAGGTGTGCAGAGGAGACTGACTACATGCATAAGATACAAAGCATATATACGTTTCATACATCCCACAATGACACCCTACAAGGAAAGATACAACTTGTCAGTGAGCCAAGAGGAATACCCATATAAGGCACAATTGATTTGCTAGCAGCCTAGGCCTAAGTTATTCCGGGGGCAGGTCAGCGAGGTGCCTCCCTGTCTATCTGTAGCCCGGGGAGTACAGGAACGGGCTCTGCTAGAATGTGCGCATCCCACAAGAAGGGCAGGTGTGACCTTGGGTTTCCTTAAGTTACAAGCTAACGAAATGGAGCAGGCGGCTTGGCCTGCCATCGTGGTTTCATGCAAAAGCGTAATCACGTGATTTCCACGAAATGGTTACCGTATGAAGGAGAAACGAAACCTAATGGCTCCGTTCAGATCAATAGGTCTGGGAGGAGCAGAATGAATCATTCTCGGATAACATATATCATGTACAATACATAGTTAACATATGGTTCATAAGGTTATATGGCATATAGAGGCCAACTACATGTATTTATCGCATTTATATCCCATCAGACGGCCCTTTTGGCCTACTATAGCCAATATAAGCTATGTCTATTCTACAAATACTCCCTCATCAATTTGCATAAGATCCGAAACCTCCTTCTGTATCATTTGTTTTTCAACTTTAGCCTGACGAGAAAAGCTCAAAGCGGATGTTATACGTGCTGCACAGAAAGAGCAACAAGCTGGGCCACACTGTAAGCATAGGCAACAGGTAAATATTATTCCAAATGCTCCAGCAAGTACCATGAACATTTTCCAACCCCAGGTAGTCAGAAGACCCCAGAACCACCCACTAAGGGACCAGGTACCATTATCGACATGGGCTTCACTAGCCAATCGATGCAATTTCTGAATTGCCAGATGGATGGTCGGGGTCGAGTCTGGAATGTAAAGACAGCAGGAGCTGCCAATCACGCGGCAGGCTCCTCCCCTATTGCCGAGGATGACGTCAAGAACCATTCGGTTCTGAAGCGAAACAAGTCTCGTCACCTGAAGCTCGACCGTAAGATTGGTCAGAATCTCAGTCGAGGTTTGCACTACATTCTCCACTATCCTGGACAGGCGTCTAATACTACGGCTATTAAAAATTGGCCCCCAAAATGGAGTGAGGCCTTTGGCAAAATCCTCAAACTGTTGCAAAGAGGTATCTGTTTGATCAGTACCGTCAGTATCAAAGCTTCTAATACTCCGATTAGATTCGATCTCCCTTTTAGCTAGTTGGTGGGTTTTATGATAATCAGATGGGGAGCTATAAACCGGCGGGAACAGAAATGAAAGGTAACATCGCCCAGCCCATCCCCTGGGAAGCCAAGTATATGCGTTTACGCCGCATACAAAATACACATTAGGAGGAGTAATCACTGGGGGAGTACTGTAAGTTTGCAGGGTGTAAGTATAGTTACACTTACTACTCCCTACCTTAACATGGCCTCGTCCTTGTATACAAAAAGGGGAAGTAGTATTTATGATGGGAATAGGCAAGGCCTTGTAATCAGTGACGTTCCGCTCCTTAAAATGCTGGAAGAACATGGTGGAATTGAAGAGTTCAAAATCCTGCATTTCATCTTCCAACCAAGATACATTTATATATTCAGTGTATACATTCATACATGCATTTGGATCTAAAGATCCTTCTCCCCCACTACCTTCGGCATCAAATCCCTGGTGCTGCTCTATGTACTTCAGACTAGCCTCATAATCTTTTTCAGTGTAGATCTTAGGATTGGCTACATAATGGGAATACATTAATGACAATAATTGGAACCAGGCTTCGCAGCTAGCCAAATGGGACATAGGTAAAGAAACAAACAATTCATGCTGGTGCATTACAGAGGGGAGTAATCCACAAACCCAGCAATTAGTTCTATTTGTCGTGCTGTGAGTTTGATGCAGCATTTCAATGAAAACATTTTTAGCATAAGTTTCTCTATGCCTGGCCTTATGCGGGGGTAAGGAGAAAAAGAGATGTTCCTCTGGGGCAGGGGTAGATCCTAACAATTTCTGTACAGGGTGTTGAAATTCTAGGTATATACACATCATAATTACAGTGATTATCATAATAAAAGCAACGAATGCCACCTTCACTCTGGTAGGCCATCCGGAAAATAATTGCATATTATCAATATACCGCCGAGGGGCGAGTGGTCGCTCGTCCTCCATAGCAAATCGAGCAAAAGGAAACATACTCTCTAAAAGTCCAAAATCTAACTCGGTCTCTCTCTAAAAGTCCAAAATCTAATCTTATATCCACAAAGCGCGCACACCACCAGAGGGGTTCTTCTTCCCGCCAAGGGATCTTCTCCCTGTGTCCATTTAGAGCCTCACAGGCAGACTCTTATCATCCATCAAAAGGAAAACAACTCCAGTGGAACGACCGCGGCCCTTAACTCAGTCTTTCTTTCTGAACAGGGCTATTTATCACAGTGTTCCAAGCCCTCAACTGGTTCAGTCCAGTGTCTCGCTCAGTACCCCAGCAACTCTATTCGATATTCCTCAACTCAAGTCTTTTTCTAGCTCCTACCATTTGAAACTGGGGTACCGCGCTGTTTTCGGGGCCGCAGGACGTATTTACAACGGCCAGGTTGCTCCTGATCAGAAAACAATTCTGTTGCAAGGCCTTCTGATGCATTCGAAGCCGGTGATGCCCTTGGGACAGCAGCCTCTGCTGGTTAAGCCGCTGCCCTTTCACTCGGGGGCAACACCTCTTTTTGCTGCCCCTTTTCTTGGGCATCCGAAAAGGGCACAAAACCTGTCAGCCGTTCTCCTTCTTGGCTCAGGACTCCGATGCTGTTTTGTAAATCAAAGGGCAAAGGCAACGGTAGGCGCTTCAGGTGACTGATATGTATCCAGTGCTTCCGTCCGTGCACCTTAATCCCCGTCCTCGTAGCCAAGATAATCTGGTAGGGTTCGGACCACTTCGGTTCCAAACTTGATTTCTTCTGATAGTTCTTCACAAGGACCCACTGCCCTGGCTCCAATCGATGTCCAGGCCCCTCTGGTAGCGGCTGCAATGTGTTCGATACCTGTTGATGAATAGAACGCAGATCTTTAGTCAAAGCATACAAGTAGTCTGTCATTAATGGGTAATCAATATCCCTAAAGGATCGGGGTCTCGGGACTCCCCACACATTAGCAGGACGGCCAAAAATGACCTCATAAGGTGATAGACCGGTTCTGGTGTGGGGAGTTGTTCTTATTGACAATAATGCTAATGGAAGTGCGTCTGGCCACTTCAACTGGCACAGATTTTGGCCATTTTCAGCTTTAACGTGCCGTTATATTTTTCGACCAAACCAGCCGACTGGGGATGTCTGGCGGCATGAAATTTTTGTTTTATATGTAACCCATCACAGACACTCTGAACCAACAAAGAGTTAAAATGTGTCCCGTTATCAGACCAAATATTTCAGGGCAAACAATACCTGGGGAAGTATTCCTTATTTAGGGCTTTGGCAGTTGCTACAGCAGTGGCTTCTTTGGTGGGGTAGGCTTCAACCCATTTACTGAAAGCACAGACCACCACCAACACATATTTCAGATTATTTACCCTATCCATCTGAATATAATCAATTTGCATTACTTCAAACGGCAGAGTCGGTGGTGCAAAGTTTCCACTCAAAACAGACTCTCTCCCCCCAGGGTTGTACCGCAGACACACAGGGCAGTACTTCACCACATGTGCCGCAGTCTTGGGAATAAGTGGGTTATTCCAGACTGGGTCCAAGACAGCACAAATACCTTTTGCACCTGTGTGGGCGGTGCGATGGGCCATAGTCACTACGGCATAGACCAATGCATTAGGAAGTAACCATCGCTGCTTTTCAGATCGGTCTATCCAACATTCATTTTTGTCTAGTTTTCCTACCTCTTGTTGCCATCTCTGTACCTCATCTATAGTGGCCTCTTTGTGTAGCTCTTTAACACTATCAATAGTATTATCAAACAATGACGTTTCCGCCACCCACCGAGCCGAAGTACTAGGAAACAAAGGGACCATTCTTGTTTGGGCCGTTTCCTTAGCTACTGAGTCAGCAAAGGCATTTCCTTTCCCAGTGGATTCTACAACCTTCTTATGGGCGCTACATTTAATGATAGCTAATTTCTCTGGTAGCGTCAAGGCAAACAATAATCGATCAACTAACGGACCATGCTGAATTTTCTGTCCATGTGTAGTAAAGAAACCCCTCTCTCTCCACAGCCTCCCAAAGCTATGGGCAACGCCGAAGGCGTATTGGCTGTCTGTAAAAATATTTACTCTCAGCCTTTCGCTCAACTCACACGCTCGTAACAAGGCTATTAGTTCAGCTGCCTGAGCTGAGTGATGAGAAATCCGTGCAGTTTCTACCACCGTTCTCAAAGTAGTAATAGCATATGCAGCTGTTGTGGTACCATCAGATAATTTAAAACAGGAACCATCTACATACAGTTCTCCATGGGGTTCTAATAAAGGGGTGTCGGAGAGATCTACACGTCCCTTCGTTTCTTCTTCAGTTCTAAAGATACAATCATGAACATCGTCTCTGCTATCCTTTGAAGGGAGAGGCAATAATGTGGCTGGGTTCAAAGTAGCACATCTTTTGATCGTGATATGGGGTGCAAATAATGTTAACTCGTACCCTGTCAATCGAGCACTCGTAAGGTGCTGAGTCTTGTTCTATTCAGAAGGATATCCACAGCATGCGGTACCATGACTGTGAGATCCGTATTCAAGACTATGCCTTCCGATTGCCGGATGGCCAGCGTCACTGCAGCGGTGGCCCGCAGACAACTAGGAAGGCCTCGTGCTACAATATCCAAGACTGATGAAAAGAAAGCACAAGGTCTTTGCTTACCGCCAAAATCCTGTGTTAATACTGAAAGCGAACAACCGTGCGTATAAAGTGAAAAAGGCTTCCGGTATTCCGGGGTACCCAAGACAGGCGCGGAACATAGAGCAGATTTCAAAGAGTCAAAGGTTTCCTGACATTCATCCGTCCAGGGTAGGGGTTCATGCACATCTTTGGTAGTGAAATACAACAAGGGTTTAGAGAGGAGTGAATAGTTAGGAATCCACTGGCGACAGTAAGAGGTTATGCCAAGAAAAGCACGAACATCACGTTGAGTACGAGGTACAGACATATTAGTAATTACAGATATTCGTTCTGGAGTTAATTGTCTCTCCGCTTTCGACAGTAAGTGGCCAAGGTAGGTCACTTCCTGTCGACAATATTGGAATTTGGAAAGGGACACTTTATTTCCTTTTTCAGCCAAATGTTTTAGCAATTTAACGGTGGGCTCTTTATACCCATCTTCCGTATCAGAGGCCACGAGAATGTCATCCACGTACTGGATGATCGCATTTCCTGTAGGCACAATTAATTCATCAAGAACTGCTTTCAAGGCTTGGCTATATATACTAGGACTTTCTGTATAGCCTTGGGGTGCACGCGTAAATCTAAAGCTTCGTCCAGCGACTGAGAATCCGAAAATATGCCTACTATCAGGGTGTATGGGAATGCTTAAGAAAGCATTCTTGAGGTCTATGACTGAAAAATATTTTGCCGTCGGGGGAATCATTGTTAGAATAGCAGTAATGTCTGGTACCACTGGGTATTGTGGGACCACTATCTTATTGACCTCTCGGAGGTCAATCACAAAACGATATGTGTTTTTGTAATCAGGGGTACCATCAACAGGTGCCTTCTTCAAGATCGGCAAAATCGGGCTGTTACAAACATTAGCCGCCGTTTCTTCTACCACGCCTCTTTTGACAAGGTCGCGAATGATCTGCAACAAGGCCTGCTCACCTTCTGGTGAAATCTTATACTGCGGAATGCGGGGCAGCTGCGCATTAGGTTTCACGGTTATTGACATGGGGGCTATTTGTAACAGGCCAACATCGGTGTCTCCTGTAGCCCACAGTGTCTGAGGAATGGTATAGAACTCAGGAGGAAGGGTTTCGTTCTGAACAAAATATTGCGCCGTCTCTACAGATGGTTTCTGCATTGTTAAGTAGACACCATCGGGGGAACAGTAAATTCTGTAATTTCTTCAATATATCCAGACCCAAAAGGTTTTCACCACAATTAGAGGTCAAAAGAAAAGGCGTATGCACGGAAATAGGGCCTATAGTGAAAGGCAAGGGTTTCGAAACGGGGCTTACCACCGGTATTCCAGAGAATCCTACTGATACGTTATTTTGGCCAGACAGAGCAGCCCCTGGGACCAGTGTATGGGCAACTGAACTATTCATTGCCCCAGTATCCACTAAAAACTTTCCCGATGTGCCCAACAGTTCCCCTTTTATATAAGGTCCCTCCTGGTCAATTGGTACTGTAATATGGCCCCCGCTCTGTCCCTGGCTGTCTCATGCTTAATCCTGTCCGTCATATCCATCATCCCGGTAATTCTCATTGTAATACTGCCTATTCTGGGGATCTTCAAAATAGTTTTTTCTAGAACCCTCATGTTGCATTTCCTCCCTTCTCATGCTATTTCGGTCGACATTTCCTCAACCTCCTCCCTGTCCTCTATTAGGACCATTTCGTGCCAGCAACAGAGGGCAATCCGCCCTCCAATGTCCTTCCTGCTTACAATACGAACATTGGTTCATGCCGATGTTCGGAGGGCCACCTCGACCCCTACCAGCCCCTGCACGATACGAGCCACGTGCTCCCCTTCCCGTATTTTGTACTCCACTAACTTGCTGTAATAACGCCCTTGTCTTCAAGTCCTTAGTCTTCTTCTCTGATTTTTCTTTGCTCTCATTTTCTCGATGCTCATAATACTGTGCCATATTGAGAATTACAGAGGGGGCGGCTGTAGTCCATGTGCTTTCGGCCGCCTGGAGGCGGGACATTACTTCTGGGAGTAAATTAGTAACAAACCTATTCACAAACAGCCGTATTCCTCCTTCCGTAGACAAGTCCTGCCCGCTAAAATCTATAAAGACCTTTTCAAATCGAGTGAAGAAATCTGACACACTCTCATCTTTCTTCTGTTTACAAGCCGTTAATTTGTCCCAATCGACTTTCCTAGGTGGGAGAAGAGTCTTCATAAGCGTGATAATTTTATCCGGTACCGTTAAGACTTCATCTCTGGGTTTTTCCCCCGGCTTCCGTTCCTTGTCCTAATTCTTTAACTGGTCCCAAGTGCCCCCTAATTCGGGAACATGATCAGTGTCATGTATCTGTCTCCAGATATCTACCGGAATCAGAAGACCAAAAAACAACTCGATATCAGCAATGGTCATGATAGCGGAATTAGCTGCTTCGGTTAATTCCTTATAGTAGGCAGTAGGATTTTTACGGGGGTCAGGGAGTTGGGCTTTTAGGGTGAGGACCTCGCTTCATTTCCAAGGAGCATAAATCCATTGTTCCTGAAGCCTCGCATCTACTCTAGCCCGAGTAACAGTATTATTGTCGTCTCTCAATTCAGGTACTTCAGGGAAAAAGAGAGGATGTACCTCTCTCATGGGATGCTGTGCTCCCCAATCTGCACACTTCCAGAGTATCCGCTCCTGATAATGTAAAAGTGTCGTCACATTTTGATATACTTCATCTGATTGCAAATGAAATTTATGAGTTTGATCCCGTATATCGCGCAATATTTGAGGAGGTAATCCTTCCTCAAAGCACTGTTCCCACAGCGATATTAGTCGGATTGCCATGCTCACTAGGGCCAGTTGTTGTGCAACTGGTTCATAATCTTTCATAGTGCTCCAAATATCTTCCAAAGTATAAATAACGTTCCGCATCCACTGGGATGCCTGAGTAACGATAGCCCTCCTTTCTTCCGCACCCAATAAGGATCGCGTATAAGCTCGCTGATCACTTAGGTCAGATACAGGTCGCTTGGGTGTGGCATCTAAACAGACTGTATTCTTGGGGTCTAGAGCAATCGGAGTTGGAGAGGAGAGGTATACAGGGTGTAAGGAAGAAGCAACAGTCGCATCCGGCTGTAACAATATCAAGGGTGAGGTAGTTGGTCGAAGAGTGGGAGGGGAAAGCAATGCATTTCGTACCGACCCATCAACAGGGGCCGTTGCGACCGCTCCCCCCCGTGTTCGGGATGGTGCAGTTCCTATTTGATCAGCCCGTACATACGGTACTGCTGGGTATAAGCCTTGTGGAGCATAAGGGGGAGGCGGACGGGCTTCTAACAATTCTTCTAACTCATCGCCCGTTTCTGGCCGTGCCACATAACTTTTGTCTGTTTCTAAACGGAAACGTCTATCCATCTGTACACTATTTTCTTCCACCTTTCCTTTGTCATAAGCCACGGCCTTCTGGGTGACGGTCTGTCCTGCTTTAAGTTTCCCCAACTTCTCTTCTCTAATTCGTCGTCGTTTTGCTTCCTTCAACCATAAGTTCAAGGAATCAAACATCGACTGACGGCTTCTTTTCATGAACAATTTATTTTGTATATAATTTATTTTCTGTTCATCAAACGACCCTGTTAGAGGCCACTGCAAATCCGAATTATCTCTGGTATATTTGTGCCAGAGTGTATTAAATAGAATCGGCTGCAAGCCATGTTTGACATACATATCAAAGCTAGGGCTGCCCTCGGGAGGGGCCGGCTGTTTTTCTTCCAGCCGTGTACCTCGCCGACAGCAACACCCAAAACATATTTTACTAAAACAAGGCATGATAATAGTTACACAATCTTAGTCACAAGCTTCAAAACTCATTCATATGCGGACGCGTCCTTCTCATCACTCAGTCTCCAACATCTCATCCGTACCCATAAAGTGCTGTAAAGTAGTGCAAGAAAAATTCTCATGGGGTAACCCAGTATCCCTTCAGAACCTGGGCAATACAACAATAGTTTCAACAATGGCTCCGTCGGGTATAGACACAATTACTTTAAATCATGTATTTATCTTTAACTGAAATGTAAGCATAACATTCCTACTTATTATGCTAAACCATAGAAGTGCAAAAACCAAACACTGTAAAGGGTCAGTACGATATTTTAATTATTGAATTATTTTTCATTCATCAACATACCACATCTATTCAATATAGTTTGTTGGTTTTGAGTGTTAGCAAAATAAGAATAGGCCTTTCTAATTCCTTCTCTTCCCTTTAATATCTCTTCACGCATGTGTATATAGATCACTTGTTACCATGTCACTGTGTCACATTTATTTCACATTATGTCACTTTGTTCACTAAATTGAATTGTTGCGCCGTATTTTGTAAATTTTTAATGCATATTCAAAGGTGTCAGTTGATAAGAACAAACAAAACAATGAATGAAAAATAATTCAATAATTAAAATATCGTACTGACCCTTTACAGTGTTTGGTTTTTGCACTTCTATGGTTTAGCATAATAAGTAGGAATGTTATGCTTACATTTCAGTTAAAGATAAATACATGATTTAAAGTAATTGTGTCTATACCCGACGGAGCCATTGTAAAGTAGTGCAAGGCGATAACTCTTTCGTATTCTCTTTCTATACAAATGACGTCTTCAAATATCGAACAGAGCCCGTTGACCCTCGTTCGGGGAATTGATTTAACAGAATTCCAGACCAACAAATCAACAACACAAAGAAGCAGTCCCTAGACTGCTCTGAGATCACTCGGTAGGCAAACCACAAACCCTCTTACAGGCCATCCCATGGTCCTGTTCTGGTTGGGCCGAGCGTCTGGGTTTTTAGCTCCAGAACCCTGGCTTACCCAGTTGCTCCCAGGGCTTTCCCGAAGAGGATTCGGCCGAGCGAGTAATGCCGTACACCGCTAAGGCACCGAGTATAATCTCAAGTTTTCACCAAAACAAGTCTGTGAGGTATCTGCCCGAACAGCCATCGTGCCGTAACGTCAGACCCTCAAATTCCCTTGTGATCTGGCTTTCCCGGTCACCAACAGAAACAGTTAACCGTCATCAAAAGGAAACACTTCCTCCAAGTGTTCCGTATCCAATCCAACCAAGATAAATCACTCACCTGGTGCACTCAGGTCGATTGCAAATTCTCCAATGCCGACACCTAGACAGACCGACACAGTCTGTTCTTCTCTTGGGTTAAGCCCGTAGGACTCCGGCGTGGGGTCTTCAGCAGCTGGGAGGGATACTGGGCTCGAGAGTGGAGTTGCTTGTTTACGTACCACAAAACGGGTGTTTAAAATCAGGATCCTCTTTCAGTCCACCCACTCGGCCAGAACTCCTCCTTGTCCCTTTACTCCTGTTTACTGGAGGGGATGACCCCAACACGGAGTCCCGGCGGAGTCGCCAACTGAAGGATTCGAAATAAATACTAATGGACCATACTCACCAATGGCCCATATACCAATAGCATTAATAAGAATTCAGTCGGCAATGGAGAAGTTTCAATCGTTTATTCCACAAATACAAGCCCTGACAGGGGAGCCTCGGTCTACACAACCCACGGAGGTGCGCAGAGAAGACTGACTACATGCATAAGATACAAAGCATATATACGTTTCATACATCCCACAATGACACCCTACAAGGAAAGATACAACTTGTCAGTGAGCCAAGAGGAATACCCATATAATGCACAATTGATTTGCTAGCAGCCTAGGCCTAAGTTATTCCGGGGGCAGGTCAGCGAGGTGCCTCCCTGTCTATCTGTAGCCCGGGGAGTACAGGAACGGGCTCTGCTAGAATGTGCGCATCCCACAAGAAGGGCAGGTGTGACCTTGGGTTTCCTTAAGCTACAAGCTAACGAAATGGAGCAGGCGGCTTGGCCGGCCATCGTGGTTTTATGCAAAAGCGTAATCATGTGATTTCCATGAAATGGTTACCGTATGAAGGAGAAACGAAACCTAATGGCTCCGTTCATATCAATAGGTCTGGGAGGAGCAGAATGAATCATTCTCGGATAACATATATCATGTACAATACATAGTTAACGTATGGTTCATAAGGTTATATGGCATATAGAGTCCAACTACATGTATTTATCGCATTTATATCCCATCAATGTGTAATGTTGTAATGCTTTTATATTGTGTTTTGTTACCGGGCTGTGATACGGCATACCATTGCTGATTTAAAGAGTGCTGCAGGCAGATATAGGTCTCCTTAAGTGCACTAAGACACAAGAGGGAAGGGGGTGGGCACAAGAAGGTTTATACAGCCAGCTCCCTTGCATAGGTGAAGGGCACCATCCAGCAGTTTTACAGCTGCATCGCCTCAAACTTCGTGGGTAGTGCCAGCTCCTCTGAGGCATATTTTCACCTGAGCAGGGAGTAGACCCAGAACCTCTTTGTATTCTTCCTCTTTCGTGGTTCTGTATTTCTCTTCTCAGGGAGAGGTGGTGGGAAAGCGTTGCTTCTATTGGGATGTTTACAGTGTCTGGCAACCCCCAGTTGCACAGGCTGCTTTCCAAATGAGGCTTGATGGGAGGTCGGCTCAGCCTGGTCTGTTTCCTTTCTCCTGATATCCTCCTTTCAGTTGGGTGAAGGGGCTTGACCACCTCCGGCACAGCAGCTAGATCGGACCCTCCGTGCAGTTGATTGCTCTGGGTCTTCTTGGTCAGAACCTCGAGATCAAAATGAGCCAGACTTCCATGTGGCTTCTGTCTACCACCCACATTCTGCCCTCAGGTGCCAAACATTACAGACAAAGCAGTGACCTTTGACGGAAAACGTGCAAAACAAAGAGATACAGATTTAGTGGTGCTTCTCTGGTCTATTTTCTATGTTCCCTGTACGAACATGGGTATGACTGGATAACCTGGTGCACTGTAAGGTCATAATTTACTATTTTTTAAAAGTTAATACATTTGAATATACAATGAAGAATATGTTGTGTAATGCACAACTTTTGCACCGCTTTTGCCATTTAAAAAAACAATATTAGGGGAGAACCACCCCCTACCCCCCAAGCCCACTGGCAAGAGTCAAGCCGGCTTACTACGTACTATAGAGCATAGAGGGACTGCTCTAACAAACTATGCCAGGGCTGCTTTGGGTTCCCAGTCTGGCCCTGGCCTGAGAGCTCCTGACTGGGTCCAGAGCAAGGGGGACCCCCTCCATGCACTTTGCAGGGGGCCCCCTCAAGTTTTGTTATGTCACTGATACACAGCCACCCCTACGTGTAGCTCCGCCCACTTCCCCAGCAGCCCCATGTCAGCCCACATAGGCCAGGAGCCCACCTTCTCGGGACTAAGGGTTCCAATACATCGTTATCCAGAAACTTTAAAAAGTCAACAGAAAAGTGGGCACTGTCCTTGAGAAGCATCACTAGCAGGAAACCCGGTTGACAAACCTCAAGACGGCTATTGAATAGATAGCTTGCACAGCTGATGTGATCATTTGTTTTTTTTTGGACAGTTTTGTATTTTGTATAGTATGTTAGGTAGGTTTTAGATAGGGTATGTTTATTTAAGGTAGCTTTTAGATTTTTATATATTTTGTAATAGGTTTTAGTTTTTACATTTTTATGAGGATTTAGTGGGTAGGGAAAAATGTTTAGGCTTTAAGAAAAAATAAAGAACGAAAGAATAGAAATACCCCCAAAAATATCTTTGTTTAGGATTTGATGTGTATGTAGTTTATTTATAGGTGTAGGTGAGGTTTGCAATGTGTGACTATGTGTGTTAAAGGGGGTGGGGGTTGATGCTTAACATGTCTGTTGTAGTGTATGTGTAGCATAGGTTAAGATGAGATTAGGTATGCTAAGGTAGAGTTAAGTTAGTGTAGGATAGGATAGTTTAAGTTAGGTAAGGCTTAGTTTAGTTTACTTAACAGTAGTTAGTGTAGGGTAGTTGTTTTTATTCATAGGTACTTTACATTTCTTTGATTTGAAATAATGTTTTCTGCTTTCACGAATGCTTGGTGTTTTACTGCGGAGGAGTTGTCATATTAGGTTATGTTAATTTGAGCACATGATGTAGGAATTCCCTGCTGTGTTTTTAGATATGTGCAACTTTGAGATACCGATGTACAAGAGTCAGTCAAATTTGAAATGCAGCACCTCAAGGGATCTTCAACAATCTTTGCCCGCTTTAAGTGGGACTCTTTGTGTGAATGGATGCACTGCCCAACACAGGTAGTCACCTACTGTTGCACTGTGTGTGTACCTTTATGCTACATGTATTGTACGGATGAATTTCTCAACCAATAGTTACCATGAATTGCTATTTTGGGACACACACTGGTGCCTGCCACTTACGCACTCACCCTTGCACCATTTTACTATGACATCAGTTTTTATTGGTGACTAGTATCTATTGGAGTGGCCCCCACCTGGCCAGAAACTCCAATCATACTTGTCATCGACAACTTGCTAAGTGTGGCACTTCTTGCTTGTGATTTTATGCAACCACTTTCTAGTTTAGATGAACATTGGTCTCACAATTCCTCTTCCCCAGGGCATGTGTAGCTTGTTCCATGGTTCTGTGACCTAGCTCCTAATATTTGTAAAGTAAAGTTTATGTCATGTGTGGTTACACTCACACTCATTACATGTGAGGGCTCTCAGGGACAGCGTAACACATTGACCATGTGTATGCCAGTGTGCCTTACTACACCATACATCATTTAACACAGGAACCACATTGCTAATAGTTGCAGGTGATGCTTACAGACATCTAGGGGGTAATATGGAGCTTCTATATCCTTCAGTGGCATAGGTATGATACCAAATAATAAAGAGTCTGGCCATTGGTATCTTGTTGTTCTTATTGCATGTATTAATATGGTAAATATGTGATATCTTTAATGGGCTGACATGTGTGCATTATTATATTGTCATGATTACTGAGCGAGTTATCTGTGGATGTATGGGAATGTATTAGTTGCTCATATGCCTCACAGGACACAATTTGAGCATGTATTCAAATGCATAATTGGTTGGAATTATTAACTGTCCTTCTAGTTACTGATGCCTATTGTAATGCCAGGAAGTTCAGTAGTTCAAGAAGACTTTCAACTTGATGCCAAGGCATTGGAGGTACTTGATGCTTGGCTGTGTCCAAACAGACCATGTGATAGGGACCGTAGTGCAATTTCCTTCAAATGCTGAGAAGTGTGTTTTGTATTCACACATCCGCCATTGTCTAGTTAGTCGTACCTGCAAAATAAGTACAACACATGGGTTCATGTAAGTGCTTTTATATTCAAGTGTTTAACTGAGCAATTTGCAAGTACCATTCCTTACAGCAACAACCCTAACATTGTTTGAGAGCCAGGGGATGTCCAGACAGAGTTAAAGGGGGAGACATGCCCTGTGCCATGCGGAGAAGAGAGTGTTTCAGTGAGGAGGAGGTCCACATTGCTATTAGGGAAGGTAGGCCACATCAGCAGTCCACCAATGGATTTGATCAACAGGAGGGCATTCAAAAAGGGGACAGAACCACGTGAAAAGGGCGGTGCCATGATCCTAAACACAGGTCCAATGAGAAATGGGCCAAGTGGCACAGACAAATGTTAGCGGAAATTGCTCCATGGGAGAAGGTTGAAGTCCCCATCTTCGTCCAATGATGTTTCGTGGTGCCTCACCTGAGAGTTGTAGTTGTAGTGCTAGAGGCATCTGAGGCACACATACATCAGGGGCAGAAAATGTGGTTACCCTGACTCCTGCAGCATTTACCTGTGCCAGCAAGGAAGGCAGTAGAGTGCAGAAAAGGGACTACTGATTTGTCAGCACAGCAACAATGCTGCGGTGGAAGGCACCCATTGTAACGATATAGGAGTCCTTCTTCTGCTCCAAAGATTCACTGGTGTTACATCAACAGATCTGTTGTTCTTACCTCATGACACCAGCGATGTCAGCCAGGGACTGTTCCAATCTGTCGAGTTGAAGGATGATGCCTCTTATTGCCTCAGGGGTGTCCTTATCTGGACTGAGGCACTCACAAACTCCCTCTAGGCTGCCTGTGATGGTCTCCATACCCACTCGCACCTCATCCACCAGCTACCACTGAACTCCTACCGCCTGCTGTAAGAAGATAACAATGGAGTCCTTGGAGTCCAGGGCTGGCTTGGGCTTGCAGATGGGGTATGTCCAGATGTGGGCAGTTCCTCTGGATACCATGACCCTCTGTTATCCCCTCTCGCTACCAGAGAAGGTGTTCCAATGGCATAGAAGAGTTGCCGAAAAGTGTAATTGTCCATTGGGAGCAGAGTCATCACCAACAGGCTGCTCATCCAGGACAGGCAACTGTTCAGGTTGTGTTGTTTCTCCCTCTGCAATGAAATAGAAATATGTTAATAGTGATCTATGCTAAATGTTGACATGAGTAATCTGGGTGACATACAGACTTTATTCTCATTAACTTCGATTTCTACATTGATGTGTAGGACGTGTGTGACTTTTAGGAAATATTGTCAAGTTGCACTCTAGTTGCCTTGCAGATGGCAGGATCTCAGCTTTGGTCACACTACCACTGTGTGACAAGGGTGACTTTTTAGACCAGACATTGAAACATAGATAAACAGCTTGCTGGCCTGTCCTGTCTGTGCTTGTATGTTGATGTGAGATCCAAATCTGCCGTGCTGATTAGATTAGAATTTGTTTTTCTTGATGGCTATTCTGAATGTGGTTTCACTTATTGACACCACTACTGTGCACATTGCACCACGGCACCCGGGTACCTGCATTTCCTCTAGGTACTACTCAGCCCACAGCTCCAGGGAAAGAGATGTGGGTTTGGTCATGTATTTGATTTGAACCTGCAGTCTGCCTTTCACACACTACACCACTGCATTCTGCATTGTTCTGCTGTCTTGCATGTACATTGTGCATACATGTGGCCAAAGTCTCCTATTTCAAGTGCTTGCACACAACTCACTACACAGCTAGCAACCTTGCCATACTGCAGGGATGTGTTAGGGCATGCACTTACCATGGTTTTCTAATGTTTGTTTACTCATGTGATGTAATTACTAACACACTCTGCTCCATAGTTCAGAACAGTATGCAGTGTGTACGAACTCTGAAGTGTTAGGCCCAGTCAGACTAGGCAGGTTACTAGCACTGACAGCCACCTATTTCATCATTACAAAATGTGGTTATCCGCAGAGTATTAAACATCATTTGACTGAGCCCTGCTCACTTGTACATGTACAAAACTCCCCTGGCAATCCTCAGTTTGTCCCTGGGACTCCCTTTACTGTCACACACTGATGGCACCCAGATCATACATTGACTCGCATGTGAATTCAACACCAACATTGTGAGTCAACATATCTAATTGACTGACATGGCTGCCTATATTTGAGGGTTATGGGTCAAGCTGTACCCCACATCCTAGTAGTCATGATATCCTGTGACATGTACCTACCCAGGGTTGCCACACAACTAGGCCCATACACCTCACCCTCCAACCATCCACAAATCCAGCCCCTAGTTGTGGCAACCAGCTCAACCTGTCACTTCACAATTCCCATTTTCATATGCTACTGCTTTGACATATGTAGCAAGGTAAGATATTTTTTTTTCAGCACCCTCCTGACATGTGCAATATCTTCACCCAGGTCCACATCACATTTAGGATGTAGAACACCAATGACCTCATCTTTGTAATTCATTTACAGCTGCGACACAAGTGTGACACTATCACACACAGCAGTGCATGTGTTTTGCTCAGGCAATCTTGCAGCACTCATGTCACTTCTCATCTCCTTGCCGTGCAATGTCCCTCCATTTACACACTGTACCAGTTCAATGTACTCCAGGGGCACACTGGGCTCACACACCATCTATTCCTTTAAAAAAACACACACACACACATGGGGGCTTATTATTGAGAGCCTTGCATCATCTTTATACCCTGTGAAGAGGTACATCAGTGGTGCAGGGCTCTAAATCATATTTCCTAAACCAAGCAAAGTTACTCTGCATGGCTTTGAGTGTCTTCATAAATGTTGATTAGGGCAAAGCAGTGCCAATCGGTGCCTTGCCTTACTCTGTGGTTGGGATATCTTCCATGGGAGTTGGCAGTGGGTGTTTCCAACAGCACCCTTGGATTGTGACGCTGCCCCAGATTAACACATTATTGTAAAAAACCTGGGGAAGTGCAAAATCCTTATGCCTCCTGAGGTGAGGCCTAACAAGTAGTAATTTCTTTATTTCTCCTTGTTCCTTCCTCTTTCTATTTGTGTTGCATTCTGCAGCACACATACAAAGAAGAAAACACCTCTTAGCAATGTTTCAGTGCAGGAAGGTGCCCCTTCCTGACAAAATGCGATCCTGCCTGTAAAATATGCACACTTCCGCTATGGTGCAAGGGTGCATGTACTGGCACTAGCCTGCCAAAAATCCACAAGTGCAGGGAGAAAAGACAGGAATGCATCATATTGCATAGATGTGGTGCATTCCTGCCATTTAACTTTGGCCTAGGGCAGCGGAGCAAGGTGACTTGCTGCACTGCCTTTCGCCAACTTCCTTTCAATGAAGCTCATGATCCTCTGGTGTGCATCACTTACATTCAACCCAAACCCCAGTATGAATTTGCACATGGCAGGAGTTAGGGTGGTCTCTACCATGGCAGGCAACACCTGTATGCGCTCATCCCACACATCAGGACAGCTGCGTGCAATGCAGTTTCGTTTTAGTGACTATGCACGCAGCTCTTCACATGTTCCTATGTAGTGATACTTCACATGGCCCACACTGTAGTGAGAATATGGGGTCAGCTGCAGACATTGTTAAGTTAGCATAAGTGAAATATATGCTTAGACACCATTTTTCTGCTTTTGCACACGACACTGCATGGCTCTCTTCTCGTAAATACAGGGCTTGCCTTCTTCACATGAGAACGGTCTGATTTTCACATATCTATACGTACACTGTGCTCTCTGTCTGCACAGTGTGTTCAAGGTCGAATAACAATGTATGCTGTTGATTCACGTTAGTCAGTCCCACGCACATAAACATAACAGGAGGCACATCTGTCCAAAAGAAACTCGGGTGCTTTTCTATATGGCATTATATGCATGAAAGGGCGCTTGGAGAAAACCTTTCCAACTGAGATGACCTGTGATTGTCCTGGGATGTGATCCATTGCATCTGATCTTGGAGGTATGGGGTCCTCCTGACAAATCCTAGAAGTCTTCTATAATTATAAATAAACTAGCTTCCAGCACGGGAAGGGTGGTAAAGGCGCTATAGTCCTGTTTCCACTTTCATTATAATATGATTTCCCCTTTTGTGTTTTATGGAATTGTAACAATGTTGATTGTATTATTTTTATGCATTTTGCTGCTAGTGTTGGCTAGTGTACTGTACATTAGAGAGCGTTAGTTAAAATAAACATTTTAAACTATACCATTGTGGACTAGTATGAGTGTTAGAGCGAAAGAGTGTTCTTGTTTCCCACTATTCCTGATGGGTTTACTAAGTTGCATGTTCTAGGTTGTCTTATCATTGGTAGCTTCGCTGTAGTACGGAGAACGAATGAGACACTATTGCTAGTTGGACTGGGGTTCTAGGCACTGAGGTGGCTTTTTGGTACACCACAATACACCGGGGTCCTGCGCATAGTTCTGCGCATGAGCAGAATCCCTGCAACATGGCGCACCTAACGTTTGGTCTGGTACTTATTTTCGAGACACTTCAGTAGTAGTTGTACTTGTCCACAATACCCTCACTCCTGTTTTCCGGATAAACAGTTGTGACGGCATAACCTACCTATATTGATATTTTATAGGTTCTTTCAAGCTTGATATTATAAAAAGGTTCTTGTTATTGAATTACTGACCCTTTTGTGCTGCCTCGCAAAACAGTTCTTTTACTTTTCTTTGTTCTTATGACTGATATCGATATTGCTGCGCATAGTCGCCACTCGGTCGTCATTTGGCTGCATATGGAGTGCCTGACGAGGAATTGTGCTTATTTTTGTAGTTGGTGCTAACCCGGATTACCACTTTGAGGTATTCTACTCTTGGATAACCTTTCCGGCTGTGAATGGAGATGATAAGTTGTTCCATACATACACTCCCACTGAAGTACCTAAAGTATATCGGCCATATACGACACTCGAAGTTCCGATTTCGGCTTGGCAACACTGTATTTGGTTTAATGGCGCCCTCCCCCACACAATGACTCCGGTCCATTTAGGCCCTTTGTTGATTCCTGAGGCCACTTGGCCAGTTTTAGCAGGGTACACATCTCATCCACGTTATGTAGCAGTCTCTGCAGACGAATTGCGTGTCTTACATACCTCATTAATTGGCATATATAGGGCTCTAGTCCAATAGGTTTCCCGTAATCTCAAGATGGGAGCACATGGGGTTACGGCACAACCAGCTGGCCCGGTCCGGATCTCAATTAGTCCTGTCATGGTTAATTCGGTTATGGGCAAGCGTCCCCAGACTAAGGATGATTTACCTTACTGGCTTTCTGAGAAATTTGACCAGCTGGAAGCAGTATTTCCTAATACCACTCCTGTGGAAAAACACAGGATCCTAACAATTAGTTTGCAGAAAGACTTAATACCAGATGTAGCCGATTGTGAGAATTGGGGTAAAGTATTCGCAGCGGTGTATGCAAAATGTTTCGGCACACCTTCTATGACTGTACTGCCCTCCATGATTAAGCGTGTTCAAGATGAGCATGGCCCGGAGGTGGCGGTTGAATTGGGAAAGAGGCTTGTCCGAGTGTTTGACCTGGTTGCTGGTCTCATACTAGCAAATGTGAAGGGAGATGCGGTTAACTTTCAGGTGTCTAATGCTTTGCGCCTTGTCCCAGAGGATGAGAAACCCGGTGACTTACCGAAAATTATTGCGGTTGCTTACAAGACCATTGGGTTTTAAGCCTTTTGCTAAAATACAGGCACAACAGCAAACTCAGATGGCGCAGTCTAATAAGGATGACCGTCCTATTTTTTATAAAAAGAATTAGAGAAATAAAAAACAGGGTAAGCAACAACAGAAACAAGGGTTGTGTGCTGCGTCACCAATACCCGAGTATTCTGAGCACACTTATGATTTGCGCAACTGTGCTATGCTAGAATTAGGTCTCCTGACAGGTTTCATGTCCCTGATCAGTGTTCTCCTTGTTCTTCACAGGAAACATCAGGCTCACAAGCCAGTGGAGGAGATCGCCAGGTTTGCAGCAGAGGTCGAGGAGCCCCGCAAGAACGCAAACAGCCTCGTCAGACTAACGGTAAAGGAAAGAGCGATTTTACTCATCTGCGCCCTCAGTTTCAGAAAAAGAAAGTTGCTGCTTTAACAGCACGATATGCCACGGACGGTGAGAACACAACTTCAGAACCTAACATGGGCAGTAACGTGGCTAGACAGCGCAGCAGTGGTTACCATAGTGAGGCAAGCACTGCGTCCATTTCTGAAGGTGACAGCAACTGACACATTCATCACAGATGAGACTGCTGACACCCGAGTGGGTCCCCCTGACAGATTATATGACATAGTATTCCTAATTGAAGGTGACATCCAACGTGTTATGAAAGGGATTTTTGGGGAAAATCTGACTTATTCTTATGATATCTTGTTAGCTGAGGCAGATTGGCCCCCAACTTTTGTTTCAGACGCTCCGAGGGGCGAGGATGTCATCCTGCCTAGTTTTTCACATACTGTGCCGAAAGAGCAGGCATTGTCTTTTGCGTTATTGTGGGTGTGCGGTGTGCTACACCTTGTTGTGCATATGTGCAATTGTGTCTATCACCCCCCGTCCCCCCAGTACCTGTTCGTTACTCACCCTATTGATGTTGTGTCAGGTCATGTCGAACAGTGTCCGGACTCCCGACTCCTTGCACCGTCTCCACACTGATGACTGTGGCCACCATTTGCTCCAGCTCCTCCTATGGGGCAGGACTCCCAACCTCCATTCGCTGTTGCTGCCTTCCTGTTGGCGGTACAAAAGGGGGTGGTGATGGACGGAGCATCTGAACCAATCAAACACTCACACCCAGTCAAAATATCTGGGTTTAATCCATCACCGTTCTTTAGCCCACTCTGCCACCCCAGTTCAGACATGGCTATATGCAAATCAGTCTGACCCTGTGACTCATGGGAACAGTCCAGCCTGAACTGCCAAGCCATGCCTTCCCTGGACCGGAAACAAGCTTCCGAAGACCGGTTTCTGGCATTACAGCCGTCTTCAGCCCGGCTTGCTTGAATCCAGTGGCAAAGTGAGCAAGGGACGCACGTCTGAGCATACCCCGCCATACTTATGGCGGCCAAAAGCGGTACAAAAGGGGGTGGTGATGGACGGAGCATCTGAACCAATCAAACACTCACACCCAGTCAAAAGATCTGGGTTTAATCCATCACCGTTCTTTAGCCCACTCTGCCACCCCAGTTCAGACATGGCTATATGCAAATCAGTCTGACCCTGTGCCTCATGGGAACAGTCCAGCCCGAACTGCCAAGCCATGCCTTCCCTGGACCGGAAACAAGCTTCCGAGGACCGGTTTCTGGCATTACAGCCGTATTCAGCCCGGCTTGCTTGAATCCAGTGGCAAAGTGAGCAAGGGACTCACGTCTGAGCATGCCCTGCCACACTTATGGCGGCCAAAAGCGGTACAAAAGGGGGTGGTAATGGACGGAGCATCTGAACCAATCAAACACTCACACCCACTCAAAAGATCTGGGTTTAATCCATCACCGTTCTTTAGCCCACTCTGCCACCCCAATTCAGACATGGCTATATGAAAATCAGTCTGACCCTGTGCCTCATGGGAACAGTCCAGCCCGAACTGCCAAACCATGACTTCCCTGGACCGGAAACAAGCTTCAGAGGACTGGTTTCTGGCATTACAGCCGTCTTCAGCCCGGCTTGCTTGAATCCAGTGGCAAAGTGAGCAAGGGACTCACGTCTGAGCATACCCTGCCACACTTATGGTGGCCAAAAGCAGTACAAAAGGGGGTGGTGATGGACGGAGCATCTGAACCAACCAAACACTCACACCCAGTCAAAGATCTGGGTTTAATCCATCACCGCTCTTTAGCCCACTCTGCCACCCCAGTTCAGACATGGCTATATGCAAATCAGTCTGACCCTGTGCCTCATGGGAACAGTCCAGCCCGAACTGCCAAGCCATGCCTTCCCTGGACCGGAAATAAGCTTCCGAGGACCGGTTTCTGGCATTACAGCCGTCTTCAGCCCGGCTTGCTTGAATCCAGTGGCAAAGTGAGCAAGGGACTCACGTCTGAGCATACCCTGCCACACTTATGGTGGCCAAAAGCGGTACAAAAGGGGGTGGTGATGGACGGAGCATCTGAACCAATCAAACACTCACACCCAGTCAAAAGATCTGGGTTTAATCCATCACCGTTCTTTAGCCCACTCTGCCACCACAGTTCAGACATGGCTATATGCAAATCAGTCTGACCCTGTGCCTCATGGGAACAGTCCAGCTCGAACTGCCAAGCCATGCTTTCCCTGGACTGGAAAAAAGCTTCCGAGGACTGGTTTCTGGCATTGTAGCCGTCTTCAGCCCGGCTTGCTTGAATCCAGTGGCAAAGTGAGCAAGGGACTCACGTCTGAGCATACCCTGCCACACTTATGGCGGCCAAAAGCGGTACAAAAGGGGGTGGTGATGGACGGAGCATCTGAACCAATCAAACACTCACACCCAGTCAAAAGATCTGGGTTTAATCCATCACCGTTCTTTAGCCCACTCTTCCTGTTGGCAGCAGGTTTCTGCTTGGTTTAGCTTTTCACATCGTGCCAGCGCATCTTGGACTCCTCGACAATCTGACTGCATTCACGATGGAAAACCATTTTTCCATCTGTGTATCCAATGACACGGTGGAGGTGACGGACCGTTGTTGTTAGTGTTCTGTCACCTCTGTGACGACGATCCTGTTGTCATGCGGACTGTCCCCCGTCTTCCTCTTCCTCTTCTCCTTGGCCTTCCCCGAAACCAAGGTTCCTTACAGGTGGCCTGTGAGGCTTGTGGGGTTCAAGTTGACCTGAGCACTCGTTACGGGTGCATCCATGTTGCTACGCAGTTTATTTTGTTCATGGTGTGTTTTTCTTGTTGAGCTTTTATAGTGCATTTTCCCGCATTACGCCTGAGAATTGCAGGCCTGTCGCTGGTTATAGCAGATTTTTGTAGTGCGGTTGGCCTAATCTCAACTTTATTCCTGTTCGTGTTTTGCTTTTGTGCGGCATCGCATTGATTTTAATGCAGTCATTTGATGCATTATCGTGGGACTATCACATGGTGCCGCCAGGTTGAGAATACTGCTATAATACTGCGTTGCTTTCCCGCGATAGACTACGATATGCATAGTTGCAATAAGCTAAATTTGCGATGGTTATCATACGTTCTTGAGAATATCCCCCCAAGAAAATCTTTATTGTAAAAAAAAAATGTAAACATATTAGCACAAGAAAGGGGTAGATTCAGCATTTTCATCCACAGGTATATATAATGGTGATAAAAAGTTCAAGTTCTCATATCCTCTTTTCTATTGAATTATGATGACTAGTGATGATAACTGGAACCCGAAAAAGAGCACCTTACAACCAGTACATTTAAAGATTCATTCTGAACCCCAACATCTTCAATAAACATTTGCCGAACAATGTATATTTTAACATTTGTCAAATATTATGATTCCGAAAAATCTTGCAATTACCCTAACAATGTTGTTGTTCTATTATGCATTCCCCGATAAACTTAAAAAAGTGCATTAACATGAATCAAATTTTTTCATTATTTTTAAAGGTCTCCCTCGATTGTTTCTTTTTTTTGTCTAAAGTATTATTGCTGTACCCTGTCCAGCCTACAAGACAAAGATGTTGGGCCAAAACAATTTCAGAAATGCGCCTAAGGGTAACAGAATTAGTAGGTAAGCAACTGTAAACCTGGAGTTCGTTGGCACCTGTGGAGAAAGAATAGGTAACAGACGTGCAGAAGGTATGACGATGTTTCTCTTTTATCAAATTATATGTTAATCTTAATTTTGGTAGACACTCCAGTTGTAGGGAACAATAGAGTACATTTTCATAGCCCCGGCACAAAAGAATCTTGCCCACCGGACTTCACAAAGTCTGGAGGAATGTTCTGCACTCTCAGTGGTCCAGAGAAAGCACTTCTAACCTGGCTACTACCAGAACAGAGCTTAATGCCATATGAAACTCTAGTACTATCAGAAAAACACCATTATTGCACCTAAACTAAGCCACTTAGAATCCACTGGATTAAATCCTGGATATTCTAAAGCACTACAAATCCCTTGAGAACAACTACAATTTAAGGAATGAGCATCCCTGTAGATCATCTGTTTGGATCTCCATCGTCTCTTCTTTAGATACATCAGGTCTACACAGAGGATCTCCTAATTACTGTATTCACTGCAGGAGGTATTTTGAAAGATCTCAGTAATCACTATAAACTCAGCTTGCCAACTGCAGAGAAGTATATTGCGTACTAACCCTATCTCATGTTTTCTCTCTGACACCAACACATGATAGGCTCACGACTCTGGTTACTCACACACAACTCATGTAGGCTTCCCACAAAGAATACCACTCTTCCAAACAAGCACTCCTCGCTGTGTAGTGTGCTTCCTGGACAATAATGTGCAATGGAGAATGAAGCACTGTACAAGTGTAAATACTACTATGCATATTTCCACTAAAACAGGTCTCCATAAAATGTACAAGACATGAACAGGAACTAAAAGCAACTAGATGGCAGGAAAAAGAAAATCACAAACAGTCAGTCAATTAATAAAGTCATCATCGCCCTGAAGGTAATCTATTTGACTATCATTCCAGTACCATAGGCAACATAATGCCAAAACAGTAATTAATGAATGGCATATGAGAGTTCTAGTATGGTGTGGATCCGTATTTGGAAACAATATCGAATTTTAAAATATTGAGAAACACCAAATATTGAGTTCTTAATATTGTCACACATAAACATTGTGATGCAGATATATCGTTGAGAACAATATTGATTTTTTTAAGTGAATAATGTAGTTTCCAGAATATACATTTTTTAAATATTGTTTTCAATAATATTGCAGATATAAATGCCAATTTTTAATCATCTTTATGTGTTTTAGTTCGAATGTCAATTTCATATGTTATATATTGTTTGTAGAACTGCTGACAATCTTTTTAAATACAGTTTGCAATTTTAGGTTATTTATCATTTTGAATGTAATTGTTAATAGTAATTTATTGTGTCCTAGCAGGTTTCGAGATGTGTAGGGGGGCAAGGTGGGAAGATAATTAAGTTTATTTAATGAATAATGCATTTTTAATTTAGTAATAATTTGTAACTGGTATTTATTTATGTAAATTGTGTAATAATTTTTTTGTCATATTTTAGGTGTGGTTGTAGGGTTTGTAGGGGTATGTGTTGGGAAGTTAATTAAGTAATAATTGATTAATAATGAATTATTAGTTTATATGACTGCACCACCAAAATCCATATCCAGCGTTATCTCTCAGCCTCTCACACACGCTACACTCGTACCTAGCAATGTATGTACCATATCTCAAGTGGAACAGTTGGAAAAGTCATTTATGCTTCCACTCATTGAGAGACTGAAGATAAATAATGAGAAAATGGGAAAGGTACATAAGGCTACTGCAGAAAATACCCACATGTTGGAGAGTTTATCATCTAGTCTGCAAATTGGGGGCTCTTATATAAACCTGAGCAAACAGGCTATAATTCCACCACCTATGTCTTGCCCGACCCCAATTAGCGTAGTTAACGAGCAGAGGAATACATCAAATAAGGAGTATGTGACAGAGGGAGGTAGCCTTAACACACCGGGGGACACAGGTAAAACAGCTGTCGCAGGGGAAAATAGCAAACATTGCAAACAGAACACTCCTTTATACACTCCGTTATCCACACAGGTGGAGGTGAAAAGAAATCTGGCAAATTCTACCAAAAATGTGGATATCCTCCCCGTTATTGACCTACCCCCCAATCAACCCCGCTGGTGTTAGTACTGGGTAATGTACCACCTCTTACTGAGGGAGTCAAAGAGGAATACATCCAATTGAAAAACAAAGTTGCCCATTGGCTGTCCCGTAATACCTCAGAAGGACATACGGCAGGGCATAATGTTATTATGGCCCGACGGGTGTCATGGCTGGGCAGGTCGAGAAAATCTAGAAATGGAGATTGCATCGTGATTAATTTCAATAGTCCAGCACCTGTAGAAAGGATACTGAGGGAAGCAGAGCATGGTGGGGAGTCCTGGGGCTCAGGTATAAAGATATTACCCCTAGGTTTTTTCTATGGGATATCGACCCAAGTCCGACCTGACAATCGGAATGGGGGACACCACGTTAGGACACCCTACCACAGAGTACACCAGGGAATGGGTCCACTACTGTCGAGGCATCCAAGGGAACCTTACTGGGGTGGATACGGGTTTCCCCACCTCTAGAGGGAATAAACAGATATGCAGCACTCTCCGGTCTCTATGACTGTGATTGACTGTGCGGCAAAAACGTAACCCCTATCCTCCCCAACAGTATCATCATACCCAAAATTAGTTTCCCCTGGCTGACAGTTTAGTGCCTGAGCCCATAGTCGTGGGAGTTAAAATAGACAAACATGCCCCCTTTACAGCTGATGGGTATCAGGAAAATAATCCCCCTGAAATATTATTGTCTGATCCTCCTCGGTGGTTACCTCGGGTATCAAAGGGAACAATCAAGCTCATAACGTACTTTCATGGAACATCGCGGGATTGGCAGGAAAGGACACTGACCCCATGTGGGTGCAGTTCGTTAGTAATTTCTCACTAATATGTCTCCAAGAGACATGGCTCGTTAATAGTAATTTCGCACTGGAGGGGTATAGAGCCTTCTTTGTTCCAGCGATTAGTGCAACTAGTGGTAGAGCCAGGGGTGGTCTGGCAATCTTTGCATCGCTGGCCCTTAGATGTAGTATCAGGGCTATCCCTTTTGATAATAGAAACATCCAGGTCATCTCTTTAGGCCATAAAGATAGTACCCTCCATGTGATAAATTTCTATAACGCTATTCATAAAGATGAGAGCTGTGGAATTGCTAAGCTGAATAATATTGTCAAACAGGGCTGCGGCTCACAAATAAAGAACCTGCTCATTGCAGGAGACTTTAATGTTCATCCTTGTGGTGACCCTAAGTCCAACACCATGGGGACACTGGGTTGCCAACTGATAACAGGACTCCACTTTGAGCACACTAGACAAAGTAACGCCCTTAATGATATGCTTGATGAGCTTGATTTATCCTCTGCGCTGAGTTTTGCCCCACCACTTAGTAAACAAAGGCATCCCACGTTTAAAGGTAGAGGCTGCGGTTCATTCATAGATCACATCCTATTGTCTAGGTCCATCGTACCTCTTGTCCAGGGTTTTTCCATAATCCCAAGCGCACACAGCAACCACAATCCTGTCTGTGTGACCATAGGAGGGAGTATAATGAAAAAAAAGGGACAAGCACAAGGAGGTAACACCTTATTACCAACTGATGGAGGGCGGTGGATTAAATGGAGCCAAGTAATCCTGTCTCTCTTTCATGACACACTTAAGATTAATTGTGCGGCAGAATTTTCCTGCTGCCTCCACGATGAATCTATGGCTACAGGAATACTAAAATCCTTTGAAGGTATCGCAACTAAAGTGGGAGGCATGTTATTAGCTCAAGGGAGAACTAGCATGTCTAGTGAACCGAGATGGTTCTGTCATCTATGCTCAAAAGCTGCAAGAGAACTTAAGGCAGGTTTAAAAACTACACCTAGGGACAGTTCCTTGATTAGAATATTGCGTAAATCTATAAAAATGCCCTGGCTAAACGTAAAGTGGAAATAAAAGAAGCACTATAGAGGGAGCTCCTAGATCCCGTGACCCTATCTAGTAGCTCTAGATTTTGGAGCGCCATTAATCGATCACCTTTTTATGCGGAAGGGGTCAAAGAAGTGGGCTCCAACATCACAGAGGAAGAATGGGTGTCCCATTTTGCTAATATATTTAAAAACACGTCCACATCGTCAGTCATCTCCGATAAGATCTCAGGTAATGCAGTTGTAGTGTTCTCTTTGAATGAAATTGAGGAGGGCATTACCAACCTTACAAATAAAAAGGCCCCAGGCCCGGATGGAATCCCTCCGGATCTTTTTAAATCTAATCCCTCTTTTTGGGCCCTGATCCTGACCGCAGTGGGTAATGCAGCGGCCAAGGAAGGATGCCCAACATCCTGGGGAGTCTCAACAATTGTACCAGTTTATAAGAAGGGGGATCGCAACTGTACAATGAACTACAGGCCTATCTCCCGTATTGACTCCGTTGTAAAGGTCATAGGGGGAGTCATTCTAAAGAGATTGAGTACCTGGGCAGAGGAGAATAAGTCAGGGCACTCGACAATGGCTCAGTGCCTAAATCTCTACCTGATCCTAGGTAAATACACCATCGCTCGCCCCAGGACCATCTACATGGCCTTCATGGATCTTTCCTCGGCTTTTGACTGTGTCAACCGGGGAAAGTTGTGGCAGTCCATGGAGGCCATGGGGGTGGAGCGTTACTTGGTGGATTTCTTGAGGGATCTTCATAGAGATACCAAGGCAAATATTAGATACACAACAGACCTTAAGGTATCCAGGAATTTTAATACCGAAAGGGAGGTTCGGCAGGGGTGCATATTAGCCCCCTTCCTTTTTAATCTTTATATCAATAACCTAGAAGGAGTTTTGTTAGACACAGGGGCTGATTACCCATACGTGGGTCAGCGAGGACTGCCCGTCCTGCTATATGCGGACGATGCAGTCCTCCTGGCTTGCACCCCCAAGGGGCTACAAACCCTACTTGATGCATTCCATAGATTTATGACTAAGCGAGATCTGGCCATAAACAACACCAAATCCTATGTGATGCAGGTAGGGTCTAGACCCAAGAGACAGTACCCTTTTGTGGTGAACGGAGCCAGAGTGCCGAATTGCTCAACTTTCTCCTATCTGGGTGTTCTTCTAGATCACCGGCTCAATTGGGTAGCAGTTTTAAACAAAAAAAGGGGTGAAGTCACCAGGGCACATGCCGCACTATTTGGAGTTGCCACAAAAATGGGTAACCGACCTGTGGCAGCACTGTTAAAAATATATTGAGCCAAATGATTAACTATAGCCAGTTATGGGAGTGACTTATGGGGATACTCTGGCCTCGAAGGTCTTCAGGTGACTGAAAACAACTTTTTAAAACAACTACTGAGCGTTCCGAAGGGGACAGCGAATCTGTCAGTCCATGAAGAAACCGGTATGCCATATATAAGTGACACCTTGGCCTTGCGTCCCCTGACTTTCTGGCTTCAATGTTGGCTTAACAAGCACCTTGGCCTTACACATAACCTTATGAGATCCTAAGCTTAGACCACATGATTAAAATCACATGGATTAATTATCTAAAAACTTGTTTTAGTGAGCTGGGACGTCCGGACTTATTTATAAATACTGAAGGTATTACTAGAAAGGATATAACACTCGTAAAACATTCCTTCATTTTAAACAAAACAATGGAAAGGGAGGAGCAAGAACTGTTTAAGCCCAGTGTACGGTTGCACTCAATGCTTAAAACCTCCCTAGATATGGAACTTTATTTAACGTTGCCAATACCAGCATATGAGCGTTTTTTACTTATCAGGTTTAGAATGAATCTCTTTCATATTTTATTAGCAGTACCAAGGGGAAGCCACAAAGGGAAAGTGTTAGCATCCTGTGGCTCAGGACTTGCTTCACTTAATGTTCCTCTGCAAATATTATGAAATGCCCAGAACCCTTTATTTAAAACTTATTTAAAAAAAAGTAAAATTTTGTGCAAGCACGTCCTGCCCTTTTTTATTATTTACAATTGTTAAAACCTGATTGTATCCCCTTTGTGGCCGGTTTTCTAAAATGTGCAATGAAACATAGAAAATGTTTAGATTTTTAACTGGATATAGTGTTTTTACGTTGTTCATTTATTTAATTTTAAAATGGCCTTTAATGATGCCCTCCCCACCACGACTACGTTGAAATCAAATTACCATTCTCGTCTTGACGAAGGGCAATGTATATTTTGTGTTTATATCATGTGTTTGTATTGTATTCTGGAAAATGTAACTTTTATGGTTTCTCAAAATGTAAACCGAATAAAGTACTTTTGAACTTGAACTTGAACTATTAGTTTATAATAATTATTTATTTGATTTTCAATTATTCAAATTGTGTAAATATAATATTTTTAATGTTATATTTTAGGTGTGGGCCTTTTGGATTTGCAGGGTTATATGCTGGGAAGTTAAGTAATAATTTATTAATAATTAATTAATAATTAATTATTCTTTTCATTTCAAAAACTTTTATTTCGGTCATCAGGACCATAAAAAGTAACAGAAGCACAAAATGGCACACATTATTAAAATGATATATATCAGAGTTAAAAAGGAACACTCCATTTGTAATACAATTCACAGTTTAGAGGCGAGTACAATGGGTTTTTACCGTCAAGCCAAGAGTGGGGGAAGGAGGAACAAAGGATTTCACTGCGGGAGAAATTTATATGAATTGATGTAATGCGATCTACCATCAGCTAAAGGGAATAGCAGCAATAGTTCAATAAATAGTTTAAAATGACAAGATATAAAAAATTAATACTATTTACAATTCTATATACAAAATAATCAAATGCTAAAAATTAATATCTACTAAAAACTGTACATACAATAATCACGTTTATAAAATGCTGCTGAGACACTTTTTATACATTTCTACCCCTCTGAATAAAAGCCCACCTCCTGCGCAACATTGTGTTTAAATATCTTGAAACAGCGAACACAATGGGTTCGGATGTATCATATTTTAGAACCCGAAAGGCCTCCCTACAATGCTCAAAACCCAGATTCCGGCATAGCTGCACAAGCCAGTAGCGCCTTGCATTTTGGTAGCCAGGACAGAAAAATAATACATGCATTTCTGTTTCTTCTTGTGTGATGCATACAGGACAACCCTCCTCTTTCTGTCCGGCCCATTTATTAGTGACCGCACGTACAGGCAAAGTGCCATGTCTAAACTGTACGTATAGCTTTCTTGCAGCCTGGGGAAGGATATCATCCAAAAATATTTCTAGCTTATAGTTGTCCTTCACTGTAAGAAACTGTGTTGTTAGGGAGCCTAATTTATGATTTGCTTGGAGTTCTCCAAGCTTTAAGGCACAGTAGGTTTTGGGCACTAGGGCACGGGGGACTGAAGGACAGGTATCACCCGGAGTGCTCCACATAAAAGCAAACCAAGGTACCCTTTTCACCAAGCCTGGGTAAGATAAAAGCTCATTTGTATCTGCCTGGTATGGTGCTAATTCGGGAATTGCCCAAAGTCTTCGCCAGAGCGTCAACGGTTTTAGGGCAATCTTGTCCTGAATCGGTGTAATACCCAAATCTAAGCGCAAAGGGATTAGCAGGGTACTGGCCGGGAGACCCTTTACTTGTCTTAAGAATCTATTCTCAGTTACAACTAAAGTAGAAACCGAGGAATGCCCCCATAATTCTGCCCCATAGAGAGTTGCACCACGTGCTTGAGCCCTATACATTTATTGATTATTTAGTTGCTTGTCAATTATGTAAATTGTGCAAATATAAGATGCGGGTTGTTGGGTTTGTAGGGGTATAGGGTGGGACATTAATTAAGTTATAATTTGTTAACAATTCATTATTAATGTATTATTAATTATTTAAATCATAATTAATTATGTAAATTGTTTATTATTATACTTCTTTACGTTATGTATCCGGTGAGGTCTGTTTTGTTTGTAGAGGATAGGGTGGAAAGTTATTTAGGCTATTATTATTTATTAAATGTTTAATTGATCATTAAATATGTTCATTTTGTTATAATTCTTTCTTTTAGTTATATTTTAAGTGTTGGCTGCTAGGTTTGTGGGAGTATAGTGTGGGAACTCAATTGAATAATACATTTATAACATTTTTGCATATTTTAAAATTATTAAAAGTTTTAATAATCATGTACTTTTTTATTGTTATTTAATTTTAGATATATAATTTTCATATTAAGAGTTGTATATATTTGGTCAACTAATAGAGTTATTTAAAAATGTTATGTGCTTGTATTTAAGTACTTTCCCTACTGTTGCACAGATTGGAGTGGGAATAGTACATTGAAGCCTTCTGAAGTCCAAGGCTTTCCTTACTGTTGAACAGACTGAAGTTGGATTAGTGAATTTAACACCTCTGAAATCCAACGCTTTCCCTACTGTTGCAGAATGGAGTAGGAATAGTGAATGTTACCCCTCCGAAATCCAACTCTTTCACTACTGTTGCACTGACTGTAGTTGGAATAGTACATTTTTCCTCTCCGAAGTTCAACGCTTTACCTACTCTGCCCCAGACTAGGATGGGGAATGGTAAATTTAACCCATTTGAAGTCCAACACTTTCCCATCTGTTGCACAGAGTGGAGTTGGAATAGTAAATTTTACTTCTGCGAAGTCCATCATTTTCCCTACTGTTGCACAGACTGGAGTGGGATTAGTAAATGTAACCCTTCCGAAATACAACAATTTTCCTACTGTTGCACAGACTGGAGGGGAAATAGTAAAATGTACACATATGAATGCCAATGCTTTCCCTACTGTTGCAGACTGGAGTGGGAATAGTATATTTATAATTTTTTTATTTAAATACTTATTTTTTAAATTGTTAAAATATGGTCGAGTCAAGTCGAGAGATACTTTATTTCGGCCGAACAAGGCCATAAAAGCACAGATAAAAAACATATAAACTACAGTACAATCAGTGCAACTTATCCAACATTAAAAGACATACACATTAAAATATTTGATCAGTAATTCATAGGAATGATATCATATAATAAATATTCTAAAAAAGTGCAGGTATCTCAATCATAATGAGTAAAATCCATTTTATTTTTTTTAAAACCTCGAGTCACAGTTGGGAAGTAGGGTCATTTAGTTGGGGTTGCCCTTTCTTTAAAATTACTCGGCGTGTGCACCACATTGAAAACAGATAGCGGGATACTGAATATGCAATGGCCATACTGCTATCATATTTAAGGATCCTAAAGGCCTGTGAACAATGGGACGTTCCAAGGTTCCTACACAGCTGTCGTTGTCAGCGATGTCTTGCTACCTTATATGCCGGACAGAAAAACAGTACATGTAGGTCGGTCTCTGTACAATTATTACATGTCGGACAGTCTTTTGTGGAGTCACTCCCCCACTTATGTGTGAGAGCACGCATGGGAAGTGTGACATGCCTGAACTGTAAGTATAATTTCTTAGCAAGAGACAGCTGTATATTGTCTAAGAGAAGTTCTAGACTATATTGCAGTTTAACTTCTAGAAAGAATATTGTCAACGTACCAATCCTGGAACCCCCCAGCAATATGGTAAGATTATACTCCTTATAGTTCTTTTTCAGAACCCTCCTAGGTATTAACAGACATCTGTCTTCGGGACTAGCCCATAAATTTCCCATTCCCATGGATAATAAAGAATTCTTGATATGAGCAAGCCAAGATATTTTGCTTGCTCCATTAAAATTTTCCACTTCCCTCAATTCCTCTCTAAACATAGATAGCTCTGGGGTGCTCCATATGGGGCTAACTCCTAGATCCATTCGGAGTGGGTGAGCGGTGTACTTTTGGGAAGTCCCAGAAGTTGTCTGAAGAAGGAGTTCTCAATCTTGGCAAGTTGTTCAGATGGCCGATGGCCCCAAATTTCCACCCCATACAGGGCAGCTCCTCTGGCTTGTGCCTTGTATATTTCCAGCATGGGACCCACCTTTTTTTTCTTTTCTTTATTGTTCAATTCATAGCATATAGTATTTACAAATCAATCATTGAAATCATTAATGTAGGAATGTTATGTAGTTACAAAAATAACACCAAAACATGACTAGCATTAAAACAGCAGAAAGAAGGAAAAGCTATGAAAATAAAAAACAACTAAATTTCAAATCGACATCGCCATATGTTGTAGCATAGGATGCTAAATTTGAATCCCTAATTGTTTCTTCCTCAAAGATTCTATGCTATACAAACTAAATTCAAGATTAAACACATTATAAAACTTAGCACGCCACATTTCATATGATGGTGCTTCTGATTGCAGCCACATAGAGGCAACGCATAATCGAGTAACGGCCATAGCCATAAATATGAAATATCGAAAAGGATAACAATCTGCATGGGTACAATATTCTCACCCACTCCAACACCAACCCCCGTAGTTTATGATAGAAATTCTGAGATGCCATCTAAAAATTGTTTTAACATTATGCAATCAAAAAATATATGTACAATGTCAGCTTTCTCCGCCTGACAACTAAAACATTTCCCGTCATGAAGCCCACCCCACTTCATCATTTTAACAGGTGTATAGTATAAATTAAACAAAGTTTTATAGTGTTGGGTGCGTAGATTTGCCGTCAGAATATATGAGCCAGTATTGCCAAATCTATCCCTCTACTTTGCTTTGTGCATCTCAATATCATCCCGCTGAGTTGCCTGCAATATATCGTACAGTGTCCCAATGTTAGCTATTTTAATCAGAGCCTCTACTAAATCATTAGTTACAATGTGCGAGTGTCTACAATGTTTATTAATAAAATCATGAATTTGCATGTATTTAAAGCAATCAATCTTAGATATTTTATATCGTTCAACTAAATCTGAAAAAGAAACAAGTACTCCTGTACTGTAAATATCCCCTAAACGCCGTATCCCCTTATCCCTCCAAATATCCATGTTTGCATCCCAAAAAAACAGAGGGAATATTTCCTTGGAATTAAAAGGCGTATAATAACCAATCCAGTTTATAGATACTATTTTACGTATTATCTTCCACGCCTTGTAAGCAGCTAATATAATTATAAATCTTGTTCTTTTAGAATAACTTGGTTCATAGAACTTGAGCAGAGCCTCTCTTGCCTGGGTCCCCAACAACATCTGATATATATTAGGGGCTTCAAATAACCTTACTTTCACCTCGGTCACCAGATACTGCATGTTCTGCAAAAGACAAACTAAATAATAAAAAGCAAAAATCGGCACCCCCCCCCCCAACCCACCACGTGTCAATAGTAGCATCATATATTTTGGAGCACTCCGAGTTTTCTTCCAGCCCCATATAAACCTGTCTACAACAGACTGAAGCTGCATTAATTGTACTCGTGTGAGCTCTATCGGTACCGTCCTAAAAAAAATCATTACCCGGGGAAGTATACTCATCTTTAAAACATTGCATCATCCTACCATTGATAAGTGCAGACACTCAACCCTTTCCAGTTGACTTCGTACTGAAGCTAGTATATCTACCCAATTCACTTCAACTATCTCTTGAAGTGACATCCTAATCTTCATGCCCAGATATCTTGCTTCTGGTGTAACACGTGCTTCCCCAGGACAGAGCCCCTCTGTACAAACAACCTGGGTTTTGGTAACATTTAGCTTACACCTGGTGACTTCCCCATATTGCTGAGTCAGGTTCTCAATCTCACTTAATGCTTGCTCTGGGTCAATCAGATGTTACTACCGCTATATCATCAGCGTAAGCAAGAACACGTACCTGATGCTGCCCAACTACCATTGATTGTATTCCATTAGTAGTCTCCAATATTAACCACAATGGGTTAATATAGATGGCAAAAAGTAAGGGCGAGCAGGGGCATCCCTGCCGGGTGCCCCTAGTTATATATACAAAGGTAGACTCTTTCCCCAATGTACAAATTTTAGCCCATGGGGCTTTGTACATAGTCTGAAATGCTACCAAGAATTGAGGCCCGAACCCCATCTTTCGCATTGTAGCCCACAAAAATGACCACGATACACGGTCAAATGCTTTTTCAGCATCTAAAAAAATTATCCCTATTTGCTTTTGCAATGTAATAGCATAGTCTAGCGATGCAATAATTCTGTGTAGGTGATTAACTGTGCTCCTGCCAGGCACAAAAACGTGCTGGTGCTGGGATACCAACAATGGTATAACTTGTAATAGCCGTGTGGCAAGGATCTTTGAATACACCTTGCCATCAGCATTTATTAATTATATCTTTCTATACGACCGCGGAATCCTGGGAGATTTATCTTTTTTCTTTAAGATCACTATGTTGGCATCATCCCAGGATGGTGGGGGATTCCCCCATTAGGCTTCTATAAAAGTGGCGAGCACATCATCCTTTATAATGGAGAAAAGTATGCGATAGACCTCTAAAGGGAGTTTATCCGGCCCTGCCACTTTCCCTAACACTAATCCATCGATTGCAGTCTGAAGTTCTAGCATTGTAATAGGAGCTTCTAGCTCTTCCCGTTCGATTAGTCCTAATGCAGTTAAATCAAAATTATGGAGATACCGCTCTATACTGCCCAACTCCACAGAATCTTGAGTATATAGTTCCTTATAATACAAACCAAATACCGCCATTATGCCTTCCATGGTCTCAACTGTGCCCCTTTACCATCCTCCATAATTTCAATTAGCTGGGAGGTTTGTCTGCCCTGCAGTCTTTGAGCTAAGCATCTACCAATTGCTTCCCCATATTCATATCTTTCTTCCTTATGAATTTTGAACTGAGCAGCTATTTCTTGACTCCATACCCCATTAATCTGGGCCTTACAGCGTGTTGTCTTAGTTTGCACTTCTTTAGTATCCGCATTAACTGTAACCGCTTGTATAAGTTCACACTCAGCCTTCTTTAACTCCTCGAGTAAAGCCTGCATATGTTTTTTCTGTCGTTTCTGCTTAGCCCAGCCATAACTAAGTGTTTCGCCCCTTAGCCCAGCTTTCAAAGAATCCCAGATCATTGGTTGGGTTGCTGATCCTCTATTACTATCCAAGAACAGCGTAGGCCAAATTTGGATATGACGAATATACTCCCCATCAGTTAACAATTTTGTATTGAATGTAAAGGACCGCTGTTCCAGCGGAAGGCTAAGACTAGCAAGGTCCATAACCAAGGGGCCATGATCCGATGTAATACGGGGCCACACCTGCATCTTTGCACCAACGGTCAACAACCGAGGTAAGAAGATATAGTCTAACCGAACAAACTTGTTGTGTGGGGACGAAAAGAATGTATAACCCGGATCTCCATGATTCACAGTTATCCAACCATCAACTAGTCCGTGATTCTGTAAAAGTTGCTGCAAGGCCCTAAATACTTTAGGCTTACGCCCTTTATACTTAGCAAAATGAGAATCCCACGTCTGTGCATCCCCATGTATATTAAAATCTCCAAGTAGTATCAATGGGGTCCCCCAAAGTGCCAACTGAACATTCAAAAACTCCAAGATCTCAGTCTCATCCAAATTTGACCCATATACAGTACAAAGTGCGATCTTGGTACCCCTACAATACACTCAGTAATAGCCCACCTCCCGAGATTATCCACCCTCAATCTACCCCTACCAATTATGCCATGACGCACCAAGATCGCCACCCCCCTATTCATAATGGATTGTTTCAAAGTTGATAAGAATGTAAATCCCAGCTCAGATAGTATCCTACGATTAGACCAGGGAACATGCGTCTCTTGCAGACAAAGAATATCAGGGTTTATTAGCCGGAGTTCAGTGATAACACGTTTCCTCTTTGGGGCATTGTTCAGCCCACAAACATTAAATGAACATATTCGCAGCCTCCTATCTGCCATTACTATATGAGTATCTCATGGCCATCAATATATATGAGAGATATACTCTAAGATTCCTACCGCACGTGCTATGAACTAAATTTTTACCCTTTAGCAGATTCCCACCCAACCCCTTACTCCCCAAGTGGCCCTCTATACCCCCCCACCACCACCACCCAACAGAGCCCACCCACCCCCCTGCCTGTGACCCTCCCCCATCAAAGAGGCCTTAGGGCCAATCGCCCTTGTGATGCTTGGTGAATAGCCCACTTGGTGATCGCCTTTCCCTCATCTTTATATGTTCAGCTTAGGAAAAACAGAAAAAAAAATCACATGAAGTGGCAAGAAAAGAAGTCATATCACTACATACAAGATTCATTAGCCTGTATAATTATCCTCAGCCCAAGGATTGAAGATATTCTTTGGCTGTAATGACCGAAGTGAAACAACGTATATATGCCCCTTATTAACAGTCTTTAAAGTAGCTGGTTGTTGTAGAAACACCTGTAAGCCTTTTGCTTGGAAAGGAGTAATCAGCTGCCGCAGCTGCCACCTCTTTTCCACTGTGGAGTGGCAGTAATCGGGTCTCACAAAGAATTGCGTCCCTTTACCAATTCTCTTCTTATCTGGTCTAGCCAGATCGTACAATGCCTGTCTAGCCAAGAAATTATTGAGGGAAATCAAAATAGCCCTCGGTTGTTGCACTGCTTGTCCACTCCTTGCTGGCCATTGCTGAAACAGAAATCTATGTGCCCGTTGAATTTCCTGCGGCCAATTCCATTCTTTCAGCTCAGGCAGCGCCTCTTCAAACAGCTCAGCTACAAATTTTCGCACATCTTGCCCCTCAAGTCCTTCTGGCACCCCTAAAATACGCAGGTTGTTACGGCGCAGACAGTTTTCTAAGTCCACTAGCTTTTCGTGCACATCGTCTTTATTGGCTTTTATATCTGTGACAGTGTCTTTTTGAACCACCATCTGATCTTCTAGGAGTGATATGCGAGTCTCCACTACTGCCATCCTCTCGGTAAAATCGTTACACGTTTTTGCCAGCCGTCTAACTGTGTTTTGCAATGACTGCTCCCCACTGGAGATCTTCCAATCAGGCGTTTCTATCATCCGCCCCCCAAAGAAGAATTCTTGGTATGGCTTGCATCCATGGTTGTAGGGGTCATGTCTCCAAACCCTTCTTCCTGCAGTTGAAAATCTCCTTCCATATCAGACTCCTCTGCGTGCTCTGAAAGTGAATAAAACTCGCTTTCCTTACTACTGGTGGGTTCATTCCTATTGTCACTGATAATGCCCTTATCATCCATTAATAGAGGCTCATTAACAATGTCTAAATCAGCCTGCAGTGGCTCAACATGTTCCAAAGACAAGTGACTCTCCTCAAGAGATAGACCGGCCAGTTCACCCCCCCCCCCCCCTGGCTGGACGTCAAGAACAATGGGTTTTGAAGTGATTGTGAAAGAAGTCGCAGTTTTTTTACCAGCAGCCACTTGGAAAATCTGCGGTATCTTGGGTGTCACTTGTACCATGCCCTTGTCCTGTACAGTACTCTCCAGGTGCTCAGCCCCACCAGACATTTCTTTGGAGCTCTTTGCGGCGAGTGCTGCACGTGTTCCTACCGCAGACTCCCCAGTGGCTCTTGTTTTCCCACCTCGCGCAACTTTAAGTGCCATGCCAGACTAGCTATAGTGTCCCAGAAAAACCGAGAACAATAGATTTCAAAGAGTCCAGCTGCCTATTTTAATATAATGAAGCCCAGCAGAAAAAAATCCAATGAAAAGTTAATGTGCTTTTACACGTGAACTCACCAGAGCCTTGTAACCTGAGCCGCTCTCCCGTAGTCTGCTCACAGCCTGGCATCAATGACTTTGTAGCAAGAATGTATCAGAATTTATCAGAAAGTAACTTTATAGCAACGGATTTAACAGAAGATGCTGCCTCTCCATAACAGTAAAGGTTAAATACTCCGCTGCTTTCACTGCTTTCGATGTTAGGATTTTCTAAGCCCGGCCGCGAGCTCAGCAGTAGACTCCATTAGCAGCCGTTAGCAAGCCGACTCAGGTGAGGCTGAAGTCCGGATGCCACTCCCCTTTTACCATTGCCGTTTTCGCTAGTTTTACAGCGGGGAGCGCGGCGGTTCCTTTTTACTGTCCCGACTTCAAAAAACCTTCCGTACGGGCAGCAGAAACACTCAGAGTGATGCCCCAATCCACTCCAGCCAACACAGCCGCTTCTGCCACCGTTACCGCCTTGCAGCCTCCTCCATGGAACAGACGGGAAAAGCGAGGTAACCAGGGGCTGCTCACAGAAACGTCCGCCGTGCGGACACCATCTTGCCTCCGTTTACCATCCACCGGACCGATCTTTTTGGGTTAAAATATATTAGTATTATTTGTTTGTTTGTTTACTTTTATATCATGTGTTTATACATAGATTTTTTAAACAATTGTAATATGTTTAATATTTTTTTCATTTTTTTGTACTTGTGTTCTAATATTATTTATATTTTATTTAAAAATATATTATATGTATGCTTTTTTTATAACAGTAAATTAAAAATATATATTTTTATTAATTGTGTTAAATTATATATAGCTGTATAGGTATATGTATGTGTATGTATGTATATTTATGCATGTATGTATATGTGGGGCATAAAGTGCAGCATAAATTATGCATAAAGAAGCAGAGAACTCTGGTTAGTTCAAAAAGTTTAAGTGGAGAGCAGATCCTATGTAGAGCACCCTACAACACCAGCAACACTCTGAATTTGCTCACCTGAAATGTTTGCTTTTCTATCAAAGTATTTAAGCATAGAATTAGCACACGGACATCCACACCAATATAGAAAGGGACAACGTCTTTTGCCATTTCTACAGCAAAGTCTTTAAGCATTGGGATTAGTACAGTGCTATTCATGCCAAACTGTAAAATGACATAAACCTTTTGCCACTCCAGGCCCTGTATTTCAGCTTTGGATTAGTTAAAAACCATCCAAGGCAACCTGAAATGAACAAAAGCAACCCTTGACATCTGTTTTGCTATAATTCTAGCTCTTCAGCGAGGTTTAGCTTTGTCCAGACACAAGGGTGTACTTAGTATAAGTCAAAACAATACCCTTTTAAGGATAGGTTGCTGCATAAATTATGCAAAAAAGAAGCAGATTACTCTGAATAGTTCCCAAGTTTAGGTCTTGAGCAGCTCCTATGTACAGCACCCTACAACACCAGCGACACTCTGAATTTGCTCATCTCAAATGTGTGCTTTTCTATCAATATTTTTGAGCATAGAATTAGCACAATGCCATCCACGTTGAGATAGAAAGGGCCAAAGTATTTTGCCATTTCTACAGAAAGGTTTTAAGCATAGGATTAGCACAGTGCTATCCATGCCGAGCTGTAAAATGTCAAAAGTCTTTTACTACTATTAGGATTCATCAGCAAGGCAGCTTCTTATCCAAATTTCTCATGGTTGAAATTTATAAGACTCAAGCTTATAGGGCAGTGCTATACGGGGTTGCAATCTCAATCAGTTAGATATTCGTAAAAACAATTTTAATAAATCTCTTATGAGATTACCAAAAAGCACTCTATCACTTCCTCTGAGGTTTGACTTAAACCGTACATACCTCGCTAATGTAGTCTGTCTGAAACCTATCTTATAATGGACAATACTCTGGTTAAATGAGGACGTGGCCCCATACAGAGACTATGTCAGTGAGATAATCGACAATCGCCTGGCACTCACGATCCCCAGGTATCTCACATCGAAACCTGGCTGTTCGAGCGTTGCCTTTCTGCATAATGTCAGAATTCTTCTTCCATGCCCAAGAATGCCCATGAAATTGTTAAATCATGTTATTGGAACATCGTTTTCTGCAATAGGATTTCCATCGTTCCTGCAGGTAGTTTATCTGATCTTTATTTATCCACCAAGTGTGAGTCCCACTTTGAAGATTTTATGGATTTTCTGAGTGACTCTTCAGTGAGATCTTTGTTTATTAAGTTCAGACTTGGAATACGCCCACTGGCTGTATTTACTGGCACATGGAATAAAATCTCTGCTATGGCCAACAATAATTTATGCCCTCTGGGATATCCAAATATTGAAAATGAAGAACATGTCTTATTCTCTTGTACTGTTTATGCTAAGCAGCGCACATGTTGGATCATCTCTCTTTGCCAGCTCTTCCACTTAGAGAACTGACATTTACCTTTAAGAATCTGTTAGTCACATGCTTGGCCCAGTGTTGTATATTCAGATTCCAACTTTTTCCATTTAATATGATATATTAGCGCCTTTTAGAGCTGTGACCTGTAAATACTAGACTATATTGGTTAAACTTTTACTACCTTTTTACACTGTGCACTTTAACACACTTGTAAAACCTAGTGATATGAGGGGAACCCACATTCAGATTATTACTTTAGCTGCCCGATAGCACAGTTGGGCCACTGAGAGCTTAGTTTAGGCTACTGTTAGAGGCTGCCCATCTGTGATGCTGTTAGAACAAGGGGGTGTCTCTGTGTTTCCTTTTATTAATTGCAAACTTTGTGATCCTAATTATGTTTTTATGAAGGTTTTTATAACTTCGCTCAGGAATGTTGGCTGCTACTGAATGTTTCTTTTTTTATGAGAATTGTATGTTCTTATCATGTGTTTATTTTATTATTTTTCCTTTGTATGTGCTGTGTTATTGTGTACTTTTATGGCTCTTTTGAGCTGAAATAAAGATGATGATCGTGATGGTGTCAATACCATACCGAGGAATTCCAAGATAATTGTATTTCTTCTGTATGTTGCCTACATTTACTAAATTCATACAGAGTCTTGTAGAGTTTTCAGTTCTAGCAAGGCTAGTGCAGTGACAACCTAATGGTTGGGAGTTCCAATCCTCTCCAAAGGTAGCAAGATCTAATCATGGTCAATGTATATGCCCAAGAAAGTTTTTTTCCTGTCCATGTGAAGAAAGCTTTCTTGGGAAAAATCTTGGGGAGGTGCAGGAAAGGCAATTAGTATCTGAGTCAAGTTGTCAGTCCCCATTCAAGGTCCCCAGGGTAGACAGGAGTTACTGGGCCCCAACAATGGTGGTTGAGGTCATTTGCAACTGGTGTCCTAGAGATAATCCTTCTATGGCTCTGGACAGTAGGCCAAGTACAACCCTTTTCGCACTTAACATTGAGTGGAGAGGGCTAGGCCTTTTCTAAACGCTGTCAATAATGGGTGCAGCCTTTACCCGATCAGTGGGACTGAATTTCTCTTAGAACTAGGAAGTATGAAAGGCTTAGTTGGCCTTACCCGGATTCAAACAGACGCTAGCAACGGTGGTTAGCTCACTAAGCCATATTGATGCTTTCTCTCAAAATACCCTACGAATCAGCGGGAAGGTTGATTGACCTGAAGGGATGAGAATGGTTAACACTGTTACTGGGGAACTGCTGCTGCTTCACACCTCACATACAGCATGTTCGTTCCAGTGGAAATTGAATATACTCATATTCTGGATGTAAATAAACCCTGAAAGGTAAAAAGCATTTACTCAAGCTTAGATCTTTCTTCATGTTCATTAATAGAATAGATATTCCTCAAGCTGTTGTCCATTCTTTTGAATGTGTTTGAATCACTTTTTTCAAGTAACTCTTTTAAACCATTCCAATTCTGCATTTTGTATTGTCCATTGGTTTGAGACTACCCTTGATGGCACACAATTCCTCTTAAAAACAAGTACATACATTAGAATAGTAATAGTGCGCAGCTCATGCTCCCATAGTTTTATAGAATCAGTGTTTTAAGTCGATTTCGTTTGAGATTTAAACATTCTGTACTCTACTCCTCTACCACACAAGTACTAGGGAACCTGATTCTACATCAAGACAGTGAGGCTTTTATTGTGTTTTTGTCTTTTGTTTACTAATCATTTAAAGCAAAAACATTTACAATTCACACATTGCAACTCCCATTTAAACCGCAGACTTAAAACAATGGAAATCCTTCACAGTATCTATTCCTTCATTTTCTCTAGCCTCTCTTTTTTACTTTTCTATGGTGCTGTTTGTGGTTTAGGTCTCACACTGTATTATTAGACCTTTCAAACTGTGTGAACTACTGATGGTGCCGACGCCGCTACCATTAACAAACTCCAGGTTGTACAAAACTCGTCGGTTCGACTCCTATGTAACATCCCGAGGAGATCATCGGCCTCACAGGCTCTTCACGACCTACACTGGCTTAGAGTCCCTAGCCACATTAAATTTAAAGCCCTGTGTTATCTTTTCAAAATTAAGCAGGGCTCGGCCCCGAAATACCTACAGAGTCTTGTTCAACCTTACAAGCCTACTCGCACACTAAGATCCTCTGCCAACTGCGATTTTGTTGTTCCAAGATTCAAACTTGTAAAGATGGGGGGCCGGTCCTTCTCCCATTTAGGCCCCAAATTCTGGAACGCGCTGCCCATCGCCCTGAAATCAGAGAACGACTTATTCTGTTTCCGGAAAAAATTGAAAACCCTACTTTTTCAATAATCACATCTGCCGCTCTAGCTGGTCCATGGTACTAGTGTTGTGTCCTTTTTTCTACTTTAGTCTATCCCTTGCGCCGGGAAACCCACTGCGGGTAGCTGTTGCGCACTATAAATTTAAATAAATAAATACAATTTCCTGCAAGGTGTTAAGCACTTATTCCTGTTACCTGGCTTAAGGTGTTTCAGTTGTTACAGATGTGCTACTTGTAATATTCGTAGCCCAGCCAGAGTCCTTCCTTTGCCTTCTTTGTAACCTGTACCACTAAAGGCAAATTGCTGCCCCGAGGCCACTTTTCCAGGGGAAGCAGGTGTTGTGTATGCCCAGGAGACTCGGTTTTGTTTAAAGGCTTTATTTAGGGCAAACAAGTTGACCATAAAAGAACAATAATACAACATTATTAATAAAAGGCTATTAACTAATCCCGGACCATTGTTTTGTGGTAATAAAATACAGTGCATACTTCACTACTACTAGAATTCTCAATAATTAGAACAATACAGGGGATGCATACAACATACATTACATCCCTCCCTTCACCTCGCAACCCAAGCACACCATCTGCGGAGTCCCCCAATGCTCATCCCTCAGCTCAGCCCTACCCTCTTCAACATCTTTATGACTCCACTTGCAGGTATTGTCAGTTTGCACATCAACATCCTCTCCTACGCCAACGACACTCAACTCCTCCTCTCACTCTCAACAAACCCCACGTGACAAAAACCAACTGCCACAACTGCATGAAGATTGTCGCAACTGTCTGGAACTCAACATGGACAGAAGGAAGTTCTGATCTTCGGCAACCATACTGCCCTTTTGGAATGACTCCTGGCGACCAACGGAGCTCGGACCCATCCCTACACCGAAAGACCATGCTTGAAACCTTGGCATCGTAATGGAGAGCAAACTCTCAGTGAAACATCAGGCCAACACCATGGCCTTGGCCTTCTTCTATATGAACGGCATGCTCCACAAAATCTTCAGATGGATCCCCATCAGCATGAGGAAAACTGTGACGCAGGCCCTCCTCACCATCCAGTTTGACTACAGCAACACACTCTATGCTGGCACCTCCACCCAACTCATACAAAGACTCCAGAAAATCCAGAATGCAGCAGCCAGACTGCTCCTCAACCTGCTCAAGACGGCACTTATCACCCAGCTTCTGAAAGACCTTCACTGGCTCCCCACCCAGAAGAGATGCCAGTTCAAACTCCTGACCCACGCATACAAAGCCCTCCACAACCAAGGAGCAGACTACATGAACCACCGCCTGATCAGCCACCAACCCCCAGAAACCCCAGCTCCACACACTTTGCGCTCACTCAGACACAGCATATCCGCCACTCTGAAGGACACTCCTTCTCCCATCTCTCCGCCAAAGCCTGGAACACACCCACCTCCGCACTTCTCCTTCGCTGAACCACTTCAGGAAGGAACTCAAGACTTTGGTCTTCACCTGATACCTTCAGCACAGCACCTGGATACCCCCCAGAGGGTTTAGCCGTGCTATACAAATAATTGATTGATTGATAGGCAGCAGATTTGGAGGGCCCCCAGAACTTCAGTTAATGGTCCCTAGAAGGCCGATTCTTGACAGTGTGTCTTCAGTTCATCATATGCTTCTAAAATATAATAAAATACGTTAAATGAGTATGCTCCGTATTAAGCTAGAAAAGAAATGCTTTTCCTAATTTGTACTTCAACCCATATAAATGAAGCAATACTAGAAAATAGAAAAGAGTCCGTCAAGGCATGTAGGAATTTTAGTGCAGCTTTGTGGTACCTGGCATTATTTGCAATGAAAAGTGGTTTCATAAAACAACAAAAAAGAATAAAGTGCTTAGTGCTCAGCTTTGAAGTGCCATCACATGGGCATGGGGGTCACATCACTAGGTCATTGTTTCATTACTGGAAAGGGGACTAGAAAATGCACAATTCAATTTCCGAAGCCTGGTTAGAACAAATTGGTGCTGGGAACATAAGACCATAGACTAATACAGTTGGAAGCCTTCTCTGGATGAAATTGGCATGTATAGGGTGACCATATGTTTCATACCCTCAACAAGTGTCCTATTTCCAGATCTGGAGCCTTAAAGGGCTTTTAACTCACTTTTGTGCAGGTTCATCACACTGTATGGGGATTGAATTATGAGGGAGTCATTAAACCTCTTTAGCGCATCATTAATATAGGAGAGCCAAGGGATGTTCAAAACATGGTCATGGGCATGGGGGTCATATCGCTATGTCATTGTGTCATTACTGGAAAGGGGACTAGAAAGTGCACAATTCGATTTTCGAAGCCTGGTGAGAACGCAAGCCCATAGACTAATACAGTTGGAAGCCTTTCCCGGATGAAATTGACATGTATAGGTTGACCATAGGTTTCCTACCCTCCACCAGTGCCCTATTTCCAGATCTGGAGCCTAAAAAAGGTCTTTAAAATCACTTTCATGCAGGTCCATCACACTGGATGGGGATTGAATTATGAGGGAGTCATGAAACTTCTTTAGCACATCACTAATATAGAAGAGCCAAGGAATGTTCAAAACATGGTCAAGTGTATGACAATCTATGATGATAGCTCTAATAAAGGTCATTTCAGGCTTAGCTCAAATTGACCGCCAAAGCAAGATCGGCTTTAGTAAGAGTAAAACCTCTAGATAGCTAAGTCCCACCTCATTATGGGTAATGTATGTTGAGACATAGGTAGGGATTCTTAGCAGATGCTCGAGGAAGGCATTCTCCTCTGTCTGTAAAGAGTCACTCAGAACATATCCTCAGATGCCTCCTCCATACAAGCCATCAGCCAGTGCTTTGGCTTCATATATATTTATCTTTTCTCTAGTAGGATGAATACTGAGCTTCCTTGAAGATCTAAAGACACCCATGCAGACCCCACTTATTTTTAGCCTACCACTTTGTATGTGATTGACCCATGAGCCATTGCTGGCAAGCGATATACCCAAATAATTGAATGTATTGATCCTTGTAATCAGGGAATCTGTGATATAGATGTTTCTGCTCCTCTAGGTCTTTTTACCATATGTTCTCGTACAGGTTTTGGTAATAATGATCTTCAATTTCCTCCACTCCATAAAATCGACAAAGGTGTCCATAGTCTGTGCAGGCTGACGGTGTTCTTGACATCAAAACTGTGCCACTGGCGGAAAGTTCCACAGGGACCAACCGGCGGGCGACAATAGGCGCGTTGGCCTGCAGAGCCCTGAGAGCATCATCAACCCCATTAATGTAAAGGGCAAAAAGAAACAAGCCAGAACATAACCCTTCCTTATTCCCTTCTTGACTTTAAATGAGTGAATACATTCCCATCTTGAGCCAAATCTATCAAATCAAAGGCACTACTGAGGTCAGCAAAAATAAAGATAGTGAGCCAGCTTTGACCTTTGTAGATTTCCAGAATAGAAGGTCCAGGTTGGCACACTGTTTTGAGGTCCCCCAACCCTTTCTTAAACCCAAACTGGGCTCCTGACAGGATGGAGTTATCGGTGGCCCACTGCTCCAATTTTTGTAGGAGAGCCCTGCTGATTAGTTTTGCAGAAGAATCCAGTAATGAAATAACGAGGAAGCACTTCGGATCTGATTTATCCCCCTTCCTAAAGATGGACACTATAATAGAGTCAGCGCAGCTCGGGTAAATCATACTCTCTGCAACTATGTCAAGAAAATGAGGGCCCCAGAGTTCTCCCACAGCCTTGAAGGCATCAACCAGAAAACCATCTGTCCCGGGCAATTTACCCCTGCCCTGTGGTCGAAGGCCAAAAGAACTTCCTCCAGGGATGTTTCTAGAGGACTCTTAACAACTCAGCTGCCGATCGGCTCTGTGTCACTCGCTAGAGAGCCAAAAATGTCTGAATAATGCTCAACCCATGTATGGGGGGGGACATGCAGAGTGAGCTCTGGAACTGTTTCACCTTTTAGCAATGGGGCATTAACAGTATTCCAAAACAGAGTGGCATCATTGGCCTCGATTGCCTGGGTTAAATTTGCTCAAGTCTTTACCCTGAGAGCCTACTTACTATTACCTGAAGCTGAGTTGTAGTTCTTCCTAAGTATTTTGAAGACAGTTTGCTCCCTTGGTGAGCTGTACAGTGCTGTCCGCAGCACTTTAGCATCCTGAATGTATGAATGATGAAACCAATCATGCTTTGCTATGGGCCGGGTGTCTAGGCTTTTGGGTTAAGAAAGCGTTAAGTGGCCAAGTAATAGCTTCAAATGCAAAAATGAGTAACATATCTACCTTGTCACCCAGGCAATACTTAAACTCTGCTTCATTAATAATTAACAGCTTCTGGAGCACAGCTGGAGGATCTATCCCCGTCTACTTATGGCATCCATGTTAGCAGTCTTGGAGCTAACCCTCTGCTTTTCAGTCTACAATAACAAGAGACAACTAGCGGCTTATGGTCACTTAGTGCACTTGGTATTATTCCATGATCGATAACAAGGTTCCTGGTTGAAAGGAAGACTAAAATGATCAATAGTCATACTGGCTCCTCTACCAATAAACGAAGGGATCTGGTAATTTATTTTAAAAACAAACAGGTATATCCTGAGCTAAATTCCAACACCAATCAATGTTCAAAATAAATCAAAGTTGTCGCAATCTTCTCATAATCTTCATTTAATATCCTTATTCAATGGTGATCTTCAACTCTAAACCTAGCCAACACGTGTTTCGTCTTTCGTGGTAACAACCACAGACTTCGTCAGGGCTAATTCTTGTAGGATTATAGCGTAAAGCCAATTAGTAGTTTTCAAATTCATAAACTAGGGAAAATTCCAGTTGTCGTGATTTTGCACTATGTCGACTTAGCCATAAAGGTGTGTGGCCTTTCCTAATTATGTGTTAAAAGTACGATCAGCATCAAACCGGTCAGAGCAACATATTCAGCGTATAAGTGTGAGTCGGCGTTTCATTTCCTCGGTAATTTTCTCCAGTAATAATCAATTGTAATTAAAAATTAGGGATTTGAGAGAATACCCATAGGAGTTAAGTGAAAAGTGAGGGACTCCGTCACCTGCTTACGGGTTATACCACACACCAATTTAGCAGCAAGCATACATGTCAGTATATTAAAATCCCCTGTTAATAAAACAAAACAATTTGAAGAACTGGTTTGTAAAAAAATATATCTAAATCCACCTCTAAAGAAATAACAACCTCACTACATGTGGAATCAAAAATATTATTATAAAAATTAATTAAAACTAGGTGAGATCTGCCTGAAAAGAACAGTCAAACAAGATTTTAATAGGGTGAGGCAGTAAAGGATCTCCTAATAACAGCAGGTAACACATTTGAAATTGGAATTTAAAGACCACCTTTTGGCCAACCTGATAATGATTGAGCAGGGGGCTTACAAATAGAAGAGAATCCTTCCACGTAGTAGGGGACTACATCCCAGGTTTCCTGAAGACAAATCACATGAGAAGTGGAGGTACTATAGACTCAGCCTGGGGTATCTAGCTTGTTTTTAAAACCAAATATGTTCCATGTTGTAAAAAAGATACTCCTTTATGTCCCACTGTGTCTGGTAGTGGGGATGCTAGACTAATTTCCTTAGGAAGGTATTCATTAAGTCAAAATCTATGAACATGGTACACATAGAACTCAAGTCAGGGCCGGCCCTAGGCATGTGCAAAGTGTGCACCTGCACAGGGCCGCCAAACCCCAGGGGCCGCCATGACGAGGATCGGATCAGAAGGATCAATGATACATCGTGGCACTGGCGGCCCCCTGGCAGGATTTGGCGGCCTCCGGCTCCAACCCCGGCTTTCAATACTAAGTTCCGACAGTCACAGTTCCAAGCCCTGACACAGTGAGTCACCCCCCCCCCCTCCTCCCTTTAACTTCCCTGGCCTCTGGCTCCGAGTCCGCACCAACCTCGTTCCTAATTGGGCCACAGGGGCGCCGGGGTGTTTCAAATCATCATGACTGTCACCCGGATGGCTGGCACAGACGCCGGAAGCCAGGATAGAGTTATCTGCGGCAGCGGGCAGACTCAACCTAACCTGCTGCTTGTGCTTGACTTCCCCGCGTGCGTAACTAACTTGTGGGACTGGTGGCGTATGACTCTCTCTGCACAGCCCAGCCATTTGGTGGTCGTCGACGTCGGAGTCGGACAAAAGCTGAGCGGCCCCTGAGCTCAGACTTAGAATAAAGTGAAGAAGTGTGAACGCACCTGCCGGGTAAGGGCAGAATAGATCCATTCTCTCAGATGATTGATAATGATATTTCTGCACACTGTTTGTGGCACTGACTGACTATCGCGACGCGTCATGGTAAGCAAGCGAGTCATATTATGAAGATAGGTAGTCGGGCGTGAGTGTAGCTGTTAATGCTTGAGGTCGGAGGGGCGAGACTATCGCGACGCGTCATGGCAAGCAAGCGAGTCATATTTTGAAGATAGGGGTAGCCGAGCGTGAGTGTAGCTGTTAATGCTTGAGGTTGGAGGGGCGAATTTACTGCAGCCGGGAGTTTTGCCGCATCGAGGTAGGCCGCCCGCTGTCTGTCTTCCCGTGGCAGCGCCGGCCACTGATTTCCTTTAGGCCCCTCTCCGCCTGTGCCTGCAGGGCCTATAATAAAGGTGGAGTCGGTGGCTGTACTATTTGGCATTAAATTAAGCAGCAGTATATGGCTGGCTCCCAGCCAGTGGAAGGCCTAATCATTGCAGAGTATTACATTTCGGAATCACTGACACTTTCTCCGAGGGGGGCCCGCCGCATATTCAATTTGCCGTTGCCGCATCCATCGACTCGTAGGCCGCTGTCTGTCTTCCAGTCAGTGGCAGCGGGCGCGGCCTCCCATGTAAACTGGTGGTGATTGATTTCTTTAGGCCCCCTGCTCCGCCTGTGCCAATAAAGGTGGAGAGAAAGGGTATTTCTGCACTATTAAGCGGCAGTCAGTTGAAATATGGCTCCAAGTCCCAGCGACTCCTGGGGGCCCCTAGAGCTCGGGGGCAGGGGAGCGACCGGGCCAACCCGAGCGCTTTCAGTTTCACACAGCCAGGCGCGGGCCCCGGTGGAGCGCGGAGAGCACCTATAGTTACTCCAGGGGAAGGAACTCGCTGCTATCTCTCTCTCTAGCAGTCCTGCTGTCCGTTACTGGGACTCACCCAGCTCTGCCAGAGCACCTCACTCCTCAGCTGGGGCGTCCCGTAGACACATGTGAGATACATAGAGAGGGAGGGAGGTTAAAGGTACATGGAGAAGTAGAACTAGAGTTAGGTTAAGAGAGAGGGTGAAGTGAAGTAAGGAAATAGGGAAATCCCATAGAGTATTTTTTAAATTTAATTGCCATCAACTGCCGGAGAGTGCTAGGGTTAAGGCTAGATTGAGCACGCCAGGCATGCACACCAAGGGGCAGATTTTCTTTATCGCAATGCAGCACAACAACAAAAGTTACTGACCTGCACAAGGGTGAGATTAAAGCAGCACAGAGCCGTATATATTAGATATGGCCTGCTGCTGCTCACTACTCGCTCGTCACATTACTTGTCCTGAACTGCGTCCCCAGGGCAGCAGTGGGCGTGGCAAACACAGGGAGGTCAAAATTACTATTCTAACTCCACGTTTTTCATTTGCCTGCATATCCTACAGTCAGTTTTTGCATACATTGTTATGTATCATTTTAGGACCCTAGTGTAATTTTCCCGATTAATGCCCTTTGCCCTTATATAGGTATAGATCTCCATATCCTTATATAGGCATAGAAATCATAACCAATGACCGATTATTTCTCTGTGGGGGTTGTGGGGGTCCGGTACCCCTGTCATGGCCCTGGCACTGCAGCTGTCTGTGCGCCCAGTCCCTTATGTCGTGTGTCACAATGCCCTCCTCCTCCTAAATTGTATCGTTCTGAGACGAATTTGGAAGGGTAGGAGCAGCCGCAGGTACTGGTCAATCATCTAACGACTTTTCTGGACGTATGATTAAAACACCTTCCTGAGCTCCGCCCCGTCTGGACACCCTCTTCCGGGGCCCCCACCTACGCTCCCTGCACAGGGCCACCATGAGCCTAGAGCCGGCCCTGCTCAAGTTACACCATAAGTGTACCCCAGTAGTTCCTCAATTCAATTAAGCATATCCTCAAAAAGACACACAAGCACCGTAAATAGCTTCAATAGTGACTGTTTAATCTCACAGTTATTATAACAGATCACTGTCAGGAACGTTCCAAAACAGAAAAGTGGGTTGCTCCAGGGGGAGTGTGGAAAATGGATTGTGCTCGTGAGAATAGAAAAGATATATAGGGAGGGAAATCAGAGAGTAGTTAAATAAATTACACATAGTAATGCCCTTAGTAATTCATTGTTTTAACTACTGTCTGGTTACCCCATTCCCCCTGATTGGCTGAATCCTCAATGATGTTATGTCATTCTATTACCTGTAACTCGCTTAGTGCCATAAATCTTTTGGATGAGGAACCGCAGGTTGACAATCAGCCGCTGGAAATTGGGAAGGTAGAGCGGGGCTGGCACCCTGCGAGAGTGATGCATGTGGTGATAGAAATACCCCTGGGCAGAAGAGCTATGTTATTAGGATTGTTACTAGGCATGGAGACCTAGACAGATTCTCACCTGCTACATGGGGGTCTTTAACATTTATAGTAACACAGTCCCCCTCAATACTTTTCCTATTAGGTCCAATCCACCCAACCCTTCTTTTCATAATTATTAGGTCCTCCCTCACAGTTGGAAAGAGACACTTAGATTGTAACCAATAGAGGACCTTAGTTGGTTAGATGACTCAGCTACACCTGGGGAAAAGGGGGTACATTAGTCATTATTGCCGCATACAGGAAACAGGCTGGGGGTAAATAATGGTAAGATTGTTAATTATCTCCCACGCGGAGCTGCTAGTCTTCCTTGTTTGCTGTGAGACACTTATTGGAGAGATGCCAGGTGTACACACAATGTCAAGGAGAATAAACAAAGTGTCAACTCTAGTCCGACCCAACTGAGCAAGGCATGGGTCCATAGAGGGGGCATTAGTGGTAACACTGCTGGATGATGCTCAACAAAAACACTACTGGATTTGTCAAACCCTCTTCTACTTTTTCAGAACGAGCCAGAATCGATGCCTGTACACTCGTAACACGTTACCACCCCTTTCATATTTCTTCTACCTTGTTGGGCACAGTTTCCCTGGGCTTACCCATATTGTGACTGCTGGGTCACAGATAGGACTGGGTCTCCGTCACGCAGATGCAAAGATAGTAACAGACACCAGAGAGGCATGAACCCAAATCAGTTCTCTGCAATAAGCAGTGTGCTCTTTGATTCTCATGTGCTTTGCAGAGATGTAAGTGTCATTTATTTGGCTGCCCTTGAACTCTTTCCTTAACTTCCATTTTTCTTAGAGTTTTTAACTTGTGATATTCAGTATTTCAAATGTTCCAGCTCTGATTTCTTCAGAAGAGATAAAGAGCTTGAGTCGAAACAGTGCAACTCCCTCTGGCCCATAAATGTAAGAATGTTATGGCATGTGTTTGCAGGTCAGTGCACTGTTTGCAGTCAAGCTTGCATGCAGAGGGTATTCTGTGACATGTTATGAGACCCAGAGAGGCTCTTTGGACTAGAGTCCAGCATGACCATAACATTGTCCACATATAGGCGAATGCGGTGCTCCCCCCTCCATGGGGATCCCCTTAATCCGGCCATGGTCTCTGATGTGCTGGGCGAATGGCTCCATGTATAAAGCAAACAAAAAGGGCGATAGGGGACAGCCCTGCCTAGTGCCTCTACCAATAAGGAACTTTTCAGAACTTACCCATTGACTCTGACAGACGCCTGTGGTGCCTTATAAGCACTAATACCAAGGACTGAAAGCATTCCCCAAAACCAAAATGCTCCAGTGTGCAGTGAAAAAAGGCCACTGGACCCGATCAAAGGCCTTTTCCGCATCCACTGTAAGCAACATACTGAAGCCTCATTTACGGTGATCTTTGTCGATGGCATGTAAAAGTATTTTGGTGTTGTCTGTGCAGAGTCTGTGTGGAACAAACGCGTCCTGGACGGGGTGTATGAGGCCCAGCATGAGAAGGTTAAGGCAAGATGCCAGTATTCCTGTGAAGAGTTTAGAGTCAGAGTTAAGAAGCAAAATTGGATGATAGTTCGCACAAAGTGAGGGGTCTTTCCCTGGCTTTGGGATAATGGTTATGGTAGCATCCAGCAGGGACGCTGGAAGAGAGCCAGAGTCAGTTATGAAATTGAAAAAGTTGGTCAGGATTGGGGCAAGGTCAGGGCAGAAGGTCTTATAAAACCCGGCGGGAAACCCATTTTGGCTAGGGGACTTCAGCAGCGTCTGTCTGGCTAATGCCGAAACGACTTCCTCCACTCTAATAGGGAAGTCGAGTGATGACGCCAAGTCATCAGTGAGCTTAGTAACAGTAGAGGTAAGCAGATAGTCAGTAATATCGTTGGATGAGGTGGTCTGTGCAGTGTATAGGGAGGAATAAAAGAGTCTAAAGTGCTCAGCAATGGAATTGTCCTCTGTAAGGTCAGTACCCCTCTCTGTCCGTAACGTTCATATTATGTTAGCTAAGCGTTGGGCATGCCATTTAGCAGCCAAGAGCCTACCACTTTTGTTATCACTAAGATACTACAAATGCTTGAGGTGAAGCAAGCTGAATTCTGCCCTATCTAAGTCCAACCCCGCCAACAGTTTCCTGGCAGCTTCCAATTGGCGGCACACTCTTGGGGCCCCTGTGCGATGATGAATCCCCTCTAACTCCCTAACTTTAGATTGGAGTACTGCCCGTTTCCATTTCCGGTCCTTATTGTCAGCAGCTGCCAAGGAGATAAATTCTCCCCTGACAACAGCCTTCATTGTGTCCCAAACAACAGCCAGAGGAACCTCCGGGGTGTCATTAGTGGCTAGATAGTCAGTGATAAGTTTCCTGATCTTCCCCTGGGTCTCTGGTTTGCTTAACAAGGTCTCCTGTAAGCGCCACTGTCTTCTAGCCTGTTGGTGGAAGGGGGGTCTGAACTCCAAAACAAGCGCGGAGTGGTCAGAGAGGGTGTGCAAATCAATCTTCACTGAAGTAGAAAGCCTAAGGAAGTCCTGAGAGCCCATGAAGTAATCAATTCTAGTGTAGGTCCTGTGTGCATGAGAGAAGAAAGTGAAGTCCCTAGAGTTTGGGTGGTGAACCCTTCAGAGGTCTACAAGTCCAGTTGCCTTCAACCAAGAAATGCCTGCGTTCCAGGAGGCCCCCGCCCCGCCCTCCCTGTGGGGCGAACGGCCCATGATGTTGTCCATGACCAGATTGAGGTCGCCACCTATTAGTATGAGGCGGTCATGCGAAAGCAGTGAATAAGACAGAGCGTCCCAAATAAAACGTTCCTGCCCCTCGTTCGGGGTATATATGGTGCCCAATGTCAAATGCCAAAAGGCGACCCTTGAGTTTTGCCAGTTTTGGACCAATGGAACTCCTAAAGGAGTGGGAAAAAAGGATAGCCACCCCACCCTTCTTATGGCCAGAGGAGGAAAAGAATTGTTACGGGAATTTCCTGGATTTAAGCCGGTGTGCGTCCCCGGTCAGGAGATGAGTCTTTGGCAAGAGACAGATATCTGCCCCTGAATTCTCTAGAAACGGGAGGATGGCCCTCCATTTAACCAGATTGTTTAGCCCCTGTACGTCAAGGGAGAGAACCTTCAGCCAACCATGGGGTGCCATACTAAGGGAAAGAGAGTATACCATGTCAAGGGGCCTAGTCCTCAGTCTGCCCTCTCAGCATAGGTACCCCATGAGTACCCTGAAACCCACAGAGCGTAACCTGAGGTGTCCGTAGGTGTGTCAAGCACCAGTGCTCGGTGCAGAGGTACTTGGTGTGGAAACAAAAGACATAAAAAGAACCCCCACAAACATGACCAAACAGTAAGAAAAATAGAATCTCTGGGGGGATAGGCCCTGGAAAGGGGTCCCCTACCACCGATGAGGAAAGGTCCAGATGGGGTCTATCATGGCCATAGTCAGTCCGAGCGCTGCTCCGCCCTGAGGCCCAAACTGCAACAAACAGGCCTCCGAGGCCCTGGAAATGGGCCCTGTAGGATCAGTCTGTCCTTCCCACCGAGGACCTTCCGGTAATGCTCTCCAGGACTGCCTTGCTTTCTTGGATGATGACCTTGGGCTAGACTTTGAAAGTTTCTTGCCCCTCCGTCTCCTCCGCTGCGTCTCCCAGCACCCACCTCCCGCCCCTGGCTCATCCAAGCTCCCAGCTTGACATTCTGGCTGTGCGATCTTAAGGAGGGCATATGCTGCTTGGTGCGAAAGGTTCTGGCAAGTCTGACCTTCCCAGTCAAAAAGTAGATGAAAAGGGTAGCCCCAAGAAAAGGGGATGCCAAGGTTGCGAAGATGCAATGTCACTGGGCAGAATTGTTGCCGCTTCTGGAGGGTTACACCAGAGAGGTCCTGAAACAGTTGGAGGGAGTGACCCCGAAAGCTAATGGAATCGGACTCCCGGACAGTTCGCAGGATATGTTCCTTCATGGGGAAGCTGTGGACACAGGCCAGGATGTCCGGCGGGGGCCTGTTGGGGGCACGGGGGAGTCCGACCCGGTGCACACCGTCAAGGCGTATCTCAGAGACGGGTACATCCTCCAAGATCTGTGCGTAGAGGGCCTAGACGAACTCCTCAACATTTCCTGCCTCCACTGAGATCAGCACATTCTGAATCCTCACATTGTTGCGCCTGTTCTCCAGGTCTTCAGTATCTGCCTGTAAATCAATCTGTCTATCAGAGAGGCAAATTATTTCTTGACGGAGAACTCAATTTCTTCACCCCTAGCAGTGTCGTTGGATTCCAAGGAGTCCACTCCGTCTCCAATCTCTGAGACATTCTGCGGGGCGGCCTGCAAGTCCTTAGCCAAGTCGTTCTTGATCTGCTGGTGGTCCTCCTTCAGCGACAGGAAAAGTGCATCCATACAGGAGCGAGTGGTGGGGGATTCCCCATCTAAGCCTCCCTCCGGGGCCGAAGGTTCCGCATAGAGCACTCTTGGGGAGGGGGTTTAGCAAGCATGTCCTTGATCGTACGCTCCTTCTTAGCCCAGGCAGTGGTCATCTTGGAGGTTGAGGTGGGCTCCGAGTTCGCAAGGGCGACGGACAGGTAATTAGTCCAAAGGGAGCATGGAGCGTTCCAACCTGTGAGGGTCCAGAAGAAATCGCCAGCACAGAGCTCACCAGCAGGGACCCGCAAAGCATCTGTTTCCAAGGGGAGCCCCAAAGGGAGAACCCCCTGAGTCACCACAGGCAGTCGGAGGGTGCAACAGCCTGGGCCTCAGATAAGGCGTTAGGAGCCAGTGAAGCATTAGGTCCCCTCAGAGTCTGGTCCCACCGCCGGGGCACTTCCAAGCTCGGCCCCATGGCATCCTGCCACACACTGCCGCTGAATACTGGAGGCCACTAAGTCAGCCCTCCCCAGGCCTCAGCACGATACACTAACTAGCAACTTTCTCTGGTAGTAAGGGCCAAGACAAAGGGGGGAGGGGCGGAGCCACAGTCCTGTTATAGCCCCCAGGCCACCTGGTGTAGTCACGGCGAAGTAAAGAGCCTTTGTGAATGAGGGGGGCCGGCCTCAGGTCGGGCCTCCCACTGCTGATGGACTTGGGAGTGTCTTTAGGGGGAGTACAGCGCACCCCCCTGGGGGCCATGGAGCCAAGCTGCCAGATGTGCGGTAATGAGAGGGGGGGACCGCTACCTCCAGGAGGATCCGTCATACCTTCACAGACTGGCAAGGAAGGCCAGGCGCCGCGGCCTCCACGCAGGAGAAGGCCAGTGGCAATGCAGATGCAGGCGGTTGTTCGGACGACCACCCATCCTCCACGGGCCGCCGCGTGAGAGATATGGATGGGGGCCAGCGAGCGGGCCTGGACATCGTTGAGGCTTCACACTCAGTCGGCTGGGCCTCAGCTCTCTAGTCCCACGCCATTCGCATCCCACCAAGCCACAGTGGAGGGTGCAGACAGCCCTGCTCACTCAGGTTCAGGCAAGCCGGCTCATTAGCGCCCCAGCAACGGCCTCCAAAAACCCCTCCGGGCCGTCCAATGTGGCGGAGAATATCCAGTGCCGCAGCTGCAGCAGATGGGCCCCCCCAGGACCCCGGGGTTCAGCGATGTAGGTGCAAAAATCCAGGGCCGGAGCGGAGCGGTTACAAAGCACGTATGCTCACAATGGCATCTTGGCCCCGCCTTCCATTTGCCTCCTTAGAAAAAGTATACTTCCTCACGCTAGGTAAGGTAGGACATTCCTTTAATGTAATTCTGAATGGTGAAGCAGTACGAATAAGACTACATCATCTGGACTATTAATCCACAAGGTGTCTGGTACATGGGACAGATCTGCTTCCCTAACAGAACCAAAAACTGTACCTGGTGTGGGCATCCTTACTTCTAATACTGTCCTCAATAGTATGTCATTTTGAAAGACGACAACTGTTTTCATGGAATCATCACAAAACAGTTGGTCATCCATTTTTCCTGGTTCAATGAAGATAACACATACCCATAAGACATGATTATGGTCACTGGCTGTTAGAGCGCCATAAGATGGTATCACCTCTAAAGCCTCTATTTGCAGTATTAATTCAGCATTAGGCATCTAAGAGTCTTGCCAGTGTTGCCAAAATAGAAATTCTTTAGGTAACTCTTGTGTCTCTGCTATGATTGTATATACTGCCATACTAAATGCATCCATATCTGCAGGTCATGCTCTGATCTGACCTTCGGTAGAGGAATCTACTGTTAATGCCATGATCCTGGAAGGTACTGGGCTAATCCATACAAAACTCATGGGACCTGGGTAACATGTGGTATGTAAAACAGTACGGTCCTACTGTTACATGAGCAATGACAAATACAACATTTAATTTGAGCTTTAGGTGAGCACAAAACAAATTCAAACACAAAAGGCAACAACATAAATGAAATGCACTTAATGAAGAGTCAAACAATGGGATTCAGTTTTTGTGTCAAGATTCATAAGTTATAATTCAGCAAAGGAATACATCAAATTTATTGGATAACGGTTGCTCCAAAAAGAAAAGATGTGTTTCAGATGGTGCTCAAGTGCGCAATGATATGGAGAAGGTGAAGAAAGGATTAATACAAAGGTAGCCTGTCTACAGGATTTAGTACGGTCTCTTATTTCTCCTTGTTCAATAATCAGTCCCGGCTTGTTAGTCTAAAAAAGTCAACGTTTAGACCTGACTGTTGCACAAGGTGACTTAGATCCTAGCATACCGGTCTTCATCAGGACAGAGAGAAGTGCGATGAAATGTAGGGCAACCTCACAATGGTGCAAGTGCTCCATGTGATGCGGGAGGTGTAGAATCAATGTACATTCTCCCCTAGCAATTTTCAAGAGGGGTAGGTGTTCACCTTAAGTGCTAATTAAATGTTGCATTTGTCATTGCTCACGTACCAGTAGGACCCTACTGTTTTATGATCCTGGAAGGTAGCACTCCAGGGGTAGAACAATTCAGGGTACCATCAGATTCAAAATGAATAGTCATATTTAACTTGCCATTAAGATTTCTCCGTAACAAATTGGCCAGGGCAGCTGGCGATAACAGTAAACACCCATTGATGTACCTCCCTCCTACTTCCACCTCAACTGGTTTAGTAAAGGAACCCTCGATACTTCCCCCAGAGAATTCTTGAGTGTCCAATGAGCAGTTGGAAATCAGAGGGTCTCCCTCTCTAATACAGGATCTTGTTGCTCCTGTATCTATGAGTAATACATACCTTTTGTCATTGAGAGCTACTGTCACAGTGGGTTCACCATCTGGCCTGTATGTCACTGACAATAATGGACACATATAAATACTCTGTGGTTACCTTCCTTGTCTATTTCCTCACTCAGAATTAATCTGGAAAGGATTCCCTCCTCTCACAATGACACCTCCTTGTTCACTTTGAGGTGGAGTCACCATTACGAGTGTTTGGTAGTTTTGCTAAGGCGGCACCTGTTGTGCTTGAGGCATTACTGGTGGCTGCATATTTTGTGATGGCGTCTGACGCACATTTATGATTTTCAGATTTGGCTTTGGTTGTACTATTGTGGTTCCTGGCTGATTGTAAACTCCTACTCTTCCATTTTGCTCATCCCATCTCTTAGTTCTGAAGTCTCTAATGAAATGTCCACACCTCTGACAATAATGACCTACTTGATCCATCCTTTGATGCTGTAGCCTACCTCTTCCTATTCCTCCTTGTCCTCCTCTAATACTTCCCTTTATCCTTACATTATCCTGTTGTTGAGGGTACTGTTGTCGAGTAGTCACTGGGACCAATCCCACAGATATTGCAGACATCCGAGTTATGACTGCCACTTAAGCTCCTTCTATTGCTCCTTTCTTTGCCAACTTTTGCTGCACTAATTTAGCTGCTGATTTTTATGTCACCTCTTGTTTGTCCATTTTTCTTTCATCCTAATAAGGAACGGCGCAGGATTCTCATTTTGCTACATTGATTGAGCAATGAGAGATCTAATGTCTGGCCTATCAGGATACATTTTCCTCAGCTGATCCCAAACCACTGTTCTAACCAAATCAAATGGAGACCAATCATATCTGGTGTCAGTGAGGGCAACGTTTCTCACTCCAGCTTTTCGAAAATCAATGTCTGTTTCATCTTCTATAAGCGAGCTAAGAAGACACTTTATGCACCCTACTGCCAAGGTGATACCTCCAGTTTGCTGTTCGAAAGCTCTAATCCATTTCCCTGCTCCCTCTGTAAGCAGCGGTAGTCATTTCTTGGGTCCAAGGAACAGAACGAGGTGCCCCAGGTCCCCTGCTTATCAGGGCGCATCTGTAAGGGAGTGGTAGAACGCTGGGGATAGTGCTGTCTAGCCTATTTCTGACATACAAATGAACATTTCAGCATGTAGGGATAATCCCATTCTAGATCTCCCTCACTAAAAAGAATGCAATCCTCAGCATTCGCCATATCATATGGATCAAACAAGCCTTCCCTTCTGTGGTCATGGATTCATCTGTGAGGCTAACCTTTCAGTCCCATCTACTAAATTATCCCCATATGGCACACCACTGTGCCAGCTATTTTCTTCTCCTTCAGCGACTATCTCACTAGGGGTGAGATCTGTGCTGTGCAAAACTGATTGAAAATTAATTTGCTGTACTGGTCTATCATGTAGTGTCAATCCTGCAATGGCCTCAAAAGATCCCATCCTGCGGTCTGGGTGGCCATGTGTTACCTGAAACTGCAATCACTCGAGCTCTGTTGCTCAAGTTTTCCTAACTCTAGAAAGCATTTTCTGCTCTCCTTCTTTAATATCAAGATGATTAGGCAATGGCCTTGCACTCTTTGTGTGATCCAAATCGATAAGGGTTTTTTCTTGAATATTAACATCATAGGTAAGGTGCCTAGCCTTTGGTGGTTGAAGCATTTCACCCATACTATCCACACACTTATGTATATACTCTTCCATTTGTTATTCACCCAAGTCTTCCCTGAATCTGTCCTGAAAAATTATTGTGATATCCCTCTCTCCTCACTTCCCTTGCCTCTCTTCTACTCTCACTTCGTGATATCCATTCTTAAACACTTTATGGTGAAACTATTACGTTCCCCTTCTGCCAAGTTAGTAGACTACCTTCAGTCCTATTCCTTTCTTGGGATACTGGCCATTGCACCATAGTGGAGAAGTGTGGCTCACTGCTTAGAGCGGCAGTCCCTGGTGTAGAGGCCTGGCCCGGGACCAGGGTTCAAATCCTGCCTCGGCTGATCTCGGTGATCTCGGCAGTTCTTGGGCTCATAATTCCTCGGACCTGATTTCTCGCCTCGGTGCCTACTCTGAGCACTAGTCCCATGCTGCAACTCTGGGCAATAGCTTGCTTAGTCTCCACAACGGCCCCCTACAGCTCTGGGGATGCCTGGTTGCACCCTGGGGATGCCCAGGAGTGGACATTTCACGGGGAAAAGCCAGGACGGGTTCCCTAGCGGTATGAGTACAGCGCCAGGACACTCCTGAGTATCAGTGCGCTCTATAAATACACCTACATTTACATTTACCATACCTACAGCCCTATACACTAGTCACTATATTGAACATCAACTCCATCTCTTTTCTGTGGGTGGACATCTGCTTCTTAACTGCCCTTCCTTTTGTGTCTCTTCTGTGCAACAAAAGCAATGTTGCTGATGAAACATGTAACTAGTCATCACTATCTCATGGTCTTTGCTGTTCGCTTCTATCTTCCTGGGGAGAAGCTGGATCTAAATGTAGTGTTAACTGTGTTTCTAGATGTCCTGAAAACTGGTAGTCACCTACCCTTACTTGCTGCCTAGATATACTTGCATGTTTTTCCTTTGGCATTTGTAGAGTAACATTAGAGGTAACTTTTAGAGATTGCAAAGGGGTCTCAAAGTCGGGGTTCGCAAATACCACTGAGGTTTCCTGGAGCTGCACCAGTTAATAAATAGCAGGTACCTTGGGAGACGTGTTCATAGGATCATATAGGGGTGGGGGAATAGACGGGGTACTATGGATATCAACTTTCAAGGGGTTCTTAGGCTTCTCACAAAAATCTTGCCATATAGCTAAAGTGGATTCTCGCTTCTGTAATTTGGCTCCTGCATATTTACTTCTGAGATGTGTACCAATATGCTCTAGTATTTTGTCGTCAAGCCTCCCTTCTTTTGGCCTGGGATTTGTATGTTTCTGGGAGGCTTTAAACCGTTCCAAATAATATTTTTGCAATTTTCTCTGATCATTTGTAAATATCTTTTCTATATGCACTAAGGGAGTCTCCATGATTATTTGTATTTCAAATTCTTCTACAATGTAATTTTTTTATCTATCTGGTCAAATATTACTCTTTAAAACTTACACACATTTTTTAAAAACAATAACATTCATCAACTTTGCCTTTATCAATTGTGCAATACACATGAAAATAACATTATGCAACATTACACATCATCATACTGAGGCCACATTTTATTTATATACACACACACACACCATCATCATAAGAAATATGAACACTTCAAGTACTTCTAAATGTTAATCAGCATTATTGTACTCTGAACGATAAATACACCTGGCAACCACCGGTCATTTGCCTCTGCGCTCAGAGAGGATAATCTTTTCAACCCATGTATCTCTTAGTCTATCGAATGACTTCTGGACATATGGTCCAGGGCAGTAATTTGCGTGTTCAGATCGTACCTGGAGGTAAAGTGTGGCTACATCAGCTTTGCATCTGTCCCTGTATGTCAAACATTGGAACACATATTGGCACCTTCCAATTTCAAATTTCCCATATTGACCAATTCCAACTTTATATTGGGACTAACAAGGTAACCAGTTATGTAGCACCTTTCCTGACATTGTGCAACACATGTACACAATCTTGCATGCATTACCCTTATGTCTCTCATAACCTTACAGCTCGTATATCTACATCTGTGTTTACTATTGCCAAGGGAAACTACTGACACAATATATACAAAAACAAGGACCATTGTCTGCATTGTCCTCACCTTAAAAAGATGGCAATCTCTGGATCCTACCAGTCCCCCATGTACAGCCAGAAATTCAGAGAACACAGTGGCTGCTTTCCTTATCAAAAGGTGTGCAATAATCTATGCAGCAGGGGTAGGTGGTCTTACGGCTTTAGCAGTCAGGTGAGGGCAAGAGGGACTTCCAGGCTGGCTTGCTAACTGTTGCAGGGTGACTTTAAAACTTAACAAAATTAAAAAGACAGACTCCTCTTTTGCAATGTAAAGACAGCTTTTAACTGTTGTGACCAGGAAATTGACCCTCCTAACACAGGCAGGCAGCCGGTCTCAATTTGCTGTTTCACAGTCAGCTTCTTATATACAAAATAAGAAAGTACTTTATTACAGACCAGCAAATAATAATTGACTTAGTAGTTACAGATTGAACGTAGAAAGCATTGAAATGCACGTGGCCCCATAACCTCAAACTCAAAACTAATCCTCTACCCAGTCTTTATTGCAGTTTCCAAAAATGCTTAACAAACTAACCAGTCTTCATTCTTGAATGCATGTATATTTGTGGTAAATACAATTTTAGTGGTATGTGTGCTTTATCATCGTGCCCCTAAGACCTTAGTATATTTTTTTTAAGTAATTTTATCTCCTACTCTTACTGTCTAGTCAAGCTTCAATCTATTTGGAAACACAAAATAAGTGCCAATAAACCAATGTGCTAAAGCCATACAGTTCTTTAAGCTTGTTAAACACGAGTTGCCTTTTAACTGCATCGCTTTCCAGTTATTTATTTTATTATGTCCTCAAGTGAACTCTTCTAATGTATTCTTTTACTTCGCATGCATTACATCGCATGCCTTTACAACGCGGTCGTTACAACAACCGCGTTGTTACAACACCAACTATTACATCACTAGTCATTTCAACGACTTGCTGTGGGGGCGGGCTGGACTTAGGAATAGTATAATTTACTATTCCTACTCCAGTTTGTGCAACAGCAGGGAAGGTGTTGGATTCTAAATCCAACACCAGTTCGCCCACCTATAGCAAGTTGTTGAAACAACTTGCGATGTAATGGTTCACGTTGTAACAACACGGTTGTTGTAACAACCGCATTGTAAAGGAATGCGATGTAAGGCATGCGTTGTTATGGCTGTTTCCCAAACTCTTCGCCTCTCTCTTGTCTGTACGACATTTTGGCCCACACTGTTCTTTCACTATGTATGACTGTGCAATGCTTTCTGCTGGTGTTTGTTGTTTCGCTATGTTTTCATATTTCACATTTTCCACAACAGTTGTCTCAGAGTGGTTGTAGCGGTGAACCCCGATCGAGAACATCATGACCCATTCCCACACATAGCATTTGACAAATTGCCACTTAACTCACTATGGAAGAATCATTTTGGCAGCAGAAAATGTTTCCATCATGGGATGTAACACACTAAACCCATCTTATCTTTTGCCGAATCCAGAGGGAGATGATGAGGGCAAATTTTACCACAACTGTGCTAGCATTACCAAGTTTTTGCACAAAAGCGAGACTGACAAACTAGATGTACCTCTTCCCGAATCTGACCGCACTCTTTTATGTTGATGGGTCCTGTCTAAGAGACCGACATGGTATCTTAAGAGCCGCTTATGGTGTATGTACTCTGAGTGGAGTCTTGGAAGCGTCCTACCTGTGCCATGTAACTTCTCCACAAGTAGCCAAACTGATTGCCCTGACAAGAGCTTGCTGTAATTCAGAAGGTTCACGAGTCACCATTTACTCTGACAGTTACTATGGGTTCAGAGTGTGTATGACTTAGGATGTCTGTGGTCACAGCGAGGTTTCATGACCTCTTCTGGTTTTCCTGTTTTGGCACTGCATAAGTACTTTACACATTACCCTAAGGTGTGCCACAACTACCAGGGGGTTGAGTTCAGGTTTATTTAGGGACTTTATGGTTTACCCTAGCCAGTTACTGTCATTATTCCTTGAAATGGGCAGCTGCCCTCCTCAAATAATAATCCACTTCTTATACTGGTCTCCTGAGGTGATGGAGCATCAGAAACGTCTCTTTTAAGGTTGTGCAAGTGTACATACATAGTATGGCCCTGGATAAAGCAGCCAGCATACCCTGGCTGGCGTATGTTAGAGCGGCATGCGCGAGGCTAGGGCGCCCGGACATGTACTCTTTACCACAGAGCCTCAAGAAAGAGGATGTAAGGTGGGTCAAGCAGCATTTTCGAAATATGTTGGAGACAGAGAGGGAAGCGGTTGAGCTCTGCAAGCCAATGGTAAGGTCATTATACCAACTCTCGTCGTCCATGGCTATGGAACCTTATCTAAAATACGTAAACAACCCATTCCACCGCTTTTTATTAATAAGGTTCAGGTTCAACCAGATACATCTTGTGCTTGGCTCATATACAAAGTGGGGTACTCCAGAAAATACCCCACCCTGTTCCTGTGACTGCTTTTCCACGCAGGATACTCTTCATCTAGTTATGCTTTGCGAACATTACCTGGTGGCCCGCAAAAAATTCATTTTCCCTATTCTGAAAGACCTAAACTTTGTCCAGGTACGGCCGGCCCTCCTATACCTACAGATGTTGAACTCGGTGCAGGTTACATATAGTGTAGCTTGTTTTTTGGTAGCAGCCGTCAGACAAAACAAAACTAAACGCCCGCCGATAAACAACCTCCAAACCTGACACTTTCTGCAAAATATGCCCGGGGGGAATGTGCAAAACATACTGGAAAGTGTATTCCCTATATCTACCTTCTTGAATTCGTTCTTATTTAATAATTTCTTTCTCTTTTAAGCACTTTTTAATGGATTTACTCAGGATTGGCAATCACGTCTAAAAACTTGTTTTATTGTATTTTATTGTTTATGAACTATGTACTACTTTTATGGTTTTAATTAACCGAATAAAGTTATTTGACTGACTGACTGATTGCCCTGACAAGAGCTTGCTGTAATTCAGAAGGTTCACGAGTCACCATTTACTCTGACAGTTACTATGGGTTCAGAGTGTGTATGACTTAGGATGTCTGTGGTCACAGCGAGGTTTCATGACCTCTTCTGGTTTTCCTGTTTTGGCACTGCATAAGTACTTTACACATTACCCTAAGGTGTGCCACAACTACCAGGGGGTTGAGTTCAGGTTTATTTAGGGACTTTATGGTTTACCCTAGCCAGTTACTGTCATTATTCCTTGAAATGGGCAGCTGCCCTCCTCAAATAATAATCCACTTCTTATACTAGTCTCCTGAGGTGATGGAGCATCAGAAACGTCTCTTATAAGGTTGTGCAAGTGTACATACATAGTATGGTAAGAGCTTGTCAGTGGCGGTTATTAGTAATAATGCATTCTTACAAGGGAAGGGAGAGGATCAGCTCATCTGACCACTTTCAGTTCCAATTTATTAAACAAAATGTGGGGTCCATCAGATTTATTAAACCACTACCTGACATCTTGTCTGCCTTCTCAACTTCCCTCTGGGTATCTCTCTGCATATCTCCCAAAGAAAAGAGAGCTCGTACCACCTTCTTCTGTTTATCGTAGGTCTGTAGAGTTCTGCTCGTTGCTGGACAACTATTATGTACATAGGTCTACAGTTGAGAGGGGTCTCACTTACAAGGATACTGGCACATTAAGAGCCCAATCAAAATGGTCTCTGTGCAACAACATATGTTTAAAACAAATTTATGGGCATGTGTGGAATTCTGCATGTGCAAGCTGAGACTAAGAACCTGTGTGATCTGGTGCTGTGATATGCTGTCAACCTATGAAACCCATGACCATGGTAAAGTATTAGAACCCAAAGCTGATGACAAGGATACCAAATTGACCTTGTGTGTGCTCGCTCATTCTAGGCGCAGAACACCACCATTTGCTAATTTTTGAAACTTGGATTGGGAGTCCCACTCAGATTACATGGTCGGACCGGGCTTTCCTGTGAACATGGAAAACGCCATTGGTGAATGATAGCAACAGCAATCAAAGCAAAGGGGACGAGGTGTACACATCAGAAGTGCCAAGGCACATCCTGCAGTCATGTCTTATTTTCCCTATAAGGGGAGAGGAGGTACTGGATGCCACGGTGATTCTCAGCTACACTTGGCTTTTCTCCTCTATTCATCTCACTATCTGATATGTGATGAACACCTGTTTGCCCTAGGTGAGACTGCAGCCGGGCCAATTGTTCTCCGATCATAGAACCGGAAGTAACACTGGTAACAGGTACAAACATGGAGAATCTAATACTTGTTTTTGGCTGTGTTTCTTGCTACTGTTTGAGTTTTTTCTTCTTTTACGACTGACGTGACTTGCTCAAAGCTAGTAAAACAAGCACTGAGAGACATTCTCAAGGGACGAGTCTCAGTCATGACTCCCAAGACCAAAGAGGGAGCATTTCTATTGTCTTCTCACGTACTTCAGCGAACAATTGGCACTCCAGAATTGAAATCATGTTGAACAGTGCAGATATGATGATCCAGCTTTTTGACATACTCTCTTGCTGGAACATCTTCATAGCTCATTTTAAAAATGACCTGTTGGCTAATAAAGAGAAAGATCTATCCAATAGGTCTATTCTACCACCAAAAGGACTATTCCACTTCACCTGGTGGGGGAGAAATGCACAAATGTTCTTCACTCTTCCAAACAAACGCTGGGGCAATAATTATAATGCCACAATAGCAGCCATAAATGGGCAGCTCAGCACACAGTGAAAATCTGACTGTGAGAGGTTCATTGTCGAACTAAGCAAGGTCTGGACAAAACTATAATCTCATTCTATGCTCGCCTCTGCAATCCTGCCAGCACACCTGAGCTAGACCACACAGATGAAGAAATTCGAGCTGAAATAATCCAGGTCTGCTAATCGCAAAAACTAAGGAGAGAATTCTACACCAAGTGAAAATGACACTACTGGCTATGCTCACTCTAGAGCATTCTCATGAATTATCAGATGTGGGTGCTGCTTACATGGTAGCCTCTCTAGCCACTGCCCCATCAAAATAGAACTGGTTAATCAGTGAGCAAAGAAAGTGATGTCTTACTGAAGATGCCTATCAAGTAACCTAATATATTCTGCAGTAAATATAGCAACCCTGAATATAGGATGTGAAAAACTGTTTGCCAAAGCCTGCCGATCATCAAGTGGCAGCAACGTTGAGATGGACTTTGTGTGTTTGCCTTTGCTGGTGGTTTATTGTTTTCTGGTTTGTTTATCTTTTTATTGGATGGGGGTCCTCTCTCCGGTAAGCTTTTTACTTGTGGTCCCTTTGGGAGGGTCCATCCAGGCACATCTGTCTGTGCGGTCCCTTCCATGGTCTGTCCCCCTTTCTCGGCTCCATAGCATAAGACATATAGCCCCATGGTTCTTTACAACCTAATGGAAGTTAAGGTAGTCAGCTATAATGTTGGAGGCCATATCAATCCTACCAAGCTGAGGGCAGTGCTCTCCTTACTCGAGCATTCGGAGGAGGATATATTTTTACTTCAAGAAACCCACCTGCTTCACAAAGATAGACACCGTATGCAATCCAGGGGGTTACCCTTGCAGTTCTGGTCTTCAGATAAGAGTAAGAAGGGTGGGGTGGCCATCCTGTTTTTCAAACGCTTTAGAGGTTCCATAGAGGGCTCAGTGGCAGAGATTAAGGGGCACCTCTTTGCAATGAGGCTACAAATCAGCACCTACAGCCTCACAATAGCCTCAATCTATTCCCCAAATGAACATCAGGAGAAGTTCCTGACTGAGGCCCTGGCCGAGGTTCTCCACACGTCCGACTCCCTAGTTGTGGTGGATGGCAATTTAAATTTGGTCATGGATGCAAGGATGGACCGCTCTAACCCGATAACTGGGGGGGTAGGATCTATGTCAGGGAGTGGTAGGAGGATTGTGGGTTCAGGGATGTATGGCGGAGCCACTACCCCAGTGATAGAGACTATACACATTACTCGGCAGCTCATAAGTCTTACGCCAGATTGGACCACTTTCTTGAAACCCAGGCCACATGGGTATGCCCATCTTGGCCGCACCCCAAAATGTATTTTTTACTTGAAGGTTGGGGCTGCTGAATGCCAGCTACCCTTTGTCATGTGTGGAAATATGGAAATTGGTGCTCTGTGATCTGTCAGGAAAAGAGATGCCAGAGTCTGCCTTCAAGAATGCTGCTGGCTGACTGCTGAGGAAGAGTGCTAGAGGTACTCTTGCCTGTAGAACATCATACCTATTAGGAGTGAACTGTGAGGAACTGGGAGAGGAACAACTTGGAGATGTGTGCTGCTAAACAGAGAAGTATCTGCACTGGCACTCACAGCCTTGGTCTGCCTGAGGAACAACAAAGATAGAAATTTAATGTCACCCAGGTAGAATTTCATGGGGTACTATCAACGATCCACCTTACCACAGTTACTTGAGGACGAACAGATGGACTTAAAAGAGTACAAATAAGAATTGTACCCACCACTTATTCAATGAGGGCTAATGCCCTAACTTTCATTTTAGAACTATGTTATACCTTTCTCAGAGGAGCGGCATAGATTAGTTCTATGAGTCTCAGCACACAGCGATTATTGCTTTCACAACTTTGTATTATTTGTATGCTCTCAATTGTATGAACTGTTTAGATTTTTATGTTAGAACTAGGACTTTTCATGTGCACCCACTGCTACTTTACCAGCCACGGCACCAGGACCAACACACCAACCAGCCCTACCCCGAACACATCACAGACACCACCTGTACAAAACACCAACTCGCATGTGCCCTTCTCAACCCACGCTTACTATGCAAGCATTATTTTGAATTATGGGACCTGATCGCCACCCTCACACTGGGCATCACTTATCCACAACAAAACCATAGCGCCATGAAGCCCCCGGGCGAACGAGCGCTCTACAAATACATTTCAATATCAATATCAATATCAACCATACAGTGTACTAGCACCACCGACAACACCACCACTCCCATGGAACATCTCAATTTCATGCTCCACATGGATGACAAGACAACTATCAGAGGTACCCTCACATTCTGACCCATGGTCCTGCCTCCAGTTTCTGCAGCACCATCTCCGACTACAATGCACCCCTCTTCTTCTGGGACCTAAATTTCCACATCGACGACTCCAATGACAAAAACACTGTACCCCCCGAAGTATGAGTAGCCTCAGATTGACCCAGATTGTCCACCACCCTACACACACTGCTGGACACACACTGGACCCAATTTTCACCTTCAGCAACTGTATCAAATACAGCCATGTCATAGAATTCACATGGACCGCTCACTCCATCATCCACTTCAGCATCTCCAGCCCCCGCACCATTACCCCCAAGATGACCAACACCACCCACTGGAGGTAGAACAAAATCTCTGAGACCCGCTGTGCAAATGCCCTCAACACCTCCAAGCTTACTACCGACACCAACCTCGCACAGTAAGTGAAAAACTTTAATGCATGGATCACAAATTCCACAGACAGAATCATCCCTCTCAAGAGCAACATCCAGAGAAAATCTTCCAAAAAGGCCAGATGGTACATCCAAGAAGTCAGGACAGTGAAATGAGACAGCAAACAGTTGGAGAGAAGATGGTTCAAGGACACCTCGGACAGGGCAGCCTTCAAGCCCTCCCTCAACCTCTACCACCACCTACCGGGGGCAACAAAGGAGACAGCTCTTGCCACACACATGGAAACCAGCATCAACAACACCAAGGAACCTTTCAACATTATTAAGGAATTCTCTTACCTGTCTGCCAGCAAAAACAACATCACCCCATCACAGGGGCTGTGCAACAACCTCGACCACTTCTTCATTGACAAGATCGCAACCTTATACAGGAACTTCAAACCCCAACCCACACCTACGGACTTCCTTGACAGATACAACACCACCGTAACTGACACAAACCACACACTGACCATCTGGAATATCCTCTCAACCCATGACACCCCCTCCACCATGAAATCCCTCCACTCAGGAGCTCCTACAGACCCATCCCTGCACCAAACCTTCAACCTCATAAACCAAAGGTTTAGCCAGGAACTCACCATCTTACTCAATACCTCTATCACTTCCGCAACATTTCCCGACATCTGGAAACACGCAGATGTCAGACCACTACTCAAAAAACCCTCAGCTGACCCCAGCAAACTCAAAAACCTCTGGACAATCTCTCCCATCCCATTCCCAGTGAAGGTACTGGAAAGGATTATCAACAATCAACTCTTGACACACCTGCTACTCGACTCCTCCCAATCTGGCTTCCGCAGCAATCACAGCAAAATCGCAAGCACTGATGACATACGAACCCTCCTCAACTATGGAGAAACAGCTGCTTTGATCCTCCTCGACCTCTTAGCAGCCTTCTACACCGTATCCCACCACACTCTGATCGAAAGTATCTAACATATCGGCATCTAAGGGGACGCGCTCAGCTGGATCATCTCCTTCTTCACAAAAAGAACCCAGAGGATCCACCTCTCACCTTTCACCTATGAACAATGTTTGCACCCCATATGTTTTAAAGGAAAAATCACCCTCTCAGAGGCTATTTGAGATAACCAAGCAGCCATATTAAGATAACAAACATTGTGTTTTATTGAAAAAAAAAATGTGTTTTTCACAAAATTGTTTTGGTTTATTCCTTAATGTGTTTATCACAAATTTGTTTTGGTTTATTGCTTGATTTGCATTACTTCTTTGTTGGTGTAAACAGCATGATTTATTTTCATTTTGTTTTCATTAGCAGATCTATTTTTTCTAAGTTAGTTTAAGAACGATTACTTAAGTCACATGGTTCTCACACTTTAGGATAGTTGCACGGCAGGTTTGAAAAGGTTGCACGTGCGGTGTTCACAATGGGGCTTTGGGGGGGTGGCTGTCCAGCAGGGAGACTCACACCCTTGTATTTTTTTTGCCATGGTTGCAGCCCGGGCCCAATTTTGCTCTCTTTGGGCTGGATGTGGGCTTCGGGCTTGGGTTTTAGGCCAGACATATTAGGGGCTGTGTTACCATTTTGTAAGCTGACACTGCAGCCAGCAGTTAGGGACAGTTTTCGATCACAGTATCCAAACGTTGAGATCTACTGTTTAGTTTTATGGTAGTGAAGCAGAGTGAAATCAAGAGTTTCTGGTAAGGTTTTATAAGCGTATGGGTCAAAGGTAGGGGCAAACAGGAGGGGGTACTCTGCAGGAATGAGTAGAGGAGGTTTTAGGCAGACGGTTTGGGGGGGCAGGGGTGTGAGGGGGCACTGACAGTTACCTGAAGAGCAGTACAGGTCCAGGGGGTATTAGCAGTTGTGCCCGGACCAATGGGAGGCAGGGACGGATAGGGATACTAAACCCTGCCCGCCGGACATTGCCATTTCATTGTAGGATCAACAGGTGCGAGAGGCACACACCTCATGTGAGCCAGATGCTGCTCCGCAGTACCAAGTGGAAGCGATGGCAGGGTCTTGGAAGGCCAGCTGGACCACGGCCAGGGACTATGGACTCAGTAATAAGTGCAGGTTTGACATGGTCATGTTGGGGTGACAGTCCGGTTGGGCCTATGCGGCCTCTAGCTCCGCGGTGACATGGTCAATGCAGGGACAGCAAGAGGAGGCAGAACGGCAGCGAAAGCTCCCGCCACATGTGGAGCACAATTTGGAGGAATTTATTCAGCGTATGCGACAGTGTGCAGAGGCACATTTGGGGGAGCAAATAGAGCAAGATGGGGGCTATAGGAAGAAATACCGTTGGATTATGAAGAAGATAGCATAGAGGAGGGGGAGATAGTAGATGAAGAAAGGAGGGGACAAGTAATTTTGTACCTAGTATGTTGCAGGACACAGAGCAGGAAGCGGTTGTCCCGGCCAAGCCTCATGCAACTCAACCCTCTGCAGGACTGGTTAGGCAGCGGGATCCAGTGAGGATGACAACCTTGAAGCCTGTTAAGAAAGTGGGGGTATGGCTGGGTAGTTAGTCCAAGGTGGAAGGTGTCCACGGGAACTGATGCATGAGGGGAGGTCGGGGAGATCAATCTGCGCAAAGGACAATGTGTGCAGGACACAGGGGTAGGTACAGAAGGGCGGAAGACAGAGGGGGAGACAGGGTCTAGTGGAAAGACAAGGAAGGTAAGCGGGAAAGCTCAGACAGCAGTGACAGAGAAGGATGACACAGGAGATGGCAAAACAGATGGAGGAAAAAGCCAAGCGATGGGGGCCAAAGAAAGCAAAGAGGTCTGATTGCCTAAAATCAACTAAACCAATGAAACCAACTAAACGTTTGGGAGCATACATCATGTTAGCCACAAAAGAAAATATTTGGAAAGGAGAATATGTGGATATGTTGAAGCTCCTGCATAGGGAATTTTTGCCCAAAGAGAGATCGAAAGAGGACCATAGAAAACTGGACAGCAGTTTTTCTGATTTTCGCGAGTGTATATTGCGAGAAATACCCAGACAGGTGTGTGTCCTTGTTTAAATACACGGACGTGGCTAGGAGGGCACAGTTGACATACGGGGTTATGCATGGTCGCACTACAACTAAGAGTTCCGAGCCAGACTATTTTGGGATCCCGAGGCAAATTGGGAAGGTATTGTATCACCAGATGATGGGGGCAGTCAACTTTGGGAAGACAACGTATACGGCCAGTGGGCTACATTTAGTTTATCGCCCCTTTCAAAATCGCCCCACCAGTGGAGGGGTAGGATACACACCGAAGGAGGTGGGGGAGTCCGGGGGTATGTTAGGATAACAATAAAGGAACCTGTACGCGGGTTTATTATAGATTTTGTCATGAATGCTCAAAATGCGCAGGAAGGCACCCATTGGTGAAATGCTTCCGGCAGGATATGCAGGAAGGGGACAGCAAGGGGGGCAAGGTTTCCAACAACAGGATGCTTATAGTGGGCAGCAGGGACAACAGGGGGCTGAGAGGCAGGGGAGGAAGAGGGGCGCAGGGTTACATGGGCAAATGCTCATACATCCATTAAGAATGACTGCATGGATGCCTGGCTGACATTCTACCCACGGGAGCAGGATGCATAGTTACTGAGTAAGGATTTTAGGGAAGGTTTTAAATTGGGGTATGAGGCCCCTCGGACAGCAAGATGGGCAGAGAATCTGAAGTCAGTGGTGGCTCATACATCAGTGGTTTGGGGAAAATTGAAAAAGGAAGTTGAAGCAGGGCGCATGGAGGGCTCATTCGCTGTTAGCCCAATAACGGATTTTGATTATTTCTCCGGTGGTAGTGGTGCCAAAGAAAGAACCAGGCTAGTATTGGTTGATTCAGAAATTGTCATGGCCACAGGGAGTGTTAGTGAATGATTTCATATCGAGGACCTGACATTAGTTTCCTATTCATCAGGGGACAAATCGAGGGACCTAGTGGAACACATTGGCAGGGGTGCCCAGAAGGCAAAATGTGACATTAAGGCTGCATTCCATCAGATGCCAGTATACCCAGAGGATTTTCAGCTGCTGGGCATCCAAGTGGATGGGAACATCTTTGTGGATAAGGAGTTTCTCATGTGTTGTTCAATATCATGTGCCTTGTTCGAGAAGTTTAGTTCCTTCTTGCAATGGGTCTTCCCTTGGAAAACGGGCAAAGAGACAGTGACACAAAACATTGATGACTTCTTCCTGGTGGGATGGCACTTGTACGTTGGACTGTTGGCAACAGTTGGCATATTTCCAAGAGCTCAATTGGGCACTAGGTGTGCTCCTGGCACCAGAGAAGACGCAGGGTCCCAGCACGGTGTTGTAATTTCTAGGTATTGAGTTGGATTCGGTGGCCATGGAAGCGAGGTTGCCGGCGGATAAGAAAATGCATGTGAGATTGTTTATTGATGACATGTTGGCCAAGACAAAAGGGATGGTGAGGATGGTACAGGTGCTGCTAGGGCATCTGAACTTTGCATGCAGGGTAGTTAGGTCAGGAAGGGCATTTTGCAGGAGATTGAGCAGGTCATTAGCGGGACTCATGTTGCAACACCATCACATGTGACTGTCCGCAGGGACGAAGGAGGATTTACACATGTGAGGCAAGTTCTTAGAAGAATTCAATGGGATTCCCATGTCCGCACCAGAGGAGTGCAAATGGGACGTGCAGATATTTTCCGACGCTGTAAGAGCATGCCGGTTTGGGATGTACTGGCAGGGCAGGTGGTGCCCAGAGGTACGCCCGCAACAATGGAAGAATGGGGGCAGGAGTATTGCTTTCTTGGAGATGTTTCCTTTAGTCATAGCGGTCATAGTGTGGATGCAGAGCCTAGCGCATAGAAAGGTCATTTTCGGGGTGGTTAACATGGCAGTGGTGCAGGTGGTCAACAAGCAGTCAGCAAGAGATGAGCAGGTCCTGAAGTTGTTGAGAGTATTCATTCTAAGTTGTCTGAAGTGTGATATACAGTTGCGGCCGAAGCACATCCCGGGAGTGGACAATGACATTGCAGATGCTTTGTCTCGTTCGCAGTGGGGGAGGTTCCATGGACTGGCCACAGAGAGGGAGTTTCAGAAGACGCTGCTGCCTGCGGCGATGTGGTCCGTAGGAGACAAAGGATGCTGCAACTGGTGGTAGGGTCATTAGGAGTTTCTACGAGACGGGCATATGGCCAGGATCTGGCAGGCCTTTATAACAGGAGGGGCAAGGAGGAGGACAGGGACTTGGGCCGGAGAGGAGGATGTCATACAGTTCATTATGTCTCTGATAGGGGTTTGGTGAAGTTCACTGTTGCTGCCAAGCTAGCAGGTATAGCACTCATGGACAAGTTGTGGTGGGGATATGCCCCTTCGGCAGGTGAATTAGGAAAGTGTATGCTGGAAGGTTGGGCCAGGCAAGCAGGGAAAGGACAGTGGGCCAGGATGCCGGTGTCAAAAGCATTATTAGGCAGGATGATAGAGGAGCTACCCAGGATATGCATTAGCTTACAGGAAGCAGATGTATTTGCTGCCTTAATGTAATGGCTGTATTTCAGAGCATTCAGAGTATCAGAGTTGTTGGGGAGGAAATGGATTGCAGGCCTTCATTGAGGGAAGTACACGGAGGGAAGCGTTCATGATCCTCCTCACGCACTCGAAGACGGACCAAAGGGGTGTGTAGAAGACAGTATTACTAGGGGCCAATGAAGAGGCTTTGATATGTCCTGTTCGATGGGGGTACGTATTACAAACATGGACATGTGTCTTTTCAGGTTCAGTAGCAGGGCCAGAGTCGGAGGCGCTAGCCATTTGCATAGTCGGGCATTCATGCGTCAAGTTAGCAGAGAGACATTAGCTTCAAAAAGGGAAAGGTGTTAACTTAGGATTGGAACCTGCCTTGTTTAAAATAAGTTGGCATGGGAAAGGGGGTTTGCGCTGGCACAAGCTCAATCCCAGTTTGAATAAATTGATGCCCGAATGTCCTAATAATTAATTTCGGGGAGAATGATTTAGTGGTTTACAAGGGTTTGGCCCTACTAAAGCAAATGAAAAGGGACTTGAGGGAGATTAGGCAGCAGTGGTCGGGATGCTTTGTCGTTTGGACTGAATTCATCCCTGGAAGGCAATGAAGGGTGCCGCCATTGATAAAGCCAGGAGGAAGATAAACAGGGACATGAGGGTCTTTTGTGGTGAGTCAGGTTTCGGTAGAGTGGAGCAACCAGAACTAAGATATGCTGCAGTGTACTTTTTCAGGGTTGATGGCGTTCATTTGTCTCACTACGGGATGGAGATTTACCTGATATACAAATAAAGGAAGTTTTAGACAAAGCACTATACATACGAAGATACCCAAGAATAGCCTAGGTGATGGGGGGGTTGGGCGGGGGGAGTCAGAAAAGTTATAGGGACTGTTTCTGAGTGGCGTCTGGTAGCTGGTTCTGTACAGTTTTCCTGTTCACTTTATGGTTGGGAACAGGTTACTCCAGGAGCAGATAATAAGGGTAGGATAGGAGATACTTAGGTAGATATTTAGACAGGTAGAGAAGATGTTACAGGATTTACAGGGTCACCAGTTATTGACTGAGTTGGGGTTGTTAAATAGTTGCAAAGAAAGGAGAAGGGCGGGGAAACTTTAGGGGTGGGGGTGGAGGATATGTTGATGAAAGATTTATAGCGGGGTTTAGTCTTGTGAGGCATAGGACAAGGTTATGTTTTTTGCAAGATGCACCTGTTTTCAATAAAGTGTCCTTTTTCACACATCTTGAGATTTGATTGTGGTCCATTCAGGGCGTGTGGCCCAATGGGGCTTTGGGGAGGCTCGCACACCCAGGGTTTTTGGGCCGTTGGTGTAGCCTGCGACAAATTGGGCTCTCTATGGGCTGCACTTGGGCTATGTGCTTGGGTGTTTTAGCTGGAAATTTTAGAGGCTGTGTTACCATTTTGTAAGGTGACATGGCAGCCGGCAGTTAGGGACAGTTTCCGATCCCCTTCTACCGACTCTTTAGAAGGTAAGATGGGGGGAGGTTATTTTGGTTATTATGGGATGGATGGCCGAATTTGTTGAGTACAGTTGCATCGGGGGAGTGAAAATGCATTGTAATTGGTTGTCACTTGAAGCAGGTTCATGGGGTCTGGGAGCTAGTTCTGTACAATTTTGCAGTTCACTTTATAGTTGGGAACAAGTTACTCCAGGAGCAGGTAATAAGAGTAGGATAGGAGATACTTCGTTAGGTAGATCTTTTGACAGGTAGAGAAGAGGTTACAGGGTTTAAAGGGACAACCGTTATTGACTGGGTTGGGGTTGCTAAATAGTTGCAAAGACAGGAGAAGGGAGTGGAAACCTTAGGGGTGGTCGAGGGGGATACGTAGATGAAGCATGTATAGAGAGGTTTAGTTTTGGGAGGCAAAGGCCAAGGTTATGTTTTTTGTAAGATGCACCTGTTTTCAATAAAGCAGCCTTTTTCACACAGCTTGAGAGTTGACTGTGGTCCGTTCTGCGCTTGTGGCCCAAAGGTTATTCTTTCAATGCGTTACAGGCATGTACTATTTAACAAGCGGCTCCACTGAAGGCTGTAAGGCTGAGTCAGAGATGACTAAAAACAACATTCATAGAATTCTTGAGCTGGGTGTTTGGGTTAGGTTTTTTATAAATAGTGTTTGATTTTAACACAGGGTTTATTCACTTTTTGTTTCATTCACTTTTTGGTGCTTTATTCATTTTGCGGTGTAAAGGCACATATGCATATATGAACAGCATGGGTAATTCTTCAGTAATTTTCAATTTTAAGTAATTGATAATAGGCACACATATTTTGATAAAATATATGTTTGAGTACAATATGCATAACATTTTACATTAATTTTGAAGAGTTTAACAATTTATACATGGTTCCTGATGGGTTGTTCTAAATTTCCAGTTACCTTTGACGAAGGGCCTGTAGCCCAAAATGCATTGGGTGGACTTTAAATCTGGTTACTCAAATTGAAATGTGATACACGGAGCTGTTGGACAAAGCCCAGACGGGCATTCTTGGAGCATTGAAAGGTTTTAAATCACATTCTCTCTGTCTGAACTTTAAATTGAACACAGATAAAAATAGATGAAAAGGATTACTCATAAGATTACTGGGTTTTTTACTGAGACGATTGATTGTCTGTATGCAGTGCAGCTTTAAACTGGTGCATGCCAATGCCCCAGGTACTCTTTGTAATTGAATTTGTTACTCCTGAAAATCTCATTGTACCCTGTAACCGTTATAGTCAATGAATTAATCGGGGTAGGAGTAACAAGTGAAGTAGGCCTGCAGCGGTCTTAGTTCATGAATACATATGGTCTCAGCTGTCAGTAAACATTTATAACCTCTTGTAGAATGTTCTTGCTGACCACGAATTACTGTTGGTCTCTTGCTAGGTGAGAGGTGCATTCCACTAAAGCTGGTCATTGCTGACTGCTAGCATGGGGAAAGACTTGTCGGATAAAGAGTGGTCTATAATACTGGAACATCCCAGGAAAGTCCCAAGGAATGCCAAATTCAAATTTATCCAAACAATGGTGTTACATCATGCATACTTAACACCGAACACACTAGATAAGATGTTTCCCCAAACGCAACACTCATGCCCGAGATGTCTTCTAGAGGGAGCGAGTTTCATTCATATGATATGGGAGTGCCCGAAAATACGGGAATATTGGGATGCAGTACGGAGCCTAACAGGGGCAGCCACACACCGTGCAATTACTGACACACTGGGGGATTGTATTTTGGGACTTCACGCTCATGCCTCTACCCATAAGGTACAATACCGATTTATAAACCTTGCGCTTACATTGGCTATAGGGAACATCACTATGCGCTGGAAATCACGTAAACCCCCTGAAGTAGGAGCTTGGCATATAGAACTATTGCGCTGGGGTGGTGCAGAGGGTGCGGCACTTCGTAGAGAAGAAATTAGAGGTCTACGTAAGACCCCGATTTCCCTTGAATGGGAAGTCATGATGGAAGGGTTGCGCTCTTATGATTCTGACTCAGAAGGTTAATATGTGGATTATTCAATGGAAATGTGATCCATGCCATGTGTGCGATACAGGCATTATGGTGTTTTTCTGCATCACATTTTAGTATGAACGGACTATGTATAGATCATGGTGTGACCAGCCACAACATGTCAATGTAAATATGTAATGGACAGATTGAAACTGAGGCCTAGTGGGAGGGGGGTAGTTGGGGTATTGTTAGTGGTTTCGTTATACAAAATGCAGCGCATTACAGGACTACAAACACACTATGGAAGACAGTATACAATAAGTGATATGTAACTGAAATATAATGTTTTATATATGCAATATGTACTGATTTATAATGTAATGCATTGCATGCCTTAATACGCATCTAATGCTGGAACATAACCGTATATGTTCAGTACTGTAAAACTTAATAAAATGTGTTTAAAAAAAATTGCTGACTGCTAGCATTAATAGACTCACCCACCCTGGCTCCATGATATGTGGTAACCCTCCCTGGTATTACTTTGTGAGCTCTGAATATGCTGAGAAGCTCTTAACAATAGTAAGGATGATTTTGGGCAGGTGTAATAGCAAGTGATTTTTTTTCATCAGGTGTTACTGTCAGCTGCAGCTACAGCTACTCATTAATGATAGATTTAACGAGTGAAGATGTCCCTATAACGAACGAGACCTCTTCTTCTGTCAGCAGGATCTCTATTCCCTGTCAAGTAGATAGTAACCACAGGATGCATTTTCTGTGGAATATTTACTTCATCAGCCACAATTAGGTAACATTCAGGTACTGGTTCTTATCTCAGGTTTCTTTTGTATCTGTTACACTTAAAAAGCCCTAAGGGATAAGGGGACTTGATTCTATGGAAGATTTATAAGTACACATGGGTCTTCCAAACACATTAGTATGTCACTCAAATTTGAAATTTGGAGCAACCAGTGAACTGGCCAATATTGGGTACCACTGGTTCATATCACTCCTTTCTAAAGGCACACCTGGCTAGGTTTTGATAGTTCCTAGAGCTGTAGGAATATGTGTGTGTTTCTGCAGGTAAGGGAAAGCCCACAGTCATCTCATACCCGTCCCTGAGGACCATACACATTAGAAGAAAGCCCATTTGTGAGCACACCTAACAGAGTAGTTGGAGGAACCATGATGTGCCTATCCCAATTGTGTCTACTCAATTCATTATACAGGCAATAGGTAATTAATATAATGGGTTTTTATTAAATCCTATCCTCTAGTATTATGTAAGTATTACAACAGTCATCTCAACAAGATCAGTACTAACAATGTCACAATAAATTTGGGATAAAAGAATAAAAATACTAATTATTATATTTTGTTAGTGAATTCAAGCCTGCCATTGTTGTCAGATCAGCAGAGCTATGTAAAACCACCTGCACTCCTTTTTACGACCCAAGAATGGCCTCTACCTCATCAGATGGGATGTCCTTTGGACAAGTACTGCTCCCAGTTCTCTAGAAAGCCTTTCTCCCTCTCCTTAGGAGAGAAAGGGTTATATTGTACTTTCGCCTGGTTATGGCTGTTTCCTATTTGAACGGCATGAAAACCCATTGTTTGGTGAGTGAGCCTGGCAACCTGTTGTTGGGTGAAGCAATTTCTTTTCAGTTTTATATAGGGCACACTTGACCCAAAGGTATCAGAGCTCTTCACATGAACACCAGTTGCATTACAGAGGGACACATTCATTTTTTAAGGCACAGGGAGATTAACTGAATAAAAATAGCACTATCATATTGTTATGACAATTTTCACACAATCAAATCTCCTTAGACCTTCAAGACTTGTACACCAAGAGTCAGTTAGTAAAGGCCTTTAGTTAGGCACTATACCATAGACCATGAGTTTTCATGTATCAAATAAAGACGAAGTAATAAGGGGCATCATGAGGAAAGAAATCCCTCCAGAGATTGCAGTATTAAGCCTGCCATAAAAAGCACCAAACCCTCATCCTGCTTATCTGATCCCATCCCTCCCACTTTTGCTAAACAACAAGCAAATTCTCTCTCACAAAGGACATTTTGAGACACACAGTGGCAGGGGTTTGTTTTCTAATTATCTCGTCTCTGACCTGTGACAGAGAAGTCATGTGAACCTGAGGTATATATCTTCCTTCTTAGAATGAGTAGGAAGTAGAAAAAATAATTTGGGGTGAAGTTCTCATGCAAGTTAGGGGCTTGTGCACAGATTCACTTTTTTTTAGTTTTGTCCTCTATTTATTTCTTTAAGAAAGATGTATGTTTAAACAGTAAGGTACTTTTTGTCCGTTGAACACCCCAAATTACGATGATCGTTGAGAATAGCCAAGGAAGATTCCTAAATGTGATCAACATGGAATTTATTTTTATAGTGGTTTGTGTAAATGCGGTTTCCTAGATTCTTAATGGCTGGCATAAGCGTTTTCGTAAACAAGGGACAAAGTAGTGGGCCTGGCCAGAGTTTGTGGAGTGACCAAAAAACTCTCCACGGATTTCCACAAGCGATGGAGTGAGGTAAGTTGCACTGCTGATTTTTAGCTCAAAAGGGTACAACTTCCTTCTGCCACTTCAGATGTTCTACTCGAGTGGCAGCTTCCTCAATGCAAGTGGCAGGTTTCTCAACATGAGCAGTAATGACCTACCGCGACCCCTCGCAATGAGAAATCTCACCGGGAGAGAGTCTAGCATTGGATTTTCCTAGCTCGCTCTTGCTAACTCAATATTGGCGAGCCGTGAGAGAGGAAAGAGTCTGCTGCACACCAATATGCTGAGCTTTTAGAAGCTCTGCGGTCCATGCGGTGTGCAGAGTTAGAAAAAGTCCACAAACTCCTCAAGGGTAGCAGAGTTTACCGCCCAGGCCTACAAATTAATTAGTCTAATGAACAGAATTGTTTTTTTCATATTGCTTCCCTTGCACAGATCTGAGCCAAGCGAACTAATAGACAAAGACCAGTGGGTCTCTGTGTTTCAAACTTTTGAATGTGATTGAAGAAGCATGTTCCATCCAAATCCTAAATTCTGCATAGAAAAACATTGCTGAGAGTGATTTTTCAAGAGTGACGCATTGTGCTGCAACATGCCCCACACCTACTTAGTTTTGAAACTCTGTCTTGAAGAATTATGCCAGTCATGTAGCCAAGAATATATGAGAGTCATCATTAAAGACAAGAGTGATTTCATTTTTAAAACATTTTTATTTACTGCCAAGGGCCCTTAATATTGTTCAAGTTATTATGAACTAACATGTCATGGATGATATTGGTGAATGATTTGATGTAGGAGCACCAGACCAGGGGGAAGTAGTACTTCGTTATTATTCGAAGTGATCCTCAGCCATACTCCTGAGATGCGGTTGTCGTCCTTCGCCAAATCACAAAAGTCAAATCTTCATGTTTCTCTATGGCTGGTGTAGCTTTACTGTTAAACGATTTCTAAAGGTTCTCTGGATGTCCTCTGGTGGGATATTGTGTTTCAGCAATGAATGTTTATGAGAAAGGGAGATGGTTACGGACCCTCAATACATTTTGCCAGTGGTATCAGTCGCAGTGGTCGAATCAAAGGCCAAAGAAATGGTAAGTAGGCTGAAACCTGAAAGTTCAAAAGTACATGGTCAGATAGGTCAAGTAGACAATTGCCCATCCTCACAGTCCAGCAAGCAATGGAGGCACCAGGAGCTCATAAAATATATTTTGCTCTGTTTCCAACTTTGGCTTGCAAAGAATTTGAATAACGTTAACCAAGGTGACGGGGGAGTCAGCACTGAAGAAATTATGACTCTTCAAACACGGCAAGAGGTAAGGCAGTTTATAAAAATGTGCTACCATACAATATTGTACTCCAGCAGGTGCCTCTTGTCTTCTCCAGTGTCACACCCTGGTGTTTTGGAATCATACAGATTATTTTTAACAATGTGAAACAGGCCTGATAAATTTCAGTCCTAGGGGTCGATTACGATCTCGGTCGAAACAGTAGCTTTCCGACCGAGATGGTTGGTTTCACTATTGACCGCCTAACTACAATTTCGGTTGTCGGAAAAGAAACTGGCCAGTCATTCCAGCTGGCTTCCAACAGGCTCAAGGAGCCCGTCGGCCTGTCGGAGTCTAGCCCGTAATCCATATGGACGCATTTTTATACCGTCCATATTATGATTAGGGTTCCCTGATTTCCGCTTTGTCTGATTTTAACAGATAAACACAGACAGAAAACACTGTCTCCCCTGTCTGTATTTATTTTTGAAAGTGGAAAAATACAGATAATTTAGCTTCTTTTGAGTGATTCATCATGCTGAGATTAATCACTTTCAGGCCAGTAGCTGTACATAATGACAGCAGGGGGAGCTTCAAAACTCAATGATATGTCCTTAAATTACTGCATATCTCAACATGTATATGTGTTATTACAATATTTCTTTAATGTGGGTTTATTATGTTTATATTTTTTACTGTGTTATGTGCTAAAACCTGACAGGCATTTAAGTATGAGTCCACATTAATCTGTTAAATAAATGCAGAAATACATGAGTTATCACCTCATCTATTTACACAACACAAATTAAATATGGATAAATACCAATAAGCTGGCCAAAAAATAAATATAGACAAATACAGACGGAAATGTTCAAATATTAAATACCATAAAACCATGAGACCTAATTATGATGGACGGTTTCCGGGGCAGACTTTCCATGCTGGCTTCCGACATGGAAAGCCTGTTGGAAAGCGTGTTTGGGGGCCTCTAGCAGGGCCCCTTCTGTTGCGGCCTCCGGTTGGGGTCCAAGGGGGCACGTTGATCCCAGCACTGTGTGGCAGGCACCTTGAGGTGCCTACCACATGGTGCATGGAGGAACACAGCCTCCCATTTCTCTATGGGAGCTTGTGCTACAGCTGATATATAGCCACAACACATGCTCCCATAGGGAAATGTAAGTATGTGACCACGCCATGTGTGGTTGCATCGTAATTAGGCGGTCGGGACTGCCAACTAGAGGTTGATCGGTCGGCCCATGTTTCCATGACAGTGTTGGGCGGACTCAAGGGGGCAGATAACGATGCTTACTCATGGCCCCCCCCTTTGCATCTGTACCACATTTGCAGACTTATTTTGCTCTTCTGTGCAATCACAAAGCATCCATAGAGGAATTACAGCCAAGCTCTTGGTGGCTCTATTCTCACATGATGAATCTCTGAATTGGTAAAGTAGTTCTCTTCTAAAAGGTTTTACACCCAATCTTCCCCAAAATAGAGGTGTTTCTTTTATGATGACGAGTGCTTTGGACAAACCTACCCCAAAATCTCTCCTCCTCCAGCACCAATGGGATGTGATCGCTCAGTCTCGCTAGTTCCATTGTTGGTTACATATTTCCCTAGGCTCTTGACAACCTATGTATTTCGTTCCTTTTCAACCCTCATAACTGTAATGTAATTTAAAACAGTAACAAAGGCCTTATATTATAAGTGGCACTGGAATTATGAGACTAAGAAGGGCCGATTGTACTCTTGAATGTCTAGTACAAGAATATCGTGGCACAGTAATACTGTGGATAAAATATCGAGGGACAAAATATTAAAGGGTAAATGCACAAAGGGACATATACATTTGGCATTCTTAACTCCAAATAAATAAAGATATTTGTATATGTATTTTGGTACACATATGTTGAATTAGGTACAGAAAATCTTTACATACTTACCTTTTGATATTTTGTCTCTTGATTTTTTTTATCAATGATATTAGTGTCCCACAATATTGTTATTCATGAGACACATAGGAAGGCCAAATTATGGAACACAGTGCAAATTATGCAGCATAATGTAGTACATTCTGTGACAATACTATTTTTCTGTTTTATCAAATATTAATGCTGTTCTCGCAAAATGTTTTGCCTCTCTAGTACCAGTATAACACATGGGTGATAAATTCAGGTGAATAGTTAACGTTTGCCACAGAGCAACACCATGTGTAATTTTTGATTCTTCTAAACTAGCAAAACATTTATTTGTAAAAAAAACTGTAAACTCTGTAGCATAGGGTGGATTGTTTGGCATGTATAGTAAACCCATTATTGTATGGAAGAAGTGCCTGGAGACCCTCACGGATGACAAGCAGCTCTCTACAAATCCACCCTACATTTACATTACATTCCAGTGACCCCCATCGATAAGTGATGGTTTGTTGTGTGATCCTTTTAGTCTGATAGTACTCACACTCTCACTCACATTGACAGGAAAAAAGCATCAAAATCTTACCTCAACCTACTTAGAAAGTATGAACTCGCACAACCTGAGAGTGCTTTTCATCATTTTGATCATGTCCTCAAGCTGGTAGATTGAGAGAATGGAAACAAGAAGGCTATTTAGACATGACAACATGTATAACAGTTGACTTATTTTTCTCAAAAAATGCAAATTGTGGGCATTGCCAGTAAATGGTTGACCCCAAGGAATAGGAGCTTTTTTCTCCATTGATTAAAGCCAAGGCCAGCCAAATTCTTTGTCTAGTCTAGAAGTGAGGATGGAAAAAGCTAAATTTGCTCCTAGTGTGAAAATAAATTTGTATCCCATAGATCCTTGCTCGCCCACAAATTGGATCAACCCCAGTGTATTTTGTTTCGCAGAAGAGGTTAGTCTAGTAGTCAGAAGGGTAATTGTTTTAAATAATCTCTTTTTCCTTCAGGATATAAATTCCACCTCTGCCTCTGTACATTTACACTGTGCACTAAAACCAGCTTTGAAGTTAAGAAATCAGCTCTAGCTCTCTAAGGGTACCAGTGGATGAGAGACGGATTGAGTTGCTACACCATTCACTCCTTGTTAATAACGTAAAGAATTCCTTGTGTTTCTGAGAATGTAGTATAGTTTCCATGGGAAGTTATTTGTGTGATATCATGTGGATGTACTTTGTTCGTGAAGATGGTATGGAAGAAACAGAATTTGAGAGAGAAGGCACATGAACATGATGGTATGGTATTTTGAAGAAAACTCACATGTTTCTCAGGTGAAAAGTTGGGGATGTGGAAGTCATCCCTGTATTCTGGTGGTGGCACTTCATCAAGCAGATTATATGGATCCTGAAAATATAATAAAAAAGATCAGCATTACCAAGACCGTTGTAAACAAATGTAGACTGTCATGAGTCTTGAAGATGAAAGTCATGAAAGGCTGCACACCTCAAGCAAATAAAAAACATATGTACAAGAAACAGCATACTATGTTCACTCCTATTTTGGCATTTCACATCCTCAGCACCTTGTACTCATCACCTAAAAGCAGAACATATGTGTGAGTGAAATATTGCTTTTGTGAGTAATGGATCAAAGATGCAGTAACAGTGAATAATAGTGATTTGGCAGTGTATGCGTGTGCTGCTACCATAAGTGCTCACTCTGCTCTTTACCTAAGAAATCTTGTATGGCTCTTTCTAAACAATATAGTTTCTACCTTATCTGATAAATACCATCCTGGCTCCCAAAGGGCTCACCTACCATTGACAGATCACTCACCTCCACTACATTGTAAAGAAATCAAGAAAGAAATTACTGGGGGGCGTGGCCAAGCAGCCTAAGATGGTAGCCGCATTTTGAGCGAGCTACATTCCAGCTCCTAGAACCTTGCTGAATCCGAACCTTAGGTGACCTATTTTCAGTTGCAGGCACCAGTGCAGTGGCCCTATAATCACCCCCTTTGGCCCACCCAAACCTTTCTAGGGAGCCCTGGATGAGAGAGCCAATTTCTGCGATCAACGGCCTGGGTGTGCAATGCCAGAAACCGGTCCTGGGAAGCTTGATTCCGGTCCAGGGAAGACATGGCTTGGCAGTTCTGGCTGGACTGTTGCCATGAGGCACAGGGTCAGACTGATTTGCATATGGCCATGTCTGAACTGGGGTGGCGGAGTGAGCTAAAGAACGGTGATGGATTAAACCCAGATCAGTTGCCTGGGGGTGAGTGTTTGTATTGTCAACGCTCCGTCCATCACCACCTTTGGTTTTTCTTTGTTCGCCCTAAGTTGGCAGGGTATGCTCAGACGTGAGACCCTTGCTCACTTTGCCACTGGAGTCAATCAAACCCGGCTGAAGACGGCTGTAATGCCAGAAAACGGTCCTGGGAAGCTTGATTCCGGTCCAGGGAAGACATGGCTTGGCAGTTCGGGCTGGACTGTTCCCATGAGGCACAGGTTCAGACTGATTTGCATATGGCCATGTCTGAACTGGGGTGGCGGAGTGAGCTAAAGAACGGTGATGGATTAAACCCAGATCAGTTGACTGGGGGTGAGTGTTTGTATTGTCAACGCTCCGTCCATCACCACCTTTGGTTTTTCTTTGTTCGCCCTAAGTTGGCAGGGTATGCTCAGACGTGAGTCCCTTGCTCACTTTGCCACTGGAGTCAAGCAAGCCCGGCTGAAGACGGCTGTAATGCCAGAAACCGGTCCTGGGAAGCTTGATTCCGGTCCAGGGAAGACATGGCTTGGCAGTTCGGGCTGGACTGTTCCCATGAGGCACAGGGTCAGACTGATTTGCATATGGCCATGTCTGAACTGGGTTGGCGGAGTGAGCTAAAGAACGGTGATGGATTAAACCAAGATCAGTTGACTGGGGGTGAGTGTTTGTATTGTCAACGCTCCGTCCATCACCACCTTTGGTTTTTCTTTGTTCGCCCTAAGTTGGCAGGGTATGCTCAGACGTGAGTCCCTTGCTCACTTTGCCACTGGAGTCAAGCAAGCCCGGCTGAAGACGGCTGTAATGCCAGAAACCGGTCATGGGAAGCTTGATTCCGGTCCAGGGAAAACATGGCTTGGCAGTTCGGGCTGGACTGTTCCCATGAGGCACAGGGTCAGACTGATTTGCATATGGCCATGTCTGAACTGGGATGGCGGAGTGAGCTAAAGAACAGTGATGGATTAAACCCAGATCAGTTGACTGGGGGTGAGTGTTTGTATTGTCAACGCTCCGTCCATCACCACCTTTGGTTTTTCTTTGTCCGCCCTAAGTTGGCAGGGTATGCTCAGACGTGAGTCCCTTGCTCACTATGCCACTGGAGTCAAGCAAGCCCGGCTGAAGACGGCTGTAATGCCAGAAACCGGTCCTTGGAAGCTTGATTCTGGTCCAGGGAAGACATGGCTTGGCAGTTCGGGCTGGACTATTCCCGTGAGGCACAGGGTCAGACTGATTTGCATATGGCCATGTCTGAACTGGGGTGGCGGAGTGAGCTAAAGAACGGTGATGGATTAAACCCAGATCAGTTGACTGGGGGTGAGTGTTTGTATTGTCAATGCTCCGTCCATCACCACCTTTGGTTTTTCTTTGTGCATACGGTCTACCTGTAGATGGGCCTGCCAGAGGCAAACACCACCTGGAGCTGTGAACCCACAGTCGCAAACCCTCTCTGCATCGACTCCTGGAGCGTGAGAGGGAGAGAAGACAGGTGAGTGGCTGAGGTGTGGCACATTGCTGCTTTCACTTCCAGGTGGTGGCCCGTAACAATGTAATGGGCACCTTAGAGTGGAAGAGATGGACTGGTCACCACACGTGGCTAGGACTGAAACTGCAGCCTGGGTGAGCCAACTATGGGGCAACCTTTTCTTGGATGCAAACATCCATGTGGTGCCCGCTACACTTGTCCCCTTTGGCCAACCTACGCCCATGTAGGGAGTCGGGGATGAGAGAAACTTATTAGGCAAACAACGACCTGCCAGGAGATGGACATGCCGCCAACAGACACAACCTGGAGCTGCAATCTCACTGCAGCGACTTACCTCTACCTCCGCATTGACTCTTGACTCACAAGGGAGAGGATACAGCCACATGGGAGGGGAGTGGTAGGGACCACCTTTCATTTTAAGCACCCCCATGGGCTTGTGACAGCCCAGCTGATTTTGTGGCCCAGAGTAGAAAAGAGGGGGTGGGCAACATGAGAGAAATTCCCCACAGAATACTTCAGAACCTGCATCATGGATTGTGAGCTATCCTCCTACTTCATTCTGGAAAGGGCGCACAGGGCACTGGCCCTAAGGCCACAGCCAGGGAGACCGCCTAGAGGCATTACCATCAGTAAACTGTACCTTATGGACAGACTATATCCTGCCGCAGGCACAACAACGTCCAGTGCACCAACTCTATGGTTACGCTCTCCCCCGATTACACAGGTAAAGTGCAGCCCCTTCTTACATCTTTCTTAGAGGTTAAGTGAAAAGTCAGGGCTAAGGACATTCAATATATGCTGTTGTACCCTGCCAAACTGAAAGTAATGTATCAGTGGAGAACCATTTTGTTTAAGAGTCCGGAAGAGCTCTCGGAATGAGCGGCAGAAAGGAAATAACTGCCCATATCAACTAAGGAGCCAATGACAATTAGGGAGGCCGAAGGGGGTCAACCATCCCACTCTAGGAGGAAACTCAGCAGACTGATAGGAGGCCAACTGTGGGCGCAACTGGAGGACAGACATAGGGCATCCTCCTCAGAGAGCTCTGGTGATCATGGGGGAGGGGACGCTACCAGTGGATGCTGAGATGTTATTCAGTGGTATAGAGGAGGAGTTTGGTCCCTTTCCTTCCTTTCTTCCATGTAGAGCTACAAGTTTATTCTCATTCGCTGACAAAGAAGAGACACATTGCATCTGTAAAGAGGGGCTGTCTTGGGGCAAATCACTCCCTGCTACACAAGACTATGGTGATTACTTTATTTTGATAGAGTACTACGTTGTATTGTATGTTGTTCCTATTCAGGTTGCTTGTTTTTGGGGTGACAGATGCTTCCTCTTTAGAAGTGTTGATTAGAGGGTTGTTGAGGAAAAAGTTGGGTACTTTAGGGTTGAGTTAGGTCACAATACTACGTCTCATGCAAGACACATTGCACAGGCCCTAGTCAAACGGGCTCTTTTTAGGCTCTATTTATTTACAGCACTATTAGAAAGTAGACATTGCACTTACTGCTTTTTGTGTGTGACAGCTCGTCTCTAATATACGTCTGGGGTGGGTGACAGCTACATTTTGTGCATTCCCGCAAGACCGCCACAACACATAAAGGATAGATGGATCTGAGTACCCATCTAAATATATCTGCATTCTGATGGCCGTGCTTAGGCGGGGTGGAAAGGCGGGTCTAACACGTCACTTGAATAGGCAGTGTCCTGTCCTCACAAAAAGGACAGATTATCCCTGATGGACAGGACTGAGCTGAAAGGAGAACCTATGCACTTCAGAGGGCTGCTTTGAAGTCACATCCTCACATCAAAGGCACTTTTGGGTATAAGTACTGGGTCTTTGACCCCCACCCCGAAAATCAGACACTTCTAGATCTTGAACTGAATCTATCAGAAGGACTGTTGTGGTGCTCAAATGACTCATTTTTAGACTTCAAGCTTGAAAGGCATGCTTCTATCTTGCGTTGCCCTGCTGTCTGCTGCTCTCAGACTCTGCTGAAGGAGAGCTTGACTCTGCCTTACTGCCAAGTGATCTCCAGGTGTCGTGTATTTCTATAGGTTCTGAATCGATCCCCCTATTCCTGACCCTATTCTGGTTAAACTTACTAGCTAGTTAACTAACAGTCAGCCCATGAGGCAAGTAATCCCCCATGATGCAGATACCGTTATCTGACGCAGTCACACTACGGCACAGGAACGTGTTATCTGATTAGGTCATAACGCTTGAGATCTAATTAGACAAGCGACATTCCTCCAGCCCCTGATAAGGCATACGACGTTCTCATAACAAATCAAACCTATGACAACCTGGATAATCCGTGCGGCCATTGTTTTGATTTCACAGAGAACTTTAGTAAAGAATGTGCTAACGAGCAAGTCGTATGACATCTTTATTGACGTACCTATGTCCATCCTTACGTCAATCCCGGCACCTTTAAGGTATAAATATTGCCGACCTTGCCCTATGCAAAACACACGCGTGGTGACAAGACGGAGCAGCCATACTTGCCGAAGCCGAGAGCAGAAGCAGACCCCGCAGGCAGCAGCCCCGCCTTCCTGACGCGCTGAGAGACGCGCTGCTATCTCAAGCCGAGAGACCCAGCACCGGCGCTTCCGGGTAGCCCTCGCAGGCAGCCTGGAATATCGAGAGCAGAGAAAGAGATACCATTCCTCATTCATCCTAAATTCCAGGTACAGAACTGAATAACCCCTCCTAGAGAATTCTTTAGTTATTCACTTGGCAAAAACAAACTTAACTTAAACTGTAACTTTCTATTCCCGCCCACGCATTAGACTTAGGTCAGGTACACGGGGTAGGCGTATTTAGAAACACCAGTTGAGTGCGTTTAGTCAAATGTATATGTGTATGTAAATATATTTTAATCATTTTAAACATCATATGGCTCAGAAACCATATCAATGTTTTTACAGTATTATTTTATACTATTGCTTCTAATGTATGCACTTTACTTAACTATAAGTATTGCAATAATATCGATCCATTTCTCTTGTACAAGAAAAGAGACTGATCAATAAATAACATCTTTTATTGAACACGCCCGTCTCTTCCTTTTCTCTACATTCTGATGAGACTAAGAATGCACGTACTGACTGAGTAAAATAATTGCCTTGTGCTCACACGACTCTTGAGATTGACTCTTGATTAGGGGAGAGCAAAGTTGTCATGTTCTATGGTTGTCAGAAACTAAATCCCTTCTTGTCTAATCAGGGAAGTTAATCCTTCCTTGAACATTCGAGAAAGTTTCTAGCGAACTCTGAGCTTAGCTGGCAAACCCAAAAATTAAGTCTAGTATCGACAGTAGTAGACCTAGTTAACGTCTGGCCTAGGCCTTTACTGCTGTAGGTACTATTCCAATGCGCAGAGCCTATTGGGAAAATAGGAGCTACACTACATGGCGCCCAACGCGTTTGGAAAGGGCGATAAAACTAACGTAAGACATTTAGAGTAACTCAGTCGTGCTTTCTCACTCAGACCCCTTTTCCCAAATACTCCAAAGACGTCTGGAGTGGGTGAAAGGTTATAATATCCTCCAAAACCTCGCAGGAGGGAACTCCTATGTATGGTTCTTGGTCTAGTCAACGTTGAAGGATAAAACAGTTCCAAAATATTGTGCATCTAATCTCTGTTTCCATAAAGAAACCTGATCTGCAAATAAACATAATACCATCCTGTCAGCAAAATGGACAGCGATGAAGAACGAGAGGTTACTAGATTAGCTACTGAAATAGCAGATGCTGATGCTACCATGCAAGCAGCAGACGCGGATATAATACTCATTCCGGTCGCCAAAAGGAGATCTATAACCTTAAAACTTATAGAAAATGGACTGACACCTAGAGGTGGCACAGTCATATTCGTAATCGAGGCACACGAATATCGGCAGACAGAGGTATACTATACATGGATACATTTTCCAGCAGCTAATACTATAACAAAGTACTTCCACTATTACAAAGTAGAGGAACCTCCTAATGAGTACACTCCTTTCGAGGAGGTGGAAGTACCACTCAAATTCCAAGAGCATTTGCTCTTATTTGATGGCGCCCTAAAACATAATAATCACATTACAAGGCTCGGTCCTTTAGGAAGACCAGGAGCAACGTGGCCGGTCTTAGCCGGATACACACCATATCCAGACATCGAAAGAATGCCTGCAGCAGAGCTGTTAATACAGCTAAAACAACTACTAAAAATTCACAGACAATTAGTTCAGTATGTAATGCGGACTTCAACAATTCAGCCAGCGATTAAACTTCCACAGCTGACCCCTCACCAGGGGAACACAAATAAAATTACACCACAGAACATCCAATCCTGCCTAGGTAAAGTTCCAGCTAAACGGGAACAGATACCATTCTGGTTGGCACAGAAAATTACCCAAATAGAGGCGGTGTTTCCTGACACCACCCCATTAGAAAAACACAGAATTCTGACTATATGTCTCCCAATGGGAATCGCACCACACATTGAGGACTGTGACACTTGGGGTACAGTCTTTGCTTCCATCTACACAAAAACGCACGGTGTTCCATCCATTTCGGTAATACCAGATGTGCTAAAACAAATTCAAGATGAATATGGTCCAGAACCTGCTTTAACTCTTGGTATGAAATTACTAAAAGACTTCAAGCAGGTCTCGGCTATATTACTAGCCAACATAAAGGGTGAAGCAGCAAACGTGGCGATCCGCCAGAGGTTAAAAGAGACAGATATAGCAGACCAACCAGCTGAAATTGCCAGAATCATAGAAAAATCCTATGAAGAACTAGGCAGAGATAGTCTAGGTGGAATACCAGTAAAACCGCAACTGACTACAAGTCCAGAAAAAATGTTTTTTAATAATAATAATAATAATTCACCAAAAAAGAACTGGGATGGAAACAAACAATCCAATCCAAAAGAAAAGAAATTCCAGTCCAGAGGAAGGTCTCCTAGGCGAAGAGAGAAATCTCCAAACCCGAGACAAAGGTCACCTCAGAGTGAACCCTCTGGGAATAGATATAACCTTAGAAATAGGGATAATATTAAAAAACCTGATAGATATCAAGACATTGATACACGTCCCTCTCAATCTTTTCAGAATTCCTCGCAGAAATCGGAAAGAAGAGGACGATCAGAAGAGCACGCCAAGTCCAAAGACAAGGAACCTGCTCAACTGAAAAAGAAATCACAATTTCCAAAAAAGAAGGTAGCCAGTATCAAGGTAGTTAACAATGCCGAGAATACTGAGGACACAACTGAAAAACGGAGAATGGGCTCAGACAATGCTAGACAGCGCAGCAGAGGTGAGCATAGCTCGCAAAGTCCTTATGGATCATCTGGAGACAGTGGACACGAATGAATACCTTCAAGTGGAAACTGCAGATACCAGAGTTAGCAAGCCCCACAAAATATACGAGATAACATTACGTATAGAGGGAGATAAGACTAGGAAAATAAGGGGACTATTTTGGGATAACCTATCCAAAGGCTATGACATCCTTCTAGCTGAAAAAGACTGGCCACCAGAGTTTGTCAGGGAGTGCCCTCATGGCGAAGAAGTAATTATGCCTGCCTTCTCGAATCAAATACCGATTCATAAAAAATATACACTTGCTAGAAAGTGGGCAGTGGCCTTAGCACCTGCTTTATATAAAAATCATGTAGGATAGGATGAGGATTCTCCTCCTCACAAAATCCAGTTAAAATCACAACCTACTGCACAAAGGCAGTACCCAATTAAGCAAGAAGCTAAAAAACAAGTAAATGAAATACTAGATCAGCTAGAATACCAGGGGGTGATTGAAACTTGCACCTCACAAATGAACAATCCTTTGTTTCCGGTCTCCAAACCAGACAATTCGTACCGTCTAGTTTTGGATTACCGACACCTTAACACATGTTGCAAAACTTTTGCAGTGCAAAACTCACACAGTGCTGCACTAATGAATAACATAGTGCGCAAAAAATACAAAACAACCTTGGACATCTCCAACGGATTCTTTTGTCAAAACATAGCACCAGAGAGCAGATATTTAACTGCATTCTCAGTAAATGGCACTCAAAAACAATTCTGTCGGTTAGCCCAGGGGTACAAGAACAGCCCGGGGGTATTCTCAGCGAGAGTAACAGAATTACTACAACTATATGATGATGAAGCATTATCTTATGTCGATGACATTTACTTAACAGATGATGACTTGGAAACTCACTTGAGAAGAGTGAACACCATAATACTTGGTTTCGCTGCAGAGGGTTACAAATTCAACTTCAAAAAATCCAGAATTGCCCATCTGAAAATCCAGTACGGAGGATATGAATTATCAAGTATTGCCTGGTTGACAGTCTTTTAAGAACTAGAAGAATTGGAAAATCTAAAATATGAAAAAACGTATCCTCTGCCAATCGACATTCTGCCTCTACGACATTACGCCTGTGTAATCTATACAGACGGACATGCTCAACCCTCCGTTTGGGGAGAACATGCATACAATCTGTTGGACTTGGCCTTTTCCCCCCAAAATTTTTCGCTTTTGACCCCCTAACTTGAATGTCTCCCCCATGGGATTAAACCTGTATAGGCCATGAGTGGTGTGAGACACCTTGTGAAAATGTAATTACCTGACATAATGTGAGCACTTGTAAAATCCCCCATTTTAAAACTGCACTCCCATTTTGGAAATGTACCTGACTGAAATGTATTGTTTTTAAAATGGATGCCATGGCCATGGGTTTTGCCACTGGACTGACATAGGTCAGCAGTCTAGATAATATTACCCAGCTACCCCTAGTTTTGGAGGGAAAGCCTGGCACCCAGGGTGCTCACCCCCTCCCCTAGAACCAGTTTAGGCTAGATGTGCCAACATTCTAGAAGGTCCTGGCACTGCCTGGGAGGAGGGTATAAATAGGGTGAAGTGTCACCAGAGAGTCAGTCAGCGCTGGGACAAGGAAGGGAGGGGGACCTGCTGTGAGGTGCTACCGCCACATGGACCTGTGAGCTGGGCCCTGCACCCCTATAAACCCCCCCGCTGCTGTCCCCATGGGCCCCTGACAAGGGAGGACTCTTCATAGGTCCCTGACGCTGTGGGACCTTGGACTACGCCAGCGCTGAGGGAAAAAGGTACCCAGAAGAGGAGGAATGCTGTGGGCTTGAACCCCCCAGGAGGTGAGGAGTGTGCCCCTGGGGCTGGCTGTGGAACTGTTCGCCCCCCCCTCCGTGAGGAGCCTACTTGGAAGCCCTGGTTCGCCTACCTAAGCGCTGTAAACTCCAAGACTGTTGCTGCCCTGACCTGAACTGTCCTGCCTGGGAAGCGCTATCATTTGGAAGCGCTAGAGAAGGACTGTGAGGAGCTGCGTGTCCCTAGAAGCCCTGAACTGCCTCTATTCTGTTGGGCTAAGAGGGAGGAGCAGTGCGCTGTAAATAGCGACATCTGCTGAGGAGAATCGCGCTGTGGCCTGAGGGCGCTGTGAGGAGGATCGAGTGTGAGGAGCCTACCCTCGTTTTGGCGCTGTCCGCCATATAAATAATTAAATAAAGGGAGCCTACCCCTTATCACCGTCGCGGCCCGGGGAGTGTTGGCGCTGCCTCGCGCTGCCTGGTAGCTGCCAGGGAGCCCCCCCCCCCCGCGGTGGTGTGCATCGTCGCGGCGGCCCCCGGTGCCAGGAGAGGGCCGCCGATGTGAAGTGGGCCGCGCTAGGCCCTGAGGCTGCGGACTCGCGTCACGTGACGGGGGCGCCCGGCCGCGTCATCGGCCCGCCCCCGCCAACGCTGCGCACGGATTGGCTGCGCGGCCGAGCCCCCGAGAAGGCCGCGCAGGGATTGGTGGAAGGCCGGGAAGGCCAGAAGAAGCGGAATCGGAGCCCCGGGTCCCCGTGAGGTAGGAGGGGGACCCGGGTGAAGCTTTGTTGCGGGGCCCCCGTGCCAAGGTGGGAGCCCCGAGAGAAGCGACCGGAGCGGGAGGCCACCCCGCCGGTCTGAGCCCCACGCGAGGGGCCGGTGAAGAAGGCGGGGCCGGGGCACTCTGTCGGTGCCAGCCCCGCCTCCCGACCAGAGAAGGGAGCCGTGCGAGGTGGGAGGAAAGCCAGGCAGGCTTCCCCCCACGTGTGCTGAGACACTGCGTGTGTCCCCTGACGCCTCCCTGAGGGTGGATCAAAACCCCGGGCCCCTGTAAGGAAAGGAGGCCCGGGTGAGGCGAATATAGCGGCCCCCCAGGCCCTCGAGAGGAGGAGGGGCACGAGGGTTGCCACAGAGAGGAGGGGCCTCGAGGCACATTGCCGGTGCCTGCCCCCTCCTCTAGAAAGGAATCCTGCAACTCGAGGCACATTGTCGGTGCCTGGTTTTCCCCCCCTGCAGAGGAGGCCCCGCAGGACCTACTGAATCCCGCAGGAGCCAACGAGGAGAGCCCGGTGAGTGGGGTTTTGATTATCCCGTGTGGAAGTCGGGGCACAGGGTCGGTGCTCACCCCAGGACTAGGGCTCGCCCCTGGAAACTGCTCTGAGCCTCGCTGGCCCTTTTGGTCCCCTTTGAGACTTCTAGACTGGGCCGGGACATTACTGAGGCCCCCCAGGATTGGTACAGGGACAAGGTAACCCCTAGCTAGGTGTTGGGCCCTGCAGAGTGAAGGGCTGGGTAACTTAGCCTGATTGTTAGTGGCTTGTTTATCCCTGGGTCCTGCAATGGTTAATTGCCATGTTTAATCCTAATTAGGATACTGGTGGCCCTAAGGTAACGCAGCAGTTCCATGTGATCTACTAAAGTGTGGTGCGCTTCCGTGCCTAGTTTGAATTGTAGGCTGTTTATCTTGCTAATATTATGCCTACACTAAAGTGATGCCCAGGTGCAGTGGGATTCAAGCCTGGTTTAGATGTTGTGATACCAATGCACTGCTTAATGTTTGTGTTGCAGGTTGCAAGGGGGGCTGAGGATTCATGTTCCTGACTGGTATTATATGATGTTTTTCCCTTACAGGGGTTGGGTTGGCGTTGCCACGCATGAGGTGTAGTTATGCTAATATGCAACTTACAATTTCAGCCAACCTCCCAAGGATGAAGGCCTGAGTAGGCCCCGCCTGATGAGTTATTCCAGGTCCCTGTTTATGCCCTTGTTAATGAGCCTGCCGTACTGATTTCTTACAGGTGCTCCTGACTAGTATGTGCTGTAATGCTCTGTTTTTCCCTTACAGGGGTGGGTTGGCGTGATTGTGCATGATATATATACCTATGCTAATGTGGTATTCTGCATTTACAACCCCCTAAGGATGAGAGCCTGAGTTGGCCCCGCCAGATTGGCCCCAGGACTACTGTTATTTAATCACAATTGTTCTTTATTTCAGCATGGACTACTTCCTATGTAAATAATTCCCCCCCTTTATTCACTTGGCTCTGGCGCCATTTGGCGTCCTGTGTGACACTACTGTTTTGCAATCTTTTGCCTTGCAGGTTGGAAACCCTACTAAATGACGTATCTTTTTCCAACTCAAACTGGTGTCCTGCCTCTTTTGTGGTGTGCCTGGTGTGTTGACTGAGGGTACTGCGTGAGTGCTTCACATGTCCTCCAAGTTTGGCCTGCCCGCTTGATGCCATGCTACCCCCTTTGAGACTTGGGCAACCCCCATTTCCAACATTTGGTGGCAGAGCGGTGGGATAGGACTTGTGTTTGCGCAGTACCACAGCGGCCACAGGTTACACCACAGGTAGAGCCTTGTGGTGGGGATTATTGCTGTTTGGCTGAATATTTTTTTTATTGCTTCCTCCTGAAGAGTATTCTGAATTGTCCCCTTGTTCCACTGGGAGGGTGTGTCCCGGGTGTACCTCGCCACGATGGGGTTGATTTACCAGGAAGTGGAACTAATGGAGTACACCGAACAGGAGGTGATAGACTTCCTCCTGGAGAGAGGGATACCCCCAGTAGGGAACATTAGGAGGAATTTGTTTCTCTATGAGGCCCTCAAGAGGGGAGAGCCCTTAGAGGTTAATGGGGACTTGTCTGACTACCCCCCCGAAGTGTTGAAGGGTCAGTGGGTTAGAGACCAGAGAGAGGGCTCCCCATCCAGAACCCTGGGAGGTAAATGCTCCGATGAGGAGGAGGAAGAGTCTAGCAGGGCAGAGACGCCAGTAGCTGTGGAGGACACCGAAGATAGGGAGTCTCGCACTGGGTCCAGTCCCGGGGGCACTGCCCCATCCCTTTCCCTGTCCCCAGAAGAGTGGGTAGATAGGAGAGAGGAGAGGGAGTATCAGCTGGCGCTGGCAAAGCTCAGGCATGCCGAGGGCTTAGCGCAGCTGAGGGTAGAAGAGCAGCGACTAGAGACTGAAAAAGTCCTAGCGCTGGAGAGGATGGCGGAGGCGGAGAGGGCCTTCGCCAGGGAGAGATCAGCTCAGGTGGGTAGGTTGTCCCCTGAGAGTGGTTTCAGGAGTCTGGATTCACCGAAGAGGGTGGGATCCAGTGGTGGCAGCGAGTGTAGGTCCAGTGCAAGGAGTCCCACTCCCGAAGCCCAAGAGACTGTGCCTGATTCCCCGGAAGAGGAGGACGGGTTAGTGTTTAGGGGCAGGGGTAAGCTGTTCCATCAGTCCTGGGGAGAGTTTGAGGAGGAGTGTTGGACTGTACTGGAGGATTGGGTGGTGAGGAGAGCAGTGGAGGATTGGGAAGGGCTGTGCCATGCCGTTATCCGGGAGCACATGCTGAGGAGTTGTTTCCCAAGACTGCGTCACCATCTGTTGCGGTGCGGGTTCTCAGACCCCAGGGAACTTGCACGGGAGGCAGACCTCTGGGTAAGTGCCAGAGCGTCTGGGAAGACATTGGGGAGTGATCCAGAAAGGAGAGGTGCCGGGATCTTCCGACCCAGCGTGGCGGGAGAGGTGAGAAGCCCAGCTAGGTCCCAGGATAGTGGGCGGGTTGTAGGGCCTCACATCCCATCTAAAGGAGGGAGTGAGACGGGGAGGTGTCCCGAGATGCCCCAACTGCAGTCACAGGGACTGGAGAGTTCTTTTAGGGAACCCCAGGTTGGGAGTCTAGGCTGTCCCGGTGTGCCTTCTCGTGGAAAGGATCCCCTCATGTCAGGAGGACCCGGAGCATCATTAATTGGAGCTCCAGTGGTTCGGGGGTTTGACCAGTCACAGGGTTTAGATCCTGGACTGGGGTTCCAGGTTAAGGGGTTGCCTGACCCGGAGGGTGGGGTACCTGTAATTCAGGTCCCTACCAATTTGACTCCTAGGGGTACTACTCCCAGTGGGAGGGTGCGGAACTCTGGGAGGGGGTGCAGAGGGAGGAAGGTCTCTTCTCTGTCACCAGCTCAGCCACAGGGCGCAGATCCTGGGTTGGGTGGCCAGGGACAGGGTTTGCCTGTCCTGGTGGGAGGGACCTCTGTAACCAGAGTCCCCCCGGAAGTGACTCCCAGGGGTACTACTCCAGTTAGGAGGGTGCGGGACTCTGGGAGGGGGTGCAGGGAGAGGGAGGACTCGCCCCTGTCACCGGTTCAGCCTGTGGGTTTCGGCTCCAGGTTGGGGAGAGAGTTGTGTGAGGGTGTCCCCCAGCGTAGGAGATGGAGGAACCCTAGGAGGAGAAGTAGGGGGAGGAGAGCCTCGCCCCCAAGGGCTGGTCAGTCTGAGGGTGTAGACCCCAGATGGGTGGACCAGTGGCAATTTGGAGAGAGAAGAGTGGTCCAAGGGAATTACAAGCCTGAGGCTAGTGCCTCCCACTCTAGGAAGGAGAAACATCCCACTAGGGAACACCAGTGGGGTGGTTTTGTTGGTGAAAGGAGGGATGCGAAAAAGAACCATTGGGTTCCAGAGTGGAGGAGAGACTGCAGGTGCTCCTGTAGTTGCAGGCCTGCGTCCACCTTTTTCCGCCCCAAGCAGGGAAGCCCATCAAGGCATTGATATGTCTACCCTGGCTTTTGGCTGGGGGGGAGTCGTGTTGGACTTGGCCTTTTCCCCCCAAAATTTTTCGCTTTTGACCCCCTAACTTGAATGTCTCCCCCATGGGATTAAACCTGTATAGGCCATGAGTGGTGTGAGACACCTTGTGAAAATGTAATTACCTGACATAATGTGAGCACTTGTAAAATCCCCCATTTTAAAACTGCACTCCCATTTTGGAAATGTACCTGACTGAAATGTATTGTTTTTAAAATGGATGCCATGGCCATGGGTTTTGCCACTGGACTGACATAGGTCAGCAGTCTAGATAATATTACCCAGCTACCCCTAGTTTTGGAGGGAAAGCCTGGCACCCAGGGTGCTCACCCCCTCCCCTAGAACCAGTTTAGGCTAGATGTGCCAACATTCTAGAAGGTCCTGGCACTGCCTGGGAGGAGGGTATAAATAGGGTGAAGTGTCACCAGAGAGTCAGTCAGCGCTGGGACAAGGAAGGGAGGGGGACCTGCTGTGAGGTGCTACCGCCACATGGACCTGTGAGCTGGGCCCTGCACCCCTATAAACCCCCCCGCTGCTGTCCCCATGGGCCCCTGACAAGGGAGGACTCTTCATAGGTCCCTGACGCTGTGGGACCTTGGACTACGCCAGCGCTGAGGGAAAAAGGTACCCAGAAGAGGAGGAATGCTGTGGGCTTGAACCCCCCAGGAGGTGAGGAGTGTGCCCCTGGGGCTGGCTGTGGAACTGTTCGCCCCCCCCTCCGTGAGGAGCCTACTTGGAAGCCCTGGTTCGCCTACCTAAGCGCTGTAAACTCCAAGACTGTTGCTGCCCTGACCTGAACTGTCCTGCCTGGGAAGCGCTATAATTTGGAAGCGCTAGAGAAGGACTGTGAGGAGCTGCGTGTCCCTAGAAGCCCTGAACTGCCTCTATTCTGTTGGGCTAAGAGGGAGGAGCAGTGCGCTGTAAATAGCGACATCTGCTGAGGAGAATCGCGCTGTGGCCTGAGGGCGCTGTGAGGAGGATCGAGTGTGAGGAGCCTACCCTCGTTTTGGCGCTGTCCGCCATATAAATAATTAAATAAAGGGAGCCTACCCCTTATCACCGTCGCGGCCCGGGGAGTGTTGGCGCTGCCTCGCGCTGCCTGGTAGCTGCCAGGGAGCCCCCCCCCCGCGGTGGTGTGCATCGTCGCGGCGGCCCCCGGTGCCAGGAGAGGGCCGCCGATGTGAAGTGGGCCGCGCTAGGCCCTGAGGCTGCGGACTCGCGTCACGTGACGGGGGCGCCCGGCCGCGTCATCGGCCCGCCCCCGCCAACGCTGCGCACGGATTGGCTGCGCGGCCGAGCCCCCGAGAAGGCCGCGCAGGGATTGGTGGAAGGCCGGGAAGGCCAGAAGAAGCGGAATCGGAGCCCCGGGTCCCCGTGAGGTAGGAGGGGGACCCGGGTGAAGCTTTGTTGCGGGGCCCCCGTGCCAAGGTGGGAGCCCCGAGAGAAGCGACCGGAGCGGGAGGCCACCCCGCCGGTCTGAGCCCCACGCGAGGGGCCGGTGAAGAAGGCGGGGCCGGGGCACTCTGTCGGTGCCAGCCCCGCCTCCCGACCAGAGAAGGGAGCCGTGCGAGGTGGGAGGAAAGCCAGGCAGGCTTCCCCCCACGTGTGCTGAGACACTGCGTGTGTCCCCTGACGCCTCCCTGAGGGTGGATCAAAACCCCGGGCCCCTGTAAGGAAAGGAGGCCCGGGTGAGGCGAATATAGCGGCCCCCCAGGCCCTCGAGAGGAGGAGGGGCACGAGGGTTGCCACAGAGAGGAGGGGCCTCGAGGCACATTGCCGGTGCCTGCCCCCTCCTCTAGAAAGGAATCCTGCAACTCGAGGCACATTGTCGGTGCCTGGTTTTCCCCCCCTGCAGAGGAGGCCCCGCAGGACCTACTGAATCCCGCAGGAGCCAACGAGGAGAGCCCGGTGAGTGGGGTTTTGATTATCCCGTGTGGAAGTCGGGGCACAGGGTCGGTGCTCACCCCAGGACTAGGGCTCGCCCCTGGAAACTGCTCTGAGCCTCGCTGGCCCTTTTGGTCCCCTTTGAGACTTCTAGACTGGGCCGGGACATTACTGAGGCCCCCCAGGATTGGTACAGGGACAAGGTAACCCCTAGCTAGGTGTTGGGCCCTGCAGAGTGAAGGGCTGGGTAACTTAGCCTGATTGTTAGTGGCATGTTTATCCCTGGGTCCTGCAATGGTTAATTGCCATGTTTAATCCTAATTAGGATACTGGTGGCCCTAAGGTAACGCAGCAGTTCCATGTGATCTACTAAAGTGTGGTGCGCTTCCGTGCCTAGTTTGAATTGTAGGCTGTTTATCTTGCTAATATTATGCCTACACTAAAGTGATGCCCAGGTGCAGTGGGATTCAAGCCTGGTTTAGATGTTGTGATACCAATGCACTGCTTAATGTTTGTGTTGCAGGTTGCAAGGGGGGCTGAGGATTCATGTTCCTGACTGGTATTATATGATGTTTTTCCCTTACAGGGGTTGGGTTGGCGTTGCCACGCATGAGGTGTAGTTATGCTAATATGCAACTTACAATTTCAGCCAACCTCCCAAGGATGAAGGCCTGAGTAGGCCCCGCCTGATGAGTTATTCCAGGTCCCTGTTTATGCCCTTGTTAATGAGCCTGCCGTACTGATTTCTTACAGGTGCTCCTGACTAGTATGTGCTGTAATGCTCTGTTTTTCCCTTACAGGGGTGGGTTGGCGTGATTGTGCATGATATATATACCTATGCTAATGTGGTATTCTGCATTTACAACCCCCTAAGGATGAGAGCCTGAGTTGGCCCCGCCAGATTGGCCCCAGGACTACTGTTATTTAATCACAATTGTTCTTTATTTCAGCATGGACTACTTCCTATGTAAATAATTCCCCCCCTTTATTCACTTGGCTCTGGCGCCATTTGGCGTCCTGTGTGACACTACTGTTTTGCAATCTTTTGCCTTGCAGGTTGGAAACCCTACTAAATGACGTATCTTTTTCCAACTCAAACTGGTGTCCTGCCTCTTTTGTGGTGTGCCTGGTGTGTTGACTGAGGGTACTGCGTGAGTGCTTCACATGTCCTCCAAGTTTGGCCTGCCCGCTTGATGCCATGCTACCCCCTTTGAGACTTGGGCAACCCCCATTTCCAACACAATCCCACATGTGAGATTACAAAAGAAGTGTGGCACGGAGGTAAACTAAGACCTCTATTAACAAAATCACACTCAGTAGAAACTAATTCAGAACTACAAACTGAAATATTAGCTTTGAAAATGGCGCTAGATAATGCGGATCGCGAATTCCCGACACTTATAGTGTCAGATTCATATTTCTGCGTCAAAGCATATAACAAGGATTTGCAGACCTGGATTCAGAACGATTACAAAGATGACACGGATGCACCAATAAAGCAGAGACTGCTCTGGGAACAGGTAGCTCTTTTGAAAAAAGAACTACCAAAGACTCACGTGACACACTCACTGAGTCACCAGCGTGATGGCGTTCACGTTGTAGGGAATTCATTGGCTGAAACAGCCGCAGCGGCAGCCAGTAAACCGGCTCCCGTAGATCGAAAAAAGCGTACATTAAAATACATTGACGGCGAAACATTGCTGGCAGTAAAAACGTCATCAAAAGGCGACTGCTCGGCGTTACCGATCAACTATCCACTCAATTACACATACATCATAGATGCAAACTCCATTCCTTTTGCTCGAATCCCTGGAGTGGGGGATAGAGTGATTCCAAACATGGACAGGAGAAACTTGTTAATCGCAGACGCACACATGGGCGAGGGTCTCAGACACCTTAAATTAAAAGATTCTCTGGAAGAATTACAATCACGGTACTGGTGGCCAGGCATGAGCCTGCACTACACCATGTTTGTAAAAAACTGCCCAAACTGCAACAGAGATCGCAGTGGGGAGAGAAGCAGTTTAATACCTCGTCGTATCAAGGCAGATAACATCACCACTAAAAAGAATGGCTTGCGATTAACATATACAGGCTAGTTCCCACTTATAATGTAGATCCACAGCACTCGGCTGACGTCCGGACTGTTATACAAGATTTGCGAGTCTAAATGGCATATACGCTAAGAGCATGCTACGTTCGACCATTTTTTTCTTTTTCTCAGGCAATCCAGCCTGGGGGGGGGAAAGAATGGCCAAATGAGCACAGCCCAGCGGGAATCTTCTCACTTCCTTCCTGAGGGTATGGGATGGTGTAAAGAAAAAACCAAGACAGAAAGCAATCTATAATAGAAAGGATATTAGGTTCGGGAGCTGGGTGGGTCAAACATCTAATAAGTGTCCAACGTAGTCTAAATAACTTGCCAAGAAATTCTCTGAAGGGATTCAGTCCGTACGAATTATTATTCGGAACTAGGATGTTGATCTCTGACCTTGATAGTCAGACTTCAGTGGTAATAGAAAAAAGCTTTGATGTCAAAGACCGTTTGGCTATTTTGCAGGACTTAAACAAAACAAGAAAAGACCTGAGCAACATACAGTTGAAAGAACAGCCAACAACCACTGAAGAATCACCACCTGTCCCAGCAAGACCTGTCTGGATTCCAAAAGTCGGGGATCGCGGTAAAGAAGGAATTTGGGCCTTCTTACAGAAAAGCAGTTCCTGTCTTGTCTGTCAACGGGACAAGATCAGTTGTACTACCGCCACTTGCTGGAAAAAAGGAGAACCGAGTTGTATCCATCGACCTGGTAAAACCACAACATGTGGCCGATAACAAACAGTAGGCCAAGTGGACTCCCAATAAGTAGCAGAACACCAAGGTTTGCTACCAGTACAGAGGTCCTATCAAAGAGGCTCATCACTTTCGAAACGCCTACAGAAGAACAACAAGGACTATGCAACAATGCAATAGAACTTAGACCTCTGAAAACCCAAATAAAGACATTTAGCAGAGACACACCAATCTATACTGAAGTACCAAGTGAAAATGCAAAAAACAAAAATCCTGAACCAATTGGAACAATTGACAGAACTGCATCCGGTTACTTCATCAACTTCGATGATTCCTCTGACGGTTTCAGCGAACAAAAGACACAGCCATCATCAAAATCCTTTAAAGACAAAGCGAAGGAACTTTTGAAACAACTAAAAGAAACATATCTGATTTCTCCATGGATTGAATTTTGGGTGGGTTTTGGTGCATTTATCCTCATACTTTGGCTCATCATGGTATTTACCTTGGGACGTTTCATTGAGGGAAAATATGCTAAAATGGACACAGCAAGTCAGAACATCAACTTGGTCCTCAAACCACACACATCTTCACACGTCGAGAAACGAGAACTTTCTTCAGAACTTTCTTCAGCCAACTTCACAGCAATTCCAATACCTGGTGGGGTAGCCTGGGACAACACTGACTATGAAATTTATGGTCCGGTCGAGATCCTGAAATATCCACACCAAATCAAGATCTCCTTGAGTGACTTTGCAAAACCAAACTCATTTGCTGATGATTGGGACTTTGAAAGTATAAACAATATGATGTCTGACTTAGTAATGTCTGCTAAATTTACAAAACATGATTATTTGCAGGGTTCTACAAATTATGACAGCATGTACTGCTATAACCATTATGGTAACCATTTCTTGCATAAATCTGCACAACCTAGAAATGTTTTAAATTTTAATCAATGGGAACATTGTGCTACACCTCCAAAAGGGAGCTCTAGAACCGTGTATGGCAAATATTCATATTTTTCAGGTTTTAACACAAGTAATGCGGAAACATTTTATTTTAAATTGTCAAACAAGACAGGGACCAAAACCATGATAACCAACACAAAATTGATTTATTCTGATTCATTCTTTGAAAAAATGAATACTTTTGGATTCGATTATTGGGACAAAAATGTTGATTTGAAAAGTGTTTGGGGCACAAAAGAATGGCAAGTACAGGGTTTAGAAGCTTTGTTTAGAGCCTGCATGATCCCAGAACAAATGATATTTTTAAATGACACTGTTCAACAAACCACCTGTCTTGGCTTAGCCAAAATCAAAGATTTAAATAACCCGTCTATTCCAAAGCCAACAATGTTTAGCAATAACTCTGATACAGATGAAGAAATAGACATAAACCATATACTTAACCAAAACAGAACACATCCTGATTGGAAACAATGGTTGATCTGGCCCACAGATACAAATAACTGTCAAGATAGATTCCTGAATAAAACACAGGGTTTCAAAATGACCAGGCCAGACCCTAGATATCCCCAAAGACATCACCCAGGGATAATAACAACCTACAGTGTGGGCAAATTATGCCTTCAATGGCTACAAACTTCCACACTGCCTGAAATTAAGCAACACCTAACTTTACTTACTGATGGTGCTGACTTGCGTGATTTCATAATGGGACCACGCAAACAGCGTCAAAAGCGTTTCATAGCAGCCTCTGTATATGCAGCATACAATGAGGCCTGGAAGGTTACTCAAATTGAGACAGCAGAAAGAATACGGGAAATTGACCGTATTAATTTGGAAAAATCACTTTCTGTAGTGGACAATGGGTTAATGACTCTGTCCTCCAGAATATTTTCATTGGACAGCATTGTGTCTTCAGCAATCGATATATTATCGCAAGACTTACTGTTATTACAACATGGTCAGTCACAATTGCGTTCTATTGTACAGCTTGGCTGGACGTTACAAAATCTGCGTTCTGGCTATGTGCCTTGGCGTTTAATCAACACAACGTCACTATTCCAAATCTTTAACCTTACTGATAGACAAATCGGTATGGCGCAGAAGGGTGCTGATTATACAATCTTGAGCATTGAAAAACTAGAAAGATTACCGTTGACAATGTCAGAACGACCTGTCAGTGAATGGATAATCCACGGAATCATAAATATTCCAATCTCAACCTTCAGGTTTCAATACTGCCAAAAATATATACAGGCTGGCATGTACGAGAAATTGGGAAAGGGGTACCTTAAAACAACTTGGAACCTGCCCTATTCACATGCATGTGTCAGTAACAAAGGACAGAAAGTGTTTCTTAGTGGCAACAATTGTGCTATGTCACTAAGCGGCACGCTTCTGTGTAACGGTATTAGTTTGCACGGAGCCTGTGAAGGGAATTCATACAACCTTTCATGTCACCAGCAAGGCGCACCTGCAATTGAAATAGAACCATTCTTTCAAAGACTCTATAATGGGAGTTACATTCTTATTGTAGACCGCAGATGTTGTAGTCTTATGCCCGGGACTCCTTATCTCGTCACTACGACGGCGAAGGTCAAGTGCTGTGGACGTTCTTTGTTCCCCAGCTCCTTTCCAGACAGGGAGGCAAGGGCATGGCCCGGTCTGAAAATTACTTCTATTCGAATAGACACTTTAAGCAGAATGAAAACAGTGCTTCTTCAGACGCCTACAAGGCTCACGTCATCTAAAGAAACGTATGATCTACAAGTCGCAAGGACGACTGCAGAGATACATACATTATTATCAACCAATTCCCCCGTACATTTCGCGGAAATCCTGAGCGAAATCTTAAATATTTCTGATACCACTGGGGTCTCAAAGGTATTTAAGACAGTATTTTCGATGGCATTAACACCATTCAAAGCCATACTGGGTATTTTTCCAGATTTCGTCCATTCGATTTTTGGCGGACTTCCCCTGATCCTGGGACTAATTGCAGGAATCCTATTCCTAGTCCTTATTTTTCGTTATGGCAACCCATGTCACAGACCAAACTCTGACGACAATGGAAGATACGATCCTAGCCATTGGATACCGGGACCGGATATCAAAAATCCTGGGACTCTCCCGGCTTAGAGACCTAAACATGACTTGGTTTCTATCATTTCGACCAATGTGGCAAAGGTGTGTTTTACCTGTACTAAGGTGTCTGCTATGCGGAGAAGAATGCGTGTTAGACACCTGTCTGACGCTACAATCGGATGCGCCGGTGGATGCAGATACACTGTTGGTTCCTACCAAGGTTCACGCACTGTGCTGCCCTCAAAGGCTGCCAATTCTGATGACGGCATTCCTGGAATCTTCACCACTGCGATTGAAGAGTAGTGAAGTTCAAGATGAAAGCAGCATCGAACAGGTACGACCTTCTGTCAGCAATGCAAATCAGAATGTCAATGGAGACAATCATGCGCACGAATGCATGGTTACCCCTATTTCCGACTTAGAGGAACTTTCCCATGAAGCTGTTGACAGTTTTTTCGAAAGCCTGAATGATATGATGTTCTCTCCGGAACAGAAATAGAGACTTTTGAGTAAACTCGCACACGGCGTTCCCTGAATTCGGCCTTCAACTTTAAAAATAAAGTCACATGAACAATTACAATCCAGTTCACGGACAGCAACTTTTTTCAGCAAGCCCCTAAAATATTTTTCTATATATTTTTTCCCGGGACACTGATCTTCTGCTTAAAGTAAGAAACTATTCCTAGAGAACTAAGATTTCTATTTTTTTAGATACTTTATAGACTTTATATAGACTTTAGCTGCCCGCTGGTATGTTCACAATATATTTTATGTGATGAAATGGTTTCGACTTTTTTTCTGTATAGCCATATTAAGAGCCATTTCATGTGTATTTCTCATATACCAACAAGCAATAATGCATAACAATGCGTGTTTAGGGGGAGGAGCTTGGCGGGCATCCGAGATGGCCGCTTGAGCACAGCGCTCTCCGGACCCTCGCCGCTCCCGACATTTTATCCTGGCTGAATCCTGATTTCTTGCAAGAATTCGTGTAGGGGACGCTTGGCTGATTACCCTGGCACTTTTCAGGAATCGATTTGGATCTCGTATTCCTGAGTTATGGTGCTCTGAACTTTTGGGCTCCGCCCTTGAGGTGCGCCCGGGACGGGGTGCGGTACTGTAGCCGTCCTGCAATTGAACAACAACGGCAGGAGATCTGGCCTTGTGGGTCCCCCCTTCCTAGGTTTCGGTTTCGATTCTGTTCCGACTTGGGCCACGGCTGTGGATGTCGTGTTGCGACTGAGACTTGGAGGCGGATCGGCTGTTGGGCTTTCATGTGACCTATTTGCTGGTTTGGCGACCTCCACCCGAGTTGTGCCCCCTTTTTATGTACTTTTGATCCTGTACTTTGGGTGTCGGGCCCGTCGAACCTGGTGGCTCGTCCTGTGACGCATCTTCAAAATGGCGGGCAGAGGGGACAGAGAGACGCGCAAGACGAAAACACCTCTGCGCGGAGCTCCAGTTCAATCGAATGTCATGGACCGTTATACCCATTCTAAGGGGTCCCCCGGAGCTGCCCTGCCTGGTTCTAGTATTGCGTCCGAACGAATTTTGGAAGAATCGGCGGAGCCCTCCTTACAGGATATCATGGGCGCCATCTCGGGTGTGAGAGAATCCATCGGCCTACAGTACGAGGCCTTGGCCCACAAACTTGACACCGTGGCTATTGAGGTGAATCTGATTCGTGCTGATCTCGGCAAGACGAATGAGAGGGTACAATCACTGGATATTAAATCCTCTAGCCTTACGAATGACGTCTCGGAGCTCCAAACTGAGATTGGAAATCTCCGTCGGGGGAATGACTTCATGACCCGTCGCCTGGAGGACTTTGAAAATAGGGCGCGTCGCTGCAATGTTCGCCTGGTTGGTGTACCGGAAAACCCTGAACCCCACTCGGTGGATCTCCTGGTTGAGGATCTGGTCTTGAACCATTTGGCCCATTCTGGTCTCACAAAATTTTTCACGGTGGAACGTGCACATCGTGTTCCAGGGGGCAAAGTCAAGCCGGGAGCCCCGCCGAGACCCATTGTAGCGAAGCTTTTTCATTATAGAGACCGGGACGCTATCCTGCAGGCCTCGCGGGTGAAGGGCCCGGTGGCCTTTGAGAACGCTACGGTGAACTTTTACCCGGACTTTTCCCAACAGGTTCAGAGACAACGTATGGAGTTTCGTGGTGCCAAGAAACGTCTCCGGGATCGGGGCCTACGTTACGCCATGCTCTTTCCCACTAGACTCCGGGTTGAATACAATGAACGTACCCTTTTCTTTGATCGGCCAGATGCTGTTAATGACTGGCTGGACTCATTGCCTGACCGTCCTCCTGAGACAGACTCCGCCGCTCACCCTGGCGGTGCCGAAGGTGGTGTGGAGATCTAACTGTTCGGCTCTTATGTCTTATTTTGAATACATTCTCAGGGGTGTTGGCCGGCGTCCCTCTACATTGCGATCATTCTGTCTTTTCGTTTGTTATTTTTGTTCTTGCTGAGGTCGGGGGGTGGATGGAACGGAGACCTTTCCTCCTCCGGGGTCTTTGTGTAGAATAGGGGTTCTTGGGCGACAGGCACACTGCAGGTTGGGGTGGCTCTTTAGCTTTTTGCAGGGGTGCAGGGTGGGGGGTGTTTCTCTTCAGTTTGGGGGAGGGGGGTTGGGAAGTTTTTTCTTTTCTGTGTGTTGTTTTCAAGGCGATTTGCTCCTGTGTTTGCTGCTGTTTCTGATGTCTAGCTCATGGACGAGGGGTCTTGGCTCGGGTGGTTGGGATGGGGGGTAGAGGGTTGAAATTTCTTTCCTGGAACGTTAATGGCCTGGGTGATCGTATTAAGCGCAGTGTGGTCTTAAAATGTATTCGACGTTTGTCACCGGACATTGTTTTCATGCAAGAAACCCATTTGATTGGTAATGTTTGTTATGCGATGAATAGATGGGGCTACCGCCTTGTGGCGCACTCAGGGTTTACCTCCGGATCTAGGGGTGTGGGTATTCTTGTTCGATCCTCCCTCCCCTTGGCTATTGATGAGGTGATTCATGATGACCGTGGGAGATATACTGTCCTGGTGGGTAGATATGAAGGCCGCACCCTATCTCTCTTCAATGTTTATGTTCCCCCGGGTTTGCAGGCCTCTACTTTTACTGACTTGGGCCGTGTTCTGTTGGATCTCCCTGATAGCACTCTCTTTCTTGCCGGTGATTTTAATTCGGTGCTTTCCGGCCTTCACGATCGCCATCCCCCTAGAGATACCCCGCAGGCTCAGCAGTGGTTGGGTGGGTTTTTAGATACCTTTGGCCTTGTGGACTGCTGGCGACTGTTGCATCCTACTCAACTCCAATACACCTTCCATTCTGGGGCCCATGGCAGTCTGTCCCGGCTGGATTATTTCCTGATGCCCGCAGCCCAATCATCGGCGGTTCGTGAGATTTTACACTTGCCGAGGGGTATTTCTGATCACTCGCCGCTCTGGCTTCGTTTTGAGGTTGGGGTAGAGGCGGCGGGCCGAGTGGCTCCCATTAACCCTTGGTATCTTTCCTCCCCTGAGACTCGTACCCTCTTGCTCAAGTCCATGGATTCATATTTCCTGGAAAATGAGGGGTCGGTCTCTTCGGCTGTGTCCCTGTGGGAGGCTTTTAAAACCGTGATTCGTGGACAGGCCCTTTCCTTGATTGTTGAAGCTAAGAGGGCAGGGAGGAAGGAGGTGGTGGAACTTGAGGGGGAGATCTCTGCTTTGGAGGACGAGTTGGAATCTGGTGTCACGCCTGACAAACTCCATGCCCTGGGTCTCAAACAGTTTGCGTATAAATCTCTGGTCACTGACGCTGCAAAGGTGATGTTTCGTGAGCAGCAGGGCAGATTGTATGATGTGGGTGACAAAGCGGGAAAACTCCTAGCGTGGTTGGACAAGAAAGAAAGGGTTAATCGTGTGGTGCCCGTGATTCAGTCTGCGAGTGGTGAGAAAGTGATAGATCCGACCGCCATTGTTGATCGTTTTGCGGAATATTTCCGTGTGGTATATGCTCCCGTGTCTGTGAGGGATGTTGACGACTCCCGCCTTCTTCTGCGTGATATCGCTTTGCCCTGTGTCTCCGACTTGGACCGTATTGCTTTGGACTCCCCTTTTACGAATGATGAGATAGCCAATGCAGTTCGATCGCTCCGTTCGGGCAAAGCACTGGGCCCGAACGGTTTGCCTATTGAGTTGTACAAATTATGCCCCGCTAAGGTGGCGCCGTATCTCCGCGCCATGTTTCTAGAATCTCGTGAGCGGAACATGCTTCCCTATGATCAGCGTCTGGCGACAATCGTCGTCATTCCCAAAGAGGGTAAACCACGTGACCTCTGTTCCTCGTATAGGCCCATATCCCTATTAAACGTTGAACCCAAGGTGTTGGCTAAACTTTTGGCGACCCGTCTCCTTTCGGTTCTTGGAGAGTTGGTCCATCCGGATCAGTCTGGCTTTATCCCGCATCGCAACACTGCTCTGAATTTACGTCGCCTTCACGGCGCGCTGGCGAGGGCGGGGCTTTTGACTGAACCGGCCATTTTGGCGTCCCTAGATGCCTCCATGGCCTTTGATACTGTGGAGTGGCCCTATTTATGGGCGACACTTGAGAAATTCGGATTCGGGTGCGAGTTTATTAGCTGGATTAGGCTGTTGTACGCGGAACCTCTGGCGCAAGTTGTAGTGAACGGTAGAGTGTCGGCCCCCTTTTCCTTGGGCAGGGGTACCCGTCAGGGCTGCCCCTTGTCCCCTCTGTTGTTCGCGCTCGCTCTTGAACCGTTGGCGGCCTGGCTCCGTTGGGAACCGTCCCTTAAAGGTATTCGTTGGGCCCCGGACTTCGAAGACCGCGTCTCGCTTTATGCGGACGACATCCTCTTGTATCTTACTTCCCCTCGCAAGTCTCTATCTGTTTTATTTGACGTTCTTGCGTCCTTTGGCGCTAACTCAGGCCTCGTCATCAACTGGTCTAAATCCTGTGTATACGTTTTGTCTGGTATCTTGCCTCCGTTGCCGAGTAGACTTCCTCTTCAGGTGGTCCGGGATGGTTTCAAATACTTGGGGGTGTTCGTTACCTTGGATCCGTCCCTTCGTTTTGATCATAACCTCCTTCCCCCGTTGCTTAGGCTCCGTTTGGACGTTGCCCGCTGGCGCAAACTTCCCCTGTCTCCACTGGGTCGGGCGGCCCTGTTTAAGATGATGTCACTACCGCGGTTTCTCTACGCTCTCCAGAATTATTATGATCCTATCCCCAAGACCTATTTTCGGGAGATTGAGAGCCTTCAGAGGCAACTTATTTGGGATGGGCGACCGCGCATTGCTCTCGCTAAACTTTCCATCCCGTGGTACGATGGGGGCATGGCGCTCCCCGACATTAAGAGATACTACTGGGCTTCCCATCTGTCCGCTATTAATCACGCTATGTTCTCTCCGGGTCGTAATCCGGCGTTTGAGATGGATAAACTTCAGCTTCCGGGAGGTGACTTTAATAGAGTGCTCTATTCTCGCTCCGCTGGGCGCCATCTTGTGGGACCTACTTTGACTGCTTTGACTGTGTGGCGTGCTGCGAATGTGAGCCTGGGCTGGGAGGATCGCTTGACGTTGGCGACGCCGCTTTATGCTTCAGAACGTCTGGGCGGTCTTTGGTCTTCCAAGGGTTTCGACCGTTGGGACTTGATTGGGATCTCTAAAGTGGGGGATGTATATTCAAAGGGTTCGGTGCGCCCGTTTCAGGCCCTCCAGGCTGACTACGGCCTGAGTAGTCGGGAATTCTTTCGTTATTTACAGATCAGGCACGCTTTGGTTTCGGTGTTTGCTCCTGGTGAGATTCCGCCTGACTCTTCCCCACTTGAAGACCGTATCCTTGACGGACATCTTCCTGATAGCACTATCTCCCTGATTTATAAAAAGTTGATTAACAATCGGACTGACTTATTGGCCCGGCTTCGGGAACAGTGGATGGGAGATGGGTTGGAACTTGATGATGAGGATTGGCAATCGGCCCTCTCCTCTCCGAAGGAGGTGGCTATACCGGCTCGACTCCGTTTGGTCCAATTGAAGATCCTTCATCGGGTGTACGTGACGGGACCGCGACTGATGGTGATGGGCTTTTCCTCCGATGGACTGTGTAAGCGTGGATGTGGTTTGCGTGCCACTTTCCTGCATATTCTTTGGGAGTGCCCGATGGTGGCTGCTTATTGGGTGGCCGTGCTTGATCTGATGACTGTGGTGACGGGGATACCCTTGCGACCGGAACCTCGTCGCTGTCTTTTGAATGTTTGGGAGCCCACGGACTATTCGGTGGCACAGACTAGATGGGCCACCCTGGGCTATATGATTGCGAAGCGAGATATTGCGCAACTCTGGGGGGCCTCCAGGCCCCCTGCCCTCTCGCAATGGGAGGATAATATGGATTGGTCCATGTTCCGTGAGAAAACTGTTTATGTGGCCAGGGGTAGACCCAGGGCATGGGTGAAGGTGTGGGGTCAATGGAACGAATACCGTGGCGACATTTGTACTCCTCCCCTTGTGGACACTGTCGAGATTACTCTATCTCCCTAGGCTGGCGTTCCCGGAATCTTCATATAGGGACTGAGCTGGTGTCACCGGCTCTTCCCCCCTTCTTCTTCCTGGTCTCTGCCCCCCTCCCCCCTCCCCCCCCCCGCTCCATACTCCTTAGTGCTTAGGATATTATTATTGCACCTCCGTTGCTGTCCCCCCCTTGCGTCCCTTGGGCTGACCTTCAGTGATACACTCTCGCCTTTTGTGTGTTTGTTCTTTCATTTATATAAAACCTGTTTTGGTCCTGTATATAATGTGGAGTATTGCATTGTTGATTGACGATTGCCTCTGCGGGCTTATGTGATATGTCTCTCCTCCTTTTTAGCGGCTGGCCCGTGTGGTTGTAGGCCCATCCTTGTACATTTCTGCTTGCTCAAATAAAGGTTTTTAAAAAAAAAAAAAAAAAAAAAAAAAAAAACAATGCGTGTTTACTTTTGCATTTAATTCATAGCTTAAGTGCATACAATATATATGACTGCAATTTTTCAGTATATTTGAAAATTTCGAAATGCATTTATGTATTTTGGGGTGGTAAGGTATACACTATACTCTATAGTATGTTGTACTATGTTATACTATGCATAGATTAGTAGATATGACCATAGTTAGCGTGGAGTGGGTGTCGTGTATTTCTATAGGTTCTGAATCGATCCCCCTATTCCTGACCCTATTCTGGTTAAACTTACTAGCTAGTTAACTAACAGTCAGCCCATGAGGCAAGTAATCCCCCATGATGCAGATACCGTTATCTGACGCAGTCACACTACGGCACAGGAACGTGTTATCTGATTAGGTCATAACGCTTGAGATCTAATTAGACAAGCGACATTCCTCCAGCCCCTGATAAGGCATACGACGTTCTCATAACAAATCAAACCTATGACAACCTGGATAATCCGTGCGGCCATTGTTTTGATTTCACAGAGAACTTTAGTAAAGAATGTGCTAACGAGCAAGTCGTATGACATCTTTATTGACGTACCTATGTCCATCCTTACGTCAATCCCGGCACCTTTAAGGTATAAATATTGCCGACCTTGCCCTATGCAAAACACACGCGTGGTGACAAGACGGAGCAGCCATACTTGCCGAAGCCGAGAGCAGAAGCAGACCCCGCAGGCAGCAGCCCCGCCTTCCTGACGCGCTGAGAGACGCGCTGCTATCTCAAGCCGAGAGACCCAGCACCGGCGCTTCCGGGTAGCCCTCGCAGGCAGCCTGGAATATCGAGAGCAGAGAAAGAGATACCATTCCTCATTCATCCTAAATTCCAGGTACAGAACTGAATAACCCCTCCTAGAGAATTCTTTAGTTATTCACTTGGCAAAAACAAACTTAACTTAAACTGTAACTTTCTATTCCCGCCCACGCATTAGACTTAGGTCAGGTACACGGGGTAGGCGTATTTAGAAACACCAGTTGAGTGCGTTTAGTCAAATGTATATGTGTATGTAAATATATTTTAATCATTTTAAACATCATATGGCTCAGAAACCATATCAATGTTTTTACAGTATTATTTTATACTATTGCTTCTAATGTATGCACTTTACTTAACTATAAGTATTGCAATAATATCGATCCATTTCTCTTGTACAAGAAAAGAGACTGATCAATAAATAACATCTTTTATTGAACACGCCCGTCTCTTCCTTTTCTCTACATTCTGATGAGACTAAGAATGCACGTACTGACTGAGTAAAATAATTGCCTTGTGCTCACACGACTCTTGAGATTGACTCTTGATTAGGGGAGAGCAAAGTTGTCATGTTCTATGGTTGTCAGAAACTAAATCCCTTCTTGTCTAATCAGGGAAGTTAATCCTTCCTTGAACATTCGAGAAAGTTTCTAGCGAACTCTGAGCTTAGCTGGCAAACCCAAAAATTAAGTCTAGTATCGACAGTAGTAGACCTAGTTAACGTCTGGCCTAGGCCTTTACTGCTGTAGGTACTATTCCAATGCGCAGAGCCTATTGGGAAAATAGGAGCTACACTACACAGGTGCTTGTGGCTTGCCTCCTGTTGCTTGAGACTCAGGGATATCAAAGTCCTTACCCCTGCTCCTGTGCCTGAACTTACGGGAAGTGGTCTGGTTAGAGGCTACTCGCAGGTATCGAACAGGTGCCAGGCGTTGCGGGCGGTGTGCCATTTTTGCCTCCACCCCCTCCCGAGACCTATGCGGCGTGGATCTTTTATTTTTCAAAGTATACAGGTTCCTCTGATTATGAGGTCATTTTCCCACAACTTGTTGGTTTGTTCATTTTGTACCTTTTTTTACACTGATTTTTAACTTTCACGTCCTCTGGTCAGGGTGGGCCTTAGCATGCCCATACCGCCGAGGTACACTCATGGTCCTGACGAATGCCCAGTAAATCACACATCAAGGGCAGAAACATGTTGACCCCACTTTAAGTGGAAATAGCCAAACAATTAACTTGGTAGTTTCTTAAACACATTGCTTTTAATATGTCAGATTACCACAGAATAAAGTTTTTATGTGAGACACAATCTGGACATTTTTAAACCCTTTTCACATTTACATAATCTTCACAACTAACCAGCTATGCAGTAATCCTGGCGTTGTAGCACACCGGGGAGGCATTCGTCTTCTCCCGGTGGGCCCGTCGATGAAGCATGTCACCAACCAGGGTGGTGAGAGAGGGCTTCCTATACAAATCTAATAAGACTTGCATACTCATCTTCTCTCCTTTTGTGCTTCTATACATTTATTGATTTACACTCTTTCGTTGTTTGAAGCTTACTGGAAGTGACCCAGATACTTGCAACATGGAATTTGGCGCATCTCCTGTCTGTGTGTAACAGAACCGGCGATCAACACTGTTGCTGGAGTTTAATTGCCACATCACATTTGAACCAGCACTTTGCCTCTAGAGATTAATGCATCAGACAGCGCATCTCCGCCACTGCAGCTTGGTGAGATCGAGGCATCCCCTTGACTGTGTGGCAGAATCTGGTGAGGCACATCACTCAACACTTCTCGACTCCAGCACCCATCTTCGGAACTGACACATCGCCATCACTACATGGAACAGATCGACCCATCTCACTGTTTGTGACCAGGAAAGGTACTTTGATCACTTGGTCCTGCATGGGTCCTGTAGCTGGCCTGCCCTTCCACGCGGTCAGCCTGGGCGTTGACTTTGACCCGGTCCAGCACGATGTAAAGTAACTTTTTTAATGCTACTTGCTTCTAAGTGCTTCACTGCATGTATTCCTTTAACATTTAATATCTCAACTTCTATACATTGGATTTTTGTCATTTTGGTCTTGTTTTGTTTATAATAGTGTTAGTATTTCTAAACCTGTATGGAGTCTTTTTGTGGGGTATTCTTTCTGTTGCTGTGTGTTTGTGTGTTGCACAAACACTTTACACGTTGCCTCTTTATATAAGCCTCACTGCTCTGTGCCAAGTTACCAGAGGGTGAACACAGGTTATCTTTTAGTGTGGATCTAGCTTACCCTGACTATGATTACCGCTTCTGCTTGGACAGGCTGCATTTGTTTGCCAACCAGAAACCCAATTTCTAACACATGAGACTCATAGGAAAGCTGGGACAGGAATATGACCCCGTTGACACGCAAAATTAAGGGAAATATGATGAGATAGATCTCCCCCGATCGTGATGGAGTATAGAGTCAGTCAAGTCAAGAATAACTTTATTTCAGCTCAGAGAACCATGAAAAGATTTACAAATTAATTTGATTAAAATACAATACATACAAAATTCATCATAAAAAGGTAAAATCTCTGTACAGATTTTACTCCTAAGGCTATCTGATCGCAATGGAGTCTCTTATGTAATTAGCTACTGCAATACAGATTTCAGCCGTAGCCAAAGACGGTAAGAAGTTAAAACCATCAATACGAGCAAGAGTGAGTATTTCTTAGTAATGGGAGCAGAAATCTAGTTCTCTCTGATTTATACAATGTGCAAAATAATACAAAGTCCATAGTTCTTTAAACTGAGACATTATCACACGGGCAGAGCATAACCTTGTTTGACCACCCTCCTTGGCGAGGAAATGCCGGCAACAAAGTGCACAGTGCATAAACAGAACTTGGTTAGATAAAATCAGAACTGGAACTTAGTAGAAATAAATAGATAACATTGTGCAGGGGCAGGAAGGAAACAGGGGACTCCAATATTGTCATGTTGGTAACTAATAAGCCTATTGTCCCTGGAACAGTATGCCTCCTTGAAAACTCCTTTGGCATTTAGGGGAATTCCTTCAGGGTTTTCAATAAAGTATTCCAGACCAATCTAATGGTAAATCCTCTCTAAATATTAAAACCATGGAACCTTTAAAACATTGTCTGATTTTTGGGAATATTTAATACCATCACATGAAAATATTAAATCCTCAGAGGTCCCTATCTTGGCCTATAGAAGAAAAGGTGCACTGCCTATACGGTCTTCCATAAATTCTAGTTAAGTTCTGTATGGCAAAAGAGGTAGGAAAACTTTTTGGGAGCATCAGTAATCTTTTCATGAATTTATTTTCGATTCCTACAAACTGTTGGTTTTTAGCGCAGCCCCAAACCCCAGCTCCATACCTGGCAATAGAGAGACATTTGGCTATAAAGGGTCATTAGGAAGGTTCTAGAGGGAGGTGATAGCTGATTGGCTCTTGTTTAGAGTTTGGTCCTTACAAAAGGACATGGATATGTTACTAAGGTGAGGCCTTTAGGCCTACTATTCTCTATGTATGTCTATGGGACAATACTTTTCTATGTACCGGAGACTCCCGTCTCGACGACGGGGAATGATTCAGGCATGTGAATCTATGAAAGACACCCATAATACTGAATAATAGAGAGACATTTGGCTATAAAGGGTAATTAGTTCCTTCACAGGCTTGTGCCCCAATGTATGGTTTAAATCTTTTATTAATTTTCAAACAGGAAAAAGGACAAGACCCCCAGCTCCCTAGGGACAATGCAATAAAGACAAAAAGTTGTCCCCAATTTAGAAGCAAAACGGAATAGTGCATCCATCACCCTACTTGTCTGCTGTGCTCTTATGGTTAAAAGAGGTTCCCATCTCAACAGTTTGCTAAAAAGATTGCCCAAGCATGTGAAGTTACTGACCTTTTCTGTGTAATGTGCTAAAACCTGTCAGGCATCTAAGTATGTGTTTTTTCCCCTTTACTGCCATATCTTACTATGACTGTGGTATCGGAGTGACGACTGGGCAGTAGGGTTACTAACGCTTTTTCCGCACCCATACCTTCCAACATAGCCCATAATTTGTCTTGGTTGACAGTGTCAAACGCACCAGATAGGGCCATGAAGGCCAGATGGATAGAACTCTTCAAGGACCTTCTGTGCTTATTAATGATTAAAAATAAATTAAGACATTGTTCAGTTGTACCCCGCCCTCTCCTAAAACCATATTGAGTATTGGACAGAATCTAATTTTCTGATGCCCAATCTTTCAAGCGTGCAAGGAGGACTCTGCCCAAAACCTTATCTGTGGCATCTATAAACTAAATGGGCCTTTGGCATGCCAGGTCACGTTTTGCACCTTTCTTTAAAGATTGAGACCACTGTTGCTTCCTTCCTTGATGAGGTTGTATAGCCCTCTTAAAAATGGTGGCATTGCCACAGCTGTTGTATGTTTTGCCACACTACCTCCAGAAAATCCTTACCCATTGGTTTACAACCCTACAGTTCAACATCAATAGCTACAAGTAAGGAGGACCGGTGCCATGAATCTCTCATAAGGAGTGCATTCAATCCTTTGTGATGGCGGACTAGGGGCAGTAGACATCAGACTATAATACTGGGCAGCTCAGCTCAGCTGCTGGCGGTTAATGACGGGATCTTTGGGGACCGGGGGGACCCAGCCACGAAACTTAAGCAGACTCCCTTTACCGGGTAAGCACCAGGGTTTTGGCTGTATGGGGGGTTTCTCCTGCCCACTATTCCAGCCATTTTAGCCGTTCCAGCCATTCCATTGATTAACTGGAGGTTGCCTACTGGGAAGAAGCTGTTATGCATGGGTACATGCCCAACGGAAACGGTAGGGCTCCAGGGCACTGAGATAAGTTTGGGATCTGTAAATAGGGAGACATCTGGCAGACATACCATATGATGTTCTACGACCAACTTGAAGCTAAAGAGGATTTACTGAGATCCCAGTTGTTTATTTACCTACTGTGCGGACATGCACTGGTTAGGCACACGGGCCACATAACAGCGCTCACAAGAGTACAGTCCATTAGAAATCTGACTCATGATGTTAGCTATTGGTAGGAAAGGCAGATCTTGCATATACAGAATTCTGGGGCTAAATGTCCCAGACCGGCTAAACAAATTGCAGGAAAGATATGAGTCAGACCTGCAGCCCTTGGATGTTGACAAATGGATTAAGGCAAACAATGGCAGCCGGAAATGGGTAATATTGCCTCACCTGAGATTAGACCAGGTTAAAGAATATATTAAACCCCTGAGAGGCTATGAAGGATGGGGAGGGACAGCTGCCCTGAATATTTCCGTTATGGACAGGCCAGAAGCTCCTTCATGCATGTGGTATGGAAATGCCAGGTGATTCAGGTGTATTGGATCCTGCTTTACCCTAACCTACAAAGGGTATGCCGATTTCTGATAGAACACAATCCCACGTTGGCTATCATGGAAGTATTTCTGGGATGGGATGGGTAAGGGGACAAAAACTGATGATTGGGACCGGTTGTGTTTTTGCTAAACGTCACAAAGCTGGCCATTGGAGATGCAGGCCCCCCACAATCTCAAAGTAGCCAAGAGGGATGGTATAACTGCTCTTTAGCTGCGGAAGCAGTGTACAGATCCAGAGGGTAACCACAAAGGTATGATAGAATCTGGGGACAGTGGAAAGTGCCGCACAAAACACCCAGAGCTGGCCACCCATAGGAAGTTCTTGGTGGAAAGTGCAGAGTTGTCCATGGCACATATCCATCTATAGTGAACCGGATTGATAACAGCAGACTTAACTGACGTCTACTTCATGGTATTCCAGAACTAAATGGGATGTTGTGCAAGGGGGGCATGGGATGGAGTGCTATGTAGTGATACAGTAGTGTGATCTTAAATGTGTTAAAAACAAAATGAAAAGAATTTTCAAAAAATAAAGAAATTACTATCCAGGTACAGGAAAAATCAACAAGAAGTTCCTCTTGCGCAATAACTGGAGAGGTGTGGCTCACTGGTTAGAGGCGGCAGACTTGTAAGCAGAGAACGGCCCGGGACCAGGGTTCAATTCCCGACGCGGCAGGGTCTTGGACCAGGGTCAACGGACTTGATAATTCTCGCCTCAGTGCCTACTCTAACCAGCGAACACACTCGGTAACTCTGGGCATTAAGCTTGCCTCATCTCTACAACGGCCCCCCACAGACGCCGGCGATGCCTGGTTTCACCCTGGAGATACCCAGAAAGGGAGCATCTCACAGGCAAAACCAGGACGGGTTCCCCAGCGGTCTACAGCGCCAGGACACTCGGGTAGAGTAACAGAGCGCTTTACAAGTATCCCACATTTACATTTACATAACTGCTCTTGAACCAGGGTGAAATTGCAGCAAAGAAACTCAACCAATCTGTTCACTTCGCTGTCAAAGCTAACCCTGCAGTTGTGCCAGCTGGACTTTTCCCCAACTTTTAATATTATTGACTGAAGTCCTACAACCTAGCATGGGATTTTCAGTCTGTCAGAAATCCCTCAATACAGTGAGCTGTATGGCTACCAGGTCAGTGGAGTACATGCTTCCACTGCCCTGCCCAAATGGAGTTCATTATTTGATGGGCTGGCACATCTATCAACACTCCAATATTTCTGAAGTTCAGATTATAGAAATATCTATGCATACATACATGCAATACCAGTGTAAAGTGTTAGAGTATCTAGCTAGAGCTGGGACTGCTGTTGTGACTGACATATTCTAAGAGAATCATGTTACATGTTTCTGGTTCAACAACTATTGGTTGAAGTAGACCCCTGTCTTCCCCCTTTTTTGGCGCTGTTGCATTTCTCTAAACTATTCACCTAATCTGAGCCTTTCATTGTCTTGCCTTTGTTAGCAACTGATCATCTTAATCACCATTGTCATACCCCCAGCCAATGAGCAGAGACCTTCACATATATTAGCTTGCATGATTTTACAATAGGTCTCGAATTTGCACGGGTTAGAGCTATAGACGTAAATGACAATGTCTTTTACTTATGTTTTTTGGTTTGGAGTGTAGTGGATGTATGTGGTGTCCAGTGGAATTTTGTCGGTTATATTCAAGTTGTTAGTTGTGAAATTGTGTGGGGTGGAAGTGTGTGGTGTATTTGTGTAGTGGAATTGCGGTGCATTGTGAATAGATAGGGGTGAGAGCTGCACAAAATAAATAGAAATGGATGATAGAGATGGATAGGTAGTTTGTGCAGGAAATGGTGATTGAATTTGAGATAGAAGAGCAGAAATAGTATGTGAGAAAGAAGGGGAGAACAGGCCACAGATGCATAAAAGGGAGCACATGTGTATGCGGAAAACACCTGAAGAATAAGACGAGAGTGTGGGTTTGAGGGACAGAAATTTGAGATAGAGGAGCAGAAAGTGTATGTGAGAAAGAAGGGGAGAGCAGGCCATAGATGCATAACGTGTGAGCACATATGTATGCAGGAAAGTAAAACACTTAAAGAATAAGAGGAAATGTGTGGGTTTGAGGGACAGAAATTTGTGAAAAGGCATGGTATGGAAACTGTGCTTGAGAACTCAAGTGAACCGTATGAGAGAGGCGGGAAGAGTGCATGAGAGAGCGAGAGAGAGCAGTGAGAGAGAGTGAGAGAGATAGAGGTACAAGTGGAAGGGGCACCAATAATATGGGGGAGGCGAGAGGTGGACCAGTGAAGAGCGTGAGGAGGTACAGGAAGTTAGCGGATGTGAGCAGGCAGTATAGAGAGAAGACAGGGAGTGTGAGGGAGGGATGGGAGAGATCCGCAGTATTGTAAGATGAGAGGGGGTACTGGGAGTCTGAGGGAGAGATGAGAGAGGCAGTGGGTGTGTAGGGAAGTGATGACAGGGTTGATGATAGTGCAAGGGAGTGAGTGATGTGTTAGATTGGAATTGTTTGTTGTGGAATTGTATGGCATGGTGTGAAGCTGTGTAGAGGAAATATGTGGCATGGTGTGCTCTGGAATATGTGGATATAACTGAAGAGTGATGATGGTGGCAGCAAATGGGAAACCCATGGGCAGGCTATAGCCCATCCAGTAGATGCAGCAAGTCTCGGTTTGAGACAGCCAATATGCTCCGTCTAAAGCTGAGGCCTAAAAACATGACTTTATCCAGCTGCGTGGTTTACCATCAGAGAGATACCAAATAACGCTGCAATGTTTGCCTGTACAAGCGCATATGTGTTCTCTTCCGTGTTCTCAGAGTAAGACAGAGAGCAAGATTGAATGAGCAAGCAGACATTGTAGCTTGTGAATTGGTGGTAGCAGCATTCCAGACAAACAAAATGGCTGTGTGTGTTTTGACCACGGTGTGGGGGCAGTTGACAGATTTGTAGATGCAGAAAATATGGGTGTCACTAAATGTTCAATATGTCATCCTGCCCTTGGAAGAATGCCCACGAAGGTAATCCTAGAAAAATTACAATCACAAAGGAGGGGCGAGGGTTAAGAACAGTTTATATTCCGCCACCCCAAACCCCCAGATCCTGGTAGAGGTGCCAAGTAAAGTCTAATAAAGTTTGTTTTCTGGTTGGCACCTTTAATCAGTTTTAAATCACTCCTCATACTGCACAATTTCTTTGTCGCACTTTTCGGTTTGGAAACACTTGGTGTTTGCACTATTCTCACTTCATTGGATGTGTTGAGTGTTGTGTCTGTTCAGTTTTGTTTGACTATATGTTGTGTTAAGAGAAATTTATTATTTTTTTCCCCCTCCCTTATGCTCCGTCCTGTGTGGGGTACACCAGGGCGTATTGTAAGCAGGCCCAATGATGAAGCATGTCACATACCTCGGTGTGTGAGTGAGGGCAGTTTTTTCAAATAGAGTGATTTGCCCTATTGGGGCTGGCTCTACCTTTCACCGTATTAGTATATATGGTGTTAGTATTTATTTACTCTTCCCACCCCTTTTGTGTGTACACAATCCTAGAAAAATCACATGTACATGCAATTACGGTATAATCAATATAATAACAGAAACATATGTAACAGGTTTCATCGGATCAGATAATAAGTGTAAAATGACTTTGACAGTTACCAAAATGTTTATTGTGTAGTACCTTACAGTTTGCCACTCATTTCCATACACATATTAACCGTTTGACCTACATTTACTTTCTGAGAAAAATAGGCAATGTTCATGTTTTATTGACCAGGCAGTGCACGGAGTGGGAGGCCACCTCAGTGCGGGCCACACTGTGCAGCAAAAGGCCCTACCTGCAGAGCCCAGGTGGGCGGTGGCAAGGGACAATTAAATGCTCACACTTTCAATTCCACTGCAGTGTGAGGGGTGTAAGGCCACAGGAGTTAGAATCATAGAATAATGAACAATACTAGCCTCAAAAGAATTGAAACAGAGATTTCAACAATTTGCGGCAGCCCCGGCTGCCAGGGCGTGTTATACAAATTTCCAACATGATACGAATAATGCTGAATTACCATAAACATAAAAGTCTACCACAGTTGGCAGATCATCATGCTCAGAAAGAAAAAAAATTAAATGTAGCAAGTTACTGTTTGTAGCAGGCTTCAGTAGATAAACCCTGGCCTACGACGAAAGGCCTATGCAGGGCTTCAAGTGGTATGAAAAAACTGGTGGGTCCCTCAAAGGGGCGTGGCAAGAAGATTACGGATGTGGCTTAAAACATGTAAGCTAAAAATATGTGCTTCTGTATAGTGTGCCTCCCCACTAGTATTTTGGAGCTGCTGTCATTGCACCCAGATATATAATACAGCAAGTTACATGGCTGATACAACAAGCCCAGGTTGTCAGCTTTGTCAATGGTGTGTATTTCCATTGGCTATATCTGAGGGTGAACATTTCCATGCCCTTTTCAAATAATTTGTTTCCTTTTAAGTCCTTTCTCTCTCAATGGGGGCTGGTTATCAAAGGGAGGATTTGCAAAGGTTAGTTTAAATAGGCCATCTTCTGTTTTTCCTGAGTTTAACGCAGGATATCCAAGTAAAGCCCTTGCCTTTCTCTCAAAACATTTTTTCCTGCACAACTTATTTTTAACAACCTTGGTGTTAAACAAAATATATGCTTCAATACCTCGATTACACACTCAAAGCATTTCTTCCTGCAGAACAGTTGTCATGTAAAAATATATGGTTTACATGTAAAGCATTTAGTGCCCTAGGGCCACGTTTACACTATATAAAGAAAAAAAAATGAAAGAAAAAAGCATAACGTGACCTTGGTGGGGCCTGGCTAGTCATACGTCCTTTTGGGCAACAACAGCATGTAAGCATAATCGTTGCCTTAATTGCAGAAGTATACAAGCACATGAAGGGCAGAAACCTTCCCTAGTAGAGGACAATGACAGTTAATGTCATTTATAGTGAACACTGTAATAATGTACTCTGCATTATATTGCTGTTCTGCAGAGTATGTTGCAATGGTAAAAGACCCCTGCTTCCCTGTAGCAAGGAACATTATTTCCCTTAAGCAGCGGGATCAGAGCAGACATTCCAGCAAAAAAGAGGAATCAGACAAAACGGAGGTTTCTGCCTGGAGGGTGCGGGCAAAAATGGAGACCCCGTTAAGGACCCATCCCAGCACTTGCTTTTTAGAACTGCTGGTGTACCAGCAAGACCCAGCCCACTTAAAGCCCTCGGCCTATGTGATATCTATTTGTGCCTGGGTTGTTAAAAACATTATCTGCAAGACGTGCGGCAATGCTGTGAAACTACAAAAATGCAGTTACATGAGCTGTAAATGAAAACATACATTATTATTATTACTGTGTTCAGGCTGTTAAACATGGACATGTGCGCAGAGTCAGAAGGAGGAGAGCAGAAAGAAAGTATACGAGTAAACTGAATGTTTCTGCTGGGTGAGAACGAAACCTGCAGAGAAGACTGCAGCCCTATGCAGCGTGTACCCCATGTTTTCACATCTTGCTTGGTCCCATCTATGATCTTACTGCCAGGTCCTATAGGCAGGCTTGCTTCCAATGTGATCTGACTGAGCGCTCCTATTTGATTTTCACAACTTAGAAGCGGTGTTTTAGCCAACACAGTATTGGGCATTGTCAGAATTATGCTCTCACTACAGAAAAACTGCTTTTTACACGACAGGCATTGTGCTGTTGAAATTCCAATTTCTTTGCGATACCCCTTAGATCAATGAAGCAGCGGCCATAAAGGGGCATCTGCTGAACAATGGAAACACCACAAATGGAAAACAAACCTGAGCCAATAATGTGTTGAGATAAAAGCACAAGATAACAATTAAAAAACAAGCATTTCCAAGATCAGCGAGAGAGTGCGCCTGTAACCACCGTGCACAGTAATTCTAACCAATGGAAAAAGTATTCCCAAAATGAGTACCTAAAATGGCCACTGTGTTAACACATAAGTAATTGGCTGGTGCTTTCAGGGGGGAGTTCAATACAGGAAGAGGCATGATGTATTCATGCCACGGACGAATGGAGTGACGATTGGGGCAGCTAAAGGGAAGACTATGGGCAGGCTGGTTAGAGCAGCGCACACGGGCTGTCTAGAGCAAAGACCTATGAAGTAACCACTTTTGTAAGTTAAGAGCTTTGCCAGGAAGCGGATCTTTAACCTGTCGGAAAAAGTAATTTCATCCATCTAGTGACGACTTCATGCAGCTTCTGGGCACTGCTAAACTTCAAACGAAAACCTAAATTTCAGATATCGATCCAATACACTTAATATCATTTATAAACTTATACAGCTTATTTTTATTTAATTTAAAGGGTGCAGCTCATAGGTTTCATGCCTTAACAAACACATTTTTTGTCATAGCTATTGGCGCATTAATTGGAGTGCAGCTTCCACTTGCCCTGGTACGCAATGTACTGTGAAATTAGTGAGGGATGTATAATGGCTGTTGGTTATGATAAAGTTTAAACACAATTCTTTTTCTGTGCTAGACAATTGGGGTGGCGCAGGCAACATAAATTATTCACTCAAAGTTGAATTATGGTGTCAAAAAACTTTTGGGCGGGGAGGAGCTACGCTGGCAAACAAGATGGCTGCTTAGGCTCCCAGCTCCGCCGACCTCCATATCCTGCCAGATGATCCTGTTCATTATCCTGTTTTTACGCCCTACACCCGTGTAGGTGAACTGTTCCGCACTCCGATGGTGAAATCCTGAAACTTTGATCGATTTGTTTGACGGAGTTGCGTGGAGTCTAAGTTTGTGGCCTAGTCCAGAGGGGAAGCCGGGGCCTCGAGTATCTGCATAGCCGGGCTGCAGTTCAACAACATCGGCTAAGTGATTCAAGCAGGGTCCGGTCTACCGAAGTGGAGCTTTCTTTTTCGTCCGGATTTGTCGGTGATCGTTTGACTACCTAACATCGAGGGAGGAGTGGCTTGGCACGATATCGACTGTGGGTGGAGGTCCCCTTCCCGCGGACCCGGTTTTGGCCCCCGCCGGGATTCGGTGTGTCGGGGCCTTCGCTTGCGGTGTCGACGCTGCCCGTTTGTGATCCTGTTTGTTCCCCCGGAGGTATAAGATTCACCGGGGGAGGCGATTTTGATTGGTACCGGGCGAGAGATAATGGACCGAACGGAGCATGAGCCATCACTGATGTCAGTACTGAGAGCGATCGGGGCATTTCATTCGCAAATGGATGCCCTGATACACAAAATGAATACGGGCCAATCTGATATGATGTTTGTGGAACCGGACCCTGCCCCACCGCAGGAACTGCAGCCGACTGCGGTTCAAGCAACGGCAATTTTGATTCTGTGCGAGGACCCCGTGAGGAAACAAGTGTCGAAAACCTCGGTGGGTGCTCTGGAGAACTGTATTCCCGAGAACACGAGCGTATCGCTAAGCCTTCCTTCACCATTGTCTTTGGATGTATCGTTTGACGTTCCCCTCCCGGATGCTTTTATTGTTGACTGTTCTTCCACTTTGTTTTCATCCTTTCCCTCCTTGGAGACTGTACGATCGTGGGGAAAACTACATTGGGACTCTCCATCCAGGAGGGAGCTTTTTTGTGCTGCTGAAGTTCTTGTGGACTCACGGACTACGAGCAGTAACAAACTGATTTTTGTTAGCTTCTTTTTCCTCTTTCTTTCTATTGTTGGCAAGTTAGTCTTGCTGGGAGGGATTCGCGTGATGGTTCGGAAGGGTCAAGGCTGAGTTCGATTATCCGGGACGGTTGGTTTGGCTCACATGGGTGTTCAATCTGTAACTGTTGGACTACCGGGAGGCTGGGCGGTGTACTACGGCTCCCCCTAATTTTCTTCCACTATTTTTCTGATACACTCGTATTTTTTACTATAGGGGGTGCCTGTCTCTGGCAGGGGGGGAGGGGACTGGGAGCCTATACGGATATGCCCTCCCCCAGGTTTTTTCTCTCTTTTCCATCTTTGGAACCTAGTTAGTTGGGGCGACAGGCACGCTGCTAGTTGGGGTTAGGCGACAGCCATGTGCAGGGGTGCAGGGTGGGGGGATGGGCTTATTATTTTCTTCGTGTTTCCTTCTCTTTCCTTAGCTTTTCTTGGTCTTTCCCTTTTTAGTATAATTGGTAACATATCCTGTTTTCTTTCAATTCCAATGTTCGGTCGCCACGCTTCTTATATTATCCTGATTATATGGTATGGGCGGGGTTAGGTGGCTTGTGCTTTCAACTATTTCTCGATTGTACTGTTGCACTCTCTGTTTTGGACTTTAACACAGGCTCATCAAGGACTCTTTTGTTTGCTACAAATCTATCCTGTCAAATGTATCTGCCCAATTTGTTATTGTTTATGAATGTATGGCGCCGGATGTGTCTATCTCTTTTTATTGGTTTTAAAATAATAAAAAGATTTATAAAAAAAAAAAAAACTTTTGGGCAGCACTACCTCATGCACCTGTCTGCTCAAAAGACACTTGTCCCCTGCCAGTGGTATTTAGGTTAACATTTAGAAATTAAATATTGAGAAAAAAAATACAAAAAGAAAAGTGAGAAATTGATATTTCAAATGTTAATGCTGTATAAGTATCTGAAAATGATTTTTATAGGATTTTATTCTTGTTGTGAGGTACACAAATCCAAAATCCTACGCCTAACCATAATGCTATCACTATCACTTGCCCATTACTATTATGTACTATAACCGAAACCCAAACCCCCTAACACTAGGAGGATAATATACCCACCACTTTTCATAGACCTGAAACCTAGTTCATTCCAGCAAAGTATGCTTAACAATATTCTTTACCCTAACGCTGTATCATGCCCATACTTCATCTCTAGCCATAAAGTTATCCCTAAGGCTAACATTAAACAAGAACTGTTCCGTAACTGGCACAATATATGCAACCTGAAGTCAATCTCTATCCTTTATGCTTACATTAACTCTACACCTAACTTTAATGTGTACCATTACCCTTACCCTAACTCTTAATCACACACACACACACACACACACAACCTCAAAGGCGGCAGGAAGGCCACGAAGAAAATGACTGCAAAACCAATGATCCAATGAATATTGCCTTACCCGGCTGCCTAAATCAACCCTGGCCTCAGTGTCACCCAGCCCCCAAATTCAATGATCCTCCCTGGCCTTGTCCTAGGCATAGGGGATATGTGTGGTTCTCTGCCCCTACAACGCAATCACACTGCCTTACCCATGTGTCTGGGTGGGTTGTTCACGTTGGCCTCATGAAGGCCCATCCTCAGACAGGAGAGGTAGTCCTGTAACACAACACACCAGTGCTGGTGCCGGTTGCCTCCTGGCCTGGGCCAGTCACCATTTCAGTAGGAGTTTAGAGCACAGTAAGCTGTGTGCTATAGAATATGGACTCAGCCGCATACCTTTCCTCAATGTAACTGTATTCTGTAGATACAGAGCCCAGCCTTTACCCAGGCCTGTTGTTTGATATTGAGTACAACTCCCCCCTTGAGTCAAGGGCCTGGTCTTAGACCCTGTCTTGTATTGAACACCCACATTCCTAAATGTAAGTTGTCTTGGAGGGTGGCATTTCCGTTGGTGCTCTATTACTTCTGAAGTCATGAGTAAATCAAAGGAGAAAGTAAAGGTTGAATGACTTGTTTTTATGGTAAATTTAAGAGATTGTTGCATTTAGTATCATAAGCCCCTTCAAAATAAATTTTCTAAACAAATTTCTAAATGTTGTCAACAAATGTTATATACACATGAGGAATGCAAGCTGCACTGGCCATTTATTTGATACAGTTTTGTTTTCGGAATGGTAGACTGCCTACGTCTTTAGACATATTTTAGCTTTTCTTTCTCGTAAACTTTTATCTAATTGTAAAATACATTTAATAAATGTGAACCGCCGCTGCTGAGGAAAGTTTGAAATATGAGACAGAAAGAGATGCATGGTTCTTACCAGCTCAATATCAGAAAGACAACCCTTGTACGCTTCAAGTACCTGCCGGCATGCGAAAGGATGAACCTTGGCACATGTTTGGAAACCAATTACTATGCCCTGCAAATAGGGAAAGACAACTCACAGCCTCAGGGAGACAATAGACATTAACCAAACACAGACATTTAGTACAAGAGATTTCATATTAGAAAGAAAGGATAAAGCTGGTTCTTGATTTCACATTCAGTGTTTACAGCTGGTATTGGTGAATGATTGTCAACTAGTAAAGCAAATATATTCAGTGGCCTGAAAGCATGATTTAAGGTTACCTTTATACAGCTATGCTGGAGGGCTTTACCATGCTACTTAAAAAGCATCTTTGGACAATAAGATGAGAGTTCTGTCATTATTTGTTTTCTGTCACTTTGTTCTCTCTGGTGTTTCATATAAAGGAACTGCAAGTACAGTTCAATACACAAGCCTTCATTACAACAAAGGAGTGCGATTTCTCTAGAAGGGGTGCTTATCCTTTCTTCCTCATGTCTACTGTTGTCTATTTTGAAGGCCTTTCTGAGAGAGTCATTTCAAAGCCTTCACATAGCTTTATGTCTTTCACCGCTTTATCTACTACATTGATTAAACTTGATTTATCTTGTTCAAACACTGGCTTCTATCAAGAGAGATCACCTAAAGAGGCTCCTAACTATCCCTGATGAAATGCATTATTAGTCACCTGAAAAAAGGAGCTCTACATTTAGTTTCTGCTAACTTAGTCCTCATCTACTCTGTAGAGGGGTTTCACTCTAATATAATTTGGCTATGCACGGAGTACAAAATCACACTTTTGGGTGAGAGGAAGTACTGAGTAAGGAATGTTTCACCGTTCATCAATAATTTACCATCAAGCTCTATGAATGAAGTTACAAACCTACACAATGTACATCCAGATGCTCCACAGCCCAATATGACTACCTTCTCAACTTGTTTTTGTTGTGGTCGTACAGGGTGAAATACCCTAGGGAAATAAATCTATGATAATTGTAAGAAATGCACTTGATACTTACTGCATGGTGAGGCGTAGCGATGAACCTAGTAGATTCGAACATACTTCGAAGGAAGGGTAAGATCAGTGCAGTATCATCACAACTGGCCATGCACTTACCAAGGCACTGGAAAATAAAACCCTAATATGGGAGTGAATTAAAGACAGTCTGAGTTAAGAATAAACAGCATCTCCTGCTCACTCTATGAAAGTCTTACTTATTTTGGAGTATTCATCTTTAATTCACTCTACACACATATTTGTCTCCCACTTTCAAATAGCACTCAATAAGTTGAGTGAAATGTTTGTTATCTTATGTATAGTATAGTTATATTTTCTGGACATTGTAGAGATTTGTATATGGCCCTGAATATGACTCAAAACAAGGAAGTGAGGGGTAATGTGAGCTAATGAAGGTCCAGTACCTAAGCTCTGAAAGGGGAAACGGCCACTACAACGCGGCCGTTTCCACGAATACCTTAACCACACATGCAGTACAACGCATGCGTGGTTACCATGAAAGCCTTTACCACGCATACCTTTACTACAAGGTATGTAGAAAAGGCATATGTGGTAAAGGTTAAAAGTAAAAAAAGAGGGCTTGGGGGTGTCCCCCCCCAAAAAAATACCTCACCAGAAGTCACGTCGGGATATGCAGGCAATCAGCGTCATTTAAGATAAAAATGGAAAAAAACTTCCGCTTCCTCTTAATGACGTATGACGTCACCACGGAAGAATTCGAGGAAAAGCTAAAGCGTAGAAATACCTTTCCGTTGTAACGCATGCGTGGTAAAGGCATGCGTTGCAACGGAATGCGAAGTAAGAACATACAACCCTCTGAAAGTGCTAATGCAGAAACCAGTGGAAATACTGCTCCTTTCAGAAAACAAAGTAGAAAGAAAGGCGGACAAAGAAAGGGGAATCCTAAGGATTTTTTCTTGGTGCCTTCACAAATCCATGAGCATGTAATGTCTCATCATCAAGGGTGTTCTTCATAGGGCTGGCAATGCAATGCCCTTTGGGCCCCACGAAGGGTCGCTTTAGCAGAGATCTTTTTATTTTTGCCATATGATGAAAGTGCAAGTGTGAGGGCGTTTTGAATGTGTGAGGTTGAGTGAATGTGTATAGTGAAATGAAGAGAGACTAAAGAGAGGTATTCAACTGGACTTTAAACTGATGGTTTCCTTGGCAGGTTTAAAAAAAACATAATTTGGTACGGGTGACTACAGGGAGGTAATGTATCCAAGAAGCCTAAATCTGTGAATGTGGTCAAGTCAACGTGTTTCTTGCCTGTTGGCCCAAAAAGTATCTGTACCACTCCTTCAGGACCTAAAAAAGGGAGAGCTAGCCCTACCCCACATCTAAGATGTGATATAAAGTGTAAGTAATCCCCTAAAAGAAAATACCTTTGTTCAAAAAGTTTAAAATTGATCCTCCAACTAATGAGAAAATGAAGAAAACACACAGTAAACAAATGTTTTGCATGTATGGGCCAATGTGTCTCCAGGATCTCTTTTCCGGGACACTGTATGTGCATGCTATTGTTATGGCTGATCAGTCGCCACAATGTGAAGGAAGTAAAAAACACATTAGTACATGCAATATAACAGAACAGGCAAGTGGACATACAGGTAACAGACAACATAAAACCAATCTGTGTTGATGTTACACATTGTATCACAAGTTGTCCTCAGGAGTGAGTGAAGGGTCTTACCCTTTGGATCAGTGACCCATAGGTCAAAAGCAGAGTGTAGCACTCAGCTGCTAACTGTGGAAAGCATAATGATATTCAACATAAAGATACAGCAAGTCAAGGGGACCCAAATTTCCTTCGGGTGAGAAAAAAAAGAAAAACAGAGTTTTCAAGAGATGCAACCATACTCATGTGGTTTCTGTGCAGAGAGCGCAGGAGACCTACCATACTCTGTTCATCTGGTTTGAGACTGAGCAGGGGAGAAGACCCATCTTTTAAGGTGCAGGTAATTGTAGTGATTGTCCTTGGGTGGGGTGCATGCGACCGTGGGAAGGAGTGATGACGCACTGGGCCCCTTGAGATTCCAGAGCCATGATTCGCTTTTAAGTGTACCCAGAAACTGAAGGACCTCCTGGTAAACACCAGACCTCATATTCAACAATCCCACATGCAGAACACCTTGTGGGCCTTACCACCTGACACAGGGCACAATCCCTGTGGGTCCTACGGGGTATGCCCACTGACTAAACATTCCTAAGAGGTCAGGTTGTGTCCCCAATTCGCCTGGAAACAGAAAAGTCACAGTAACTGCAGTACAAAAAACTGTGTTTACCTGATCACCTGCCTTTGTGGACTTCATTACGCGGGAATGACCACGAGCGCTATCGAACCAAGAATAGCACTGGAGCAACATATGCTGCAGACACAGCACTACAAAAATGTGCCATCAATTTTCCAACTCCAACCACTCTCCAGATGACCTCCGGCAGATAATTTTGGAAGCTATTAATTCATGGAGCCCTTTAAACCTTTTCAGAATGGAGCAAGGGTGGATTTTATGCCTCTCCACCAACAGCAAAGGTTTGAAAGATGAAATCCTCTAGTGCGAGGTGTAATTCAGTCCCCTCTGAAATCAGATACTCTCTTACTAAGGCTGGATTGACATTTTCTTCATACATGGGACCTGATATACCATATCACCATTGACACCATGTCACATATGGAATGCCGGGCTATGGAGTCCCAGACACCACACTAAGCAGTGCTTATGATAAGCATTTTGCGACTTGGCATTGGTCTCTTCTTCAGTAACACAAATGATTCTATTGATACCAATGAGATGGTACCCTCCAATAAGAAACCATTTAACTGTCTTAGTATACTGTTTGAGATGAACAAGTTACTTACCTTCGGTAACGCTTTTTCTGGTGGATACAGTATCTGCCAGTGGATTCCTCACCTTGTGAATATCCCCCTGCGTCAGCAACGTTCGGAAAATTCTTTGTAGCTCGCCGGCGTGGACGACGTCACAGGAACACACGACATTGCGCACGGCTCCGCTGACATCACCGACTCCATAATAGGCCTACGCCGGCGTGATGACATCAGTTCCGCCCTTTTTTCTGTGCCTTCCAGGCACACGGACGGACCAACAACAATAGATATATACACAGTATACACAGTACAAACTAGTCAAGTTAACAAACATTGGGCCCTATTATGATGGCGGACGGACTTGCGTCCGTCCGCCACCCCTGAGTAAGAGGGACTGTCCGCATGGGCAGCGGCGGTCCCTCCATGGCAATTAGGATGTGACCGCCATCCTGTATTTTTTACATTGCGGCGGGTGCTGCTTGAAACAGCACCCGCCGCAATGTAAAAAATGAAAGCAGTGCATTTGCATGCACAAAGCGGCAGGCACCGCGCGGTGCCTGCCGCTTCGTGCACGCAAAGGCAGGGGGGTACCATAGGTACCCCCCATGTGCACCCCCCAACCCCCCTTCACAAGTGAATGTCCGTATTAGGGTATCAAAGTGACACCCCCTGCACCCTTGCAGGATTCGGTATTTACCGATTCGGTAAATACCGAATCGGTATTGCCCATTGATTCCTATGGGCTTCAAGGCCCATAGGAATAATGGGCAATACCGATTCGGTATTTATCGAATCGGAAATTCCGAATCTTACAGATCCGGTATTCCTGAATTCGGAATTACCTACATCTGCCCCCTTCCCATTTACAGACTCTTAAATACCGAATCGGTAAAATTCGGTATTTAGGAGTCTGTAAATGGGAATTACCTACATCTAGCCCTTGTTCTTCTGATGGATACATCTGCCAGCTGGTTCCCTGCACCCGTATGTGAGGCCGCTGGCGCCGACCGGACATGCTTCAGACGCCGCCCCCACAGTTTGGCCCCTGAATCCCGATTTATTCCGTTAAGAAATCTTATGCCCTGAACTATCCGTACGCTCAATTATCATAAGGGGAAAAGACATGTACCCGGTTTTTCCTTGTATAACCATGGTCCATCGCGAAAGGACACCCTGTTACATGCGATAGCCGCTGCCTTGAAGTCTCCCTCTATAGAGGAAAAGGTCCCTCACCTGGCTGCGTTGACGGCGATCCGGTTGGCGCCGTGCGTTTACCTCTGCCTATATAAACTTGTACTAGAAACGGAACCCCACCTACGGAACCGTTCTCTGAAATACAAGGGAACCTTTTTATTTCATTTCATCGTATCATGATCTCCAGCTGATTCAGCCCTATCCGCAATAACCAGCATCTATTGTGGTTAGAACATCTTCATTACGATACCAAGTCCTGATATATCCGGGCTAAACAAAAACCAATCTCCGCCCACATGAAAACCCGTGTACTTGAAGCTAGTATAGCTCTGTAATTTCAGATTATTTACCTCCCTTGTGGTTCTCTTGCTCCATCTCACTCTGCCCTGATGAAGGTGTAGCCCCAGACGGGGCCACACACCGAAACGCGCGTTGGCACTTGTTCCTACCCTGGAACCCACCGAACCAACCAGGACTCCTAACCATCGGTTTCCACCCCAGCAAGAACCATCTCTGCATAGTGCTGTGTGTTGTATGAATGCCGTAGTATGTGTGTAGTTGATATGTTTGTGTGGAGTAAGAACCACTGTTAATCTCCCTTTGCTGCCTTTTTTTACGTTTTTGTATATATTTATTCATTGAATTGTCTTAGCTCACTTATAAGAAAAATGAACTTAAAAATAAAAAATAATGTTGATAAATAAGAGCTTATGTATTTCTGAAGTGTCCTTCATGGGTGCCGGGCAAGTTTTAGAAAATAGTGGACCTCGTTGAGGCCATTCATTAGATCATACAGGGCAGGTTCCCCTTTCTTGTTTGATTCTTACTTTCCCCGTCTACCTGCCTTATATTGATGTGGGGTCCCCCTTTGGTTTGAAGGCACAGTTTACAGTGCCACAGGCCCTTAAGAGTCGTTATTTTACCACACAATCCTATTGTGTGGTAAAATACCGAATTCAGGTGTGCATGCACATCTGTGCATGCCAACCTGTGCAATGTGACACACAGACATGCCCTTAGGGCATGTATGTGTGCCACATGTCACACAAGCCTGTACTTGGGGTGCTATAGGGTATCAAAGTGACACCCCCTGCACCCTTGCAGGATTCGGTATTTACCGATTCGGTAAATACCGAATCGGTATTGCCCATTGATTCCTATGGGCTTCAAGGCCCATAGGAATAATGGGCAATACCGATTCGGTATTTATCGAATCGGTAAATTCCGAATCTTACAGATCTGGTATTCCTGAATTCGGAATTACCTACATCTGCCCCCTTCCCATTTACAGACTCTTAAATACCGAATCGGTAAAATTCGGTATTTAGGAGTCTGTAAATGGGAATTACCTACATCTAGCCCTTGTTCTTCTGATGGATACATCTGCCAGTGGATTCCTCACCTTGTGAATAGATTCCCACAGCAGTCCCCACTCCCGGAGGAGGGTGTCCACTCCTCTATACCAGAATGTCCTGAAGGACAGAACGCGCAAAGTGGCCGTCCCTCCTCACTTCGGTATCCAAGCAGTAATGCTTCGCGAAAGTGAGGAGGGAGGCCCAAGTTGCCTCTCTACAAATGTCCTCCACAGGAACACCCCTAGAGAAAGCAGATGTTGATGACTTTGCTCTAGTAGAGTGAGCTCTTATACCCTCTGGAGGTTCCTTACCAGCCAGGGCGTAGCAGATCTTGATGCATAGAATAATCCATCTCAAAATGTGTGCTTGTGCACAGCTCTTCCTTTTCTGTAGCCAGCAAATCCAACAAACAACTGGTCATCCACTCGATAGTCCTTTGTCTTATCAAGATAAAAGCTCACCGCCCTCCTAGAGTCCAGACGGTGTTGCCGTTCCTCCTCTTCGGAAGGGTGAGGGGGAGGATAGAACGTAGGAAGGGTAATAGACTGTCCTAGATGGAAGGGAGTTACCACCTTAGGCAGAAAAGCAGCCCTGGTCCTAAGAACCATTCGTTCACCATGAATGGTCAAGAATGGGGGCTTCGAACGAAGAGCTTGAAGCTCACTTACCCTCCTTGCCGAGGTAATAGCAACCAAGAAGACCATCTTAAAAGACAAAAGTCTCAAGGGACACTTGTGCAAAGGTTCGAAAGGAGAACCCATCAGAAAAGTAAGCACCAGATTCAAGTCCCATTGAGGTACAATAAAGGGAGTAGGAGGAAATTTATTCGTAAGGCCCTTTAGAAATCTTAAAACAACAGGAGACTTAAATAAGGATGGCTGATCCGGCAGGCAGAGAAATGCCGACAAAGCCGAAAGATAACCTTTGACTGTAGCAACAGCAAACCCTTGCTGCGCTAAAGAAAGAGCAAATTGAAGTATATCTGATAAACAAGCCCTCAAAGGATCGATGGATTTCTCCCCACACCAGGAAACAAACCGAGACCACCTATAAGAATAGATAGACTTGGTGGAGTCACGTCTGGCCGATAGAATGACATCCACCACATCATGTGGGAGAAAAAAGGAATTCAGGTTGCCCCGTTCAATCTCCAGGCATGAAGGTGTAAGGTCTGGAGGTGGGGGTGTAGAACCTGCCCCTCCATCTGAGAGAGGAGATCTGCCCTGAGAGGGAGACAGAGCGGCGGGCACGAGGAGCGGTGGAGATCTGTGTACCACACCCTTCTTGGCCAATCCGGGGCGATGAATATGACTTGGGCCCGGTCTTGGCGAATCTTACTCAGAACCCGAGGAATCAAGGGTATGGGAGGAAACGCGTAAAGGAGTTGTGAGCCCCAACTGAAATGAAACGCGTCCCCCAAAGCTCCCTGCATTGGATACTGGAGACTGCAGAATGACGGGCATTGAGCATTCTCGTGAGTGGCGAACAGGTCCACCTGAGGAGTTCCCCACGTCCGAAAGACGTGACAAACTACCTCTGGATGAAGCCTCCACTCGTGGTCGGCCGAGAACTGCTGACTGAGACTGTCTGCATGCACGTTCAGAACCCCGGCCAGATGATTTGCCATCAGACAAATCTGATGGTCCTGAACCCAGGACCAGAGACGCAGAGCCTCTCTGCAGAGACACTGCGACCCCACTCCTCCCTGTTTGTTGACATACCACATCGCAGTGGTGTTGTCCGTCAGCACTTGAACCGACCGCCCGCGGAGGGGAGGGAGAAAGGCCTTGAGTGCTAGACGTATCGCCCGCAACTCTAGAAGGTTGATGTGAAGCAACCTTTCCTCTGGAGACCAAAGACCCTTGATCTCCAGATCCCCCAGAGGAGCACCCCACCCTAGAGTGGATGCATCTGTTATCACCGTTATCACCTGTTATCATCTGACTGAGACTGTCTGCACGCACGTTCAGAACCCCGGCCAGATGATTTGCCATCAGACAAATCTGATGGTCCTGAACCCAGGACCAGAGACGCAGAGCCTCACTGCAGAGACACTGCACATCAGCACGTGAGAAGCTCACTCCTTTTGGCTCAAGCTCGTCCTTCCCCTCCTCTCCTCTCCTCATTGTCCACTAGGTCATCACTCCTTCCAGCTGCTGCCTACACCACACCTGAGGACAATCGCTCCAATTGCCCGTACCTTCAATGACAGGTCTTCTCCCCTGCTCAGTCTTGAGCCAGGCGAGCAGAGGAGGGTAGGACTCTTGTGCTCTCCGTGCAGAAACCATGTAAGTATGGTTGCTTCTCTTGAAAACTTTTTCTTTTTCTTTTAACACTAAGTCATTTGGGTCCCCTTGATTTACTGTTTCTTTTTACTGACCATCATGGCTCTTTCCACTGTCAGCAGCTGAGCACTACCCTCTGCTTTTGACCTATAGGGCATAATTAATTGATCCAAAGGGTAAGACCCGTCACTCACAAAGGAGGACAACCAATCACTTATGATACGCTGAGTAACACGAACACAGATTGGTTTATTTTGTCTGTTCCATGTATGTTCACTTGCTCATTCTGTTATATGATATGTACTTGTGTGTTTTTCACTTCTTTCACGTTGTGGTGACTGGTCAGCGCCAAAAATAGCATGCGCATGTCTACCTTTAGAGACACTATGACACAGTGAGTTGGAAAATCGATTCTGGTGACACATTGAACCAAACATACAAAACATTTGTTTACTGAGTGTTTTCTTTATTTTTCCATTTATTTTCTAGGTTAGATGCTCAATTCTAAACATTTTGAACCAGGTATTTTCTTCTAAAGGAATACCTTAGCAGCATATCATGTCTTAGGTGTGGGGTCGGACTATCCCCCATATTTTTGGTCCTGATGAATTATTGTGGAACCTTTTTAGGCCATTGAAACCTGACCACACTGACAGATTTAGTCTACTTGGGTACATCGCGCCCTTGTATTAGCCCCAACCAAATTATATTTTTTTAATCCTACCAACCATCACATTACAGTTCAGTTCGGTATCTCTTAGATAGTTTTAGTCTCCCTTTACTTCACTGTACACATTTACATCACCCCTCACATTCAAAATGCCCTTACACAAGCACTTCTCATCAGACAGCAAAAATAAAAAGATCTCCCCTAAAGTGACCCTTCTTGGGGCCCGTAGGGCATCATAGCGCTGGACCTACGAGAAGCAAGCCCACTATGAAGCATTACATCCTCAGTGATGTGTGAGGGCACCAAGAAATAATCCTTAAGATTCCCCCTTCTTTGCCCGCCTTCCTTTCTTCTTTGCTGTTTGATAGGAACAATACCTCCACTGCTTTTTGCATGAATATGGCCTCACATCCCCTGAATGGGGATTGGCTCTAACATGAAGACTACCTATTGGCTAAAGGAGATCCATTAGGGAAATGATTATAGCCCTGAAATGTTGTGGCTTTTATTGATTCAAGTGGAGAGGATTACCTCAGGGAGTTCATCTCCATCTGCTTCTTAGTAGGTCAGTCCTTCAAGGAGTTGGAGAACCATACCTGATTTTCCCAACAGGCTAAGCCCAATGCTGTGTACCCATATTATACAAATTACCTTTACTAATGGAATACACACTTCTACCCTTCTCCGACTTTGTGTTAAATTGACTTCCCCAATGGTTCAATACTGACCCTTGAGAGCACTAACCTCCTCATTCACATGATGGGCAAAACTGTCAATCTGTTCGGTGAGTTCTTCCATAAAAGAGACATGCCATTCTCTATATGGGGCTTGTTTTAGGATAATCCCCAGGAACTGCAAGGAAAACAGTGAGAGACTTTAATGCAGTAATAGAAACATAAATGCAGTATCCACGGCTGACCTCTGCAGTGATTTTGAGAAGATAAGGGTAAACAAACTTCAGCTAACAACCTCTGTAATGACAAAATTATATTTGGACAGAAGAACCAGAGAACACATACAGCAATGCTTAAATAGTGTGGTGTGATATCAGTGCTCAGAAGAAACAGGAGGCCTTGACAGTGGCGGTGATTTACACAGAAACACATGCAACAAAACCATGCTGCACACAAATTATTGTGAAAAGAGCAACAGTGCAGCCATCCAGACAGAAAACACATTGGGACTATGCAACAATATCACATACTTAGAAGCAGAATGCAAATACATTTTGGGTCTCCAGCATGGGGCAGAATGTAAATTTCGTGTTAACAAGGGTGAAGACTGAACACAAGGAACATAAAATTGCATCTCAGGAGCACAATAGAAGCTCAGTGGAGTGTGATGGCCTGGCAAAACATACAGTGACAGAGTGACAATTCAAATGAAGATAGGGAGCATGGATCATGTGCCAATCCGATTGCAGAATATGAACTTACTGATAATGTGGAATGCAGTGGGAAGAGTGATAGTGTGACAATCCAGGGAAAGAAGAGCGTTGTGCTAGTGTGACTATCCTGGGGGAAAAGAGTCGGAGGAAACAATTACCAGTAAGGGGCTACATTTGTAGCCCTGTGCAACAACAGTCAGATTTATGAGTAATGCAATGATCACTGTAGAGCCTGTAATTCACCTGGGGAAAACATGCAGATAAACTCTGATACATGTAGGACTAGGTGTCGTAAGCATGCAATTTCCAGTTTCATGAGGGTCAACTTGGGCCAATAAGGTTTTTAATGCTTCTGGTAAATATTGCATATTAGGGAAATGTTATGTACTGAGTACAGCTGCTCCCCCTCTGTGCCCAATCATAATCAACGTCATAGTAACGATCATAATCCATAGAAATATTAGGGATATGGTGAGAATATTGCAACCTCATAGCAGAACAGCACTATGATGGGGTGAATTTAATATCTGCATATATTCACACTGAATGAGTGGCAATGGAAAACAAAGAGACAAGCGTCATGTGTGACATTCATTAGCAATTCATCCTTACTGAAACAAGCGTGCATTTCCACTTTGCCAAGTCAAAGGTTCTTTCCGTGGAAGCTGAAATAGTAGTTGGTAAAAAAGAAATATATGTAAGTAAAAGTGAATAGCAGGCAACATTTCAAAGGCAATGTGCTTACATACCAAGCACTAGCAGAAGTAGATTCACACAATTCAAAGTGTGCAAAATGTGTTTGTTGGCTCAGCCTGTCCTGGGAATTGAGTTCAAGGTCATTAGTTGTTCATGTACCCTTGATGTCACTCTTAGCTCCTTATATCTGGTTGTAATTTTAGGTTTATATATTCTGGTTTCCTTTCTTATATAACAGAAAGGTCACCACACCACTTGCTTGCAGAAAATCAGTTTATAACAGAGCTACTGCCAATAAGCATTTCAGCTGTCAGATGAAGCCTTGATCACATAGGGGATCGTCGTTGTGGTTCAGAGTAAAAAAGTGCATATGTGCTCTGAAATTACATACACATAGAAAAATACTCCTTTATTATATCAAAGACCAAAATATTTTGTAACACTTCTTAATTTGCTATAACACCCAATGTACCCCGATATAGTCCTAGGTAGTCGCACAAGCTTTTACCTACATTTGTCCTACCTTGCTCTACATAACAGTTCTGGCCCTGACCTTTTACCTAGTTAGGTGCTGCATAAATGTTGTGTAGTTTTCTCAAAAAACTAGCCTAATTTATTATGCATGAGGATTCTTAGTATCACAGCAGGATTACAATCTTATGCATAATAACTCTGTATAAGGGTCACCACTATCGTCATCCTTGGCTGACATGCCCACAGTACCATGGCACATCTAGGTAGAACCCCTGATGGTACCTTTCAGGTATATAAGTACCACATCTTTGCTGGGCAAGCCGGAGGAGAAAAAGATTCTATTCTGACATGCTGACACGAGACGCTGAAGTCCCTGCATGCAGACACTCCAGTTAGCAGTAGTCTGACATTACTTGTGAGTTGTCCACTCGAGACCAAGATAGGGTCCTTTGCTTTCTCACATCAGGTATTGGTGTTTGCTCTTTTCTAGGAGGTTCTTGGCTATACACCAACATACATGCTAGGTACACTTAGGTACATCTAGTTAGGGTTTGCATCGTAGGAGTACGCACTATTAACTTCATGTATTTATATGTCTGCATATATTCACTATTTTAGCACCATGGTAGAATTCTACTTTTTATTTACTCTATTGGTGCTTGTAATCGTCTATATCTGTTTCTGTCTCGTGGTTGTTGCAGCACATGTATTTTATGCTAGAATGACTCTTGTTCAATAAATACTTATTGAAAACGCCCCCACCATTTAGTCTGTGTATCTCTCTGACATAAAGTGAGCACAAGTACCAAGCAAAAAGTATTGTACTGTTTCCATGATCCCTGAGGGGTCAGGGTTCTCATGTTCGATAGTTGCCAGAAACTATTCTCTCCTTGGTAAGGTTGTGGGGCTTATAGTGGCACTGTGAGCTAGCTGGTCTACATCCTAACATATCCTTTGGGAGTGTCTGGAATCAGTCTGGAAACCAATCCCTTAGTTTATGTTGTCTAAAACGTGGAGATCCTTTATAGATTTGTAGGAACTACCCGACTAATTCACATAAGTGACATTATAATTTGCAATTAATTGTACCTTAAAAACACAATAAAACACTTCCGCATGATATCTGCTACACAGGCTGAAATATAAATCTTGTTTTTCAGAAAACAAGGGTGTCTAACCTTACAGAAATATGTTTCAAACAATTTATTAACAACATAATATCACCAACTTTTCTAAATGTTCCTCCATGTGAACTTCTCACATAGTAGGATTCAATTATGCATCATTTAAAACATTACTTTTAACTACAAGATATGGTTGTACCAGAGTTCTAACATTTTCTTTCATATTAATTGCTGTGAAATACCCTGTTCATCCTTAGTCATCACACAAACAATGTTATGCCTGAGTAGACTAATCTAACCTACCATGTACCTTGACTAATACCTACTTCTAATACAAACACATAGAGAGCGTTTGGTGTTTATAAATGTGTGTGCAAAATCTCTTCTGTATTGAGGCCACCAGGGGTCTTTGTTTCAAGTTTAGTCATTAGAAGAGTTAGTGCTACTGAGTTGTTACAATAAGTCACTATTGAAATAAAAGGGAAGGTGCCAAAACAGGTAGTGCTCTAAAATAATGTTGACCTTTGATATACTGAAGAAATATTTTTTTCTATGTTTATGGAGTTTTTTGGCACATAATTACTTTAAAACACTGAATCAAGATGCCTCATTCTTATGTGATCAAGGCTGCGTCTGACAGATGAAGCGCTTCATGGCAGAAGCTTTGTATTAATCTGATTTTTTCGGCAAATCAATGTGTCAACTGCCTCTCTGTTATATGCGGAAGTAACCCAGAACTTGCAAGAAGATACCTGACTCCGTTTATGTTATTGCCTCATTCGGTTAGGAGTATGGCATCGGCCAGCTACAAAGAAAGACTGTGACTATTTCTTTTTTTGCTTACTTATACAAGCCTTCAGCCAGACCTCCTCATCTGCCGGTCTAACGTGTCCTATCATTCACATTCTCTTCTGTCCTCCACAGCATACATCATGGGCCAATTCTGCCGTTGGCTAACTTCACTGTGAACAATGGCGTTCTACTTTTTCACAAGGAGCACATCCACACACAAATTATTTTCATTTAGTTCCAGGGACAACAATAAGAATGTGACCTTTTGAGACCAAAACAGTATTTTTTATCTTGGTATGTATCTGGCATCACCTCCCACAACACAAGTTTATAAAAACCGTGAAAAAAACATAATGGACAAGGTCTAAAAGCTAGCAGCCAACACCAGACTTAATGGCTTTGTCATTGGTCAATGGTTGTTTGAAATGCCATTAATACTTGTTTAAATTGTGTGCTCACTGGTTCATGCTTTGGGGTCTCACCTTCTAAATATGTTATCAGCGGGGGGATCTTCCTTCTGAGGAGTTTTGCTAGAAATGGGTAATTTGCAGGAATCAGGCGCTCGAGAAGAGCCAAGACTGAAGTTCCCCTTTCGACATCCCAGCGAGGATATGAAGAAATTACCTGAAAACCCACAACAAAGAATTCAGAAACTGATTCTTTCATGAGTTCCTATTCTCTAGCCTTTAAAACTTCGGGAAATGCTACCTTGTTCTCTACGCAGTTCTTAGTACCAACCACATTTTGGATGTTTCTGTACAATGTAAGTAGCATGTCGTACTGATAACCAATTGACTGGAAATAAAACCATCAAATTCAAAAGGATAAAAGCTGAGTTGAATTTAAGATCTCTATTAGCAGGTTGCATAGAAATGGCAGCAAACAACTTGGGAAGAGGGATCTGGTGGAATATGATGGGGGTGGAATGTGATACTCACCAGCAATCTTATGAAGAGTCTGTGTATTGGAATTTCCTTAGCTGTTTAGGTACAAAAGAACGAAGACATGTCATACTCAATCCATAAATTACTGAGCAATACTTGCCAAAGGAATGCATATGGCTGACACACACACTTAAGACACCCAGTAGTACCTGTAAAGAAGATGATGGGTGATGGGTGGCATTTCAATGAGCCTCTAGCGGTCATGAGGATGCTTTGAAATTCCTGCAAATACTGGCAAAGGCACCCCTACCACTAAGGAGCGCCCAGGGGTGTACAGTACCTTGACAGCCTATGCTGCAATTCTCTTCCTCCCTCCCTTAGTGGTTGCTGTCAAGGAATGAAAGCTGGAGGAGGAGCTACCTAAGCTGCCATGCACAGGTTCCTGCTACAGCTTTAATTGAGGGATAGAAGACTCCAGTGGGATAAGAGAGGATGCGTCAGGAGCCGTGTGCGTGCTTTACATCCTGAAGGACCATGGGAAAATGGGAGCCATTTTCTGACAGCGGATACCCCAGAAGAAAAGAGGACTCCAGAACATGTTCTTGCATATCTATTTTCTAATAAGGTTAACGACCTGGAGCAAGCAAGAACGAGCACATATTTTGCCTGTTCGATTCTGCTCAGGACTCCTAACATGAGTGACAAATAAATAGACTATGATACCATCTGCCCAGGTCACTTGCACTTTTTCAACACATCCACTGGAAAGTTGAGCGGGGAGAGCTAATTGGAACCCTGGAATTATAGCAATTACAGGTATTCACCACCAGATGCGAATCTCCTTCGTAACCTTGGAGTCAGTCAAAATATTTATTTTCACTTACCATCATTGAGCATGCATCCCTGCTTATAAGTGAGGGCCAATAACTAGCATTTTAGTCTGGATCTGAAGTCCAAAATGTTGAACCAGAAACATTGCAGAGACAAATATCATAACTAAAAGTAACTCCATGGAGAAATAAAATACATCCCTGTTGCAGTCGGCAAAAGTAACAACACATAAATAGGTACCATACCCAGCAGGGCATGATCAACATACTAGACAGAAGCAACATCATGGAGAGCAAGAATACTCCAAGGTTTGGAGAGGAGCATTAGAGCCCTGAGTAGCCTCATGGAGTGTGGAAACCTGGGACAGTTAGTACATTGCATTTAGGGGGTAGGAGCATTAACCAGACTAAGAGCTGAAACAAACAGGAAAGTAACTTTATGTCTGGCAAACTACAAAAAGAATATAGGGATTATTTACAAGCCCCTTGTGCCACCTGTGCATCACTTTTTGAGACACACCAGCAGTGCAACCTGCTGCTCCATATTTACAAGGACAGGTGAAGCCACCCTGCGTGGCTTTTAATGCCCTTGTAAATATGGCCCCTTTACACGCAACACTTTGTGTGGAACAGTTGTGCCATGGGTTTTGCTGTGTGAATCCCTACGCAACACCCAAGGCTTCTGCCGCATTTCCAGATTTACAAGAAATAGTACACCTGGAAATGTGTCAGAATGCTACACCTCCCCAGGGGGAGGTAAAGGGAGGTGCAACAAGAACAAATGTTGTTATTTCTCCTCGTTGTTTACCTCTTTCTACGCGTACTGCATACTGCAGCACATTTAGGAAGAGGAAATTACCTATTGTGATTGTTTTTGTGCACAAAGGTATGCCTAACTCCATAAAAACATAGATATGCCTTACTGCACAAAAACAATCATCCCTGTGACACAGCCACCCTTGCACCATGGTACAAGGGTGCCTTCATAGGTGCATGGCAGCTAATTATGCACCAGCACTGGGAAAGCAAAGGGATCCATTATATCATTGTAGATATGAAGCATCCCGGTGCTTCGGAATTAACGCAGCGTGGCACAGCCAAATGGCTTGAGGCACAGCAATTAGTTAATTCCTTGTGAATAAGGCTCACAGCGAGCAGCAACATCAGCACAGATACATATATCTCTAAAAGGAGAGCAATAAATGTTATTTGAAATATTGACACCCACATTCTATAGTAACTCAACCATAACATCCTGAGCTAATGGACTGGTTCTTCAACTCATGCCTGATCATGACAAAGTAAGAGGGGATCTGGGGAGTGGAGGAGGAAGCATTAACCACCTTCAATGGTAGATCCCACTGTGTCAATGAGTAGGATGCTTAAGACTCACCACATTCATGAAAGTTGATGCTTGCTTTCTTATCTACAACAAGTAGCATCTGGCACAGTGCTGGCACAGATGAAGTATAGTCATCTTCCAGCATGTAGCTCAAAATCTCTTTCCAAAATCCCTGCAAGAAAGAGCAGCGAATGTGTTATTAGTATTGTAGGACTTGGCCCTTTCCCCAGAATTTTTTGTTTTTTATTCCTTTAATTTAGGGTGCCCCCTATTGTAACAAAAGGGTATAGGCCTTGTGTAGTGAAGAAAGCCCTGTGTATGTCAAACTAATGTTAAGGTGCGGGTGCTTACTTTCCCTAACATGGCCGCCACTGACCCCTGCTACTGCAGCGTGGTCTTTGTGGGCGCATTCTAGTAGTCAGGAGCTGGCTAGAACCCTCAAACAATGTATCCATACTAGCCTGCCAGCCTGTCCATAGCCATAATGGTGGAACCTCCTAGAACCTCCTGGAACCTTCTGGAACAGGTGAGGTGGCAGCAACTGCCACTACCAACTGTCAACCGGGACTAAATAAGAAAAGGGAGGAAAACTTTCCTGTCAGACTGAGGGAGCACAGACCTGGGGGAGAACCTACGCAGGAGCTTTAGGCAGTGGGGCCTAGACAGGGACTTATGACACTGGTAGAGATAGAGCCTAGGTGCTGCCTATCAAGTGTTGAGGGATCCTGAATTTGCCCCCCCTGACCTGGCCCGGCGGAAGGGGAACCCTAGGTCTGCTTGAAGGGAACTGGCTAAGGAGACTTGATATCAACCATCAACTTCAACATCCCCCCCCTCTTTTTTTCAAGGAACCCAGAGACTGCAATTTACAAGGGCACAAGAAATATAAAGCGCCAAGAAGAAACCAAATCACCACAGGACTTTTGAGAAATCAACCAGGTATTGGCGCTGTAACACTCCTTGCCCTCCCTGACGCCACCTGGGATCCCTTTTTCTGGATTGCCACTGTTGTGTGAACTGTCCTGTGGAAGCTGCTGATCTGACTCCAACTAATATAAACTGCCTGCTGGCTAAGCGCTCTTATTCCCTGGCGCAAGCACCCTGCAATACCTGTCCTGAGGAAAGTGCTCCACTGAAGTGAATGCTAAGCGCTATCTCTGCGTAGCGCTAGCCTCCTGAACTGCTAGCCTAACTGAATTGCCTGAGGCTTAAGCACTGTAACTGCCTGCAGAAGCGCTAGAACCCTGAAGCGCTATATCTGTCTGAATTGCTAACCTGCATCATCTGAACTGACTAATTTATTTCAGCGTGCTAAACTGGACAGAGCGCTGTGTCCCAGGAGCTATCCCTCCGATCACCTGTTGAAGAGCTGTGCCTCCTTGAGAAGCGCTTATGTCCTGCAGACTGTTGGGCCCTGAAGCGCTATACTCTTAAAGCGCCATGAAGCTCCTGGGCGCTATTCCTGCCTGAAGCGCTTTTGCCCTGATGAGCGCTGACTCTGCCTGAGACGGCTGTTGTGCCTTCAAGCGCTGTCGCCCCCAGAGAAGCACTGCCATTCGTGACCTGCTGACTGAGCCCAGCGCCGTGAAACCCCTGGCGCTAGGCCCCTTTGAAGAGCGCTGTGATGCCCCTACAACTGACACCAGAAAGCCATTACCAGCGCTGTTACTGCGAAGCGTTGTGAACCTGAGAGCTCGGCTGCTGCCTGGGGACCCTTGAGGTACTGTGAAGCGCTGTACATCCAGCATCTGTCATTAACTTCAAGCGCTGCATCAGCGAGGTGCTGTGTGCCCAGGACCTGAATTTGCTGCCTGGCGCTGTGTCAGAAGGCTCCCTGAACTGGGGAATAGCCCCATTGGCCCCTTCAAGTACTGGAACTGGGCCAGGGCCCCCCCAAAAGATACCGTGGGGGCCTCAGCTAATAAAAGTTAACCCCTGCCTGGGGTACAGTTGCATGCCAGTTAGTGTAGCCCTATGCATGTTTATGGCTGAGTAATGCAGCGTTTATTCTCTCATGAAATGTTGAGCCTTTTTATGGGGTACTTACCTAATGGAATGTTTTATACTCCTGCCCCGGTGTTCTAACTTCTACCTACCAACAGGGATACTCTTGAATACTGAAATGTTTTATCCCTGCGTCAAGAACTGCAGAGCAAGGAATTGGTTAATTGTGCTTGTCTAATGAAAGATTTTGTTCCAACCTGAGAATTCCTGCTCATGTGCCATTGTCTAACTGGTTCTTAGGCACAGGGTTTAGATATAATTAATGGAAGGTTGATCCCTGCTTGAGGAGAATATTATTCTGGGTAAATTAAATGTTTAGTCCTACATAAGGGGCTGTTATCTTTAAGCTGCAGGAGATAGGAAAACCTTATTACAGGCCCTGCCGATTCAAGGAGCTTGCTGCGCAAAATTGCTAATGGGGCCTGGGTTCTAATGACCTGTTTATTCCTGATTAAGGAAATGGTTGCTTCTGCCAATTGCATGGTTTACCCTCATTCGAGGCACTGTTTATTCCTGCGTTTTTGGAAATGTTATTGCTGAGAAATGCAGTGTTTGTGCTCCTAATGAAATGCATAAGGAGTTAAGGCTGTAGTAACTTTGGAATTGCCTTAAGGAAATGCACATATTACAATAGGCCTATTTATTACTGCCTTATTTGAGGGAATGCTCTGCATAGGACCAATTAAATGTGCAGGTCTGAGTCAAGAAATGGTTGATCTATTATTAAATGTTTACTTCTGCTCAGAGAAAGGCTACCCTGATTGAAGGAAATGTTTGTTCTTACTTGATGAGATAGGTCATTCTGGCCTAATGAAATGTTTTACACTGGCTTCATAGGAAGTTCTACATCTGCTCAAGGAGAATGTTCTTTCTGGCCTACAGAAATGTATTGTAGCTTATAAAATGTGTAGCCCTAATCTAGGAAATGCTTATTCATACTAGGAGTGATTCCTAAAATGGTTATTCCTGATTAAGGAGTGGGTTATATCTGCACAAGGGGTTGTTTATTCTTAATGAAGTGTTTTCTCCCACTTAGTGCTGCATTTACTGAAAGCCTACAGTTACCTATACACATGTTTACTGCTGTATAGCGGAACGTTATTTCTTTCCAGATTGGAAGACTGAAATGTACCACTGAAATGTTGGTTCTTGTCAAATGAGCCGCTTACTCTTGGCTAGGTGCCTGGTTATTTTTCCTGAAATGGTTTAAGGAAATGTTCACCCTTGCTTGGTGAGAAGTGGGTAATATTCCTACAGATCTAACATGATGTAATGTCATTTAGTTGCCTTTTGTGATGTATTCCTTACCAGGTGCTGACAAGAAGCAAGGACGGTCAGGCCTGTGGTTATCTACACTTGATATTATCTAATATTCAGTATTTATCTTATATTTAATATTTATTCACCTAGTATTTATTGCCAAGTGTTGAAATACATGTATTTGAAAGGAAAGCTAATAAGGTAATAATACTGTGAATTCTTGATTACCCTGACTCTGCTCAATATATAAAAGTTATTTAATTTTTATACATACTCACTGGAGTGGCGTCACTCATTGCGTGCCCAGTTTTCCGTCTCAGTGGTTGCGTGTGCTGTATGGTCGCTTTGCACATAAGCTTTCGGATGCCTACCCGCTCGTGCCATGCTACCCTCGGGGAGCTGGTGACCCCAGTTCCAACATATTGGTGTCGAGCGGTGGGATCCAGGACCTGTGACCATGCAGCACCCTCCAGTGAGACAGGGTGCACAGCAATTAGGCTACACACCTATTGTGTGTGCAAGCCTAAGTAATTGACCCCTCCACTGTCTAGCCTGTAGAGTGTATCAAGACCTGTTTGACCTAATCCTGTCACCCACGTCCTGGTATCTTTTCCCAGATTTATCTGAGTCCCCACCTGGCATAATGGAGTTTTGTCAGGGGATGGGGGTGCCTGTTGGGCGGAGAACCGGGAAGAAGGAACTCCGTGCCGCTTTGAGGGCTTGGGTAGGAGCCCACTCAGAGGGGAGAGGGGATGGGGAACAGGAGGGGCAGGTCACACCCAGGGAGGCGGCACACCAGAAGACCCAGGCCTACTCAACATTGTTGTGTCTGACGATGTGCTACCGGGAAGATGTTCTGGGGCAGGGAGTAGAGTATCTGGGGGGTGTGCGCCGTCGAAGATGCTAGAGCACGAGAGGGAGAGTTAGAGCCTTGCAATGGAAGAAAGGAAGCTGGTGCACTGGCTTCAGCTAAAAGAGTTAGAGCTGGAAGCCTTGGAATCATGTGTGCCAGGTACTTCTAATGGTGGCAGCGTCCCCGAGGTTCGGGGTTTAGACCAGTCACAGGGTGTAGAACCTGGACTGGGGTTTCAGGTTCAGGAGTTGCCTGACCTGGAGGGTGGGGTACCGGTAAATAAGGACCCTACCGGTGTGACTCCCAGGGATATCTCTCCAGGTAGGAGGGTGCGGAACTCTGGGAGGGGGTGCGGAGAGAGGAAGGACTCTCCTCTGGCACCGGACCAGCCACAGGGTGCAGATCCCGGGTTGGGTGGCCAGGTTCAGGGGTTGCCTGACCTGGCGGGAGGGATCTCTGTAATCAGAGTCCCCCCGAATGTGACTCTCAGGGGTACCACTCCAGTTGGGAGGGTGCAGAACTCTGAGAGGGGGAGCAGGGAGAGGGAGGACTCGCCCCTGTCACCAGTTCAACCTAAGGGTTTAGACTCTAGGTTGAGAAGGAGAGTGGTCCAAAGGTACCACGGGCCTGGGGCTACTGCCCCCCACTCTGAGAGAAAGCAAGGGCCAGAGACTTCTGGATTGTCTAGAGGTCAGTCCTGGCCGCATCCCACTAGGGAACACCAGTGGGGTGGTTTGATTGGTGAAGAACTGGCGGGTGCCATTGAAGTAACGGGCCTGCGTCCACCTGTTTCCGCCCCAAGCAGGGAAGCCCATCAAGGTGATGATCGGTCTACCCTGGCTTTTGGCTGGGGGGGAGACGTGTAGGACTGGGCCCTTTCCCCAGAATTTTTCATTTTTTTATTGCTTTAATTTAGGGTGCCCCCTATTGTAACAAAAGGGTATAGGCCTTGTGTAGTGAAGAAAGCCCTGTGTATGTCAAACTAATGTTAAGATGCAGGTGCTTACTTCCCCTAACATGGCCGCCACTGACCCCTGCTACTGCAGCGTGGTCTTTGTGGGCGCATTCTAGTAGTCAGGAGCTGGCTAGAACCCTCAAACAATGTATCCATACTAGCCTGCCAGCCTGTCCATAGCCATAATGGTGGAACCTCCTAGAACCTCCTGGAACCTTCTGGAACAGGTGAGGTGGCAGCAACTGCCACTGCCAACTGTCAACCGGGACTAAATAAGAAAAGGGAGGAAACTTTCCTGTCAGACTGAGGGAGCACAGACCTGAGGGAGAACCTACGCAGGAGCTTTAGGCAGTGGGGCCTAGACAGGGACTTATGACACTGGTAGAGACAGAGCCTAGGTGCTGCCTATCAAGTGTTGAGGGATCCTGAATTTGCCCCCCTGACCTGGCCCGGCGGAAGGGGAATCCCAGGTCTGCTTGAAGGGAACTGGCTGAGGAGACTTGATATCAACCATCAACTTCAACATCCCCCCCCTTTCAAGGAACCCAGAGACTGCAATTTACAAGGGCGCAAGAAAAATAAAGCGCCAAGAAGAAACCAAATCACCACAGGACTTTTGAGAAATCAACCAGGTATTGGCGCTGTAACACTCCTTGCGCTCCCTGACGCCACCTGGGATCCCTTTTTCTGGATTGCCACTGTTGTGTGAACTGTCCTGTGGAACCTGCTGATCTGACTCCAACTAATATAAACTGCCTGCTGGCTAAGCGCTCTTATTCCCTGGTGCAAGCACCCTGCACTACCTGTCCTGAGGAAAGTGTTCCACTGAAGTGAATGCTAAGCGCTATCTCTGCGTAGCGCTAGCCTCCTGAACTGCTAGCCTAACTGAATTGCCTGAGGCTTAAGCACTGTAACTGCCTGCAGAAGCGCTAGAACCCTGAAGCGCTATATCTGTCTGAATTGCTAACCTGCATCATCTGAACTGACTAATTTACTTCAGCGTGCTAAACTGGACAGAGCGCTGTGTCCCAGGAGCTATCCCTCCGATCACCTGTTGAAGAGCTGTGCCTCCTTGAGAAGCGCTTATGTCCTGCAGACTGTTGGGCCCTGAAGCGCTATACTCTTAAAGCGCCATGAAGCTCCTGGGCGCTATTCCTGCCTGAAGCGCTTTTGCCCTGATGAGCGCTGACTCTGCCTGAGACGGCTGTTGTGCCTTCAAGCGCTGTCGCCCCCAGAGAAGCACTGCCATTCGTGACCTGCTGACTGAGCCCAGCGCCGTGAAACCCCTGGCGCTAGGCCCCTTTGAAGAGCGCTGTGATGCCCCTACAACTGACACCAGAAAGCCATTACCAGCGCTGTTACTGCGAAGCGTTGTGAACCTGAGAGCTCGGCTGCTGCCTGGGGACCCTTGAGGTACTGTGAAGCGCTGTACATCCAGCATCTGTCATTAACTTCAAGCGCTGCATCAGCGAGGTGCTGTGTGCCCAGGACCTGAATTTGCTGCCTGGCGCTGTGTCAGAAGGCTCCCTGAACTTGGGAATAGCCCCATTGGCCCCTTCAAGTACTGGAACTGGCCAGGGCCCCCCCAAAAGACACTGTGGGGGCCTCAGCTAATAAAAGTTAACCCCTGCCTGGGGTACAGTTGCATGTCAGTTAGTGTAGCCCTATGCATGTTTATGGCTGAGTAATGCAGCGTTTATTCTCTCATGAAATGTTGAGCCTTTTTATGGGGTACTTACCTAATGGAATGTTTTATACTCCTGCCCCGGTGTTCTAACTTCTACCTACCAACAGGGATACTCTTGAATACTGAAATGTTTTATCCCTGCGTCAAGAACTGCAGAGCAAGGAATTGGTTAATTGTGCCTGTCTAATGAAAGGTTTTGTTCCAACCTGAGAATTCCTGCTCATGTGCCATTGTCTAACTGGTTCTTAGGCACAGGGTTTAGATATAATTAATGGAAGGTTGATCCCTGCTTGAGGAGAATATTATTCTGGGTAAATTAAATGTTTAGTCCTACATAAGGGGCTGTTATCTTTAAGCTGCAGGAGATAGGAAAACCTTATTACAGGCCCTGCCGATTCAAGGAGCTTGCTGCGCAAAATTGCTAATGGGGCCTGGGGTCTAATGACCTGTTTATTCCTGATTAAGGAAATGGTTGCTTCTGCCAATTGAATGGTTTACCCTCATTCGAGGCACTGTTTATTCCTGCGTTTTTGGAAATGTTATTGCTGAGAAATGCAGTGTTTGTGCTCCTAATGAAATGCATAAGGAGTTAAGGCTGTAGTAACTTTTGAATTGCCTTAAGGAAATGCACATATTACAATAGGCCTATTTATTACTGCCTTATTTGAGGGAATGCTCTGCATAGGACCAATTAAATGTGCAGGTCTGAGTCAAGAAATGGTTGATCTATTATTAAATTTTTACTTCTGCTCAGAGAAAGGCTACCCTGATTGAAGGAAATGTTTGTTCTTACTTGATGAGATAGGTAATTCTGGCCTAATGAAATGTTTTACACTGGCTTCATATGAAGTTCTACATCTGCTCAAGGAGAATGTTCTTTCTGGCCTACAGAAATGTATTGTAGCTTATAAAATGTGTAGCCCTAATCTAGGAAATGCTTATTCATACTAGGAGTGATTCCTAAAATGGTTATTCCTGATTAAGGAGTGGGTTATATCTGCACAATGGGTTGTTTATTCTTAATGAAGTGTTTTCTCCCACTTAGTGCTGCATTTACTGAAAGCCTACAGTTACCTATTCACATGTTTACTGCTGTATAGCGGAACGTTATTTCTTTCCTGATTGGAGCACTGAAATGTACCACTGAAATGTTGGTTCTTGTCAAATGAGCCGCTTACTCTTGGCTAGGTGCCTGGTTATTTTTCCTGAAATGGTTTAAGGAAATGTTCACCCTTGCTTGGTGAGAAGTGGGTAATATTCCTACAGATCTAACATGATGTAATGTCATTTAGTTGCCTTTTGTGATGTATTCCTTACAGGTGCTGACAAGAAGCAAGGACGGTCAGGCCTGTGGTTATCTACACTTGATATTATCTAATATTCAGTATTTATCTTATATTTAATATTTATTCACCTAGTATTTATTGCCAAGTGTTGAAATACATGTATTTGAAAGGAAAGCTAATAAGGTAATAATACTGTGAATTCTTGATTACCCTGACTCTGCTCAATATATAAAAGTTATTTAATTTTTATACATACTCACTGGAGTGGCGTCACTCATTGCGTGCCCAGTTTTCCGTCTCAGTGGTTGCGTGTGCTGTATGGTCGCTTTGCACATAAGCTTTCGGATGCCTACCCGCTCGTGCCATGCTACCCTCGGGGAGCTGGTGACCCCAGTTCCAACAAGTATCATTAGCATTTAATAAGGCTGCATTCCCACAGATAAACAGTCATAGCCGGTGGGAGGGTTTCTGGTGGGTCTTCTGGAGATAGGGCTACATTTGAATTATCCCCTTCCTGATACCATTCCTTGCTGATGGGGTCCAAGACAGATTGCTGGTATTACACTGATGTAGCACCAACCCTGTTCAATGCTACAATCCGTGATTCTGTATCCGAGCAATTATTTGCAGAGAATGAGTGCAACATTTATTCTCCAAAAACCCTGCGAGTGAGCTGCTTTGTAAATTATCTCATTATCTGCTGTTATCCTCATAACAAACAGAACTATCTTTATAAATGTGCCAGAGTGTGCAAAGCTATGGCTGGGAATGAACGACCCTGTTGATATGAAATATTGGTGCTTGATGTATCATCGAGCAAGTAGCAAATAGGAGATGCAGATTGAGTAGCTATGTTTTGCAATGTGACTGATGTGCCATTCAATCTCGATTCAAAGTGGCTATTTAGAATAATTTGGAAAACCTCCTGCCTCATTAAAAAAAATGAGGTAGGATTCGACAATCTTCTATGAATGCCGGAAATGCTGGGAATGAGGTCTGCATGGGACAGCAGACCTCTATCCCTGCAGCAGAGGAAACAGACTCTACATCGCGTCTCAAATCACGCTGTGCCTTAACAACTTGGTCCAAACCATTAATAATAATAATAATAATGATAATGAGATTTATAAAGCACATAGCTGCATCAGCTGCGTGTCCCAGCACTGGGGTATCAGTCCTATTATACAGAGTAAGAATATGAATTCCCCTAATCTAAGTTAGCGTGAAAAAACATGTTTTTAAATTCTTGTGATATCGTATTTCAGATTTTTTTTGCCTAAGCCAAAGTGGTAGGTAGTTCCACATGTTGCCTGCCAAGTAGTTGAAGGAATGGCCTCCAATGTGAGCACTTTTGATTCTGGGGATAGATGCAAGAGAGGCATCAGCTGATCTCAGATTTTTTTTAGGAAGATAAGGTGTGATCAGAGGTGAAGATATTTAGGGCCTTTATGATTGAGAATCGTGTGACAATAGCACATGGCTTTGAAATATACCCAATGCCTTAATGGAAGCCAGAGCAGCATTGGTAGAGCTGGGGCTGATGGTGAGTGTCTAGGCAGATGAAATAGCAGCCAAGCTGCCATATTCTGCACCCACTGTCGTCTTCTTCATCATGTCTGTGACGCTACGAGATACAGAACAATTCAGTAATACAGTCTCAACATGATTAAAGACTGGACCACTGTCTTTCTGGCAGCTTCTGGCAGGAAGACAAGATGTTTTTAAGGTATTTAAGATCCCAACACATTGCCCTGCAAGACACGTAATTGCTGTACGTGCCCTAATGTGTCTTTTCAATCCATTCCCTTATCAAGCAAGCCAATACAACCACTTCCCTGAAGGAAAGCGTTGTTGGACTAATGTTGTACTTTAAGTCCAACTCTTTCCCTACAGTTGCACAGACTGGAGTTGGAATAGTAAATACTATTCCAAAGTCCAGTGCTTTCCCGAAGGCAAATCATGGTAACGACTTGGGTGGAAAAGGAATGCATTTTAAACATGCATTCATGGTTCAGATCACTATGTGCATATTTCCCACATACAAACCTGCAGCAGAGAGAGCTTTACTAAAACATGCTATTTTGTGAGTTAGAGGATAATGAAGATAACCTGGGAATTGAGGAGTCTTTGGACATTCTGCAATTTATATTTTGTACACTTCTACTTTATTGACCCACCTTATTTCACATCCTTCTCACTTACCTTGTCAGTATTTTTATGGCGTAATGCAATTTTATTGAGGAGCTGAGAGATTTGGATGTGGATAGTCTCTTCTTCAACATCAGATTCAGGATCCATGTGACTAGTGCCCTGTGAAAATGTGGAAAAGCAAGAGAAGTAAAGTAACATATATTTTCACATAATTTTCACTGTGTTTTCTCTCCTCATGGAGGTTCAAGAGATATGAGAGTGAAAACATCACAATTTTCAAATCAAGGTTGTAAGCACAGAGAGAACCTCTTGGCTTAAATTCAAATGTGAAATTAAAACCACTAGCCGCAAACATGTAAATAAAAATGTATAAATGAGGTTATGCACCCATGCTCTGCTCTACAGAGAATAAAAGTATATGGTCATTTGGCGGAGAAGTGTATAGCATTCATATACAGTCAAAGTACCGGTGGACTCACTTATAATATGTAAGGTTCTGATGCATTGGGCACTACATCTGAGACATTGCACCTCTGGCACCACAAGGTAGTCTCTCTTGCTCACTACACAGATTGTGATGCCCCATGAGCCCTCCCCTTGCTGCTTGATGGGGAAGTATGTGCTACATTATGGTACTTCTTACACTCAATAAGACAAAACCGGGAACTGCATTTTTGGGAGGCAGTGTTGATATGAAATACTGATTTGAAGTATGTTTGTGCTACTTTGTGTAGGATTTGGTAGTTTGCCCTGTTAGGCATTTCGACGATAAAGCGGTATGTAACAGAAAGGAGCCCACTAGATAATGTATTATCAGTGAAAAACACAGCTTATCAGTGCATTCCCTGAATGCCCATGTGCCTTGCCCAATCACCCAAGAAATTTCCCAGTTAGCCCCGGCAAAGTCTAAGTGCCAGTTGTCTCACATAGGCTGGATTGTGTGGTAGGCCTATGTACTGCATGGGAGCACTGCTGTTGAGACGTGTATGGAGCAAGTCCCATTCTCACAGTGTCTGAGCATCTTATTTCTTTGCACTCATGCCAGTCAACATGTGCATCAGGTTACTAAGATGGGATCTAGGTATTCAAGCACCATTGTTACAATGCGATGCAACATAAGGACAGGCATCTGAATTGTTCCTGGCATGATGCCTCTGGCCTGTGGTAAAAAAAACTATGGACAGTGTCTGGCTCATCTATTAGTTGAGCCTAATGGGAACCCAAGAGTAAGACTAAGCATGGACTGCAGACACTCTGGATTATGGTCAGGCCCCAAGGAGATGGATACCAGACGTCATCAGTGGTGCCCAATCCCCACACATATTACTGAGCATGGACTTGAGTTGTGCATCTTGGTACAACTACTCTGTAACATGGATGCTTTGGCCAAGCTTGAGGAAGTCCTACCTGGTTCACAGTGATCAAGAAGGTCGTGGCACCTCTGCTGTTATGGAGGAATTGGTGAGACCATAAGCCACTGTGGCCTACTCTCCCAGAGACACTGACAAAGCCAAGTATACTGCAGTTTTCAGACACCATGCCACCTGCCATTGCCCATGCTGCCACATATCACCTGCAGCCCCACAAGCACTGGTGAAGAGCACTGATCCAACACCCATTCCTGGCCCCTAATCAGATGACAGGTGTTTCCTCCAGCTACTAGAGATAGGATCAAAGTGTAAGTGCCCAAAGGACTTGAGATGGTCCAAGAAAAGAGAAGAAACAGAAGAAGTGCCCAATACAAAATCATACATGAGGCCTGTGGAAGAGGAGGGCAATGAAGGAGAAAGAGAATAACAAAGGATATAATCAGACCACTTTCTGAAACTCGTTGTTCACAACAGTGGATGATTTTGCACAACATAAGAGCAGGATAAAAGTTATAAAATTGCCAGAAGTGCCACAGTACGAATCAAACCAGCTGCAATAGTTGAACTTCGGGACAACGACTCCACTTGCATTTGACATCACTAACTCAGACCCCACAATAGTAAGGGTACACTAGGTTAAACTTTTCACAGTAATGGAAAAACCATAGATTGGGTGTACTGGAAGAATGACTCTTGAAGTGAAAGCTATAAGTAAATTCACTTGAGTGGTTTGGTTCACATCATGGGCACCCTGGAATAACAAGACATGAAGAAAAGGCATGTACAGTGTTGGTACTGATGGGCAGCTGCTGAATTTCAGGTGCAAATGTAAGCAGACAAATGGATAAGGGACACCCATAAAAGTGACGGAGGGAGAAAGACGCACTGGAGTGGAAGTAGGGAACATCAAGCTCAAATGAAGAACATAGAATGTCAAGGTGAGCCTATGGGAACTAACGAGAGGGACATGAGGTCTATATTCCACCACAAGGGGCAAATATGTGACACTGCCGATGTGTATTATATGGCAAAGTAACTACATTGGGGCACAAGGGGGCTAAAAGGTCCACTTATTTCTTGTGTGCTGACTACTTTTGCTGTTCCCTAACACATTCACCTACCCAAATATGTACATCTGCCACTTACCTGCTCTTTGATAAGGAGGCTGGTTTTTTTAAGCACATAATCCATCACAGCTCTTCCGTTCACATCATAAAAACCTTTGGCTGTTAAACTGGACATTAAACTTAAAGTGGCAAGAATAACCTGTAATTAAGAAAAAAGGTAAGCATGGTTAGTGAGAAACCCTTTTGGTGTATGAATAGGAGAAAATCACACATTCCAGTGAGAAAGTAGCAAGGGAGTGTGAGAGAACCATACATTCTCTCCTTTCTTTTATCCACAGAGTAGACAGATATACATTTTTATGTGTGGAAAGCCAGTACCTGGATACAACCTTTTAAAGTATGTTGCAAAAAGGGCTATTATGACACTCTGAGAATGAAACTAGAGTCAATTTAATTAAACTGTTTTTACAGAGTGTCTGACTGAAGTGTGATTGAGGGAATATTCAAATATTCCAGGTGGGCTACACCTTCTATAGGTGCCTGAGATTTGATAAATGATTTAAAAAAAACATTGCAAAATATGCCTAGGTAGGTTACAACCAACAACAAGCATTGAAAATGCAATAGGTCTCGCAATATCGCAAGTCAGAACTATTTCCATTGTAAATGAGAATGCCCTTTATTTTTGCGTTGCAAAATAGTTTAGGAGACCTATTGCATTGCAATGTTGGTGGTGCTGCTGAGTTTTCTCTGAATATGCACTTACAATATGCATCCACAATCTGCACTCCCAATCTGCATCCACAATCTGCACCCACAAGCAGCACTCACAATCGGCACCCACAATCTGCACCCACAATCAGCAGCCACAATCTGCACCCACAATCAGCACCCACAATCTGCACCCACAATCAGCACCCACAATTTGCAGCCACAATCTTCAGATACAATCTGCAGCCACAATATGCAGCTACAATCTGCACCCACAATCTGCATCCACAATCTGCACTCACTATCTGCACCCACAATCTGCAACGACAATCTGCACCCACAATCTGCTCCCACAATCTGCACCCACAATGTATGAGTGGCGTTGCGTGTGTGAGTGGCGTTGCGTGTGTGAGTGGCGTTGCGTATGTGAGTGGCGTTGCGTATGTGAGTGGCGTTGCGTGTGTGAATTGCGTTGCGCTTGTGAGTGGCATTGCGCGTGTGAGTGGTGTTGCGCACGCATGTGAGTTGCGTTGCGTGTGTGAGTGGCGTCGCGTGTGTGAGTGGCGTCGCGTGTGTGAGTGGCGTTACGCGTGTGAGTGGCGTTGCGCGTGTGAGTGGCGTTGCGCGGGCTCCCCGGCTCCTCCTCCCCTAGTGCAGAGTACTTGCGGAGTCGTTAATTGTCTCAGTCAGTAAACAAGGAGTATTGAGGTTCATAAGAACATCACTATTGAAACAAGGTTGTTGTTTATTGAAATAAAAGACAGCAGGCACATACTACATGGTGTATTATGGGATGGCCATTTTACGCAGGACCTGAGGCATCGGCTGTGATTGGAGCATGACGGAGCGGCTTAAACGCATGTTAAGAAGGTTATTAATTTTACACTTTCACAACATAACGATTGTAAATTATTCAACAGCGCTTTGTAAAAAGTGAAGCTTTTGGAATAAGTTGTGCCAGTAAACCATTGCAGTGCGGCATTTCCTTTTTTTTCAGAATAGGCTAAAATCGCGGGTCAGCTGACCGTAGCCCTCTTGCATACAAGTGGCCCTCGGGTGAAACTTCCAGCCATGCAGCACAGCCATGCAGCACAGCAGACGTGCTGCTGTACAACATGCCTAAAAACACTAATAAAGTTGGAAAAAGGACCTAAGATTTTTTAATGGAGGTAGGGTTTTGGGCTGCAACACCGAGGGGCATATGTGGTCACAACAGGGACGAAGGCTTTGGAAAGAAAAAAGTACTGGGTGGGTGTATAATAGCACTTTTTTGGATTATTGCATGGCAGGGTTGGGAGACAAAACACATGTTCGGGTTAGAGGGAGGGAAACAAAATGGACAGCCGGAAGGGTGGAAGGAGGGAGAACAACAAAAGGGACAGCAGGTAGGGGCTAACAACAACATGGACAGAGGATAGGGTAAGCAACAAGACAGACAGCGGGAGAAGGCAAGCAACAACACGGACAGCAGTGGGGGAAAGTAATACTGAGGGCGAACCAAAACGGAAGGCGGGTAGGTGGGGGCCCGAAGGAAAATGAAGGATGAGACAAAAGCGAAACTGCTGGTAAAAGACGTGCACTATAGTCGCCTGCTTAGGCAAAATGAAAACAATTAAGTTTTATTTGGTTGAAATCTTTTTTTAGGAATGATGATTGGCCAGGCAGCAAATGGCAGATATCAGGACTTCAAAACAAATAAAACATGAATAATTATATTTAAAGGATCAAGAGTGGTGGGGGAATAACAGAGGTGTGGGTGCGGAGTGAACAGGGGGAGCAATGTAGGGTGAGTGGGACCAGTGAGAAATGGAGGCATGCGAATGTACTGACGCTGAACGAGCCGGCAGCAAACAGCAGCTGCCGGGCCCTAAACAAAAATGAAAATGAAAGCATTTCATTTAAATGGTCGTGAAGGTAGTCTGCAGTGGAGGAACGGGTTGTGGGCAGCTGAAGGAGAAGCAAAACGGTGAGGGCATTTGAAGAGGGAAGCAGCATATGAGAAAGCAAGAACGCACATGCATTCACAAAAAATGTGCTTAATGAAAAAATCGCGGGTCAGCTGACCGTAGCCCTCTTGCATACAAAAAACATTACCCAAAAGTTTCAGAGCGCTTTACAAAAGAAGCTGCTAATTAAATACAAGAGCGGCCGGGAAGCGGCCAGGAAACACAAGTACGGCCGGCCACATAATTAGGGGAGGAGAAGCCGCACAGCACACGCTGGGAGAAGCCCTTTGATGTGCTGTGCGGCCGCGATGCGCGCTCTGTGCTGGGGGAGGGCCATTAGGAACAGGAACAGATGGCCATGAAAGTGTATGGGCCAAATGCGCGTGCCTGTACGTGCACTCGAAGAAAACGCCATGGAAAAAAGTGGTGGTTTGACTATCCGATGGAGCACATGAATTCTCCCCCATTTCCCATTGCTTCGCAATGGAAAAGGACGAGACCTAAAAAAGCTCTCAGGACCTGATATTGATTACAAAAATGCAAATGAAAATTCAATAGGCTGTGGATTCCACTGCTGAGGGAATTTAAAAAAAACTAGAGTCGCCTGTGGGAAGAATGATGGCCGCTGTTTAACTCCACCTGTAAGATTGAGCAGGCATCCCAACACGGACAGCAGATAACAAATGGGTTGCAGTACTTAGAGTTCATTGTCCCACACCTTGTTGTTTGGTTGATTCATATCACTTTCAAGAAGTCGTTTTGGCTCAAGACCGTAAATAGTCACAGTCTCCTGTATCCAGTATTGAGTTAAAATTCACATCCCTAACATGGTTCTGTACGCTGTATATTTGCACAATCTGGCCACAATGGCTTCAACTGCCAAAGAATACATCCATGCTTGATTTCTGTGATTCTAACATTCCTAGCAGAGTCCTGTCTCTGATGTTCCTGGTTTAATCTGAAAAATATCTAAGGATAACTTGATTTATATCCTGAGGTTAAAAATGACAAACCCAATGCACCTCTCAAAGAGAATCCAATAGAGACAAAGTTATGGCAATACAGCCTTTTGTTCATTATCAAAAGAAAACAGCTTTGTTGATTTACCTTTGTGCCTATGTCCTGTGCTTGCTAACATGCTGAACATGGTGATTCTGATACAGAGTTACTTGCTTTCTCCATGGCACTGAAGTCAGGCACATTGTGGACATACATGGCATCAAGAAAGTCACATATATTCCAATTTCTACATAAAATACATCTTTTATATCACAATCAGACTTTTCAAACATGCACATTGAATATTATCCTGTATTATCGATCCACGTTTGGTGAGATTTCGCTGAGACATAGCCCAAATATTATTCTTGGTAGAGACATTTGAAATACCTTACACCATGATTGTTAAAGATTTGAGGAGATATTAATATTCTGAACTTCAAAACCCCTTATTTGATCATCAACATTCTCCTCCTCAGTGAGGGGTATTACAGATCAACTCAATGTGAAATACAGACCAAATATGTTAACAGCATACACAAACTTTCTTTTAACACACATTTATTAAACAATTAGGGATCAGCAACCTCTGGGATTGGGTCTGAAAATAATGCATTGACACAGACTAGGGCAGGAAAACTGGGATATGTCAACTTGGACAGGGAGACAATGGAACACAAGACACACTGAACCGACAGAAATGGCTGGAGGTTGCATGACCCAACACCTCCACTGAAGACTTGCCGTGGAGAAAGTCAACAGAATGTGGTGTGCAAACCACAGCTCTGAGTCCATGTAAGTAGGACTACTGCACTATGCAAAAACTGCATAACTTTAATTAGATTGAGTTGCTAATTATGAAAGTGCTTTAACACACGTATAATAGCTTGATGGTACCTTGCGATTGTCATCCTCAAGCACGTGACGGACAGCATCCAGATAAAAGGCCCCTTCTGAATCTATTAAATAAAGCCATACACCAAATGTTCATAACACATAGATATTGACTTTGTCTAGTAAGATTAAGATTAATACATAAGTAGTGAAGTTTCCACTATCAACTGTGATTACCACCCTGAGGGTCCTGTCTTTCAGTTTTGGTGTGTGAGTCTGTGACTGTGAGCCCCATGGGGCTATCAATGCCTTCCTGTTTCGCCATGCATGTCTATGTCATCATGTACCACTGAGCGTGTCTGTGCTGACCTGCTCCATATTTTATTTCCCTTTTTGTTCCTGTCCAGTGTCTATGTCAGGATCGGTTTTCACAGTGTCCCTGTCCCATTAATGGCTCACAATGGGAACAATGAACCGAAAAGAAAACAGTTGCACTCCTTTATTTCTTCACCATGATTCACATAATTGAAGTTGATGTAAGCAAGACTTTCTCGTAAATTGCAGTGCTCTACCAGGAAAAGTTGGCAGTTAATGTAGCTGAATAATATAAAATTGAAGTATTTTGCTTATAGCTGCACCATGTTGGACAAGTAAGGGAGTAAGTTGGGAATACAACTTAGGGCTCTGGATTCTATGACAAGCATTATATCCCTTTAACTATTTTCCCTGCCTAAATCACACACTGCCACCCACCCACTGACATTCTTACCAGTTTCTGAAAGGAGCTTGCAGAGCAGCTGTAATGTTGTGGCACGGGACTCTGCACCTATCTGCAGCAAGCTACCTTCCAAATATTTAAGGACCTCACTAGAGTGAGAATGGGCTGTAAGAGTAAAGAGAAAAGAAAAAATAGACATAATTGAAAAATAACACAACATAAAATTATGCAAGAAGGAATTCAACGCCGGGGAGTAGCCCATCAAGGCCATTCTTCAATGCATGTCCAGGAGGTATGTTATCAATGGTCTGCAACATTTAATGATGATCTTACGAGCACATGGTACTCATGTGACTACTATAGCTGTATATAGTAAACTGGGCACCATATTCCCGTAGCAACGCAACCAATGTACTGGGAAGGGAGATAATTACTGAAGCAATAGTAGCTTTTAAGATGATCAAGTTACGTGCAGTGCAGTGTACAGAAATTAATGTTACAGAGGACCTGAACCCTAGTAAAGGCCAATATATACTTGCAGAATCACAAATATATACATACATACATTTATGACCAACTCACCCAGTGACAGGATAATAGCCGTGGACAACTTGAGTGGCTCTTCTGTTTCATCGGAAACCCCACTTGAGGGTGTGCAGATCTGCCAATAACAAAGCCATAATAAATATTAATGGAAGCTAGGCTATCTGAAAGCCAATCCCATACATCCAGACAGCAAATAACTTCCAGTGGGGGAATGACAGCATAGGATTTTGTCAGGACTTGTGGGGCCATGATCCATACCACGCTACAGAAAAATTAATTGTGTGGAATACAGCATATTCAGGGTGCCCGATATTGGTGGAAGTGCAAATTCTCAGTTACCACTCTAAGATGGATGCCTTAGTTTCCTATGGTTTTTGGATAGTTTGTAGACTCAGAAGTCTGGCGAGATTGCAGAAGGTAGTGGTACTTAATGCTTTTCACAACGCTGGCACTAGTGGCGGCTATTCAAGGTAATCAAGACGAAGGCTGTTGTTACACTTCATCTTGGTTTATCTCTGGGGACGTTAATGCTTTTCCCATTTTGCGCCCTACGGTGTCTGGCCAGCATAGTGGGTTGCATGCTTTTCAGAGCAGGCCTTTTTTGCTTCACTTTTTGCCCATTTTGCGTCCCAGTTCTCTAGTCTGCGGAGTGGGGAGCGAGTGTTTCTGTCGGTGGCTTCATTAGGGCCTTTTTCTGTTCTCACCGCCACTCGCTGTTTCTGCTGTACCACTTCATTTTTTTTTCTTTACCGGCATTCAGTTCTCGCACTTTGGTCCTCATCAGAGATGCTTGTCTTTTGTGTCCCATTCATTCCAGATTCCACGTGCCAGCATTGCTATTTGGAATTTCATGCTTATGGCAGTCAAGTTGTGCACCTGTTTTCAGAGGGCCTTCTTATATGTGGACTGAGGTCTTGAATGCTTCAAGTTTGGATTGTAAGGATATTCCAGAAATGTTGTGTATTTGGATTATTTGAACTAAATTGTGGGGTAGTTTCTGCACATATTGACATTAGGAACCTTAGTGGGATGAATACTGAATTTCCTTTGATTGATGGCATTAATCAAATGTATATGATATAGCCTTATTATCATTAAATATATAGATTTAAGATTGGGTGTACTGTTGTTGGGAATGTCATGAAGAGTCCAGTATATGTTATATAGTAAAGTCTAACTGGACAATTGAACCTCTGAGATAAGCTTTGTTAGTATTATGTCTCTGTTGTAAACCATTGTTATTGGCTACAGCTTTTTTCTTTCAGGTCTCCATCCTTGGTGTTCCCCCTGGGTCCCTTCCCTTTCCCTGTCACTCTGTTCCTCTGTTACCTATTATCAGAGCCAGAGCTGCCGGGAGGCAGACTTATGGGGGGTTCTTGCAGAGGAGCTCTTAACACTGACAGATTTATATCCATTGTCTTCTTTCTTTGCATCCTAGAAGCAAATTGGTTCATATAGGATTTTATGGATTATAATTTAATATTTTATGCAAGAGAGTTCCCAAATGTTGCCCTTTAAAAACACTCCTACTATAAATTGGATTAAGGTAGAAACTTTATTTGTTACAATATGTTACACAGGAAATGTCTGTCGCCTCGCACTGAAATACTTTGTTTGTCCTCATGTATATACTTACCAGGTGATGCAGGACGGCAAGCACGGTTGGCACAGTTCCATTCAGCGCTCTGCAACTCTTAGTAACAGCTGCCTTGATGCATAACTCAAGGGTCTGCAAGGAGATAAGAAAATTGAGATGAGGCCAAAGGGCAGTTTGTGCAAATGATGATGGTCAGTGGTGAATTACAAACTTCAAAGTGTAAATTCTTTCTGAATGCAAGAGTGGGTTGGTGTGTGAATGAGCTCTCTTGTGTACTAAATCTGAATACACATGACCACAAGTAGATTTTGACATATGACCGTGCTTATGTCTAATTTTTTCTTTCCTGGTTGCTCTGTTTTCTTGACTCACAGTGCCTTAAGAACTCTCAGATCCACATAGTGATTTCTGTAGAGGTTATCTGTTGGAGTCAGATGTTGGATTTTAGTCCATCAAGGAACCAGAAGAGAACATGTTCAGCATTTAACAGGGGCATGCCCTAACACATGTAGCCTAGACTCACTTGTCATGGTAGGCCCTGTATTCTTAGCCACTGTTGATGATGGCCCTTGCCTTGGTTGTCCTAGTTCTCTTGGTGGTTCTAGTTCTCTTGGTTGTCTGCTACTCCTTCTTCTTATGGCACTGTCTAGATCCTCTTGGCCATCTTAGTCCCTTCCTTCATGGCCTTGGTCTTCCTGCTGGTCTTGGTCTTAATGGTACACATCAGTTTTGTTGATCTCTCTTTCCTTTTCAAATCATCACTCTGCCTTTGCTTTTCTTGTCCCTAGTTCTCCTGATGCGTGTCCCGTTGTGATTCCCTTGATAGTTGTGTCCTCTTGGTGGACCTGGTAATCCTAGTGCTCCTGGACTTCCTGGTTGCCCTGGTCCCTCTACTCCTCTTGGTCATTTTCCTCTTCCTGGTCTTCCACCTATAGGTTTTCCTCTTCATGCTCCTGGTTTACCAGGTCTTCCTTTTCAAAGTTCTCCTAATCTTCGTATTGATTTTCATGTTCTCCTTTTTCTAGGTCTCTTCCTCCTGATCATCCTCTTATTCATCTTTCCCTTGTCAACTCTTATTTTCCTCAAAATCATCCTCCTGGTCTTCATCTACATATTCTTGGTCCTGGTCTTCTAGGTATTGGTCATTGGCCATAAGTAGGCCTTATCCTCCTGAGATTCTACTTCTGTTAAAAGGATTATCTTTACCATGGTGCTTATTGCTGTGTCCCTCCTAGTTGTTCTTCTGGTGCTCCTTCCCTGGTGTTCCTCAATCTTTTCATTTTTCTGGTCCCAGTCATGCTGGTCCTCATGATCTTCGTTGTCCTTATGTTCATGGTCCAGCTAATCTTGGCCATCCTCTTCCAAGGTCCTCTGGATCCTCTGGTGCTGTTACTCCTAGCAATCCTGGTGTTGGCCCTCAGGTTTTTCATGGTGGTCGTGGTGGTGGCTGGTGTTCTGGACCTCCTAGCCTCCACTTTCTCTTCATGGTCTTCTTCCTCTTACTGGTCTCCCTCCTTCTGGTTTTCCTCCTTATTTTCCTAGTCCTCTTAGAAATCCTTTTCCTATTCTTCCTGGTCTTGATCCTCTTGGTTTTCCTAGTTCTTGGATATGGTATTGGTCCCCTGTTGGTTCAAGTTTTTCAAATCCTTCTGGTTGTCCTGGAGTTTCTAAACTTCTTGGCTGTCCTGGACCCTCACCTCCCCTTCGACTCATCCTCATGGCCATCTTCCTCCTCCTCATTTTGTGTAGGGTCTTCACAGTGGTGTAGGTTCTCCATGTTGACCTGCCCATCTTCTTCCTTCTTGTTCTGGTGGTCCTGGTTCTCCTGATGACCCTCCCTTTCCACTTGCACATCCTTCTTCTCCATTCCATTTCATTCCAAAGTAGCTTTATTCGAAGTATACTCATAAAAGCACAAAACAAACAACATTTAGATACAGTAAAAAATGCCTTGGCTGGATAGTTAAAACTGTTTGATAAAACTTAGATCTCAGAGCAAATGGACGAGATAAAAGCTACACCCAGTTAAAATAATCAATTACATTCAGTGGCCAGGCTAGGGAAGTTAAAATTAATGCTCACCAAAGAATTACCCAGATTTAGGTTTCAGCCTTATAGCCCATCCTAGGTATTTGGCTACCGGTATTGTGAGAAATGGTAAAAAGTGCTGGTGCGCATAAGCCTTTCCGCTTCGGCGCTCCTAAATGTGCAAAGTAGTTTGCACACTGGAGCCAGCCAAACTCGCCAAGGGAGTGCATAGGCGGGACAGGCAAAAAGCAGGTGGGCAACTGTTTCGCTATGACTCCCACAGGCAGGACAGATGTTATCACTTGTGGGCGTCCACCTGCACATAAGGAACATTAAAGGTAAGGAGCCTGCCCTGAGTTGGAAGTAAAGCGTCCTATCTCTCGGCCTGGTGATATTATCCCAATAGGATTCCAATCTGGGTGTGAGTTTTGTTTCTAAGAAGAATTCCACAATAGAGGATGAGTCAGAGTTACTCCAAGCATTAAAAGTAGGCCACTCCCAATACTTCTCTTTTAGGATGTTTTTAGAGGGAAAAGAAGCCTCTAATGGGTTCTCCCATAGCATTCTCATTCCCAGGCCAATCAGGCTATTCCTAACACCTCTTAACCAACCGATTTTGTGGAAGGCATCAGATTTTATTACATCCGGAAAACCTGAGGCATATGATGAGAGTTCAGGTGTCGTTCACAACCTGCGCCAATATAAAATCGGACGCAACTTGGCGACATCAATAATAGCTTTTCTACCCAAATCATATCTAAGTGGCTTAAGAGGGGTGCTTTGTGGGAGATTGGTAATGCTACGGAGGAACTTATTTTCAGAAAGAGTTAAAGGAGCTGCTTTCTCACACCCCTATAATTCGGCGCCACAAAGCGCAGAGCTAACAGATTTAGATTCATAAACTTGGAGGACTGGTCTAATTGGTTTTGTTAGAGACCTTTTATGCTCCAGACTTAAAGCTCCCGTAACTTGTCGATGTTTCAGGGCTGCTAAATCTATATGGCAGTCCCACTTAAGTTTCTTCTCTAACTGTATACCCAAATAGGTGAAAGCCCTGACCAGTTCAAGTGGTTGTTTATTCATAAAAACCCTCCCCTTAAAAGTTCGATACCGATTAAAAGCCATTAATTTCATTTTTGACACATTAACTACCAGGCCTCGAGCAGCACAAAAATCTTCAAAAATTGATAGAGCTCGCTGGAGGCCACTAGGAGTCTTGGAAATAATTAATGTGTCATCTGCAAACATTAAAATCTGAATTTTTACACCTGCTAGAGAAGGGGCATCTGTATTCACTGGCAACAAACGGTCCACTATTCCATTAATATACAAAGAGAATAACGTTGGTGCCATGGCACAGCCTTGCCGTACTCCTCGTTCAACCGGAAACTGGGTGGTGAACCTACCCTGCCCTCCCCAGCGGATTCTAGCATGATTGCCCTTGTGTAGCCTCATTACGAAGGTTAGGATGTCGTCCGTAAGGCCTAATTCCCTCAACGTCACCCATAACCGGCAACGGGGGACAAGGTCAAAAGCTGAACGTAGATCAACAAAGGCAGCATGAAGGCTGCCCTTGCCCAATGTCACAGTCTTCCACTATAAAAGAATAAAATGAATGACTTGATCAATGGTGCTAGTGTATTTACGGAAACCCTCTTGGAAAGGGGACAATATACTATTCTCTTCAATCCAGTCTAAGATATTGTTCAAGATCAACCTCCCAACTACCTTCTGAATCGTATCTATCAAGCTGATAGGTCTGTAATTCCCCGGTTGAGCTTTATCTCCTTTTTTATATACTGGAATTATCACTGCCCCTTTCCAGGAAACCGGGATCGGGCACTGTTAGACCTGTCGGCCCTCTGGGTGGACCCTCCTATTAATTATTTATTTTGTCCTTTTTCTGCCTCCTAACCTTTGTTTTTTTTTATGTCCCCTGGAATTTTTGGTGTTGCCTTTTTGGGGCTGGGTGCCATTTTTATCCTTAAGGATTATTTTTTTTAAGGCCTAGGTGCCTTTCTGACTGAATCCACAGAACCCACAAAATGGTGGCTTACAACTGCCACCTTTCTGGTTACCTCAGGATCTAGGGCCATAGGACTCTATTAGGAAGTTCCAGAACCTTCTGGCTGGTTCTCGTAGCCAGAGGCTAGTCTATAAAAGACCAGAACCAGGGCGGCCATTTTGAAGAAGAGCTAGGAGTGGTCAGGAGTGGAGGCTACCTGTAGGGAGGGAGGTGCGCTGTAAAAGGAGAGTTGTCTAGTACTGGATGCCCTTGCCTTTTCCTCTGATGCTACCCCCTACTAGTTGACCGAGCCCTGAATCCTCTAAACCTGTTTAGGAACACTCGTTCTCATTGAGCTTTTTGAGGGAAACCCCGTAACAGACCTGATGTGAGGGACCTCTGACCCGAGAGAAAAGGAGGGTGGAAAATAGCCGGATTGCTGTGGGATAAAGTTTTTACGATTCCCACCCGGGCTCACCGTCCCTCGGTTGCTGCTCGGAGTTAGAGGACTTTAAGTCTGTCAAGTTGTCCCCTATGCCCTAATCTGAATTGAACTGCTGACATCGAACGAGGCAAGGAAAGGTGAGAGCTAATTAGTCACCGCCAATGCCCCGGAACTGTGCTTGTCAAAACACGGAGAAGGTGTAACCCTACCTTAGGGCGATTGACCCGCTGAAATCTCCGCTGCTAGGTTGTGCCTCCGGTGTGGACTGGCAGAGTCCCCGGGCCCCGTTGAGGAGAGCTGGCGACAAATGAGGGTGCCTGGTTCTAGTGAGCAAAGTGTCAGTTCCCCCTGAGAACGCATCGCGGGAGTACGTGTGTTCTGCCACCCAGCGAGCGCCAGAAGAAGGGGGCGGGAAGCTGAGGAGGCCGGACCGTGTCGCACCCACCCTCTCTGACGAGCGAGAGGAGGGCGGGACACCAGGCCAAGAGAAGTGCTGAGTGAGGCGGTGCAACTTCGGCCCGGTCAGCTGCTGGAATCCCGCAGCGTGTGGGCTGGAGACAAAGCATCGCTACAGAAGTACGAGTGGGGCTAGCAGACAGAGAATTACCAAGCCGAACTCCGGTAAGACTGTGAAAGAGTGGGAGGCAGCCCCAGGCGCTGAGGGGGTCTCACTGCCACCTTCAGAGTTGAAAGGTTCGGCTGGAAAACACAGAGGAGCGTAACAGAGAATGGGGGAAGGTGTTATTAATTGTACTCCTTTTGCCCCGGTTCCTTAAAGGAGGGAAGTCATTAGTCAGGTTAACGCCCATTATGTGAGAACTGCCGAGTACATCAGGCTTGTTGGCGAGACTGAGAATAACTGTCCGTTGGAGTTAAAGACCTGGAGGAAGTAATTTCTAAAACACCATAGTAACTTTCTTGCCTAGTAACTAGAACTGAGCTACTTCAGTGTGTGTAGAACTTGTGCATGTTAATGTTAGAACTTTAGGCATGGTAACAGAGTTCAACAGAGCTGTCTAGAGTTTAATTCTCTTTCAGATAAATAGAGGGGGACTTGCGAAGTGAGTTTGAATATATCATTCATCTGTAAATGAAATGTTTTGATCCAACAAGGTTATTCAGAGAACTAAAAATTAATGAAGCTGGGAAAAATGATAAAAACAAATACCTCAAATGTACTGTCTGAATTGTACGCAGGATATTGATTTTGCAACTAAGAAAGATACAAGAAACTACCTAAAAAGGAAATATAAAGATTTTCTACCTTTCTAAACATGGTGTGGTGAATCCTTTTTGAGTGAAAGGGCAATGGGTTACTACATGGGTGTGATGCAAGTGTAACACTATTGCCTTAGAGAAGGCCTTGTCCACTTAATGCCAGGCTATCCTATGTGGACTGGGAACCCCAGGTCTAACATAATTGGTGATCAGCGGTGGGATTAGAGCTTATGCTTGCATCCGCTTGGTAGTGGCTCAGTGTGCGCCACATTCCCACACCTGGAGTTTTCTTCTGGCGGACTCCCTAATTAATATTTTTGCTTTTCCAAATTTACTCCTGGTGGTGGGTGGAGGTAACTCTCACTTTACCCCCTTTCTTAACTTCTTCCGAGTGGCTGTTCCTGACCCTAAGTCGCAAAATGGAATTTGATCTGGAAGAATTGGAGACCTATACTGCGGCCCAACTCAGAGACTTTTGCCAGAGAGAGGGGGTGTACTTCAAGTGAGGTGCGAAAAAGAGTGAACTTCAAACTAGCCTGAGGGCATGGGGGGAAGCGCACCAAGAGGGGAAGATGGAGGAGGAAGAGGGGGATCGGGACACTGTCATCGGAGTGGATGGACTGTACCAACCTGAAGAGGGCAACCTACTAACAGGTCCTAGGACACTTTCAAGGGAGGGCAGTAGTGTCTCTGTAAGGAGCTTGACCGAAGCCGAATTAACTGACCGGAGAGAGAAAAGACAGTTAAAATGGGAGTTGGCAAAGTTAGAGAAGGAGAGGGAGGAGAAGAGGCTGGCTCACGAACTGAGTATCAGAGAGTTAGACCTTAAGGCCCTGCAAATAGGGACTCCCAGTACTCCTAATGGTGGCAGCGAGTCCAAATACCTAACCAGGGAACCCAGACCCTATTTGCCCAAGGATGTAGTCGCCAGCTACAGCACAGGGGATGACATTGCAAAGTGGCTGGCTGCCTATGAGGTCTCCTTAAGAGCCCATGGGATATTGGAAAAACACTGGGGGGGTGGTTGGTACAAATACATGCCTCCTGCAGGTAGGGATACCCTTTTGGCCCTAGAGCAGGGAGAGCAGACCCACTACCCCACCATGAAAGTGGCGCTGATAAAAAAGTTTGGGCTGACTCCGTAAAAATACCGACAGAAGTTTAGGAGTAGTCACAAACTAGGCACACAGAATTGGGTGGATTTCCTAGACTATGCAAAGAAGGCCCTAGAGCAGTGGTTCCCAAACTTTTGACTCCTGAGGACCCCCATTGAGTCACCACTGGAAGCCGGGGACCCCCAAGCAATTTGTATGAGTTAAATTTCAAATATTAAAACAGTAATTAAAAAAAAAATAACACATGTTCACACAAAACAAATACTCAAAGTACTAAGAATTTTGGGGCCAGATGTACGACCATTTCATTTAGTGCCTCGCAATTGGCGACACAATGCAAGTGGCAAATTGCGAGTCGCTAAATGAAATGTACAACAGTGTGTTTAACACTGTTTGGGATTCCCAATGGGGCCGCAAATTGCGGGGCGCATTATTATCATTAATATTAATGAGCCTCTCGCAATTTGCGAGCCCATTGGAAATGCCCGCCCTCCCAGGGATGGTGGCCTGCTGGGCTCAGCAGGCCACCATGTCTGGGACTGCTTTTAAATAAAGCAGTTTTTTTAAAAATGCAGCTCGTTTACCAAGAAAATGAAACGTTTTAGTTTCATTTTTTAAGGGCAGGCAGAGGTTCCTGGGACCTCTGCCTGCCCTTAAAAAAATATTTTGCATGCATTTGCAAAGGGGAAGGGGTCCCCTGGGGACCCCTTCCCATTTGCAAATGCATTACCATCTACTTGAAGTAGGTGGTAATTGCAAGTGTTTTGCGACAGAAAAACATTTGTACATGGTTTTGAGACTCACTATTTGGAAGGGAATGCCCCTTCCAAATAGCAAGTAGCAAAACCTATTGCGACTCGCGAAATAGGCTATGTACATGGCCCAACACGAACCCATTCGCGCATATAAAAACGGATCGTACATCTGGCCCTTAGTATTTTATCACATGTATTTCATTTGTTTTATAGCATATCTCATACCATTGTAGGATGTCAGAGCACTTTACATCACACACATATAGAGACATTGAATCATACATGTAAATCAGTGTGTATATAAAATGTTATATAAGGTAAAGGGGACTACAAGGATTACATGTCATTCATACTGGTAGGCATTTTTAAAGAGTGCTTGGTCTGGAAAAGCACAAACTCAGAATATAACACAGTGGCTAGTAACATTAAAAATGTATTTCAGCCCAAATAAATCTTTTTAGCAGCATCAGGATAATGAATAACTGAGACAAAATAGAAGTTACTAACTGGTACCATGCAGTTTTTAAGCAGCTCTATGATGACAGTTTATAGGCCCCTCTGCTAGATTACGATTGCCACTTATGAAGTGCACAGTAACAAAATAATCTCTGTGACAAAAGCAGTAACCACGAACCTATGCACATAAAATACTGCTTTTCTAAAATGCATGTTACACATTCTTTGCAGTAGGCACATTAACCCTCTGTGCTACATTAGTTAAGTCAAAGCTGCCACTGATCAAAACTCTCATCTCTCTCCAGCAGGTACATTAATCACTGGCATTATCTTGACACTTTTATTGTTCCTGGAAAGCTGCTATTTACACAAGAAACTTTTCTGTGCTTTTAAAACTGCTGCCTACGGACCCCCCGGGAATGTGTCACGGACCCCTGGGGGTCCGCGGACCACAGTTTGGGAAACACTGCCCTAGAGGGTTGGGTGCAAGGCAGCGAGGTGGGGGACTATGAGGGGTTGTATGACCTAATCCTCAAGGAGCACCTACTCGAGAAATGTTTTCCCGAGCTGCGACAACACCTAGTGGACAGCAAGCTGACCAGCCCCTGGAAGCTTGCTGAGGAGGCGGACATCTGAGCTAGTACCAGGGTGTCCTCAAAGGGGACTGGAGGGGATTCCCAAAGGACTGGTCAGGGCGCTCCCCAGAAGAAAGAGGGGGGAGATAAAAAGAGGGAGTTCTTAAAAGGCCCCCAAAACAATTTCCAGGGAAAAGGAACAGGATACAGTCCCAAGGCTAACCCACCAAGAAACCCTCATCCTGGCCAAAGTCAGCAGCCAAGGGTGGTCCACTGCTATGAGTGTGGTGGAGTTGGGCACTATAAGGGAGATGTTAAGTGCCCAAAGAGACCACCCCCTCCCACTGGAGGAAAACCCCCGGGAGTAGCTAGTGTAGTGCTCGGGGAGGAGTTGCCCTTAGATAAAGGGGGGAGTGGGGGGGTGTCACCTTAGTGTCCCTGGGAGATCGGGAGATGGTTCCTAAGATCCAGGTGCCCCCAAATACTACCAAGTATGGGCAGTGGGGGGGGCGTGGCCAACAGCATGGCCGACTAGACGCGCTTTGCCGGAGCTCCGGCCGGGCCGCGTAGAAATCCGACATCCCATATCCCCCGCGATCCACTAACGGCACCAAACGGAAGGAACAGCAATCTGGCACCTGAAAGAAGTGCCACAGTAGCGGTGGCGTGCTGATTCTACCAGGGAACCGTGCGGGACGACTGCCCCAGCGAACCCTCAGCGGCCAAGATGGCGACCGCGGCGCTCGGCTGATCGCCGCGATCCTGGAGATCCGCCTGTGACCTTGCGGTGCCGAGCCCAGCTGACGGGGGCTCCGCGACCCGACTGGCCGCCGAGACGAACCGGACTATCGCTGCCAGAGGGCCGGAGGTGGGTCGAGGCGATCGCGGACGGCCGGCCGCCTTTACCAAGATGGCGACCGGCGGTGTCCGGAACAGACAGTGACGGAGGAGCCCCCCTGCTGCCCCCCCCGTGCCAAGGTGGGACCGGGTGTCCCCGGAGAGGCAGTACGGAGCTGCGGAGGTGAGGCCGGGGCGGAGGAGGCGGGGGCCGAGCCCACAAACCGCGGGAAGCAGGGACAAGCTCGCCTACAGCCCCCGCCTTTACCAACATGGCAGCTGAGCTGAGGAGATACCCGGAGGATCGGACACCGGCGAGGGTGGCATAGCAGAGGGCCAAGACCTGCTGGGAGCGCGGAGACCAGGGCCTACACGAGTGTGAGCCTCATTTACCGGCTTGGGGCATAGACTGCCGAGCAGCGTAGGGGCGATCCGGCATTCCACAGCCTCGCCTGCAGAATACTACTACGCCCACCACATCACATTGCGACACCTGGAGGGGCTCAGGGCGGAGGCGAAAGGGGTGCCTGGGAGGCCGCAAACGGAGCACAGCGGACGGAGGTGCCCAGAGCTGATACCACCGACTGCAGCACACGGCTGGGCTCCTCGGCGCCGCAGAGACGGGTGGCCTGCAGATGGAGCCCCTGGCCTACGGACTGAGCAACCATGGGGAAGGGGAACCCGGTGCCCAAAACCACGAAACAGGGCCCCATGGACAGCTTTGCGGCACCGCGCAATGCGGCGGAACAGCAGTCCGTGCAGCCCGGCACGTGAAATGACACGGCCATGTTGATGGAGGCCATCCAGGCGTCCAGGACGGACATACAGGCATCACGGACAGCCCTGGAGATGAAAATTGGAGAGGTAGGGTCCGAGGTGACGCTGCTGCGACAGGATTTCCGAAACCTGACGGAAAGGGTAACGGCGACGGAATCCAGATTGACCGACAATGAGGAATCGATCACGACACTCAAGAAGGACATGGCGGAACTACAGGCCTCGCACCGACAACTGCAGTGGAAGGTGGACGACGCCGAAAATAGGTCAAGGCGCAACAACCTTCGCTTTGTAGGCTTTAGAGAAGGAATTGAGGGAAGGAACATGTCCGCCTTCCTCCTCGCCTGGTTGAAAACCACCTTCCCGACAGCGCAGTTCTCCTCGTGCTTCATCATTGAGAGGGCGCACAGGGCCCTTCTGGCCAAACCACCGGAGGGAGCAAGACCGAGACCAGTTATAGCGCGCTTCTTGAACTTTGCTGACAGAGACTTGATCCTACGAGAAGCCAGGAAAATGGGGGAGATCCGCTTGGAGAATGCTACCTTTATGATCTTTCCGGACTACAGTCAGGAAGTCTCAAAACAGCGCCGCTCGTTGGACTCGGTAAAGGCAAAGCTTGGGTCCTTGAACATTGCATACATGCTCCTCTTCCCCGCCAAACTCAAGGTAATCTACAAAGACAAATCCATCTTCTTTACACACCCGGAGGACTCGTGGCAATGGCTCGAGGAACGCCTTATCCTGAATAGCAGAGAGGCAGCAGGTCAAGCAGCGCTGGACAGGTCGATACGGGAAAGGCCGCGCTGGGAGGTGCCGAAACCGCAGCGGCGGAAAACGCGGAGGTCGCAGCAGAAGACACCGGCAACACCGTACAGAACTCTAGGCGCGGAGGACAGGAGAGGAGGCAGATCGGCATCCCTGGGCAGGGCCTCTGGGGCGGGCTCTAGGTTCAGTTGCTTGAGGAATGGTATCCGTTCGGAAGGTGAAGACATAGAGGAATCGGAGGGCCGCATGTCCGGAGAAGAGGAGGAAGAAACAATGGGTGATTCGATACACCCGCTGGTCAAAGAAATTCAGCACTTGGAACAGGACTCCTCAGGGCAGGGGCCGACCATGGACACGCAAGACTGACATTCGTGAACACTGGTGCACGGGGATCGGGGACGATAGCGGCTCGGCGATACGGAGCACGCAAGTTGACACACCCCCTACTGTTATTTGAGTTTTTAGTACTGGTTACTGTTTAGTGTGGGGAGGGATGTGTGGGAGGGCGACAGGCCTTCTCCCGTGGATAGTTTGGTCCCAGGTTGGGATGCAACTGGAAGGGGAGGGTGGTGGGGAGGGGGGTGCGGGGGGGAGTTGGTTCCAATATTACCTCATGTTGGGGTTTCAGAGGGTTGCGGGGGGGAGGGGGGAGTCCGTTGAGAAACAGCAGCGACAAGCCATCCCACACTTGATGTCATCCCTACTCAGAGGTCCTCCACGGGGAGGTCGCTGTGACGCACAATGGCAGGTACATTAGATACTCCACACGTGGGTGGCGCAGGGGTCACGGTGCTAACATGGAATGTAAACGGCCTGGGGTCAAAAATTAAGAGAAGTTTGGTTAATGCTTACCTCAAACGACTGGCACCTGACATCATCCTCCTCCAGGAAACACACCTTAGAGGAAATCAATGCGCATTTATAGCACGAGGACGATATGCTGTCCTGGCTCATGCAGGATACACGATGGACTCCAGGGGAGTTGCGATTCTCATAAAAAAACGATGCCATTCACGGTTACACGCACTTGGCTGGACCCACAGGGCACATATGCGGGAGTTCAGGGCATGTGGAGGAGGCGTAGGTACACAATACTGTCAGTTTATGCCCCACCTAAGTTACAGACACGCACACTGAAGGCAGTCACGACCATACTACTGGACACGGCCGACACGACACAAGTAGTGGGGGGGGACTTTAACGATGTTATGTGCGCTTCACAGGATAGATCAGGGTCACCTCACACAGTAGGGTCCACTACAGCCCTAGCGCGGCAAATGAATACCATCGGCCTCACTGATGTCTGGAGATGGCTCCATCCTACGCACGAGGCATATTCGTTTTACTCGGGGGCCCACAAAGTCTTCTCTAGATTAGATTATATCTTCGTGTCCAGGCAGGAGGTCTCAGCGGGAGATTTAGCAGAGTACAAAGCGAGAGGGATTTCAGATCACTCCCCGCTATATGTACAGCTCGGGCGAGAGAAAGGAGAGAGACAGGCCGAATGGCGACTAGCGGCATGGGACATCCAAACGCCGGAAATACTCAGGGGTATGCGAGCGGATGTACGGGTCTATATGGCCGAAAATGAGGGATCAGTTGATTCCGGAGTTACCCTTTGGGAAGCAATGAAACCAGTCCTGAGAGACCGCATTCAGAGTAGGCTAGGGGACACTAGGCGGAAACGACAGGACAAGATAGCGAGTGAAGAGGTGAACATCTTGGATTTAGAAGCAGAATACCACCAACAGAAGGGAGAGGCGCTCCTCAGGAAACTGCTAGACACACAGAGACAATACAGGGAACTAGTCACAGACGAGGCACGCACTCAGCCACTGGGCAACACTACACCGGTTATATGATGTAGGTGACAAGTCCGGCAAACTTTTAGCTTGGTTGAGCAGGAAAGAAAGAGCGGCAAGGTGGGTGGATCAGATCACGTTAGCAGGGAACAGACAGGTGAACACGGATGAGGCCATAGCGGACACCTTTGCGACCTATTATGAGGACTTCTATAGAGCCAGGGACCTGGGGGATAGAGAGGACGCCCAACGCTACATGTGTGATATGGAGGTGCCGACTCTGTCCACAGAGGCCAGTGTAGCCCTGGAGGCGGACTTGACACTAGAGGAAATATCGGAAGCCGTAACAGCGCTGAAACCGGGGAAAACTCCGGGGCCCAATGGTTTCCCGGCGGAATTCTTTAAACGGACTGCGGATTTGTTGCAGCGACACATGAAGGCTTTATTCACAGACTCATACCGGGCAGGGAGTCTCCCGCCGGATCTAGCCTTGGCCACTATCGTCCCAATCCACAAAGAAGGAAAGCCCAGGGACGATTGTACCTCCTACCGCCCAATTTCCCTCCTAAATATAGAGACGAAAATTCTGGCCACTGTCCTAGCTAGGCGTCTAAGACAGGCCATTACAGACCTGGTACATATGGAGCAGTCCGGCTTCCTTCCGGACAGGGCGACCAAATTAAATCTACGCCTCACCCATAATTGGCTACAGGAGGTCCGTGAGAGAAGTGAACCCCACTGGTTCCTCTCCCTGGATGCGGAGAAGGCCTTCGACGCAGTCCACTGGCCTTTCCTGATGGAGACCCTCCACCGGTTTGGGTTTGGACCCAAGTACTTGAAATGGGTTCAGCTCCTATATTCAGACCCGAGGTCGCGAGTGCGGGTTAATGGAAGGTTGTCCCGTGAATTTCCAATTGGAAGGGGAACACGCCAGGGCTGCCCACTGTCCCCCCTTCTCTTTACCCTTACAATTGAAATCTTAGCGATACGGATTAGGCAGAATCAGGAAATCAGGGGCTTTATGTGGGGAGACTCGGACGCAACACAGGAGAAAATATCCCTGTATGCCGACGACGTACTATTGTTCGTGACGGACCCAGACAAGACAATCCCAGCACTGTTCAGGGAGCTAGGCGACTTTGGGGCGAGGGCGGGCCACACGATAAACTGGCACAAATCGGTCCTCTACGATCCACAAGGCAATGAGCGGAGGGAGTGCCTGCCAGAGCTCCTCATCCACACTAAGGACGGCTTTCAATACCTAGGAATATTTATAACGCTAGATAGGGAACGTTCTTTCACTAACAACTTAGCCCGAATAATGGTAGAAGCAACGACAGAGATGGACAGGTGGAGACAGCTCCCACTCACCTTACTGGGTCGCGCCGCACTGTATAAAATGGTCCTATTACCTAAGTTTCTCTATGCACTTCAGAACGAATATTATCCCCTGCCGGCTAAGACCCTGAACAGAATCCATGCTGACCTGCGTGCCTTCCTGTGGCTGGGGAAGCAGCCAAGAGTGGCTCTTTCCACACTACAGCGACACCAATACAGTGGGGCGATTTCGCTTCCCAACCTAGAGGCGTACTATTGGGCGGAGCACCTCGCCCCGATTAACGAGTGGCTACATGCGGCAGCCAATCACCCTACCTATGCACTAGAGAGGTCTAAATGGTCAAACAAGACTATACTGCACTACCTCTATGGAGAGACGGTGGGACAGCAGTTCCTACCTGCCACCAGGATTACATTAACGGCGTGGCATAGAGCGACAAAAAGAATGGGCTGGGACAAGAGGCCCACTCGACAGACGCCACTATGGTGCTGCAAGTGGCTAGGGGAGCTTAATAAGCTGAAGGGCTTTAGACGGTGGGACGACATCGGCATTTCCACAGTGGGAGACGTGATAGCAAGGGGGGAATTGAAAACCTTTCAGGCGCTTCGGGATGAATTTGGCCTGCTCAACACCCAGTACTACACATACGTTCAACTGCAACACGCATGGAGGGCACAAAATACCGCACTTACAGACATCCCAGATTACGCGCCATTAGAGGGTAGATTGCTACAGGAACAGATACAGGGAGGGGCAATATCCCTAACATATAAAACTCTGACCAACAATATACTAGGGGACCTACAGGTTCTACGAGACAAATGGGAGGAAGACGTGGGAGGCATGTAGGATCTGGATTGGGAGCTCGCCCTTATGCACCCTCGCGAGGTGTCGATTAAGTCAAGACTCCGTCTCATACAATTTAAGGTACTCCACAGAGCCTACTTTGACAGGGTGCGACTTTTTAAAATGGGTAGGATAACTGACACAGCATGCCTTAGATGTCATCAGCAAAATGGCGATTTTTTCCATACACTCTGGGGTTGCGAAGTCATTCAAGAATACTGGGAAGGTGTGTTCCTGGAATTGGAGGAGGTACTGGGGGTGGACATACCGCGCGACCCTAGGTTGGCGCTGCTGGGCATTATAACAGAAGTGGACCTAACCCGCCCCTTGGTTGTCTTTCTGGTATTGGCTTTAGTGGTAGCGAAAAGGGACATCGCAAGACACTGGGGGGCGTCCGAAAGGCCAGATTTGGAGGAATGGAGGAGAGGGCTGGATCTGTACATGGCGGCGGAGAGAGTGACTTACAAAGCCAGGGGTTGCCCCAAAAAATTTCGGAGAGTATAGGCTAAGTGGAGACAGTACCATGGACTAGACTGAGACATTGCAGACTAGCAACCGGAGGTCAAGGAGACCCCGGGCGAGACAGTGTGCAGGTCGGGGATCCAGGCTCAATATATGTATACTTTAATGCTCAGATCATGTATATGAGATAGACGGGAGCTCCATAGCGGAGGAGGGATGGGACTAGGAGGGGGGAGGAGGGAGTGGGGGGTTGGTGGGCTGCTGTTTAGGGGACTATTTTGGTTAATTATGTTTTCCTTATGTTGCTAGTTCAAAAGCAAAGTGTTCTAATGATGGGTATGGCATCCAGTAACAATAGAATAGTTGCGTGACTGACGGCCAGGGCGGAATGTTGACGCTCTACCGTGTGCTAATTTTTCCATCTGTGATACTTCTGATGCAACAATAAAAAGTTTAAAAAAAAAAAAAAAAGTATGGGCAGTGGGTCCCCATCAATGGCCAAAGAGGGGAAGCTCTGAGAGACACAGGAGCCAGTATGACTATGGTAAGGAGTCATCTGGTGTCTCCAGAGCAGGTGATTCCACATGTACTCCACCCCGCCGCGATGGCTGACGGCAGAATGGGTCACTACCCGGTGGCCGAGGTTCCATTTGCGTGGGAAAGGGTTGCAGGTCTACTTCGAGTTGCCGTAAGCCCTGCCGTGCCAGTTGATTGTCTGTTGGGGAATGATATGGAGCACAATGCTTGGAAGGAGGTGGAATACCGGACTCATTTTGAGATGCTGGGTACACCTGACTGGGCCTGTGCCAGCACAAGGTCCGCGACTACCCGGAGGGGGAGTTCGCTCACGCTGGAGCCTGGAACAAAGGCACAGCCAGCTGCCAAAAAGGGAACGAACCGTGGACAGGAGGAGCCTGCCTCGACATCCCAGCCTTGTGAGATGGATAGGCCACCTGCGGTGGTGGACCTGGAGTCCACATAGGGGGATGTTGTCTCACTGGAGAACCTACCCATCCGTGCTGAATGGCATGTGGAGGGAGGGCCTACCAGGGAGGAGTTTTGTAAGGGCCAGAAGGAGTGCCCTACCCTTGAGTGACTAAGGCGACAGGCCGAAGCCCAGGCAGCAGGTAACATTACTGGGAACTACCACATTTACTGGGAGGGTGGACTCCTCTACAGTGAACCCAAGGCACCAGTGCACGGTTCGTCACGGGCCTTGGTTGTCCCACAACGTTACCGAGCCTTTCTTTTGAAACTGGCTCATGAGATACCCTTGGCAGGACACTTGGGTCAGGACAAGACCTTTGCCCGGCTTGTCCCCTACTTTTATTGGCCTCAGATGAAGGTGGCGTCCGACACTTACTGTAGGACATGTGTGTCTTGCCAAGCCAGTGGGAAAACAGGGTTGAAGCTGAAAGCTCCCCTGGAACCACTTCCTGTCGTTAGCACCCCCTTTGAAAGGGTGGGCATCGACTGTGGGGCCATTGGATCCACCAACTTCAGCTGGTCACAGGTTTATCCTGGTTCTGGTGGATCACGACACACGGTACCCAGAGGCAATTCCTCTGAGAACCATTACTGCACCTGCAGTGGCAAGGGCCCTGATGGGGATCTTTACCCGAGTGGGTTTCCCCAAGGAAGTTGTGTCCAACAGGGGGACCAACTTCATGTCAGCTTACATGCGGGCTATGTGGAAGGAGTGTGGGGTTACCTACCGGTTCACCACTCCTTATCACCCACAGACCAATGGTCTAGTGGAAAGGTTCAACAAAACCTTGAAAGGCATGATCAGAAGTCTGCCTGAGAGCCTGTGGAGGAAATGGGACGTCCTCCTACCCTGTTTGTTGGTTTCCTACAGGGAAGTGCCACAGAAGGGAGTGGGCTTCAGCCCCTTCGAACTTCTGTATGGGCACCCTGTGCGTGGACCTCTCAGCCTGGTGAAGGACGGATGGGAAAAGACTCCCAGGAAGCTTCCCCAGGATGTGGTGAGCTATATGCTGGCCTTCCGGAGCCAAATGGCTAAGTTGCGGAAGCAAGCTTCCGACAACTTGGAAGCCAGCCAAGTAGTGATGAAGGAGTGGTATGCCCACAATGCTCACCCTGTGGAATTGGAGCCTGGCCAGAAAGTGTGGGTAATGGAACCTGGAGAGCTCAGTGCCCTTCAGGATCGCTGGACAGGCCCCTTTGAGGTGATTGAGAAAAAGGGTAAGGCCACCTATCTAGTGGATCTTAAGACCCCCCGGCGGCCCCTTAGGGTGCTCCATGCCAATCGCCTCAAACCCCACCATGAGAGGCCCGAGGTCATCTTAATGATGGTGACTCATGGAGCAGAGGAAGAGGAAAGCGAGCCTTTCCCTGACCTTTTCTCGTCTCAGGAAAAGGATGGGTCGGTGGAGGGAGTGATTCTCTCACCATTCCTGATTCCTGAACAGCAGAGGGACTGCCGCCAGGTCCTGGAGCAATATTCCTCGCTGTTCTCCCTTGTCCCGGGAAGGACCCACCTGTGTACCCATGATGTGGACACAAGAGACAGCCCACCTGTGAAGTCTAAGATCTACCGGCTGTCAGACAAGGTGAAGGCCAGCATCCACAGTGAAGTCACTAAGATGCTGGAGCTAGGAGTAATTGAACCTTCAAGTAGCCCCTGGTCCAGTCCGGTGGTTCTGGTACCAAAAGCTGCCCCACCGGGCACCACTCCAGAACTAAGGTTCTGTGTGGATTACCGGGGACTGAATTCAGTGACCAAAACTGATGCTCATCCGATCCCTAGGGCGGATGAACTCATTGACCGGCTGGGAGCTGCCCTATATTTGAGTACCTTTGACCTCACTTCAGGGTACTGGCAGATCTCCCTTACAGATGGAGCAAAGGAGAGGTCAGCCTTCTCCACACCTGAGGGCCACTACCAGTTCTGTGTAATGCCCTTTGGGCTTAAGAACGCCCCTGCCACCTTTCAGCGGCGGCTGGTGAACGAGGTCCTCTCCGGGATGGAGGCCTTCTCTGCTGCTTATCTAGATGACATTGCCGTCTTCAGCAGCAGCTGGGAGGACCATTTGTGTCATCTACAAGCTGTTCTCCAGGCCCTGAAACAGGCTGGCTTGACAATCAAGGCCAGCAAATGTCAGATCGGGCAAGGGTCGGTGGTGTACCTAGGCCACGTGGTGGGAAGGGGAACGGTGCAGCCCCTCCAGGCGAAGATTGAGGCTATCATGGCCTGACACAAGACAAGACACAAACAGAGGTTCGAGCTTTCCTGGGTCTCACAGGATACTACCGTCGCTTTGTGAAGGGGTATGGCACCATTGTGGCACCCCTAACTGAACTTACATCCAAGAAGCAACCCCGGCGGGTAGTCTGGACGGAGGCTTGTCAGCAAGCCTTCAACACCTTGAAGAAAGCAATGTGTAAGGCTCCGGTCCTAAGAGCCCCTGATTTTTCCAAGGAATTCATTATCCAAACAGATGCATCAGAACATGGCATTGGGGCAGTGTTATCGCAACTCAATGAAGAGGGTCTGGATCCACCTGTTGTCTTCTTGTCCAGAAGACTGCTTCCCCGGGAACAGAGGTAGAGTGCCATTGAGCGGGAGGCCTTTGCGGTGGTTTGGGCGCTGAAGAAGCTGCGGCCATATCGGTTTGGCTCGCACTTCCTGGTTCAGACTGACCACCGGCCCCTTCGTTGGCTGATGCAAATGAAGGGAGAGAATCCCAAGTTGTTGAGATGGTCTATCTCCCTACAGGGAATGGACTTCCGGGTGGAACATCGGCCTGGAGCGGACCACGCCAATGCAGACGGTCTCTCTAGGTATTTCCGCCTTAGTGATGAGAACTCCCAAGGGGTTGGGTAGCTCTCCCCACTTTCAGCTGGGGGGGACGCGTGTTAGACCTGTCGGCCCTTTGGGTGGACCCTCCTATTAATTATTTATTTTGTCCTTTTTCTGCCTCCTAACCTTTGTTTTTTTTTATGTCCACTGGAATTTTTGGTGTTGCCTTTTTGGGGCTGGGTGCCATTTTTATCCTTAAGGATTATTTTTTTTGAGGCCTAGGTGCCTTTCTGACTGAATCCACAGGACCCACAAAACGATGGCTTACAACTGCCACCTTTCTGGTTACTGCAGGATCTAGGGCCATAGGACTCTATTAGGAAGTTCCAGAACCTTCTGGCTGGTTCTAGTAGCCAGAGGCTAGTCTATAAAAGACCAGAACCAGGGTGGCCATTTTGAAGAAGAGCTAGGAGTGGTCAGGAGTGGAGGCTACCTGTAGGGAGGGAGGTGCGCTGTAAAAGGAGAGTTGTCTAGTACTGGATGCCCTTGCCTTTTCCTCTGATGCAACCCCCTACTAGCTGACCGAGCCCTGAATCCACTAAACCTGTTTAGGAACACTCGTTCTCATTGAGCTTTTTGAGGGAAACCCCGTAACAGACCTGATGTGAGGGACCTCTGAACCGAGAGAAAAGGAGGGTGGAAAATAGCCGGATTGCTGTGGGATAAAGTTTTTACGATTCCCACCCGGGCTCACCGTCCCTCGGTTGCTGCTGGGAGTTAGAGGACTTTAAGTCTGTCAAGTTGTCCCCTTTGCCCTAATCTGAATTGAACTGCTGACATCGAACGAGGCAAGGAAAGGTGAGAGCTAATTAGTCACCGCCAATGCCCCGGAACTGTGCTTGTCAAAACACGGAGAAGGTGTAACCCTACCTTAGGGCGATTGACCCGCTGAAATCTCCGCTGCTAGGTTGTGCCTCCGGTGTGGACTGGCAGCATCCCCGGGCCCCGTTGAGGAGAGCTGGCGACAAATGAGGGGGCCTGGTTCTAGTGAGCAAAGTGTCAGTTCCCCCTGAGAACGCATCACGGGAGTCTGTGTGTTCTGCCACCCAGCGAGCGCCGGAAGAAGGGGGCTGGAAGCTGAGGAGGGCGGACCGTGTCGCACCCACCCTCTCTGACGAGCGAGAGGAGGGCGGGACACCAGGCCAAGAGAAGTGCTGAGTGAGGCGGTGCAACTTCGGCCCGGTCAGCTGCTGGAATCCCGCAGCGTGTGGGCTGGAGACAAAGCATCGCTACAGAAGTACGAGTGGAGCTAGCGGACAGAGAATTACCCGGCCGAACTACGGTAAGACTGTGAAAGAGTAGGAGGGAGCCCCAGGTGCTGAGGGGGTCTCGCTGCCACCGTCAGAGTTGAAAGGTTCGGCTGGAAAACACGGAGGAGCGCAACAGAGACTGGGGGAAGGTGTTATTAATTGTACTCCTTTTGCCCCGGTTCCTTAAAGGAGGGAAGTCATTTGTCAGGTTAACGCCCATTATGTGAGAACTGCCGAGTACATCAGGTTGTTGGCGAGACTGAGAATGACTGTCCGTTGGAGTTAAAGACCTGGTGGAAGTAATTTCTAAAACACCATAGTAACTTTCTTGCCTAGTAACTGGAACTTAGCTACTTCAGTGTGTGTAGAACTTGTGCATGTTAATGTTAGAAGTCTAGTCATGGTAACAGAGTTCAACAGAGCTGTCTAGAGTTTAATTCTCTTTCAGATAAATAGAGGGGGACTTGCGAAGTGAGTTTGAATATATCATTCATCTGTAAATGAAATGTTTTGATCCAACAAGGTTATTCAGAGAACTAAAAATTAATGAAGCTGGGAAAAATGATAAAAACAAATACCTCAAATGTACTGTCTGAATTGTACGCAGGATATTGATTTTGCAACTAAGAAAGATACAAGAAACTACCTAAAAAGGAAATATAAAGATTTTCTACCTTTCTAAACATGGTGTGGTGAATCCTTTTTGAGTGAAAGGGCATTGGGTTACTACATGGGTGTGATGCAAGTGTAACATTATTACCTTAGAGAAGGCCTTGTCCACTTAATGCCAGGCTACCCCATGTGGACTGGGAACCCCGGGCCCGATTCACAGAACTAACTTAAGACAAAATCCTAAACTTACTACCATTTTCGTATTCACAGAAGGCACTTACTCATTTTGGTATTCACAGAAGACACTTACTCTTTTCGGTATTCACAGAAGTTAGGAGTACTAACTTTAGGACTCCTAAATGTCTTCTGTGAATACGGAAAGTCTTAAAATTAGGATTTTTCTCAGTTTAGTTGTAGTAAAGTTAAGACTCCTAACTTTAGAACTCCTAAATGCCTTCTGTGAATACCGAAAGTCTTAAAAATAGGATTTTTCTCAATTTAGTAGTAGTAAAGTTAGGACTCCTAACTTTCGGACTCTTAAATGCCTTCTGTGAATACCGAAAGTCTTAAAATTAGGATTTTTCGCAGTTTAGTAGTAGTAAAGTTGAGAAAAGTCCTAATTTTAAGACTTTCGGTATTCACAGAAGGCATTTAGGAGTCTGAAAGTTAGGAGTCCTAACTTTACTACTACTAAATTGAGAAAAATCCTATTTTTAAGACTTTCGGTATTCACAGAAGGCATTTAGGAGTTCTAAAGTTATGAGTCCTAACTTTACTACTACTAAACTGAGAAAAATCCTAATTTTAAGACTTTTGGTATTCACAGAAGGCATTTAAGAGTCCGAAAGTTAGGAGTCCTAACTTTACTACTACTAAATTGAGAAAAATCCTATTTTTAAGACTTTCGGTATTCACAGAAGGCATTTAGGAGTTCTAAAGTTAGGAGTCCTAACTTTACTACTACTAAACTGAGAAAAATCCTAATTTTAAGACTTTCGGTATTCACAGAAGGCATTTAGGAGTCCTAAAGTTAGGACTCCTAACTTCTGTGAATACCGAAATGAGTAAGTGCCTTCTGTGAATACCAAAATGAGTAAGTGCCTTCTGTGAATACCAAAATGGTAGTAAGTTTAGGATTTTGTCTTAAGTTAGTTCTGTGAATCGGGCCCCCCAGGTCTAACAGGCACCCTGGGCCGTTGCTTTTGCCATCAACAAGATGTATCTACCCCATCGTATTTTGTCATAGAGGAACACATCCGCAGGGATACCATCGGGTCCTGGCGCTCTACCTCCAGCAACTGCACTAAGAGCTGCTAAAACTTCTTTGTCATTAAAAGCCTCATCAGTATAAAAAACATAACTAACTTCTTCCATTTGATCATCTAACGGGTTACACGCATATTGGGGCCTAAAGTAATTAACCCATCCTTCATGAGAGACATGACTTAGGGGCTGATCAGGTTGGCCCCCTCTGCCTCACTTAATGATATTCCAGAATAATTTGGTATTATTCTGCAAACTAGCTTCTTTTAGGTCCTGCCATCTAAGCTCATCCCATAGGCACTTTGCTTTATGGATAGCTTTTTTGTATTCATATCTTGCAGTACGGACAGTACCCATTTCCCCAACCCTGATAGCCTTGCCAAGGGCCATTTTTGCTTGCATACATTCATTGTTTTACCACCGAAAGGGTTTGGAGTCAGCTAGTTTCTGGCTTCTATGGCGCTTAATAAAGTGGCTACTTGTACTTCTTCTCCTCTCTTGGCCTCCTGGTTCTGGTCCTTCTGGTCTACTTCATTCTACGTATTCTCCTGGTTTTACTGATCCTCCTCTTTGTCTTGGGTATGCTGGGCCTTATGTCCTTGGGGTCTCAGTCATCCTGGTCGACTGTGGTTTTTGGCTGCCTGATCCTCCAGGTTTTTCCCATGGTCCTCCTGCTATTGCTTTCTTCATTATCTTGGAAATCCAGTTCCGTGTGTTCCTAATCCTGCTAATGATCTTGGTCCTCTCCTCCTCCTCCTCCTCCATTCAGTTGTACTGAACTTTTTGGAGAGTCTTGTTCCCTTGTCCTCCTCCTCTGTTTGACCTCCCTTTCACCCTCCTGTTTCTCCCTGTTCATCCTACAGGTCCTCTAGTTATCTGCCTGCTTCTCCAAGTGATCCACACTCCACTAATGTAATCTCATCCAAAGTCAGCAAAATTCACCCTCAAGCCAAAGGGCACACTTAGATGTAGCATGGGTGCATGAACACTATTGGAAATACATTTACCCTTTTTTCCTGTTAGATAGTAAAATACAGACATAATTGGGGTGCTCCTCTAAAACCTGGATCCATGTATGCGCCGGTACATCTGTTTCACTATTAACAGTTGTGGACCAGGATTGCTCAATGTCCCTCTTGCACCCCTGCACACTGTGAACCATGGGAGTACAGAGGAGCCTAAAAGGATAGTGTTTGCTTATGAGAATCAAAGGCAACGTGGAGGCAGGAGCTGCAACACAGAAGATGGGTGACGACTAAAAGCAGTTTTAGGAACACATTTAACTACACAGATGCTAATGAGGAGAATGATCACCTGCAATGAAGACTTGGAAGACTCAAGGGGGGAACAACCTCAAATTATGTATATGGTCAATATGCTATACAACAAAATTCTGTCATGTTTTTATGTTTGTAGCCTGTATTCAAATTTTTATTACAAGTGGAGACTGTCAAAAGAAGGACTTGTAAGGAAATTTGAACATCCTGTCCTTTTAACTGTAAGTGCTCAGACCTAGCAGAAACTGTCCCACTTAGAGCCTCAACATTAATCTACAATTCTCAAGCTTCAAAAACAATAGTTATGTGGAAATGAAAATTGGCAGATTGGAGACGTAATGATTCTAAAAGTGTGTCCACCAAGGTCTACGTCACTCTTGCTTTTTCAGCTAATACAGCTCGCACGTCTCTAACTACGGACTCTTCCCTTTGCTAATATTTGTTTTATAGCAACTAAAAGTAGTATTCTATAATTCCAACACATTATTGATTACCAACATGATACATTTCCAGTGCTCCTCTTAAGACTTCACTGTTTTATCAGTATGTTCGGTCACCAGGAGTGCAATGCAAAGTCATGAGGCTCCTTAGTGAAGGTCGTTTGTAAATTTACTTTTATTTCACAGGGTGTAAGCAGCCTCTTAGACTAGAGAAGATGCAATGGCACACTGTTTGTTATAAGAGGTCACTAGGGCTTTAGTAAGCCCAATTACTGCTTGGGACCTATGTCAGGGCTCTAGTGACTGAAGATCTGCTGTTTTGTTATGATTAACGCATCAAGATGGAGCGTCAGTATGCTCAATTTCACTTCCATAACCAACTTTTACTTACCCAGTATCACAACAACAGGTGAAGCAAATTTCAAAACTGTTGATGTTTATTTAAATTCTAGCACAATTGCTTTGGTACACATTTTTCCTTTATTAATCCCGATTTCATATGTAACAAATACAAATATGCGTTTTGCTTCTCTGGCTGCCTTCATGGATTGTGTACTAATCACAATTGAGCTGGTTCAGTATTTGGAATTAATGTTGGAAAACTATATTCCCTGTAATCCCTTCATCTCCCAAAACACTACACCAGCTCAAAACTGAAATAATTACCAGGCGTGAATGTGTCAAATAGTGGGGAATTACAGTCCGAATTGGTGTGGTGGTTCTATTTCTCAGGGGTACCTAAGGGGCAAACTTGGAATCATACATTTTTCCTACATCCCAAAATTTCTGATACCCACAACATTGGTACTGTCGGGAGCGGAATGCCAATATGTTGGCCCAATGTACACATGATGGAGGCCTGAACCATCTCACAACTCCACCTGTGGTGTAACTAACTCACCAATGGAATCCTGTAGTTCTGTATTCAACGGATTGGTGTCACTACAACGCGGTTTATAACAACGCATTCCGTTATATCGGAATTTTTACAACGCAGGATCCATTACATCGGATGCCATTAAAACGCATGGCATTACATAGCAGATGCTATTACAACGCATGGCATTACATCGTAAGTATAGGTAAGTATACCTTTTTAAAAAAAATTTAATGAAGTTAATTTAATTAATTTAATTTAATTAATTTAATTAAAATACATTTTAAAATAGTAATTAATTTTATTTAATAAATTTAAATCTATTTATTTAAATTAATTTTAATACAAATTGTAATTAATTTTATTTAATTAATATAATGAAATTAATTTAATTTAAATATTTTTTAAATTGTAATTAAATTAAATTATTTAAAATAATGTATTTAATTTAATTATTTTAATTAAGAAATGTAATTAATATAATATAATTAATTTAATTTAACCTAAAAACACCCCTGTACCCCAAAACCCAAACCCTGCCCTGAAACCTAAAAACACCCCTGTACCCCAAAACCCAAACCCTACCCTGAAACCTAAAAACACCCCTGTACCCCAAAACCCAAACCCTACCCTGAAACCTAAAAACACCCCTGTACCCCAAAACCCAAACCCTACCCTGAAACCTAAAAATACCCCTGTACCCCAAAACCCAAACCCTACCCTGAAACCTAAAAACACCCTTGTACCCCAAAACCCAAACCCTACCCTGAAACCTAAAAACACCCCTGTACCCCAAAACCCAAACCCTACCCTGAAACCTAAAAACACCCCTGTACCCCAAAACCCAAACCCTACACTGAAACCTAAAAACACCCCTGTACCCCAAAACCCAAACCCTACCCTGAAACCTAAAAACACCCCTGTACCCCAAAACCCAAACCCTGCCCTGAAACCTAAAAACACCCCTGTACCCCAAAACCCTACCCTGAAACCTAAAAACACCCCTGTACCCCAAAACCCAAACCCTACCCTGAAACCTAAAAACACCCCTGTACCCCAAAACCCAAACCCTACCCTGAAAACTAAAAACACCCCTGTACCCCAAAACCCAAACCCTACCCTGAAACCTAAAAACACCCTTGTACCCCAAAACCCAAACCCTATCCTGAAACCTAAAAACACCCTGTACCCCAAAACCCAAACCCTACCCTGAAACCTAAAAACACCCCTGTACCCCAAAACCCAAACCCTACCCTGAAACCTAAAAACACCCTTGTACCCCAAAACCCAAACCCTACCCTGAAACCTAAAAACACCCCTGTACCCCAAAACCCAAACCCTGCCCTAAAACCTAAAAACACCCCTGTACCCCAAAACCCAAACCCAGCCCTAAAACCTAAAAACACCCCTGTACCCCAAAACCCAAAACCCAAAACCTGCCCTAAAACCTAAAAACACCCCTGTACCTCAAAACCCAAACCCAGCCCTAAAACCTAAAAATACCCCTGTACCCCAAAACCCAAACCCTGCTCTAAAACCTAAAAATACCCAAACACCCCAAAACATATACCTCAGTACCCCAAAACATATACTCCTATACTCATACTTATTTAAAAAATTACTTAAATTAATATATATAATTTATAATATTAAAAAATATAAATAAATTAATTTATTTAAAATTAATAATGATTAAATTAATTATATAATATTAAAAAAAATAAAAAAACATTATATACTTACCAATACTTACGATGTAATGGTATGCGTAGTAATAGCATCTGCTATGTAATATCCTGCGTTGTAATGGCATCCGATGTAATGGAACCAGCGTTGTAAAAGCTCTGTTGTAACAGCATTCCGACGTAAAAGTTGCGTTGTAACAGTGACATACCGTATTCAACCCTCATTTCTCAATAATGTAGTGTTTCATTGCAGCTAATCTCTCATTATGGGATACAGTGTTCATTATGAGTGGATCATTTGGGATTGGTTGAAGTGGCAAGCATGGACAGCAAATAAAGGTCACACTCACCGTGAGCAAACGAAATGCCATATCAGCAGGCAGCTGGGGCTGGAGCCTTTCAACTTCATTGACCAACCAAGGAAGCTCCTTATCTAGTTGCTCCTCTGGCAGAATGGAGGCCAAATGTCCCAGAGTGGTGATGACCTGCCCCCAGACCTGTTAAGATAAATTACACCAGGTTTTCAGTTCCACACACTAGACATTAACTACTAAGAAAAGATGAGCCACATGGGGAAGTAGAGGGTTCCCTGGAGAGGCAGCTGCACTTGATATCTGTTCACTAGGAAGTGATTCTGACATGCAAAGGCAGTGGTTTGTTTCACTGGCAGAATAATCCAATAGACAAAACTGATTCTCTAAAATAGAAATATTATCCATGAATTGTTTTGCTCTTGTCTTATTTGGATGAGGGTTCCCCACCCACTCTCTCTATTTTCTTCCTCTCCTCAGCTCTTTTCAAAAATATATATTTCCCCTGCCTCCTATTCATGGACAGGTTGTGGTAGACATATAAAATACACTACTGCAGCTGCGATTTTATTAAATTGCCCTAGAATCTAATTCTGTCACTTTCTTTTTCAAAAATACTTATTACACTTACTGTTCCCTAATACGTAAGTATTATAGCATGGTTTAGCTTTGATTTTGTTTTATATATCTGACCTGATAGGAATTTGATACTTGGTCGGGTACAATAAAGGTTTTTACACATTTTATTCAGCTACATAAATAGAGATCACAAGTCAGGGTCAAGAGAATGAATTTCATATTTTTTTGTATTTCATCAAATGAAGTATATATGCAAAGGCAGAGGAAGGGGCAGTCAATGTGTATGCATCAGTTATCTCACAAAACGTAACAGCTCTAAACCTTCATTCAATGCGCTCTTTTCTTTCCCACTTTACCAACTCACCTCCTGGAGACTGGGGATGGTTTCAAGAAGAAATACCTTACAGGTTGAGTAGGCTTCAAAGAAAAGTGTGACTAGAGGAGTGTCTACAGTGGAAGCAAACTGGCCTGATAACATCTCAATGACTGCACAAAAATAAAACAATTACAGTTAAGTTCAAAGGCTTAAGTGTTGCATTAATCTACACATGTACCACCTTGTCTGGTAGTGCATAGGACATACTGAGCAAAAACAGTGCAATGCGTCTGCTGATAGGAAATGATTTTTAGCAGGTATTAGACTCAATTCACATAGGTATTCTCTGACTCTCATAGATACTCTAATAGTATCCATTTCGATAATGCATCCTATTGCACTTTTGAAGCATTCTAGACAATATATGGTAATAATTCCACATTACTGCAACTCATCGTATTGAACTAAAATGAAGGAAAGGCAGAATATTTGTCACCAGAGTACTTTTTACATGCAATTAGCAACAAAGCAATTTAGTTTGTACAGTTTTGTTGTTTATGAAATAAGAGTGGAGAAATCAGATTTTGCACATGTTATTACTGTATGACGATATTTGCCCTCTTGGCAAAATTAAAAAAAAGTATGTAAAAATATAAAAGGTGATGCATCCGAGCATTCCTTATCAGTAATTTTGTGAATCATTTTATGTGGTTAACAAAGAAGTGCTGGTTCAGATATCACCAGAGTAAAAAAGTGGTGTAATGATTTTGCACTATTCTGCTAATCAGGCAGGAAGACACTACACTGGTTTTAATCTCACATCTAAATAAACACTGATTCATTCAAATTCCTATTTTAAGCATTGCAAAACGTGTGAAATCACATTGCCCCTTTTTCTGTCCTAATATTGAAAATGTTTAGATGGGAGCAAATCTTGCTTCCTGCATTCTCTATTTTTCAAGAGGCAAAATGGTAAAAAATATATTTACTCCATGATTTGCACCAGTCTAAATCTTTACTTAACACGGTGACTAGTTTGCAATTGTGCGAGCTCTAGGTTGCAACAAGATGTCTGTGCCATTGAAGTTAACAATTACCTCTGGGAAATGATGTACAATTTCTACAGGTTTTAATGCTCCACTTCCTAGGGAGGTAAGTTCACAACATAAGGCCTGATTCAGGCTGTGGCAGATGGGTATCCCGTCACAAACGTGATGGGATAGCCCGTCCCTCTTATTACACATACAATAGGATACAACTTGTCCACCAATCTCTAAATCAAGCCCTTCGTTTTTTATTACTGAAAACAATAGGGTGTTTCCCGGAGGTGCACTATACAGACTAGAGATGTGTTACAGTCATTACATGGCAAACTTGACACAGCAGCTCAGCATGCCAGTTCAATTGGCAAATGTACTAGAAAGTTGTGGAGTTACACATTATGCAGACCAATGTTGCAGTTGAGTTCTGATTTGTGCCACAAATGAAAGTTTAATGCAGATAAGTAATCAGTTGTTGAAAACAATGGGATGAATAGGGACTATTATTATCTGCACCAATCAGACATAAGAAATTGCATCTCTTTGCATGAAGGGTGCTCTCAGGAAATATTACAAAAGTGAACTTAATAAAGGTGTCCTCTCCCCACACTCTCCCAACCATCAAACCAAACCCAACCGCTCCACCAGCGCAGGTGCACACCAAGGCTAAACCAATATTTCTGGTTGATTGTAGAAGCAGTCTTCATTACAGTAAAGAACGTTCTGAGAATCAGATCTAGATATGGTTCCATTTCCGGTCCTGTAAGAGGAAATAAGATAAACAATATTAATTAAACTAAAGACTAATACCAACTTAAGATGATGAGTGTGCTGCAAAGGTGGTGTTGGTCATGAAACATATTGTAAAAAAATCTTGATGCATGGCTTTGTATATTTTCCACCCAGCAGAACATAAAACATAATGCAATATGCGTTAAAGAATGTTTCACATTGTCTTTTCCCAGGATTCACTCGCACCTTTTTATGACGTGATGAAGGAGTTCGGCATTATAGCAGAGTTGCTGCATTTACAGAAATTCTAAATCCTTGTACAAATAAAGGCTTAATAGTTAAGTAGCTGGTTGGTGTAGAGCTGTTTCAGTTTTTAACAGTTTTTCCTCAAGAGACATAATGAAACAAAATCTGTAAGGGACATCTGGTGCTGGTATGTGGTGCTAAAATGTGAATCTACAATGTGAAATTACTAAATTTCAACAAATCTAAAACAATATGTATCATTTGAACATAATAACCAAAATAGCAGTAATACATTTGCATCTTTCAAAAGTGGCTGTCAGTGGACCTGTATTTAAGATGCAACCATTCACTTCTAAGGCCTCTTGCTGGAGTTCCATATTTTGAAGCCTTCTGATGGCATAAGCACGGAGATGCTTGTTTCTTTAATTAGCACTGTACAGAAAGTAATCGTCTTAGAGCTTAATTGAATTACCATTATGACATGGGGTTGCAACACATAGTGGTGCTGTTTTATTTCCTTCCAGTTAATTGTCACTTCCTTAAAAAGATAATTGTTTTAACTATGCGGGCTGAAATGGCAAAGGCATGGGTATGGGCATGGGACTCTATTCTGAATGCCACAATCAGTTTGAAATATATGTAGAAAATAACTTAAATATACCCTGTGGCTTCTTTCCACTTTCAATTTGCATTGTATATGCAATGCTAGTGATTGATCCATTCTCAATCACCACTGTAAAATGCATATATTCACCATACTGTTATGGGTTTTGTACAAAATGTAGAAATACTTTAAACAAGCAATGGAGTAAGGGAACTGAAAGAACAATGGAGTAAGGGAACTGAAAGAACATGTTGCTGCATGCTTCAGAGCCCACTCTGTGTATTTGAGTGTTGTGATGACATGAGCCATAGACAGATAAAACTATTTGCAGACAGACCTAAAATGAATGTAGAATCCGGTAGACTGCCACAGAGCACAGTGTTTGAAAACAACATAGCATTTTTTCACATTACCGTATTGAATTGTCATTTGATGAATGGCCCAAAACACAATCTCCTCTGGAATAGAAGGCACCGTAAACAGATTTACAATCTTAGAAGATATTGACTGTGGTATCCACTTGGTAAGTGTAATTTGACACATTAAAGCCATCCTTTCAAGTTCAGGCGCATTCTCCTAAATATGCAGAAATAGGAAATATTGGTAATTTGAAACATTTGTGACGAACAAGAGGAGAAAAAGAAATCCAAAACAAGTATTAAGTAACATGGATCAGGTATAGAGGGAATATTGTGAAACAGGAAATGCCTGAACAAATCAATAACGGCTTGATTATGAGTTTGGCGGATGCGATACGCCTTCACAAACATGACGGATATCCCGTCCGCCATATTACATGTTCCATCCATAGGATATAATGGAATTGTAATACGGAGGTCGGGATATCCCTCACGTTTGTTATGGAGTAAACCTGTCCTCCAAACTCCTAATCAGGCCCTAAGACTCAATTAACAATACGATAGAAGCGGAGCAGATAACAACAATGTAATCACTCCTTGAAATAGACCAAGTAGAACCAGCAGTTGCCAAAACAGATTGAAAATAAGGCTGTAGCCTGAGATTTCTTGACCCCTAGCAGCAAGAAAGTTTACAGGATAAAAATGGGTCATAATAAAATTATAAAAATATTGGTACCCCCAATGAATGAATAAATAAGTCCATCAAAATATCAGAAATTCTTGTCTTTTCCTAATTTCACATCAAAAAGACTTTTCTTTTTTATAAATGAATGACTTTCTGCACTGCAGAGGTGTCCAAAAGTGACTGATACCATTTAGAATGTGCACCAAATGTATTGCTTGGTAGAGGCTGGGAGGTGGGAGCTATTCGACCTAGTCGCTTTCTGAATTGGCATGGGGCATATATCATCAGAAATAATTAATTCTATTTGGCTATTCTCTAGACCTCGATTACCTTAGTGTTTTCTACTTATAAAATATCTGCACTAGGGGTATGAGTTTGTAAAATATTTAACCTCATTTCAACACAATACTGGCCTTAGAGACTGCAATATCTTTTTGAGTGGAACAAAAGGTAAACTGGCTTTAAAAACACTGAATGATTATTTTTACAAATATTTTACCTATTTTAAGACTAACACAAATGTATTTTTAAACACTCTAATTAGGATGGACTGTCTTAGATAAAAATACATGGAAATACATGATAAAGCACAGTGTCAATAAATCAACAGTACTGTATACATGAACCACATGCTAATAACAATGTGGTGTATTCCAAAATAGGTCTACAGTTGTTTCATCTCCTTGTATATCTTGATAAGAACATGACCTTGCTAGTGAAGTCCTGAAGTCTCAGAGGCCAGAGAGGGTGCAACAGTGAAAGATGTGTGGCACTTCCAAGCTGCTGTTCTGTTTTGTACTGCCAGCATATCGGAACACATTTGGAGGTGGGTATATTACTTAACTTCATCTTCATGGGGATGACTGGGTTTCTGAGACTCTCCGTAGCACCTCCCAAAGTGTGCCTCGGTAGGTGTGCTACCTTTGCACCGCTTCCCTTAGAGTTAGACATCTTCTGCGATCCAGTTTGCCTTTGCCAGTGCTTAGTAATTTGACAGAAACACCTGGACAAAAGTGTTTCCTCATTTGTATGGGCCCTAGCCTCCTAGCAAATGGTGTAATGCATCTTGACACAGTGTGGGGGTGAAATGGGTGCAAGTACAATGCTTGTTACAAAAGGCCCAGCACATGCCTTGGCAGAATCTGCTGCAAAACAAACACCATCTACCTCCTGTGGTTTTTGCTAATCTAGTCCATGATTTTAAATGAGTGCAGCCCCAAACTCTCATCCCCTTTCTTAATCTCTCTTCTCTCAGTTTCTCACACACATAAACAACTACACACACAAACCAGTACAGACATGCACACACATTTCTGTGTGCAAATCATGTACTAAAATAGGCAATTCATTCTACAAAATACAAATCAAGATCTATGAGAGAGCTTCACCTTTGAATCTATTAGTTTGTTATATACAGATTGACTCTATTTTGTGTTCTCAGCTCTTGCCTACCTGTGGAATGTAAAGAAGAATCCGATTCTCGGTGTTACAATATTGCTACCTTTGTTAAGATATTTCAGAAGTTCTTTAGGAGTGGAAATATGGAATTTGGGGCCTGATTTTGTATTTGACAGACAAAGCAGTGTCCTCCAGGGTGTCAGAGGACATTGCGTCTGCCACCCCAATGGTATTTGAGTTGTTATGTTTCAAGCTGACCTCCCAGCGATCATCTCTGTACTTTGAAAGGAACCACTGTCACAGCGCTTTCCATCAAGGTACAAAAGGTTTGGTGGATGGCCATCCTCGGTTTGACAGCCGTTCACCAACTATTTCACTTTTTTTTTTCAGAAACCCCTGAAGCGGCAGTTTCTGAAAAACAAAAGATTCATGACCTCCACACACTGGGAGTTTTCTCCCAAGGTGTGGAGATCATTATTGTTTTTTCCTGTCCCTCACAGGCAAGTTTTTTTGCAGTGATGGGCAAAAGAAAATCATTCTAGGCTTTGGTCGACTGAGCCATCAAGAAATCCACTGATTGGAAAGTTGTAGTCTGCCCACCTGTAAATAAGGCAGGTGGACAAGAGCTTGGAGGGCAGGGTACTCCGTCATATTTGCAACAGTATAACCTGTATGCCAACCTCTAAATCAGGGGCCTAATGTTTGTTATAGTCTTATTAAAGGCTCTGCAAAATATATAAAGATGTGAAACAATCATAGACCTGCGTTGAAATCCACAGGTTTCTCTCCTAGATATATATTGTTACAAAGAAATATTTACTTTGATGAATGCTCATTTACTTTTTAATTTATCTATGTATTTACAGCTTTCTTTTGTCGTTAGTTGTGAAATAAACCTCTCTTTCTTTTACTGTCAATGTGCAGAAAAAATAGAGTGGATAACATTTGAGATTTTATGACTTTTTCCGTTTGACCAGAATAATGTTTTTCTAATGTATAAGGTGTGTTAGATGTATTCATAATTCAAAACCTCTGAACACAATATGCAAAAAATGTATTTAATAATTACAAAAATCACAACCAAGTATACCATTATTTTGCAATAGAATCAGAGATAAAGCAGAACAGTTTTATTGGTGCATTTTGTATGGGTATCGGTGTGGGATGTTGTGTTTATGTTTGAGATAAGCTGTATAGAGTAAATTTTGTGAGACTTATGATTTGGCGGGTATTGAGAGTGACAGTGGTGGTGCAGGAGTTGTTGGTCAGTATGTAGGTATAAATTATAGGATGTCTGATCTGGGGGTTTGAATTTACCACAAGGCAGTTGATTTATTTGAGGGTAATATAGGGAGGGCTCTGCGCTCCACCAGGAGTAACCTTGACTTCTGGGTCTCCCTGCCTTTGTCGGTTGCGGGGCGTGTGGCATTATTAAAAATGATAACCCTCCCCCGTTTACTTTATTACTTTGTTACCCTGCCGATTTGGATACCTGGAAAGTGCTTTGCCCAATTCAACTCCATGGTTTCGAGCTTCCTGTGGGGAACGGGACGAAGAAGAGTGGCTCTGCCGACCATGTGGCGCCCGCGTCGGGAGGGAGGCTTTGCAGTGCCGGATTTTGAGGCTTACTATAATGCGGCCCAGTTCCAATGGTTCACACAATGGCTGGCAGGGAAGCTGGGAATGGAGACAAACCAGAGAAGAAGGGACCTAGAGCTTCGTCACTTGAGTCGGATTTTGCTACAGCTCCCGATGCGGGAACGTGAGGTATCCAGGGATCTGTGGGTCCTGAGGCAATGTTGGTATAGGGCTATATGACGCAATAAAGGGAGCCCGGCATATGCCCCTGAGATCCCGGTGTGGTTCTGTGAGGAGCTCCACCATGGAGGAGATTGACAGCGGCTACATGACTGGGAGGAATCGTGGATCTCCTCCATTGGAGTTCTGTATGAAGATGGTGCACTTTTACTATTTCAAGACCTCATGCAGAGGCACGAACTTACTGCTTAGGACTTTCTCTTGCACGCGGGCGTAACAGCTGCTGTGCGAAAGCACTGGAAAAAAGGGTTAGAGGAACCACGGGTCTTCCTTCCCTGCCAGTATGTGGTCACCTCTGTAGATAGGATCAAGGCGGTGACGTGCTTGTATCGGAGGTTGAGGCAGGGCTTGAGGACACCTCTGGAGGGACTGCGTATTAAGTGGGAAACTGACCTGGGAATGCCTATAGAGGAGAAACCTTGGGAATTGTTAATGGAACGGGCCTGGAAATGTTCCTGAAACACAAGATTCCAACTTATTCAGTTTTATGTGTTTCATCGGGCGTATCTTACGCCTCACAAAATTAATGAGTTTTTTGGCTCCCACGCTACCTGCCCACAATGCAGACTGGAGGGTGCGGTATTCATACACATGTTCTGGGATTGTCCGCTGCTTCGAGGATTCTGGGGAGAGGTACTGGCCAAACTGACGGAGGTGACGGAGAGGGACCTGCAGAATACTCCAGGGGTGTGCCTGTTGCACTGGTTTCCCCACACTTCCTGCAACAAAAACCACCAGTAAGTTCCCAGACCTGGGGTTAGTTCTAGTCAAGCGTGAAATCACTAGCCATTGGAAGGCAGCCACGGCCCCAAGCGTTGCCCGCTGGCTACGTGAGTTTACTAAGTGGGCGGATTTCGAGGGGACGCTCCGCCTCCAATTAGCTCGGAGGACTGACAACGACAAATTGTGGGACTCGGCGAGAGCCTGGGTGGCATTGGTGGATTTGCTCAAGAATCCGACTGAGGATGATGACTGACCTCGCCGGCTATGGGTGCCCTCTTTATTATATGAGACTGCAACAACAGGTAGTGAGTTGAGAGAATGGGAGGTGCGAGCGTGGAAGTGGGAGTGTCCCTCCGGCGGAGATGTGGGCTACTAACATAGGACTAGGGTGGAGTATGCAGAACACATTATGAGCATTACATGCGTGGCTAGGGAAAGCGACATGTCTGAGGGGAGGTGGGTGGTAGGGTTCGGGGGGGGGGGGTTAGAGGGCGGGGAGTTTGAGTTGAAGGGGGGGGATTTTGTTTGTTATTATCCGTGCTGAAACATAGAGGCTGACAGTGCCTGAATAGGCTAAGAGCAACACAATTTAGCCCTGTAGAACTGTGTCTCGGGTTCACTGGGATATAACTTTTGCTATTAGAAAGGCCTCACTCTATATGTGGAACAAATGGATGGACTAACACAGACTTGGCGGGGCTAGGCAAAATCTGGATGGGGATACAATTATTGGTCAAGTGTTGCGAGACTAAGGTAATGAAGTTGCCTGTATCGGTGAATTGTTTGCGCATTGCATAAAAACCTAATAAAATATGTTTTAAAAAAAACAATTATAGGATGTCTGGTGCAGGTGTTAATGTAGGGCACCGAAGGAGGAGGAATGTAGGTACAGAAGTAAGAGAGACTTAAAGAGTAGGCAGTGGCGTGTTTCCTATTGGTGGATTAAAAGCAATGGTCTCCAACTAATCAATCACATTTTACCAGTAGCTCGCAGACTGCCATTGAGTAGCTTGCATATGATAATTGCCTGTCAACAAGCTTGAGAATATACAGGTGCCCACCTGATAACACAGTTATTCAAAACACAGCACCCGTTCCTATGATTTACTCAAACGCTGACAGTGCTTGAGGATGCAGACTACCCTTTTCTGAAAATAATTTCTTCTTTTTCTACTTCTTTCTAGCCTCTTTTTACATGTCTTTCTGTTTTCCTTGCTTTTATGTCTCTCTTTCATTTCTCAATGTATTTTATTCTCTCTTTCTTGCTGTCCTCTTTCTTTATTTTTCCCTCTTTCCCGCTTCCCCCTATTTGTTTACACTATCTCTTTCCTTCCCTCCTTTGTTGTGCATTCTTTTTCAGTTCTCTTTCTTTTTTTCTTATTGGCTTGATATTCTTGATATTTTTCTTTCTTTTGTTCTCATTTCAACCTCTATTTTCAATTTTTCCTCCATTTTCCAGTTCTTTGTTTCTTTCTTACTATGTCTTTCTTCTCTTTTTCAATCTTGTGTCTCTCAGTAATTCTTTCCTTTCTTCTTTCATTTTTTCTTTTTTCTCCAATTTCTGTTTTTCTCTTTTCTTCGTTTATTATTCTATCTTCTACTCTTACTTAATTTTCCTCCTTCTCTCCTTCTTTTTTTTTGTCCTATCTCCATCTTTCTCAATGTCTTTCTTTCTCTGATTGTTTCCTTCTCTCCCTTCTTTTGTTCAGTCTTATCTGTTTTCTCTGCCTTCATCTTCCCTCCTCTGTTATTCTTTTTCTGTATTTCTCCTTTTGGTGGTATTACTTATTGTTCTGTTTCTTTCTTTTTCTCCTTTCTTCATCCACAAGGATCTTTTCTTAATTCCACCTCTGACCTGATCTTCTCCCTTCTTTTTTCTTCTACTTTTTTCTCTTATTTTTTTCTTTCTTTCCTTCCATTGTTTTCTCGCTGTGTTTTTCTTTCTCTCACCTTCTTCCTTTATTCTTTCTCTGTTGTGCTCTTCATTCTTTCGCCTACTTCTTTTTTGCCATGCCTTCTTTCTTCCTGTATTTTCATTCATTCCTTTCCTAGTTTGTTTCTTCGTCTTTCATGTCTTCTTAATTGCTTTCTTCCTTCATTTCCTGCATTTGACCCTTTTCTCTGGGTATTTTGTCCTCGTTGTGTTTTTCCTTTATTTTGTTATTTCTTTTCCTATATTTCTCTTTCTTTCTTTCTTTCTTTCTTTCTTTCTTTCTTCCTTTCTTTCTGTTTTTCTTTCCTGATTTCTTTCTTTATTTTGTCATTCTTTCTTTTTGTTTTATTTATCTTCCTTTCTTATGCTCGTCTCTCTTTCTCTCTCTTTAGGTATTTCAAGAGCAAAGGGACAACACTGATCCTCAGGGACCCCAATTGTAAACCTTTGCGTTACAGCTCCTGTTCTATTAATACTTTATGATCCCTGTATCTGGAATGAAGAACTTAAGGGTACTCTAGGGGCAGTGTTTAAGTTATTTGGTCTCTGTGTGCATTTATAAAATTCCTATATTAGACAGTAGCTCAGGAAAGGTTTGAGACTCCTGATTTAAAGAGTGCTAATTGAACTCTAGGCTGCATGTGATGGGGAAAGAAGTATATGCTAGCTAGTTGTAACTGATGTATTTTGTGAAGCAGGAGTGTAGAACAGCAAACATTGGGATGTAGGTTTCATGTACGATGTAGGTAGTGAAGGTGTGGTATGGAAGTGCAGTGTAGATGCAGGTTATAGTTTAGCTGGTGGTGTCAGATTTCCCTACAAGTATGAGAGTGTCATGCTTACCCTAATGTGCATTGCATAATGATGTTCAGTACACTCATTTTCTACAGGCAGACCATTTAAGGCACACTATTTCTTTTTTCCTCAGGACACACCCTAATATCAATATAATAATTCATCACTATCAACTCTAAAGTACTACTACACCAAACTAAAGGACCTGGAATGATAAAAAACATAACATTCAAACACTAGATAACAAAAAAATAACTGTTGTCTTTTGAGTGCTAACAGCAGAGAAACTCCTTACTATAACTTTTAAAAGGGAATAATTGAATATTGCACCCACAACAGTATCAGAGATGGTAGTTAAAAAGATCAGCACATTGCATTTTACTCCTTCCTAAAGAATTCTTAATGGAAATACATGAGAAACCGGTGTGTACATAACAAAACTGTTTGGACATGCCATATTTCATAGTTAATTACTTTTTTATCTGTGCAATGGTTTTAATTAACTATGCAGTTTACAAATAAAACTGACTTACTTAAACTTACTTAGTTAATAAGGCCATTGTAAAAATAATGTGTATGGATACAGTGTTACATTAAGTGTTTGCAGTTTAATTGAAATAGAAATACTATGGCTGAATTTCAAACTCTGTGAAATCAAATATAACTTCTTGCTGAAGACACAGCTGAACTAGGACCTAATCTATCATATAGGTCCATCTGACATAATGTTACGACACAGTTGCAACTGGTGTCAATGCAGTACTGTACATAGAGTTTTTCTGCTCTGCCTTTAATGAACGGCCCCAAGTGCAAGGTCAACATGTGGCCATACATACTGGATTTTCATACGGTACATCAGCCTGTCTGAGCGCTACTGATTTTCCTGCTAACAGCCCTTATTTTATTAAATCTGTCATCCTTTGTCAAATTTTATTGAAGTTGTACCTGAATAGCATGGTCAGAATATTGACTGACATAATACTCTGTACTAAACATTGTTCATAAACATTATTGCCACATTTAGGACATGATATTTATGTCAAATGTTCGACTATTTTTTAATATTATTAGAATTCCATAGCAGCAAAATAAATAATACATAACTGAACACATACATCAAGACTTCCATCATTGCCCATTTTAAGCCCCCATCCTAACCAATGCCCTCGACATCAAGTTAACATGAGGTACAAACTATATGATACATAATAGACTTAATTACCCCGTCATATACTCCCTCACCACCCCCAAATCATTAACCCTAATCTCCTTTTTTTATTTCCTTTAACAGGATATAAACTGTATTCCTTGTGGTACTCATTGAAAAACTTGGCCCGCCACATCTAAAAGGGTGGAGCCTCTTGCTGTAGCCAAAGTGAGGCAATTGCCAACTGAGCAACCATCGGGGCCATAAAAATAGGATAACGGTGTTCATATAGTAGCTGCCCCTGGCGGAAATCTTCCTCAATACCAAGCAACATCATAGACAGAGAAATTTTAACACAGTCCCGGACAAAAACCTCTCTATAGATTCTATCAGAGTGTCCAATACCGCACATGCAAAAAACAAGTGCACAGTGTCTGCACTATCCTTTCCACAGCTGCAACACTTCCCACCATGCTGCCCCCCCACTTCATCATTTTAAGAGGGGTATGATACAATTTGAATAACATTTTATAATGTTGACTTTTAAGGCTGGCTGCAGGAAAGATCCTCCCTGTCAAATCAATGGATTTTTCCAATGAGATTTCAGGGTTCCCCAACCAAGTTCTCCATCTCATATTATATTTTTCTAGATCATCCGTTCTGCCCTCTAACAGTGTTTTATAAATTAGCTCGATGTTTCCCTGCTGTCTAATAGATTCTACAATTTTAAACTTCATAATGCAAATAGGGTGTTTTCCCAGAAAGTCCCTTACTTGTAAGTATTTAAAACATTGAGTTGTGGGTAGATGGAATTTATCCGCCAACTCCGCAAATAAGTGTAATCTCCCATCATCATGATATAAGTCGCCATGTCAGGTAATCCCCTTCCTTCTCAAGCCTAAGGCCACCTGGTCCCAGAAGATCGGGGGCAGCACTCCTGTGGCATTAGTGGGGGTATACATGGAAAGTACTGGAATCTCAAAGCTTTTCCGTACAGTCTTCCAGACTTTAAACACAGCATTTAATACCTTGAAGTGCGTTCTTTTAAAATAACTGCTGTCCACTCTTTTGAATAGGCAATGCTTTACCTTTGACCCTAGAATCATCTGATAAATTGAGGGGGCTTTGGCCAGATTACTAATCTCTTCTCCAGTACGTAAAATACGTGCATTAACCAAAATACAGGAATAGAAATACAAAGCAAAGTCAGGGGTAGACCATCCTTCTCTTTCTCAAGAAGGAGTCATATATCGAGCAGCCCTACGAGGTTTCCAAGGGGCCCACATAAACTTAGTACAGAGAGATTGTAAATATGTAAATATTGAATTTGTTTATAGGATACCTCCAGGGGCACAGCCCTAAAAAAATACATAACTCGCGGTAAGACATTCATTTTCAGAACGTTAGCTCTGCCACTAATGACAGATGGAGGTTCTCCTACCTTTCAAGTGAGCGTTTTACTCCCCAAATAATATCGCCCCAATTAACCTCAACGATCTCTTTAACAGAGGTACGGATCTTAATACCCAGATAGATAGCTTCCTTAACACACCTAGCATCCCCATCCATTGCTTGACTTGTACATAAAATTTGGGTTTTAGCAGTATTAAGTTTATACCCAGAAACTGCCCCAAAAGTCTGCGCCAGGGATTCTATTTCAGGTATAGCGAGACAGGGATTACAAGTAACAATCGCTATATCATTGGCATAAGCCATTACAGAATGCTGTTCTTGTTGTACTTTACAAGGCAAAATCTTTCTACTTTGTTCTAGCATAAGAATAAAAGGGTTAATATACAGCGCAGATAAAAGTGGTGAACAAGGACAGCCTTGTCGTGTGCCTCTAGAAATTGCGATGGTCTCTGAGTGATATCCCATTGAGCACATTTTCACTGAGGGGAGATGATAAAGGGCGTTTAAAGCACGTATATAGCCCTGCCCGAAACCCATGTGTTGCAGTCCCCATCAGAGGAAATGCCACAAAACCCGGTCGAGTGCCTTTTCGGCATTGAGTAAAATCAGGCCAAGTTCTCGAGATTCTACCTGTGCGATATCTTGGAGAGTAATAACTCTACGCACATGGTCTACGGTCCCTCTCCGAGGTATAAAGATGTGTTTTTTTAACAATACTATTGATGGTAAAATTTTTGCCAACCGTGTGGCCAAGATTTTTGCATAGATTTTACCATCTGCATTAAGAAGAGAGATTGGACGATAAGACCCCGGTAATTCAGATGGTTTCCACTTTTTCTTCAACACACAAATATTGGCCTCGGACCAGGTTCGTGGAATCTCCCCTTTTTGTGAAGTTTGATAAACTTTAAGCATATAATTTTCTATCTCCTGAAAAAAGATGTTAAATACGTCCAAGAGGGGTCTGTCTGGTCCCGCAGCTTTCCCTACTGCAAGAGAATTTATGGCCTGCTCTAATTCCCCCATCCTAATAGGTTCAACATCCGTTTGAGCCAATTGGCCCATAAAGTGGCTGGAAGTCCCATATCTGTCAGAGAAAGGCCCCCAGTATCGTTCTCTGTATATAATTCTGTATAAAAATCATGAAACACTATAAGAATTTCCTAGGGATCAGACACAATAACCCCAGCCGTTCTTTCTTCGTCCTCTTATATTTGCAATTTCTAGGCTAAACATCGGCCCGTGGCCTCGCCATACTCATGACACTCTTGTCTATATGTTTGATATTTTATGGCGCTCTCCTTGCTCCATTCTAGATTAATTGTGGCCTTACATCTCGCTAGATTATTCTGAAGTGGTGTGGTGTTATATCCTGCAGCTAACCCGTTAACTAATTCCTCTTCGACAATCTTAAGCTCATCATAAAAAAACTGCAATGCCTGTTTCACTAATTTACATTTTAAATACCCAAGGCTCTGTGTTTCCCCTCTAAATCCAGCTTTGGATGTATCCCATACAGTCCCTCAGGACGCGGAGTGTCTATTAATTTGCAAAAATTCCTTTATCCACACCTTCATGTGTTCAATACATTTTTCATCCATCAACTGCTTCCTGTCAAATGTAAATGTTCTCGGGGCTACACACCCAGCAAGTGCCGGGATTTCAACTACCATAAGTGCATGGTCCAAGGTCACCCTTGGGTATACACAGATTTTCAGCCCAGTAAACACTGATGTAGGTACAAAACAATAATCAAGATGTACAAGCCTGTTGTGGGGCTGTGAATAAAATGTATATCCTGGGTCTTGCCTATGCCAGCTGTTCCACACATCCAATAGCCCATGATCAGTTAGTAATTGAAATAGAGCCTTGATGACCCGGGGTTTCCTACCTTTATAGTTTCGCCCCCAATTTTGAAAAGCTTCAGAGGTCAAATTTATATTAAGATCCCCACACAAGAATAACAGAATGGGCCATGTAGCAAGCTCCCCATTCAAATATTCCAATATTGGGGCTTCATCAAGGTTAGAGCCGTATATTGTACAGAGGGTAAATATAACCCCCCCTGTCCTACATTCCACAATGGCCCAATGTCCAAACATATCTGCCAAAATATGACCAGTAGCTTGAATAAAAGGTCTTGCTAAAATCGCCACCCCTCTTATCATGCTTGACTGCATTGAGGTTACTAATACTGTGTAGCCTAGTTCTGCTAAAACCTTACGTTTTGCCCATGGAATATGCGTCTCTTGCAGATACACCACATTGGGCTGAATCACCCGAAGCTCTCTGGAGACCCTCTGGGCCTGATTCACAGAACTAACTTAAGACAAAATCCTAAACTTACTACTTTTGGTATTCACAGAAGTTAGGATTTTGTCTTAAGTTTGTCTTAAGACAGACTTAAGACTGACTTAAGACAGACTTAAGACAAAATCCTAACTTAAGTCTGTCTTAAGTCTGTCTTAAGACAAACTTAAGACAAAATCCTAACTTCTGTGAATACCAAAAGTAGTAAGTTTAGAATTTTGTCTTAAGTTAGTTCTGTGAATCGGGCCCTCTGCCTTTTATTATAATTATTTAACCCGCACACATTCAGTGTGCATATTCGAAGGCCTAAATTTGCCATAAATTCAAGGTTGCCATACCTACAGGCCTATATGCAAATCTTTTTAACCCTCTGTACTTTTCTTTGCTGCTATGAATCTTCCTTTTTCTTTTACTTTTACCCCCTACCCTCCTCCTTACCCTCTCCACCACCCTCCCCCCCAACACCACCCCAACAGCAAACCCCACAGCCCCACTACCTCGAGGCTTTAGGACTGTTAGTCCTAGCGGTGACATGCTCCCTACACCCAAAAGTCCCTCCCACACCCGTGAAGTCCCCAACAATTGAACCTAACAAAAAAACCATTAACCTACAGATCAATAGGCCACAGACAGTACGCATACTCATTCTCTTCCCCCATGACATAACCTGTTGCAGCAGCTGGGGGGTATACAACTTCATAAACAAGAGTTATGCAAATAATTAAGCATAAGAGCACAAAAGGAAGCTGCAAATTTGATAATAATTCTATAAACCTAATCCCTCCTTATCCTTCTTTGAGGGTTTGCAGAAACTCTTTCGCCAAAATTTCAGAGGTGAAAAACCTAGTATTCCCTTTATGGATGATTTTAAGTTTGGCTGGTTGTAGTAAGAAAGCTTGGGCCCCCTAAGTTTGAAATGGTAGAATAAGCTGAGGTAATTACCAGCGTTTCTCTACCGTCTGATGGCCGTAATCTGGCCTATCAAAAAATTCAACCCCCTTGCCAACTCTTTTCCTATCGGGGCGGGCCAGATCGGAAACTGCTTCTCGTGCCAAAAAGTTGTTAAATTAAATCAGTATGGCCCTTGGTTTAGCCACTTCTGCCGACTGACCTGGCCGGGCCCGGAAAGAAAAGGGAAAACGGTGAGCCCTCTGAATCCTCTGTCTGCCAGTCCCATTGAGTTCATTCTGGAAAAACCTCAGTAAACAATTCAATAATAAATTTACGAGGGTCCTGTCCTTCAACCCCCTCAGGAATTTGAAAGACTCGCAGATTGTTCCGCCGAGCTCTGTTCTCCAAATCAATACGTTTCCATAGCATATCATACTTCACTGCACGTAAAGTCTCATTCATCGTCTTTTGTGAAGCTAGTTTATCCTCCAAATACGAAATACAGGCTTCTGCCTCGGTAATTCTTGCAGTAAACTCTGAGCAAGTCTTGGCGATGCGCCGTACTGAATTTTGTAATTTACGACAGACATTCTGTGTCCTTTGGCTTTCTAATCGCATTTCCTCCCTGTGAGTCATTACTGTTCGATATATAAGACTCAAGGATACCTCTTCTGATGGCTCTAGTGTTCTCCGCACCACAGAGGGGTCAGATTTATCCGGGGTTCTAACCATTGACTTTTGCAACGGTAAAGAGGAATTGGCAAAGTAGCAAGACTCCTCTGTCAAAGCCCTTTTCTTCCACATTGTCTGGGGGCTTCCCTCCGATGAATCCCTTCCCGTATCCTCAGGAGGTGTAGTACTATGCTCACTCAGTTCATCCCAATGTTGAGCCATAGGCGTTTTCCCATTTCTCATCATCTCCTCACTGGATATATCCGAATGATCTGATAATGACAAGAACTTATCCACAAGATCCACCAGCTCCGCCTCCTTCGTTAGTGAATCTAGGCTGAGTGACTCTGTCCCATTATTACCCTCAATTTTCGCTTCTAACCACAATGTTATTATCATTACAAAGCTTCTGTGGTACAACTGGTTCAGTATCTTGGCAACCCAGTTCCAGGGTTTCACCCCACTGTTGTTCACTCCTGCAGGAATGCGTCCATCCTTTTTACCAGCACCGTCAGCCAGATCCATATTGCTGCCAGATATTAAATTGTCCACGGCAACAGCGTCATACAGAGAAATCTGCTGAGCACCTGAACTCTCCTTCATGATGACCGGGGGGACCAACAACAGCTTCACCACCCAATGTTCCTAGGAGCTTGTCTGTTTGGGGATTCGGAATACCCTGGATCCCCGTTTTCCCACTCTTCCCACCTTTGCCTCGTGAGAAGATTTGCGGGATAGTGCATTTTGCGGGACTGACCATGCCCGTAGAGTTACCACGGGCACAGCTCTCGCCCTTATTTGTTTTACCATTGAGATTAGAGGCTTTCTTACGGCTCAGCGGCTCCGCGGTTTTTCCTACCGTTCCGGAGACAGTTCCAATGGCGGCCACTGTAGCAGCAGCGGTAGCACCATCAGCCAGGGTCTGGGCTTTCCCTCTAGCTCCTTTAGGCGGCATTATCGGTGTTCTGCGATATCCTGTTCTCGACTCTCCAGTAGTTTTGCCTGCAACAGTTGCTGCTTCTCGGCTCGGCGTCTATGCCCGGCCCCTTGCGGATACAATGTATCCAAATCGGATTTTGCTGAGATAATGAAAAATAGCTGTCGCAGAAAACCTGAACATGCCAATAGTACCAGGACTGAGCTTCGCACACCTCGGTAAGTGCTCAGACACACTTTCACCCTCTCGTCCTCTCAATATCCACAGCACATCTTCCTCACGGGTGTAGGAGGACAGGAGCTACCAGCTCACACGACTGAGCTGGCAGCCGCCATCTTGCCTCTGTCAAATGATATTCTATATGTAATATTCTGATATATAGTTCTATTGATTTCTACATTCCCACCCACTGTAAAACTAAGACAGTGTTCTCGTTATAAGAGCTGCTTTATTTCTTGTAGCTCCCATGATATCCCCAATCCAATAAAATCCCTTCTATTTCCTTTGGGTAACTGATTAGACTTTTTCATGTCAGTAATATCTTGTTTTTTTTTGTGCCCCTTTGCGTCTCCCATGCACTACTTCTGCCAGGCTCTCTACTCACATCCATTGTGGCGACAAGTTAATCATCCTGTGCAAATTTTTTCAGATACTTTGAGAGAGCCATCTGTATAACCCTGTTAACCATTCAATCGCAACACTGCTAGTTTCCATACTGGCTGCAGACCATGATGGAACTATCTGGAATAGCAAAGTTCTGACTGAATGATCAGAAGTAATTCTGTTTTGTCCTGAAGGTTCTGAGGTTTTCCAAGACTGAATGAAAGATCACCATCTGTCAGTGAGAACCTGTTGCTTACCGAGTCCGTCAAGATGCTATCCAGAGTGTCAGCAGTCACCAACATGTTGCTCATTGTCACCTCCCTTTGAGTGATGGTAGTATACATACAATGTACAATGGCTAGTTCCTGCAGGAGTGTTAACTGGAAGAAAAAGTACATTTCATACATGTGATTAACAGAGTCAATCAGGAACTTATTCACAAACTGCAACATACTGCAAAATGCTTGTCCCAAAACCTTTGTCTGAAGACATCTGCCTCCACCTCTCTTATCTTTACTACGAGATATTTGCCCTACACATACAACTATAATTTTGTACTACCGGTGGGAGGGATGGGAGTGAGTGGCTGGAAAACAGGTAATAGTTATTACTAAATGGGAGAGCTTTAGGTAAAGGTAGATTTGGTATATATATTAATTAAAATCCAAAGGTTATAGGGAGGTTACAGTTAGGTTCAGATTTTCCACACTCAAAACCATAGAAATTCAGCAGTTATAGCTAGAGTTATCTCAAGTAACTATAACTTGTGCCGAAGGTAATTATAACTCAACCCCGCCATGAACTGTTATCTCATCAACAATTTGACAGCAAAAGTTGCACTGATATTATCAATAATGTCAGAGAAGATGTCACGAGTGAAGTAAAATGTGAGGTGCATGGTGACCTTGCGAGTTATAGTTGCCTTAGGGCACAAGGTATAGTTACTCCCCATTAGTAACAGGGCCGGGCCATGGGGAATGGGCTCCCTAGGGCTTGAATCAGCCCGGGGAGGGGGTCTGCGTGCCCCCTCACCCTTCTTACCTATATCTGTACCCCAGAAGATGGGGTCGAAGGCTGAAAACGGTAAGGGGCCTATGTGCTGCCCTCTCAATATTTTATAAACTGGGCCCCGGGAAATGGGGACATCAGAGTTGGCTCATCCTTGGGAAGTGGGCCACGTACGCCCCTGACCTATATGCATATACAAAAATGAATGTGCCCTCAAGTAATACAACTGGTGCTATGTAAAGCGCTTTGATACTCGATTCGGGTCAAGTTCGCGCTATATAAAACTGTGTAAATAAAAAACACGGGACCTTACCCGCCCAGGGAATTAAAGAAAACAAGCACAGGAGACTGTACTTGTTTATTTTTTTTTGATTTGGCACAGATCCTCTGGAAAATCTGAGAAAATTTTAAATCTAAACATTTTTGCCCAGACACGGTTACCTGGGCCCCCGCAACCAGTACTAGGGGGTCAGAGTATTCCTACCCTGCCCTATTGCTTTTTTTTCCTGTTTTTTTTGTGAGTCGGGCCAAGTCCTGAGTCCCAAGATGTCTACCACTACTTTCTAGTAGAAGTGTTGGCAGCCAATCAGATCTCACCATGAGAACTGTCGGATCTGCAGACCCTTTGCGTCTCTATATATAAATATATATTTGTTTTACTTAAAAACTACTGAACAGATTAAAACCAAATTAAGAGAGCACGCTTTCTGCCAAATTTGGTGTCATTCCATTCAGCAGTTCGGGCTATAGTCACGTTCAAAATTCCTATGGGAAATTACATGAGGAAAAGTTGTTTTGGGTCCTCCTACCTAATGGCAACTGCCAGTAGGTGATTTAAAAATATATGTAAATAAACAAACAAAGGATCCCTATACTCTCAGTCCTTCTTGTAATGGTTGTCTCTTCAGATTTCAAGCCGTGCAGTGTCTCTGGCCATTTTTTGTTGCTCAAGTGAATATGGAGAGTTGATAGATCTATAGATAGATCTATTATTCACTATAAAAACGAAGGGTACAGGAACGTTATAGTTAGGCTCAGATTCCACTTATACAAAATCTGATCTAACTATAACTTACGGGCCCGTAATGCACTGTTTATTACCTCACATATTACATCACTCATGACATGGTCAGTGACATCACTGAGGACATCACTAATGACATTATCCACAGAACTACTCACACACCCTCTCACACTCCTATATAACCTCTCATGCACCCACTCACACACCCACACAATCACTCACAGACCCATACAAGTACTCACACAACCACTCACTCATCAATAAAGCCACACACACACCCACTTATAGTGAAGATTCGTCAAACAACGCCAAAGATATAAACAAGTTACAAAACCCTTTTCCTATGGAAACATGGTCCAATTGTCCAAATTATAACTACCTACTGGCGTCCGCCAGTAGGTAACATGGCATACATCTATATATACATATTGTCAGCATACAAATATTTATTCGGCTATAATCACAACCATACAAGAACATAAAATCATATGTTTATAAAATAGTAAAAACTAGTAGGCTTAACATTTTTTAAAGAAATACGAATGTGTCAACAGTAACAATACATTATATAATCTCATGCATCACATCAAGGTTAATCAGGTCTAGATTGTCTTGATCTCAAAGCAGCATGAAACAACAAAAAGATAATGCTTGATCATCAGGAGCTGCAGATACATAAGTGCCAGGTATCCTTGTGAGAAGTTCAGAACTTTTAGTAACGGGAAAAGGAACTGCTTACTAGGCAAGCTCAAATATTTGCAAAACAAAATGTAGGGTAGCCTGTGGAGACATATTGTTGCATCCACAGGGCCCTAAGTGCCTGAAAGAGACTGACCACTAGATGTGGCCAAAAGATGATGTAGCACGTTAACCTTGAATCTTACCAACAGAAATCTATCCCTTTCATTAGATAGGAAAGAAAGGAAAGCTCCATGCCCTGAACAGTTTTTAAAAATAAATGCCCCTATACAATGGGTTTCACAAGCTCTATGTGTTCATGTTGTAATAAGGGACTTTTGAGAAACAAGTCTCTCACTCTTTTGAGTGCCGGGGGGTTCGGGGAGTAATAATTGCAGTATATGTTCACCCAACCCATGCTGGTAAAAGCTGCCTTCACATAAGCAATCCAAGGGATTTGATGCATGTTGTCAAGGGTCAGACAATCAGACAAAATCAGTCTATTTAGTTGGCATCCCTCCCCAGTCTATATCTTGATCCAGCACAGCAAGGGTCTGAGAGCAACAAGGTCACCAATGTATCTAAAACAAAGTGCCTGACGAACAAAAAAAAGCTGGGTCACTTTGTGGACCCGCAGAATACACCTTAAAATGTATTTTCTGTGAGTTCAATTTTATCGACCGTCATGTAACCCCATACATCACTGTCATATAGCTCCTTGGAGATGCACTTGGACTAAAAAAACTTAATTCGAGGGTCGAGTCACCGTGAGCCCAACCTCTGAGCAACGCTAGCTACACTCCCCGTGGTCTTGACCAAATCACAAGTCTTACCCTCAACTAGGGGTTTAAAACTCATATTAGCATCAAATAGCACCGGCAGGTAAGAGAAAGCTGGGACCTTACCCAGGGTATGACTCCCCACCTTGAAGGTTTTGAAACTGGTGGAAATTCAGCAATGTTAAGAACTCTCTCCGCAAGTTGGGCTTTAAATATGATATGCTCTACCCTGCCTGTCTATGAGTTGAGGTCAATGGGAAGCCTCGCTCCTTTGACAACCCAGCAGAGGCAAATGACTTTTGCAAACACTTTGCTTTCAAGTCATCCTCTTCTAGACAGAACACGCTACAAAGTACTGGATCACCGACTCCTGCTCCTTAGTCCCCTTAGAGCTGATATGGCCTGCAGTATTTGGATTCTCCCTCAAAATAGGGACTACTTCTGCATAACACCTGTGGACTACCTTAGACAGTATGCTTTGCTCATTATTGCCTTCTTATTACTTTTTCCATACAAATGCTGTTTATATGTGGTTGATTCTTCCTTTCTGTTTCAGCTATTCCTCTAGGAACGGGCCACACCAAGCAAACACGTCAACTCTCCCCCATGGAGAACACTGCAGTAGCCTCATTGGGATTGTTTAGTTCTTTGTTTCTCCTTTTCGGGGCTTTATTGGATGTTTTCCTATATAGTGGGGTGGGGGGGGGGATAGGTGGGGGCCCTTTCTGCTTTCTCTTCAGTTTTGTATTTGTTTGTTACCCTTTGCACAACAGGTACACTATATGCCAGCTTATGACATGGCGCTGTTCTTTTCACACCTGTTTACTCTATGCCATCTCAGAAAGAGCCTGGAGAGGAGATAGACATTACTTCCCTTACATGAAAGATATGTGGCATCAATAATCCACGTAAAGGCAAACAAGTCCTCTCATATCTGTCGCGACATAGCCTTCCTTCAGGAAACACGTCTCCTACCCAATGGCGCCCAATCATATGCCACTACTTGGGGTCCCCCTGCTATTTCTCCTGTCACGGCTCTTATTCCTGTGGATTCTGCCCCCTCATACCTAAAAGCAGCCCCTATTCCCTCCATAAATGTCACTCGGACCCGAATGGATGCTATTTAATCCTACAAGGCAGCCTCACTGACAAACGAGTTCTATTAGTCAACATATACGCCCCGAACACTGAGTATCCACAATTATTTCAGGAGTTTTATGCCCATATGGGACATGCAGAGGCCAACTTTGCTCTTCTGGGTGGGGATTTCAACATGGTACATACTCTAGCATTGACTCTAGTACCCATCTGAGTTGTTATCCCCAATCATGGGAAGCACTCCACCTTATATTGCAGACGCTTATGCTCTACAGGATATCTGATGTGCTCAACAGCCATCCACACCTGGTTATACCTTTTACTCTGCCCCACATGATATTTTGACATGGCTAAATTATTGGTTCTTGTCCGCTAATGTTTCACTCTGGACTACAAAGGTAAAACTTCTACCGCAAACTCTATCAGATCATAGCCCTGTTCTCTTAACCCTACAGGTCCCCTATGGATGTAGGTCAGAGCGCACCTTGAGTATCCATCACTAGGCTCTACATGATCCTGTCTTCTGTAGCGAACTCCTTCATTCCATCATCCACTACTTCGCAATGAACTCGGGCAATGTCTACACATAGGCAACCCTCTGGAAGGCCTTTAAAGCATATATCCGTGGGGTGTGCATATCCAAGCATCTGAATATCCTATGAGATATCCACTCGCAACCGCAATGCTTTTAAACCTCCAAGGTATAGACTTAAGTGCCTCCTAAGGCGGCGGCCTCCAACTCCATTGACGTTTAGTATTGTTGACTGAATTTCGCTATCTGGCTGATAGGAAAATGGCATATCTAGGGTAACACACTAGGGCTCCGTGCTATGGTGAGGGGGCGCGCCCGACCGCACTCTTATGCGGATAATCCACCCTAATCGCCTAGGTAGCTATGTCGATGAATTGCGCACCGTCTCTGAGTCCTCTGTTTTTGTTGGCAAAGATGTTCTGGAAGAGTCCCAATGCTATTATGAACTCCTTTATACATCCTGCATGCCTGACAATGCACCAGAGATCCCATCATACTTGGTGGAGATCGCCATAGGTCTGGCCCACTGATGGCCAATGACAATTTTTTAGCAAGATGATTTTTTGCGAGGAGGTCACCCAGGTGATCGACTCTTTAGACAGGTCCAATGGCCCTGGCCTTGATGGCCTTATAAGAGCTTTCTATAAAGCTTTCAAACAACAAGTCACCCACATCTCTTTGCAGTGGTCAACAGGATCTCCTGCCAAACACCTGCTGTAGTTACCCTATTGGATGCCGAAAAGACGTTTGACCCCTTGGAGTGGCCCTTCTTGAAAGAAGCTCTGATCAAACTGGGAATCCCTACCGTGCTCATCTCCTTGGTCATGCTCCTATATCCTAATCCTGTGGCACGCATGGGAGTCAATGGCTCCCTCATGGATTTGTTCTCTATATTGAGGGGGACTAGGCAAGGCTGCCCTTTATCTCGTCTCCTCTACATTCCCTTAATGGACCCTTTGGTCTGCCACCTCTGGAGCGCCACATACATGAGGCTCCCGTGCTTCATTTTTTAAAATATTTTCGGCCGGAGTCACGCTGGGTGTGAAAATCCAGCCCCCCAAAAAAATGCTCTTTTGGCCCTGTGGGACCCTCTGATCAGGCCTATGCGGTCAAGGTGCTTTTACCCTGCCACCTTTTCTTCTTTTTTAATCGTTTTTCTTTCTCCTCATACCAAGTGACAAGATGGCTGTCAACACTTCCTGGTTACAAGTGTTGGCAGCCAATCAGAGGCAAGCTCCACTGTGGCACTTACTGGATGTACTGAGTGGGCTAGTTGGACCTCACACTGAAAAAAACATAGGTTTCAGGGACGTTATAGTTAGTTGGAGATTTCACTCGTACAAAACCATAGAAATAGTCAGTAGACCTAACTTTAACTCGTGCCCATGCAATGCACTGCTTATGACGTCACATATTACATCACTCATGACATGCTCAGTGACATCACTGATGACATCACTGATGACATCTCAAATTTTCCATTGGGCATTCAAGTCACACAGTCCTTAAAATAACAAACAGAGATGTCTGTTCACCATCTGCCTACTGGCTCAACTACTGTCTCCCGATTGGATAGAAAATAGTCAATTGTAACATTAAATTGCTTACATTCTCATGGTTCTGCCTATGTCGAACATTTACTTTTGCCACACTGATGAAGGCTGATTGCTGAAACGCGTACGTGGCCAATAAAGTTATGTTGAAAGCACCGGGAGTGTTCCAGTTGCTTTTTTGGTTGTTGAATGAAATGGGTCACACCCCCGCTAATTGGAGGCACCAGTTGTGAGTTTGGAGGAACTGGTGGGAAACATGTATGGATATATATATATATATCTATCTATCTATCTATCTATCTATCTATCTATCTATATATATATATATATATATATATATATATATATATATATATATATAGATATAGATATAGATATAGATATAGATAAACGAATTACAGTTATTATAATTTAAATACATTTAAGAACAAACAATTAGTAATTTTTAATTCAGATTAAATAAAAATATGCATTTAACTTTCTAGTTGATTTTTTAAATAAATATTGAAATAAATAATTTTGTATTAGCTTATTATTAATAATTTATTTTCAATTTCGTTTAGGTTTAAAAAAAATATAAAATATATTAAAATATTTTCATTAACTTATTTTAAAGATTAAAAATCCCCAATACTACACCGTAGGGAGAACTCTGCCCTGGTGAAATAAGTGTGAAACTTTACCAGTGGCAACTAGTCACTTATAAATTTGCCTCCACCCTCTAGTTTCAAGGATCGAGGATATGCACATTTCCACTGTGTTGTAACTTTACATGTGAAAACGGTGAATAGCCAAAAGCAGTAAAGTTACTACAAAGTCTAAGAGTAAAGGTGCACGTTTGCAGGTATTTCTACTTTTGTGAATAGGGATGATAGTCTTTTTTGACCTGTAATTATTGACCTTTTCTTTGTGGCACATTTTTCTCAATTATCCCTATCCAGAGTAGAAACTAGCCATGCATTCTTACGTCTCACAAACGGCTCCTTTGGATGACACTCAACATAATATTGTAAGGACAAAAATAGCTGACATGAGAGCTTTCCATTCACAGATTTGCTGTAATCAGGAACAGGGTATTTCACAATAAGTCCCTCAAAGCAAGATTCTGGTTACATTTCTGGATTAACCAGAGTGGTTAAATGATCTTCATTTCGATGAGGTTATGTACATTTGTTTTACAGGGATATCTTGAATACCTGGCATGATCCAGTCTTTCTAGTTCTAGGTTGTAGACCCCAAGATCTGAAGTATTTTTACAGCAAACTAGCAGTGTAACTGTTCTTTCTTCACTCCAAGAAAGAATTTGCCATGACATTTTTCAGTGAGAGGTTAGTGTCTGCCATTTTCTCCCACAGTCTCTGACCGAACAGAGTTGAAATGTTCAAACAAAGGTTACAATACTGTTTTCTCTAATGACTCATCCATGAAGTACGATATCAATATGTATACATAACGGATGCTTTAGATGAAAATCTAAATGTGGGGTGGCGTGGCACACGTCAAATACTCAAAGGTTCAAAAATGTAATCTATTTAGGTGCTGGCCGGTCTGCTCCCTCTGCCCTGTGGGGAGTTAGTGAAATGCAAAGTATCAGCTGTCAAGGTTGACAGATTGGCCAACCGCACTCATGTAAGAGGATGTCCTCTTCAAAAGTTTAAACCAAGTAAATCCAAAGTTTCAAAAAGTAATCCAAAGCAATCCAAAGTAATTCAATTAATCCATTGAAATTTATTTGCTGTAATTTCGGTTTGTAGGAAACGTTGTTATCTCACAACATTATAGAAGCTCATAAATTTGCTTTTTTGTAAATGTTCATGACAAATAGTTCATCCACATGCCCAATGCATTTCGTGCTGAAAAGCACTTCATCAGGGGAAAAACATTTCTGTGGGATAATTGAAACAAACATACGTTGGTAACAAGAAACAGGTCGCAGGCTGCATAAAACAAACATTGCAAATCATTTAAGGTGACTAGAACCCATGTGGCCAAATGCTCCGTGCAATAAAACAAAGTGCTCGGTGGGTTATGTGACTTTTGTGCTAATCTCATGAAACAAGTCGAGTAAATGGTACAACAGTTATCTCGGGTGCCTGTAGAATAATTAATCACAGTGCGGTGAAGTGAAAACAAAATTAAAGTGAACGCGCTATTACTCGACTTGTTTCATGAGATTAGCACAAAAGTCACATAACCCACCGAGCACTTTGTTTTATTGCACGGAGCATTTGGCCTCTTAGATGAAAATCTGTCATTCCAGGCACTTGCAACACAACACAGCGATGTAATGCATTACAATACATCTCTGCATCATACTACAACATAATACCACAAAACACACATAGCTGCACTACAGCACAGCATGACACTGACAAACTACACAAGACTGGATAAGTGTGGCTCACTGGTTAGAGGAGGCAGACCTGGAAGCAGAGGTCAGCCTGGGACCAGGGTTCAATTCCCGGCTCGGCGGGGTCTTGAGTCCTAAAATGTCCATGGACTCGACAATTCTCGCTCCGGTGCCTACTCGATTCATGGGTTCACACTCTGCGACTCTGGGCAATAGCTTGCTTAATCTCCACACCAGCCCCTCGTGGCGGGATGCCTGGCTTTCACCTTGCGGATACCCTGCCGGGGTTATCTCACAGGGGAATACCAGGACGGGTTCCCTAAGCAAGCGCTTAGAAACCGCTCGGTGATTTGCGCTATATAAATTCCTGTACATTTACATTTACTATAGTACACTGCACAAAAATATGATATAACACTGCAACACCACACTAACTTACTTATTCTGTACACTATAGCAAAGCATTGGACTACAAGCCAAGACAACCTAACCTTATACAACTCTACTTCACACCACATAGTCCTTTGCAGTACCCTAGGGACCAAAAACATCACACTACAACCCTACACTGTCAGGAAACGGGCTTTTTGCATGTTCCCGCCCCAGTTCTTGCCCCTATTTGAGCACCAGTTGCTGTTTTTTCGACTCTGCACTGAGGCCTGTTAACCTGACCCCAGTGCCAGTGTACTGACCCATTATAAAAGATTTCTCGAATTGGACGACCCCAATTTGCAAGCAGTAACTTACTTGTGAGTCCCTAGTATATGGTGCAGAGTGTGACAAAAGACAAAAAGGCTACCAGCCTCCCACTGCAGACTAGAAGGGTAGTGTTCACAATGCTAGTTTGACTATGGCATTGCCATTAATGGCAAAGCCACCCGTTCCCTTAATGATATATGTAATTCACCCCTAAGGAAGCCATATAGACCCCTATGGCAGGGAGTTGTATATTGTTAAAGCAAGACATATAAGTTCATATAGCCTTAGCAGCAAAACCCTTAAAGTTGTTGTTTTGATGAGGAAAGTTAGTCCGGCTAACTTCTGAATGGGACTACCTTACATCAAATTCAACTTGATGCCCAAATCGAAATTAATGTCACTGTTAAAGTTAGGCAGCTTTTAAAAAGTTGACACTCTGTGCCCTAGCTAGTCCAGTGGCTTTGTGCAAGCCCGGGCCAACAGACAGCTTTCTGCCCACCCGGGGAGACATGTGAACAACTCCAAGGCTTAAGCCCAAAGGCAGTTGCCGCAGAGTGAGGTGTCACCTCCACTCCCAGAAAGGCCAACTGAGGTGTTAGCCCAAAAGACAGGCTCAAAGGAAATGCCCCCTTTAAAGGGTGACAACACACCCGAGCAGGATGACTTTTGTTCCTGCAGACAAGTTGGAGGCAGGGGCAGAGAGGAAAAAACTGTCCTCAAACCTGTTTTCCTGTGGGCTTGACAGTAGCAAGAATATTGCACTCTGGGATTGTGAAATGCCACACATAATTTGAACTTTGTCGCAAAAAAGGAGTGGGCCTACTAGCCCATTGGATAGTGACCACGTTGTCCCCCCAGGCACTTTCCCAGGATAAAATAGGCACCCCTGGCATGCTAAACCTCAGTACACATTGGATTTGGAAAAAGAACCCAACAAAGACTGTCCTCCTGCCCTTGGAATAGCACAAAGAGAGGATTCACTGTTGGAAGGACTGCACCTGCTTCACTTTGGACTAGTAAAATTTGGACTGTGCCTGCGGCTCCCGGCTTGGGAAAACATTGATCCCAGAGCCACATTGAAGCAGTGACTCCAAGGGTTAGTTGGTTGGCCCCCTGGAACAGCACCATGGATACCAAAGTTGAGAAAGCCGAAACCGGCAAAGCAGTATCCTCTTCAAAGGAATCACCACTGACTGCTGTTGGGTGCTCCTAGAGACATCTCCGATGTAGCCAAAAGTTGCACTCAAGTCTGCTGGACCCAGGACAGCTATCAAAGGATTTCTTGCCTTAGAGGGACACTAGCCTCTACCAAGGATATTCGCAGTGATTGCTGTGTCGGGAGAAAAGTAGCCCAGCCGCTGCCGGCCTTCGACTGTCACAAAGAGGATGCCATGGGACCTCACATGCAGTGGCCAAAGTTGCCCCACCTCACCCATGCACCAAGGATTCACCCACAGCTCACCCTTGTCGACTGCACAGCTCCAGGATGATATTTGAACATCTTTTCTGCCTGCATCCCCAGCATAGGACCCACTTCATTGTTCTCTATGGTGGTTGTTTTCTAAAGGCTGGAACTGAACTGAAAAAGGGTCTGGTGGCCAGGTCACTGCCCAAAGTGACCTTAAGTCAGGCTGAAGTTGACAAACTAACTGTTTTAAATATTTAAAAAATTTACAAACTTTTGGTGACCAGTGCTGTTTTGTGATTGTATTGAAAGTTTTTTTTTATTGCTTTCAAAATACATATCTCCGGAACCTCCAATGAAATTTGATGAACATGGATTCTAAAAATGTATAAAAATATGTTCTATTTTCATGAAGTATTGTTGTATCTCTTGTGTGACTTTCTTATTCCATTGTTTGGTGCTCTTAAATGATTTACACTAAGTTCCTTGTAAAAAACACATGCGTTCCTTGTTGACTCCTACCAGTCCTTTCGGGGGCACTTCGATCAGGAGCCTGCATTTTCTTTCCTGCCGTCCAGCTGCCGCTTGTCACAGCACCCGCTCTCCCCCCGCCGCCGCACCTTGCATCATCTGTGTGCGGCCGCTGTGTGGGGGGGCCCTGTGAGTGAGAGGGCAACTACCTCTACCAGCCTGCAACGCGGCCGGAAGCCGCCAATGGGATAACCGCGCCAGGTGGTGCTTAAAGGACGGCCTCACGCCTGGTGGAGCGGGGACCTTGTAAAAAACACCCGCGTTCCTTGTTGACTCCTACCAGTCCTTTTGGGGGCACTTCGATCAGAAGCCTGCATTCTCTTTCCTGCCGTCCAGCTGCCGCTTGTCACAGCACCCGCTCTCCCCCCGCCGCCGCACCTTGCATCATCTGTGTGCGGCCGCTGTGTGGGGGGGGGGCCTGTGAGTGAGTGGGCAACTACCACTACCAGCCTGCGCGCGGGAGAAGCCCGGGACAAGGGCGGGACCATTTGTGACCATTCGTGACTGTTCGAGGCTGTGCTGGGCCATACCATTAAGAGTTTGTGGCGTATGTACTATTTACGATACTTTTAACATATTTGTTTAAATTTGTGGACCTTGAGTACGCGGAATGACACAGTGCGAGGGGGAGGGGTTGGTGGTAGCATCACGGGAACACTAGATCATTTTATCATTAGAGCTGCTAGTGTCCTCGAAAAAGAAATCGCTTTAACTGAGAAACGCTTGTCAATGGAACCACTATACAATAGGCGCTCATCTATGGGAACCATAGCAAAATCCAGCATGCCCCACCAATTTAAACCCTTAGGGGGATATAACTTGGTAACTAATAATGATGGCTCACTTACTTCTATGCCAAATTTAGAACTACTACAAAGTAGTGGCTCTGCAGAAGAATTGGCTGAGTCTAGTGACTCAAATAGCGTAGTCAGCAATAACACCCCACTCCCTAGGACTAGGTCCAAAACCAAAAATATTCCTAACTATGGAGGGAAAACTAATACATGCAAGGAAGTCCCTACTAACAAACTCAAAGAACATAGGAAACCAAGGGCTGATAAGATAAAAACCACATCTGGAAAGGGTGTAAATAAGACTAAAACATCTAGGAGTGTTAGCAGAGCAGTACAGACCATAACAACTATAGATCCTGCCACGTTAACAACCACCCGGGAAACCATAGGTCCTGATATTATTGCGGTTGAACAGGCAAGTCAGGTATTGGATAACACAAGCGGTGGAGAGGGGCTCCTGTTAAAGATGGAACACCTGATGAGGTCGCTTATGTTACCCCTGTATGAAAGGGTAAAGGGGATAGGGGAGAAACTGGAAAAAATAGAAGAAGTTTCGCGGATGAACAATGAGCTGTTGTTGAAGTATGTAAAACCGACACAGACACAGACTCTAAACATTACGAAATCAGTACATCCGCCTAAAAACATGAACAGCCCAGTAGTACTACCCAGTAGACATAAGTCAGCTAAACGCACGCAATCGCCTGTAATACCCGCTACCGGGCACACAGACGTATTAAACAATCCCCTAGTAACTCCAGGGACAGAGAGAACGGAGATACCTATTGTCCCCCAGACTAGGGAATTAGAAACTGGTAATACTCATGGGAAGAATGGGGACAAAAGAGCAGACGAGGCCCTGGGCAAGAACCAGTTGAATCAATCTGATTATCCTGACAGGGCAAGACCAATGAATAAAAATATGCGCATCGATCTGCCACCCGAATCATTCCCATTTACTGTGGTCTTAATAGGGGTTCCAGTTCTAGGAGAGGGAAAGCCAGAAAACTACTTTGAACTGAAAAATAAAGTTAGCCACTGGCTAAATCGGTACAGGCGGATTCCACCATTTTTAGACGGTGAAATTCTCCATGTTCGCAGATTAAGTTGGGTAGGGCAGAGGAAAAAAGATCAAGACGGAGACTGTGTTGTAGTGATTTTAAAGATAGGCGGGTGGTAAACCATATTAGCGGCTGGAGGACGGGAAATCTTGAGAGCAGAATACAAGCAGTAGACCTGGGTTATTTCTATCCCCCACCGCCCATGGCTCAACGCAATATGCATTCACAACACGTACAGGGACGGTGGTATAGGGGCTCTTATAATAACCAGTTTAATGTCCCTATCTATAACCGCTTTGAGTCTCTCTATGCACAAGAAGGTCTTGAAGGAGTAGACTGACGGTGCAAGGAAACTCCCATTTCAATCACTCAGAATCCCCTTGACTTATGCAGAGCTGTAGCAACTATTGGAAAAGGTGATGATGACCTGCCCCTAGCAATAGTAACAACTGTTTCAGAGGACAAATTGGAATTGTCTGTACCAAACATCTCATGGGATAGGCAGGAGGCTAAGAACTATCCAGGGCAATTGGTGGTAGACAAGGGAATACATAATCAAAAAAGCTTAGTCAAAGAACTAACCATACCAGCCTGTGAGCCTAAAAGAGTCATAGCAATTAAGCGGAATAACGACTATGATCTTAAAATACTTAGTTGGAACGTTGCTGGTCTTGAACCCAGATTAATAGATAAAGACTGGGTACACTTAATTTCTATGTATGACATAGTAATGTTCCAAGAAACATGGGCATCACATGACCTGCATATTGATGGGTTCCACTGTTTTAATATAGCGGCCTGCAAGTCTCACTTTGGCCGAGCAGTAGGAGGTTTGTTTGTTGGGTTTAGTATAATGGCTGGGGGGAGCTATAGGAACATAAATACTAATAATCCCAACATACAAGTCATTGAATATAAGCGCCAAGTCCCTTTTTTCTTAATACATTTTTATAATAATGATTTTATTTCTGTTCCAAATAAGAATTTTGTAGCACTTTTTAAATTCATTTCTAAATTAGAGGACAGCCGGGGTAAAGGGGAAAGTCTGGAGACTGTAATGGGCGGAGACTTTAATGCTAAACTTCCAAAGGACACAAGGGACACGGGAACCAGACAGGGGAACCCAGCTAAGCGGAGGGGACTTGAATTGAGAGCCCTGTTAAATGAATATATCATGAGTAATGCAATGGACTTTGGTCAACAACCCACATCCCAGCGGGCTCCTACGCATAGAGGAAGAGTCGGCACCTCAACTATTGACTTTATCTTTGTTTCTCCCGGTCTGGCGGACCGCATACTAGCAACGGAAATTGTGCCAACAGACTTTGGGGACCACAACCCAGTGACAGTTATTCTAAGATTAGCTCAATGACCTGTCTATGGTACCATGCAGGGGGGCGAGGAATATAAGTGTAACCACGGATAGATTGAGGCTAAAATGGAGGGGCCTAGATAAAGATGAGACTATTAAGTCCTTATTAAGGGAGGAGCAGACATCAATTAATTTATGCTCAAATACAACAACCAGAGGCCACGAAGTTATTGCACATTTCACCAAAGTATGTTCTACGGTTAGAACCCTATTGTTAGTACCAGTACCTCTGGGTCAAAAAGATCCGAAGTGGTTTGACCACAATTGCTCCGAAGCAAATAGGAATTTGCGTAAGGCCCTTATAGAGACCCCTCGAATTAGGGCAAATGTCAGTGTGGCTAGGAAAGCCTATAAATTAGCACTAGACAAACGGAGAGGCATACTTCTGGGTGAACGCTGGGAAACCCTGGCCGAAACCGCAGGAGGAAAATGCAGTAATTTATTCTGGCCCGCGGTAAAAGAACTTCGGAACATGGGCCAACAATTAACACCAATAAGTTGCACTATTGCCAGTAGTGTTTGGGAACTACATTTTGCAAAAATGTATGCCCCACCATTAAATAGTTAAATTTTTGAAATACCAGACCAGATTAGAAATCTACAGATAACTCTGGGGGAAGTGGATGAGGCAATTGCCCAGAGTCTTGGGAATAAGGCACCCAGATCTGATGGGTTGCCCATAGACCTCATCAAATGGAAACCTGACCTCTGGGCCCCAATGCTTGTGAATGTTTTTAACAGTTGGCCTCAAGCAATGATGCCCGAAACTTGGGGAACTACTATAATTGTCCCTATATATAAGAAGAGAGATAGGTCTGATCCTGTAAACTACAGACCGATCTCGCTGCTAGATAACACCCTAAAGATTTTGGGACGCGTTATCTACAACAGGATAACGGAATGGATAAAGGAAAGCGGTATTTTATCACCATGTCAATTGGGATTCAGAAGCAGGGTCGGCACAGTCGAACAATGTTTAAATCTTAAATTAATTATTGACAAATATAACATTGCTCGCTCTGCCCCGATTTATTTAGCATTTATTGACCAGTCATCTAGTTTCGATTTAGTTAACAGATCCAAGCTTTGGTCTATTTTATTGGATTATGGATTAGATGATACTTTGGTTCATTTCTTAGCCTTTTTACATACAGATTTAAAATCAAGAGTGAGAATAGAAATGGGAGGGGAATTATCCGGGCTAATCAAAATAGGAAGGGGAGTCAGGCAGGGGTGTGTTTTAGCACCACTGCTTTTTATTATTTATATCAATGGCCTTAGTAACTATCTTGAAAACTCCACCCCGGATGTCCCTACAATAAATGGTAAATTGTTACCCGCCCTCCTTTACGCAGAGGATGCGGTCCTAATGGGCCGCACACCTAACTCGCTGCGTATTTTAGTAAAATGTTTTACGAATTAGATCTGCGGGTTCATTATAAAAAATCTTTTATAATGTCATGTGGCCCAGGGAAAAGACAGTTGAAATCTATACAGGTAGGGGAAGAAAGACTTACCGCTACTCGTATTTTCCCATATTTGGGAGTGGCCTTTGCTGCGAATGGCTCGTGGACTGGGCATTTGGCCCAGGCCACGAGCAAATTCTCAAAGGCCATCAATTCAATTTTAAGCATCCCCAGACCAAAAAGATCAGGCGCCATTAAAGCAATTGTTAAAATGTTTAAATTACAATGTGTGCCCGTAGCTACCTACGGGGCAGAAGTATGGGGCATTGGAAATAACTGTCATATACAGCAGGAAGAAAACCGGTTCTGCAGAAAGCTGTTAAGCATACCAATTTCTACATCTAACTATATTGTACACAGAGAATTAAACTTACCCTTTGTTTCGGACTTTATTAGTGCCCGACCGGTGCTATTTTGGCACTCGGTATGGAGGAATAACTCAGCCACTCTGACCCAAGAAATAATTTCCGACTGTTTAAGTTGTGAAAGGGGGATGGAGATCCCATGGCTTTCGTTTGTTCACAAAAACTTGTGTAAGATAGGGAAAGACAATATTTTCACCAATCCAAACAATGCCAATACGGTGAACAAAACTGAATTGAAGGAAGCACTCTATGCACTTCATACAACGGGTAGAATTAGGACAGAATCAGGAAAAACTACAGTAGTTAGGTACATGGATATGGGACTATACAGATATCCCTTAGCAATGTACCTAACTTTACCGATGTCACATTGGGAAAGAAGTCTTTTGTTCCGATTAAGGGCTGGATCCGTTAGATATCTGTTAAACTTTCCCTTGGGGCACCACCCAAGTCTAAACAAAATAAGCTGCCCCTGTAATGGGCTAAGTAACCAAAATGATTTACATTTTCTCTTTTCATGTAATTTTTATTTGAAATATACTAAATGGCTCTTAATTCCTTTCTTTAAAAAACATAGACCAATCACTCTGGATGAATCCTATCAGTTGCTACTTAATTTGGACAATGAGGAGATAATCTGCCGCATTTGCACTTTCCTAAAAATTGCAGTTCGAGCTCGAAAGATGATGGAAAATGATTAAGTTCGAATTACCAGTGCTTGATTGTAAATATTATTATTATTGTTATTGATTTTATGAATTGTATAATTATATATGTGCTTTTATGAATTCTTTAGAATTCGAATAAAGATTTTTGAAATGAAATGATTTACACTAAGTTCCTTTGTCAAGCTTTGCTGCTCGAAGCCCCAGATACCCAGGGTTGAACAAAGGTGATACAAACAAGCTTGACTGGACCCAAGACAGTTTTTGTGACTGTAATCCATGATAAGGTTTCTAATGCCATATCATATAATACTCTGAAATTCTCACATACATAATATATCATACCATGAGACAACAACATGTTTAAATGAAGCACATTGCCTCTTATTCCCTAGAATGCCCGGTAAAGCAATGGAGAATCACAGTTACCTTTTTTCGATGTTCCAGGATTTTACAACATAACAAGATGTTCTCATTTGAATTTGCAGAAGCAGATGTATCCAAAAAAGCCCTAAGGATGTTTATGTCCATGCGCCGGACAGATTCCATCAGTCGAACTGTAATGACAACCCAGAGAAACAGACACATGTACAAATAATGCCCAAACAGAGGTTACTTGACAATTTTTTAGAAGTTTAGAAAAAAGTGTCACAAGATATTTTTAACTTACAGCAAAATTTGCATGAAATACTAAAGAAAGGACACTTGTCCAAGATGCATTGGTTCTTGTGCAAATTATGTTTCATGTTATTTTCTTACAGATTGATTATATCTGGAATTCAGCGGTAGGTCTTGCCACATTGAGATTGACACTTTGTGTTCATTTTAGACTTTTACTCCAACTGTTAGGATCATAATTAGTTTTTGTACCTCATTCCACAAAACTTACAGGCGCTTAGTTTTAGCTTGCTAATCAGGGTGACAGCTGTTGTGATCTTCCGTCCCCGCCCCGTTCCGCCGTGGCTTTTGCCGTTTGTTGCGGAGGGCGAAAGGACCGGACATACCTGACTAGCACTTGCGGGTTGGGAACAGCTGATGTGTGTGGGAGACGCCCGACTCACTGCTATTTAAGCAGCATGCCGGCGCGGACGTGAGAACACCAGCGGTAGGTCTTGTCACCTATTATTTTGCCCTGCTGCTATTTTTAAAAACCGCATTGAGATTGACACTTTATGTTCATTTTAGACTTTTACTCCCCCTGCTAGGATCGTAATTGGTGTTTGTACCTCATTCCACATGCTTACCGGCACTTCGTTTTAGCTTGCTAATAAGGGTGGCAGCTGTTGTGATCTTCCCTCCCCGCCCGTTCTGCCGTGGCTTGTACCGTTTGTTGCAGAGGACTGAGGGACCGGACATACCTGACTAGTACTTCTGGGTTGGAAACAACTGATGTGTGCGCGAGACGCCTGACTCACTGCTATTTAAGCAGCATGCCGGAGCGGATGCACAAAGGGCGCGCCGCTGGCATGCCAAAGGCAAGCCCGTCTGCGCCCATCCGCGCCTAGATCGGGCCCAGGGCCACCCCCCCTGTCCGTTCCCTACTGATCTTGGGCCCAAGTTTAAAATATACAAGAGATACTCTTGTAAGTCTTAACCCCCAGATGAAGGATTCCTGTCCGCAACTCGATCCTTTGAAAGAGCCTAATGTGTGCCCTCTGTGTGACATGAAGTTCCTCTTCGCCAAAACAAAATGCAGCTTTAACTCGCATCAAGTCCTTTACCCGCAAACAGTTTTGCAAAAGTCCCTCCAGGGCCTACTCCTGAATACACGCTCTTTAATTAAACACAACATTGAATTTGCCGAGCTGCTGGAAGCTCACAATATAGATATGGCATTTGTCACGGAGACGTGGGCAGATGGAACATCTGATCCGGAGCTATCATTAGCCATTCCTCAGGGATACTTATTAATCAGGAATGACAGACAGGATAAGCGGGGAGGGGAAATAGCGATTATTATCAAGGACACCTTGTCGATGAAAAGCTCTACTTCAGGAAGCGGTCCTGATTGTGAACTGCTTTCATTTGGAATCACCATCAGTGAAAACTATATATTTAATGGCATACTGCTGTATAGACCACCAGGGGCTAAGAACAAGTTTGTAGAGACAATAGGTCATATCATCGAGTCTGTCAGGATCCAGCTGAAGCGCCTACCTAGATGGTAAATCGAACAAGGGACTACAAGTCCCACAAGGCTTAGGGGCATAGGAGGTGATTTAGGAGAGATGCGCGCAGGCTTGCGCGCACGTAATTTTGGTGTCACAGTGTTTCTCGGCGATCCGGAGGGAAGACGTCGAACTGGAGAAGCTGACCGTAGTGTTTTCCACAGAGTTCTGGGGAGCGAGGATCCGCGGTATTCCAGAGAGACTTGGTTGGAAGAACTGCGGCCGCATGTAGGGAGAGAAGAGCGGAGCTCTTTCTCTCGAGACTTTACCTCGTACCGCGCTGTGAGCGGAACCTTATTGACAGCTTCGTGAATCTAACGGAGGGTCAGAGGTTACAGCAAAACATTTATGTTTCAAACGATATCGAACATTACCTTAGTGGAAGCGTGTTGATCCCCAGGATAGGAGGAGCGCTTAAGGATTAGGGCTACGAGTTCTTTTGAGTTTTGGATTTGCACGTGCTTCTCACAGAAGAGGAGCGCTGACAATAGTTTCTTAAGTAAAGCGGTTACACCGCGGATCTAAGTACACTGGGTTGTGACTTCAATTGAAATTTAATTCTGAACTTGTATTTACAAGATGGACATGGAGGGAAAAACTGTACAATAACTGATGAGTTAATCAGAGGGAAACATTTAGCAGGTTATGATTTGGTCCACTGGAGTGGTCTGTGTTTGTTGCTGTTTCATTTGGCAGAGGATCTGCATATAAGGTACCCTTTATTTTAGTGAGATCATATTGAGAGTAGAAGTGAAGGGTTAGAGGTGTGTGCTAATCTGTCTGCTTGTGTTTTACAGATCCTTTGTCCCTGCTGTCCCTTCCCGTCCTTTGTCCCCTGCCTGATCCGACTTGAACTCAGTGTAATTCAAATTGAGTTTGGACCGATCCGGAAGCGGAACCCTTATAGCATCACATCGATCCTGAGGAGCCAGAGGAGCATTACAGAATTACGCGCCTACAGATAGGCTGCTCCTCCTGGTCGATTGGTGGCTATAATGACTACGCTTGAGGACGTTATGCAGGCCTTAGAGGTCTTGCAACAGGAGTTAGCGTCATCAAGATTAGAAACCGCAGCCTTACGTGAAAGAGTAGATAGAACAGCTCGTAACCCTTTTGACGTAAGTTCAGCGGCGCTACCCCCGATACAGGTGTCGGTTGCACCCCTAATACCTCTGGCTACACCTGAAAGATACACCGGTGATCCGCACAAAGTACAAGTGTTTCTTACCCAACTGTTGATGCACTTTTCGTGTCATCCTTCCTCTTTCCCCACCAATCACTCACGGGTGGCTTTCGCCATTTCGTATCTTAGCGGAGACGCCGCTAACTGGGCAGTCCCCCTGGTGCGCAATAATGACACAGTGTTGTCAGATTGGGATGAGTTTCATAGCGCATTCGAAGGAGTATTTGACAGAAGGGCTACATCATTTAGTGCTGACAAGGAGTTGTTGTCTTTATGTCAGGGAAAGGGGGAATTGGTCACATACCTGACGCACTTCAATAGACTGGTAGCGGAGGCCGCTTGGCCTGAAGAAAAGCGCATGTCGCTCTTCTATCAGGGCCTATGTGGAGAGCTTAAGGATGTGATAGCCAGGATTGACCCCCAACCACGCACCTGCACCGACCTAGTAAGTCTTGCGTTGCGTTTGGATGGGCGTATTTATGACAGAGGTACGGACAGAGTAACTCAAAAAGAGACACCCCCTAGCGAAGCAGGAAATAAACCTGTGGAGTTAGGTGCGGTAAGAGCGCCGCTGTCACGCACAGAAAGGGAAAATAGGCGAGCACTGGGGCTTTGCATGTATTGTGGAAAAAGGGGACACTGTGCGAGACTGTCCATCTAAACCAAAGACGCAGAACCCATCAGTGAGACCTAAAAGAGCAGCAGTGTCCAGTCTGGGAGCAGAAGTAGAGAGTCCTGAGAACCCACGTTTTGCAGACAGGAGGGGCTTGAAGATACCCTCACTAGTGTCTGACCTGCCATCACCCACAGAGGCTCACATTGTTTTGCATGGAAGTCTGGTGATAGGGTCTCAGGTCCATGAGGTGCTGGCCATGCTGGATTCAGGGGCCACTGGTAATTTTATCGATAGTGGATTGGTCAGGATGTTGTCCGTAGGGATAGTAGACAGGAAGGTCCCGGAGGAGGTGGTGGCAGTGGACGGCAAACCTCTTAAATCGGGGTTGATCACTACACAAACAGAAGTATTGGAATTGACACTGGTAGGGGGGAGCAGTACACATGTTGAAGAGATTGTGTTGAACATCATAGACGCTCCACAATACGAACTGATTCTGGGTATGCCATGGTTTTGTAAACATAACCCGGAAGTGAACTGGGCTGAAAGATCAGTGAGTTTTACATCTGAGCTCTGTAGAGTACAATGTTTGAGTCAGGATGAAACTATAGCAACGGCTTTGGCGTCCTCTTGGTGTGTAGCTACCGTGGTAGAACAGGAGGTGACTCTTCCGGAGGAATACAAGAACTTCGCTGATGTTTTTAGCAAGAAAAAGGCAGAGGTGCTTCCCCCACACAGGAGATACGACTGTCGGATAGATCTGATAGATGACAGCGTGCTTCCTTCATGCAGAGTCTATGCTCTGTCTGAACCCGAAACACAACATCTTAGAGCTTACTTGGACGAATATGTCAAATTGGGGTTTATTCGGCCCTCCAGGTCTCCGGCAGCCTCGCCTTTGTTTTTTATATCTAAAGCAAATGGAGATCTCAGGGCGTGCTGTGACTATAGAGTGTTAAACAAAAACACGGTCAGGAACAGGTACCCCCTGTACCTTATTAATGTGTTGTTGGACCAAGTCAGAGAAGCAGTGATATACACTAGATGAGATCTGCGAGGAGCATACCACTTGGTGAGGATAAGACAAGGGGACGAGTGGAAGACAGCCTTTAAGACCAGGTATGGGCTGTACGAATACCTGGTCATGCCTTTCGGGCTGTGTAATGCCCCAGCGGCTTTTCAGTTCTTCCTGAATGAAGTGTTGTCGGAACTGGTGGATGTCTCTGTTATAGTGTATTTAGATGACATTCTTATTTATTCACAAACAACACAAGATCACTTTCAGCATGTTTGTGAGGTGCTCGAGAGGTTACAACAACAGGCCCTCTTTTGCAAACTGAGCAAGTGTGAATTCGGGGTCAAGGAAGTAGAATTCCTAGGGGTCAATCTTAGCCCATCAGGGCTTTGCATGACAGGACGCAAAGTTAAAGCAGTTCTGGATTGGCCGGAGCCCAAGAATGTTCGTGATGTACAGAGCTTCCTGGGGTTCGCGAACTTTCATCGCAGATTCATCAGCGGGTTTTCTTCAAAGGCGCTACCCATCACGCGTCTGCTGCGAAAATGTGTGGAGTTCACTTGGGACTCAGAGGCAGACAGAGCATTCAGCGTTTTGAAGAAGGCGTTTACTTCGGCCCCGATTCTTAGACATCCAAACCTGGAAGCACCTTTTGTGGTGGAAGCAGACGTTTCTGACATGGCAATAGGTGCGGTGCTTTCTCAAAGGGACAAAACGACGGGTCGTCTGCAAGAAGTTGGACGCTGCGGAGTGTAATTACACTATAGCGGAAAAGGAGCTTCTTTCCATCAAGAAAGCTTTCCAAGAATGGAGGCCATATCTGTTGGGGGCTCGCCATCAGATAACGGTGTACTCTGACCATCGGAATCTCCTGTATATGCAGTCGGCCAGGCATCTCACACAGAGACAGATGCGGTGGACGCTGTTTTTTGCTGAGTACGACTTCTACATCACTTTCCGTCCAGGAGTAAACAACCGCAAGGCGGATGCACTGTCTCGTCAGGAAAGCACCGAAGACCCGAACAAACATGCGCCTAGACCCATAATCCCTAAGGACCGAGTGATCTGTGTTGTGAGAGTCGAGGAATTCCTCACAGAGGTACAGAAAAGCCGCTCTAAGGAACATTGGGAAAAATGGGCAAAAGAGGCTGATGGAAGGAAAATCAGAGCAGGTCTGCCGTTCTTCAAGAACAAGTTGTATCTACCCACTCTGGTGTTACAGAAGAAGGCGTTCAGATGGTGTCACCACTCTCCCTTAGCGGCTCATCCGGGAATCAAGAAGACCACAGACCTGATGCAAAGACAGTTCTGGTGGGAGTCCCTGACTGTCGCAGTCAAGAAATGGGTGATGGAGTGCGAAGTGTGCGCTAGAGCTAAATCAGACCACACAAGAGCTAGAGGTAAGCTCATCCCTCTGCCCACGCCGCCATACCCGTGGCACACCATCAGTCTTGACTTTATCACAGGACTACTGGTAGAAGGGGGTGATTCGGCGGTGTTAGTGGTAGTGGACAGCCTGACTAAAATGGGTCACTTCGTACCGTGTAGGAACCTACCCTCCGCGGGACAGACGGCACAGCTGTTGTTGAAAGAGGTCGTTCATATACACGGGCTGCTAGAGGTGATAGTTTCAGACTGGGGACCTCAATTCGTGGCCAGTTTTTGGAAAACCTGGTGCAAGGCTTTGCAGATTGAGGCGGCAACATCCACATCATTCCATCCCCAAACAGACGGACAGACAGAAAGGCTCAATCAGTCTCTGAAGAAATACTTAAGGTGTTACTCGGAGGAGGCTCGAGAGTCATGGGTCTCAATGCTGTGGTTGGCCGAGCTCTCTTACAACAATGCGGTGCATAGCTTCCCGTAAAGCTGCCGGAGGTAGTGAGAAATCAACCCACAGTACAGGAACGCATAAAGAAACTGTTGTTGCTGCATAAGAAAGTAGCTGTGAATCTGCAGAAAGCGAAGGATGTATACAAGAATTGTGCAGATCGCCGAAGAGTTGATGGACCAGAATACAAGGTTGGCGATCGAGTTTGGCTGTCAACCAAGAACATCAAGTTCAAACTCAGGAGCGTTTTTCATCCTAGGTACATTGGACCGTACGAGGTGGTGAGGAAAGTGAACCCTGTAGCTTACAAGCTGCGCCTGCCGGGTAGCCTGAGGATTCACCCTGTCTTCCATTGTGGGTTGCTGAAACCTGCGGGTCCTGCGAGAAGAAGATCTTTGCCCCCGGTTCTCACCTCGAGGGGTTTGGAATACGAAGTACAAAAGATAAGGGACTCGCAGTATCGCAGGGGTAAGCTGTGGTTTCTGGTATCATGGAAAGGATACACGGAAGAAGAGGATTCGTGGGAACCATGCAGTGATGTGCATGCCCCCAGAGCGGTTAGATCCTTTTACAAAAGGTGTCCAGGAAAGCCGGGCTTTAAAGGCGCTGGAAAGGGGGGCCTACTGTCAGGATACAGCTGAAGCGCCTACCTAGATGGTAAATCGAACAATGGACTACAAGTCCCACAAGGCTTAGGGGAATAGGAGGTGATTTAGGAGAGATGCGCGCAGGCTTGCGCGCGCGTAATTTTGGTGTCACAGTGTTTCTCGGCGATCCGGAGGGAAGACGTCGAACTGGAGAAGCTGACCGTAGTGTTTTCCACAGAGTTCTGGGGAGCGAGGATCCGCGGTATTCCAGAGAGACTTGGTTGGAAGAACTGCGGCCGCAGGTAGGGAGAGAAGAGCGGAGCTCTTTCTCTCGAGACTTGACCTTGTACCGTGCTGTGAGCGGAACCTTATTGACAGCTTCGTGAATCTAACGGAGGGTCAGAGGTTACAGCAAAACATTTATGTTTCAAACAATATCGAACATTACCTTAGTGGAAGCGTGTTGATCCCCAGGAGAGGAGGAGCGCTTAAGGATTAGGGCTACGAGTTCTTTTAAGTTTTGGATTTGCACGTGCTTCTCACAGAAGAGGAGCGCTGACAATAGTTTCTTAAGTAAAGCGGTTACACCGCGGATCTAAGTACACTGGGTTGTGACTTCAATTGAAATTTAATTCTGAACTTGTATTTACAAGATGGACATGGAGGGAAAAACTGTACAATAACTGATGAGTTAATCAGAGGGAAACATTGAACAGGTTATGATTTGGTCCACTGGAGTGGTCTGTGTTTGTTGCTGTTTCATTTGGCAGAGGATCTGCATATAAGGTACCCTTGATTTTAGTGAGATCATATTGAGAGTAGAAGTGAAGGGTTAGAGGTGTGTGCTAATCTGTCTGCTTGTGTTTTACAGATACTTTGTCCCTGCTGTCCCTTCCCGTCCTTTGTCCCCTGCCTGATCCGACTTAAACTCAGTGTAATTCAGATTGAGTTCGGAACGATCCGGAAGCGGAACCCTTATAGCATCACATCGATCCTGAGGAGGCAGAGGAGTAGTAGTAAAATCTTTATTCGGTTTCAGTTTTACATGAAGAACCATAAAAGCATTTGTACATTTCATTTGATTATTTGACATGCATTTTAACAGAACTGGTACATGTTCAATTCATTTAAGAATAGTATCGTTATTACATAATCAAGATAATAAAAAATTATTGTTTTGAATGTTTAGTCTGTGTTTAAAAATACATTTTAAAAAAGTGCTGACAATTTTACATGTATATTCAGAGCTTAAAAATTGCAGCCACAACATGGCAGGGCGACACTTTGTGAGTCCTAAAGTTCTCAACAGGGGAGTTAGCCAATGCTTGCGATGTGCGGAATAGTATTTGCAGAACAGTACGGTGTGAATCGTTGACTGTTCAGATAATTCATCGCACGGACAAGCCATTAGGCTTTCTTCCCAACTATTTCTATTAGGAAAGGCTACGACCCTGTGGAAAATGTTCAACCTAAATCTTGCTAGTAAAAAACGCTCAAAATGTGAATCAATGTAAGTTAAATATGGTTCCATTTCCAGGGTAGTCATGACCGCTAGAGAGTGTTGTACAGATGGCTTCTTGATCTTGACAGTGATGCGTAACTCTTCAATATGGCTCAGCGCCTTTGCCTTTCGCTCTTTTTTTGAAATTTCAGCAATTGTTTCTGGGTTGAAGTAATACTCAGCCATCCCTAAGTCAGTAAGAAGATTTTTTACGTATCTTAGCCAGTCTATTTTTTCGACGCAATCTAGACTCATACAGTCCGCCACAATCTCTTTAGTGAGGGTGTTTTTTGTTGACACCCATATGCGGCGCCATAGAAGTACAGGTTCAATTTTAGCCAGGTCCTCAATATGTGGCAATCCCAACTCTGCATGACAGGCAAAGGTGGATACTCTTTTTGGGACAGCCAGTAAGAATCTCATGAAGGTATTCTCCGCTACCTGCAGGGCTTTTGTATTTTTGTGGCCCCACAGGCCCGCCCCATAAAGTGCAATGGAATGGCATTTGGCTTTATAGATATGGAGTAGTTCAACCTGAGGCTTTTTCCCCAGTTTCTGGGCAAATTTCATGAGAGCCGCGATAGAGCGCAAAAGTTGATGTTTGCGCGCTTCTATGGCCGCTCTCCAGTTGAGCTTCTCATCTATCATAATCCCTAAATAAGGGTATTGGGGGGTTGATTCTAATTTTTCATTATCAAGGAAGATGCTTTTTCCATGTTTCTTTGTTTGGCCTGCTACCATGACATATGTCTTCTTTATATTTATATGAAGATCTAGATCACTCATGAATTTAGCGTAACTGTTCAGAGATTTTTGTAACTCTCGTGGGGTACGTGCTAAGATCACCGCATCATCTGCGTACAAGAGCGCGGGCACCAGGCGATCTTTCACACGGGGCAGGTCCAAGCCCCCCCTCAACATCTCTACCTCAAGACCATTGGTGTAGAGGGAGAAAAGGAAGGGGGCCAGGATGCATCCCTGCCTGACGCCGCGCTCTACAGAAAAGGGTTCTGTCAGTTCACCCCGTACTCCGAAACGCACCCTGGAGGAGGCGCTGGAGTACAGTTCTCTAAGGAAGGTCACAAGAACCATATCCATTCCCATGTTGATCAAGACCGACCATAGCTTTGCATGGGAGACGCAGTCGAAAGCCGCGGAAAGGTCGACATATACTATGTATAACTTCTCGCGCTTTGCCAACACGTACTTTCCCATCAACAGGGCCAAGTTCAGGGCCTGTTCCGTTGTTCCGAGGCCCTCTCGGAAGCCATACTGGATATCCGAGAGGGTCCCGGTATTCGCCGCCCACTCCTGTAAGTGCTGGAGAACCACTCTGCCTAGCACTTTCCCCAGTGAGTCCAGGAGTGAGATCGGTCGGTAACAGAATACCTCCTCTCTATTTCCCTTCTTAAAAATGGGTACCAGAATTGATTGGGTCCAGGATGTGAGTAGTCCACACTTCATTGTGATATCGGACACCCTTTTTATGATAGGGGCCCAGAGATCTAATTTAAATTTGAAGAAGTCAACTGGTACCCCGTCCGGTCAAGGGGCTTTTCCGCTCTTACTTGCATTCACTGCGATTATCACCTCGTGTAGTTCAACTACCAGTGGAATTGGAAATGGGTTATCCTGGTTTAGACTATTATTTCTTTCTATAGAAGCTGCTTCTGGGAGTTTACCAAAAATCTTTGCGAAATGGTTTACCCAGGTTTGTCCCTCAATAGCTACTTCTATGATTGGCTGGTCCTTTGTATCCAACAGGAAGGGTGCTTTCACCACCTTCCAGAATGATTCACTATTTCTACTTAGTTCGGAACGATCCGGAAGCGGAACCCTTATAGCATCACATCGATCCTGAGGAGCCAGAGGAGCATTACAGAGTCTAGTGTTGACTTACAGGAAATTTCTATCTTAGTTGACTTAAACTACCATTTAGAAAATATAAATGACCAATATACAATCTCGCTTCTAGAGCTGATGGCCTGTGTCTTGATGGAACAACTGATCAAGCATCCTACCCATGAGGATGGACACACCCTAGATGGAATATTCATATCTAATCCTCAATTGAAAGTGCAGGAGAGGTTGCCAATCCAATGTTCTGATCATAAGGCCATTCGGTTGGTACTTACCTCGTCCCATCATCTTACTCGTCCTCATTCTGCTCTTAGGACTTTTAAAGGGAGAAATTGGAAGGAAATCAGCCCACAGCAGCTGCAATTAACATTAGCTGCCTCTAAACCGACACTAATGCCCGAAGTAAATACATCCACCAATATTTTTACTAATTGAATAGCAACCGCAGTAAATATTCTAGCTCCAGAAAAAACATTTACTAGCAAACGGTTGAAGAAATCAGAACCTTGGTCTGTGACTCACTGCGCATCCAGAAGCAACTATGCAGACAAGCTGAAAGGCGCTGGACAAAAACTTATACGGAAGCCAAAAAAACGTTTATACACAGTCACTGACCGAATATAAAAAGATGATTCTGGAGAAAAAAAGCAGCCATTTCTCTGAAAAATTGAGCAGGCAGGCAACTCAAGTAAATTACTTTTCTCAACTTTAAAGGAATTAGTGACACTTCCCACCCCACTAGCACTGAATAGCAATGTTACTTTCTGCAATCAACTCGCAGATTCTTTTAAGGACAAGGTGCTTTCTATCTATGATTTCTTCAGTGGAAAAGGCAATTAGCCTCAAGTGAATCAACCCTCTTCACCTACGCGACATCGTGGCCATGGCTTGAATGCTTTTATCCCCCCAAATGTAGAACAGGTTTCGCAGATAGTCAGATTGGTGAAAGCAGGGGCTCCATCCGACCCCTGCCCCCCTAAAATATTCCAACAGGCAGCTGATGAGATCAGCGAGCAACTCTGTATAATTTTCAACGAGATCCTTATGTCCAGCATTTTCCCAGAGGCTTGGAAGAAGGTCTCCATCCTCCCCCTGCTGAAAAAACCTAGACACCAGCGATCACAATAATTATCGACCCATAGCAAGGATTCCGTTCCCAGATAAAGTTTTAGAAAAAATCATAAATCTCCAACTTACGGCCTTTGTTTCCTCAGAAAACCTGCTGGACTCTTCACAATACGGCTTCCGGCAAGGGCATGGTACGGAGACGGCCTTGGTCATGGCAGCAGAGGAGTTTCGCTCTATGCTGGTTTCCGGTGCAAAGGCCGCCTTGATCCTTTTGGATCTTTCAGCGGCCTTTGACACCGTGAACCATGACAGCCTCATTCTAAGGCTTCAGAAGTTGGGAGTGTCAAGCTTAGCACTAAGCTTAATCAAATCCTACCTTAACAATAGGCTACAGTAGGTTCAGATTGATGATTCTTGTTCAAAACATTTTTTCACTGCCTTGTGGGGTACCGCAGGGCTCATCTTTAAGCCCTACGCTGTTCAATCAGTATGTCACCCCCCTAGCTGACGTCATCAGGCAGTTTGGCTTCTCGCTAGTGTCCTACGCCGATGATACCCAGATTGTAGTATCCACCTCAGGCAATCTGGAAGAAACGGCGGCCAGCTTTAATCAGTGTATGACCTGCATGGATCACTCGATGCGGGCAAAGTGCCTAAAGCTTAATGGAAGTAAAACAGAGGTGCTTCTGCTGAGCTCAGACTCCACCATTTGGTCTCAGAAATGGTGGCCCCCAGCTATGGGAATACTTCCCACCCTAGGGTGAAAAGCTAAAAATCTAGGCTTCATCTTCGATGACAGTCTCACCTTCCAACATCACACCAAGGTTGCCTCTCAGGTACATTTAACTCTAAAACTAATTCAGAAGGTGAAACCTTATATTCCCCCACCTGCAGTAAAAACATTGGTAACAACTTTGGCATTGGCCAGACTGGACTATGGAAACACCCTTTATCTGGGCCTTCAGAAACAGCACTTGCTTAAACTGCAGCGTCAAGTCGAAATTGTCAGAACAGAAGTTAAGTAGTGTAAGGGGTAACAGATTCTGAAAACAAGAGCAGTGAGATAAAGCAGCATTAGACAACGTGCAGGTAGGTGTGGCTCCCCGAGGGCCCTGTATATCCAGGTTGTCAAATGACAAGTATTTCATTAAGAAGAAAGCAACGATTAGGTCAGGTGGGGGGACAGTAGGTCCTGTCTAAGAAGTGAACACCAGGTCACTTGACAAAATATATCCGCTTAACCTGACCCAGAACCAGTAGGTACCAAAAAAATGGGGCGAGGCCTAAAAGGTGAAAACATATATGTGGAAAGGGGACCAAATGATATAGCAAAATAATGGTGGAATTATTTGCTCACTTCTAATAAATGTTGATGATCAACTCCAAGGATCTACTTAAAAGCTTCCCATCATACATTTCATATATCAACCTTTTCTAAACTCAAAACCTAAATTGAGATACAAAGCTAAATGTTTGGTATTTTGCATCATTGCTCTATAGGTTGTCTCATATTTTATATTTATTCAAATGTATCAGCGACAGCTTAGTTTATCTGCATGTTAAACTATATTTCGAGCATTTGCATAGTGTACATTTTGCCTTTGGCTTTGTCCTATGGTGCTGTCCGCAATCTGGTGGCTTTCCACGTGATGCAAGTGTTAACAAAGCAGACCAGCCTCTGCTTTATGGAGTAAAGATGTGTTATTGGTATTGTGGGCTGGTCATAATTTGGGTGAACTGGATAGTTAACCCCTTCAGTGCTAATGACAAGGGTAACTCGTCATGGAGTTTCCATTGATTTCAATGGAAAGTCAATGGGAAGAGGGGGATGTACCTTAGCAGCCAAGTGGTTAAGGGTTAAGGCTGTATGTGTTCACCAACAGCGCATACATTCTCCAAATAGCTAAGTATAGGTGTGCATGTGCTTCTGTGTATGTGCTGTGTGTGTAGTGCTTGTAATGTTGGTGCTTTAGGTTGTATAGTGTATCTGAATCTGTGTTCAATGTATGCTAATGTTTTCTGTTGGAGGAGCTACTGTGATAGCCATGATACTGCATGCCTGCAGTGTGTGGCATGCTGAATATGTGGGTGGTGTTCTATTTAATATGTTGTGGAACTCTGTGAGTTTCGTAATCAGTAGGGCTACTGTAACTCACATGCTGGCCAGTTAAATTACATATTTTGTCTGTGTTGAGTTTGTGAAACATGTTCCATCTTATGTGTTCTGTTGGAATTGTGTGGCGTTTCCTAAGTGCAGTTGAGACACCCATGATAACTGATCATAGATTCATCTTGAATGTGTTGAATTTATGTGATAGAGTGCTTAATTTTATTTTGCAGCATTCTGTGGGAGAAAGGCTGACTGTCTTGCTCAGGTTTGGTTATTTCCTGTATCCTACTTCTATGTAAATCTAACTGCTTGAACTACACCTTGCACGTGAGGAAGCCTACGGAGGGAAATGTAAAGAGAATTAGCACTCCCAACAAAGCTTCCATAACTATGCAGACGTAATAAAAGTGCCTCTCATAATAAATTCTAGAGCTGTTACTCTCCATTTTTATAATGAGACTCCTCAAAGGTTATGCTGTGTTAAAGCCCCCGGCATACAAGACAGCATATCCAGGAGCTCTCTAACCTATCCAAAAGGACACCAATGGCATTTGCTAATCACAAAGAGCCTTTGGTCAGAAATTAGGGTTAGTTTGAGGGCACAAGTATCTCTAGATTGAATGTCAATTTCGATTACAGAGTCCCATATGTCTGCACAAACTGAAGAAAGTGGCTCCTCAGATGGTCCTCCCTTCATGCCCCAAGTTGCTGCCGATTGAAATTATAACATTAAATACAATATAATAACATAGTATAAACTAACATAACATAACATAACTTATCAATCTACTAGAGTTTAAAAGCCATGTTTGCTTGAAAGCTAATCAGTTTAAAGATGGATACAAAAATGTCCTGAAACTCGGTAGCTACACGTTTCACTGCCAGTCCTGTAATGCTCCTGGTGAAAAAGGCCCTCCAACTTGGGTCTCCCTATTCCCCCAATTGTATAGTTGTTGCCTGCCTTTCTCTGTTTGCAAAATGTGAATATTTGAGTCAGGATGGGTGATGGGGGACCATGCATGGTCAATTCAACTCGTCTATGTTAGACTTCAGATACAGCTGAACAATTGTTCATGTTATGTGACTATACGTGTGAATTTATGATAAGGTTTTTTTTACCCAGGAATGGTGCAGCTGTTTGTGACTTTTGTATCAAATATAAGAGATTAATATATATAGATTTAGATGGCACTGCTATGGCAGGCTCTTCTAATTTGCCCATGTAGCAAATCACTGCATTTTGTTAGTGAGGCTTACAAGTTGTGTAACTGCTCCTATGCTCCCCATTGGAATGTATTTTCTCCAGGTCACTGTTTTGGACAATAACTTCTGAAGCTATTTGCCACATCTATGAAAGTTCTAAAATGTCAGCATTTTTGGTGGCCCAGCCTACAACTGTTCATTTTGCTTTATATTTCTGGGGTTAGGTACCTCCTATCCACAGCCTAGGAGTTCTGTAAAAATGTGTCCGTACTGAACAAAGATTCCATTTGTGAGCGAGGATTGCTGGGAGCCCAGGCTTCTCATTTTGCCATCAGCATACACTGTCCCTCGGTCTCTGTGAGCCAGGTACTTCCAAAGACACCTGCCGTCTAACGTAGCTCTGCGGCCAACAGCAGCATTTGGCTGCACATGTTCACAGCCCACACTACACTTGATCATCTTTATTGTCCTCATAAGGATTTGGGGGGCCCTGGGTAAGACATCATTTGAGGGCATCTGTACAGTACAAATTTGAAATGTATTAACCATTTCCTACTATTTCAATCCTGCTTGATGCCAAACAATACTAAATCATATGTCACACTATAACAGGAGCACACAATAACAGATTACATATGTCCTGACAGGGATTCCAAAAGTCCTTAAAATGACTCAAAAGAGTCAGTAGTGGCATGAGGTAGAGAGTTTTAATAGAGAAACAGAATAGTCAAAGATCAAATAGTGAGAAAGTTCACTTTCCCGTGGGGCCTCTTGGAAGGTGGGGGCCCTGGGCAATTGCTTAATTTGCCTATGCCTTAAAACGTCTTTGACCATCTTGCCTGGTGATCCAGTGGCCTCCAAGCTTACCACACACATGCCATAAGGCTCCAATAATTTGTCTGTGCTGTGTTTGGTTGTTGAATGACCATTCTGCCGAGGTGGTGCCAGGATTTGAAACACAGCCAGTACCTCCCACCACAATGACTGATGGCCCAACACCCTCAGAAATGAAATACTAAATGATCAATGCCGGCGCCATACATTGTAACATTGAGTGACTGCTGCCTCCATATCCGCATGTACTTGAATATTGAGGGGTTGATTCACCTGCATTTCACGTACTATATTATTACATAATAGATTCAAGGACAGTGTGTTCTGTGCTGAAAATGTACTTTTTACAGAAATGCATTCCTTCATTTCATTAAAACTATAAACAATCAAAGAACTCACACAAAGGGGAAAACGCAGGGGCAGATTTACAAGAAAGTGACCCAGGGGCATATTATCAAGGACCAGTGTTAAAATTATCGCAGTTTTATCGGCAGGAAACTGCAGATAAAACGGCGATAATGGGCTTGATAATACGCCCTTGTTAATTCCCATAGAAGCTTATGTTCTGGTATTAACATGAGCTTCTATGGGAATTAACAAGGGCGTATTATCAAGTCCATTATCGCCGTTTTATCAGCAGTTTCCTGCCGATAAAATGGCGATAATTTTAACACCGGTCCTTAATAATAATATGCCCCTCAGTGCCTAATGCAAGCCACATTGAGTCACTTTCAAAGCACAGGGATGCAACATATTTACAACAATATGTCGCATCTCAGTGCTTCCCTCTGCGCTGGCGTACAAACTGTTGCCGTGAGCCGTGCGTCATGGGGAGATTGTTTTTGTTCAGGAGGGGTTCCCTTCCTGCACAAAAACAATCTGAAATGCCATTTTTCAACTTCTATGTGTGCTGCATTAGCACCCATAGAAGTTGAAAAACTGCATTGTTTCAATGATTGTTGATGTGCCGGAAGGGAACCTTTCCTGTACATAAACAATCATTAGAGGTGATTTCCTCTTGCTATGTGCGCTGCAAAATGCAGCACACATAGAAAGAGGAAAAGAAAACGAGGAGAAATTAATACATTTCTACTTGTTGTGCCTCCCTACGCCTCCGCTGGGGAGGCGTAGAATTCACACTCATTTCCAGATTTATGATTCCTTGTGAATCTGAAAATGTGTCTGGTTCCATGGGTGCTGTGTGTGAACACCCATAGCAACAACCATGGAAAGTCCCTTTCATGCAAAGTGCTGCTTGTAAAGGGGTCATATTTACAAGGACAAGCAAAGTCACACAGGGTGGCTTTTCCTGTCCTTGTAAATATGGAGCGTTACCATGCGCCACCGGTACAACACAAAAAATGATGAACCGGTGTGTCAAGGGGCTTGTAAATCTGCCACTCAGAGTACATTTATGTCTAGTGGCATGAGGTAATGAGGGGTTTTGCTTTCGACCACTTACCTCCCTCAGGGACTGGTCTGCAGCAGCAGATTACTGCCCTCAGGCGGGCTCGCATGCGGAACTACAAGAGAAACAGAAAGAATCATTTGGTCTTTCTCTTTAAAACCAGATTTCACCATTTCATCATATTGATATATAATGTTACACCCTGTGCCGCTCAGCCATTTTCTAGTTGAAATGTAGTAGCTAACTACTGAAGGGAATCCGCTATATTCAAATGCCATGGTCGGGGAACAGTCGGAACACTGTGGTCTAAACCATGAGTGTTCCTACTCCGCTAGATCTACAGCACATACCTTAACCACACATATGCCCTAAGCACGCATATGTGTGGTTAAGACAATATGCATACTAACTGCTGCCTGCTACGGACAAAAGCAAGAAGACCTTGCAGGAAGCGATGAGTTTATTTGTGCTGGGTGTAGTTTTGGGCTGGGGGTTGTTTTGTTGTAGTTTAGTAGGCTGGTGGGGTTGGGGTAGTTTTATAGGCTGGGGGTGAGTCAGATTTTGTTTTGCCGGCTGGAGGGGGTGGGTCGGGTTGGTTTGTTGGCTGGTGGGTGGGTCAGAAGTAGTTTTGTGGGCTGGGGTTGATTCGGTGTTGTTTCACGTTCTATGAGCCTCCTCGGTGAGATGCCCTATATCTCACTCCTGCCTTGAAGGGGAAGTAAATTGTTTCACCAAGTGTAACTCTTTCAATTCACATTGAAGGCCTGTAGTGGAGCGAGCTCTAAACATGATGTTTGTACAACTATGGGAAAGATATCACACCCTACTTTTTTTTTGAAGAAACTAAATTGATTGTCAACAAAATTGAGAACATCTCAAATGACAACTCTTTTCATGAAAGTGAAAACTTTAAAGTAGGCACTATAATTTGCTCACTACTTATCCTCCCGAAGTTTTAAACTAACATTGTAAGTTGGGAAGAAACCGCGGGGCAGATCTAAAAGAAATTAACGCAGCGCGATGAAGCAAGTCATTTTGCTGTGCTGTACTGCGTTCGTTTCAAAGCACAGGGATGCAACATATTTAAAACAGTATGTTGCATTTCTCTTCTTCCCCCTGCGCTGGCACACAAACAGCTGCCATGCGCCGGCGCAGGCATCCTTGCACAGTGGTGCAAGGATGCCTGCGTCATGGGGAGATTGTTCTTGTGCAGGAAGGGGCACCTTCTGACATTCTGACACATTTCCAGATTTACGATTTCTTGTAAATCTGGAAATGCATCAGTGGACATGGGTGTTGCTTGGGAACACCCATATCAACACCCATGTCCCGCCCCTAACACGCAAAGTGTTGCATGAACTGGGGCGATACTTACGAGCACAGGTTAAGTCACACAGAATGACTTTACCTGTGCTTGTAAATATCACTCAGCAGGCTACGCCACAAGTGCCTCATGCAACTAGATGCACCGCGGCACATGGGGATTGTAAATCTGCTCCCATATATTTAGGTCCGATCATTTCTCAGTCATCAAACAAAAACATAGTTCAAAGGTCACTACAAAAACTGTTCTCGCACCCTGTGTTTTTAGTAGGTGACACTATATTGTTTCCTCTCCTGTTTTAAAACATTGCATGTCTTATGTTTTACCTTTGTTAGCTGCAGCTTCTTTTAGAATCAGGACTTAACGTGAATTTTCACTCAAATAGCATTACTCATCTCTATTTCAGAAACTCAAACCCTGATAATGACAATTAAGCATAATACCTCATTTACACTTACAGGCATGAAATCAAAACTCACATTGTTGGACATCCTGAATTGAGTAAAATTCAAATTTCAACTGTGGTTGATGGTGCTCACTCAACTAGACTGTAGACAATTAACTAGGAATCAAGAAAAAAAAGTAATGAGTTGAGTCAAGAACTTCAGTTGTCACAATAATTTTAGAGCAAAGGATTCCATGAGCTGTGAAAGTCGGACATCAGTGGCATAGCCTCCCATAGTAGGAAACAGTATACAATATATTCTTGATAAACACTGGAGATTCAAGACGGGTCTGTGAAATACGACCTTATTTTTTAACATGAATAATTTCTGATGTCTAAAAGGGATTATAAGAGAAAGAACATCATCTCTATATCCAGGGTTCAGTTCAGGGGAGGTGAGAGGAGAAAAGAATACTTGATTCTCACCTATGCTGTTGTTATACTAAATCCCCAAATACCAAAATATTTCAATATAATTTCGCCAAATAGAATGAGAAAACACCTTCACTGCAATGTGCTGTACAAAAGAATTTCTCACTTCTCATCCCTAAAACCCAGACCTTAAGTTACTGTTTTCATAAAAGGATTGGCCTATATCAGAAACTGTGGAGATTCACATTTTCATCAAGTAACACTCCCTTTCTATAAGTGACTACTAAAAAATTGTCTACACTTGGGATGAAACATCTTGGCCCTATGGAACCTTGTAAATGATTTTTAACTATCCATAGTACTTTTGTTACATGGAATCAGCTTCATTTTGCTATATGAGAATAATGCCCTAAAACATCACCTGCTTGTGACAGAACTATTCTCTGTCTACTACAGCGTCATTGTTTAAACATATTTTTGGTTGCTTTTCAAGTTGCAAGTTAAATGTATAAGGGCCATATGTATCATCATCACCATTTGCGATTTCTAAATAGCGATTTTTAAGGAATCGCTATTTAGAAATTGCAAAATGGTATGTATGTAGGAAATCGCTTCTTTTTAGTGATTCCTTAACATTCCTAAATTGCGATTAGCAAATTGCTAATCGCAAATTTCCCATTCATTTCTATGGGCCAGGAGGCCCATAGGAATGAAGCTGAAATTTGCGATTAGCAATTTGCTAATCGCAATTTAGGAATATTTTCAAGGGTGCAGGGGTGTCACAAGAACACCCTGCTGCACCACTGAAAATGACATGTGTGGGCATATGGCGCACATACATGCCCAAAGGGCATGTATGAGCGTCATATGGCACCTTTGGATTTTAAATAAATTGCTTTTTTAAAAGAATTTGCAATTTACCACCAACTAGAAGTTGGTGGTAATTTGCGAATCCTTATGGGCATTTTTGAAATCATTTTTCTTTGATACATTGCATTTAAGGAATCGCACAATTTGCGATTCCTTAAATGCAATCGCAAAACAAGGAATAGCAAATTTTGCGATTCCTTATTTTGCTGCCAAAATGTTTCATACATATCATTTAGCAAATTAGCATTCGCAAAGGCCGAAATGAATGCTAATTTGCTTGATACATATGGCCCTAAGTATGAAGGAAATAGATGGTAAGAACAGCTCAAGATGGCACCTAGGCTGTTCAAAAAGCCTTTAAAATTACCTAATCAGCTAATTTATAAGTTACTGGAGTAAGTATGTAGATGAATCAAAATAAGGAATGGGCAGGTCTCTTGAAGGGATTGTAGTTGGCATAAGAGACTTGTAGGGGAGCATTACACTCCTCCTGTTCGCAGAATGGATGTGTGGGTGACAGTGATATTTTATGAATGCAGGACACCCAGTGCCCCTGTAATAGATTATGTGTGTGTGTGTGTATATCTTTGAACTGTATGTGAGGACAGACGTATTGTGAGAGTTCAATAAGTTGGAGTTGGAGGGTGGAGTTGGAGGGTGGAGTTGGAGGGTGGAGTTGGAGTTGGAGGGTGGAGTTGGAGGATGGAGTTGGAGTTGTAGGGTGGAGTTCGAGGCTGGAGTTGGAGTTGGAGGATAGAGTTGGAGTTGTAGGGCGGAGTTGGAGGGTGGAGTTAGAGTTGGAGGGTGGAGTTGGAGTTGGAGGGTGGAGTTGGAGGGTAGAGTTGGAGTTGGAGGGTGGAGTTGGAGTTGGAGGGTGGAGTTGGTGGGTGGAGTTGGAGGGTGGAGTTGGAGTTGGAGGGTGGAGTTGGAGGGTGGAGTTGGAGTTGGAGCATGGAGTTGGAGGGTGGAGGGTGGGTTGGAGGTTGGAGTTGGAGGGTAGAGTTGGAGTTGGAGGCTGTAGTTGGAAGGTGGAGTTAGAGGGTGGAGTTGGAGGGTGGAGTTGGAGGGTGGAGTTGGAGTTGGAGGGTGGAGTTGGAGTTGGCGGGTGGAGTTGGAGTTGGCGGGTGGAGTTGGAGGGTGGAGCTGGAATTGGAGTTGGAGGGTGGAGTTGAAGGGTAGAGTTGGAGTTTAGAGTTGGAGGGTGGAGTTGGAGGGTGGAGCTGGAGTTGGAGGGTGGAGTTGGAGGGTGGAGTTGGAGTTGGAGGGTAGAGTTGGAGTTGGAGGGTGGAGTTGGAGTTGGAGGGTGGAGTTGAAGGGTGGAGTTGGAGGGTGGAGAGTGGGTTGGAGGGTAGAGGTTGGAGTTGGAGGGTGGAGTTGGAGTTGGAGGGTGGAATTGGAGGGTGGAGTTGAAGGGTGCAGTTGGAGTTGGAGGGTGGAGTTGGAGTTGGCGGGTGGAGTTGGAGGGTGGAGTTGAAGTGTGGAGTTGGAGGGTGGAGTTGGAGGGTGGAGTTGGAGGGGGGAGTTGAAGTTGGAGGGTGGAGTTGGAGGGTGGAGTTGGAGGGTGGAGTTGGAGGGTAGAGTTGGAGGGTGGAGTTGGAGGGTGGAGTTGGAGGGTGCAGTTGGAGTTGGAGGGTCCTATTGGCTATGGCAATGCTTTTGGTAGCAAGCCAGGACAGTGCTGTTGTGGTGCTGAGTGATGATGTGGTTGGGCTGAGTGATGTGGCGGTGTATTAGAGTGATGTGGTGGTGTCCCAGAGTGAATTGGTGGTGTTCCAGAGTGATGTGGTGGTGTCCCTGAGTGATGTGGTGGTGTCCCTGAGTGATGTGGTGGTGTCCCCAAGTGATGTGGTGGTGTCCCCGAGTGATGTGGTGGTGTCCCTGAGTGATGTGGTGGTGTTCCTGAGTGATATGGTGGTGCCCCTGAGTGATGTGGTGGTGCCCTTTGTGTAAAGTGGTGGTGTCCCTGAGGGATGTGGTGGGGTTCCTGAGTGATGGAGGGTGGAGTTGGAGGGTGGAGTTGGAGTGTGGATTTGGAGGGTGGAGTTGGAGGGTGGAGTTGGAGGGTGGAGTTGGAGGATGCAGTTAGAGTTGGAGGGTGGAGTTGGAGTTGGCGGGTGAGTTGGAGGGTGGAGTTGAAGTTGGAGGGTGGAGTTGAAGTTGGAGGGTGGAGTTGGAGGGTGCAGTTGAAGGGTACAGTTGGAGGGTGGAGTTGAAGGGTGGAGTTGGAGTTGGAGGGTGGAGTTGGAGTTGGAGGGTGGAATTGGAGTTGGAGGGTGGAGTTGGAGGGTGCAGTTGGAGGGTGGAGGTGAGGCAGAGGGTGTAGTTGGAGGGTGTAGTTGGAGGGTGGAGTTGGAGTTGGAGGGTGGAGTTGGAGGATGGAGCTAGAGTTGGAGGATGGAGTTGGAGGGTGGAGTTGGAGTTGGAGGGTGGAGTTGGAGTCGGAGGGTGTAGTTTGAGGGTGTAGTTAGAGGGTGTAGTTGGAGTTGGAGGGTGGAGTTGGAGGATGGAGTTGGAGTTGCAGGGTGGAGTTCGAGTGTGCAGTTGGAGTTGGAGGATAGAGTTGGAGGGTGGATTTGGAGGGTGGAGTTGGAGGGTGGAGTTAGAGTTGGAGCATGGAGTTGGAGGGTGGAGTTGGAGTTGGAGGGTGGAGTTGAAGGGTGGAGTTGGAGGGTGGAGTTGGAGGGTGGAGTTGGAGGGTGGAGGGTGGGTTGGAGGGTGGAGGTTGGAGTTGGAGGGTGGAGTTGGAGTTGGAGGGTGAAGTTGGAGGGTGGAGTTGAAGGGTGCAGTTGGAGTTGGAGGGTGGAGTTGGAGTTGTCGGGTGGAGTTGGAGGGTGGAGTTGAAGTTGGAGGGTGGAGTTGGAGGGTGGAGTTGGAGGGTGCAGTTAAAGGGTAGAGTTGGAGGGTGGAGTGGAGGGTGGAGTTGGAGGGTGGAATTGGAGTTGGAGGGTGGAGTTGGAGTTGGAGGGTGGAGTTGGAGTTGGAGGGTGGAGTTGCAGTTGGAGGGTGGAGTTGGAGGGTGCAGTTGAAGGGTGGAGTTGAGGCTGAGGGTGTAGTTGGAGGGTGTAGTTGGAGGGTGGAGTTGGAGTTGGAGGGTGGAGTTGGAGGATGGAGTTGGAGTTGGAGGGTGGAGTTGGAGGGTGGAGTTGGAGTTGGAGTTGGAGGGTGGAGTTGGAGTCGGAGGGTGGAGTTGGAGGGTGGAGTTGGAGGGTGGAGTTGGAGTTGGAGGGTGGAGTTGGAGTTGGAGGGTGGAGTTGGAGGATGGAGTTGGAGTTGTAGGGTGGAGTTGGAGGCTGGAGTTGGAGTTGGAGGATAGAGTTGGAGTTGTAGGGCGGAATTGGAGGGTGGAGTTAGAGTTGGAGGGTGGAGTTGGAGTTGGAGGGTGGAGTTGGAGGGTGGAGGTGGAATTGGAGGGTGGAGTTGGAGTTGGAGGGTGGAGTTGGAGTTGGAGGGTGGAGTTGGTGGGTGGAGATGGAGGGTGGAGTTGGAGTTGGAGGGTGGAGTTGGAGGGTGGAGTTGGAGTTGGAGCATGGAGTTGGAGGGTGGAGTTGGAGTTGGAGGGTGGAGTTGAAGGGTGGAGTTGGAGGGTGGAGTTGGAGGGTGGAGGGTGGGTTGGAGGTTGGAGTTGGAGGGTAGAGTTGGAGTTGGAGGCTGTAGTTGGAAGGTGGAGTTAGAGGGTAGAGTTAGAGGGTAGAGTTGGAGGGTGGAGTTGGAGGGTGGAGTTGGAGGGTGGAGTTGGAGTTGGAGGGTGGAGTTGGAGTTGGCGGGTGGAGTTGGAGGGTGGAGTTGGAATTGGAGTTGGAGGGTGGAGTTGAAGGGTGGAGTTGGAGGGTAGAGTTGGAGGGTGGAGTTGGAGGGTAGAGCTGGAGTTGGAGGGTGGAGAGTGGGTTGGAGGTTGGAGTTGGAGGGTAGAGTTGGAGTTGAAGGCTGTAGTTGGAAGGTGGAGTTAGAGGGTGGAGTTGGAGGGTGGAATTGGAGGGTGGAGTTGGAGGGTGGAGTTGGAGGGTGGAGTTAGAGTTGGAGGGCTGAGTTGGAGTTGGCGGGTGGAGTTGGAGGGTGGAGTTGGAATTGGAGTTGGAGGGTGGAGTTGAAGGGTGGAGTTGGAGGGTAGAGTTGGAGGGTGGAGTTGGAGGGTGGAGCTGGAGTTGGAGGGTGGAGTTAGAGGGTGGAGTTGGAGTTGGAGGGTAGAGTTGGAGTTGGAGGGTGGAGTTGGAGTTGGAGGGTGGAGTTGAAGGGTGGAGTTGGAGGGTGGAGGGTGGGTTGGAGGGTGGAGGTTGGAGTTGGAGGGTGGAGTTGGAGTTGGAGGGTGGAGTTGGAGGGTGGAGTTGAAGGATGCAGTTGGAGTTGGAGGGTGGAGTTGGAGTTTGCGGGTGGAGTTGGAGGGTGGAGTTGAAGTTGGAGGGTGGAGTTGGAAGGTGGAGTTGGAGGGTGGAGTTGGAGGGGGGAGTTGAAGTTGGAGGGTGGAGTTGGAGGGTGGAGTTGGAGGGTAGAGTTGGAGGGTGGAGTTGAAGGATGGAGTTGGAGGGTGCAGTTGGAGTTGGAGGGTGGAGTTGGAGGATGGAGTTGGAGTTGCAGGGTGGAGTTCGAGTGTGCAGTTGGAGTTGGAGGATAGAGTTGGAGGGTGGATTTGGAGGGTGGAGTTGGAGGGTGGAGTTAGAGTTGGTGGGTGGAGTTGGAGTTGGAGGGTGGAGTTGAAGGGTGGAGTTGGAGGGTGGAGTTGGAGGGTGGAGGGTGGGTTGGAGGGTGGAGGTTGGAGTTGGAGGGTGGAGTTGGAGTTGGAGGGTGAAGTTGGAGGGTGGAGTTGAAGGGTGCAGTTGGAGTTGGAGGGTGGAGTTGGAGTTGTCGGGTGGAGTTGGAGGGTGGAGTTGAAGTTGGAGGGTGGAGTTGGAGGGTGGAGTTGGAGGGTGCAGTTAAAGGGTAGAGTTGGAGGGTGGAGTTGGAGGGTGGAGTTGGAGGGTGGAATTGGAGTTGGAGGGTGGAGTTGGAGTTGGAGGGTGGAGTTGGAGTTGGAGGGTGGAGTTGCAGTTGGAGGGTGGAGTTGGAGGGTGCAGTTGAAGGGTGGAGTTGAGGCTGAGGGTGTAGTTGGAGGGTGTAGTTGGAGGGTGGAGTTGGAGTTGGAGGGTGGAGTTGGAGGATGGTGTTGGAGTTGGAGGGTGGAGTTGGAGGGTGGAGTTGGAGTTGGAGGGTGGAGTTGGAGTCGGAGGGTGTAGTTGGAGGGTGGAGTTGGAGGGTGGAGTTGGAGTTGGAGGGTGGAGTTGGAGTTGGAGGGTGGAGTTGGAGGATGGAGTTGGAGTTGTAGGGTGGAGTTGGAGGCTGGAGTTGGAGTTGGAGGATAGAGTTGGAGTTGTAGGGCGGAATTGGAGGGTGGAGTTAGAGTTGGAGGGTGGAGTTGGAGTTGGAGGGTGGAGTTGGAGTTGGAGGGTGGAGGTGGAATTGGAGGGTGGAGTTGGAGTTGGAGGGTGGAGTTGGAGTTGGAGGGTGGAGTTGGTGGGTGGAGTTGGAGTTGGAGGGTGGAGTTGGAGGGTGGAGTTGGAGTTGGAGCATGGAGTTGGAGGGTGGAGTTGGAGTTGGAGGGTGGAGTTGAAGGGTGGAGTTGGAGGGTGGAGTTGGAGGGTGGAGGGTGGGTTGGAGGTTAGAGTTGGAGGGTAGAGTTGGAGTTGGAGGCTGTAGTTGGAAGGTGGAGTTAGAGGGTAGAGTTGGAGGGTGGAGTTGGAGGGTGGAGTTGGAGGGTGGAGTTGGAGGGTGGAGTTGGAGGGTGGAGTTGGAGGGTGGAGTTGGAGGGTGGAGTTAGAGTTGGAGGGCTGAGTTGGAGTTGGCGGGTGGAGTTGGAGGGTGGAGTTGGAATTGGAGTTGGAGGGTGGAGTTGAAGGGTGGAGTTGGAGGGTAGAGTTGGAGGGTGGAGTTGGAGGGTGGAGCTGGAGTTGGAGGGTGGAGTTGGAGGGTGGAGTTGGAGTTGGAGGGTAGAGTTGGAGTTGGAGGGTGGAGTTGGAGTTGGAGGGTGGAGTTGAAGGGTGGAGTTGGAGGGTGGAGGGTGGGTTGGAGGGTGGAGGTTGGAGTTGGAGGGTGGAGTTGGAGTTGGAGGGTGGAGTTGGAGGGTGGAGTTGAAGGATGCAGTTGGAGTTGGAGGGTGGAGTTGGAGTTTGCGGGTGGAGGTGGAGGGTGGAGTTGAAGTTGGAGGGTGGAGTTGGAGGGTGGAGTTGGAGGGTGGAATTGGAGGGGGAGTTGAAGTTGGAGGGTGGAGTTGGAGGGTGGAGTTGGAGGGTGGAGTTGGAGGGTAGAGTTGGAGGGTGGAGTTGAAGGATGGAGTTGGAGGGTGCAGTTGGAGTTGGAGGGCCCTTTTGGCTATGGCAATGCTTTTGGTAGCAAGCCAGGACAGTGCTGTTGTGGTGCTGAGTGATGATGTGGTTCGGCTGAGTGATGTGGCGGTGTATTAGAGTGATGTGGTTGTGTCCCAGAGTGAATTGGTGGTGTTCCAGAGTGATGTGGTAGTGTCCCTGGGTGATGTGGTGGTGTCCCCGAATGATGTGGTGGTGTCCCCGAGTGATGTGGTGGTGTCCCTGAGTGATGTGGTGGTGTTCCTGAGTGATATGGTGGTGCCCCTGAGTGATGTGGTGGTGCCCTTGAGTGAAGTGGTGGTGTCCTCAAGGGATGTGGTGGGGTTCCTGAGTGATGGAGGGTGGAGTTGGAGGGTGGAGTTGGAGGGTGGAGTTGGAGGGTAGAGTTGGAGGGTAGAGTTGGATGGTGGAGTTGGAGGGTGCAGTTGGAGTTGGAGGGTCCTATTGGCTATGGCAATGTTTGTTGGTAGCAAGCCAGGACAGTGCTGTTGTGGTGCTGAGTGATGATGTGGTTGGGCTGAGTGATGTGGCGGTGTATTAGAGTGATGTGGAGGTGTCCCAGAGTGAATTGGTGGTGTCCCAGAGTGAATTGGTGGTGTTCCAGAGGGATGTGGTGGTGCCCCTGAGTGGTGTGGTGGTGTCCCCGAGTGATGTGGTGGTGTCCCTGAGTGATGTGGTGGTGTCCCTGGGTGATGTGGTGGTGTCCCTGAGTGATGTGGTGGTGCCCCTGAGTGATGTCGTGGTGCCCTTGAGTGAAGTGGTGGTGTCCCTGAGGGATGTGGTGGGGTTCCTGAGTGATGGAGGGTGGAGTTGGAGGGTGGAGTTAGAGGGTGGATTTGGAGGGTGGAGTTGGAGGGTGGAGTTGGAGGGTGGAGTTGGAGTTGGTGGGTGGAGTTGAAGGGTGGAGTTGGAGTGTGGAGTTGGAGGGTGGAGGGTGGGTTGGAGGGTGGAGGTTGGAGTTGGAGCGTGGAGTTGGAGGGTGGAGTTGGAGGGTGGAGTTGAAGGCTGCAGTTGGATTTGGAGGGTGGAGTTGGAGTTGGCGGGTGGAGTTGGAGGGTGGAGTTGAAGTCGGAGGGTGGAGTTGGAGGGTGGAGTTGGAGGGTGCAGTTGGAGGGTAGAGTTGGAGGGTGGAGTTGGAGGGTGGAGTTGGAGGGTGGAATTGGAGTTGGAGGTTGGAGTTGGAGTTGGAGGGTGGAGTTGGAGTTGGACAGTGGAGTTGGAGTTGGAGGGTGCAGTTGGAGGGTGGAGTTGGAGTCGGAGGGTGTAGTTGGAGGGTGTAGTTGTAGTGTGGAGTTGGAGTTGGTGGAGTTGGAGGGTGGAGTTGTAGGGTGGAGTTAGAGTTGGAGGGTGGAGTTGAAGGGTAGAGTTGGAGGGTGGAGTTGGAGGGTGGAGGGTGGGTTGGAGGGTGGAGGTTAGAGTTGGAGGGTGGAGTTGGAGGGTGGAGTTGGAGGGTAGAGTTGGAGGGCAGAGTTGGATGGTGGAGTTGGAGGGTGCAGTTGGAGTTGGAGGGTCCTATTGGCTATGGCAATGTTTGTTGTTAGCAAGCCAGGACAGTGCTGTTGTGGTGCTGAGTGATGATGTGGTTGGGCTGAGTGATGTGGCGGTGTATTAGAGTGATGTGGTGGTGTCCCAGAGTGAATTGGTGGTGTCCCAGAGTGAATTGGTGGTGTTCCATAGGGATGTGGTGGTGTCCCTGAGTGATGTGGTGGTGTCCCCGAGTGATGTGGTGGTGTCCCTGAGTGATGTGGTGGTGTTCCTGAGTGATGTGGTGGTGTCCCTGAGTGATGTGGTGGTGTCCCTGAGTGATGTGGTGGTGCCCCTGAGTGATGTGGTGGTGCCCTTGAGTGAAGTGGTGGTGTCCCTGAGGGATGTGGTGGGGTTCCTGAGTGATGGAGGGTGGAGTTGGAGGGTGGAGTTAGAGGGTGGATTTGGAGGGTGGAGTTGAAGGGTGGAGTTGGAGGGTGGAGTTGGAGTTGGAGGGTGGAGTTGAAGGGTGGAGTTGGAGTGTGGAGTTGGAGGGTGGAGGGTGGGTTGGAGGGTGGAGGTTGGAGTTGGAGGGTGGAGTTGGAGGGTGGAGTTGGAGGGTGGAGTTGAAGGCTGCAGTTGGAGTTGGAGGGTGGAGTTGGAGTTGGCGGGTGGAGTTGGAGGGTGGAGTTGAAGTTGGAGGGTGGAGTTGGAGGGTGGAGTTGGAGGGTGCAGTTGGAGGGTAGAGTTGGAGGGTGGAGTTGGAGGGTGGAATTGGAGTTGGAGGGTGGAGTTGGAGTTGGAGGGTGGAGTTGGAGTTGGACGGTGGAGTTGGAGTTGGAGGGTGGAGTTGGAGGGTGCAGTTGGAGGGTGGAGTTGGAGTCGGAGGGTGTAGTTGGAGGGTGTAGTTGGAGTGTGGAGTTGGAGTTGGTGGAGTTGGAGGGTGGAGTTGTAGGGTGGAGTTAGAGTTGGAGGGTGGAGTTGGAGTTGGAGGGTGGAGTTGGAGTTGGAGGGTGGAGGAGAAGTTGGAGGGTGGAGTTGGAGTTGGAGGGTGGAGTTGGAGTTGGGGGTTGGAGTTGGAGGGTGGAGTTGGAGGGTAGAGTTGGAGTTGGAGGGTGGAGTTGGAGTTGGAGGGTGGAGTTGGAGGGTGGAGTTGGAGTTGGAGGGTGGAGTTGGAGTTGGAGGGTGGAGTTGGAGGGTGGAGTTGGAGTTGGAGGGTGGAGTTGGAGTTGGAGTTGGAGGGCAGAGTAGGAGGGTGGAGTTGGAGTTGGAGGGTGGAGTTGGAGGGTGGAGATGGAAGGTGGAATGTGATGGTGGAGTTGGAGGGTGGAGTTGGAGGGTGGAGTTGGAGTTGGAGGATAGAGTTGGAGTTGTAGGGCGGAGTTGGAGGGTGGAGATATAGTTGGAGGGTGGAGTTGGAGTTGGAGGGTGGAGTTGGAGTTGGAGGGTGGAGGAGAAGTTGGAGGGTGGAGTTGGAGTTGGCGGGTGGAGTTGGAGTTGGGGGGTGGAGTTGGAGGGTGGAGTTGGAGTTGGAGGGTGGAGTTGGAGGGTGGAGTTGGAGGGTGGAGTTGGAGTTGGAGTTGGAGGGTGAAGTTGGAGTTGGAGGGTGGAGTTGGAGTTGGAGGATGGAGTTGGAGGGTGGAGTTGGAGGGTGGAGTTGGAGTTGGAGGGTGGAGTTGGATTTGGAGGGTGAAGTTGGAGTTGGAGGGTGGAGTTGGAGTTGGAGGGTGGAGTTGGTGGGTGGAGTTGGAGTTGGAGGGTGGAGTTGGAGGGTGGAGTTGGAGTTGGAGCATGGAGTTGGAGGGTGGAGTTGGAGTTGGAGGGTGGAGTTGGAGGGTGGAGTTGGAGTTGGAGGGTGGAGGTGGAATTGGAGGATGGAGTTGGAGTTGGAGGGTGGAGTTGGTGGGTGGAGTTGGAGTTGGAGGGTGGAGTTGGAGGGTGGAGTTGGAGTTGGAGCATGGAGTTGGAGGGTGGAGTTGGAGTTGGAGGGTGGAGTTGAAGGGTGGAGTTGGAGGGTGGAGTTGGAGGGTGGAGGGTGGGTTGGAGGTTGGAGTTGGAGGGTAGAGTTGGAGTTGGAGGCTGTAGTTGGAAGGTGGAGTTAGAGGGTAGAGTTGGAGGGTGGAGTTGGAGGGTGGAGTTGGAGGGTGGAGTTGGAGGGTGGAGTTGGAGGGTGGAGTTGGAGGGTGGAGTTAGAGTTGGAGGGCTGAGTTGGAGTTGGCGGGTGGAGTTGGAGGGTGGAGTTGGAATTGGAGTTGGAGGGTGGAGTTGAAGGGTGGAGTTGGAGGGTAGAGTTGGAGGGTGGAGTTGGAGGGTGGAGCTGGAGTTGGAGGGTGGAGTTGGAGGGTGGAGTTGGAGTTGGAGGGTAGAGTTGGAGTTGGAGGGTGGAGTTGGAGTTGGAGGGTGGAGTTGAAGGGTGGAGTTGGAGGGTGGAGGGTGGGTTGGAGGGTGGAGGTTGGAGTTGGAGGGTGGAGTTGGAGTTGGAGGGTGGAGTCGGAGGGTGGAGTTGAAGGATGCAGTTGGAGTTGGAGGGTGGAGTTGGAGTTTGCGGGTGGAGTTGGAGGGTGGAGTTGAAGTTGGAGGGTGGAGTTGGAGGGTGGAGTTGGAGGGTGGAATTGGAGGGGGGAGTTGAAGTTGGAGGGTGGAGTTGGAGGGTGGAGTTGGAGGGTGGAGTTGGAGGGTAGAGTTGGAGGGTGGAGTTGAAGGATGGAGTTGGAGGGTGCAGTTGGAGTTGGAGGGCCCTTTTGGCTATGGCAATGCTTTTGGTAGCAAGCCAGGACAGTGCTGTTGTGGTGCTGAGTGATGATGTGGTTCGGCTGAGTGATGTGGCGGTGTATTAGAGTGATGTGGTTGTGTCCCAGAGTGAATTGGTGGTGTTCCAGAGTGATGTGGTAGTGTCCCTGGGTGATGTGGTGGTGTCCCCGAATGATGTGGTGGTGTCCCCGAGTGATGTGGTGGTGTCCCTGAGTGATGTGGTGGTGTTCCTGAGTGATATGGTGGTGCCCCTGAGTGATGTGGTGGTGCCCTTGAGTGAAGTGGTGGTGTCCTCAAGGGATGTGGTGGGGTTCCTGAGTGATGGAGGGTGGAGTTGGAGGGTGGAGTTGGAGGGTGGAGTTGGAGGGTAGAGTTGGAGGGTAGAGTTGGATGGTGGAGTTGGAGGGTGCAGTTGGAGTTGGAGGGTCCTATTGGCTATGGCAATGTTTGTTGGTAGCAAGCCAGGACAGTGCTGTTGTGGTGCTCAGTGATGATGTGGTTGGGCTGAGTGATGTGGCGGTGTATTAGAGTGATGTGGAGGTGTCCCAGAGTGAATTGGTGGTGTCCCAGAGTGAATTGGTGGTGTTCCAGAGGGATGTGGTGGTGCCCCTGAGTGGTGTGGTGGTGTCCCCGAGTGATGTGGTGGTGTCCCTGAGTGATGTGGTGGTGTCCCTGGGTGATGTGGTGGTGTCCCTGAGTGATGTGGTGGTGCCCCTGAGTGATGTGGTGGTGCCCTTGAGTGAAGTGGTGGTGTCCCTGAGGGATGTGGTGGGGTTCCTGAGTGATGGAGGGTGGAGTTGGAGGGTGGAGTTAGAGGGTGGATTTGGAGGGTGGAGTTGGAGGGTGGAGTTGGAGGGTGGAGTTGGAGTTGGTGGGTGGAGTTGAAGGGTGGAGTTGGAGTGTGGAGTTGGAGGGTGGAGGGTGGGTTGGAGGGTGGAGGTTGGAGTTGGAGCGTGGAGTTGGAGGGTGGAGTTGGAGGGTGGAGTTGAAGGCTGCAGTTGGATTTGGAGGGTGGAGTTGGAGTTGGCGGGTGGAGTTGGAGGGTGGAGTTGAAGTCGGAGGGTGGAGTTGGAGGGTGGAGTTGGAGGGTGCAGTTGGAGGGTAGAGTTGGAGGGTGGAGTTGGAGGGTGGAGTTGGAGGGTGGAATTGGAGTTGGAGGGTGGAGTTGGAGTTGGAGGGTGGAGTTGGAGTTGGACAGTGGAGTTGGAGTTGGAGGGTGCAGTTGGAGGGTGGAGTTGGAGTCGGAGGGTGTAGTTGGAGGGTGTAGTTGTAGTGTGGAGTTGGAGTTGGTGGAGTTGGAGGGTGGAGTTGTAGGGTGGAGTTAGAGTTGGAGGGTGGAGTTGAAGGGTAGAGTTGGAGGGTGGAGTTGGAGGGTGGAGGGTGGGTTGGAGGGTGGAGGTTAGAGTTGGAGGGTGGAGTTGGAGGGTGGAGTTGGAGGGTAGAGTTGGAGGGCAGAGTTGGATGGTGGAGTTGGAGGGGGCAGTTGGAGTTGGAGGGTCCTATTGGCTATGGCAATGTTTGTTGTTAGCAAGCCAGGACAGTGCTGTTGTGGTGCTGAGTGATGATGTGGTTGGGCTGAGTGATGTGGCGGTGTATTAGAGTGATGTGGTGGTGTCCCAGAGTGAATTGGTGGTGTCCCAGAGTGAATTGGTGGTGTTCCATAGGGATGTGGTGGTGTCCCTGAGTGATGTGGTGGTGTCCCCGAGTGATGTGGTGGTGTCACTGAGTGATGTGGTGGTGTTCCTGCAGGCTGCAGTTGGAGTTGGAGGGTGGAGTTGGAGTTGGCGGGTGGAGTTGGAGGGTGGAGTTGAAGTTGGAGGGTGGAGTTGGAGGGTGGAGTTGGAGGGTGCAGTTGGAGGGTAGAGTTGGAGGGTGGAGTTGGAGGGTGGAATTGGAGTTGGAGGGTGGAGTTGGAGTTGGAGGGTGGAGTTGGAGTTGGACGGTGGAGTTGGAGGGTGGAGTTGGAGGGTGCAGTTGGAGGGTGGAGTTGGAGTCGGAGGGTGTAGTTGGAGGGTGTAGTTGGAGTGTGGAGTTGGAGTTGGTGGAGTTGGAGGGTGGAGTTGTAGGGTGGAGTTAGAGTTGGAGGGTGGAGTTGGAGTTGGAGGGTGGAGTTGGAGTTGGAGGGTGGAGGAGAAGTTGGAGGGTGGAGTTGGAGGGTGGAGTTGGAGGGTGGAGTTGGAGTGTGGAGTTGGAGGGTGGAGTTGGAGTTGGAGGGTGAGGTTGGAGTTGGAGGGTGGAGTTGGAGGGTGGAGTTGGAGGGTGGAGTTGAAGGGTGGAGTTGGAGGGTGGACTTGGAGGGTGGAATTGGAGGGTGGAGTTGGAGTTGGAGGGTGGAGTTGGAGGGTGAAGTTGGAGTTGGAGGGTGGAGTTGAATGGTGGAGGGTGGAGTTGGAGTTGGAGGGTGGAGTTGGAGGGTGGAGTTGGAGTTGGAGGTTGGTGTTGGAGGGTGGAGTTGAGGTTGGAGGGCAGAGTTGGGGAGTGGAGTTGGAGAGTGGAGTTGGAGGGTGGAGTTGGAGTAGGAGGGTGGAGTTGGAGGGTGGAGTTGGGGGGTGGAGTTGGAGGGTGGAGTTGGAGGGTGGAGTTGGACTTTGGTGCTCAGTGATGATGTGGTTGGGCTGAGTGATGTGGCGGTGTATTAGAGTGATGTGGAGGTGTCCCAGAGTGAATTGGTGGTGTCCCAGAGTGAATTGGTGGTGTTCCAGAGGGATGTGGTGGTGCCCCTGAGTGGTGTGGTGGTGTCCCCGAGTGATGTGGTGGTGTCCCTGAGTGATGTGGTGGTGTCCCTGGGTGATGTGGTGGTGTCCCTGAGTGATGTGGTGGTGCCCCTGAGTGATGTGGTGGTGCCCTTGAGTGAAGTGGTGGTGTCCCTGAGGGATGTGGTGGGGTTCCTGAGTGATGGAGGGTGGAGTTGGAGGGTGGAGTTAGAGGGTGGATTTGGAGGGTGGAGTTGGAGGGTGGAGTTGGAGGGTGGAGTTGGAGTTGGTGGGTGGAGTTGAAGGGTGGAGTTGGAGTGTGGAGTTGGAGGGTGGAGGGTGGGTTGGAGGGTGGAGGTTGGAGTTGGAGCGTGGAGTTGGAGGGTGGAGTTGGAGGGTGGAGTTGAAGGCTGCAGTTGGATTTGGAGGGTGGAGTTGGAGTTGGCGGGTGGAGTTGGAGGGTGGAGTTGAAGTCGGAGGGTGGAGTTGGAGGGTGGAGTTGGAGGGTGCAGTTGGAGGGTAGAGTTGGAGGGTGGAGTTGGAGGGTGGAGTTGGAGGGTGGAATTGGAGTTGGAGGGTGGAGTTGGAGTTGGAGGGTGGAGTTGGAGTTGGACAGTGGAGTTGGAGTTGGAGGGTGCAGTTGGAGGGTGGAGTTGGAGTTGGAGGGTGTAGTTGTAGTGTGGAGTTGGAGTTGGTGGAGTTGGAGGGTGGAGTTGTAGGGTGGAGTTAGAGTTGGAGGGTGGAGTTGAAGGGTAGAGTTGGAGGGTGGAGTTGGAGGGTGGAGGGTGGGTTGGAGGGTGGAGGTTAGAGTTGGAGGGTGGAGTTGGAGGGTGGAGTTGGAGGGTAGAGTTGGAGGGCAGAGTTGGATGGTGGAGTTGGAGGGGGCAGTTGGAGTTGGAGGGTCCTATTGGCTATGGCAATGTTTGTTGTTAGCAAGCCAGGACAGTGCTGTTGTGGTGCTGAGTGATGATGTGGTTGGGCTGAGTGATGTGGCGGTGTATTAGAGTGAATTGGTGGTGTCCCAGAGTGAATTGGTGGTGTTCCATAGGGATGTGGTGGTGTCCCTGAGTGATGTGGTGGTGTCCCCGAGTGATGTGGTGGTGTCACTGAGTGATGTGGTGGTGTTCCTGAGTGATGTGGTGGTGTCCCTGAGTGATGTGGTGGTGTCCCTGAGTGATGTGGTGGTGCCCCTGAGTGATGTGGTGGTGCCCTTGAGTGAAGTGGTGGTGTCCCTGAGGGATGTGGTGGGGTTCCTGAGTGATGGAGGGTGGAGTTGGAGGGTGGAGTTAGAGGGTGGATTTGGAGGGTGGAGTTGAAGGGTGGAGTTGGAGGGTGGAGTTGGAGTTGGAGGGTGGAGTTGAAGGGTGGAGTTGGAGTGTGGAGTTGGAGGGTGGAGGGTGGGTTGGAGGGTGGAGGTTGGAGTTGGAGGGTGGAGTTGGAGGGTGGAGTTGGAGGGTGGAGTTGAAGGCTGCAGTTGGAGTTGGAGGGTGGAGTTGGAGTTGGCGGGTGGAGTTGGAGGGTGGAGTTGAAGTTGGAGGGTGGAGTTGGAGGGTGGAGTTGGAGGGTGCAGTTGGAGGGTAGAGTTGGAGGGTGGAGTTGGAGGGTGGAATTGGAGTTGGAGGGTGGAGTTGGAGTTGGAGGGTGGAGTTGGAGTTGGACGGTGGAGTTGGAGGGTGGAGTTGGAGGGTGCAGTTGGAGGGTGGAGTTGGAGTCGGAGGGTGTAGTTGGAGGGTGTAGTTGGAGTGTGGAGTTGGAGTTGGTGGAGTTGGAGGGTGGAGTTGTAGGGTGGAGTTAGAGTTGGAGGGTGGAGTTGGAGTTGGAGGGTGGAGTTGGAGTTGGAGGGTGGAGGAGAAGTTGGAGGGTGGAGTTGGAGTTGGAGGGTGGAGTTGGAGTTGGGGGTTGGAGTTGGAGGGTGGAGTTGGAGGGTAGAGTTGGAGTTGGAGGGTGGAGTTGGAGTTGGAGGGTGGAGTTGGAGGGTGGAGTTGGAGTTGGAGGGTGGAGTTGGAGTTGGAGGGTGGAGTTGGAGGGTGGAGTTGGAGTTGGAGGGTGGAGTTGGAGTTGGAGTTGGAGGGCAGAGTAGGAGGGTGGAGTTGGAGTTGGAGGGTGGAGTTGGAGGGTGGAGATGGAAGGTGGAATGTGATGGTGGAGTTGGAGGGTGGAGTTGGAGGGTGGAGTTGGAGTTGGAGGATAGAGTTGGAGTTGTAGGGCGGAGTTGGAGGGTGGAGATATAGTTGGAGGGTGGAGTTGGAGTTGGAGGGTGGAGTTGGAGTTGGAGGGTGGAGGAGAAGTTGGAGGGTGGAGTTGGAGTTGGCGGGTGGAGTTGGAGTTGGGGGGTGGAGTTGGAGGGTGGAGTTGGAGTTGGAGGGTGGAGTTGGAGGGTGGAGTTGGAGGGTGGAGTTGGAGTTGGAGTTGGAGGGTGAAGTTGGAGTTGGAGGGTGGAGTTGGAGTTGGAGGATGGAGTTGGAGGGTGGAGTTGGAGGGTGGAGTTGGAGTTGGAGGGTGGAGTTGGATTTGGAGGGTGAAGTTGGAGTTGGAGGGTGGAGTTGGAGTTGGAGTTAGAGTTTGGAGGTGGAGTTGGAGGGCGGAGTTGGAGGGTGGAGTTGGAGTTGGAGGGTGGAGTTGGAGGGTGGAGTTGGAGGGTGGAGTTGGAGTGTGGAGTTGGAGGGTGGAGTTGGAGTTGGAGGGTGAGGTTGGAGTTGGAGGGTGGAGTTGGAGGGTGGAGTTGGAGGGTGGAGTTGAAGGGTGGAGTTGGAGGGTGGACTTGGAGGGTGGAATTGGAGGGTGGAGTTGGAGTTGGAGGGTGGAGTTGGAGGGTGAAGTTGGAGTTGGAGGGTGGAGTTGAATGGTGGAGGGTGGAGTTGGAGTTGGAGGGTGGAGTTGGAGTTGGAGGTTGGTGTTGGAGGGTGGAGTTGAGGTTGGAGGGCAGAGTTGGGGAGTGGAGTTGGAGAGTGGAGTTGGAGGGTGGAGTTGGAGTAGGAGGGTGGAGTTGGAGGGTGGAGTTGGGGTGTGGAGTTGGAGGGTGGAGTTGGAGGGTGGAGTTGGAGTTTGAGGGTGGAGTTGGAGGGTGGAGTTGGAGGGTGGAGTTGAAGGGTGGAGGGTGGAGTTGGATTTGGAGGGTGGAGTTGGAGGGTGGAGTTGGAGGGTGGAGTTGGAGTTGGAGGTTGCAGTTGGAGTTGGAGGGTGGAGCTGGCGGGTGAAGTTGGAGGGTGGGGTTGGAGTTGGAGGGTGGAGTTGGAGGGTGGAGTTGGAGTTGGAGGGTGGAGTTGGAGGGTGGAGTTGAAGGGTGGAGTTGGAGTTGGAGGGTGGAGTTGGAGGGTGAAGTTGGAGTTGGAAGGTGGAGTTGGAGGGTGGAGTTGGAGTTGGAGGGTGGAGTTGGAGGGTGGAGTTGGAGGGTGGAGTTAAAGGGTGGAGGGTGGAGTTGGACTTGTAGGGCGGAGTTGGAGGGTGGCGTTGGAGTTGGAGGGTGGAGTTGGAGGGTGGAGTTGAATGGTGGAGGGTGGAGTTGGACGGTGGAGTTGAGGGTGGAGCTGGAGGGTGGGGTTGGAGTTGGAGGGTGCAGTTAGAGGGTGGAGTTGAGGTTGGAGGGTGGAGTTGGAGGGTGGAGGTGGAGTTGGAGGGTGGAGTTGGAGTTGGAGGGTGGAGTTGGAGGGTGGAGTTGGAGGGTGGAGTTGAAGGGTGGAGGGTGGAGTTGAAGTTGGAGGGTGGAGTTGGAGTTGGAGGGTGGAGTGTGGAGTTGGAGTTGGAGGGAGAAGTTGGAGGGTGGAGGGTGAAATTGGAGGGTGAAATTGGAGGGTGGAGTTGGAGGGTGGAGTTGGAGTTGGAGGGTGGAGTTGGAGGGTGGATTTGGATGGTGGAGTTGGAGTTGGAGGGTGTAGTTGGAGGGTGTAGTTGGAGGGTGGAGTTGGAGGGTGGAGTTGGAGTTGGAGGGTGGAGTTGGAGGGTGGAAGTGGAGTTGGGGTTGGAGGGTGGAGTTGGAGTTGGAGGGTGGAGGGTGGAGTTGGAGTTGGAGGGTGGAGTTAGAGGGTGGAGTTGGAGTTGGAGGGTGGAGTTGGAGTTGGAGGGTGGAGTTGGAGGGTGTAGTTGGAGGGTGGAGTTTGAGTTGGAGGGTGGAGTTTGAGTTGGAGGGTGGAGTTGAAGGGTTTAGTTGAAGGGTGGAGGGTAGAGTTGGAGGGTGGAGAGAGAGGGGTAGGAGGAGAAAACAAGAAAAGCGGACATCAAAGGAAGGGTGGGATGGAACGAGCATGTGGGGTGTAAGTGAACGAAAGTTAATTGCTGTAAGAGGGGGAGCAGGAAGTGAGGCCAAGCGCGTGCTGGCGAAAGCAGTCTGCTGCTTTCAAGTCAATGCCAAATGCCTGCTTCCCACTTCAATGCCTCACATGCACTGGCCATAAACCGCATTCCAGAGGTCTTTGGTAGACTTTTCTTTTCCCCTTACTATAATCTCACATAGCGATTGCTTACGCAATAGCTAGGCTCGACCTAATGAGGGCCATCAATCAGATCAAAACTATTTTATTCATAGTGACTTGCAAAACCCACCACATAGATTGTGTGCATATATTAAAATTGAAGGCAATGCTGAACCATCTACTGCCCTAACCTCTGCAGGAACATTCTTAGTGATCAAAGGTATCTCTAATGATTGTCCAAACTTGATAACCATATAATTCCCTGAGACACCTAAACCTGACCTGAAGTCCTGAAACCAATTCACCTTGTTCATTGGATAACATAATTTTGTTAGGAACTGCTAAATGAGTAATCAATCACTACATAGTATTAACTGCCTATTTTGTGGCAAACTGCTTATCTTCACTCAACAAGGCAGCACCATTTATTGTCGAGGCGCTCAGTTTTCCACTGGTTGTAACCTTTCTAACTGAAGGCATCTATATTTGACTCCTGAAAATTCTATGTTTACTGTGACAATCTTTTAGATAATATCCAGATTTACCACAATACAAACACATTCTTTGTACACATCTTCTTTTCGTTTCTTCCTTTTGCAAAGCTCATATCATAATAAATTTCAAGGATTAAAAATAAAAAAAGACTCTTATGAACTGAGGTTTGCTCCCTGGGGCGGGGCCTATGTTGGCACAGCGAATGTCACATCTGCTGCTGACTACGCCAACAATACGATGCAGTGCCAAACGATGCCACCTACCAGCATGCAAGGAGAAATTGCAAAAAATGATTCAGGATGCAGTCTGACACTAGGGAATATTCTCATATAAAGAATCAGCGTCTATATAGAGTCTCTACCAGCTAAAGCGTTATGGAATGTAAGTAACTTGTTCGTCAAGATGTTAGTTTTCACCTCTGTTGTAGGTAGGGTCAGGTCAAGGACCTCCACAGACCCCAGGCACCACAGACATAGTTCATGGGGATCTGTCTCAGACATTGGTTTTCAACATTCCCTGAAATGTTTAAGCCCTGTTGTTTTGGTAGGTGACATATTGTCCCTGGGACTCTGAAAAAGAACGTTTTGGGAGAAAAATAATTGTCAAAGAGAGGAGGAGTAAGCTCTGTTTCCGCCTCAAAAAGCATGTATACAAAGGAACTGGCATCAGCACGCCTGGATGGTGGTTATTTACACCCAAGTCTTCTGGAGTGGAACAACGTCAGCACAGAGGTGCACAACGCCATTTACTGGTATACAAGAGTACTGCTGCTTTTAAATATCTGGATCCAGTCTGATGCCTACCAGAAGCCTTAAAACAGCAGCATGTCCTGCCAATTTTATTTGCTCTAGCATCATCCATGTAGCCATGACTGTCACAGCAACCTGTTGCTTTCATTGAACCCCCAAGTCATACTTTCCAACCATTCAGTAAAAGGTGGAAATCCATTAAGGAACTATTTGTCTCATCATCTTAAGAAAAGAATGCTAATTATCCTAGCTTCTTTCTGCAATGTCTATGAAAATCACAGTTTTTTCAAGACCGTAGGGAAGGATTATGCATAGTTTAAAGCGGACTCACCACCGACTGTACTGCATAGCTTTAAAATAAAACCACTTAAACGTAGAATACCCACACCACTTGACATCCTTGAAAATGTTGTCCAATCTAGCTCCCACTACCAGGGCTTTTAGTGCCTTGGAACCTCCTGTCGATTGTGGCTCAAACCTGCAAATTTCTACCCTCCCTTGTTCAATCATCCACCTGATGCATCTGTTTAAGGCAGATGAAGACATTGTAGTGCCGACTGGTCTTGATTCTGTTGTCCTCTTGAAAGTTGTATGAAGTGTGTATCAATAGCAAATTGATGTTGCTAGAAAGCATATAAGAAAGTCTAAAGACACTGGAGGAAAGGTTTTAACTCAAACCTTAATAAGAATGCCATTTCCAGATTTTAAAACCTATAAAATAGCCATTAAAACAAAACATTCAACTCACTTTGTGCTCAGAGTAATCAGTTCACCTCTCGGGCTAGACAGATTTTGGAGATTGTTAGAGAGTTTGGCCCACTCACTGTGAAAGATGTAAGTCTCTGCCCTCCTACACTTTATACAACCAACTCTATCACTATTTTGCAGGAAGCATTTTAGAAATGTGCTCACCCTCTGCAGACCCCTCAATAACATATTAACTGGACCCTACTTCTCAAGGAAACACTTGTATGCGTTTTAAGCCTATAAAATAGGAAGAGCTAATTGAGCAGCTGAAAGAGATATTAAGATCTCTTCGGGATATCTGTAAGATGAAGACCATTCACACAGTTTGTGAAATTATTTGAATTAAACTTACAGAATTAATGTATCAGGCCAGGTACCTAATGGGTGGGAAAATACTGCTGTCTTTGGAGCATAATTAAAGTTTACGTCAATTACCGACCTGAATCATTTTTATCGTTTGCCACCAAACTGATGCAAAGCCTGGCTAATAATCAGTTATCAAGTTATTTGGAAAATAATTGCTCAGCCCGCAACAATCAGGTTTTAGACCAATGCACTCCTCTGATCAAGTCTTGACGTCCCTGTTGGATGCCCTCCATCTGTTGCATTCCTGATTCCTTTAGGCCTTTTGGCTTCTTTTGTCTGTTTCCTATTCAGAGCTTAACGCGGATAAAATCAAACTTAGTAGTGGGCAATAAACTAAACTGCTGGGCTAACAACTGTTGGCTGGATAATCAATCATATAAGTCAAATATCACACGAGTTCCTCCAAAAGTTTCTTTAACCAATAAATGATGAAGTCGGCACAATCTGGAGTGTCATCAAAGGGTAAAAAGCTTTAGAGCAAGGGGATCTGGAAAGCCCATCGTGATGCAACATTAGGATTCAAGGTCTTGCGTGAGTGGGAAAAGATATTCGGACTTACATTCAGAAGCTACTCCCACACATCGTGAACAACATCGTTAACATGCACGTACATACATATGTTCGAATGTTCCTCACCCATTACTGTACCCATATGTGATGAGTTTCAACACCTACAGGAGTCCTGCATGTGTCTTGCATAATTATGTAATGATTATTTTGCCTCCCAAAACTGTATCCCTCTTACCCAAAATTGTGAAGCGCTCTGATACCCGTAAGGGTCACGTTGTCGCTATACAAAACTTTATAAATAAATGTTTGTGCTTTGCGCACCAGACTCAAAGATTTTACCGCTGACCTGACTCTGTGAAATATCTAGTCTGTTATGTGACTTGTTCACCAGCCATTAATATTTTGCTATGTATGACTATCAGGGAGAGCCATTAGCATGAATACCGAATTCCAAATCCTGTTATTGCTATGACAGAAAAACTGGGAGAAAAAAGTTGTTTCATACTGTTGCAAACTGATAAATCAGTTCCAGGTTATCCTGCCATGGCTCTCAGAGAGCCTGTCAGCATTGGATGAAGAGCAGAGAGCACAACTTGGAGCAAGGAAGGAAAGGAAAGCTCTAAAGAGAAATGTGGTAGGGTAGCCAGAGGCCAGGAATAATGTTTTTATATTTTGGCAGGAGAAAGATTTAAAGAGAGGTGTGGTGGGAGGCAAAATACCAGGCTTATCAGTGAGTAAGTCAATGGCTTTTGCCTCAGGGTTCTGAGATGCATCATAGACAGGGCCAGACTGGGCGTAGCGGGCACTAGGTTTTTCCCCGGTGGGCCGCCAGTGTGGGGGATGGTTTTTGGCCTGTGGGGTGTTGTTTTTGTTACAGGGCCGTTTTTGCTGCACAGCTATAATATCGGACCCTGTAACAAAATCGTCCGAAACCGGCACTGGCAAACAGCTCGGTCGCACCCGTAACCCCCCAGGCGGTCCGCCGAGCACTTTGCCGGGTCTAATTTTGGTTCTCAGTCCAGCCCTGATCATAGACAACTCAAGCTTCCATCTCATCATCTATTTGATGCTACCCAGGACTCCTGCGTGCAAAACATGGCAGTTGTGTTAAATGATGGCTAGTCCGAAATGTTTAGTTGATGCATGAGAAATTGCAAGAGATCTAATTCAATAATCAGCTTCAAAATGTATTAGTGGGTCAAACGGATAATTTCATTATAAATATTATTCCGCTAATAGGAACAAAACAACATGTAAAGGGTGATGGCCCTTTGTGGTTCAACTTAAATTTGAAGAACTGTAAAGTGTCCTTTATGGCTAAATTATTTTGGGGAAAATATACAATTGATGATGGCACTTTGTTGCACTAACTTTCTTTTGCAAGGTGCACATGAAATTCCTATGGCCTTGTTTATCCTAGGAGTGTTATGTTAAAATGTCTGATTGAAGCACCATTAGCGACAATCATTTGAAAAGGTCTGGATAGAGATAATTGAAAACCCTGCGTCACTGGCCCCTCTGCCACAAAGGATAGATTCATTCTGAGGTCATCCATGTGGGCTCATTTAAAAGAATTCCTTGCACCTGAGAGACCTTCCAGGCATGTACTGATAACTCTGCTTTGGCTTCATTCATAAACAATTAATTTAAACTGACCAAGCGTTAGAAACTGGGTGAGAGGGGTGGAAGCACCACTCAAGTAATAAACATAATCCTTGTCTGGTTAACCACAAAAGTCAAAAGTAAACCTGTGCTTACCCTCTGGTGCCTTGGCCCAAGATCACTTATGCTTAAGATAGGGTTAATGTGTATAGTACTTATGCAGCACGCAAACAAAGTAATAAAGTGATAACACAACGCAAGACAAATCCCAAATCTATTGATGTTGCTAAGCTTCTCTTTGGCAGTCATTGCAGTCTACTGTGCTGGTGCTGGTTATCTTGACTGGGAGTGAATATTTGATTCATTTAGCTCTCCGTCCATCATTTGTTTGCTGAGCACTTTTGCCATAAGTGGGATGAGTAAGCCTAGATGTTTGTCCTTTACTGACTGTGCCACTGTATTTAAGCTAGCCTAGCTGATGACGGGTGATGCTCCAAAATTGGTCCTATGATACTTTTTTCTGGTCCAAGGAAAGCCTTGCTTGACAGTACAGGCTGGACTGTTCCCATGAGAAGCAGGATAAACACTGATTTGTATATGGCTGGGTCTAAACTGGCATGGCATGGAGAGCAAAAGAGCAATGGGTAACCCACATTTCTTAACTGGGGATGAATGTTTGGTTCATTCAGCATTCCTTCCATCATTTGTTTGCATAGCACTTTTCACCCTAAGTGAGACGGGTATGCCCAGACATGGGTCCCTTGCTCACTGTCGCACTGGATTGAAGCTACCATGGCTGATGAGGGGTGATACTCCGAAATCAGTCCTAGGATGCTTGTGTCTGGTCCAAGGATGGCCTGGCTTTTCAGTTCGGTCTAGACTGTTACCATGAGATGCAGGTTCAAGACTGTTTTGCATTTGGCTTGGTCTAAACTGGGATGGCATAGTGAGCACAATAACGATGGCTATAACCCAGATCACTTGGCTGGGGGGTCAACATTTGATTCATTCAGCATTCCGTCCATCATTTGTTTCCTCTGAACTTTTCACGTTAAGTGGGATGAGTAAGCTCAGATGTGTGTTCCTTGCTGACTGTGCCACTGGATTCAAGCTAGCTTGGCTGATGAGGGGTGATGCCCTGAAACCGGTCCTAGGATGCTTGCTTCTGGTCCAGAGAAGGCCTTGCTTGACAGTTCGGGCTGGACTGTTTCCATGAGGAGCAGGATCAAGACTGATTTGTACATGGTTGGGTCTAAGCTGGGGTGGCATGGTGAGCAAAGGAACAATGGATTTAACCCAGATCTCTTGACTGGGGATGAATGTTTGATTAATTCAGCATTCCAGACATCATTTGTTTGCATAGCACTTTTCACCCTGAGTGGGACGGGTATGCCCAGACATGGGTCCCTTGCTCACTATCGCACTGGATTGAAGCTAGCATGGCTGATATGGGGTGATACTCCAAAATCGGTCCTAGGATGCTTGTGTCTGGTCCAAGGATGGCCTGGCTTTTCAGTTTGGTCTAGACTGTTACCATGATAAGCAGGGTCAAGACTGTTTTGCATATGGCTGTGTCTAAACTGGGATGGCATTTAACCCAGATCTCTTGAGTGGGCCTCAATGTTTGATTCATTCAGCAGTCCATCCATCATTTCGTTGCGTGGTGCTGGATCTAGGAGCGGACATGAAGAGCAGGTCGTCGCAGGAGATTCACGTTGGCAGGCATTGCAGATGGTTGTCGGGTGACATGAGGAGTCCATTCGCAGTCGCACAGTGGCCAAAAACCAGAATCTTCTCTTGGGACTCAGGACTTGCGGTTTCAGACAAGAAGGGAACACTCTGATGCTAGCCAAGGGTTCATGACTTGGATGGGCACCTATTGGGGATTAGAGTTCACTCCAGCAGAGGCCGGCAGCAGGGCTCAGGCAGGCCCAGTTGCTGGTCAGCTTTCCAGTTGCAGGGAGGCTCCTGGAAGCATGCCTTGTCCCTTAAGCTCAAACAGGAGGTCAGTCAACTGACTCTTGGAGTCACTTCCATGGAGCCTGAGCCCAAGTCAAGCAGGTCCAATCTTACATCTTCAAATGGCAGGACAGTTCTTCTTCCTAATCTTATACAGGTCAAGGAATGTTCTGATGAGAGGTTTTGAAGGTATCACTTTTATTTTCAGTGCCAGTCTGCAGGTGAGGGACGTCCCATTTGTCTAAATTTCACTCTTTCCTATATTTGGCTCAAAACTGTCCAGGGTGACAAAGGGGAGACATTGAATCATGCCTTTAAGATATTCTCATTATCAGGGCATGTAAAACTGAAGTAAACCTTTGCTACTTTTTAAATACACTGCACCCTGCCATATGTGCTATTAGGGCTTGCCTTAGGGGTGACTTATAAGTATTAAACAAGAATGCTTAGGCCTAGCAAAAGGCATGTTGTGCCTGGTTGAAATGGCAGTTTAGTTAAAAAACTGTACTACAGATTTAGTGGCAGAAGTAAGATATGTTTTGCAGTGCTACCTTAGTTAGGGAGAGGGGGGCACAATGAGTGCTGCAGCCCACTAGTAGCATTTAATTTACAGGCAGTGGGTACATTTAGTACCATGTACTAGGGTTTTACAAGTAAATTAAATGTACCAGTCAGGTGTAGGCCAATTTTACTCTGTTTTAAAGAGAAAGCACAATCAGTTTACCAGTGATTATCAGGAGCAATGTGCACAGAGTCCTAAAAGCCAACATAACTGTGTTCAGCGAAGGAAGGCAAAAATCTGGGGTGACCTGGCTTAGAGGGCAAGTTCGAACACCAACTCATTCTGTTGCTGCTTTTAACATTTAGTACTCATATTACCAGCCCACTAAATAGTAATATTTCTGCAGGTTGTAAGGCTGACCAAGAGATATTGAAACCATCACCACTGACATTGATTAGATGCAAATATACCTCATAGGTATCTCACCTTTTCCTATTTGATAGGTCGACAAGCCCAACCCTAACGTCAACATATATTAGATATCTCTAGATGGTAAATAGTGTTTGAACAGAACACAAGTAATCTTTCTTCTTTTCCCCACAGCCTATATGTTTTTCTCCTATAGCTTACCAATGCACAGGTTCATAACACGGGTGTACAGCGTGACAGCCCTCAAACACAAGACTCACATGAACAGACAGAAGGAAGAGCAGAGTTTAATAACAACAATACCAGCCCAACAGTGCAGCAACAAACACAACTTACCAGAAAATAAAATAGCTAAGCAAAAACTAGAGATGCCTGTAACATTTTGAGGATAATAAATGAACAAAAGTATTTTTCACTTCAGAACATCAACTCTGAACCACTAAGGGAATGTTTGACAATGAAAGAATTTTACAAATTAGGTATGTTGTAATAAGTACAGACTTCAACCCCTATCAATTAAAACACTTCACGCTCAATTACCACATTTATAGTGGTTTTGAAAATATACAAGCAAACACAACCAATCATAAACAAATTAAACATGTAAACATAAATAATAACCTTTTTTTAAATGAGAAATCATCTAAACTGGTGCTTAGTGAACAACATTCTATGGGTACTTAGTTTAAAGCTAAGAAAGAAGAGGATCAGAGAGACATCTATGATTGTCGTAGGAACTATTATAGATAACAATAAAACTACATACTCAAGAGGTGTGTGTTTGAGTGTATGTGTTTGTGTACCTAGATAATTCATGTTGTTTACTGAGAAATACATGGCTGGAAAGTCATGTGTGTTCCATTGAAATAAATTGAGTGCAATGTTAGTATGAAAAGTAAACCTGCATATTTTTCATACAGATTAATAAAATTTAAAAAAATACTCATTAGCATAACTCATATGTAAAACATGTTCCTCTATATTATTAAAGAGATGTTATATCAGGGTTTCTTGAATACTAAACCTACACTTTTAACCCTCTTCACCATAACCTTAAAAAGATTCCTGAAATACTTAAGCCATACCCTTAGGCCCTATACATTATACTCAATGTGTTAATCTCTGTTCCCTTAATCCATTAACCCTATACCCAAAAGTGTCAATCCTAATGCCGTATATCCCACAATATTAAACCCTAGCACCTATAACCGTCATAACCCTCACTCCTAACCTTTTCACTCCTTAACATTATACCCAAAACCCTCAACACTTAAATCTGTACCTCAAAATCTTAACTATTATACCCTAAACCTCTAACCTAAAACCACATTACCTCACATCTATTCCCCTAATGCATAAACACTAGTCCCTGAACTTTAACGTAAAGTTTCATCATTTGTCCCCAGTTTGTGTGTGTGTTTATGTAAGTGCACATGGATTCTTTAAATACACAGGCCTTTGGAGGTAGAACAATGTCTATATTCTATTTAAGTTTAATATTAACACAATGTTTTAGATTCTAAACATCAAAGACATCCCATCCATCAATTTCCAAGTGTATTATAATCTAAAGCACTTGTAACATAGGGGAAGAAGTATCTGTCACATTTTGACTGAGTATCCCATCCACCAACCTCTAAATAAGACCCTCAGTCAAGCACTCTAACACATAAATGACCTTACCAGTTGTAGTAGTATTTAAGCTCACTAATAAATGTTAGTGTTTAAAGAAATTGCAGCTCTCACAAGCTAACACAGCTCCAACTGCCTCCTTCCAAGTCTCCAAGGAAAGTGACCACTGCGCCAGAGATCTAGAACTCTCAGCCTCAGTTTCCTAGGCAGCACTAATGGAGCCCTTATGACACTATCAGCAACCATCTGCTTGTTATGTTTCTATTTCTGCTCCTTGGCAATGTCTGATGATGTCACACACACAGAATCTGGAGAGGTTGGAAGATGAATTGAGAATCCTGGTGTGTGGGAAATTCCAACAAACAAAAGAAGCAGGATTATCCTTATTTAAAATGCAGAAAGGTCATCATTCCTCAATATGGGAATGCCCACAAGATTTTGAATTCAGGTAAGCTTTGGTCCAGTGGCACCGTGTCACTGAAACCACGTCTGGACATACACTGTGTCACAGGAACAAAGCTATACCTATTTGATGAGCCCTAACCAAGGCAAAACCACTCCTGGGTTGCTTGGTTCCGGTTCAGGGAGAACTTAGCCTGTTCTCATTGGAGGAGAGTCAAGAGTGATTTGCATATGGTTGGATCCAAACTTAAGTGGCATGGTATGGAAAATAATGATGGATTGGGATGCGGCCCAAGTAATTACCAATGAATGAGATTAATTCAAGCATTCCATGCATTCCTGTGCCTTCTCCCCTTTGTTTCATACTTTTGTGGCCCCAAGCTCGCCCAGATCGTATTTTCTGCCCCTGCCATTTTGTTTGTTTGTGATTCGGAGCAAGCCCCTCCTCTCCGCCCCGCACCCGCCTCCCCAGCTGCTCCTCCCTTCCAAGATTGACCACCACTGCCCCGTAGATCAAAGCGCTGTGACCTCCCTTACGCTGTAAGAGGCGGCCGCTCACTCGCGCTCTGCCGAGTTCCCTCAGCGCCATCCTCACATCCCTGACGAAATTCTGCTGGCTGGTATCGTAGCGCTTTGAGCACTCACAGCACTGCAATTGACTCATTACCTGCAACGCAGCGCTTTTGCTCCGTGTAACCGCCCGCATAGAAGCAGTATTATTTGCATATCTCTGCTCGCACTGCGCTCGCTTTGTTAAACTGGTACCGTTTTGACTGCTGTTGGTTAATCTGTGCCTTCTCCCCTTTGTTTCATACTTTTGTGGCCCCAAGCTCGCCCAGATCGTATTTTCTGCCCCTGCCATTTTGTTTGTTTGTGATTCGGAGCAAGCCCCTCCTCTCCGCCCCGCACCCGCCTCCCCAGCTGCTCCTCCCTTCCTCCGCCCCCTCCACTCTCCATTTATGTCTGATGTACCCACGCGCAGCGTCCACGCGCTACGGCCTCGCCGAAGGTGCGCCAAAGGTAAGCCCGTCTACGCCCGTCCGCGCCTGGACCGCGCCCAGCGCCAGACCCCCTGCCCCTCGCGCTGCCCAGCCCTCCCGCATTACCTACGATGCCGCCTCCCTCCTAGCCCTTAACCCCGGTCGCGCCCCCACCTGTATCCAAGCCGCCCCTGGTCAAACCCATGGACCTTTCTCCTGCTTCACCTGCAAATACAGCGGCACCAACTACATCTCCGCTACGACCACCCCACAGACTCCCGACCCCAATCACCTACAATGCATCCTTCTCAACACCCGATCGGTCCACAGACACGCCATTGACCTTTGGAATCTACTAGACACCATCTCTCCAGACATCGCCTTCCTAACGGAAACATGGATGAACGCTTCCTCCGCCCCAGACATCACCATCGCCATCCCTGAAAATTATAAGATCACACGCAAGGACCGCACCGGCCACACAGGAGGAGGAATCGCTATCGTCCATAAGAAATCAATCCGCATATCAACCAGCTCTGACGCCAACCTCGCCAACTCCGAACACCTTCACTTCCAGATCCACATCGACCCCAAAACCACACTCAGAGGCACCCTCCTCTACAGACCACCAGGACCCCGCGTAAAATTCAGTGAAGACATCACGGACTTCATCACTCCACACGCACTCCCCTCCAAAGACTACATCCTTCTGGGAGACCTCAACTTTCACCTCGAAAAGATCAACGACCGCAACACCGCCACCCTCGTGGACAACCTCGCCAACCTCGGACTAAAACAACTAGTCACTTCCCCCACCCACATCGCAGGTCACACACTCGACCCCATCTTCACATCCAGCAACCATGTCTCCTTCAGCCACACTACGGACCTCCTCTGGACTGACCACAGCTGCGTTCACTTCACCTACAACAAACCAAAACCCTGCATCCACCTCCAACCTACCCTGCAAAGGAATTGGAACAAAATCACCACGGACCAAATCTCCGTATCGCTCCTTCAAAACACCCCAGCCCTCTCTTCTAACGCCAACGAAGCCGCCGCCAACCTCACAATATGGCTATCCAACACCGCTGACACCTTAGCACCACTGAAGAAACGTCAAAACAAACCTGGCAGCAAGAAGGCCTCTTGGTTCAACGATGATCTCAAGAAGTCCAAGAAACTCTGCCGCTCCCTTGAAAAGGCCTGGAAAAAAGACCCAACCACTAGCACCAAGGAAGCCTTCAAAAACGCCACCCGCACTCACCACCAACTAATCCGAAAGGCCAAGAAAACAGCATTCAAGGATCGACTTGACAACAACGCCCACAACAGCAAGGAACTTTTCAACATCGTCAAGGAATTTTCCAATCCCTCGGCCAACTCCAACGACATCACCCCCTCTCAAACCCTCTGCGACTCCCTAGCCTCATTTTTCCACAACAAGATTGCAGACATCCACAACAGCTTTGACAACCAACCCGGAGACCAACCCACTCTACCATTTGCTGATCATCTTCCCCCCGTGAACACCCTCAACGACTGGAACCCAATCTCCACTGAGGACACCATCCGCCTGATGAACTCCATCCACTCAGGATCCCCCACAGACCCATGCCCTCACCACATCTTCAACAAAGCAGACTCCGTCATAGCACCGCACCTCCGAGACGTCATCAACTGCTCCTTCAACTCCGCCACCTTCCCGGAAGACTGGAAACACGCTGAACTCACCGCCCTTCTGAAAAAACCCACAGCGGACCCCACCGAACTCAAAAATTACCGCCCCATCTCGCTTCTTCCATTCCCGGCCAAAGTCATCGAGAAAGCTGTCAACAACCAGCTCGCCGCCTTCCTCGAAGCCAACAAATCCCTCGACCCCTCACAATCTGGCTTCCGAGCAAAACACAGCACTGAGACCGCCCTCATCGCAGCAACAGACGACATTCGAACTTTACTGGACAATGGAGACACAGTCGCCCTCATCCTCCTTGACCTCTCTGCAGCATTCGACACAGTCTGCCACAGCACCCTTTTACAACGCCTCAATAACATCGGAATCCAAGGAAAAGCACTTGAATGGATCACCTCGTTCCTCACCGGAAGAACCCAGAGAGTCCGCCTTCCACCATTCAAGTCCGAGGCCTCTGAAGTCATCTGCGGCGTACCACAAGGATCCTCACTCAGTCCCACCCTCTTCAACGTATACATGAGCCCCCTCGTGGCCATCGCACGCCAACACAACCTCAACATCATCTCTTACGCGGATGACACTCAACTGATCCTTTCTCTCACCAACGACCCCAGCACCGCCAAAACTAACCTACACGAAGGAATGAAAGAAGTTGCCGAATGGATGAAACAAAGCCGTCTGAAACTGAACTCAGACAAAACAGAAGTCCTCATCTTAGGTACATCCCCCTCTGCATGGGACGACTCCTGGTGGCCGGAAGCCCTCGGAAAAGCACCCATCCCGACAGACCACGCACGGAACCTAGGCGTCATCCTGGACTCTTCACTCTCAATGAACAGACAAGTCAGCGCCGTTTCCTCTTCCTGCTTCAACATTCTTCGCATGCTCAGAAAAACATTTCACTGGATCCCCTCCGAAACAAGGAAAACAGTCACCCACGCTCTAGTCACGAGCCGACTGGACTACGGAAACACCCTCTACGCAGGTACTACCGCAAAACTCCAGAAGAAACTCCAACGAATCCAAAACGCCTCAGCCAGGCTCATATTAGACATCCCACGCAACGAACACATCTCTGGTCACCTTAAAGACCTCCACTGGCTACCCGTCAATAAGAGGATCACTTTCCGACTGCTTACCCACGCACACAAATCACTCTACGACATCGGACCAGAATGCCTCAACTCAAGACTGTCCTTCTACACCCCCTCCCGCCAACTACGTTCTTCCAGCCAAGCCTTCGCCACCGTACCTCGCATCAACAAGACCACCATGGGGGGCAGATCCTTTTCATACCTGGCTGCTAAAACATGGAATTCACTCCGCGCTTACCTTCGCCTTACCCAGAACCACCTAGCATTCAGAAAGCAACTTAAAACGTGGATATTTGACAAGTAATCCTCCTCCCCTTCCTAAGCGCCTTGAAACCCTCTGGGTATGTAGTGCGCTATATAAATTATATGACTTGACTTGACTTGACATGCATCACTTTTCTGTACACTTTAATGAAAAAGCATACATTGTTTATTAACCATGTACATCATGGGAAGGGTTTCCTAATTTACAGTTATATTTGTTGTCAATTTTTGTGGAGTATTGCTATTTTTTTTCAATGTTTTAAACCATTTGAAAATGGTTGTAATAACCAGGCGTGCAGTGTGCAATTTGCACACTTTTTGCATGTTGTAATAATTTTTGGCCACTATTTTCTGTTGCTTTTATTATGAAGTATTATGATAGCAACATTGTTTGATATATCTTTGCTTTATTTCCTGCCTAATGCCTCTGCACTAAACCTGGACGGAGTTTGCGGAGTTGCACTATGTGGCACTATGCGAACTGCAAACAAATCTCCGCCGCACTACGCAGAGCTATGCGAGTGGCGGAGTATGATAGGAAAATGCTGTTTGCAGTGATTGGACAGTGCCGGATGTTTGTCCGCACTGTGAAATCATTGCGAACGGTACCATGCACAGTGCATGTGGTCCCTGCTTTTCTTTTGTGCCGCGCAAGTATATTTTTACTCGAGCACCAGATTTCTCAACGGGAACTGTCACAAGCATTCGCGACCACTTGCAAGAGAAACCTGTTGCCCCCTTGTTAGACCTGTCTGCTTCTGAGAGTCCCCTCACACTATGATTTATTTTGTTCCCCCGTGCCTCCTAAAATGTGTCGCTTTTTCTTTGTCTACCAGGACCTTTTTGTGTGTTGTCCCATGGGGTTAGATGCTCTTTGAGATAGATGCTCTTCCAGATATACGCGCAATGAGTTGTGAGTGCAACTAAGGGATTATCACGCGTATCTTGTGCCAGAGAGCCCGAACCCGTGGACACTTCAAAAACTTTAAGAGCACGCATTCCGCATTGAATGACAAACGTAATGTGTTTACCCTGAAAGTGATTAATTGGTGGCAGCGATACCAGAATGACCCTGTGATATTTATGTGAAACGATCAGTATCTAACCTGCTAGGAAACTGTCCAGTCATTGCTGATATTTATTCCAGTCATTGCTGATATTTATTCCAGTCATTGCTGATATTTATTCCAGTCATTGCTGATATTTATTCCAGTCATTGCTGATATTTATTCTAATGTATTGAATCCTGATATTTATCCAGTATATTTATTTATTAGAGTCCAACTATTTATTCCTGAGAAACCAGTACACAGCTAATCAAACCCATGTAAGAAATGTGAATGTGATTACCTAAGTGAACTTCCTTCAAACCCAGAGAACTTTTACATAAACGAAACGTATTTTTCTATAACAGTGGTGTGGTGTCCTTCTTTTTGTGTGGTGTGCAGGGAGTTATTATTTGGTCATAGCCGGCTTAACACAACAGCCTTCTACCGCCTTGTCACTCAAGCCAAGCTACCCCCCTTTGTGCTGGGCTTGCCTATCGCAGGTCCAACACCCCTGCATTGAGAAATCTTGCCGGGATGTTGATTTTCCAAGCTCGCGCTCGCCAACTTGATGTTAACGATCGCTAACGGGGTAAAAAACTCTGCTTCACAACGCGAAGTGGAGTTTTTTGGAACTCAGTGATCTCCGCTTAACACGGAGTGCAGGAAAAGTGAGGTTCAAGAAACGCTTAGGAAGACGCGTTTCTGCCTTCACATGGCTTCATCAGTGCTGGTTTCAATGGCTCCTTCTTCCAGGGGGGCCAAACGCACAGATTTAAATATCGTGGCCACTCCCCATTAGGTGGTCTTGCGCTCCTCCTCAGCCCAACGATGGTCAGGTGTCCTGCGCTCAAACCAACCAGGCAGATGAATGCTGGGGCTGCGAGTCCCTAGAGGAAGCCCATTCAGTGACGGGGGCATCTCCTAATAACATGTTAAGTCCCAACTGGTTGTCTAGAGATCCCAAAGCCGCCAGAGGTACCTGGGATGATTTTGCCGCCCCATTTCCCCTTCTCAGGCAATGGAGAGTGACACGTTGCAGTTTCATGCAGCTACCAGAGTTCACAGGCTCTCTGCGTTGCTCCAGACCGAGGGCGGTTGTCAGCCAGCACCTGCTTGCTGGCGAAACATTGACACCAAAACTTTCTCCCAGGTAGGGAAAAAGGGAAGACACAGCTCCGGGGATTAAAAATGGTTTAATAGCTCTTGTTTTGCGCAAGCGAGGTCCATGAAACGCTTAGGGAGACGCGTTTCAGCCCTTCAAATGGCTTCATCAGTGCCGGTTTCAATGGCTCCTTCTTCTAGGGGGGGGCAAACACACTGATTTAAATATCATGGCCACTCCCCATCAGGTGGTCTCTCCCACCTCCTCAGCCCAACGATGTTCAGGTGTCCTGCGCTCAAACTAACCAGGCAGATGCATGCTGGGGCTGGGAGTCCTCAGAGGAAGCCCATTCAGTGACGGGGCATCTCCTAACAACATGTGAAGTCCCAACTGGTTGGCAAAGGACCTCAACGCCGCCAGATGTACTTGGAATGATTTTGCCTTCCTATGTCTCCTTCTCAGGCAAACAGTGTTGCCTCCTCTCCCCCAAAGTATGGGGGCGACGCGTTGCAGTTTCATGCAGTTACCAGAAATTACAGGCTCTCAGCGTTGCTCCAGACCGAGAGGGCGGTCATCAACCAGCGCCTGCTTCCTGGCGAAACATAGACACCAAAACATTCTCCCAGGTAGGGAAAAAGGGACGACTCAGCTCCAGGGATTAAAAAGGCTATAATAGCTGTTGTTTTGCACAAGTATCTGAGGTCCATGAAACGCTTAGGCAGATGCGTTTCAGCCTTCAAATGGCTTCATCAGCGCCGGTTTCAAGGGCTCCTTCTTCCAGGGGGGCCAAACGCACAGATTTAAATATCGTGGCCACTCCCCATCGGGTGGTCTCTCGCCCTTCCTCAGCCTAATGATGTTCAGGTGTCCTGCACTCAAACCAACCAGGCAGACGCATTCTGGGGCTAAAAAAATAGGATTTTTTTTACAATATCTTTGGGGCCCTTTCATGAATCTTCGCAAAATTTTCAAAACTAATGAGGTGCTCCGTTCAGCTACTGTCTTGAAAGGTTTGGGGTGAATCGCCAAGTGGGGGCCGAGAAAAAAGGAGGGTCCCAAAATCCATTTTCTCCATGTTCATTTCCATAGGAAACTTTAGACAAGGCTACAGACCAAACTCCTGAACCCGAATTGCACTAAATTTAGCAAGTTTGGGCTGGACTGTTTCCATGAGGAGCAGGATCAAGACTGATTTGTATATGGCTGGGTCTAAGCTGAGGTGGCATGGTGAGCAAAGGAACAATGGATTTAGATTAATTCAGCCTTCCAGCCATCATTTGTTTGCATAGCACTTTTCTCCATAAGGAGGATGGGTATGCCCAGGCATGGGTCCCTTGCACGCTGGGCTACTGGATTGAAGCTAGCCTGGCTGACGAGGGGTGATACCCCTAAGCCGATACTAGGATGCTTGTTTCTGCTACAGGGATGGCCTGGCTTGGCCATTCGACAGGACTGTTCCCCTGAAAAGCAGGGTCAAGACTGTTTTGCATATCGCTGTGTCTAAACTGGGATGGCATGGAGAGCAAAATAACGATGAATTTAACCCAGATCTCTTGAGTGGGGGTCAATGTTTGATTCATTCAGCATTCCATCCATCGTTTCTTTGCGTGGTGCTGGATCTAGGAGCGGACATGAAGAGAAAGTCGTCACAGAAGATTCAAGTTGGCAGGCATTGCAGATGGTTGTCGTGTGACATGAGGAGTCCATTCAAAGTCGCAGAGTGGGCAAAAACTTCAGAATCTTCATCTGGGACTCAGGACTTGTGGTTTCAGATAAGGAGGGAACACTCTGATGCTATCCAAGGGTCCATGACTTGGATGGGAACCTATTAGGGATCAGAGTTCACTCCAGCAGAGGCCAGCAGTAGGGCTCAGGCAGGCCCAGTTGGTGCTGATCAGCTTTGCAGTTGCAGGGAGGCCCCTGGAAGGTTGCCTTGTCCCTGTAGCTCAAACAGGAAGTCAGTCAACTAACTCTTGAAGTCATTTCCATGGACCCTGAGCTCAAGTCAAGCAGGTCCAATCTTCTATCTTCAAATAGCAGGGCAGTTCTTCTTCTTAATCTTCCACAGGTCAAGGAGTGTTCTGATGAGAGGTTTTGAAGGTACCACTTAAATTTTCATTGCCAGTCTGCAGGTTGGGAATGTCCCCTTTGTCTAAACTTCACTCTTTCCTATATTTGGCTCAAAACTGTTTAGGGTAACAAAGGGGAGATAGTGAGTCATGCATTTAAGATATTCTCATTGTCAGGGCATGTAAAACTGAAGTAAACCTTTGCTACTTTTTAAATAAATTGCACTCTGCCCTATTCGCCATTAGGGCTTGCCTTAGGGGTGACTTATAAGTATTAAACAGGAATGCTTAGGCCTAGCAAAAAGCTTATTGTGCCTGGTTGGAATGGCAGTTTAGTTAAAAATTATACTACAGAATTAGTGGTAGACGTAAGATATGTTTTGCAGTGCTACCTTAGTGGGGGAGAGGGGGGCACAATGAGTGCTACAGCCCACTAGTAGCATTTAATTTACAGGCAGTGGGTACATTTAGTACCATGTACTAGGGTTTTACAAGTAAATTGAATGTACCAGTGAGGTGTAGGCCAATTGTACCCTATTTTAAAGGGAAAGCACACTCAGTTTACCAGTGATTAGCAGGAGGAATGTGCACAGAGTCCTAAAAGCCAACATAGCTGTGTTCAGCGAAGGAAGGCAAACATCTGGGGTGACCTGGCTTAGAGGGCCAGGTCGAACACCAACTCATTCTGTTGCTGCTTTTAACATTTAGAACTTATATTGCCAGCCCACTAAATAGTAATATTTCTGCAGGTTGTAAGGCAGACCAAGAGATATTGAAACCATCACCGCTGACATTGATTAGATGCAAATATACCTCATGGGTATCTCACCTTTTTAGGTCGAGCCTCAGGCATTGATTTATCAATGCTTGTTGGCGAGATATTTAGTAAGGGGCACCAGAAAATGCTCCCAAAGACCTTTGGAATGTGGTTTATGGCTAGTGCATGTGTGGCATTCAAGCGCGAAGCTGGCATCTGGCATCGGACTTGAAAGCAGCAGACGGCTTTCGCCAGCACGCGCTCTGCTTCACTTCCTGCTTCCCCTCTCACAACAATTAACTTTAGTTATCGCTCACACCCCATATGCTCGTTCCCTAAGACCCTTTCTTTGATGTCCGCTTTTCTTGTTTTTTCTTTGTATTCATTTCGCGGGGAAGCCGTGTTTTGTTTGGCGTTCTCTGCACCTTTCTCATTTTTTTTCTAGACGAAAATGAAAGCCTACCATGCTTCTTTACAGTAGCCTTGCTCTTCAAATGCTGTTGCTGTATTGCCAACTCTCTAGGGACACTCAGCTTGAAAACTCTCGACTTGCTAGCTGCAATGCTACATTCGCTATGCTTTGCTTCTAGACACATTGATCCCTCGCAGACTGTGCTGACTTTGCCCCTCCTGATTCTGACACTGACAAACGCAGTCACCAAGCAGTCTCTTCTCTCTGTCTTATGATGTTTGCCCTGCCACCATTTACTTCGGACCCACACCCTCACACCTCCTCACCCTCACACACCCTCACACCCTCTCACCCTCACACACACTCACACACCGTCCCTCACCCACCTTCACACACCCTCACTCACCCTCACACCCTCACCCACTCACACCCTCACCCTCACAACCCTCTCACCCTCACTCACCCTCACCCGTCACACCCCCACACACCCTCACACTCACACCCACTCACCCTCACGCTCACACCCCCTCACGCTCACCCCCTCACCTTCATACACCTCCTCACCCTTACCCCCTCATACCCCCACACTCTCACACACCCTTACACCCTCTCACCCTCACACACCCTCACACACTGTCACTCACCCTCACACACCCTCACTGACCCTCACTCACCCTCACACCCTCAAACTCACTCCCTCACACCCTCACAACCCTCTCACCCTCACCCCCTCACACCCCAACACACCCTCACCCTCACACCCCCTCACCCTTACCCTCACACCCCCTCACCCTCATACACCTCCTCAGCCTTACACCCCCTCACTCTCATACCCCCTCACCCTCAAACCCCTCACCCTCACCCTCACACACCGTCACCCTCACACACCCTCTAATGCCCACATACCCTCTCACCCTCAAACACCCTCTCACCTTCACACACCCTCTCACCCTCACACCCCCTCACCCGCACACACCCTCACATCCCCTCACATCTCCTCACCCTCTCTCACACCCTCACCCTCACACCCCCTAACCCTCACACCCCTTCACACACCCTCACGCACCCACGAAGTCACACACCCTCACCTTCACTCACCCTCTCACCCTCATACACCCTCTCACCCTCACACACCCTCTCACCCTCACACACCCTCTCACCCTCACACCCTCTCATCCTCACACCCCCTCACCCTCACACTCACACCCCACACCCTCACACACCCTCACTCACCCTCACACACCCTCTCACCCTCACACACCCTTTCACCCTCACACACCCTCTCACCCTCACACCCCCTCACCCTCAGACACCCTCACACCCTCACCCTCACACCCCCTCACACCCTCACCCTCACACACCCCCTCACACACCCTCACATACAGTCACTCACCCTCACCCACCCTCACACACCCTCACTCACCCTCACTCACCCTCATACCCTCACACCCTCACCCTCACAACCCTCTAACCTTCACTCACCTTCACCCCCTCACACACCCTCACCCTCACACCCCTTCACCACCACCCTCACACCCCCTCACCCTCACCCTCACACACCTCCTCACTCTCACAACCCCACACCCTCACAGCCTCTCACCCTAGCAAACACTCACACACTGTTACTTACCCTTACCCATCCTCACACACCCTTACCCACCCTCACTCACCCTCACACCCTCACCTCCCTCACCCTGACAACCCTCTCATCCTCACTCACCAGCTCACACCCCCAACACACCCGCACCCTCACACCCCCTCAGCCTCACACTCCCTCACCCTCACCCCCTCACCCTCACATACCTCCTCACCCTCACACTCCCTCACCCTCACACACCCTCACCCTCACATACCCTCACCGTCACACACGCTCCCCCTCACACACCCTCATCCTTACTCACCCTCTCACCCTCACACACCCTCTCACCCTCACACACCATCTCACCATCACACACCCTCTCACCATCACACCCCCTCACCCTCACATCCCCTCACCCTCACATCCCCCCACCCTCCCTCACACCCTCACCCTCACACACCCTCACCCCTCACACACCCTCACCCTTGCGTCACACAGCCTCACCCTCACACACCCTCACACCCTCACCCTCACTCACCCTTTCACCCTCACACACCATCTCACCCTCACACACCCTCTCACCCTCACACACCCTTTACCCTCACACCCCCTCACCCACACACACCCTCACCATCACACTCCCTCACCCTCACACAACCTCACTCACCCTCTCACCCTCACACACCCTCTCACCCTCACACACCCTCACCCTCACACCCCCTCACACACCCCGTCACAAACACGCACCCCCTCACACCCCCTCACCCTCACACACCCTCATCCTCAAACACCCTCACCCTGTCATCCTCACCCTGATACACCCTCACTCTCACACCCCTCACATCCTCACCCTCATACACCCCATCACAAACACGCACACCCTCACACCCCCTCACCCTCACACCCCCTCACTCTCAAACACCCTCACCCTGTCACCCTCACCCTCATACACCCTCACCCTCACACACCCTCTCACCCTCACACACCCTCTCACCCTCACACACCCTCTCACTCTCACACACCCTCTCACCCTCACACTCCCTCACCCACACACACCCTCACCATCACCCCCCCACACCCTCACCCTCACACACCCTCACTCACCCTCTCACCCTCACTCACCCTCACATACCTCTCACCATCACACACCCTCTCACCCTCACACACCCTCACAAACCCTCACACACCCTCACCCTCACACTTCCTCACACCCTCACACACCCCGTCACAAAGCGCGCACACCCTCACACACCCTCACCCTCACACCCCCTCACCCTCAAACACCCTCACACTGTCACCCTCACCCTCATACACCCTCACACCCCCTCACCCTCACACCCTCACCCTCCCACCCTCACCCTCAGACCCCCTCACCCTCACAACCCCACACCCTCACCCTCACAGCCACTCACCCTCACACCCTCACCCTCAGACCCCCTCACCCTCAAAATCCCACACCCTCACCCTCACAACCCCACACACTCCCCCTCACACCCCTCACCCTCACTCACCCTCAAACCCCCACACCCCTGCACCCTCACACCCCTCACACACCCCCTCATCCTCACACACCCTCACCCTCACACCCCCACACACCCTCACACCCCCTCACCCACACACCCTCACACCCCCTCACCCTCACACCCCTCACACTGTCACACCCCCTCACACCCCTTAAGCCTCACACCCCCTCACCCTCACACACCCTCACTCACCCTTACACACCCTCACTCACCCTCACATCCCCTCACCCTCTCACCCTCACACCCCCTCACTCACCCTCACACACCCTCACCCTTGCACCCACTCACCCTCACCCTCACACACCCTCACCCTCACACACCTCCTCAACCTCACACCCCCTCACTCTCATACCCCCTCACCCTCACACACCTCCTCAACCTCACACCCCCTCACTCTCATACCCCCTCACCCTCACACCCCCTCATCCTCACCCTCACCCTCACACACCCTCACCCTCACACACCCTCTCACGTCCACATACCCTCTGACCCTCAAACACCCTCTCACCCTCACACACCCTCACAAACCCTCACCCTCACACACCCTCACCCTCACACTCCCTCACACCCTCACCCTCACACACCCCATCACAAACATGCACACCCTCACACCCCCTTACCCTCACAGCCACTCACCCTCAAACACCCTCACCCTGTCACCCTCACCCTCATACACCCTCACCCTCACATCCCCTCACCCTCACACCCTCACCCTCACAGCCACTCACCCTCAAACCCTCACCCTCAGACCCCCTCACCCTCACAACCCCACACCCTTCCCCTCACAACCCACACCCTCCCCCTCACACCCCCTCACCCTTACTCTTCCTCACACCCCCACACCCCTGCACCCTCACACCCCTCACACACACCCTCACCCTCACACACCCTCAACCTCACTTACCCTCACCCTCACACCCTGTTAGAAACGGGATCCCTGGTTGGCCGAGGCTTGTGCCAAGGCCAGGCAGGAATCACCATTTCTAGTTAGGGTAGGGAAGTCACCCGCCAAGACAACCCCTGCTCACCCCCTTGGTAGCTTAGCACGAGCAGTCAGGCCTATCTCGGAGGTCATGTGTAAAGCATTTGCGCATGCACCCCCAGCAACAACCTCCCGGGCCCCCCCCCCCCACAAAAGGACTCCACACAAGATATATATGAAAATAGCTTTTGTATTGAAGAACACACTTAGACAGGACAACGCAACTTACAAGGTGCCAGGGGCACGGGCAGGGTTTACAAGGGACTATATACAGGGTAGTGCCATGGGGCCACTGCCAGGGATATGCACATCATGGAACTGGCATTAGAACACATAACCCCTGGGAGCTTCCTCGAACTAGCACTAGAACACATTACACCCAGGAGCTTCAGGGAACTAGCGGTAGAACTCTAACCAGGATTAACATACATGGGACATCGGATACTCAGGAGGGAAGGGAGGACAAGGTACATAGCACCACAGAGGCATCATCAGAAGGGCAACACGTAATAACTCTCACAATCACAATAATAATAACCATTAGTGTTCACAGGCCAACTGGCCTTCCAGGGGCTAGGCCGCCCAATGTCACGATGTTCAGGGCAGGCTGCAGGTAGCCAGGGACAATAAACCTAAACGGGGCAGCTGCCCACGAAGTGCTGGGCAGCTGTAGGGCCAGGATGGGGCCATTGTGGGAGCCTCGCCGGCTCTGAGGAAAAAGGCGCCAAACGGTGGAGCCTCTCGGGCTCAGGAACAACTGGGCGGAGCCTCGCAGGCTCGAAAGGGCAAGGGACACGTGGTGGAGCCTCTCGGGGCTCGGGTCGCTGGGACACATGGTGGAGCCTCCTCGGGGCTCAGGTCAAAGGGGCCACAGGTGGAGCCTCTCGGGGCTCAGGTCACAATGGGGGCAGGCGGGGTCCCCCTCGGGGGCCCGGCATCACTGGGGGCCCCACGGGCATCACTGGGGGCCCCACGGGCATCACTGGGGGCCCCACGGGCCTTGGAGCGCCACCGAGGGATCTTTGGTGGGGAGGGGTGGCACCGGCCACGTGCCCCGACGCCCCGCCTCTCCCTCCTGCATCACTCACCGGCTGTTGGACGCGACGGTCTCTCCTCGCTCTCCTGGGCTCCCTCTCGCTCCTGGGGGCCCGGGGCGGGAAGCGGCAGTCGTCTTGGGGGGACGCAGGGGCGCGGAGTAGGCTCCCGCCGCTCCCTGCATGCTAGGCTCTCTGTCTCTCTCCTCCACAGCTCCCCGGGCCGCCGGCCAATCAGAGCGCGGCCCGGGGGGACGTCATCAGTACAGCCCGGGCCGGCAGCCAATCAGAGCGCGGCCCGGGGGAGCGCCTCACGAGGGTCCCGGGCTGCGGCGGTGAACACGGGGGAAATAACGAGGAGTGGGCTCCCTCGATAAAGATAGCGAGGGCGGCGGCAAGCGAGGTCGGCACTCGCTGGGGGCTCGGGCCCCCCCACACGAACGGGGTAAATGCCGGGAGGGCACCGGCTTGTGGGATATAGCGCTCCCAGCGCTAGTAGCATGAAGGCGGCACCCCAAGGCGCTAGGACTGCAGGAAAGCGCTAGAAGCACGAATGAAGCACCCCAAGGCGCTAGGATAGCAGGAGAGCGCTCCCAAGCGCTAGGAGCATGAATGAAGCGCCCCAAGGCGCTATGATAGCAGGGAAGCGCTCCCAAGCGCTAGGGCCATAGAAAGCAGAGTCCACAGGAGTTCCAGGATTTCAGTAGTTCAGGAGCAGGGCAGGGCTCAGGGAGGCAAGCCTTTCCCCTGAGCCCAAGCAGCAGCATGCCCCTGGCAGGGTTCCAGTCAGGACATGCAGGAAAGAGAGAGAGAGAAGAGGGCACACCCTTCTTTTATACATGAGATCCCTTTGTCTAAAAAGCGGCAGGCAGGATGAGAACCAGCTAGAACTGGTTATAAGGAATTTCCTGTTACTGGCCAGGCTAGGACACCAGACGCACCCCAGGTGGGTGGAGCCAGCATTGTGGGGGAAAGCCCAGACCCATACAGGACACAGGTACAGCCCCTCCCTCACATCAGCATGTTAATCTCTCCATTCCCAACCGGGGCAGACCCACACAGACTCCTGGAGTCAGGCTCCCCAGCTGGCTTCAGCCAATCACGCGCCAGCATACTTACTGCACACACACACCGATGTCTAGAAGTGGCACTTCCCTTCTAGACACACACACGCCGCATACATCATCTTGTAGCATTCAATCACACGAGTCCATACATACCAGACTCGAGCCTGTACCCCTCACGCACCAGGAACTATCAGGGACACACACATTCCCCATGCATTCCTATGGGAGGGCAGTCCTCACCCATCTACACGCACTCAGAGTGGGAATCACCATCCCCAGGTCACATTTAACAAGCAAAACTTCAGGGGTGGACCGGCCAGAAGGGCCCAGTCCAACACGGCCCCCTTCCAGCCAAATCGCAGGGTAGGCCAATCACCACCGTGATGGACTTCCCTGCTTTGGGCGAATAAAAAACATGGACGCGGGCCCGCACTGCCGGGACACCCTCCAGTTCTACGCCACGTTGATCTCATCGACACACACAGACTAAAAAAAGAAAATAAAAAAACATAGGCCCAACCAGGCTACCCCACTGGTACTCCTTAGTCGACCACGGCTAGGACCAGGCCCTAGGCCACCCAGATACCACTGGTCCATACCAACCCGGAGTGGGGGGTGGTAACCCCTGGCCCACGACAGCCATTCTCCACTCCCTTTCTTCGTGTAGTACCACTTTACCACTTTCTCTTCCACCCAGGGTCCGCACCCTCAGGCTGGCCAGAGGTCACGGGCAAGAATGCCCCACCCTACCTCTACTTCTGAAGTACCGCGCTCTCCCAGGAGAAGCACCCTCAGAACACGATCTCCTACCAATTTCAGAACTTCCTCCCTCCACTGGTCTACCACCTGGGAACTAAGTTCACCGGATGCCCAGGAGTCAGACTCCCTCTGACCCCCGTCCAGTTCCGCACCTAACATTCATTCAGCAAGATGAGCCGCGGCAGCACCAGCAGGCCCAGTGTTCAGCTCTCCCCAAGGCAAGCCACGGCAGCGCCAGCAGGTCTTCCTTGTCCGGGATACAACTTAACATATATTCCACAAGATGAGCTGCGGCAGCGCCAGCAGGTCTCAGTGTTCAGCTCTCCCCAAGTCAAGCCGCGGCAGCGCCAGCAGGTCTTCCTTGTCCGGGATACAACTTAACATACATTCCACAAGATGAGCCGCTGCAGCGCCAGCAGGTCTCAGTGTTCAGCTCTCCCCAAGGCAAGCCGCGGCAGCGCCAGCAGGTCTTCCTTGTCCGGGATACAACTTAACATTCATTCAACAAGATGAGCCGCGGCAGCGCCAGCAGGCCCCAGTGTTCAGCTCTCCCCAAGGCAAGCCGCGGCAGCGCCAGCAGGTCTTCCTTGTCCGGGATACAATTTAACATTCATTCAACGAGATGAGCTGCGGCAGCGCCAGCAGGCCCCAGTGTTCAGCTCTCCCCAAGGCAAGCCGCGGCAGCGCCAGCAGGTCTTCCTTGTCCGGGATACAACTTAACATTCATTCAGCAAGGGGGACACCTGACGCATAAAACACATTCAGCGGTGTACGGAACACATGATGCATCAAACACATTCAGCGGGGAAGGTAGGACACCTGACGCATAAAACACATTCAGCGGTGTACAGAACACATGATGCATCAAACACATTCAGCGGGGTAGGTAGGATACAATTATCGTTGCTTCAGCAAGCTCCCCATCTCAGAGAACTTACACTCCATTAATCAGCACACCTCAACATTCATCCACACACCCCTGGACTGGTAAGACAGTTTTTACCGCCCCTGACTCCTCAACCTGACCCATGTGGCACAGGTACCATTACTCTAGGGAAGGGACAAGGACAGCACATATTGGACACAATTTCGCTGCCACCACTGGATCCCACCCTTCTGGTGAATCCAGAAAACACATTGCACTTAGGGGGATGATCGACCCTCCCGAGCTAGGGACACCTAACTCACAGTGCACCAGAACCACATTTTTCACAAAAACAGACATCTTTAGCAAAGTGCACCAGTACCACATTTTTCACAAGAACAGACATTTTTAGCAAAGTGCACCAGAACCACATTTTCCACAAAAACAAATATTTTGAGCAACGTGCACCAGAACCACCTTTTCCACCAGAACAGACATTTTTAGCGAAGTGCACCAGAACCACATTTTTCACAAAACAAATATTTTTAGCAACGTGCACCGGAACCACATTTTCCACCAGAACAGACATTTTTAGCAAAGTGCACCAATAGTTTCTTTTCTTTGCGACAATCTAAACTGCAGAGTGTTGTAGTGGGGCCGGTTATCACTGAGGTACTGCGCAAACACAAGTCCAAATCCCACCGCTAGCCAACAATGTTAGAAACGGGATCCCTGGTTGGCCGAGGCTTGTGCCAAGGCCAGGCAGGAATCACCATTTCTAGTTAGGGTAGGGAAGTCACCCGCCAAGACAACCCCTGCTCACCCCCTTGGTAGCTTAGCACGAGCAGTCAGGCCTATCTCGGAGGTCATGTGTAAAGCATTTGCGCACGCACCCCCAGCAACAACCTCCCGGCCCCCCCCCACAAAAGGACTCCACACAAGATATATATGAAAATAGCTTTTGTATTGAAGAACACACTTAGACAGGACCACTCAACTTACAAGGTGCCAGGGGCACGGGCAGGGTTTACAAGGGACTATATACAGGGCAGTGCCATGGGGCCACTGCCAGGGATATGCACATGATGGAACTGGCATTAGAACACATAACCCCTGGGAGCTTCCTCGAACTAGCACTAGAACACATTACACCCAGGAGCTTCGGGGAACTAGCGGTAGAACTCACTCTAACCAGGATTAACATACATGGGACATCGGATACTCAGGAGGGAAGGGAGGACAAGGTACATAGCACCACAGAGGCATCATCAGAAGGGCAACACGTAATAACTCTCACAATCACATTAATAATAACCATTAGCGTTCACAGGCCAACTGGCCTTCCGGGGGCTAGGCCGCCCAATGTCACGATGTTCAGGGCAGGCTGCAGGTAGCCAGGGACAATAAATCTAAACGGGGCAGCTGCCCACGAAGTGCTGGGCAGCTGTAGGGCCAGGATGGGGCCATTGTGGGAGCCTCGCCGGCTCTGAGGAAAAAGGCGCCAAACGGTGGAGCCTCTCGGGCTCGGGAACAACTGGTCGGAGCCTCGCAGGCTCGAAAGGGCAAGGGACACGTGGTGGAGCCTCTCGGGGCTCGGGTCGCTGGGACACATGGTGGAGCCTCCTCGGGCTCAGGTCAAAGGGGCCACAGGTGGAGCCTCTCGGGGCTCAGGTCACAATGGGGGCAGGAGGGGTCCCCCTCGGGGGGCCCGGCATCACTGGGGGCCCCACGGGCATCACTGGGGGCCCCACGGGCCTTGGAGCGCCACCGAAGGATCTTTGGAGGGGAGGGGAGCGGCGGCACTGGCCTCGTGCCCCGACGCCCCGCCTCTCCCTCCTGCATCACTCACCGGCTGTTGGACGCGCCGGTCTCTCCTCGCTCTCCGGGGCTCCCTCTCGCTCCTGGGGGCCCGGGGGGGAAGCGGTAGTCGTCTTGGGGGGACGCAGGGGCGCGGAGTAGGCTCCCGCCGCTCCCTGCATGCTCGGCTCTCTGTCTCTCTCCTCCACAGCTCCCCGGGCCGCCGGCCAATCAGAGCGCGGCCAGGGGGGACGTCATCAGTACAGCCCGGGCCGGCAGCCAATCAGAGCGCAGCCCGGGGGAGGGCCTCACGAGGGTCCCGGGCTGCGGCGGTGAACACGGGGGAAATAACGAGGAGTGGGCTCCCTCGATAAAGATAGCGAGGGCGGGGGCAAGCGAGGTCGGCACTCGCTAGGGGCTCGGGCCCCCCCACACGAACGGGGCAAATGCCGGGTGGGCACCGGCTTGTGGGATATAGCGCTCCCAGCGCTAGTAGCATGAAGGCGGCGCCCCAAGGCGCTAGGACAGCAGGAAAGCGCTAGAAGCACGAATGAAGCGCCCCAAGGTGCTAGGATAGCAGGAGAGCGCTCCCAAGCGCTAGGAGCATGAATGAAGCACCCCAAGGCGCTAGGATAGCAGGGAAGCGCTCCCAAGCGCTAGGGCCATAGAAAGCAGAGTCCACAGGAGTTCCAGGATTTCAGTAGTTCAGGAGCAGGGCAGGGCTCAGGGAGGCAAGCCTTTCCCCTGAGCCCAAGCAGCAGCATGCCCCTGGCAGGGTTCCAGTCAGGACACGCAGGAAAGAGAGAGAGAAGAGGGCACACCCTTCTTTTATACATGAGATCCCTTTGTCTAAAAAGGGGCAGGCAGGATGAGAACCAGCTAGAACTGGTTATAAGGAATTTCCTGTAACTGGCCAGGCTAGGACACCAGACGCACCCCAGGTGGGTGGAGCCAGCATTGTGGGGGAAAGCCCAGACCCATACAGGACACAGGCACAGCCCCTCCCTCACATCAGCATGTTAATCTCTCCATTCCCAACCGGGTCAGACCCACACAGACTCCTGGAGTCAGGCTCCCCAGCTGGCTTCAGCCAATCACGCGCCAGCATACTTACTGCACACACACACCGATGTCTAGAAGTGGCACTTCCCTTCTAGACACACACACGACGCATACATCATCTTGTAGCATTCAATCACACGAGTCCATACATACCAGACTCGAGCCTGTACCCCTCACGCACCAAGAACTATCAGGGACACACACATTCCCCATGCATTCCTATGGGAGGGCAGTCCTCACCCATCTACACGCACTCAGAGTGGGAATCACCATCCCCAGGTCACATTTAACACGCAAAACTTCAGGGGTGGACCGGCCAGAAGGGCCCAGTCCAACACACCCCCTCACCCTCACACCTCCCACCTCCCCTCGAGAAGATGAGTTTCGATCACCCATCCGGCCTCCCTGAGGGCTGGCTCCAGGCCTGCTGAGTGTCTGGGATCCCTCCAGACCCACGTTGAAAGGATGAAAGAAGCCACCGAGGCGGAACCCACAACAACCGACCCCCAGGTGCTAAGACCTCCGCCTGCAAGGACTCCGGACATCAAAGGCGAGGAGTCCTATATCAAGGGTTGTTCTGGATGACCAAGGCAGTTGTATCCTGGACTACGTGAGCCCTGCTGACCTCGTCGCGGCTCCTACCGAGCAGAGAAGGACTTCTACTCAACAACCACCTGAGCCCTGCTGACGTTGTCGCGGCTCTCCTGCAACCTGAAGAACCACCTGAGCCCTGCTGTCGCGGCTCCTACCTGGCAGAGAAGCACTTCTGCCCGAGACCACCTGAGCCCTGCTGACACTGTCGCGGCTCCTACCAAGCAGAGAAGGACTTCTGCCCGAGACCACCTGAGCCCTGCTGACGCTGTCGCGGCTCCCCGGCAACCCTGAGAACTCGAGCCCTGCTGATTCGATCGCGGCTCAGAGACTATCCTGGTCCGGCTGGACCCAAGATCACCCCGTATCCCCCGGCTTGAGGATTGAGAGCTGTGCGCCGGATACGCACCCGCAAGTGACTTTGAACCTTGAGACGGTCCCGCTACCCTACCCCTACCGAGACTCTTTGAGCCCTTGCTCGCCTGTACATAAGAATCTGCGGATCATAAAGATCAATTTTTACTTAAAGATAAAGAATACTTTCTCTTAATACTACGGTGTGGTGTTCCTTTGTCGAGTGGTGCTAGCGCAGCGTGTACGATCCTAGATTCGAGGTCCTCCCCCTGAGGATCTCCCGCCATTACTCGGTTGTGTTCCTAGGAGAGGTGGGTCACAGGGTGGTCAGGTGCGAGTCTGCCCTCCCCTGGGATTGCCCCTCTAACACCCCCTCACCTCATACCCCCGCACCCTCACACTGTCACACCCCCTCACACCCCTTCACCCTCACACCCCCTCACCCTCACACACCCTCACTGTTGGACCCGGCCCCACGGTGTGGTCCTAACCCTCCCCGCATGGCAGGCCCAGGACGACAACGGCCCTCCATCAGACCCGGGGCGCCCCTTGGCCCGACCTTACACGAACTACCAACGAGAGCAACCCCCCTGACACACCATCGCTCTCCTCCCCTGGAACATGGCGGACCCAGCACATCCCCAACCCTACCGGCCCGACTCCATCCTGGGCCCATCCCGTTACGAGCACGAGGCCTCGTCCGACTCCATCTTGGACCACCACGTCCCGAGCACGTGGCCTCGGCCCCGGCCAAGGCCCCAGCGAAGCCCCGACATCGAGGCACCAAGATCCCCCCGGGTGGTAGAGTGGCCACTCAACAGATCCTAGAGGAGGGAAGTTTTGATGGCCCTCCAGTCGTCCCCGGACGCCTGGTATCGATCGCCCTCCGGCCTCCCTGGGCGCTGGCTCCACCCCCCTGCTGGGTGTCTGGACACCATCATCCCGGCCCCTCTGACCCCCAGGCGAGAGGGTCCGGACATCAAAGGTCTCCAGTCCTATATCTGGGCCAGCCCCGGAGTAGGACGGCAGTTGTATCCTGGAGTCGAGAGCCCTGCTGACGCTGTCGCGGCTGACCCCGAGACAAACTCCTTTTCCCTGAAACCTGCAACCATCCTTGGAGCCTGCTGGCGCTGCCGCGGTCCATCTTAGCTGAACCATCTTTGGAGCCTGCTGGCGCTGCCGCGGTCCATCTTAGCTGAACCATCTTTGGAGCCTGCTGGCGCTGCCGTGGTCCATCTTAGCTGAACCATCTTTGGAGCCTGCTGGCGCTGCCGCGGTCCATCTTAGCTGAACCATCTTTGGAGCCTGCTGGCTCTGCCGCGGTCCATCTTAGCTGAACCATCTTTGGAGCCTGCTGGCGCTGCCGCGGTCCATCTTAGCTGAACCATCTTCGGAGCCTGCTGGCGCTGCCGCAGCCCAGATTCGCTGAACCATCCTTGGGGCCTGCTGGCGCTGCCGCGGCAGACCCTCTCGGAACCTCCCGGCTCGAGGATTGAGAGCTGTGCGCAGGGTATCCCTTTCGTCCTCAGGACAAAGACTATCCCGCTACCCCATCCCCTATTTACGAGACTTTTCAGATCCCTCGATCTGCCTGTACCTATCGCTGAAGACAAACAACCTTTTATTCTTGATAAAAGCCTAAAGAACTTATCTTCCTGTGTGGTGTCCATTTGTAGAGGTGTGATTACTCTGCTGTACGAACCTAGGATGGGACCCTCACCCAGGAGGCCTCTCGCTAACGCTCGGCTACTTCTCGACGGAGGGGTGGACCTAGAGGTGGTCAGTCAGACATCTTCTGCCTCCCCCGGGACCGCCTTTCTAACATTGGTGGCAGGCGGTGCGATCCGAGCCAACGCAATTCGTACAGAGAGTGAGTCAACCGCTACCGAGAAAAACACACCGCGAGCATGACTACTCAAGAAACAAGACCGACTGCAGAATTCCGGAAAGAGAAAATGGAAGAGTACAGTCATAAGGAGTTGAAACAATTCTGCAAAGATCTGGGCATCGCTACCACTGGCCTAAGTACCAAGGAAGACTTTAAACTGGCCCTGCAAGCATGGGTGGAAGCCGGAGACTCGCCACCCCAAAATGAAGATAACCCGGGCCCGAACGGACGGCCGGAGACCAACGCGTCTCCAGCGGGGGAAAGACCCCCAAACCTAGACACGGGCCTCTCCCACGAAGACGCCCGAGAACGAGAGAGGAACAGGCTGCACGAACTAGAACTAGCCCGACTCCGGCTAGACGGAGAACTACAGCTGGCCGAGAAAAAAATAGCCCTCGAGCAACTACGACTAGAAGGAGACCTGGAGGAGAAACGAAGACAAAGAGAACTCGAAGAAAAGAAACTCACGTACGAGCATGAGCGTGGCTTAAAGGAGCTAGAAATCAAGGCCAAGACAAATGAGGCCAGCGCCCCCGGGGGCAAGACTTCGCTCCCTCCGGTGGACACGAAGGTGCACATACCCAAGGATGTCGTCAAAGAGTACTATAAGAACGACGACATCCAACAGTGGTTCAAAGCCTATGAAGTCGCCATGACCGCCGATCGAGTACCCCTCAAAGACTGGGGCGCCGGCTTGTGGGGGAGGTTCGTCAACGAGGGGAGGGACGCTCTGCTAGAGCTTCCCGATGCCGAGATGACCTCGTACGAACACATGAAAACCTCCCTCCTCACTCGCTACGGACTCACCCCCGAAATGTACCGGCAGCGATTCCGAGACTGTAAAAAAATCCCCGGTACCACCTGGGTGGAATACGTGAACTTTTTTAGCAGAGCCTTCGAGGGGTGGATCAAAGGCAGTCAGGTCACCACCTTCCAGCAGTTGGCCGACCTCATTATATGGGAACATCTTTCCAACAACTGCTTCATCGAACTCCGGCAGCATCTCCTCGACAGCAAACTGACAGAGCCACGAAAACTTGCTGTCGAGGCTGATAGATGGGTGGGCACCCGAGTCCCCCGGAGCCCGATGGGAGACTACGGTCGGGGATCCCCGGGGAACCACCGACCACGAGGCGGCGGAGGAGGCCAGAGCAGAGGCCGAGACGCCCCCACGGGGTCGTCCCCTACCTCCACGTCGCCCGCCCTAGGCCGAAGGGGGGCCCCTCCAGCACGACCAGGGCCCCGTCCGAACGTTACTTGCCACAGATGCCAGCGGCTGGGCCACTATGCTAATGACCCTCTCTGCCCGATGAATCAGCGACCCGGCACCACCAGTCCTCCAAACCGCCAGATCATGGCCGCCGCCCTGGGTGAAGAAGGAGGCGAGGAAGAGGACGAAGTCCCCGAACAGACCGAGTGGGAGCCCGCAGCTATGTCCTTGGTGTGCCTGGGCGAAAGAGACATGATCCCCCGAGCCCCGATCCCAGGCAACACCCAGAAGTACCGCCAGTGGGTCACCATTAATGGACACAGGGCCGAAGCCCTCCGTGACACTGGAGCCAGCGTGACGGCGGTCCGCTGCCATTTGGTGACCCCTGAACAAATCCTTCCCAACATCCTGTGCCCAGTACGGTCGGCGGACAACTCCGAGAGCTTGTGCCAGATGGCACGCATTCCCTTCGAGTGGGGAGGGGTGTCGGGCATGCTGAAAGTGACTGTCCGGGACGATGCCCCCGTGGACTGCCTCCTCGGGAACGACCTGGAAAGTTCCCCCTGGGCCCACGTCGAGCGGAGAGAGCATCTGGGGATGCTCGGCCTGCCCGAGTGGGTCTGTGCGACCACTCGATCCATGACCGCCCGGGCCTCCGCCCCGAACGAAGACTCCCCGCCTGAAGAACCGGAGTGGCCGGCACCTCCGCCGCCCGCCATCTCTGAGGACGCCAACACTGAAAACGGGCCCCAGGGGTCCAACGCTGAAGACCTCACCGAGCTTGGCCACCTTCCAGAAGTAGCTCAATGGCGCCAAGAAGGTGCCCCACCCGCAAACAGTTCCGACAGGAACAGAAAACCTGTCCCTCCCTCGAGGGAATCGGTCAACAAGCCGCCACTCAAGCCGCCGGAGACCCCTCGGGGTCCCACTGGGTCTATTGGGACCACGACCTCCTCTACAGCGAGCACAAGATTGCTGAACTGGGAGCCAGCCGGGTGCTGGTCGTCCCCCTCCGGTTCCGAGACTTTCTCTTGAACCTGGCACATGACGTGCCCCTCGCCGGGCACCTAGGGCAGGACAAGACCTACAGCCGCCTGGTGACCCATTTTTACTGGCCGAAAATGCGCAACGACGTGAATAACCACTGCCGAACATGTCCGACCTGTCAAGCCAGCGGGAAGAGCGGGGGGAGAATCAAAGCCCCGCTCCAGCCTTTTCCCGTGGTCACCACCCCCTTCGAGCGAGTGGGGATCGACATCGTGGGGCCCCTGGACCCCCGCACCTCTCAGGGGCACCGCTTCATCCTCGTCCTGGTGGACCATGCCACCCGCTATCCGGAAGCCATCCCCCTCCGCACCATCACGGCCCCCGTGGTGGGTCGAGCGCTAATGGGGATTTTCTCCAGAGTCGGCTTCCCCCGAGAGGTCGTGAGTGATCGGGGCACCAACTTTATATCTAAATATATGCGGTCCCTGTGGCAACAGTGCGGGGTCACATATAAGTTCACCACCCCGTATCACCCCCAAGGAAATGGACTTGTAGAGCGGTTTAACCGAACATTGAAGGGGATGATCAAGGGCCTAGAAGAGCCGCTACGACGCAAATGGGATGTCCTACTGCCCTGCCTCCTGTTCGCCTACCGAGAGGTGCCCCAGAAGTCCCTGGGGTTCAGCCCTTTTGAACTGTTGTATGGGCATCCTGTCCGAGGCCCCCTCAGCTTGGTCAAAGAAGGCTGGGAGACGGCTGCCCAAGATGCACCCCCGGACGTCTACCGATACCTCCTGACCCTCCGCAACCAGACTCGGAAGTTCCGGGAACTTGCCGAGGCCAACCTTGAGTCCAGTCAGGAGGAAATGAAACGCTGGTATGACCAGAACGCCTCGTCCATCGAGTTTGAGCCGGGCCAGCAGGTCTGGGTCATGTCCCCGGTCGAACCTTGTGCCCTCCAGGACAAATGGACGGGGCCCTTCAAAGTGGTGGAGCGCAAGAGCCCCGTCACTTACTTGGTGGACATGGAGTCCCCTCGGAACCCCCTCCAGGTTCTGCACGCCAACAGGCTCAAGCCTCACTTTGCCCGCACCGAACTGAGCCTACTGCTAGCTACCGATGACGGAGCTGAAGACGACTCCGAGCCTCTACCAGATCTCCTGAGCACCACCGAGAAGGACGGCTCCGTCGAAGGGGTCACGCTCTCCTCTACCCTGACCCCAGAGCAGCACCAAGACTGCCGGAAGCTGCTGGGGCAATTTGCAGACCTATTCTCCCTCACTCCCGGAGTCACCCGGTGGTGTGTCCACGATGTAGACACTGGGGACAGCCCGCCTGTACGACACTGGGCTTTTCGAGTTCCCGACCGAGTTCGGACCTGCATTCAGTCCGAAGTTGCCAAGATGCTGGCTCTGGGGGTAGTCGAACCCTCAAACAGTCCCTGGGCCAGTCCCGTTGTCCTGGTCCCTAAAGCCGCCGCCCCCGGCGCACCCCCGGAGCTCAGGTTCTGTGTCGACTACCGGGGGCTGAATGCCGTCACCAGGACCGACGCCCATCCCATCCCCCGGGCGGATGAACTGATCGATCGCCTGGGGGCCGCCAGGTATCTCAGCACCTTCGAACTCACGGCCGGGTATTGGCAGATCGGCCTCACCCCTGGTGCCCAAGAGCGATCTGCTTTCTCAACCCCTGATGGCCACTACCATTTCACCGTGATGCCCTTTGGCATGAAAGACGCCCCGGCCACCTTCCAGAGACTAGAGTGCTGGCGGGGCTAGAAGAGTTCAGTGCCGCGTATCAGGACGATATTGCAGTATACAGCCTCGACTGGGACAAACACCTAACACACCTCTGGGAGGTCCTGACGGCCCTCCGACGGGCCGGACTGACAATAAAAGCCAGCAAGTGCCAGATAGGCCAAGGGTCCGTGACCTATCTAGGGCACCAAGTAGGGAGCGGCCAGGTGGCTCCCCTCCAGCCAAAGATGGACGCCATCCGGGCCTGGGAGCCCCCGGTCACCCAGACCGCAGTCCGAGCCTTCCTGGGGCTCACAGGATATTATCGGCGTTTCATTAAAAACTATGGGAGCATTGTGGGGCCCCTCACAGAACTAACATCCAAGAGACTGTAGGAGAGTAGGGTCTGCAATCCTATGATCACCCCAGATTTTTGCTTTTTGCTTCACTGGTTTACGACTTTCCCTGGCTGTGGGCCTGCTAATCAGACCCACAGCCTAGCTGTTCTCTCTATTCCAAATTGTACCCAGGTACTGAATTGGCACTGGGCCCTCTCTTGTGTCCCTGTAACCAGGGCAGAGGTGTACCCAGAAGTCTCCCAGGGGCTGCAGCATGTATTATGCCACCCCTGGGTTGACTAACTAAATCAGACACAACTGGCTGCTTGACAGCTGGGGCAAGGTGGTGTAATCACCCTTTGCTTTAGATATAGTATTCCTATATCTAAACCTAAAATGGGCACATATATTCCTATCAGTCACTCCTATGGCAGGCCTTAACAATCCTGAAGGCAGAGTGCGTGGAATAATGTGAAATGGTGCTCTGGCATGAGCTGAGCCAGTTTGCAGCTTGCGGAACCAAGTCCTAATAGCTGTTCCATGATAACGCTATACCATATACTCTTAAGTGCATTATGTACCTCGCGGTCATATGCTAACTTTGGTATAACATTATCAAAACATGTCGAGTAAGGTGTCATACGAATTGGAATACTAACCCCTCGCCAATTCTGGTGACGGGGTTAGCATTCCACCCTCCTAGAGGGACACGACATGTTGGTAACCTGTAACCCCGGTTAAAGTCAGACATAGCCTCAGCTCCACAAGATGGATGCTGCCACCGAGACACAAGTCTGCCCTCCTGCTGCTGGGAGTCCTCCCAGCGCGGGAGGCAAGGACAAAGGGTTTCCTGCCAGGGGCGGTGCCAGCACCGTCCCAGACAGGATTTTGTGTATCCTAGGTAGGCAGGGCTTTAGAGGAAGGTGACTGCAAGTGGCACCCCGGTGCTCACTGTGCATATGCCGGCTTGAACCAGTTCCAGGGGCACACCAGCCCCTGAGCTGGGGAAAGCCCGGCATGGGAGAGGGGTGTAACCACCCCCCTCCTAGTCCCACCCATAGGGCAGGACTTAGTCGCATGCCAGCCCCCTTTTGCAGGATAAAGGTAGGAGCAGGCCCCCTTCCAAATCAGATCAACCTTGAATCCTGAAACTACTTTCTACGAAAGGAACTCAAGACTTCTTCCTAAGATTTCTCCCTTGTGACTAAGGAGTAGTCACCCTGCAGCAGGCACCATCCAAGCATCGCGGTCTGCTGTAAGTCTCTCCTCCGGATCAAGACTGCCCAGCTCGACGAGAACTGGCTTCCCTGGCACCTCTGACCTCTACCCGCCTCTTCAGCCCAGCTTAGACCCGTGGGTGTGACGAGACCTCGAGGGACCGGCCATCTTCAAGACTGCACGACGCTTGCCCAGCACGACTACTGAGAGACCCTCACGTGAGTGCTTTGGGGTTCGAGAAGCTCCAACCCTGAGCAGCTCCAGCACCGAAGTCCAGCCCCCTTGCATCCACGAGATCTGCGTGGGGCCCTTCTGCTCTTTGCTGCTCACCGCGTTGTCCCGGTCACTTGCCCGTTGGCTAGTGGCCTCTGACGACGAACTTCGACGACAAACACCGCTGGTCTGGTTGCTCTAGACTGGCCCTTGCTCCCCTCCAACAGAGGAGCACCCCGGACCCTCCTGGTCCCCTCCAGACGCCATTTTGAGTCCACTGCGTGGGCTTGCATTTGCCAAGAGTTGTTGCCCCAATCCTGGGTCCAGCGACGTCGACAGCAGATATCTTCGTGGGACAGCTCGCACCTCCATCCTGGTCGCCGACAACGCCTCCTGGTCCGAGAGACTGCAGAGCCCAGCAGCGCCCACTCACCTGGTCGAGGTGACTTCGTCCGGTGCCACTCTGGTGCCCACTTTAATCACTGGCTAGTGATTCAGAACTTGGTCCCCTCTGCTTACAGGTCTTCCTCTTCCCCGATCCAGGCTTAGATCCCCACGAACTTCTTCACTGGTCGCCTGCCAGCAACTTCTTCTTTCAGGCTCCTGGTTCATCAACGAAGAAACCCGACGACATTTGAACCCTATGCAGCCGCAGCCCCTGGGCTAGGTAAACCGAGTACTCCGGTGCTCCAGCGTAGACCAACTCTTTAAGTGTCTAGATCCACTTTCGTTTTTGACCTACATAGTCGGGTTCGCCCGAAAACACTAACTTTGCTTTTACTAGCCTCCATAGACTTTTTCCCGCCTTACGCGTGAGAGTTCCCACTCTGCACACGCATCCCTAGGCCTCCTGCTTGTAATCTAAAGGTTCAGTAGTCCAGTCCTAGCGATCCTAAAGCCTATGAGAATAGTTACTTACCTGCTAGTAATTCGCATTCCACTTTTGTAATATATGGTTTTTCGTGCCCCTCGGGCATTTGTGTAAATTGTGCGACTTTAAGTATTTTCTTAAGAGTTTTGTCATGTGCTTAGCTCCCTGACTCATAAAGAGTTCAGGGTAGTCTTGTTATAAATAAATATACTTTATTTTTCATAACAACTTGTGTGGTGTCCTTTCACTTGGTGTTCAAGGGGTAAATGTGATGGTAAAACAGCTGGCTTAACACGCCCTCTAGAGTTTAGCCTAAAGACTGCACGTGTCCATGCTACTAGGATAGCTGGTCTATCAGGTTGACTTACAACCAAACATCAATAAGGGTTATTTGGACTGATACATAGTGATCACTAGAATAGTGAGCACTGCATATCAGGCCAACTTCTCACATTGGTGAGCAGCGGTTGGGATTTGAGCTTGCTGTTGTTTTACCACACGTATCCTAAGAATATCATTTGAAAGATCACATAAGTACCAAGGTACATATAACTTAGCTTAGAATACTTTGAGTTCTACTGAACCAGTTGTTGTAGTTCTACAGGGCTTAGCACACCCTGACTACAACTCTTAGCAAGGGATCAGTAGGCAAACAAATAGTGTAGGTAAGTGCACCACTTACACCTCACTAGAAAAGCATGTCTACCCAGGGAGAGTCTTCAGAGACTCCCCTTGTGGCTGTTGACCCTCCACAGGTCATCTCAAGATATGCAGCTCTCAATTTCCAGGAGTTGAGACACTTGTGTACCTCCAGGAAATTGAAACAGGGGTCTAACCCCACCACTCCCTTTCTGTTAGGTCTCTTACATATGATGCTAGGAAAGCTTCTCATACAGATGGGAGCATGCCAGCCTTAGAGGGTACCCTTGGTGATCCAGACCTCCTTGACACTGAAAATGCAGTTGAGGAGGCGGAAGAAGAGGACCTCTCTGGGGATGAGGCAGACAAGAGGTCTGAGTTAGTCAGCAGACTTACTAGGGCCAACTTAGACCTATTTAGGGAAGGAGCTGGGGGACCCCCAGTGCTGACCCTAATGAGGCCTAACCTTGGAGTTAGAAGAGATAGATCTCATTCTAGGTAGGGACTCCAATAGATCTCTGCACTCTAATGCCTCTTCTCAGAGGAGAAGGAATTCTCCCCAGAGGAGATTGACTTCCCCTCAGAGAAGAGAGCATGAAGCAAGGATGAAACAGGCTAATCTAAGGATTGAAAGGGAAGAACTGGCCCTGGCCAAAGAAAAGCTTGCCTTTGCAAGAGAGCAGCAGATGAGTGGGACAGTTCCCACTGGTGGCAGCAATCTCCCAAGAGATAAAGAAAGGAGTTTAGATACTAAACACCTGAGTAAGATAGTGCCCCCCTTTAAACAAGGGGATGACATCCACAAGTGGATGGCTGCTCTGGAGAGGGCCTGCACTGTCCAGTGGATCCCCCAGAGTCAGTGGGCAGCTATACTGTGGCTCTCCTTTGAAGGCAAAGGTAGAGATAAGCTCCTCACTACTAGAGTGGAGGATGCTAACAATTACCAAGTCCTGAAGAATACACTGGTTGATGGGTTTGGCTTAACCACTGCGCAGTACAGGTTGCTGTTCAGGGATACCCAGAAAATACAGTCTCAGGATTGGTCTGACTTTGTGGATTGTGCCACTAAGGCTTTGGAAGGCTGGTTGCTGGGCAGTAAGGTTACTGATTATACAGGGTTGTACAATCTGATCATGAGAGAGCAGATTTTAAATAACTGTCAGAACCAGTTGTTGCATCAGCACCTTGTGGACTCAGATCTGACCTCTCCCCAAGAATTGGGAAAGAAGGCAGACAGATGAGTCAGAACAAGGGTCAAGCAGAACCAGACTCAGAACCAGGGTGGTCAGAAGAAAGCAGACCAAAAGGGTAATAACAAGAGTGAACAAAATGACCAGAAGTCTTCAACAGGTCCCCAACAACCCAAAGAGGGTGGAGGTCAGGCTACACAGCAGAAAAAGAAGACTCAAGAAGGCCAGTCAAAAAGGTGGTGCCAATACTGTAAAAGTAAGTCTCACTGGTTTAGTGAGTGCACCAAGAGAGGAGGGCAAACTCCTACCACTACAGCCCCTAAGGCAACTGCACCCCCTAGTACAGTCAGTAGTGATAGTGCACCGCCCAAGGGAATAGTTGGGTTAACCTTGGGAACTGAGGGGTCTGACAACTTAGTTGGCACACTCACTCAGGCTGTCCTTGTCTGTACAGGGGATATGGATATGTCCCCTGATGTCAGTCCCAATACTTTGGGCAAATACAGACAGACACCTTTAATAAATGGCAAAATGGCTCAGGCCTATAGGGACACTTGTGCCAGTGTCACAACGGTGACACCTAACTTTGTGGACCCTGGACAGATCATGCCAGGTACAGATTTCCTGGTGACCAATGCCAGCAACGTCACTACCAGTCATAGTATGGCGATTGTTGCTTTCTCCTGGGGAGGGGTAAGTGGCCAAAAGAAAGTTGTGGTTAGTTCAGACCTCCCAGTGGATTGTTTGTTGGGCAATGATTTGGAGTCATCACTATGGTCAGAAGTGGAGCAGAGGACTCACATGGAAATGTTAGGCTTGCCAGCACATGTGCTTGCTGTGACTAGGTCACAGGCCAGAAGATGCCCCACTGAACAGGTGCTGGATCCTGGAACAATGGACCAGACACCTTCCAAGAAGAAGAGCAGTAGGGTTAAGGCATTGCCTTCCCCCTTGCCCCAGGTTGAGGATCAAGTCTCTGAGGAGGCTGATCTGAGAGAGCTGAGGGAAACTGAGCCTAAAGAGCTTGAACTTGATCAAGTTGAGTTTCTGGGCTCAGGGGGACCCTCCAGAGAAGACCTGGGGAAGGCACAGTTAGACTGCCCTTCCCTTGAACCCCTCAGACAGCAGGCTGCTGCTGAGGCTGCAGGGAACGCCACAGGTGCCCACAAGGTATACTGGGAAGATGGACTCCTGTACTCTGAGTCAAGAGACCCCAAGCCTGGTGCAACCAGGAGGCTGGTCATCCCCTTGTCTCAGAGGGGTTTCCTTCTCACCTTGGCCCATGAGATTCCCCTTGCAGGACACTTAGGCCAGACAAAGACTTGGGACAGGCTTGTCTCACACTTTCACTGGCCTCACATGAATGAGAATACCAAGGAGTTTTGTCGCTCCTGTGTCACTTGCCAAGCCAGTGGTAAGTCAGGTGGCACAACAAAGGCCCCCCCTCATACCACTACCTGTGGTGGGGGTTCCCTTTGAAAGAGTGGGGATTTACATTGTTGGTCCAATGGAACCCCAGACAGCATCAGGGCACAAGTTTATACTGGTGGTAGTGGATCATGCCACCAGGTATCCTGAAGCTATTCCACTTAGGACCACTACAGCACCTGTAGTGGCAAGGGCCCTAGTTGGGGTGTTCTCCAGAGTGGGCTTCCCTAAGGAGGTTGTTTCTGACAGAGGTGCAAACTTCATGTCAGGATATCTGACTGCAATGTGGAAGGAATGTGGTGTCAACTACAAGTTCACCACACCCTATCATCCACAGTGCAATGAGCTTGTTGAGAGATTCAACAGGACCCTCAAAGGGATGATTCATGGACTACCTGAAAAGCTCAGGCGTAGATGGGATGTCCTGATACCCTGCCTCCTGTTTGCTTACAGAGAGGTCCCACAGAAGGGGGTTGGCTACAGCCCTTTTGAACTTCTGTATGGGCATCCTGTAAGAGGACCCCTGTGTTTGGTGAAGGAAGGATGGGAGAGACCTCTCAAAAAGCCTGCAACCAACATAGTGGACTATGTACTTGGTCTCCGCTCCAGGATGGCTGAATACATGGAGAAGGCATCTAAAAACCTTGAGGCCAGCCAAGAACTCCAAAAAGCTTGGCATGACCAGAAGGCTGTCCTGACTGTGTACAAGCCTGGACAGAAAGTGTGGGTGCTGGAGCCAGTAGCCCCAGCAGCACTCAAAGACAAATGGTCTGGGCCCCACACAATCATTGAGCAAAAGGGAGAGGTCACCTACCTGGTGGACCTTGGAACTCCCAGGAGCCCCCTCAGGGTGCTCCATGTGAACAGGCTCAAGGCATATGTCGACAGGAAGGACATGAGCTTGCTCATGGCCACAGATGAGGGACAGGAGGAGGAGAGTGACCCTCTCCCAGACCTGCTCACTCAGAATCCTGATGATGGGTCAGTAGATGGTGTTGTCTTTTGTGGCAGCCTCTCTGAACATCAGCAACAGGATTGTAGACAAGTTCTGCAATCCTTTAGGCATATGTTCTCTCTGACACCCAGTCAAACTGATTGGTGTACCCATGAAGTTGACACTGGAGACAGTCTGCCTGTCAAGAGTAAAATCTACAGACAGCCTGATCATGTCAGAGACTGCATCAAGACAGAAGTGCAGAAAATGTTGGAGCTGGGAGTCATTGAACCCTCAGATAGCCCTTGGGCTAGTCCAGTAGTTCTAGTGCCAAAGCCTCACACCCAGGGTGGTAAGAGAGAGATGAGGTTTTGCGTAGACTACAGGGGTCTCAATGCAGTCACTAAGACTGATGCCCACCCAATACCAAGGGCAGATGAACTTATAGATAGATTGGCTTCTGCCAACTACTTAAGTACATTTGACCTGACAGCTGGGTATTGGCAAATCAGGTTAGCTGAGGAAGCCAAGCCCAAGACAGCATTTTCTACCCCTGGTGGGCATTATCAGTTTGTGGTAATGCCCTTTGGTTTGAAAAATGCACCTGCCACCTTCCAAAGGCTGGTGAATCAAGTCCTCACTGGGCTGGATGACTTCTGTGCAGCATATCTAGATGATATTGCTGTCTTTAGCTCCACCTGGGAGGATCACCTGGTCCACCTGAGGAAAGTGTTAGAGGCTCTGCAAAAGGCAGGCCTCACTATCAAGGCCACCAAGTGCCAGATAGGGCAGACACAGGTTGTATACCTGGGCCACCTTGTAGGTGGAGGCCAGGTTCAGCCACTGGAGAGCAAGATCCAGACCATCAAGGACTGGGCTCCTCAAACCACCCAGACTCAGGTTCGAGCTTTCTTGGGCCTGACTGGTTATTACAGGAAATTTGTCAGAAATTATGGATCTATTGTGACTCCACTTAATGACCTGACAAGTGAAAAGATGCCAAAGAAAGTTCAGTGGACAGCAAGCTGTCAGAAAGCATTCGATGACCTAGAGCAGGCCATGTGCACAGCACCTATCCTAAAGAGTCCAGACTTCTCCAAATAATTCATTGTCCAAACAGATGCTTCTGAGTTGGGTGTGGGAGCTGTTCTATCTCAGCTGAATTTTGATGGCAACGACCAGCCCATTGCTTTTATTAGCAGAAGGCTGACCCCCAGAGAGAAAAATTGGTCAGCTATTGAGAGGGAGGCCTTTGCTGTGGTTTGGGCCCTGAAGAAGCTGAGGCCATACTTGTTTGGCACTCACTTCAGCATTCAGACCGACCATAAGCCCCTCTTGTGGCTAAATCAGATGAAGGGTGAAAACCCCAAACTGCTTAGGTGGTCCATTTCCCTACAGGGGATGGATTTTACAGTGGAGCATAGACCTGGCACTGATCATGGCAATGCAGATGGGCTCTCCAGGTATTTCCACTTAGAGCAAGAAGACTCACCTGGTCAAGGTTAGTTTATTGTCCCAAAGTTTGGGGGGGGGTCATGTAGGAGAGTAGGGTCTGCAATCCTATGATCACCCCAGATTTTTGCTTTTTGCTTCACTGGTTTACGACTTTCCCTGGCTGTGGGCCTGCTAATCAGACCCACAGCCTAGCTGTTCTCTCTATTCCAAATTGTACCCAGGTACTGAATTGGCACTGGGCCCTCTCTTGTGTCCCTGTAACCAGGGCAGAGGTGTACCCAGAAGTCTCCCAGGGGCTGCAGCATGTATTATGCCACCCCTGGGTTGACTAACTAAATCAGACACAACTGGCTGCTTGACAGCTGGGGCAAGGTGGTGTAATCACCCTTTGCTTTAGATATAGTATTCCTATATCTAAACCTAAAATGGACACATATATTCCTATCAGTCACTCCTATGGCAGGCCTTAACAATCCTGAAGGCAGAGTGCGTGGAATAATGTGAAATGGTGCTCTGGCATGAGCTGAGCCCGTTTGCAGCTTGCGGAACCAAGTCCTAATAGCTGTTCCATGATAACGCTATACCATATACTCTTAAGTGCATTATGTACCTCGCGGTCATATGCTAACTTTGGTATAACATTATCAAAACATGTCGAGTAAGGTGTTATACGAATTGGAATACTAACCCCTCGCCAATTCTGGCGACGGGGTTAGCATTCCACCCTCCTAGAGGGACACGACATGTTGGTAACCTGTAACCCCGGTTAAAGTCAGACATAGCCTCAGCTCCACAAGATGGATGCTGCCACCGAGACACAAGTCTGCCCTCCTGCTGCTGGGAGCCCTCCCAGCGCGGGAGGCAAGGACAAAGGGTTTCCTGCCAGGGGCGGTGCTAGCACCGTCCCAGACAGGATTTTGTGTATCCTAGGTAGGCAGGGCTTTAGAGGAAGGTGACTGCAAGTGGCACCCAGGTGCTCACTGTGCATATGCCGGCTTGAACCAGTTCCAGGGGCACACCAGCCACTGAGCTGGGGAAAGCCCGGCATGGGAGAGGGGTGTAACCACCCCCCTCCTAGTCCCACCCATAGGGCAGGACTTAGTCGCGTGCCAGCCCCCTTTTGCAGGATAAAGGTAGGAGCAGGCCCCCTTCCAAATCAGATCATCTTTGAATCCTGAAACTACTTTCTACGAAAGGAACTCAAGACTTCTTCCTAAGATTTCTCCCTTGTGACTAAGGAGTAGTCACCCTGCAGCAGCAGGCACCATCCAAGCATCGCGGTCTGCTGTAAGTCTCTCCTCCGGATCAAGACTGCCCAGCTCGACGAGAACCGGCTTCCCTGGCACCTCTGACCTCTACCCGCCTCTTCAGCCCAGCTGAGACCCGTGGGTGTGACGAGACCTCGAGGGACCGGCCATCTTCAAGACTGCACGACGCTTGACCAGCACGACTACTGAGAGACCCTCACGTGAGTGCTTTGGGGTTCGAGAAGCCCCAACCCTGAGCAGCTCCAGCACCGAAGTCCAGCCCCCTTGCATCCACGAGATCTGCGTGGGGCCCTTCTGCTCTTTGCTGCTCACCGCGTTGTCCCGGTCACTTACCCGTTGGCTAGTGGCCCGCTGACGACGAACTTCGACGACAAACACCGCTGGTCTGGTTGCTCCAGACTGGCCCTTGCTCCCCTCCAACAGAGGAGCACCCCGGACCCTCCTGGTCCCCTCCAGACGCCATTTTGAGTCCACCGCGTGGGCTTGTATTTGCCAAGAGTTGTTGCCCCAATCCTGGGTCCAGCGACGTCGACAGCAGATATCTTCGTGGGACAGCTCGCACCTCCATCCTGGTCGCCGACAACGCCTCCTGCTCCGAGAGACTGCAGAGCCCAGCAGCGCCCACTCACCTGGTCGAGGTGACTTCGTCCGGTGCCACTCTGGTGCCCACCTAAATCACTGGCTAGTGATTCAGAACTTGGTCCCCTCTGCTTACAGGTCTTCCTCTTCCCCGATCCAGGCTTGGATCCCCACGAACTTCTTCACTGGTCGCCTGCCAGCAACTTCTTCTTTCAGGCTCCTGGTTCATCAACGAAGAAACCCGACGACATTTGAACCCTATGCAGCCGCAGCCCCTGGGCTAGGATTATCCGAGTACTCCGGTGCTCCAGCGTAGACCAACTCTTTAAGTGTCTAGATCCACTTTCGTTTTTGAACCTACATAGTCGGGTTCGCCCGAAAACACTAACTTTGCTTTTACTAGCCTCCATAGACTTTTTCTCGCCTTACGCGTGAGAGTTCCCACTCTGCACATGACGTCCCTAGGCCTCCTGCTTGTAATCTAAAGGTTCAGTAGTCCAGTCCTAGCGATCCTAAAGCCTATGAGAATAGTTACTTACCTGCTAGTAATTCGCATTCCACCTTTGTAATATATGGTTTTTCGTGCCCTTCGGGCATTTGTGTAAATTGTGCGACTTTAAGTATTTTCTTAAGAGTTTTGTCATGTGCTTAGCTCCCTGACTCATAAAGAGTTCAGGGTAGTCTTGTTATAAATAAATATACTTTATTTTTCATAACAACTTGTGTGGTGTCCTTTCACTTGGTGTTCAAGGGGTAAATGTGATGGTAAAACAGCTGGCTTAACACGCCCTCTAGAGTTTAGCCTAAAGACTGCACGTGTCCATGCTACTAGGATAGCTGGTCTATCAGGTTGACTTACAACCAAACATCAATAAGGGTTGTTTGGACTGATACATAGTGATCACTAGAATAGTGAGCACTGCATATCAGGCCAACTTCTCACAGAGACTACCCCAAAAGGTACACTGGACCCCAGAGTGCCAAACAGCCTTCGAAACACTAAAGACTGCCATGTGCACCGCCCCTGTGCTCCAGGCCCCCGACTACAGCCGAGAGTTTGTGGTCCAAACAGATGCCTCCGAGCACGGCATTGGGGCGGTCCTCTCACAAGTGAACCCTGACGGAATCGACCTTCCCGTGGCCTTCATCAGTCGGCGCCTGCTGGCTAGGGAACAACGATGGAGCACCATTGAGAGGAAAGCCTTCGCCGTCCTGTGGGCCCTAAAGAAACTCAGGCCCTACCTCTTCGGCACCCACTTCCGGGTGCAGACCGACCACCGGCCTCTGCGGTGGCTGATGCAGATGCGTGGCGAGAACCCGAAGCTACTGCGATGGTCCATCTCCCTCCAAGGGATGGACTTCACTGTGGAGCATCGCCCTGGCAACGACCACGCCAATGCTGATGGCCTGTCCCGGTTTTTCCGCCTCGGCGAGGAGACCCCCCCAAGAAGATGGGTGACTCTCCCCTGCCTTCAGCTGGGGGGGACGCGTGTTGGACCCGGCCCCACGGCGTGGTCCTAACCCTCCCCGCATGGCGGGCCCAGGACGACAACGGCCCTCCATCAGACCCGGGGCGCCCCTTGGCCCGACCTTACACGGACTACCAACGAGAGCAACCCCCCTGACACACCATCGCTCTCCTCCCCTGGAACATGGCGGACCCAGCACATTCCCAACCCTACCGGCCCGACTCCATCCTGGGCCCATCCCGTTACGAGCACGAGGCCTCGTCCGACTCCATCTTGGACCACCACGTCCCGAGCACGTGGCCTCGGCCCCGGCCAAGGCCCCAGCGAAGCCCCGACATCGAGGCACCAAGATCCCCCCGGGTGGTAGAGTGGCCACTCAACAGATCCTAGAGGAGGGAAGTTTCGATGGCCCTCCAGTCGTCCCCGGACGCCTGGTATCGATCGCCCTCTGGCCTCCCTGGGCGCTGGCTCCACCCCCCTGCTGGGTGTCTGGACACCATCATCCCGGCCCCTCTGACCCCCAGGCAAGAGGGTCCGGACATCAAAGGACCCCAGTCCTATATCTGGGCCAGCCCCGGAGTAGGATGGCAGTTGTATCCTGGAGTCGAGAGCCCTGCTGACGCTGTCGCGGCTGACCCCGAGATGAACTCCTTTTCCCTGAAACCTGCAACCATCCTTGGAGCCTGCTGGCGCTGCCGCGGTCCATCTTAGCTGAACCATCTTTGGAGCCTGCTGGCGCTGCCGCGGTCCATCTTAGCTGAACCATCTTTGGAGCCTGCTGGCGCTGCCGCGGTCCATCTTAGCTGAACCATCTTTGGAGCCTGCTGGCGCTGCCGCGGTCCATCTTAGCTGAACCATCTTCGGAGCCTGCTGGCGCTGCCGCGGCCCAGATTCGCTGAACCATCCTTGGGGCCTGCTGGCGCTGCCGCGGCCCACCCTCTCGGAACCTCCCGGCTCGAGGATTGAGAGCTGTGCGCAGGGTATCCCTTCCGTCCTCAGGACAATGACTATCCCGCTACCCTGTCCCCTATTTACGAGACTTTTCAGATCCCTCGATATGCCTGTACCTATCGCTGAAGACAAACAACCTTTTATTCTTGATAAAAGCCTAAAGAACTTATCTTCCTGTGTGGTGTCCATTTGTAGTGGTGTGATTACTCTGCTGTACAAACCTAGGAGGGGGCCCTCACCCAGGAGGCCTCTCGCTAACGCTCGGCTACATCTCGACGGAGGGGTGGACCTAGGGGTGGTCAGTCAGACATCTTCTGCCTCCCCCGGGACCGCCTTTCTAACACTCACCCTCACAGACCCTCACACACTTGCACACACCCTAACAGACCCTCACACACCCTCACTCACCCTCACACACCCTCACTCACCCTCACATTCCCTCACCCTCACACCCCCTCACTTACCCTCACACACCCTCACCCTCACACCCCCTCGCCCTCACCCTCACACCTCCTCACCCTCACCCCCTCACCCTCACACACCTCCTCAGCCTCACCCTCACACCCTCACCCTCACACACCCTCACACCCTCACCCTCACACACCCTCACCCTCACATACCCTCTCACTCCCACATACCCTCTCACCCTCAAATACCCTCTCACCCTCACACACCCTCTAACCCTCACAACCCCTCACCCGCACACCCCCTCACATCTCCTCACATCTCCTCACCCTCTCTCACCCCCTCACCCTCACACCCCCTCACCCTCACACCCCTTCACACACCCTCACTGTTAGAAATGGGATCCCTGGCTGGCCAAGGCTTGCGCCAAGGTCAGTCAGAGACCACCATTCCCATGTCAGGGCAAGGGAGTTACACACCAAGATAACCCCTGCTCACCCCCTTGGTAACATGACACGAGCAGTAAGGCTAAAATCGGAGGCAATGTGAGTTAAGTGTTTGCGTACGCACCCCCAGCAACAACACCCAAGGCCCACCACAAAGGAAACTCCACACAAGGTTATGTATAAAAATAGCCTTTGTATTACACCAAACACATTAGATAAAAACACACACTTTACAATGTGCCAACAGGCACGGGCAGAATTTACAGGGGATATATGTACAGGAAAGGGCCACCTGGACCACTGTCTGGAATATGCACTTTTAGAAATAACACTTTTAGACCATAGAACATATAATCAAGTGATCTCCTCAGTAGGCCTGAGAGGACGGTGGCGACCCGTGCGCTACAAGCGTTTGGTTGGGGCGACCAAGGTGGGGGCTCAGAGGAGGAGGGGGCAGGGTGCGGGTGGCCCAGCGAAGCGGACGCGGCTCAGAGGAGAGCGGCGCGGCTCGAGGCATGAGGGCGGCCCAGGCATGAGGGCGGCCCAGGCACAAGCTGCCGAGGTGCAGGATGCGGGCGGCCCAGGCGGAGCAGAGCACGGCTTCACAAGGAGCGGTGCGGCTCTTGGCGGGGGCGGCTAGGCACGAGCTACAGGGGAGTGAGCGAGGCACACTTCAGGCGAGGCCCCAGCGGCACAAGGAGATCAGACAAGTCCCAGCAATTTGTCAGGGAAGGCACAATAGAGTCCACTGGTCCTTGGACTCTGGTCAGGGGGCAAGCTCAGTATCAAGCCCTTGGAGATAGTTAAACACCAAATAATCATGTAGCACACAACCAGTAATCACTGGTAAGAGGTAAGTACCACCTACGCAACCCTAAACACCTTAGGAGAATGTCACGCAGAGAACCAGGACCTCACTAGAAACACCTTTACTAGGAGAAAACAACCACCTAAGTATCACCATACATTTAGGGGTATAGGCATGGGAACAAAACACATGATGCATAAACATACATTCAGCGGTGTAAGAACAAGGCACATGATGCATCAAAACACATTCAGAGGTGCAGCACAGGAGAACACATGATGCATGAACAACACATTCAGAGGTGTGAGAACAAGGCACATGATGCATCAAAACACATTCAGAGGTGCAGCATAGAACAATTGGCAGAAATTACATTAGCACAGAACTTACATCAAAGTCCAGGTTGCGCCACTGCGCCAAAACCTAATCGTAGCAGCTGCCCACTACTTGCTGGGCAGCTGAGGGACAAGACAGGGCCTAAATGCTGCAGCTGGCACTAAGTGCTGGGCAGCTGGGGAAGGCCAGGGTAGGGATGAAGGAGTGCGCCTCACTCCTAAAGTCCAGAGTACATATCCTTAAAAAGCAAAACCTAAACGGTGCAGCTGCCCACTACTTGCTGAGCAGCTGGAAACTCAAAACTGCGACAGGGGCTCTCGCTAGCCCCTCAGGACAAAGACTGCGCCAAATGGGGAGCCCTCTAGGCTCTAGAAAAACATGCCCCAAGAACTGTAAACAGGTCCCAACGTCGCAGCTGACACCTGCCAACCTGGGGCAGCTGAGAAAATGCCCTTCAGGGGTGGCAGTGACCCACGGGCCTTAGGCCCCCGACGGGGGCCCTCACAGCATAGCTGGAACCGGGGGAGACTTCTAGGCTCTCAGAAAACAATGGTGTCCACGTCATTGGAGCCACGCACAGGCTCTAAACACAGAAGCAGTGTGTTAGAAAGGCGGTCCCTGGGGAGGCAGAAGATGTCTGACTGACCACCCCGAGGCCCACCTCTCCTTAGGGAATTGGCCGAGCGCCGTCGAGAGGCCTCCTGAGTGAGGGCCCTCTCCTAGAATCGTCACAGCAGAGTAATCACACCACTACAAAGGGACACCATACAAGAGAGTACTTCTTAGAATCTTTATCAACACTAGTGATTGGTTCTTTCGGTAATATGTACAAACAGATCGAGGGATCCTTAGAGTCTCGGTAACTGGGGGGAAAAGGGTAGCGGGACAGTCTTGGTACCAGTCTGGCACAGGGATACCCTACGCTCAGCTCTCAATCCTCGAGCTGGGGGGTTCCGCAAGATTTGGGCCGCGGCAGCGCCAGCAGGCTCCGAAGATGGTTTCAGCGAGGTTGGGCCGCGGCAGTGCCAGCAGGACTCCAAAGATGGTTTCAGCGAGGTTGGGCAGCGCCAGCAGGACTCCAAAGATGGTTTCAGCGAGGTTGGGCCGCGGCAGCGCCAGCAGGACTCCAAAGATGGTTTCAGCGAGGTTGGGCCGCGGCAGCGCCAGCAGGACTCCAAAGATTCAGGGTTCAAAGTAGCAAGTTCTTCTCGGGGTCAGCCGCGACAGCGTCAGCAGGCTCTCGACTCCAGGATACAACTGCCGACCCATTCCAGAGCTGTCCCAGATAAAGGTCCGGAGTCCTTTGATGTCCGGACCCTCGCGCCTGGGGGTCAGAGGGGCCGGGATGAGAGTGTCCAGACACCCAGCAGGGGGGTGGAGCCGGCACCCAGGGAGGCCGGAGGGCGATCGCAACCAGGCGTCCGGGGACGGCTGGAGGCCCATTGAAACTCCCCTCCTTCTTGATCCGTCAAGTGGCCGCTTTACCACCTGGTCGGATCTTGGTGCCTCGATGTCGGGGCTTCGCTGGGGCCGCTGCCGAGGCCCGGGCGTGGAGTGTCCAAGATGGAGTCGGGCCTGAGATGGCGGCCCGGGATAGGAGTCGGACTGGCAGGGTGGGGCGAGTAGGGGTCGCCGTGTTTCTGAGGGGGAGAGCCGGGGGTCGCCAGGAGTGCTGGCTCTCGCTGAGGGTTGGAGAGGTAACTTCGTCGGGAAGGTCAGGGGTCGCTGCTGTCCAGGGCCCGCCATGCGGGAGGAAGGGGACCACGCCACGAGGCCGGGTCCAACACACGTCCCCCCCAGCTGAAAGCGGGGAGAGTCACTCATATTCTTGGGGGTTCTCCTCGTCGAGGCGGAAAAAGCGGGACAGGCCGTCGGCGTTGACGTGGTCGTTGCCGGGGCGATGTTCCACAGTGAAGTCCATCCCTTGGAGGGAGATGGACCATCGCAGCAACTTCGGGTTCTCTCCTCGCATCTGCATCAACCACCGCAAGGGTCGGTGGTCAGTTTGCACCCGGAAGAGGGTGCCGAAGAGATAGGGCCGGAGTTTCTTGAGGGCCCACACCACGGCGAAGGCCTCCCGTTCAATGGTGCTCCAGCGTTGTTCTCGGGCCAGCAGACGTCGGCTGATGAAGGCCACAGGTTGATCAATTCCCTCGAGGTTGACTTGGGAAAGGACCGCCCGACACCGTGCTCCGAGGCATCTGTTTGGACTAAGGTCGCCAGGAGTGGTGGCTCTCGTTGAGGGTTGGAGAGGTAACTTCGTCGGGAAGGTCAGGGGTCGCTGCTGTCCAGGGCCCGCCATGCGGGAGGAAGGGGACCACGCCACGAGGCCGGGTCCAACACAGTGGGAGCCACGGGGGTTCGGGAGACAACTGTGCCAACTGTTGGAGCGGCCCTCTCACTGGCGGGGCCGCTCAGGAGACTAACATCACCAAGATAGGCACAGGGGGCAGGCCGACAATAGGCCCCGACATCACCCCCTCCACCCACCTTTACACACTAAGCATGGGCCCCTCCGGGCCCGAGTAATCCCATGAGGCGGAGCGTCTCGGGAGAGTCACGGGCAAAGTGCCTGGACTCAACTTCCCCCCCCAGCCCTTCTAAACTCACCAAGCTGGTTGCTGGGGACCGGGCTCCTCTCTGCGGCAGTCTCGTCTCGTCGCGGCACAAGGGGGGCGGGACTTTACTTCCGGGTTGTCTCCGGTCTCCCTCTCCACCGGGGAGACCGGAAAAGGCGGGACAAAGGCCTCTCCTCTGCGCTGGTGGCCCCAGGGCTCTCCACAGCTCACGGGAACCCCAAGCCACGGGAGGACTTTTCTTCTCTTCACCGGGCAGCTTCTTCCAGAGAGCCGGCGAGGCTCCGGGGCAATTACTTTTCCGGGGCTCCCTCCTGGTCATGAGAGCCCCGCAGCATCCGGTAGTTCTCCCCTGGCAGCCAATACTAGCGCGGCCGCGGGCGGGACTTCCTGGGAGCAAGGGGAAGTCCCGCCCCGCTCCAGGCGCCCGGCCGTCTGACGTCCTGTTTTCGCGGCCATTTTTTAACGCGGCTCGGGCGCGGCGGTGATTCTCGGCCAGAAAGGAGGGGTGGGCACCCTCGGTGCTAAAATAAAGCATAGAAGTGAGGTGGGCACTCGCTAATGCACCCATAAACGAGGTGGGGACCCGTATGTCAAAATAATCTAATACCAATAAAGACGCAGGGTGGCACCTGCGCACTCGGGGCACACAAAGGGCAGGAGCGCTTCCCTCAGAGGGAAAACGACGGCGCTCTGCCCAGAAATGGAAAATAAAGCGCTCTCAAGGCGCTGGGGACACAGTCAGCACCAGGGCCCTAAGGGAGGACCCCTTAGGCAACAAGGTCCTCCTAGGTAAAGAAGGAATCCTGGGGTAGGGAAAGCAGAGCAGGCAGCTCCTAACAAAAAAATAGTCCTCCAGTCCCCCCAGGCAAGGCAGAAGGGTCCAAAAGAAGTCCATCAGCAATCCAGGGGCTGGGCAGGGCCCAGGGAGGCAAGCCTTTCCCTGGGCCCCAGCAGCAGCACGCCCCTGGTAGATTCAAGTGTCAGAACAAGAACATTTTGTAAGGGGACACAGCCCCTTTTTATACAGAGTAAACCTTTGTCTTGGGTGCAGGGTGGGGGAGAAACCAGTCACAGCTGGTTTTGGAGCACTCTTGATGTGCTCAGCCACCCTTCCTATTCACTAGGGAGGCTAGGGTCATCAGTCGCACCACAGGGAGCGGAGCCAGCATTGTGTGGGGAAAGCCCAGCCCTATTCAGGTCCCAGGTGCACCCCTCCCTCACATCAGCATGCTAATGTCTCCACTCACCACCGGGCAGACCCACCCAGACTCCTGGAGCCAGGCTCACCAGCCAGCTCCAGCCAATCACACGCCAGCACCCTTACTGCACATGCACACCAATGTCTAGAAGTGGCACTTCCACACTAGACACAACGATGCAGCATACATCATTGCGCAGCATTCAATCACACGAGTCTGCACATACCAGACTCGAGCCTGCACACCCCACGCATCAGGAACTCCCCATGCATTCCTATGGGAGGGCAGGCCTATCTCACCACACGCACGCACTTTACCCTGGGACACAGTGGTAAAGTGCGCAGAAACCAAAAATCACTAACACCATGTCACAATTAAAAGCAAAAAGTTCAGGGGTGAACCTGCCAGAAGGGCCAAGTCCAACACTCACGCACCCACGACCTCACACACCCTCACCTTCACTCACCCTCTCACCCTCACACACCCTCTCACCCTCACACACCCTCTCACCCTCACACCCCCTCATCCTCCCTCACCCTCACACCCCACACCCTCACCTTCACACACCCTCACTCACCCTCACACACCCTCTCACCCTCACACACCCTCTTGCCCTCACACACCCTCTCACCCTCACTCACCCTCAGACACCCTCACACCCTCACCCTCACACCCCCTTACACCCTCACCCCCCCCTCACACACCCTCTCACCCTCACACACCCTCACATACAGTCACTCACCCTCACCCAACCTCACACACCCTCAATCACCCTCATTCACCCTCATACCCTCACACCCTCACCCTCAGAACCCTCTCACCCTCCCTCACCATCACCCCCTCACACTCCCACACACCCTCACACCCCTTCACCCCCACCCTCACACCCCCTCACCCTCACCCTCACACACCTCCTCACCCTCACACCCCCACACCCTCACACACCCTCACACCCTCTCACCCTCACAACACTCACACACTGTCACTCACCCTCACCCATCCTTACACACCCTCACTCACCCTCACCTCCCTCACCCTCACAACCCTCTCAACCTCACTCACGTTCACCCGCTCACACCCCCAACACACCCTGACCCGCACAACCTCTCAACCTCACCCCCTCACCCTCATATACCTCCTCACTCTCACACACCCTCACTCTCACACCCCCACACCCCCTCACCCTCACCCTCACTCACCCTCACCCTCACATACCCTCACCCTCACACACGCTCCCCCTCACACACCCTCACCCTCACTCACCCGCTCACCCTCACACACCCTCTCACCCTTAAACACCATCTCACCATCACACACCCTCTCACCCTCACACCCCCTCACCCTCACATCCCCTCACCCTCCCTCACACCCTCACCCTCACACACCCTCACCCTCGCCCTCACACACCCTCACACACCCACACCCTCACACCCTCACCCTCACTCACCCTTTCACCCTCACACACCCTCCCACACTAACACACCCTCACACACCCTCACTCACCCTCACACACCCTCACTCACCCTCACATCCCCTCACCCTCTCACCCTCACACCCCCTCACTCACCCTCACACACCCTCACATACCCTCACCTCACACACCCTCACCTCCTCACCCTCACACACCCTCACACCCCGTCACCCCCTCTCACCCTCACACACCCTCACTCATCCTCACACCCTCACCTCCTCACCCTCACACACCCTCACACCCCGTCACCCCCTCTCACCCTCACACACCCTCACTCACCCTCACACCCTCATCCTCAAACACCCTCACACCCCCTCACCCTCACAAACCCTCACCCTCACACCCTCACCCTCACACAACCTCACTCACACACCCTCACCCTCACACCCCCCTCACCCTCACACCCTCTCACCCCCTTACCCTGATACCCTCACCCTCACACACCTCCTCACACCCCCACACACCCTCATCCTCAGACTCCCTCACCCTCACACCCCCTCACCCTCACCCCCTCACCCTCACACCCCCTCAACCTCACACCCCTCATCCTCACATCCCCTCACCCTCACATCCCTTCACCCTCACATCCCCTCACCCTCCCTCACCCCCTCACCCTCACACCCCCTCACCTTCACCCTCACACCCCCCTCACCCTCACACACCCTCACCCTCACTCACTCTCTCACCCTCACACCCCCCTCACCCTCACACACCCTCACCCTCACACCCCCACACCATCACCCTCACACAGCCTCAATCACCCTCTCACCCACACACACCCTCTCACCCTCACACCCCTTCACCCTCACACCCCCTCACCCTCACACCCCTTCACCCTCACACACCCTCACACCCTCACTCACCCTCATACCCTCACCCCCTCACCCTCACAACCCTCTCACCCTCACTCACCCTCACCCCCTCACCCCCTCACCCTCACTCACCCTCTCACCCTCACACACCATCTCACCCTCACACACACTCTCACCCCTCACCCACACACCCCCTCACCCTCACACCCCCACACCCTCACCCTCACACAACCTCACTCACCCTCTCACCCTCACACACCCTCTCACCCTCACACACCCTTTCACCCTCACACCTCCTCACCCTCACACCCCCACTACCTCACACGCTCACCCTCACACTCCTCACCCTCATACACCCTCACTCATGCTCATACACCATCATACCCTCACCCCCTCACACCCTCACCCCCTCACCCTCACAACCCTCTCACCCTCACTCACCCCCTCACACCCCCACACACCCTCACCCTTAAACCCCCTCACCCTCACCCTCACACCCCCTCACCCTCACTCACTCTCTCACTCTCTCACCCTCACACCCCCCCTCACCCTCACACACCCTCACCCTCACACCCCCACACCATCACCCTCACACAGCCTCAATCACCCTCTCACCCACACACACCCTCTCACCCTCACACCCCTTCACCCTCACACTCCCTCACCCTCACACCCCTTCACCCTCACACCCCCTCACACCCTCACTCTCCCTCATACCCTCACCCCCTCACCCTCACAACCCTCTCACCCTCACTCACCCTCACCCCCTCACACCCTCACCCTCACTCACCCTCTCACCCTCACACACCATCTCACCCTCACACACCCTCTCACCCCTCACCCTCACACCCCCTCACCCTCACACCCCCACACCCTCACCCTCACACAACCTCACTCACCCTCTCACCCTCACACACCCTCTCACCCTCACACACCCTTTCACCCTCACACCTCCTCACCCTCACACCCCCACTCCCTCACACGCTCACCCTCACACTCCCTCACCCTCATACACCCTCACTCATGCTCACTCACCATCATACCCTCACCCCCTCACACCCTCACCCCCTCACCCTCACAACCCTCTCACCCTCACTCACCCCCTCACACCCCCACACACCCTCACCCTTAAACCCCCTCACCCTCACCCTCACCCTCACACCCCCTCACCCTCACACCCCCTCTCCCTCACACACCCTCACCTTCACTCACCCTCACACACCCTATCACCCTCACACCCTCTTACCCTCACACACCCACTCAACCCCACATCCCCTCACACTCCCTCACCCTCACACCCCCAAACCCTCACCCTCACACACCCCTACTCACCCTCTCACCCTCACACACCCTATGACCCTCACACACCCTCACACACCATCTTCCCCTCACACACCCTGTCACCCTCACACCCCCTCACCCTCCCTCACACCCTCAACCTCACACACCCTCACCCTCGCCCTCACACACCCTCACGCTCACACACCCTCACACCCTCACTCACCCTTTCACTCTCACATACCCTCCACCCTAACACACCCTCACACACCCTCACTCACCCTCACACATCCTCACTCACCCTCACATCCCCTCACCCTCTCACCCTCACACCCCCTCATTCACCCTTACACACCCTCACATACCCTCACCTCACACACCCTCAACTCCTCACCCTCACACACCCTCACACCCCGTCACCCCCTCTCACCCTCACTGTTGGACCCGGCCTCGTGGCGTGGTCCCACTTCTCCCGCCTAGCGGGCCCTGGACAACATCAACCCCTATCCCCCGGCCTAAAAGCTATCCCCTCCAAACTTCACGAGAGCCGCCACCCCTGGCGATCCCCGGCCCTCCCCCTCGGGAGCCCGGCGACCCCGGCTCGCCCCACTCTGCGGATCCGACCCCGATTCTGGCCCACCATTTCAGGCCCGACTCCATCTTGGACCCTACACGTCCAGACCACGTGACCTTGGCCCGGCCTCGGCCACAGCCCCAGCGAAGCCCAGACATCGAGGCACCAAGATCCAACCAGGTGGTAAAGCGGCCACTTGGCGGATCCAGGAAGAGGGGAGTTTCGATGGGCCTCCAGCCGTCCCCGGACGCCTGGTTTCGATCACCCTCCGGCCTCCCTGGGCACTGGCTCCACCCCCCTGCTGGGTGTCTGGACACTCTCATCCCGGCCCCTCTGACCCCCAGGCGCGAGGGTCCAGACATCAAAGGACTCCAGACCTATATCTGGGGCAGCTCTGGGATGGGTCAGTAGTTGTATCCTGGAGTCGAGAGCCCTGCTGACGCTGTCGCGGCTGACCCCGAGAAGAACTCACTACTTGGAACCCTGAACCTTTGGAGTCCTGCTGGCGCTGCCGCGGCCCAACCTCGCTGAAACCATCTTTGGAGTCCTGCTGGCGCTGCCGTGGCCAAACCTCGCTGAAACCATCCTTGGAGTCCTGCTGGCGCTGCCGCGGCCCAACCTCGCTGAAACCATCTTTGGAGTCCTGCTGGCGCTGCCGCGGCCCAACCTCGCTGAAACCATCCTTGGAGTCCTGCTGGCGCTGCCGCGGCCCAACCTCGCTGAAACCATCTTTGGAGTCCTGCTGGCGCTGCCGCGGCCCAACCTCGCTGAAACCATCTTTGGAGTCCTGCTGGCGCTGCCGCGGCCCAACCTCGCTGAAACCATCTTTGGAGTCCTGCTGGCGCTGCCGCGGCCCAACCTCGCTGAAACCATCTTCGGAGCCTGCTGGCGCTGCCGCGGCCCAAACCTCGCGGAACCTCCCAGCTCGAGGATTGAGAGCTGAGCGTAGGGTATCCCCGTGCCAGACTGGTATTAAGACTGTCCCGCTACCCTTTTCCCCCCTGTTACCAAGACTCTGAGGATCCCTCGATCCGTTGTATATATTACCGAAGGAACCAAACCATTAATGCTGATAAAGATTCTAAGAAGTACTCTCTTGTGTGGTGTCCCTTTGTAGTATGTGAATACTCTGCTGTGACGATTCTAGGAGAGGGCCCTCACTCAGGAGGCCTCTCGACGGCGCTCGGCCAATTCCTTAAGGAGAGGTGGGCCTCGGGGTGGTCAGTCAGACATCTTCTGCCTCCCCAGGGACCGCCTTTCTAACATTGGTGGCAAGCGGTGCGATCCGAGCCGACGCAAATCGTACAGAGAGTGACTCACCCACTACTGACAGAAACACACCGCAACCATGACTACCAAAGAAACCAGACCAACCGCGGAGCTCCAGAAAGAACGACTAGACGATTATAACAACAAGGAATTGAAACAATTCTGCAAGGACCTGGGCATCGCTACCACTGGACTAAGCACCAAGGAAGATTTCAAACAGGCCCTACAAACATGGGTGGAGGCAGGAGCAACGCCACCCCAGAGCGAAGACGACACAGGTCCGAACATACACCCCGAGACCAACGCAATCCCAGCGGGGGAAAGACCTACGAACATAGACACGGGCCTCTCCCCCGAAGACGCTCGAGAGTGAGAAAGGAGCCGGCTCCACAAATTGGAGCTCGCCCTACTCCGTCTGAACGGAGAACTGCAACTGGCCGAGAAAAAGATAGCCCTTGAGCAACTACGGCTACAAGGAGACCTAGATGAAAAACGAAGGCAGAGAGACTTAGAGGAGAAGAAGCTCACGTTCGAGCACAAGCGTGGCTTAAAAGAACTTGAGATCAAGGCCAAAACTGGGGAGGCCAACGCCTCCGGGAACCGGAGCCCACCTCCTCCTGCGGACACGAAGGTCCACATCCCCAAAGATGTCGTCAAGGAATATTATAAAAACGACGACATCCAGCAGTGGTTTAAGGCCTACGAGGTAGCCATGGCCTCTCATCGAATACCCCAGAAAGATTGGGGTGCCGACTTGTGGGGGAAGTTCGTCAACGAAGGGAGAGACGCCCTGCTCGAGCTCCCCGATGCAGAGATGACCTCTTATGAACACATGAAAGCCGCCCTCCTTACTCGCTATGGGCTCACCCCCGAGATGTACCAGCAGCGATTCCGTGACTGTAAAAAACTCCCCGGTACTACATGGGTGGAGTACGTGAACTTCTATAGTAGAGCCCTAGAGGGGTGGATCAAATGCAGCCAGGTCACCACCTACGAGCCACTGTTCAACCTCATTGTATGGGAGCACCTCTCCAACAACTGTTTTGTCGAACTCAGGCAGCATCTCCTCGACAGCAAACTGACCGAGCCACATAGACTAGCCGTCGAGGCCGATCGATGGGTGAGCACCGGGGTCCCCAGGAGCCCGATGGGAGACTACGGCCGAGGTTCCCCGGGGAACCACCGCCCGCGAGGCGGCGGAGGAGGCACGAACAGGAGCCGCGACTCCCCTGCGGGGCCGCCCCCTACCTCCATGTCACCACCCCTGGCCAGAAGAGGGGCCCCCCCAGCACGACCGGGGCCCCGCCCGAACGTTACCTGCCACAGATGCCAGCGGCCCGTTCACTATGCCAATGACCCCCTCTGCCCGATGAACCAACGACCCGGCCCCACCGGTCCTCCAAACCGCCAGACCGCCGCCGCCGCCCTAGGAGAAGAAAGGGGCAAGGAAGAGGACTATGACCACGAGCAGGCCGAGTGGGAGCCCGTCGCGATGTCCCTGGTATGTCTGGGCGAAAGAGATATGATCCCCCGGGCCCGATCCCGGGCAACACTCAAAAGTACCGCCAGTGGGTCACCATTAATGGGCGCCGGACCGAAGCCCTCCGCGACACCGGAGCCAGCGTGACGGCTGTCCGTTGCCACTTGGTGACCCCTGACCAGATCCTGCCCAATGTGCTGTGCCCCGTATGGTCGGCGGACAATTCCAAAAGCCTGTTCCAGATGGCCCGTATCCCCTTCGAATGGGGGGGGGTGTCGGGCATGCTGAAAGTGACCGTCCGAGACGATGCCCCCGTGGACTGCCTCCTCGGGAACGACCTAGAAAGTTCCCCCTGGGCCGGCGTCGAACGGAGAGAGCATCTGGGGATGCTAGGCCTTCCAGAGTGGGCCTGCGCGACCACCCGATCCATGGCCGCCCGGGTCACCACCCCGACGGAAGTCGCCCCGACTCAAGACCCAGAGTGGCCCGCACCTCCGCCGCCCGCCGTATCCGAAGACAGCGACCCAGAACCCGACCCACTGGGGTCCCACAGTGAAGAAATTGCTGAACTTGGCCATCTCCCGGAACTAGCCCAGTGGCGCCAAGAAGGTGGCCCCACACGGGAACAGTTCCGGCAAGAACAGAAAACCTGTCCCTCCCTCGAGGGAATCTGACAGCAAGCCGCCACGCAAGCCGCCGGAGACCCCTCGGGGTCCCACTGGATCTATTGGGACCACGATCTCCTCTACAGTGAACAAAAGATTGCCGAACTGGGGGCCAGCCGGGTGCTGGTGGTCCCCCTCCGATTCAGAGACTTCCTTCTGAACCTGGCACACGACGTGCCCCTCGCCGGGCACCTGGGGCAGGACAAAACATACAGCCGCCTGGTGACCCATTTCTACTGGCTCAAAATGAAAAACGATGTGAACAATCACTGCCGGACTTGCCCCACCTGCCAAGCCAGCGGGAAGAGTGGAGGGAAGCACAAGGCCCCCCTCCAACCCTTCCCAGTCATCAGCACCCCCTTCGAGCGGGTGGGAATAGACATTGTGGGGCCTCTGGATCCCCGCACCTCCGAAGGACACCGGTTTATTCTCGTCCTGGTGGACCATGCCACCCGCTATCCCGAAGCCATCCCTCTCCGGACTGTGACGGCCCCCGTGGTGGGCCGGGCGCTGATGGGGATCTTCTCCCGGGTGGGCTTCCCCTGAGAAGTCGTCAGTGACCGGGGTACGAACTTCATTTCTCGATACATGAAATACCTGTGGCACCAGTGCGGGGTCACGTATAACTTTACGACCCCCTACCACCCCCAAGGGAATGGGTTGGTGGAACGTTTCAATAGAACTCTCAAAGGGATGATCATGGGCCTGGAGGAGCCCTTGCGTCGCCAATGGGACGTGCTGCTGCCCTGCCTCCTCTTCGCCTATCAGGAGGTCCCTCAGAAGTCCCTGGGATTCAGTCCCTTCGAACTATTGTACGGACACCCCGTCCGGGGTCCCCTCAGCCTAGTCAAGGAAGGCTGGGAGGTCGCAGCCCAAGGTACTCCTCCCGATGTCTACCGGTACCTCCTAACCCTCCGAAATCAAACTCGGAAGTTCCGGGAACTTGCAGAAGCCAACCTCGAGGCCAGCCAGGAGGAAATGAAACGCTGGTACAACCAAAACGCCTCTTCCATTGAGTTCGAGCCGGGCCAACAAGTTTGGGTCATGTCCCCGGTCGAACCCTGTGCCCTCCAGGACAAATGGACTGGGCCCTCCAACCGGCTCAAACCACACTTTGTCCGAACAGAGCTTAGCCTGCTGATGGCTACCGATGGCGGGGCCGAAGACGACTCCGAGCCCCTACCCGACCTTCTGAGCACCTCCGAGAAAGACAGCTCCGTCGAGGGGGTCACCCTCTCCTCCGCCCTGACCCCAGAACAGCACCAGGATTGCCGGGAGTTGTTGGGTCAATTCGCAGACTTGTTTTCCCTCACCCCCGGAGTCACCCAGTGGTGTGTCCACGACGTCGACACCGGGGACAGCCCGCCTGTGCGACACCCCATTCCCCAGGCCGATGAACTGATCGACCGCCTGGGGGCGGCCCGCTACCTGAGCACCTTCGACCTCACCTCCGGCTATTGGCAGATCGGACTCACTCCGGGCGCCCAAGAGCGCTCCGCTTTCTCGACCCCCGATGGCCACTACCACTTCAGAGTGATGCCCTTCGGGATGAAGAACGCCCCCGCAACCTTCCAGAGACTGGTGAATAAGGTATTGGCGGGGCTAGAAGGGTTCAGCGCCGCATACCTGGACGATATTGTGGTGTACAGCCTCCACTGGGCCGAGCAACTCCAGCACCTCTGGGAGGTCCTGACGGCCCTCCGACGGGCCGGACTGACAATCAAAGCCAGCAAGTGCCAGATAGGCCAAGGTTCCATGACCTATCTGGGACACCAAATGGGGAGCGGCCATGTGGCTCCCCTCCAACCCAAGATCGACGCCATCATGGCCTGGGAGCCCCCGGTCACCCAAACAGCAGTCAGAGCCTTCCTGGGGCTCACTGGTTATTACCGGCGCTTTGTGAAGGACTATGGGAGCATTGTTGGCCCCCTCACCGAACTCACTTCCAAGAAGCAGCCATAGAAGTTGCACTGGACCCCCGAGTGTCAGACCGCCTTTGAGACTCTGAAGACAGCGATGTGTACCGCCCCCGTGCTCCAAGCCCCCGACTACAGCCGGGAATTCGTGGTCCAAACAGATGCCTCGGAGCACGGTGTCGGGGCGGTCCTTTCCCAACTCAACAACGAAGGAGGGGATCAACCGGTGGCCTTCATCAGCCGGCGTCTGCTGGCCCGAGAACAACACTGGAGCACCATTGAACGAGAGGCCTTCGCCGTGGTGTGGGCCCTCAAGAAACTCCGACCCTATCTCTTCGGCACCCACTTCCGGGTGCAAACGGACCACCGGCCCTTGCGGTGGTTGATGCAAATGCGAGGGGAAAACCCAAAGTTGCTGCGATGGTCCATCTCCCTCCAAGGGATGGACTTCACTGTGGAACATCGCCCCGGCAACGACCACGCCAATGCCGACGGCCTGTCCCGCTTCTTCCGCCTCGACGAGGAGAGCCCCCAAGAAGATGGGTGACTCTCCCCTCCTTCAGCTGGGGGGACGTGTGTTGGACCCGGCCTCGTGGCGTGGTCCCACTTCTCCCGCCTAGCAGGCCCTGGACAACATCAACCCCTATCCCCCGCCTAAAAGCTATCCCCTCCAAACTTCACGAGAGCCGCCCCTGGCGATCCCTGGCCCTCCCCCTCGGGAGCCCGGCGACCCCGGCTCGCCCCACTCTGCGGATCCGACCCCGATTCCGGCCCACCATTTCAGGCCCGACTCCATCTTGGACCCTACACGTCCGGACCACGTGGCCTCGGCCCGGCCTCGGCCACAGCCCCAGCGAAGCCCAGACATCGAGGCACCAAGATCCAACCAGGTGGTAAAGCGGCCATGTTGGACACGGCCTCGTGGCGTGGTCTGACCCCTCCCGCATGGTGGGCCCAGGACGACCTCGGCCCTCCATCAACCTACTATCAACCCCCCTGATACGAACATTCACGAACCCTCGGCGAGAGCAGCCTCCCCGGCAACCTACGGCTCTCCCCCTTCCTGGTACCCCGGCGGTCCCCGCTCAACAACGCTGCCGGACGGTCGTCCATGCCAGGCCACCATGTCCGGCCCGACGCCATCTTGGGGCCATCACGTCCCGAGCACGTGGCCGCAGCCTTCCCTGGGCCCGGCCCAGCAAGCCCCGACATCGAGGCACCAAGGTCCTCCCAGGTGGTTGATTGGCCACTTGGCGGATCCCGGAGAAGGGGAGTTTCGATGGGCCTCCAGCCGTCCCCGGACGCCTGGTAGCAATCGCCCTCCAGCCTCCCTGGGCGCTGGCTCCACCCCCCTGCTGGGTGTCTGGACACCTTCATCCGGCCCCTCTGACCCCCAGGCGCGAGGGTCCGGACATCAAAGGACTCCAGTCCTATATCTGGGCCAGCCCCGGATTAGGGCTTTAGTTGTATCTTGGAGTCGAAGCCCTGCTGACCTCGTCGCGGCTGATCCTGATCCGAACTCTTGCACCTGGAACCTTCGAGGCCCTGCTGACGCTGTCGCAGCCTGACCGAACTGAACCACCTTCGAGGCCCTGCTGACGCTGTCGCGGCCTGACCGAACTGAACCACCTTCGAGGCCCTGCTGACGCTGTCGCGGCCTGACCAAGCTGAACCACCTTCGAGGCCCTGCTGACGCTGTCGCGGCCTGACCGAACTGAACCACCTTCGAGGCCCTGCTGACGCTGTCGCGGCCTGACCCCTTGAACTATTCACGCACCAGTTGGTGCCGAGACTGTCCCGCTACCCCCTATCCCCGAAACCAAGACTTACGGATCCCTCGATCCCTGCCTGCTATCCTGCCAAGAACTTGCCTTAATTACTTATATAAAGATTCTTGTGAATACTCCTCCTGTGTGGTGTCCCTCTGTAAGTAGTGTGATTGCTCTGCTGTTACGATTGTAGGAGAGGAACCTCACCAAGGGGGCCTCCCTACGGCGCTCGGCCTATTCTATACCGAGAGGTGGGATCGCCTTTCCAACATTGGTGGCAGCGGTGGGATCCGAGCCCGCGCAAATCGTACAGCGAGTAACACGTCACTACTAACAGAGACCCACAACCACGATGACTACTAAGGAAGCCGGAACGACCACAGAATTCCAGAAGGAACGATTAGAGGAATACACCCATAAAGAACTTAAACAATTTTGCAAAGACTTGGGTATCGCTACCTCCGGACTAAACACGAAAGACGATTTCAAAGGAGCGCTGCAAGCCTGGGTGGAGACCGGAGCGGCCACCCCCCAAACGAACAATGACATTGTCCTAGAAGTACCCGTGAGTACCGTCATAGCCCCCCTAGGAGAAAGAACCGACAACAGAGAACCGGGCCTCTCCCACGAAGACGCCCGGGAGCGAGAGAGGAGTCGGCTCCATGAACTAGAGCTCGCCCGACTTCGGCTGGACGGAGAACTCCAATTAGCAGAGAAGAAAATGGCCCTTGAACAACTGCGATTAGAGGGAGATCTGGAAGAAAGGCGAAGGCAAAGGGAATTGGAAGAAAAAAAGCTCACGTACGAACACGAGCGTGGCCTCAAAGAACTAGAGATCAAAGCCAAGATCAAAGAGGCTGGCGCCGCGGTAGCCCGTAACCCTCCACCTCCTGCCGACCCGAAGGTCCACATCCCGAAGGATATCGTCAAGGAATACTACAAGAATGACAATATCCAGCAATGGTTCAAGGCGTACGAAGTTGCCATGACCGCGCACCGCATCCCGCGAAAAGACTGGGGTGCCGGCTTATGGGGGAGATTCGTCAGCGAAGGAAGAGACACCCTGCTAGAGCTGGCCGAGGACGTGATGTCCTCCTTTGACCACATGAAGGACGCCCTGCTCGTCCGGTATGGCCTCACCCCCGAGATGTACCGGCAGAGATTCAGAGACTGCAAGAAAATCCCCGGTACAACGTGGGTCGAGTATGTGAACTTTTATAGCAGGGCCCTGGAAGGATGGATAAAGGGCAGCAAAGTGTCCACCTACGAGCAGCTGTTCGACCTCATCGTTTGGGAGCACCTCTCCAACAACTGCTTCATCGAGCTCAGACAGCATCTACTCGACAGCAAGCTGACCGAGCCCCGAAAACTCGCCGTCGAGGCTGATCGATGGGTGAGCACCCGGGTCCCCGGGTCCCCCGGACCCCGATAGGAGAAACAGGACCGAACGGCCGGGGGCACCCCCGCCAGCGAGGCGGGGGAGGAGGCCAGAACCGGAGCTGAGACTTTCCACCGGCACCGGGCCGGAGTCCACCTCGGGGGTCCCCCCAGAATAACACTTCACCGTCCCTGATCAGAAGAGGGACACCCCCAGCACGGCCGGGGCCCCGCCCGAACATTACTTGCCACAGATGCCAGCGGCCAGGTCACTATGCCAGTGACCCCCTCTGCCCCATGTACCAGCATCCCGGCACCACTGGGCCTCCGACCCGCCAGTTCGCTGCTGCAGCCCTGGGAGAAGGGGGAGAAGAGGACGAAGAGGTCTACGGAGAAGATCAGATAGAATCTGAACCGGCCGCCATGGCCCTAGCCTGCCTGGGCCAAAGAGACATGGTCCCCCAGGCCCCGCTACCGAGCAACACTCGAAAGTACCGTCAGTGGGTCCACATCAATGGACGGCGGACCGAAGCCCTCCGAGACACGGGAGCCAGTGTGACGGCCGTCCGCTGCCACCTGGTGACCCCCGAACAGGTCATACCAAACGTACGATGCCCCGTGAGGGCCGCCGACAACTCCGAACCTCTATGCCAGATGGCCCGAATCCCCTTCGAGTAGGGGGGAGTGTCGGGTACCCTCAAGGTGACCGTCCGGGACGACGCCCCCGTGGACTGCCTACTTGGAAACGACCTCGAGAGCTCTCCCTGGGCCCAAGTCAAGCGGAGAGAGCACCTCGGGATGATGGGACTACCAGAGTGGGTCTGCGCGACGACCCGATCTATGGCGGCCGGAGCCCCGGCGGCGACGAGGCCGCCCCAACCGAAGAGCCGGAGTGGCCCGAGCCACCACCACCCGCAGACGGCGAAGAATCCGACTCCGAGCCCCGACCATCGGAGCCCGACCGCGGAAACAGCCCCGAGCTCAGCGACATACCCGAACTAGCCCAATGGGGCCAAGAGGGTGGTCCCACCCGAGAACAGTTCCGGCAGGAACAGAAGACCTGCCCTTCCCTCGAGGGGACCCGGCAGCAAGCCACTGCCCAAGCTACCGGGGACACCTCGGGGTCCCACTGGGTCTACTGGGACCACGGCCTCCTATACAGTGAACAAAAAATTGCCGAGCTGGGGGCCAGCCGAGTGTTAGTGGTCCCCCTACGATTCAGAGACTTCCTTTTGAACCTGGCACACGATGTGCCCCTCGCCGGGCACCTGGGGCAGGACAAAACCTACAGTCGCCTGGTGACCCACTTCTATTGGCCCAAAATGCGCAACGATGTGCACAACCACTGCCGCACCTGCCCGACATGCCAAGCCAGCGGAAAGAGCGGGGGGAAGGTGAAGGCCCCGCTCCAACCCTTTCCAGTAGTGACCACCCCCTTCGAGCGAGTGGGGATTGACATTGTGGGGCCTCTGGACCCCCAAACATCGCAGGGGCATCACTTCATCCTTGTCCTGGTGGACCACGCCACCCGCTATCCAGAAGCCATCCCCCTCCGAACCATCATGGCTCCCGTGGTGGGCCGAGCCCTGATGGGGATCTTCTCCAGAGTGGGGTTCCCCCGAGAGGTCGTGAGCGATCGGGGCACGAACTTTATCTCAAAATATATGCGGTCCCTGTGGCAACAATGCGGGGTCACATATAAGTTCACCACCCCGTATCACCCCCAGGGGAATGGACTTGTGGAGCGGTTTAACTGAACACTCAAGGGGATGATCCAGGGCCTAGAAGAGCCACTCCGCCGCAAATGGGACGTTCTGCTGCCGTGCCTCTTGTTTGCCTATCGGGAGGTACCGCAGAAGTCTCTGGGGTTCAGCCCCTTTGAGCTCTTGTACGGGCACCCTGTTTGAGGTCCTCTCAGCCTGGTCAAGGAAGGCTGGGAAACTACAGTCCAAGACGCACCGCCGGATGTCTACCGGTACCTCCTGACCCTCCGAAACCAAACTCGGAAGTTCCGGGCCCTTGCGGAGGCCAACCTGGAGGCCAGTCAGGAGGACATGAAACGCTGGTATGACCAGAACTCCTCATCCATCGAGTTCGAGCCGGGCCAGCAGGTCTGGGTCATGTCCCCGGTCGAACCTTGTGCCCTCCAGGACAAATGGTCGGGCCCCTTCAAAGTGATCGAGCGCAAGAGCCCCGTCACCTACCTCGTGGACCTGGAGTCTCCCCGGAACCCCCTCCGGGTTCTGCACGCCAACCGGCTCAAGCCTCACATCGCCCGCACAGAACTAAGCCTGCTGCTAGCTACCGACGATGGGACCGAAGACGACTCCGAGCCCTTGCTCGACCTCCTAACGTGCGCTGAGAAAGACGGTTCCGTCGAGGGGATCTCTCTCTCCCCCGACCTAACCCCCGCACAGCGCAGAGATTGCCAAGAACTGTTGGGACAATTCACGGACCTGTTCTCCCTCACCCCCGGGGTTACCCAGTGGTGTGTCCACGATGTCGACACCGGGGACCGTCAGCCAGTGCGACACCGGGCCTACCGAGTCCCCGACTGAGTTCGGGCCTGCATCCAAACAGAAGTTACCAAGATGCTGGCCCTGGGGGTGGTCGAACCCTCAGACAGTCCCTGGGCCAGCCCAGTTGTCCTGGTCCCCAAGGCCGCCGCACCTGGCAACCCGCCAGAACTCCGGTTTTGCGTCAACTACCGGGGACTGAATGCTGTTACCAGAACCGACGCACATCCCATCCCCCGGGCCGACGAACTAATCGACCGCCTGGGAGCCGCCAAGTACCTCAGTACCTTCGACCTCACAGCTGGGTATTGGCAGATCGGCCTCACCCCTGGCGCCCAGGAGCGATCAGCCTTCTCCACACCCGATGGTCACTTTCAGTTCAAAGTGATGCCCTTCGGCATGAAAAACGCCCCGGCCACCTTCCAGAGACTAGTAAACAAGGTGCTGGCGGGACTAGAAGAATTCAGTGCCGCCTACCTAGACGACATTGCGGTGTACAGCCTCCACTGGGCCGAGCACCTAAAGCACCTCTGGGAGGTCCTGACGGCCCTCCGACGGGCCGGACTAACTGTGAAGGCAAGCAAATGCCAGATAGGCCAAGGGTCCGTGACCTATCTGGGACACAAAGTGGGGAGCGGCCAAGTGGCTCCCCTCCGACCTAAGATTGACGCCATCGTAGCCTGGGAGCCCCCAGTCACCCAGACCGCCGTCCGAGCCTTCCTGGGGCTCACTGGATATTATCGGCGCTTCATCAAAACTATGGGAGCATTGTGGGGCCCCTCACTGAACTGACCTCGAAGAACCGGCCACAGAAAGTACAATGGACACCCGCGTGTCAGGTGGCCTTCGAGACATTGAAAACAGCCATGTGCACCGCCCCTGTGCTCCAAGCCCCTGACTACAGCCGGGAGTTCGTAGTCCAGACCGACGCTTCGGAGCACGGCATCGGGGCGGTCCTATCTCAGATTGACCCCGAGGGGGTTGACCATCCTGTGGCGTTCATCAGCCGGCGGCTGCTGGCCAGAGAACAACGATGGAGCACCATCGAGAGAGAGGCCTTCGCCGTCGTATGGGCCCTCAAGAAACTCAGGCCCTACCTCTTCGGCACCCACTTCCGGGTGCAGACCGACCACCGGCCCCTACGGTGGCTGATGCACATGCGGGGCGAAAACCCGAAGCTGTTGCGATGGTCCATCTCCCTCCAAGGGATGGATTTCACTGTGGAGCATCGCCCTGGCAACGACCACGCCAACGCTGATGGCCTGTCCCGGTTTTTCCGCCTCGACGAAGAGAGTCCCCAGGAAAATGGATGACTCGCCCCGCCTTCAGCTGGAGGGGACGTGTGTTGGACACGGCCTCGTGGCGTGGTCCGACCCCTCCCGCATGGTGGGCCCAGGACGACCTCGGCCCTCCATCAACCTACTATTCACCCCCCTGATACGAACATTCACGAACCCTCGGCGAGAGCAGCCTCCCCGGCAACCTACGGCTCTCCCCCTTCCTGGTACCCCGGCGGTCCCCGCTCAACAACGCTGCCGGACGGTCGCCCATGCCAGGCCACCATGTCCGGCCCGACGCCATCTTGGGGCCATCACGTCCCGAGCACGTAGCCGCAGCCTTCCCTGGGCCCGGCCCAGCAAGCCCCGACATCGAGGCACCAAGGTCCTCCCAGGTGGTTGATTGGCCACTTGGCGGATCCCGGAGAAGGGGAGTTTCGATGGGCCTCCAGCCGTCCCCGGACGCCTGGTAGCAATCGCCCTCCAGCCTCCCTGGGCGCTGGCTCCACCCCCCTGCTGGGTGTCTGGACACCTTCATCCCGGCCCCTCTGACCCCCAGGCGCGAGGGTCCGGACATCAAAGGACTCCAGTCCTATATCTGGGCCAGCCCCGGATTAGGGCTTTAGTTGTATCTTGGAGTCGAAGCCCTGCTGACCTCGTCGCGGCTGATCCTGATCCGAACTCTTGCACCTGGAACCTTCGAGGCCCTGCTGACGCTGTCGCGGCCTGACCGAACTGAACCACCTTCGAGGCCCTGCTGACGCTGTCGCGGCCTGACCAAGCTGAACCACCTTCGAGGCCCTGCTGACGCTGTCGCGGCCTGACCGAACTGAACCACCTTCGAGGCCCTGCTGACGCTGTCGCGGCCTGACCAAGCTGAACCACCTTCGAGGCCCTGCTGACGCTGTCGCGGCCTGACCGAACTGAACCAGCTTCGAGGCCCTGCTGACGCTGTCGCGGCCTGACCCCTTGAACTATCCACGCACCAGTTGGTGCCGAGACTGTCCCGCTACCCCCTATCCCCGAAACCAAGACTTACGGATCCCTCGATCCCTGCCTGCTATCCTGCCAAGAACTTGCCTTAATTACTTATATAAAGATTCTTGTGAATACTCCTCCTGTGTGGTGTCCCTCTGTAAGTAGTGTGATTGCTCTGCTGTTACGATTGTAGGAGAGGAACCTCACCAAGGGGGCCTCCCTACGGCGCTCGGCCTATTCTATACCGAGAGGTGGGTCTCGGGGCGGGCAGTCAGACACCTTCTGTCTCCCCTGGGATCGCCCTTCCAACAGGCCACTTGGCGGATCCAGGAAGAGGGGAGTTTCGATGGGCCTCCAGCCGTCCCCGGACGCCTGGTTTCGATCGCCCTCCGGCCTCCCTGGGCGCTGGCTCCACCCCCCTGCTGGGTGTCTGGACACTCTCATCCCGGCCCCTCTGACCCCCAGGCACGAGGGTCCGGACATCAAAGGACTCCAGACCTATATCTGGGGCAGCTCTGGGATGGGTCAGTAGTTGTATCCTGGAGTCGAGAGCCCTGCTGACGCTGTCGCGGGTGACCCCGAGAAGAACTCACTACTTGGAACCCTGAACCTTTGGAGTCCTGCTGGCGCTGCCGCGGCCCAACCTCGCTGAAACCATCTTTGGAGTCCTGCTGGCGCTGCCGCGGCCCAACCTCGCTGAAACCATCCTTGGAGTCCTGCTGGCGCTGCCGCGGCCCAACCTTGCTGAAACCATCTTTGGAGTCCTGCTGGCGCTGCCGCGGCCCAACCTCGCTGAAACCATCCTTGGAGTCCTGCTGGCGCTGCCGCGGCCCAACCTCGCTGAAACCATCTTTGGAGTCCTGCTGGCGCTGCCGCGGCCCAACCTCACTGAAACCATCTTTGGAGTCTTGCTGGCACTGCCGCGGTTTAACCTAGGTGAAGCCATCTTTGGAGTCCTGCTGGCGCTGCCGCGGAACAAGCTTGCTGAAAACATCTTCGGAGCCTGCTGGCGCTGCCGCGGCCCAAACTTCGGGGAACCTCCCAGCTCGAGGATTGAGAGCTGAGCGTAGGGTATCCCCGTGCCAGACTGGTATTAGGACTGTCCCGCTACCCTTTTCCCCCCTGTTACCGAGACTCTGAGGATCCCTCGATCCGTTGTATATATTACCGAAGGAACCAAACCATTAATGCTGATAAAGATTCTAAGAAGTACTCTCTTGTGTGGTGTCCCTTTGTAGTGTGTAAATACTCTGCTGTGACGATTCTAGGAGAGGGCCCTCACTCAGGAGGCCTCTCGACGGCGCTCGGCCAATTCCTTAAGGAGAGGTGGGCCTCGGGGTGGTCAGTCAGACATCTTCTGCCTCCCCAGGGACCGCCTTTCTAACACGCACACACCCTCACTCACCCTCACACCCTCACCCTCAAACACCCTCACACCCCCTCACCCTCACAAACCCTCACCCTCACACCCTCACCCTCACACAACCTCACTCACACACCCTCACCCTCATACCCCCCTCACCCTCACATCCTCTCACCCCCTTACCCTGATACCCTCACCCTCACACACCTCCTAACACCCCCACACACCCCCACCCTAAGACTCCCTCACCCTCACACCCCCTCACCCTCACCCCCTCACCCTCACACCCCCTCAACCTCACAGCCCTCATCCTCACCCTCACACACACTCACCCTCACATTCCCTCACCCTCACACACTCTCTGACCCCCACACACCCTCTCACCCTCACACACCCTCTCACCCTCACACACCCTCTCACCCTTACACCCCCTCACCCTCACATCCCCTCACCCTCACATCCCTTCACCCTCACATCCCCTCACCTTCACCCTCACACCCCCCTCACCCTCACACACCCTCACCCTCACTCACTCTCACCCTCACATACCCCCTCACCCTCATACACCCTCATCCTCACACCCCACACCATCACCCTCACACAGCATCAATCACCCTCTCACCCTCACACACCCTCTCACCCTCACAACCCCTCACCCCCTCACACCCTCACCCACCCTCTCACCCTCAATCACCATCTCACCCTCACACACCCTCTCACCCCTCACCCTCACACCCCCTCACCCTCACCCTCACACCCCCACACCCTCACCCTCACACAACCTCACTAACCCTCTCACCCTCACACACCCTCCCACCCTCACACACCCTTTCACCCTCACACCCCCTCACCCTCACACCCCCACTCCCTCACACGCTCACCCTCACACTCCCTCACCCTCATACACCCTCACTCATGCTCACTCACCATCATACCCTCACCCCCTCACACCCTCACCCCCTCACCCTCACAACCCTCTCACCCTCACTCACCCCTTCACACCCCCACCCCCCCTCACCCTTACACACCCTCACCCTCACACCCCCTCACCCTCACCCTCACACCCCCTCTCCCTCACACACCCTCATCTTCACTCACCCTCACACACCCTATCACCCTCACACACCCTCTTACCCTCACACACCCACTCACCCCCACATCCCCTCACACTCCCTCACCCTCACACCCCCAAATCATCACCCTCACACACCCCCACTCACCCTCTCACCTCACACACCCTATGACCCTCACACACCCTCTCACCCTCACACACCATCTTACCCTCACACACCCTCTCACCCTCACACCCCCTCATCCTCACACCCTCACTCTCATACACACTCACCCTCACACCCCCTCACACCCTCACCCTCACACACACCCTCAAACACCCTCTCACCCTCACACATCCTTACACACCCTCACCCCCACACCCCCTCACCCTCACCCCATCACCCTCACACCCCCTCACCCTCACACACTCACACCCCCTCACCCTCACACCCTCACACCCCTCACCCTCACACCCTCACCCGCTCACCCTCACACCCCCTCATCCTCACCCTCATACACCCTCACCCTCACACACTCTAACCCTCACACACCCTCACCCTCACACACCCTGACACACTGTCACTCACCCTGACCCACCCTCACACACCCTCACTCACCCTCACTCACCCTCATACCCTCACCCCCTCACCGTCTCAACCCTCTCACCTTCACTCACCCTCACCCCCTCAAACCCCGACACACCCTCACACCCCCTCGCCCTCACACCCTCACCCTCACACACCTCCTCACCCCCTCACACCCTCAAACACCCTCACACCCTCTCACCCTCACACACTGTCACTCACCCTCACCCTTCCCTCACACACCCTCACTCACACTGACTCACCCTCACACCCTCACCCTCACAACCCTCTCACCCTCACTCACCCTCACCCCCTCACACCACCACACACCCTCACCCTCACACACCCTCACCCTCAAACCCCCTCACCCTCACCCCCTCTCCCCATCACCCTCACACCCCTCCTCAACCTCACACCTCCTCAAGCTCACAACCGCTCACCCTCACACCCCCTCATCCTCACCCTCACACACCCTCACCCTCACACACCCTCTCACCCTCACACACCCTTTCACCGTCACGCACCCTCTCACCCTCACACACCCTCACCCTCAATCATCCTCACACACCCTCACTCACCCTCACACCCTCACCTCCCTCACCCTCACAACCCTCTCAACCTCACTCACGTTCACCCGCTCACACCCCCAACACACCCTCACACCCCCTCACCCTCACCCCCTAACCCTCACATACCTCCTCACTCTCACACACCCTCACTCTCACACCCCCTCACCCCCACACCCCCTCATCCTCACCCTCACACACCCTCACCCTCACATACCCTCACCCTCACACACGCTCCCCCTCACACACCCTCACCCTCACTCACCCTCACACTCACATCTCCTCACCCTCACATCCCCTCACCCTCCCTCACACCCTCACCCTCACACACCCTCACCCTCGCCCTCACACACCCTTACCCACACACACCCTCACACCCTCACCCTCACTCACCCTTTCACCCTCACATACCCTCCCACCCTAACACACCCTCACACACCCTCACTCACCCTCACACACCCTCACTCACCCTCACACCCCCTCACTCACCCTCACACACCCTCACCCTCACACACCCTCACTCACCCTCACACCCTCAAACACCCTCACACCCTCACACCCCCTCACCCTCACAAACCCTCACCCTTACACAAGCTCACTCACACACCCTCACCCTCAAACCCCCCTCACCCCCACACCCTCTCACCCCCTTACCCTGATACCCTCACCCTCACACACCTCCTCACACCCCCCCACACCCTCACACTCCCTCACCCTCACACCCCCTCACCCTCACCCCCTCACCCACACACACCCTCAACCTCACACCCCTCATCCTCATCCTCACACACCCTCACCCTCACACACCCTCACCCTCACACACTCTCTCGCCCCCCACACACCCTCCCACCCTCACACACCCTCTCACCCTCACACATCCTCTCACCCGTACACCCCCTCACCCTCACATCCCCTCACCTTCACCCCCCTCACCCTCACACACCCTCACCCTCACTCACTATCTCACCCTCACACACCCCTCACCCTCACACACCCTCACCCTGACACCCCCACACCATCACCCTCACACAGCCTCAATCACCCTCTCACCCTCACACACCCTCTCACCCTCACCCCCCCTCACCCTCACACCCCCTCACCCTCACACCCCTTCACCCTCACACACCCTCACACACCCTCATACCCTCACCCCCTCACCCTCACACCCTCTCACCCTCACTCACCCCTCACACCCTCCTCCTCACTCACCCTCTCACCCTCACATACCCTCTCACCCTCATACCCCCTCACCCTCACCCTCACACCCCCACACCCTCACAAAACCTCACTCACCCTCTCACTCTCACACACCCTCTCACCCTCACACACCCTTTCACCCTCACACACCCTCACCCTCACACCCCCACTCCCTCACACGCTCACCCTCACACTCCCTCGCCCTCACTCATGCTCACTCACCATCATACCCTCACCCTCACAACCCTCTCACCCTCACTCACCCCCTCACACCCCCACACACCCTCACCCTCACCCTCACACACCCTCACCCTTTCACCCCTTCACACACCCTCACCCTCACACACCCTCTCCCTCACACACCCTCACACTCACTCACCCTCACACACTTTATCACCCTCACACACCCTCTCATCCTCACACACCCACTCACCCCCACATCCCCTCACACCCCCTCACCCTCACACCCCCAAACCCTCACCCTCACACACCCCCATTCACCTTCTCACCCTCACACACCCTATGACCCTCACAAACCCTCTCACCCTCACACACCATCTTACCCTCACACACCCTCTCACCCTCACACACCCTCATCCTCACACCCTCACTCTCATACACACTCACCCTCACACCCCCTCACACCCTCACCCTCACACACCCCCTCAAACACCCTCTCACCCTCACACCCCCTTACACACCCTCACCCCCACACCCCCTCACCCCATCACCCTTACCCTCCCACACCCTCACACCCCCTCACCCTCGCACCCCTAACCCTCACACACCCTCACCCTCACACTCTCACACCCCCTTACCCTCACACCCTCACACCCCCTCACCCCCTCACCCACTCACCCTCACACCCCCTCATCCTCACCCTCACACCCCCTCACCCTCATACACTCTCACCCTCACACACCCTCACCCGCACACACCCTCACACACTGTCACTCACCCTGACCCACCCTCACTCACCCTCATACCCTTACCCCCTCACCGTCTCAACCCTCTCACCTTCACTCACCCTAACCCCGTCAAACCCCCACACCCTCTCACCCTCACACCCCCTCACCCTCACACCCTCACACACATCCTCACCCCCTCACACCCTCAAACACCCTCACACCCTCTCACCCTCACACACCGTCACTCACCCTCACCCTTTCCTCACACACCCTCACTCACCCTGACTCACCCTCACACCCTCATCCTCACAACTCTCTCACCATCACTCACCCTCACCCCCTCACCCCACCACACCCCCTCACCCTCACACCCCCTCACCCCTTCACCCCTTCACCCCTTCACCCTCACACCCCTCCTCATCCAAACACCCCCTCAATCTCACACCCTCTCACCCTCACACACCCTCATCCTCACACACTCACACCCCCTCACCCTCACCCCCTCACACCCCCTCACCCTCACACCCCCTCATCCTCACCCTCATACACCCTCACCCTCACACACTCTAACCCTCACACACCCTCACCCTCACACACCCTAACACACTGTCACTCACCCTGACCCACCCTCACACACCCTCACTCACCCTCACTCACCCTCATACCCTCACCCCATCACCGTCTCAACCCTCTCACCTTCACTCACCCTCACCCCCTCAAACCCCGACACACCCTCACCCTCACACCCCCTCGCCCTCACACCCTCACCCACCTCCTCACCCCCTCACACCCTCAAACACCCTCACACCCTCTCACCCTCACACACTGTCACTCACCCTCACCCTTCCCTCACACACCCTCACTCACACTGACTCACCCTCACACCCTCACCCTCACAACTCTCTCACCCTCACTCACCCTCACCCCCTCACACCACCACACACCCTCACCCTCACACACCCTCACCCTCAAACCCCCTCACCCTCACCCCCTCTCCCCATCACTCTCACACCCCTCCTCAACCTCACACCTCCTCAAGCTCACAACCGCTCACCCTCACACCCCCTCATCCTCACCCTCAAACACCCTCACCCTCACACACCCTCTCACCCTCACACACCCTCTCACCGTCACGCACCCTCTCACCCTCACACCCCCTCACCGTGACTCATCCTCATAAACCCTCACTCACCCTCACACCCTCACCTCCCTCACCCTCACAACCCTCTCAACCTCACTCTCGTTCACCCGCTCACACCCCCAACACACCCTCACACCCCCTCACCCTCACCCCCTAACCCTCACATACCTCCTCACTCTCACACCCCCTCACTCTCACACCCCCTCACCCCCACACCCCCTCATCCTCACCCTCACACAACCTCACCCTCACATCCCCTCACCCTCACACACGCTCCCCCTCACACACCCTCACCCTCACTCACCCTCACACTCACATCTCCTCACCCTCACATCCCCTCACCCTCCCTCACACCCTCACCCTCACACACCCTCACCCTCGCCCTCACACACCCTTACCCTCACACACCCTCACACCCTCACCCTCACCCTCACTCACCCTTTCACCCTCACACACCCTCCCACCCTAACACACCCTCACACACCCTCACTCACCCTCACACACCCTCACTCACCCTCACATCCCTTCACCCTCTGACCCTCACACCCCCTCACTCACCCTCACACACCCTCACCCTCACACACCCTCACTCACCCTCACACCCTCAAACACCCTCACACCCTCACACCCCCTCACCCTCACAAACCCTCACCCTCACACAACCTCACTCACACACCCTCACCCTCACACACCCCTCACCCTCACACCCTCTCACCCCCTTACCCTGATACCCTCACCCTCACACACCTCCTCACACCCCCACACACCCTCACCCTCACACTCCCTCACCCTCACCCTCACACCCCCTCACCCTCACCCCCTCACCCACACACCCCCTCAACCTCACACCCCTCAACCTCACCCTCACACACCCTCACCCTCACACACCCTCACCCTCACACACTCTCTCGCCCCCACACACCCTCTCACCCTCACACACCCTCTCACCCTCACACACCCTCTCACCCGTACACCCCCTCACCCTCACATCCCCTCACCTTCACCCCCCTCACCCTCACACACCCTCACCCTCACTCACTCTCTCACCCTCACACACCCCTCACCCTCACACACCCTCACCCTGACACCCCCACACCATCACCCTCACACAGCCTCAATCACCCTCTCACCCTCACACACCCTCACACCCTCACACCCCCTCACCCTCACACCCCCTCACCCTCACACCCTTCACCCTCACACACCCTCATACCCTCACCCCCTCACCCTCACACCCTCTCACCCTCACTCACCCTCACCCCTCACACCCTCCTTCTCACTCACCCTCTCACCCTCACACACCCTCTCACCCTCATACCCCCTCACCCTCACACCCCCACACCCTCACCCTCACAAAACCTCACTCACCCTCTCACCCTCACACTCCCTCTCACCCTCACACACCCTTTCACCCTCACACACCCTCACCCTCACACCCCCACTCCCTCACACACTCACCCTCACACTCCCTCGCCCTCATTCATGCTCACTCACCATCATACCCTCACCCCCTCACCCCCCTCACCCTCACAACCCTCTCACCCTCACTCACCCCCTCACACCCCCACACACCCTCACCCTCACCCTCACACACCCTCACCCTTTCACCCCTTCACACACCCTCACCCTCACACACCCTCTCCCTCACACACCCTCACCTTCACTCACCCTCACACACCCTATCACCCTCACACACCCTCTCACCCTCACACACCCACTCACCCCCACATCCCCTCACACCCCCTCACCCTCACACCCCCAAACCCTCACCCTCACACACCCCCATTCACCCTCTCACCCTCACACACCCTATGACCCTCACAAACCCTCTCACCCTCACACACCATCTTACCCTCACACACCCTCTCACCCTCACACACCCTCATCCTCACACCCTCACTCTCATACACACTTACCCTCACACCCCCTCACACCCTCACCCTCACACACCCCCTCAAACACCCTCTCACCCTCACACACCCTTACACACCCTCACCCCCACACCCCCTCACCCCATCACCCATACCCTCCCACACCCTCACACCCCCTCACCCTCACACCCCCTAACCCTCACACCCCCTCACCCTCACACACTCACACCCCCTTACCCTCAAACCCTCACACCCCCTCACCCTCACCCACTCACCCTCACACCCCCTCATCCTCACCCTCACACCCCCTCACCCTCATACACTCTCACACACCCTCACCCTCACACACCCTCACACACTGTCACTCACCCTGACCCACCCTCACTCACCCTCATACCCTCACCCCCTCACCGTCTCAACCCTCTCACCTTCACTCACCCTCACTCCCTCAAACCCCCACACCCTCTCACCCTCACACCCCCTCACCCTCACACCCTCACACACCTCCTCACCCCTCACACCCTCAAACACCCTCACACCCTCTCACCCTCACAGACCGTCACTCACCCTCACCCTTCCCTCACACACCCTGACTCACCCTGACGCACCCTCACACCCTCATCCTCACAACTCTCTCACCATCACTCACCCTCACCCCCTCACACCACCACACCCCCTCACCCTCACACCCCCTCACCCTCACCCCTTCACCCCTTCACCCTCACACCCCTCCTCACCCTCACACCCCCTCAATCTCACACCCTCTCACCCTCACACCCCCTCATCCTCACCCTCACACACCCTCACCCTCACACACCCTCACCCTCACACACCCTCTCACCCTCACACACCCTCTCACCCTCACACACCCTCACCCTAACATCCCCTCACCCTCACATCCCCTCATCCTCCCTCACATCCTCACCCTCATACCCCCTGACCCTCACACCCCCTCAAACCCCCTCACCCTCACACACCCTCACACACCCTCTCACCCTCACATACCCTCTCACCCTCATACCCCCTCACCCTCATACCCCCTCACCTCACACCCCCACACCCTCACCCTCAAACATCCTCACTCACCCTTTCACTCTCACACACCCTCTCACCCTCACACACCCTCTCACCCTCACACCCCTCACCCTCACACCCCCTCCTCCTCACACCCTCACACACCCTCACACCCCCTCTCACTCTCACACCCCCTCACCCCTGTCACCCTTACCCTCCCTTACCCCCACACCCCCTCACTCTCACACACCCTCACACCCCTCACCCTCACACACCCTCACCCTCACACACCCTCACCTTCACTCACCCTCACACACCCTCTCACCCTCATACCCCCTCACCCTCACACATCCTCACATCACCTCACCCCTCTCACCCCCACACACCCTCACTCACCCTCACAACCTCACCCTCACACAACCTCACCCCCTCACCCTCACACCCCCTCACTCTCACCCCCTCACCCTCAGACCCCATCACCCTCACACACCCTCACTCACACACCCTCACCCTCACACCCCCTCACCCTCACACCCTCTCACCCTCACACACCCTCACCCTCACACACCCTCACTCACACACCCTCACCCTCACACCCTCACACCCCTCACCCTCACACCCTCTCACCCTCACACACCCTCACCCTCACACACCCTCACCCTCACACCCTCACCCGCTCACCCTCACACCCCCTCATCCTCACCCTCACACCCCCTCACCCTCACACACTCTCACCCTCACACACCTCACCCTCACACACCCTCACACACTGTCACTCACCCTGACCCACCCTCACACACCCTCACTCACCCTCATACCCTCACCCCCTCACTGTCTCAACCCTCCCACCTTCACTCACCCTCACCCCCTCAAACCCCACACCCTCTCACCCTCACACCCCCTCACCCTCACACCCTCACCCTCACACACCTCCTCACCCCTCACACCCTCAAACACCCTCACACCCTCTCACCCTCACACACCGTCACTCACCCTCACCCTTCCCTCACACACCCTCACTCACCCTGACTCACCCTCACCCCCTCACCCCCACAACCCTCTCACCCTCACTCACCCTCACCCACTCACACCACCACAAACCCTCACCCTCACACCCCCTCGCCCTCACACCCCCTCACCCTCACCCCCTCACCACCTCACCCTCACACCCCTCCTCACCCTCACACCCCCTCAATCTCACACACCCTCACCCTCACACCCCCTCATCCTCACCCTCACACACCCTGACCCTCACACACCCTCACCCTCATACACCCTCTCACCCTCACACACCCTCTCACCTTCACGCACCCTCTCACCCTCACACCCCCTCACCCTAACATCCCCTCACCCTCAAATCCCCTCACCCTCCCTCACATCCTCACCCTCATACCCCCTCACCATCACACACCCTCACCCTCACACACCCTCACACACCTTCTCACACACCCTCTCACCCTCACACCCCCTCACCCTCACACCCCCACACCCTCACCCTCAAACATCCTCACTCACCCTCTCACCCTCACACACTCTCTCACCCTCAAACACCCTCTCACCCTCACACCCCTCACCCTCACACACCCTCACCCTCACACCCTCACACACCCTCACACACCCTCTCACTCTCACACCCCCTCACCCCTGTCACCCTCACACACCCTCACACCCCCTCACACACCCTCACCCTCACACACCCTCACCTTCACTCACCCTCACACACCCTCTCACCCTCATACCCCCTCACCCTCACACACCCCCACCCTCACACCCCCAGACCCTCACCCTCAAACACCCTCACTCACCCTCTCACCCTCACACACCCTCTCACCCTCACACACCCTCTCACCTGCTCACCATCATACCCCCTCACACCCTCACACCGCTCACACCCCCACCCTCACACACCCTCACACTCCCTCTCACCCTCACTAATCCTCACCCTCACACACCCTCACACACCCTTACCCTCACACCCCCTCTCCCTCACACACCCTCACCCGTGTCACCCTCACCCTCCCTCACCCTCACACCTCCTCACCCTCACACCCCCTCACCCTCACTCCCCCTCACACCCCTCATCCTCACACCTCCTTACACCCTCACACCCCCTCACCTTCACACCCCACACCCCCTCACAACCCCTCACCCTCACACCCCCTCACACCCCCTCACCCTCACACACTCTCACCCTAATGCACCCTCACCCTCACACACCCGCACACACTCTCATACACCCTCACTTACCCTCACACACCCTCACTCACCCTCACACCCTCACCCTCACCCCCTCACCCCCTCACCCTCACATATCCTCACACCACCTCACCCCCTCTCACCCTCACACACCCTCACTCACCCTCACACCCTCACCCTCACACAACATCACCCCCTCACCCTCATACCCCCTCACTCTCACCCCCTCACCCTCACACCCCATCACCCTCATACACCCTCACCCTCACACCCCCTCACCCTCACACACCCTCACACACCCTCACCATCACACCCCCTCACCCTCACTCACCTTCACACACACTCACACACCCTCACCAGCACAGCATAACAAAAACATAGCATAGCATAACAAAACACAGCATAGCATAGCATCATAAAAAAAAGCATAGGATAGCAAAACATAGCATAGCATAACAAAACAAATCATAGGATAGCAAAACAAAACATAGCATAGTAAAGCACAACAAGACATAGCATATCATAACAAAACATAGCATAGCAAAACACAACAAAACATAGCATAGTATAACAAAACATAGCATAGCATAACAAAACACAACACAACATAGCAGAACAAAACATAGCAAAACACATCAAAACATACTATAGCATAACAAAACACCACAAAACATAGCATACATAACAATATATAACATTGCAAAGCATAGCAAAACATAGCATAACATAACAAAACGCAACAAAACATAGCATAGCATAACAAAACACAACATAGCATAGCATAACAAAACATAGCATTGCAAAACAAAGCATAGTATAATAAAACACAACAAAACATAGCATAGCATAACAAAACATAGCATAGCATAACAAAACAAAGCATAGGATAGCAAAACTAAACATAGCATAGCATAACAAAACAAAGCATAGGATAGCAAAACTAAACATAGCATAGCATAACAAAACAAAGCATAGGATAGCAAAACAAAACATAGCATAGCATAACAAAACATAGCATAACATAACAAAACATAGCATAACAAAACACAACAACACATAGCATAACAAAACATAGAAAAACACAACAAAACATAGCATAGCAAAACAAAACATATAATAGCATAGCAAAACATAGCTTACCAAACACAAAAAACATAGCATAGCATAGTATAATGAAACATAGCATAGCAAAACAAAGCATAGCGTAATAAAACACAACATAGCATAGTATAGCATAACAAAACATAGCATAGCATAACAAAGCATTGCATAGCAAAACATAGCATAGCATAACAAAACATAGCATAGCATAAAAAAACACAGCATAGCATAGCATAACAAATCAAAGCATAGGATAGCAAAACATAGCATAGCATAACAAAACAAAACATTGGATAGCAAAACAAAACATAGCATAGCATACAGCATCACTCAGGGGCACCACAATATCACTATGTGCTCCCACAGCATCACTGAACGCCACAGCATCACTCGTTCGCCATCACAACATCACTTAGCGCCACCATAGCATCAATCTGTGCAACCATTCAACAACACCTGGTTCAAATATGTTCGCTCAATGTTTCAAGCTTTATTACAATTGTAACAAAAAGATGTTAATATTTCACTTCTGTTCTTGGATATTTGTTACAATAAAATGCACTGAACATAATCTTCACAAAAGTTATTTACAAAACTTTAAGCTATTGCCATTATAAGGTACAATAACTTTCATTTAAGTATTCATTATTGAAAAAAAATTAAAAGCAATTGTTATTTGTAATATCAATACATGTAAGTCACGTAAATACAACACATATTGCATTACAAATGCTATAGGTGTCACATTTGCGAAAGTTATAACTATTGGCATTGTAAATGAGAAAGCTATTAATTTCGCTATTTTCAAAAACAAAACATTAAAAAAAAATCATTTACAATACCAATAGCTCAAACTTTCCTAATGCGAGACCTATTGCATTGCAAATGCTTGTTCTATTTGATAGGTCGACAAGCCCAGCCTTAATGTCAACATATATTAGATATCTCTAGATGGTAAATAGTGTTTGAACAGAACACAAATAATCCTTCTTCTTTTCCCCAGAGCCTGTACGTTTTTCTCCTATACCTTACCAATACCCAAGTTCATAACACAGGTGTACAGCTTGACAGCCCTCAAACACAAGACTCACATGAACAGACAGAAGGAAGAGCAGAGTTTAATAACAACAATACCAGCCCAACAGTGCAGCAGCAAACACAACTTACAAGAAAACAAAATAGCTAAGCAAAAACTAGAGATGCCTGTAACATTTTGAGGACAATAAATCAACAAAAGTAGTTTTCACTTCAGAACATCAACTCTGAACCACTAAGGAAATGTTTAACAATGAAAGAATTGCATAAATTAGGTATGTCGTAATATGTACAGACTTCAGCCCCTAACAATTAAAACACTTCAAGCTCAATTACCACCTTTATAGATGTTTTGAAAATACACAAGCAAACACAACCAATCACAAAAAAATTAAACATGCAAACATAAATAATATACTTTTTTTGAAATGAGAAATCATCTAAACTGGTGCTTAGTGAACAAAATTCTATGTTCTAATTAGTTTAAAGCTAAAAAAGAAGAGGATCGGAGAGACATCTATGATTGTCATAGGAATTATTATAGATAACAATCAAACTACATACTCAAGAGGTGCGTGTTTGAGTGTATGTGTTTGTGTACCTAGATAATTCATATTGTTTACTGAGAAATAGATGCCTGGAAAGTCATGTGTGTTCCATTGAAATAAATTGAGTACAATGTTACTATGAAAAGTAAACCTGCATATTTTTCATACAGATTAATATCGTTTGTAGAAATACTCATTAGCATACCTCATATGTAAAACATGTTCCTCTATATTATTAAAGAAATGTAACAGCAGGGTTTCTTTAACCCTAAACCCACAATTTTAACCCTCTTCACGATAACCTTAAAAAGATTCCTGAAATACTTAACTCATACCCTTAAGCCCTATACCTAATACTCAATGTGTTAATCTCTATTCCCCTAATCCATTAACCCTACACCCAAATGTGTCAATCCTATTACCGTATGTCTCACAATGTTAAATCCTAGCACCTATAACCGTCATAACCCTAACTCCTAATCTTTTCACTCCTTAACATTATACCCAAAACCCTTAACACTTAAATCTGTACCTCAAAATCTTAACTATTATCCCCTAAACCTCTAACCTAAAACCTCATTACCTCACATCTATTCCCCTAATGCATAAACACTAGTCCCTGAACTTTAACATAAAGTTTCATCATTTGTCCCCAGTATGCGTGTGTATTTATGTAAGTGCGCATGGATTCTGAAAATACACAGGCCTTTGGAGGTAGCACAATGTCTATATTCTATTTAAGTTTAATATTAACATAATGTTTTAGATTCAAAACATCACAGATATCCCATCTATCAAATTCCAAGTGTATTATAATCTAAAGCACTTGTAACATAGGGGAAGAAGTATCTGTCACATTTTGACTGAGTATCCCATCCACAAACTTCTAAATAAGACCCTCAGTCAAGCATTCTAACACATAAATGACCTTACCAGTTGTAGTAGTATTCAAGCTCACTAATAAATGTCAGTGTTTAAAGAAATTGCAGCTCTCACAAGCTAACACAGCTCCAACTGCCTCCTTCCAAGTCTCCAAGGAAAGTGACCACTGCGCCAGAGATCTAGAACCCTCAGCCTCAGTTTCCTAGGCAGCACTAATGGAGCCCTTATGACACTATCAGCAACCATCTGTTTGTTATGTTTCTATTTCTGCTCCTTGGCAATGTCTGATGATGTCACACACACAGAATCTGGAGAGGTTGGAAGATGAGTTGAGAATCCTGGTGTGTGGGAAATTCCAACAAACAAAAGAAGCAGGATTATCCTTAAGTAAAATGCAGAAAAGGTCATCTTTCCTCAATATGGGAATGCCCACAAGCTTTCGAATTCAAGTAAAGCTTTGTTCCAGTGGCACAGTGTCACTGAAACCACGTCTGGAAATACACTGTGTTATAGGAACAAAGCTATACCTATTTTATGAGCTCTAAGCAGGGCAAAACCAGTCCTGGGTTGCTTGGTTCCGATAAGGGAGAACTTAACCTGTTCTCATTGGAACAGAGTCAAGAGTGATTTGCATATGGTTGGATCCAAACTGAAGTGGCATGGTATGGAAAATAATTATGAAATGGGATGCGGCCCGAGTAATTACCAATTAATGAGATTAATTCAAACATTCCATGCATCACTTTTCTGTACACTTTAATGAAAAAGCAGGCATTGTTTATTTACCATGTACATCATGGGAAGGGTTTCCTAATTTCCAGTTATATTTGTTGTCAATTCTTGTGGAGTATTGCTACTTTTTTTTACATTTTTTAAACCATTTGGAAACCAGTGGCTATCAATTTGCACACCTTTTGCATGTTGTAATAATTTTTGGCCACTATTTTCTGGTGCTTACAGGGAATGCTGCTTTTATTATGAAGTATTTTTGATACCAACATTGTTTGATATATCTTTGCTTTATTTCCTGGATAATGCCTCTGCACTAACCATGTGCGGAGTTTGCAGAGTTGCACTACACGGCACTATGCGAACTGCAAACAAATCTCAGCCGCATTACGCAGAGCAACGCGAGAGGGGGAGTATGATAGAAAAATGCCGTTTGCAGTGATTGCACAGTGCCGGATGTTTGTCCGCACTGTGCGATCATTGCAAATGGCACCATGCACAGTGCAAGCAGTCCCTGCATTCCTTTTGTGCCGCTCAAGTAGATTTTGACTCGAGCACCAGCTTTCTCAACGTGAACAGGCTGTTTCTCAATGCGAGCTGTCATGAGTATTTGCGACCACTTGCATGAGAAACCTGATGCCCCCTGCATTGAGTAATCTCGCCAGGATGTTGATTTTCCAAGCTCGCGCTCGCCAACTTGATGTTGACGATCGCGAACTAGGTAAAAAAACTCCGCTACGGAACGCGAAGTGGAGTTTTTCGGAACTCAGTGATCTCCACCTAACGCAGAGTGCAGGAAACTCCGCAAACTCCGTGAGCGGAGCGAAATTCACCACCCAGGGTTACTCTGCACTCACTAGCGGGTGCACCGTCGTGTGTGGGCAGGCTAGCATATATCTCAAGGCTCAAATTTCAAACAGACCAGTACTCATGGGAGCGTTTAATCCTCTTACGTATTTATCTGCACTTTACACAACAAATGTTTTTGGCAGTCCGTCTTCATCAATGATGAACGCGAACCTCCAAAATGCTTTTGTTGCGTAAAGAGCCAATAAATCTGGAAGGGGTGGCGTGGCTTGAGGCGTCAAGATGGCGGTCACACTCTTAGAGTGCTCCGGACCCCCTCCGTCATCCGCCTCATCTTAGCCCACTGCTGGCGACCATTGGTGCCCCGGAGTCCTGGGAACGATTCACACACCCGACCAGCAGCGCTCTGACTCCTCGCGGGGCCGGTCTGATGCCTGTGATCTCCTCTTCTACCCTAAGATGGCGGCCCTGTAGCTCCCGCTCCCCGCCTGGCCGCCCCTTCCCGCCTGGCTTACCTGCACTCTGCCTCGGGCGCCGACCTATCCTTGTGGTGTGCGGCCGAGCAGCGGCTGGAGACTGAGGGGTGCCCTCCCACCCTGGAGCCTGTGGAGTTGCTGAATCAGCTCCGGAGCGAGTGGCGGGACTTGTCAACAGAGGTCGCCTCTGTGCTCGCCGGTGGCTGAGTAGTAGACCCGGCATCCTGCTGCGGGATCGGATTGTGGCCTGTCCCTCTGCGCGGATCCAGCGAGGAGGCGGTGGAGGTGCTGGAAGCTGGCGCGCTGGAGGAGGTGAGGAGGCGGGGGGAACGTGCTGTGGGCCTCCTCTCCCCCCGCACCTTTCGGCGGCTGTGTCGAGCCGTGCTGCTTCGAGCTCCGGTGCATGAGGCTGTGGTGGACGAGGTGTGGTGGTGCTGGGGGGCCGAACGGGCTGCCACTGATGCCCGAAGTCGCTGTACTGCTGGTGCGGGCCCCATTGCGCCCTTGGGGCGGTCCCCTGTCGGGGCGCCACTCCATCCCCCATCGGCCTGCCTGTGGTGATGTTGAAGGGCCGGTCGGGCCGCTTCTAGAGCTGCCTTGCTGCTGGTGTGGGCCCACTGCGCCCTTGTGGTAGTCCCGGACTGGAGCGCCCTCCCCCCCATCAGCCTGCCATGGATCCGCGGCCGTTGCCGTCCTGCAAGGTGAAGGGGGTGGAGGAGCAGGGCGACGGAGGGGCTGTCAGTGGAGTCTGTGGATGTTCTTCCCCTGCGCTGGAGCTGTGGGGCGGCGGATGACGAGACCTGCATTGAAGGAGGCTGCCTGTGTACAGCGAGGTCCTAGGGTGGGGGAGTGCCCGACTCTGAGGGCCCGCTGGGTCTCCTGGCCGGCCTTGACCTACGGGCTGACGGGTCCCCCCGCCTTCTTGCTGCCTGTGTGTTGAGAGGAGCGCCCTGGCTTGGTGGGAGGCATGTAGGCCACTGAGTCGGGTGGCACGCGTGGGTGCCTGAACTCCTTTCGCCTGGAGACTCGGGCTCTTTTAGCCGGTGGGGGGCCCCTGAGGTCCTGGGCCTGCTGGAGTCACTTGGGGAGCCGACGACACCTGGCACGGTATATTATCCTCGTGATGCCCGCCTTCCTTTATCCGTGGAGTGGGAGGGAGATCGACCGCCACACCTGGCAGTGGGACCACAGCTGGAGCGCGGCTGTGTGCCCCCCCTCCGCCCAGGGCCGACCGCCCACACTTGAACCCCCGGGAGCATGGGCAAAAACCGCACCTCTCAGGTCCCTGGGCCCTCCACTCAAACTACAATGGACCAGTTCACCAAGTCTGATCGGGACCCGGCGGTTAGGTCGGCGGAGGCGCCTGAAGCAGCCGGGGGAGACCTTTCCGCTATCCTTCAGGCGATCAGTGCATCACAGGCGTTGGTGGAGGCCAAGATCGGGGAAGTGCGGATGGACGTGATCTGGCAGGACCTCTGTAATGCCACGGCCCGGATTACTGAAGCAGAGTCCCGCATTTCCACGGTGGAGGACGATGTGGGCGCTCTTAAATCCCAGGTGACGCGTCTACAGGTACAGACTGTGGAGTAACACCGTAGGGCAGAGGCCGCGATAAATAGAGCCCGGAGAAACAACCTACGCCTCCTGGGTTTTCTGGAGGGAGTGGAACAAGGACGCACTGATACCTTCTTCGAGGCATAGGTCAAGTCCTGGATCCCAAGGAGAAATTCTCCCCCTGGTTCGCTATAGAGCGAGCCCACCATTCCCTTGCTCCTAAACCCCCTCTCGGAGCCCCCACCCGTCCCATCATCCTGCGGGTCCTTAACTTCCGGGACAGGGACGCGATCCTAGAGGCCGCCAGGATGCAGGGTCCAGTGCACCTCCAAAATTCCAGGATCCTGGTTTTTCCGGACTACTCTAGGGAGGTTCAGTCACATCGCCGGTCCTACGACGAGGTCAAGCAGAAACTCCGAGCCATGGGTCTTCGTTACGGACTCCTCTGCCCGGCCCGCCTTAAGGTGATTTTTTAGGACAAAACCTTTTTCTTTGACACCCCACAGGTGGCATGGACCTGGCTTACGGAGGAACGGCCTCTCCTTCCGGGGGTTACCCGGCCCCTGTCCTGAAACCGGTGGGCCGATCCGGCCGGGAGGTGCCCAAGGTGCAACGACCCCAAACTGGATCCAGACGTTGGGGCACCCGTCGGGGGCGGAGCTCTCGGTCGCCGGGGACGCAATCCCGGCGCTCCCCGAGTCAGGCCCTGAGCCAGAGGGCTTCCTCCCCTGCTGTGGTGTCCTCCCTTATGGACATGGGCAGTGCCCCTGGGCCGGCGGCTACCCGGCGACGGGCCATGTCGGACTCGGATCTATCTGGAAGCCCTGTAATTCGTGGCTCTGGTTAAGAGGAGGGGGTGTGATCGGGATTCCTGTTGGTATGCCTTTGCCCAACCACTCTGGACCTGAAGGGGAGAACTTACTCCTGACCCCGTGACCGGGGTTTTCCCTTGGCTCTGATAGCCGAATTAGCCAAGGACTACATTTGCACTGTTATCCTAGACTTGATCCATCTTATGTTTCTTGCTGTCCAACCATACTTCCTACTGTGGGCATGTATCCGTACATATGGAGGGGGGTCCGACTCAGCCATGTTCCTGCTTGACTGTAGCTAACCGTTTTAGAGTAGCATATCACCTTTTGCGGTGTAGTTAATAGTTGGGTTTTTGGGCGACGGATGCTTCCGCTTCAGAAGTGTAGGGTAGGGGATTTGGGGGGGTTGGGTGGGACGGGGGACCGTTGTCCCTTGACAGTTTGTTTTGTTTAGCCGCCTACGGGCCACTGGTTGCAGTTCATCTTGCCATTTCCGATCCTCTGATTACTTCCCAATGGGCATGCAGATCACGTCCTTCCTGGGTTTTTTATTTTTGGCCGCCTACGGGCCGCCACTGGGGGTTCCTACTGGCAGTTACCTACCTCCTTTCCCCGATTCCCAAGATTGATGGGCTGACCATCAAATACCGCGACTCCGATCCTGGGCCCGGGGGTAGGGAGGTGTTCCCCCCTGGATGGGTAGGGATCCATGTAGTTATCCGGCCCTCCACAGTTTCTTCCCTTTGATGATGTCTATCCTTACTAGACCTCTCCACATCCTTTCTTGGAACGTCAATGGCCTCCTGGACCGAATCAAGCGTACAGCGGTCCTCCGCGCTGCTCACCGCCTTGGGCCGGAAATTCTATTCCTCCAAGAGACCCACCTCTTGGGTACACAATGAAACTTCCTAGCTCGATATGGCTTTGATAGGGTCTGGCACTCTGGGTTTGCACGGGGCTCCCGGCGGTGGCCGTCTTGCTGAGGAAAGGGCTTTCTTTTACCCTCGTTAACGCCAAGTCGGATACACAGGGTCGATATGTGGTGGTCTCGGGAACCATTGAAGGGTGCCCCCTGAGCCTTCTATGCCTCTACATTCCCCCCGCTCCTACCCCCTACACTCCAGGGTCTTACTCAAGTGATCTCCTCCCTCCCACAGTTATGGTAGTGGGGGGGACTTCAACGCCGTTCTGCAGCCCCTGCAGGATACGACCGGGCCGCCATCTGGAGCCCGTGTCTCCTCTGCGAAGATTCTCTCAAGCTGGTCCTCGACCTTGGGTCTGTGTGATGTCTGGAGAATATGGACGGAACAATATACCCACACGTCAGCCGCCCACCATACTCACTCCTGAATCGATCTTATCCTGATGCCGGCCACGGACTGCCAGCTAGTGATCACTCTCCCATCTCATTCCGCCTCGGGACCCCCCTGAGCGGTCCGTGGGCGGTCTGGTGACCTAACTCCTGGTTCTTACAGGGTACGACGTTGGTGGAGTCCCTTGACCAGGAGCTGCGTAATTTTTTCTTCACTTATACAGGCTCAGTCCCCTCGCAGGGGATGCTGTGGGAGGTGAGCAAGGCCGTTATCTGGGGGGTGGCCAGGGGATTGGTCCACGCTAAGCGGTCGGAGCGGATGGCCCAGCTTGCTCACCTAGAATCCCGGGCGGAGCGGCTCGAGACGGCTTTGCTCAGGGGCGGCACGGGGGATTCCTCCCGACAGCTGACCGTGGTGCATGAGGAGATCCGTCGGGTGTCATTGGAATCTGCCAAGATGCTTTGGCGTTCATCGGTCGCCCGTATTTACGGGTGGGGGACAAGAATGGTAAGCTCCTCCACAATCTAGTGTCTTATACCAAAGTCCACCGTATTATCCCTGAAATCCGTTCCCATACTGGGGCTCTCCGGGTGTGTTCTTAAGCCATTGATCAAACCTTCGCGGATTACTTTGAGACCCTTTGAGACCCTTTACACCACCCGTCCACCGGGTGCTTCCCTAGATGACTTGTTGGACGAGACAGATACCCGACTCCCGGGTCTCTCTCCAGAGGCGGCGGAGGCTCTGGACCGTCCTTTCACCCTGGAGGAAGTCCAGGACGCTATCTCACTCTTGCATCCCGGGAAGATGCCTGTTTCCGATGGGTTTCCTCAAGAGTACTACGCGACCTTTCGGGATGTCCTGGCCCCCCATTTGGCGGATCTTTTCCGCCACGTGGCGGAGGTAGGGGCATTCCCTTCCGAGTCAGATGTTGCTACGATAGTGGTCATTCCAAAGACACAACCGCCCTCCCTGAGCTGTGCGGATTCCCGTCCAATTTCGCTGATTAATACAGAGATTAAGATTTTCGCCACTGTCTTGGCTCAAAGGCTACGACCCCTTCTGCAAGATCTGGTCCACCCCGACCAATGTGGGTTTATGCCTGCCAGAGGCACTCGCCATTGCATTCGCCGGCTCCATTTGGCTCTGGCTCACAGTGGCTGCCTCACCCCTTACTTGGCACTACTCTTCTTAGACTTCGAGAAGGCCTTTGATACGGTGAACTGGGAATATCTGCAAGATGTGCTGGACAGGATGGGTTTTGGTCCTTCGTTCCGCCATCTGATCAGTGTTCTCTATGCTATCCCCAGAGCCCGCGTACTCATCAATGGAGAGCTGTCCGGGGCCTTCCCGATCCGAAGGGGTACACGCCAGGGGTGTCCGCTCTCGCCACTCTTATTCACGCTGGCGATGGAGCCCCTGGCGGCTCTCATTGGGCAGGACCCACTTATCCGGGGATGGGCCTGACACTCGAGTCAAGTAGACAAGATTGCCCTATACGCGCACGACGTTTTGCTATATTTGGCTGACCCTGATAGTTCTGGCCCCAGGTGCCTGGCGACCCTTGCCGCATTTGAACGGGTCTCGGGACTCCGCCTTAACCCGGCGAAGTCAACCCTAGTGCCCCAACAACCCTCCCAGGACTGGTTTGACTGGCAGTCGAACATCCCCCTTAGAAGGCACTCGGTCAAGAACCTCGGCGTTTGGATAGCTCTTCTGCCAGAACGCGAGTGGGCTTTAAACGTCACGCCTTTGGTTGCCCGGATGAAGGCGGATCTCAAGAGGTGGCAGACTCTCCCACTCAACCCTTATGGAAGGAGTGCGTTGTTCAAAATGATGGTCCTCCCCCGTTTTATTTACATAATGCTAAACATTACTGTCCACCTGTCGAGTAGCTGTGTGGGCGTTCGAATAGACTCACGGACACCGGAGCTCAGGGTAAAGATGGCTTTATTAGTTTATAGGAACGTTTCTTCTGTATTGTCCTTCTGTACTAAGGCAGGGGCCAAGAGAGACATTGCGGCACACTGGTCCCAGGCCAAGGCGCCCACGCTAAAGGGGTGGAGGAGGGGAGTGGACTGGTGCCGGATCCAGGAGGAAGCCATGTTCGAAGCTCGGGGGTGCCCGGATTTGTTTAATAAACTACCAAACGCGTATCAACTGACTTGCAGTCTTGTTCACTGATAATTGAGCTTCTGAACGCGGCCATTTTTAAAGTGCATGACGTGCAAAACATTAAAACTACAACAGTGACTAACGTGAAAACAGACTCATAGTTTTTCATCATATTCACAGAGTAAGATACAATAAAATTTCATTACAACATTTCTCGTGGTTATAAAGTGAACCAATACCATTTAAACGATTCAATTTATATTTTGTCTCATAAAATCGCTAGCGCTGTACTTCTGCCCATTATAACGCTTCTGTGAGCACATTCATAAAAAGCTAATGTACCGTTTCAGTACTTGCGCTTTTATCTCTTTGCCACCTGCGCTCTTTTTACAATTTGAATCAAACTTTATTTAAAATTATGCTCATGTGAGCTTTAGTAGGTTCCTTCATTCTATGTATTGGTTACACCTCTATTTAACATGTTTTAACCTCTGAAGAATCAGTTGAAACGCGTTTGGTAGCGGCAGCTATTAAAGATTGAAAATTGCACACGGCGTCGTCATCTCTATTTGCAATACATATATATATATATATATATATATATATTTATATATATATATATATATATAAATATATATATATATATATATATATATATATATATATATATATATATATATATATATATATATATATATATATATATATATATATATATATATATATATATATATATATATATATATATATATATATATATATATATATATATATATATTACCTACTGGCGGTCGCCAGTAGGTATATATAGTTAGGATTTTTTCTCTATGAGATTTTTAAAAATTCTATGTCTAATAACTTTGGCGTTTGTGGACGGAATTGGCTGAAATTTTCTGGAAAATGGAACATTTTGTTTCTGAGCAGCCCCTGGAAATTTGGGGGGGGTTCGTCAAGGGGGGGCCGAGAAAAAAGGGGGGTCCCAAAACGTGTTTTTAACATTGAGTTTTCCATAGGGCGGTTGGCCTCACTTTTAGCCCGAACGGCTGAATGGATTTCCACAAAACTTGGCAAAATTGTAGGGACTGGTAGCCCGATGTGCCTTTGCTAGGTCTCAATATATGTGCTTCAGTGGATTTTGAGAAATTAACGTTCAAAAAAAGATATATATCTGTAACAGCGGACCGGGCAGCGCTCCGGTTCGCGGACTTTTCGCGGTACGGAGCTTTGTGAAGCGAAGCTGATTGGTTCTCCGGCGTCTGTGAACATTCCAAACAGTTCGTAGCGGCCGCCATCTTGTCTCTCGGTAGGATCGAGAGACAAGAGGAGGCCAAAGCGAAGGGGCAAATGACCATAAGGGGGCATAGTAGATCCTCGCTGACCCCCTAGGTTTGATGTGGAGGTTTTAAAAGGGCCCCGCGGGGCAAAAAAAAAAAATAATAATAATAATCGAACGGCTGAATGGATTTGCACGAAACTTGGCAAAATATTAGGGACTGGTAGCCCGATGTGCCTTTGCTAGGTCTCAATATATGTGCTCCAGTGGATTTTGAGAAATTAACGTTCAAAAAAAGATATATATCTGTAACAGCGCTCCGCTTCGCGTACTTTTCGCGTTACGGAGCTTTGCGAAGCTGATTGGTTCTCCGGCGTCTGTAAACATTCCAAACAGTCCGTAGCGGCCGCCATCTTGTCTCTCGGTAGGATCGAGAGACAAGAGGAGGCCAAAGCGAAGGGGCAAATGACCATAAGGGGGCATAGTAGATCCTCCCTGACCTCTTAGGTTTGATGTACCATTTTGCCAAGTTTGGTGTAATTCCGTTCAGCCATTCAGGCTGTAGACGTATGTAAATGTCCTATGGAAAATTACATGGGGAAAACACATTTGAAAGTGTTGAAATTTAGAACCAATTAAAATGTTACTTTGGTTTTGTATTTGTGTGTGATGAAAGTTAATTGGTTATGTATATATCTCAAATGAGAGGAAACCACAGCCATTTTGTGATACTACTGTCTGAGGTACATTTGTGAGGAATTTTTGGTGGTCAATTTTTGGTGTTTGATTTACACAGTACTAACACTTCTCCTACTTTTAAAAAGGTGAGTTGTTAATTTGTAAGGGGAACTATGTTGTACACTTGAAGATAATTTGAAAAATGTTTTCTGTTATTTATTTGCAGTCCTTCTGTTATACTAAATACTTGATAAAGTTAGTTTTATATTATGTATTACTAAAAACGATAAATGAAAGTGATTATTTTTTTCTGCAATTTACAGCAAGCAATTTCAAAATAAAATGGCTCACAATGAAGAGACCGTGGCAATTTCTTGTGAATTATTCACTACATTGATTGAAATTGACAGCACCAATAATGAAATATTGTCACAAGGAGGAGATGACATGAATGATTTTTTTGATCAATCTGTTGATGGCGAATTTATCGAATGTTTGGAGACCATAGAGTTACAAGAATCATCATTGCAGACTTTTAATGAGGAGATTCCAGATGAGATGATTGAAGAGGAAATTCCTGATGAGGACATGTTACTAGTTCTTTCAAATTTAGAAAATTCAGAAGAATAAATTTATATTTAGAAATCAAAAATTGTTTGAGACATTATTCATTTTTATTTTTAATTTATGAGGTTGTAGCGAAGTGATTGTAGTATAAAATGAGACTTATAGTATAGAGTGCAACATTTTTATGTTACATGGTAAGTTTACTCATATTTACTTCCCTTCTACCACTATAGTATCTCCAATGTGTATTTGACATCTCTTCTTCATGTCCGGCCTCCTTTCTCTCACTGTGTGTCTCTGATGCATCTTATCGCTGCTATTTTGTGTAATTACAGAAGAGAGTAAAATAAAATAGTTTGGAACGTGAAAAGGGGGCAAAGTAGAGTACCCCTCACCCCCTAGGCCTTCTCAGGCGGTCCCAAAAGGATCAGTTTCTGCTTTCCTGAGAGATTATGGTATGAGTTCCATATACCACAATAACTTGCATTACAACATGCAAGATATATATTACCAACTTTTGGAGATATTTGCGCTAAGCGCGAATATCTCCAAAAACTAACACCTGCCCTGAGCAGTTCTTAGCCATGTTATCCAATGGGAGGTGGATAACATGGCTAAGAGCATTAGCTCGGTAATGCATGAATATCGCAGACTTTTTAGCGATATTCATGCATTGCGGCCGTTTTTTATCGCATTTGCGATAAACCTTGATAATAGCAAGGTTTATCTTCGATAATTTCTGACGATGCTTAGCGGTAAAAAATTCGTTGGTAAGCATCGTTAGCGATAAATATCGCTTAACTTTGGTAATATGCACCAACGTCTGTTAACGTTCGATTCGAAGGAAATGAGGAAGTGTTGAAAAACATTGTTTGCGCCATCTTGCCTTTTTTGAAATGCCACACTTTTGTCGTGCACGGCAGCCATTTTAGATGCCTTGACCAGACCCACTCTCTGCACGCTGTCGATTCGTAGCATGGCTCCCCACCCTCGCAAGCATCTTCCCCAGGCACTGGTCACCCCCGCTCTCTGTCTTATGCATGGGCAATAAACCTCCCCCCCATCTGCGCTGCTCTTCCCTGAGAATCACACTCTGTGCCCGCCCGACACCTCCCTTTCGCCCTATTCACTACCGCACCCTCTGACACTCCTCTTCCTCTGTGTCCGATTGTCCAGGCTATCAGCTAGCCCTGCAGATGTAGTTTATGGCCCCAGCTGTAAAGAATCACCCCTCTTCAAAGGAGTTATAGTAGATCAAGGCCCACACCCGATGAGATCCGTCACACCACACGTGTTCCTACTATCTGAAAACCATCCTGTATTGTGATTGGGGAGGGGACCGAGCCTGAAGCGGAAGATTCCAGGGATGACTCTTTGTACATCAAAGTTTTTACATTTATGTGTCACATTAAAAATATATAGCACTCCAACAAAGTAGTAGGATTATAAAACTTTAATAACTTATAAATATATACAACAAAACAAAAACAGTAAAAACATTTAAACAACGAAGAGACCGTGGCAATTTCTTTTGAATTATTCAATACATTTATTGAAATTGACAGCACCAATAATGAAATATTCTCACAAGGAGGAGATGACTTGAATGATTTTTTTGATCAATCTCTTGATGGCGAATTTATCGAATGTTTGGAGACCATAGAGTTACAAGAATCATCCTTGCAGACTTTTCATGAGGAAATTCCTGATGAGGACATGTTACTAGTTCTTTCAAATTATGAAAATTCAGAAGATGTTGCCTGGGTGCCGCACTGATTTGGGTATCCGGCGTGGGGCGTCCCGGGGGGTGGATTGTCAGTAGCGGTCTGTTGTGCGAATAGTTCCAAGGCAGCAGAAAGCGCTGAAATCTGGATGTCACGAAGGTGATGTCTAGTAAGTTGCCGCCCAGCAAATAACGGCGTGGGGCGCCGCGGGGGTGAGTGAGTCCAGTAGGCACCACAGCTATTCTTACCGGCATTGCAGAATTACTGCTGGGGACAATGCCTGTGCTGTAGCAGGGTCACAGCAGAAACAAAAAGGATTCTGTTGAAGATGTTGTTGGTTTTCAATTTGAAAACAGTTCTGGTGTCAACTGCTATGCTAATGTAGTGGTTAATGTTTTGTTTTCTCTAGAAAATGTAAAAGAGGGGGAGGCAGTCCAAAGTTCTGGTAAAAGGGCAAAGGAAAGGATCGGTGGTTTGAACTATCAGTCAAAAAGGGGAGGGGGTGCAACAATTTTTCCTACCGGGTCACAGTGTGCTTTCACCGGAACTGAGGTCTGCAGGATTCTAGTCATTCAAAGTGAGGCTGGCGCCAGCATGGGAGCGCCGATGTCCCGCGGATACAGTTTCGTCACTCCACGGGCGATCATGGCAGTCATTCCCCATCGGGGGTGTCTGCGGGGGTCGGAGACTCCCGCGGCTCCTCTAGAATCTTCAAGGTCGTGGAGGACTACGGTGGTGGAGTCAACCAGTGACCGGGCCATTTCTTTATGCTGGGCCCGCTCTTGCCAGGTCGACCGCCATTTTGAGAGTTCGGTAGCTACTGGCGATCGCGGGGTCAAATGAGCGGACGGGCTCCACCCTGCCGGGCGAGACATTGCAGCATCGCCACAGTGGAAGAACCCTTTTCCGGGCGCCTGGAGCGCTGAGGGTGCAGGTGGGAAGCCTCCACTGGGGAGGCGGGAGAGGCCTGTTCGCACCGTCTCTCCCTCCCAGTGCACCCCACGGCGTCTCGCTTGAGATTTGTTATGGCCGGACCAGGCGATGAGGACGAGGGGGGGGGGGGGGGGGGGGTCGGAGGCATGTGCAAGACATCCCCCCCAGTGTTGTCAAAGCCATTATTGAAGAAAGAAGAAATGTCCCGTCCGTCTTCGGGCCGGGCTTCCGGTGGATGTCGGCCGGACGCCCCTTGCTCTGGCCCCATGAACGGGTTCCTTGGTTTATCGGCTGCAGCCGGATCCCATCGGCCCCGGCCGTTGGTGGCCGGACCGGTAGAGAATGTGGCGGGACTACCTGCAACTGTCAAGGGCCCCCGCGGCCGGACTGGGAGAGAGAGGGGAGGGTCGAGGACACGGACATTCCCCCCCCTGCAACTCTCCAGCGTTGTCAATCCCCCTGGCCGGGTCCCGCTGGCCTCGGCCTCTCCTCCGGCTACACCCTACGTGATGATCTCCTGGCCGAGGCGTGGCAGCAGGACCCGCCTTATATGTGTTGCTTCCGGCTGGGCGTAGCCGAAAACCTGTTGCCCTTTGGAAGTTTCTAGAATGGGGCGGATGTCTGCTGACTTCTATCTTTCCCAGTTTGCCGTTATTTGGCCGTGGCAGGCGGTGGGACAGACAGGTTTTGGGGCAGTGAGGGGCGATGTTTTCAGGTTTCTTATTACAGGCTTACTTCTAACGTTTCTTGTTTCTAGGACAATAATAGGTTTTATCATTACGTATTGTTATCGTTTCTTTGTTTGTTATTTAATAAAAAGTTCATCAGTGTCCTACTGATTTTCGTTTTCCTACTCTTTTCTTTCCAGGTTGTTTCATGCTAAAGTTTCTGTTAACAGGATACAGTGATCACTTCGTTATTATTGCATATGTCCTTTTCACTAGGGGTGCTCTCTGGTCGGGCCAGATGACGTATCTCTAGTAAATGGTCCGGGTGAAACAGGTGCATCAATCAGTGGGGAGTAGATAGGCATGACAGATTACAATGGGGGAGAAAGGTCCGCATTACCTACCCTTTCACTACTTGCAAAGATTTTCCTACGTATATTTGCAAACAGGGAATACCTCCAAAAAGAACCAATTCCCAAACAGTCAATGTTTGGGCAAACAATCAATCAATGAGGAACGAAATAGGCACGACGTGTTAAAGGTTTGCGTTACCTACCCTTCACTATCTGCAAAGGGAGAGAGAATATTCCTATTCTTCCTCGTTTGCAGGCAGAGAAGATCCTTAAGAGAACCAACTTCGAACAATTCAATGCTCGATTCAAACAATCAACAAGGGGTACTGTGAACACAAATGGACGCCGCTTATGTACATACACATTGCTATTTTCAACAGGTTGTTCTTAATGTTTCTATTTTAGCGAGGTCAAAAAGAGATCCCATTAGTGGCCTACTGATTTTCCTCGATTCCTTTTGTTTTTTTACACGATTTTTCGCTATCTGCAAAGACTAAACAGAGTATTGCGACTCTGTGCTTGTTTGTAAATAGAGAATGAACCAAAAAGAACAATCAATCAAATGGAGAGAGAAGCAGGCACGACGGATTACAACGGGGGCAAAGGCCTGCGTTAACTACCCTTCACTATCTGCAAAGAGAGAGTACTCCTAATAGAAATGAGGGGTGGGGGGCAGCATTCAAAGCAGATCAGTGTGCATAAACACGAAAATGTTTTTACTTACCACGTACTTGACATTCGACAGCTTATGATATTTGCTATTAAAAAACCATTGAAATTCACTGAAAAAAACATAGGTTATAGACTATATATAGTTAGGAATTAGCATTTACAAAACCTTGAAAATTCACTGAAAAAACCATAGGTTATAGACCATATATCGTTAGGAATTAGCATTTACAAAACCTTATTTTACTCACACAAAACCATTGAAATTCCATATATAGTTAGTTGCACTAACTATATATCGCGCACCCGCAATCCACTGCTGATGATGTCACATATTACATCATTCATGACATGGTCAGTGACATCACTGATGACATCACTGATGACATCTCAAATGACATCACTGATGACATCACTGATGATATCTCATTTGACATCAATGGTCACATCAATGATGATATCATTAATGTGACAATACAATGCATCTCCTCACACTTTAATATAACCTCTGTTACACCCAGTGTTAAATACAGAGTATAATTTTTGAAACCATTGACACACCAATACTAGTTACTACATACGCACTCACTGATTCCTACGTCTACACACACATTCACTCATTCACCCATACAATCATTCATACATACAATCACTCATCTTTACAACACTATCATATGCACTCATACACCTATACAGACACTCACACTCTGCCACTCATCCATGGAGTTACTCACACACCTAGTCAGTCCTGTAAAGAATCAATCACACTTCCATTTTCTAATCTATACAGTTAAACATAGAGTACCTTACATTTTCAAACATATACTAACACATACTTACTCTCTTATACAATCATTGATACAAGTACACATTGATCTGCACAGAGTCACACATCTCCCAGCCAGCCACACATACACTCAGTCTCCCATACAAATACTTGGACAATCAATTAATAACCCATATAGTTACTCATATAGTTACTGATCAACACATGCAGCAGTTTACAGAACAACAGACATAATAATGCACAAATTAAGACAGTTTAGTCACTAACCCATGCACTCAGTGAGACACATTTAATCACTCACTCATACAGTCAGTCACCCACCTACTAAATGCTTCATCCAGACACTTATACATCTACTCATTCTTCAATATGTAAAACATATTTAAACTTTACAGAAACACACAGTCAATGGATGATGTCATCAGTGATGTCATCAGTGATGTCATTTGAGATGTCATCAGTGATGTCATCAGTGATGTCACTGACCATGTCATGAATGATGTAATATGTGACATCATCAGCAGTGGATTGCGGGTGCGCGATATATAGTTAGTGCAACTAACTATATATGGAATTTCAATGGTTTTGTGTGAGTAAAATAAGGTTTTGTAAATGCTAATTCCTAACGATATATGGTCTATAACCTATGGTTTTTTCAGTGAATTTTCAAGGTTTTGTAAATGCTAATTCCTAACTATATATAGTCTATAACCTATGGTTTTTTCAGTGAATATATATATATATATATATATATATATATATATATATATGTGTGTGTGTATGTGTGTGTGTGTGGTGTGTGAAGCTTTCCCCTGCTCCAAACCAATCCACTGAAATTGAAGGACAGCACGCTAGGAAACGGCACAAAAACTTTATTGTGCATTAGTTAACAAAGACAACGTGTTTCAGTGTTTGCCTTTATCAAGTAACTTCCTGTGTCTCCATTTGTCATAGAAATACACTTCACACTTCATGATGGAAATGGAAAAAATATTGTATCTTACACTTTGTTTCGACGTCAACATGAAGCATTGTAAAACTGAAATTCATCGGTAAAAAACAAATTATCCCATAAATCGCTATTTTTGAAATTTTATAAATGAAGACATTTCTAACATTAGAAGACGGAATGTGTATGTGCATTGTTGTTTCGTAGTGCCAGCAACGAATTGTAAAATACATTCGTGAAACCATTAACTGCTTGACGACCGAGCAAATTCTAAAAACTGCAGCAGCTTTTGGTAAAATTATAGGAATTTTGAGCACAATATACATAACATGATTGCAGCGGGATACTTACAGCAGCATAATGGGCAATGTAGGCATTGCTGATGGAAAGACACATAATCATAATTATAGCATAATGCTAACAATTAATTTTAAAATTAAAATACATTTTCGCTGACAACAAGCACTCATATTATCCAGCAATATAATGTGCCAATATGTTACATACAAGTCTTCGTAACTTTGCAATCATATAAATGTTAATTTGCCCCGTAACAGTATTGTCCTGCCCTTTGCGTGCTATTGATCATTTCTCTTGTACATTCACTAAGGTAGCGCTTAAATAATGCCCCGCTATACTTGTATTCCAACGTCAATGTTGCCCAACGTGTAACTATTCTCCAAGAGACACAGGTTTTATCCTTCTCCAAGTGCTGATTATGTGGGATGTGAAGGGACAGTGTAAGTGTGTGAATTAAATTATTGCTAAAGTGTCTAATATGTGTATAGGGACAGGATGTTCGGGGGAGACATCTGGTGCTTATGGAAGACTACATAGCTTCCCAATGAGACTGCGCAATTACGGATGCGATTCATATATTACCCTAGATAGGCAAAACACCAACAGTTCAAAATCCCCCGTTATTCAAAATATCTGTCCTGTCTGAATTAAAAGTGAAAAATAGAAAAGCTTACTGCTAGCAAACCATCTTAATTAAAATCCTAACATACTTCTGTTCAGGAGATTCCCAATACTGTTTATTGACTAGAGAGAGTACCGCAGTTCTTTATAGGCCTATATGCCTAGCAAGTTCTTCCCCACTGTTAAGTCCTTTCGGCACTTCACAATCCAGATCCAGGATAAACCTGGATTCAAGGATCCTGAGTTGCTTCTCTCGGTCCCCACCCCTTATATGTTTTGGTATTCTATCCACACCAAAAAACTGTAAGATGCTGTTGTTGCTGTTGTGACATTCTGTGTAATGGCGTGCCACCGGATAGTTATAATCACAATTTGCGATGGCACGCAGATGTTGCAGTATCCTTAGCTTAAGTGGGAGTTTGGTACTGCCTACGTACTGGAGGCCACAAGGGCACTCCAGCACGTAGACAGTAAAATCGCTATTGCAATTGATAATGTGTCTTATTGGTCGCTTCTGTTTGGTGCCTGTGGTATATTCCTTACAGTTCCTACCATTCCGGTCTGCTTTACACATACCACAAGTGGTAACGCCATTTGGCATTCATAACCACTGTGTTTGTGTGTCTTCTCTAGGATAGCTACGGACCAACCTATCTCGTAAGGATCTAGGCTGTCAATACGTTATCTGTGGTCTGGCTCCTATCCGAGCATTTCGAGGAATATATATATATATGTGTATATACTGACGAAAGCGAAGGCTGAAACGCGTCTTTTGCGCAATAAATCTATAATAGATTTAACCTAACGCGAGTGCTGGTCCAGTCATTTATTGACAGTGAAGCTGTATATATATATATATATATATCTATACTACTATTATAAAGCAAGAACTTTGAACCTTTGAGGCGGGTAAATTCGGGAACCACCGCGACAATCCACACACCCGATACATCATTGTAATCGTCAGGGTGTGCAGATGGACATAGGCTATATAAACTATAAAAATATGCATTATTTAAAAAATGTACCTTAAAAAAAAAGTAGTCCCTTCGAAGTAGCGCCGGCCGCGACCTGCGTGCTGACGTCAGGAGCGCAGGGAAGAGCGGCGTCCAGGAGCGGCGGACATGGCACGGGGGAGGAGCGGTGACGAGCGGCGAACAGGCGGTGAGGACCGGAGAACAGGCGGGAGGAGCGGTGACAAGCGGCGAGGAGCGGTGAACTCAGGAGCGCGGGGGAGGAGCGGCAGCTGAGGTAAGGCTCCGGGGGACCCACGGACAAAGTCGGGGCAGGCGGGGGTCGGGGCAGGCGGGGGAGGGGCAGACGGGGGCCCGAGCTGCTGGACAATGTCAGGGCGGGCAGGGGTCGGGGCGGGCGGGGTCCCGGGCTGCTGGACAATGTCGGGGGTCGGGGAAGCATGATTGCTCCCAGAAAAAGGTTGGGACGTTCTGCTAGTATATATATATATATATATATATATATATAATCCAAAAACTGCTCTGCTTTGAAAGAGGCACACCACAGCAGCTGGTCTGTTCGCAACCTTTATTGCTTGGAAGGTAGCATTTCCTCCGTTTGTCAAAACCCTCCACCAACGCGTTTCAGAGCTCTCTGCTCTTTCCTCAGGGTGAGATGGCTTAGTGCGATTATGTTCAGCTGTCTCCACAGTCTCTTGCTCTCGTGTCTTTTGTAGTCATGAGCCGTTTTGGTAACGCTTAGCATTGTGGGACTTGTGGTATTATATTGGCAGTTTTTACCCTCTATATATATATCGATGCCAATCCTGCTTAACACAATGAATAAAACAGGCGCTGACTCCGTGGGTAAAGGTTTCAAGTATAAGTGTTTTTATTCCTTCATGATGAACGACTCATTTCGGCGGACGTGTCCGCCTTGCTCACAACATCGCAAATCTCTACGGTGCAGTATAAATTAGAAACAAGGTGTAAACCAAAACTGATTGTCATGGAAACCGACTTAGCGACCACAGCAATGGAAAAGTTACATACAGCCTGGGAATGCAGAGTCATGGTGAGTATGTGTAGTGTTTCTTCCAGTCAAACAAAGTTACAAAGGTAGATGAAACTTTAGTTCGCTAACATTATGCATAGGTTAACTCACATATGTTGAATAATCACAAAATGGAAATAATACTATATACATCACACTAGAACCAGTGTTATTGAAGAAACAACAGACGAAAAATGAAATCAGAATCAGATTAAAGCACAAATTAATATATATGTGCGCCTCACCATCTGCCTACTAGGTTGTATATGCGGAAAGCACATTCTAATGAATGTGTTTGTGTGTGAACATGTGCTCAGGCAGTCAATGTGGCTTACTCAGGGAGTTATTGTTCCTGAGTAATGGTGGCTATTGCCTATTAGGTGGCGTACTGCGTGGAAAGGATCCAGCCCAAGTGGGCAGAGGGGCACAAAGTCGTGCGTGGATCTACGGTGCCAATAAGACGCCCAATGAGCGTGCACATGTTAAGGTGATTGTGGTCTAAGACAGTCGGTATGCAATTGTGCAGGAGTGTCCATATATTCCAATGTGAAAGTGTTGGAATGTGTACGGTGATAAGTGACCAAAAGGTGGGGGGGGATTGTGTTAAGAATATATACAAGTGAGATTAATGTTAGGGAAAGGGTGGGCCAGGGAATGAGAAGTCGCCGCTATGGAGTCATAAACTCATGTGGAATTAGAGGTGGACACTCAGTACCTCATCCGCATTCAGACCGTTCTGCATCTTTATATATATGAACACGCACATGCACACACGCACGCGCACGCACACCACACACACGCGCACACACACACACAAATATAGTACATTCCTTCACCTCTTTTTACCTGTATAAGCTTCAAAGACACCTTGCTGTGTGCTAAAAATAGGATGAGAATATCATGTAATGATTACCTAATCATTCTTACACATCTCATGACATTACAGTACTTGCTTTGTGTCATACTATACTCACCCAGAATAAAGAGAAGCCTTGTTTCACAGAGGGAGAATCAATACTCTGAAAACCCATGTTAAATGTAAAAAAATATGAGACACAAATAAATATTCTTAAAGGTTCATTGCACATATTTTTATATCATAGAGCAGTGTATCCAGAAAGTATATTTCACTCCAAGCTGCTGCTTTCTTTCATATCATAGCGCGCAAATGAATTTGCGTTTGATAATATTTTTTGATCCTTATGAAAGTCTTTTGGCAATAATATAAATCCTGGGTTTTAAGGCAGCCACTGTGTTATCTGCACAGCGTGCTGGTAATACACATAAACTCGGCAAAGCCCCCGTTATTTTCCAAAGACTACGGAAACAAACAGCTTGCACCGGTAGTAGAACAGCACACTGAATAGCAAATGCAGCTAAAACGAAATAAAGTCACGGTCTTTAACATACACGTGAGTGGCGGCTTTCCTGAAAGCAGAAACCTCTGACCATAAATCTTACTGACTGAGTGAGGCACAAGGTGTTGGAAAGGCGATCCCAGGGGGGACAGAAGGTGTCTGACTGCCCGCCCCGAGACCCACCTTTCGGTATAGAATAGGCCGAGCGCCGTAGGGGGGCCTCCTGGGTGAGGCTCCTCTCCTACAATCGTAACAGCTGAGCAATCACACTACTTACAGATGGACACCACACAGGAGGAATATTCGCAAGAATCTTTATATAAGCAATTAAGGCACGTTCTTGGCAGGATAGCAGGCAGGGATCGAGGGATCCGTAAAGTCTTGGTTTCGGGGATAGGGGGTAGCGGGACAGTCTCGGCACCAACTGGTGCGTGAATAGTTCAAGGGGTCAGGCCGCGACAGCGTCAGCAGGGCCTCGAAGGTGGTTCAGCTTGGTCAGGCCGCGACAGCGTCGGCAGGGCCTCGAAGGTGGTTCAGGTAGGGCAGGCCGCGACAGCGTCAGCAGGGCCTCGAAGAAGGTTCAGCTTGGTCAGGCCGCGACAGCGTCGGCAGGGCCTCGAATGTGGTTCAGGTAGGGCAGGCCGCGACAGCGTCAGCAGGGCCTCGAAGATGGTTCAGCTTGGTCAGGCCGCGACAGCGTCAGCAGGGCCTCGAAGATGGTTCAGCTTGGTCAGGCCGCGACAGCGTCAGCAGGGCCTCGAAGATGGTTCAGCTTGGTCAGGCTGCGACAGCGTCAGCAGGGCCTCGAAGATGGTTCAGCTTGGTCAGGCCGCGACAGCGTCAGCAGGGCCTCGAAGATTCCAGGTGCAAGAGTTCGGATCAGGATCAGCCGCGACGAGGTCAGCAGGGCTTCGACTCCAAGATACAACTGAAGCCGTCATCCGGGGCTGGCCCAGATATAGGACTGGAGTCCTTTGATGTCCGGACCCTCGCGCCTGGGGGTCAGAGGGGCCGGGATGAAGGTGTCCAGACACCCAGCAGGGGGGTGGAGCCAGCGCCCAGGGAGGCTGGAGGACGATTGCTACCAGGCGTCCGGGGACGGCTGGAGGCCGATCGAAACTCCCCTTCTCCGGGATTCGCCAAGTGGCCAATCAACCACCTGGGAGGACCTTGGTGCCTCGATGTCGGGGCTTGCTGGGCCGGGCCCAGGGAAGGCTGTGGCCACGTGCTCGGGACGGGATGGCCCCAAGATGGCGTCGGGCCGGACATGGTGGCCTGGCATGGGCGACCGTCCGGCAGCGTTGTTGAGCGGGGACCGCCGGGGTACCAGGAAGGGGGAGAGCCGTAGGTTGCCGGGGAGGCTGCTCTCGCCGAGGGTTCGTGAATGTTTGTATCAGGGGGGTCGATAGTAGGTTGATGGAGGGCCGAGGTCATCCTGGGCCCACCATGCGGGAGGGGTCGGACCACGCCACAAGGCCGTGTCCAACACAAGGTCAAGCACAAATGCTGCCAATGTTAAAACACTACAAGTCTTTCACTTGAAACAAAATAATACGCTCTGTCTCTGCCCCCATTAACCTCCCAAAAGAGACAGATTGTACAAAATATAAAATGGAGACAGCCGTCGTACTGCCTCACTAATCCAAAAAAAAAAAAACACACTTAGTGGAGATTATTAGGTGTTTAAACACCCTTACCACACCAGCATGAACTCCCCATGTCTGATTCAAACAGTCTGCGGGACGTGCTGATTTCTCCTGGAATAATCGGCCCTGTGATGAGAACGGAAGTGACCTATATGGTCCCTCTTGTTTCAACATCACAACAGTCATTCCTATGGGGTACACACTTGCTATTTCCTCATTTGAATTGGAATTGTTGCTCCAATTATTGCTTCTTGTACAGTTTGAAGGGGCCACTAGCCCACTAAGCCTTGAAAGAAGTTTATGTATAATTCCAGAAGTTCGTTATCTTCCTACCTGCCACGCCTGTATGATGCTGTTGGATTCCTGAAAGCGTTCACTGTGATGGATTTAAGGGACCTTTTCTGGGTGTGACAGGTACTTCAGAAGGACCATCATCTTAAATGGGGCTATTCCTTCCAGCATGTTCAGCAGGAGGTTAGTCCAAAGGCCTGTCATATTTATTGTAATAAATGTAAAAAGAACAAATGATGGGCGGAATGCTGAACAAATCAAACATTGACCCCCAGACACAGATCACGGTTGAATTCCTAGTTTTTTAGCACATGCCCACCGTGCCATTCCAGTTTGGACCCAGCCATATGCAAAATAGTTTTGACCCTGTGCCTCATGGGAACAGTCCAGCCCAAACTGCCAGGCCTAGTCCTCTCTGGACCAGAAACAAGCATCCTGGGACTGTTTTCAAGGTATAACCTCTCATCAGCCAGGCTAGCTTAAATCCAGTGGCTTAGCAAGCACGGGACCCCCTTCTGGACACACATGAAACAATGGGATTGCTGTTGACGTTCCAACCCTATGTGTATGTGTTAGTAGTTAGAAATCACAATGGGTCTTCTCAGGACTTTGCATTCACGGATTTAATCCTAAATTATTTGGGGACCAGGAAGAAAGTTGTGAGAAGTTGGCCTGATAGGTGATGTTTCCAATTCTGGAACCACCGGTTATCAGACCAAACAATCCCTTATGGTGTCTGGTTGTAAGTCAACCTTATTAGACAAGCTATCCTAGGGGTAGCATGGACTAAGCAGCCTAAAGGCTTAACTTAAGAGGTCGTGTTCAGCGAGCTGTTTTACCACATACAATCCTGTAATATCAAATGAAAGGACACCACACAAGTATATAGTATAAAAATATATGTATTTATTACTAAAAACAATCCCCAGTATTCTTTATGAATAAAGGGGCACAAGCGTTAAATCAAAAGCACAGTTTAAACATACAAAGTTGCACAATTATGGATGAGGGTGGGGGGCCACTCAAACCATATACTAAACAAGTGGTATAAGAGATACCAATCGAACAGTGGTTAGGCCTAGGGCCTAGGGAATCGCTGGGAGCAGTTGGGACAAGCAATGCTGAAGTCGGGAGAGGCCCACGGGATTCGGGTGCAGTGCGGAAAGCGCACGCATGCACCAATGTTAACCAATGGTGCATAAAAGTTGTAAAGTTAAAGTTTAAGGACACTTCCGCTGAACCTAGAGGAACAAAACTTAAGACACAGACCCTAGAGATGTGTACCAGTGTGGGAACACCGGCGGAGCAAAGTTACCTCACCCACAGGAAGCGGGTGCACAGGGTCGAAGTTGAGTCGGGTTTCGTCACGCAGGCTCTTGGTGCTTGAAGCTGAAAGGGCTGCAGGCGGGGTGAAAGAGAAGTGTCCGGTGGAGTCCAAGGGTGGACTCAAGTCGAAAAGTACCTGAAAGCAGAGGGGACAGAGTCTGGGTCACTCAGCAGTGACCAGGGTGGAACCAGGACGGAACCAGGCAATGTCGGGCGCAATCAGGTGGTCGTCGAGGAGCTTCTCTCCGCTGTCACGTGGGCTCTGGGGCATCTACGATGTCCAGGAGCAGGTCACGATTTGTCCCACGCAGGCTCTCGCCGTCGGCGCTGTCGGCTTCAAGATTGGAGCAAACAACACTTGGCAAAAGCAATCCACGCTGAACCGGGAGATTGCTTCTCACTCAAACCAGGAGGGTCAGAGTGGGGGCTCCTTTTCAGGGGAGCTGGTGCAAATCTGGAGCAACCAGAATCGCAGGTCGAATTTCAAGTTTCGTCGACACAGGGGCCACAAGCCGGCTGGCAAGTGACCGGGCCAACGCGTTGAGCCAAAAGAAGCAGAAGGGCCCCACGCAGCACTCGTCGAGTGTGGAGGGCTGAACTTCGGTGCAAGTATGGCTCAGGGTTGGGGCTTCTCAAACCCCGGTGTACAGCTTCGAGGGTCACTCGTGGGCTGCACGGTCAGCGTCTCATGGTCTTTCCAAGATGGCATGCCCCACGCTTCCGGTCACCTCCACAGGTCTCAGCTCTGCAGGGACTGTGGATCGGGCTGTTGGAAGGCAGGCAAGCTTGATCTCGTTGATCTCTGTCACTCGAGTTCCGGCGGGAACTGCAACAAAGCAGACGTCGATGACTGGATGGTGCCTGTTTGCACAGGGTGGTCACTCCTTGACCACAAGGGAGATTCTTCGGGCTTCTACGTCGAGTAGGATGTCGAAGGGTCCAGAGTTTCGTTTCTTATGTTTCATCAGGATAATCTGAAGTGCATTGGCACTGCTCCCAGTCTTATACTAATTTTGGGGGCTGGATTACCTGCTAGGTCCCCTCCTATGGGTGGGACCTAGGAAGGGGGTGGATACACCCCTTTCCTTTGATCCAGGCCACCCTGGCACGAGGGCTGGAGTGCCCCAGAACCGGTTTGGCCGGATTATGCAAGGGGCAGCCTTGTGCTCCCCAGGCAGTGTCTGGTTTCTTTCAAACCTCCCCGCTACAATCCACTATCTCCTGTCTGAGGGGGTGTAGCACCTCCCTGCGACAGGAAACCCTTTGTCCAGGCCCCTTTGGCTGAGTTTCGGTCAGCTTCAGGGGGTCAGACTCGTGTCTGTGGCAGAGGCATCCATTTTGTGGATCCAAGGTCCTTTTAGAAATTAACCGCATTTAAGTAAAGTAACATGTCTTACCCCTCTAGAGGGGTGGAATGCTATCCCCGTCACCAGAACTGGCGAGGGGATAGTATTCCAAATCGTATGACACCTTACACGACATGTTTTGATAAAGCCAAACCAAAGTTGCTATATAACCGCGAGGATTATAATGCACTTAAGAGTATATGGTATGGCATTATCCTGAAACAGCTTAGGGAGTTGTTCCCGACAGCTGCAGACAGGCTCAGCTCATGCTAGAGCTCCATCTCACATTAAACCACACACTCTGCCTCCAGGATTGATGAGGCCTTCCATAGGAGTGGCTCACAGGTTTATATGTGTCCAGATATAGGTTTAGATATAGGTATACTATATCTAAGTAAGGGGTGATTACACCACCTTACCCCAGCTGAGTGATCAGCCAGTTGTGTCAATTTAAGAACCAGCCAGGGGTGGCAAAAGATATGCTGCAGCCCCTGGTAGGCCTTGGGGGCCCCTATGCCCTGGGCACCTATAGTGCATTATACAGGGGCTGACAAGGAGTCCATTTCCAATTGTGGTATGTACCTAGGGTACATGGAATCCATTTTACAGAGAGAGCAGATGGCCTGAGGCCCTGATTAGCAGGGAACCAGGTCAACTAAGTCAAAAACCAGCTAAACACAAGGCAAAAAATCTGGGGTAACCATAGTCAGGTAGCCACCTTCCTACAAAAGTATTCCTCATAATTGTTGCTGTATTTAAGACAGCCTTTGTGTTGAGATTTGGAAAGTGATCCCAAGTGGGATCTCCCCTTGTTGAATTTTGGACACATGATTACGGATACTTGCGGATCCGTGTGTGGACTCCATCATGGTTCGGAGGAGTTTGTTTCCTATGAATCGCACAGCATTTAGGCTGTCTACATCCCTCTAATTCTGAGGAAGACCTGCCGTGATGTCTAACTACTAACACAAACACACAGAGTTAAAAAAGCGACGGCAAACCCATTCTCTGTCCACCATCTTAAAGCAGTGCAAATGATGATTTAGGATATTGATGAACTGTGGATATGAAGGAGAATAGACATTTTTTGTAATAAAATGTTTCGATGTATGTCATGTTTAAATCAGTCTGTGTCACATTGTGTAATGTTAAACTTATTATTTCACTGTATGTCACTTAATCATGTAATTTGATCTGTTTGTGTGTTTTTGACAGCCTTATATGAAAAAGAAAATGTATGCAAATTGTTTAGATATATGACTTCGAATATACTAAATAATTATAATTATTGTTGTATGTTGTTTATTTAGGTGATGTACATTGGGGGTTGTGAGAGAGAGGTACACCCGGAGCCCCTAGTCAGGCCTCCTAGATTTTGTTTCCAACCCTCCCTCCGACAGGGGTGTTGAATAATGGTAATCATAGGCCCCCACTCTCCCAACTTCTTGGAGAACACACATTGATCTTCTCATATAGGTGTGACTCCCAACACCTATTTTTTAATGCAAAGAAATTGCAACACCAGAAAGAACTCATTGTAGTTTATTACATTGTATACCTAGGTTCTGAGGACACGGTGATGAGTTCAGACCTCAGCAAGGCCCAAAGGTACCGAAAGGGTTCGCCCTTCTGTGTACAAAGTCCTTAGACTTACAAATGAAGTTGGCAAGGAAACTGGAAATACAAAAGCATAGTTTAATAAACCTTTAAAGGTGGTGATACAACCTCCACAACACTTCTACAGCATTGTACAGAGTAGCACACTGAATACAAGCACATGGCCCCTTTTATACACAGTGGAAGGGGTTCAGTTTACAGTTTTAACAGAGGTTACAACCACGTAAGGACATTTCTAAACATATCAGTGGGTGGAGCTAACAGTATTTCTAGAACATGGGAGGGCTATGCTAATAAGGAACAGCTGTTACTTCTGCTGAGCATGCGCTACACTCTCAAGAAGGACTAATAATAACTGTTGCAAGGTAGAATCCACAGTGTAACTGGCAGAGAGGTAGGACAATCAGAACATTGAGCACATGGCAATGCAGGACATAAAAAATGGCAGACTCGAAATACAAAATGGAATCCGTATACTAGATATTTGGACTAATGCATTATGGCTTCGGCTAATGCTTAATAATACCGCTGTTTTATTTACAACAGAAGACCCTTTCAGCATTAGCTGAAGCCATTCCATTTCATAGGGTAGTCATCATACTTATCTTGAATGTCAATGCTCATAATGTTAGAAATTTCTTTAGTTAAACTTTTTTGATAAGCATCTTCGGAAACAGCTTTCTTATTGGGTATACAAGAGGTAATACAAAGAGAACATATCATAGGACCACATTGAATACACATACAGCAAGTGAAGAGAATAGCTACTATTATACAAAGGCCAGTGAGAATCTTCCAACCCTATGTAGTAAATAAGGTCCAAAACCAACTAGAGAAGGTCCATGTACCATTATCTACATGTATGTCGGCAGCTATTTTATGCAGTTTATTTATGCCATTATAAACAGAAGGCGAGTGGTCTGGGATGAAGACACAACAGCTACTTCCAATAATTCTACAAGCTCCTCCCTTTTCTGCTAATATGACATCTAACACCATTCTGTTCTGCAGGGCAACAATTCTAGTAATTTGCAACTCTTCAGTTACGTTTCCTAGTGCTGCAGCAGTTTGGTTGGTCACTGCCTCTACAACTCTAGTTAATCTTCTTATCTTTCTACTGTTTAGGGCAGCTCCAACAAAGAAGAATAAACCTAGGTTAAAATCTACATATTGCTGCAAACTAGTGTCGGTCTGGTCCACATCATCGATAGATAAAGTACGTTTGTATCTATTCACAGTGGCATTATTCAACAATCTCAAGTCTTTATGATATGTGGCAGGTGCTAAAAACACTGGAGGTAATAAAAACGATACATAACATACTCCTGACCAGCCAGCTGGTAATCGATAATATCCTCTATTACCGCATACAAAATATGTATTATGGGATGCTAAAAATGTGCTATTATTCAGGCCATCTATATTTAAGACTTTAATACAATCACTAACACCTACAGGGATGTACCCAACACTTTGCACACATAAGTCCGCTTGTGCTTGTGCAACTGAGATCACACATTTTTCACTTTTGACAGTGTCTCTAGTGTTCGTAAAAATGTAGGGAGTAGACTCATTGTCTGGTCGATATTCTTCCCACTCCCATATAGTTCCATTGGCTTGTGGATAGCCTTCTTTATTCTGGTGACATTCTTTGTTTAGTCTAAAAAGTAACCTTCCAACAGCAGGCTTTCTTGTGGCAAATAGAAGAGTATACCAGGCACGACAAGAACCATTATGAGAGAAAGGGAGAGGTATGAACGGTGTTCCCCCCTTCTTCTGGTGCGCTGGCATCATACCACATATCCAGCAATTTGTTTCATTTGTAGCAGTGTGGGTATGATGTAGCATTTGAATGAAGGTGTTATTTACAAAGGACAAGCGGTGTTTTGATTCCTGATAGGGGAGCGTATAAAAGAAATGCTCCTCTGGCACCGGTGTAGAAACCACATATAGATCACGGGCAGGAATTACATCCTCAACAAACCACGTGATAATGGAAACAACTGCCACAATAGCAATGAATCCAAAAGCGCAGATCACTTTCTTTCTCTCCATGTTGAACAAATGTCTCGCAAATCTTCCTGAAACTAAAAAAAAGGTTGTCAGAACTCTTCCCCCAAGGCGGCCGTTGTTTTCTTCACCAGCGGACCAAGACGGGTGTCACTACTCTAATGCAAGGTTGATCCCCCCCCCTTGCCTCATCGGCTCTCCGTTGCACCAACCGAGGGGCCGTTCTGACAACAGTCTAAACAGCAGCAAACTTCTTCCTGGGTCGAAGGTTGTATTTTCTTACTCCAGAAGTCGTCGGGTCCGGGAAGAACTCCTCTTGCTCATCAGGTACCACAGCAGGGCCTTTCTCTGTAGTCAGGATTTCTCGATGGTCAGTCAACACGGCAGGCTCCACCAATCCGGGTTGCACTCTGCGACAGTGAAGGGAGTGAATCAGTTTTTCCGGTTGGTCACTCGGACAGCCGTTCTTGTTGCGAGCAGAACTTGCTCGGGACCGCACCATCGGGGCTCCAGGCCACTCGTCCTCTCGAACGCCTTGATGAGGACGAAGTCACCGGGTCGGAGACTATGACCCTCGCCTGTGGACCAGTCAGGGAGTGCTTCTTGAACCTGTTGATGAATAGAAACCAAGTTATCAGTTAATTGTGCCAGATAGTCATTCATCAATACACAAGGTACATCATATACGGAACTTGGTTTGGGCACTCCCCAAATATTCATGGGATGACCAAACACCACTTCATACGGTGTAAGGCCGGTCCGGGAGTGTGGTACTGATCTTATTGACAACAATGCCAAAGGCAAAGCGTCTGGCCAAGTCAGAGAAGTGGAAGCCTGGATCTTTGCTAGTTTAAGCTTCAGATTCCATTGTACCGTTCCACCAAGCCAGCCGACTGTGGATGGAACACTGCATGGAACTTCTGCTTTCTCCCCAGACCTTTCAGAACATACTTGATAACGTCTGCTATAAAATGAGGCCCGTTATCACTCCATAGCAGTCTACAAACACCATACCTAGGGAAGAACTCCTTCAGTAGCACCTTTGCTGTAGTCATTGCAGTATTGTCCTTAGTAGGGTAGGCTTCAATCCATTTACTGAAAGCACACACCACCACCAAGACATACTTTAAATTATTACAGCGTTCAAGTTGGATATAGTCCATTTGCAGGACTTCAAAAGGTGCAGTAGGTATTTCAAATCCTCCTGCTGGAGTCCGTGTTCCTTTCCCTGGGTTGTATTTAAGACAGATCATACAGGTCTGTACCACTCTCTTGGCCGTGCTAGCAATCTCTGGATGCTCCCAAACTTGCGCAAGCAATTTCACAATCGCTGAAGCTCCAACATGTGCTAGCCCATGTGCCATTTGAACCATAGGTTGGACAAAAGCTGTGGGCAACTTCCACCTATCCATTTGTTTGTTGCGCCAACAACCTTCATCATCCAGTTCTCCATTTTCAGACCATTGCTCTCGTTCTTTATCAGAAGCAACTCTCTGTATTTCCATCACTTCTTTCCTAGCATCATGCCATCATTCTGCTTGTGACTTCACAACATACATTGAAGTGGAGTCAGGTCTCATTGCAGTTTCTCGTGGTACTTGGTCAACAAAAGCATTTCCTTGCCCTACTTTGTCGGTAACCTTCTTATGTGCACTGCATTTCACTATAGCTATGTTTTTAGGAAAAGTCAAGGCAGTCAAAAGATTGTGCACCAATTCTCCATACATAATTTGTGCTCCGTGTGATGTCAGAAAACCTCTTTCTTTCCAGAGCAGGCCAAAGTTGTGCGCTACTCCGAAAGCATAGCGGCTATCTGTATAAATATTCACACACAACTCTGTACTAAGTTCACATGCTCGTGTCAATGCTATCAGCTCCGCTGCCTGGGCTGATTTCTGTGGTATGCGTGCTGTTTCCACGATAGTATACAAAGTAGTGATGGCATATGCTGCCGAAGTCGTACCATCCGGTAGCTTCAGGCAGGAGCCATCCACCCATAATTCTCCATCTACATCTGAGAAAGGTGTATCCTGGAGATCGATACGACCCTTTGTCTGTTCCTCAGTCACAAAAATACAATCATGTGCTTCCTGTGCCTCAGGCTAAGTCGTCGGGAATGGTAACAATGTTGCTGGATTTAACGTAGCACATCTCCTCAATGTGATATGGGGAGCCAGCAACGTTAGTTCATATCCGGTCAGACGGGCACTTGTTAAATGCTGCGTCTTTGTTTGATTCAAAAGGGCGTCAACAGCATGGGGAATCAACACTAACAGCTTGTGAGATAACACTATTCCCTCACTCTGACGTATTGACACAGCTGTCGCTGCGACCGAACGAAAACACCCCGGCAATGCCCGAGCAACAGTATCGAGCAATGCCGAGAAGTATGCACACGGACGCTGCCTGTCCCCGTGCATCTGTACTAACACAGATGACGCACATCCATCTCTCTCGTGTACATATAATGTGAAAAGTTTCGTGTAATCAGGAGTGCCCAACACTGGTGCTGAACAAAGGGCTTGACGTAACTGTTGGAAAGCGTTTTCACATTCATCTGTCCAAGGAAGGGGAATTGGAGTGTCTTTTGTCAATAGCGCTAAAAGTGGTTTGACTATGTGTGAAAACCCCAGTATCCACTGCCTACAAAAGGACGTAAGACCCAAAAATGCTTGAACATCTTTCTGTGTAGAAGGTGTTGGTGTGTCCAGGATGGCTTGGATACGATCTGATGTAAGTGCACGCCCCTCCTTAGACAAAAGGTGGCCTAGGTAGGTCACCTTAGGTCTACAGAATTGCAATTTCTTCTTAGATACCTTATGATTGTGGGAAGCCAAAAAGGAAAGCAAGGACAACGTACAAGTCTCACATTGCTCAGGGGTGTCAGCAGCCAACAAAATGTCATCGACATATTGAATAAGCACTACCCCCTCAAGCAAGACAAAGGAATCCAATTGTCTTTTCAATGCCTGACTGTAGATACTAGGGCTCTCAGTATAGCCCTGTGGAATTCTACAAAATCTATACGATCGATTATTCAAAGTGAAGCCGAAAAGATAACGGCTATCAGGGTGAATAGGGATAGAAAAGAAGGCGTTCTTCAGGCCGACAACCGAGAACGTTGTCGCTGTTGGTGGGACCAAAGTAGGGAGTGTCGTAATGTCAGAAACAACAGGATATTGGGGCACCACTATCTTGTTCACCTCCCTCAAATCAATAATGAAGCGATATACCCTAGTATCAGTGTCTTTCTTCAAGATTGGTAGAATAGGACTGTTACAAACATTGTATGGGACTTCTTCCACCACCCCCACTTGGATGAGATCCTGCACAATCTGTATGAGCGCCTCCTCACCCTCCTGTGAAATCCTATATTGAGGCAGGCGTGGCAACACAGCTCCCTCCTTCACACTAATGTGAACCGGAGGAATGACCATCTGTCCCACATCAGTGTCTGAAGTAGCCCACAACGTGTGAGGTAAAGAGGCTAATGCAGTACTTTCAGCGACCATACACACTCTCTCTTTTGCAGGGTAATTGTCATTTAAAATCACGCGTACTCCTTCAGGGGAGCAGCGGATTGTGGCTCGAAAATGTTTCAACATCTCTAGACCCACAATTTTGTCAGGCGTATTTGAGGAAAGCAAGGATGGACATGGTGCTGTAAATTTATCAACATGAAATGCAAGGGGTTGGGATAATGGGCTAAGAGAAGGTGTTCCATCGAACCCTACAGATGTGATCGTTAAGCCAGACAGGGGAGCCCTCGGAACCAATTGTTTAGACAAAGCGCTACGAGTAGCCCCTGTATCAACCAGAAACTGATCAGTAGAACCCAAAACATGTGCTGTAACATAAGGACCCCTCTGATCTACTGGCACTTCAACTGATTCCTCCCCCCATCCTACGCAATCCTATGCATATTGGGAATCATGACTTTCGGGGTGCACATAGTCAGACATCTGGTACTGATTTCGTCTATCAAAGGTATTAGACCCTCCTTGTTGTTGCTCCTTGGATTCAAATCTAGCCCTGTCATTTAGGTTACCTCGTGGTCCAGAGAAACCCCCACGATTTCTCCCAAAACCTCTACCCCGTCCCATAGCCCTGTGTTCTCGCGCTAAAGGACACTCACTGGCCCAGTGGCCTCGTTGCTTACAATATGCACATTGATCTTTAGCCAAATCTGTGCGGTTATATGTAGAATCATAAAAACCCCGACCCCCTCTATCATTTCCTCTCTGGGGTGGTCCATACACTTGTGCTAGCATAACTTTTGTTTTCAAATCCTTAGATTTCTTATCTTCATTACTTTTTGCTTCTAATTCCTGACGCTCGTAATACTGAGCCATTGTCAGGAGAGATGCCGGAGTCGAAGTCGTCCAGGAGCTTTCACTCGCTTTCAACCGAGCTGCTACTTCCGGTAATAAATTCGAGACATATTTGTCTACAAACAGATGTCGACCCGTGTCATCCGTCAGAGACTGACCACTAAAATCATGAAAAGTTTCTTCAAATCGCGTAAAGAAGTCAGAAACTGACTCATCTGTCTTTTGCTTGCAAGATGCTAACATAGTCCAGTCAATCTTTTTAGGGGGGATAATCGTCTTCAATTTAGTCAAAATGGCAGCAGGGAGGCCTAGAATGAGCTGGGGTGGTTTCTGCGCAGGTTTCCTAGCTCTGTCCTCCTCCTCAATGTCTTCCCATTTAGCTTTAAACGTCACTAAATCGTCAATTTTCCGTACTGATCTCCACATGTCAGGGGGTAATATAAGACCAAAGAATAAATCAATGTCAGCTAATGTCATAGTATAAGAATTCAAAGCCCCCTCAACTTCCTCATAAAAGGCAGCAGGATTTTTCCGTGGGTCAGGTAACGCTTTCTTTAAGGCCATAACATCCGCTCTATTCCAAGGAGTATATACCCAATTATAGATAAAATACCCTCGGGCATCAGCTGAATTTTTATCTGAACTAGTACCCGCTCCTTTAGGAGGAACATACAAAGGCGCTGCCTCTCGCATAGGTTTAACATGCACAATCTCGACCTTATCTGAAGAAGAGATAGATGATTGTTTCCCGTCGCCACTCAAACCCGTCTCTTTGTCGTCCGCCGTCTCTTGTCGTTTTTCTTGTCGTAACCGAGACGTCTCATCCCGCAATGCGAATAACCGTCGAACTGCATCAGCTGCCTGAGAAGGAGAAAAGAGACCTTTACGCAATTCTTTCTTATCTTGTACTATGTCATCAGGTTCAAGAACAGGAGAATATTTTCGAAAAGCCCTGACTACTTCATCAGAAAAGGTTTCAAGAAAATAAATTTTTTCCCTGTCCGGCCATTGTTCAAGAGACAACAATATTTCAGCAAGAGGAGTTTTACCCTTAAGAATACGATAAGAAATTTGTCGGAGCTCCGCCATACGATCAGATGTTAACTTAGACCGCGTGTCTACCTTATCTTTAAGTGATCCAGAATCCTCATCTTCCCCTTTTGGAGCAGACGGGCCAGCATACGGAGGCGGAGAACGATCTAGTAATGAAAAGTCATCATCAGAATTATTAAGGACAGGATAAAGAGGCCGTCGAATAGGATATTGGCCAGATATCTGCAACCTACGTTCTTTTTTCCGTTTCTCTTCTGCTTCTTTTTGTTCACGTTGTCTCATTTATTGCGCCTTCTCACGCACATTCTTCCTCTGCTCTTTCTCAATCAGCGCATGTTCACGTTTCTCACGCTCACGTACTTCTTTCACCCACATTCGCACACTCTCAAACATGTCTTGTCTCGCTCGGCGCTTACACAGGCATTGTTCCACATACTCAATTTTGCGCAAATCAAACGAACCATACAAAGGTCATCTCAACTCAGGATCCTTCTTGGTATACTTCCTCCATAATGTGCTGTACATTATAGGCGAAAGACCAAACTTGATGTACATATCCCTATTCGGCGTCCCTTCTGGGGGAGCCGGCTGCGATTCTTCAAGACTTAACCGGTTTCCACAGCAGCACCACTTACGTAGTGCGCTAAAAGTAGGCATGCTAGAAATAGTGCGAAAAACACAATATTATACAGAAAAAAAAATAGCGCTTAATCGTTGCGCCGCTCACAACCATATGTTGGAGAAAAATCTCCACATTACCTACCTATATGTGTTGCAACGCATATATACCCATTTTCATACTCATAATATGATCGATCATCCAAACATCCCCATATCCATATCCATATCCATAAGCCACAGCAAGCGTATCCTAAAACTGCCTTGCTAATCACTGGCTACCATAAACACTCACAGTAATTACCATACAATGGTCCTTACCAAGCACGAGCGTCCAGATTCCACCTGCCAAGTTCCACAATTTGCTCAAACAGCTTATCCACAGCAAACCGACAGAAGAGGTCTCAGTCGAGGACCGGCGCCACCCAGATGGTCAGATCGGAAGGAAGGAAGAAATACCTCAGGATGCCAGGACTAAAGATGCCGCTGGCAGTGATCACTTCCCCGGCAGAGTTCCATTCCTTCGTCACGACCAGTCCTTCGAGCCTCCGAGTCGCCGATGAGCCCCACGTGACGGGCGCCAATTGATGAGTTCAGACCTCAGCAAGGCCCAAAGGTACCGAAAGGGTTCGCCCTTCTGTGTACAAAGTCCTTAGACTTACAAATGAAGTTGGCAAGGAAACTGGAAATACAAAAGCATAGTTTAATAAACCTTTAAAGGTGGTGATACAACCTCCACAACACTTCTACAGCATTGTACAGAGTAGCACACTGAATACAAGCACATGGCCCCTTTTATACACAGTGGAAGGGGTTCAGTTTACAGTTTAGACAGAGGTTACAACCACGTAAGGACATTTCTAAACAAATCAGTGGGTGGAGCTAACAGTATTTCTAGAACATGGGAGGGCTATGCTAATAAGGAACAGCTGTTACTTCTGCTTAGCATGCGCTACACTCTCAAGAAGGACTAATAATAACTGTTGCTAGGTAGAATCCACAGTGTAACTGGCAGAGAGGTAGGACAATCAGAACATTGAGCACATGGCAATGCAGGACATAAAAAATGGCAGACTCGAAATACAAAATGGAATCTGTATACTAGATATTTGGACTAATGCATTATGGCTTCGGATAATGCTTAATAATACCGCTGTTTTATTTACAACAACGGGGTAACGTTTGATGGTAAATACTAAAGGGCTGATTGGTTCATTTGGAAACTTGTACTTAATACCATAGGTCTAATCGGCTTATTATGAAAGCTTCCAACAAAAACAGAAAAACTAGCCTTTTTCGTGATAAGTATTTGTGGAAGCCAATAGGTATTTAAGGCTGGATTGATATTATATTGTGTTAGAGGGTATAGGCATGTATTTTGTTATCTTGAAACTCGCATCTATCAAGAATTTTGGTATTGGTTACACCTTTTCACAAACCCTGGAGTTAGATTGGTGGATTGGTATTGTACTGTTTTAAAGACTATAGACAGTCATTTTGTTTAACTGAATCACATATATTTCAAGGAATTTGGTGGTGGTTACACCTTTTCATAAACTCTGGGGTTTGACCTGTAACATTCTTTGCTAGGCTCCCTTAGAATTTCCTTACAGTTGCAGTTACTCTGTAATTAGAACAAAATAACAAAAAATGCATAAAAAATGATACATACCTACATACACATACATAGAGGGGCTGTGGGCCAGCCCTATTCTGTCATTGGCTGATAGAGTATCATACACGCTCTGCTTCCGCCCATTACAGCACACGACATGGGGAACTGGATCAGCCTACTTCAGTTGTTTGTCTGTCGCCTTGTGAGTGACAACATTTTTCTGATCATGTGCACATCCACGTAAAAATGAGTGTGCTTCAATGCCAAGGCCGAACATTTTTAGTTTTCAATAGCTCCATTTTATAGGTCCACTCTCACTTCTTTCTTTCTCTCTCCTTTTGGGTCTGGGTTTTTGCCTTACAGTTATCAAACTGACCTACTGCTTACTTTTGGGTGCACCATTTTCAACAATTAACTTTCTTCGCGCAGCCTCTTTCAGCCATTTGATTACAACCTTGTCAATCATATCTTGGCTCCGCCCACTGGAGTATGTACCCTTCTGCCTCCACCTCAATTGTTTGCATTGAAATTCTTGAGGGACTACTTTGCAACTATATACTTCTCTCCACTCAAGAGTTTGCATTGAAATTCATGACGGACAACTTTGCAATGAAAGCTTCAGGTTGTGCAGAATGCAGCTGCACGAGTCCTATGCCATGTTCCGCGGAGCGTCTCCATTTCCCAGTCGCTCTTATACCTCCATTGGCTCAGGATCGCTAGCAGAATCAAGTTTAAGGCCCCCTGCTATATATTTAAGATTAAACAGGGTACTGCCCCTGTATATCTACAGGAACTTATTCATGCTTATCACCCAACTCGTTCTCTTAGATCCTCCTGTAAAGGTGATTTTGTAATTCCTAGATTTAAGCTGGTGAAAATGGGCAGTCGCTCGTTTTCCCACCTAGGCCCTAAGATTTGGAATACCCTGCCCACTGCTCTGAAAACTGAAACTACCTATCTCAGCTTTCGTAAAGGAATCAAGACATGGCTCTTTCGGCAATGATTTGTGTTTGTTCTCTTTTCCGTCTTTTAATCTGTCCCTTGGCGCCGGGAAATCCTCTGTGGGTAGCTGTGCGCCTTAAAAGTTAAATAAATAAATAAATATCCCTGTCTGCTCGAGTTGTTTCCCTCCTGTGTGTCTTCCTGTTCCTATTGTGTATCCCCCCCCAGTTTACACCAACTCCTACCTCTTTTCCCTGTGCTGTCCTCATTCCCCTGTGTGCTACCATCTTATATCTCCCTTCTCCCTATCCCTCCCTCCTCTGTGCTCTTGCGCTCATGTCTGGACGACTACTCGTTATCCAGTCTTCCTCTGTGGGATGTACTGGTGAATGTCTCTGGAAGCCACAATGTCACCACACGCTGGAATATGTGGTAAGCAGGTGCATGTGAGAAGCTGCCATCTTCTCAGGAGGAAAAAAGCCAGAGGTATAAAAAAAAACATCTGTGCTGGACAAGGACTTAAAAGGTTTGAAGAAAACCTAGAATCTGATAGTGAAATCTCACAGGAGTAAGAAGTCAGGAACAGCAAGTGAAAGGGAAAACTGAGACAAGTAAAGGAACACAACTTTGCTGTGACACACCCTCCAAACAGACAGAAGCCTCTCTATAGTAAAAGAACAGAAAAGGAAATTACCTCATACATCACAGGACAAGTAACACAGAGGATTAGGAAAGCCACAAAGAAATCAAGGATGAAACAGCCATGATGGACGAGGCAAAGAAACAGGGACAAAAACCTGGACTGGACAAGTTGCAGAGTAACATCAAAAGGCAGCTGCAAACCCTCGGGCAGGTGATTGCCATTTTGGAGCTGGATGAGGAAGGAGCAGCAGCCAGGAATCCAGGGGAACGAGGGAAGGCAGTCCCAAGTAAATTAAACTCACAGCCTGCATCTGCAAGTTTCATGTGGAGTTTTCTGAGACTCGGGAACCACGGATCGACACAAGACACTGTGGTTCTTAATTGCCCAGGTAGCTGAGATGCCGCAGTTGCAAAAGTACACCCTCTTTCTCAGGTTGCTTGTCAGGAAAGACCAGAAAAAATGTTGAAACTACAAATGACCTAAGACTGCTCTTTAGCACGATAAACCTTCCAGTAAATGAAGAATTGTAATTTTCCTCTGAAATTTTGAGAATTACAGATCTCACAAACGTTTTACTCTGGTTCTGCATCTACCATAACAGGAGGGGGGGATAACTCAGAGGAAAAGCATCAGACACAAAGGGCTTCCTCTTGGAGACATGAAAACTAGGGGGAACCTTCCAAGAACTACAAAAATGGAGCCTAAAGGCAACAGGATTAATTTGTTTGCTCATTATAAATGGACCAAAAAAATTGAGGACCAACGTGGACTGGCAATTTTTGGGTGGGCAAGAATCTAGATGACACCAGACTTTCTCTGCTGCCTTAAAGTTTGGGATCATTCGTCCTAATCTTTTGGTTCTGGGCTTCATAGCAGTTTTAGAATCTTGTAAATTCCAGGAAAACACTTTTCTGTTAAAGTCAAGCATCTCTGGGAAATCAGCAGCATCAACCAAAAGAAAAGATGACAACAGAAAACATGGAAAGGAACAAGAATGGAAATGCTGGATACACCAGAATGGAGAAACCTGGGTTGGAGAGTGAATAGAGTTGTTATAGAAGAACTCTGCTAAGGGTAAGAATGTTGCTTTGCTGTTTTGAGAGACATTGCAGATACACCTAAGAAACTGTTCAAGACTCTGGTTCACCCCCGCACTCTGTCTAGTAGATTGTGGATGGTAACTTGAAGACAGAGCTTGATGGATACTCAGGGTAGAGCAAATAAAGTGCCATATCCTAGAAATGTACGGAGAGACCCTATCTGAGATTATAATGGTGGGATCCTATGCAGGTGAAATATATCAGCCAGAAATGTCCTTGTCATCATGCTGGCAGATGAAAGCCTCTGGAACAAAGATAAATGAGCCATTGTAGAAAAGAGGTCCACTGTGAAAATGATTGCTGATTTCCTGCCAAAGGGGGTCAGTACGCAATAAAGTTGGTGGAAATGGTGTACCATGGCTAAGGAGGGATAGGCAAAGTATGGAGAAAGCTAAAAGGCTTATCATGGACTACCTTGGATTTAGCACAAACAGGACAGGATAGAACATACACCCTTGCAAACAGTAGGTTCAGGTTCAAAAACCAGTTTATTTAGACAATTGTCCATAAAACATTCTAAAAAAAATACATATTAATTAAAACCTTTAAATGAACCCCCCTCCTCACCACCCCATCCCCATTATATTTCATTTTTTTTAATTCTGTTTAACAGATCGCAGGAACCGAGCAATCCCAACTGCCACATCTAAATATTGCATCTCAGACAGTAACTCCACCGCCTTGTTCCTATGAAGAGCATCATATTTAAAAAACAGAGGTCTTAAAAACCTAATCCCATTTGCCAGATAAAAAGCGCAGTCCATTAGAATATGCGTAATAGTGCATTTGGCTTTCAGAGGGCAGGGACAAAGACCACTATTATTTTGCACCCCTGTCTTATATGGGTAGGATGAATAAATTGGATTACATCCCACCCGAACCCTTAGGATTTCTTTTCTCAAACCTGGATCTGGTAACTGTGATAAGTAAGGGAAAACACCATCCTGGCCAAGTGAAGCTAACATGAAGCTAATAGATGATTTCTTCTTTAGATATAATAAATCACATTTTTGTGATGCCATAGCAGCAGATTCTCTCAATTTTCGTTTCCCAAGAAAGGTGAGCCAAGATGTGACTGTACCATTATTTAAATGGCAATTCTTCATTGCGGTCATTCTGGTTCTAACGGCGTTTGTCCACAACCTTTCGCTGCTTTAGCTCTCTGCCCAGCACAATCGGGATACTTTAGCCACTTTATCATTCTCCAACAGGGTGTTGAAGTATATTAGAGCCCGGGAGGCAGCCGCCATGTTCCAAGATACCAGACTGAACTCTCTCCTTATAGCCTGGACCATGGTACCTTGTGGGAGTGATAGAAGTCATTTAAGTACTGCCCCTTCCAGTCTGCCCCATTCATAAGTTGAATCAAGAGAGAATATCTCTCCTCCATACAGGCCTATTGGTGGAATCTTCCCTTCATAGGCCTTTAATAACTGTATATGGGAATGGCCCCCAAATCTACCATTAAATCCAGATAAACATCTTGCCTGCAAAAGGGCCTTCTGCCTAGTGGCATCCCAATGTGCGACCCAATTCAGATTTGTCCTAAAAGTTAAACCCAGGTAGTTATACTGATCCACTTGTTCCACCACCTGAGAATCAAGATACCAGGAAAAACTCTGCACTTTTTTCCCCAAAAATCATAATTTTCGTCTTTTCCAGATTAATACAAAGCTTGTTTTACTTACTATAAGAGGCCAATGCGTTGATTTTCCTCTGCAGACCAATTGGAGTGTAGTCCATTAATACCAAATCATCTGCATAGAGCAGGCAAGCAATATACTGATCCCCAATTTTAGGGGAAAAAGACTTTGATTGGGAAATAGCTGTTGGGAGGTCGGCCAAAAATAGACTAAAAAGTAGGGGTGCTAAAACGCACCCCTGACGCAGGCCATTGTCGATAGAGATTCTTTGGGACAACCGTCCTGTCTTGTCTAACTCCACCTGAGCCCAATTTCCAGAGTGCAGGGATTGAAGGGCCCCAAGAAGATGTAGTGGTAATTCCCAAGCTGCAGGTTTTCCCTATAAAATATCCCTGTCAACAGAATCAAAGGCTGTCCGGAAATCTACAAAACAACTGCACAGTCTTTGATTTTCCTCCACTGCCTTTCGAGTAATAGCCCAAAAAGCAAATCAGTGGTCTATGGTTGAATGGCCCTCCCGGAAGCCCCCCTGTTCTAAAGGAATTCTCTTAGTTTCAAAGGCCCATTCTTCAAGTTTGGCTAAAATAATCTTGGAGAATATCTTTAATGAAATGTCCAAGAGGCTTATAAGCCTGTAATGCATTGGGTCTGTACCGCTCCCTTTTTTTAAAATCGGTTTCACAATAGACCCCTTCCAGGTAAAGGGGTAAAGGCCAGACCCTGCAACCCAACTGAACAGAGTAGAGTACATTTTAGCCCACCAAACACTATTTGTTGTAATTATTACTGCCGGGACATTGTCAGGACCGGCGGCACAAGGGAGTTTTATTCTCTCAATAACTGCCTTAACTTACTTCAATGAGAACCAGTTGGCTGGGAGGGTTTGCCCATAGATGTGCTGAGGGCCATCTAAGCCTAAGGGTCCCCTGTATAACTCCGTCAGATGAGTTACCCACTGTGCTTCCGGTATCATACAGGTCAGAAACCCCCTACTTTTGCCATTAAACTCTTTGACCTTTGTCCAGAACTTTTGCTGATCATCTAATAGTATAATCTTCTGCATCTCCTCCCACTTCCTATGATAAAAAGCTATCTTTTTCGACTGCACAAGGGTTTATATTGGCGTTTAAATTTAACCAGCTCTTGGGTGGCTAAAGGAATGAAACGATACAGAGCACTCCTTGCTTTCTGTCTCACCAGTCGTTTCAACTTTTGTCAGTCCTGATCGAACCAGTCCGGGACACCCTTTGTGCGGGATTTTGTATGTCCACCTTTCCACTTATTTTCACTAAAATGCAGCCCAAAACTCGTTGCACAATATTATTATACCACACAGTAACATCATCAGCATGAGTAGGGAGGATAGGAACCGTCTCCTCTAACTGGAGAGTTGCTAATTGTTGAATATGCATAGTGTCTAAACGTGTTGTGAGCCTGCGCGGATAGGACATCTATAAGGGAAACACTCTCTCAGGGGATACTGGCTCACACAAATCAAGAACTGCTATGGTTGCCCAGTGGTCACTGCCCTCATATTTTGCCACCTCAAAGCTCTTAAAGAGGCCAAAATTCCAAAGGGACTTGAATATATAATCAATAGGGCCCAAAGAGTGGCCCTGCCGAGATGTGGCTATAGCTGGTGAATCCTTTTTAAAACATCCCTTTAAGTAAATCAGACCATAACTTGCCAGTCTTTCACTCAGCACTTTGGCCTCTTTTTTGATGGTACCTGCTGGAAACTGTGCTAAGGGAATGTTGTAGGAATCCAACACTTCATCCAAGTGTTGATCTAGCTGTACAGGGAATAATCGAGCATTTACATCCCCCGCCATTATTATCACTGCTTCCGGGTATTTTGCCATCAAATGCTGGAAAGGGGATTCAAATGATTCCAGCCAGTGATTCATTTGGTGATGATCTTCTTTATGAATATATATATTTATAAGTAAAAAATAACTGGGGACATGTTTACCCACAACCATTTCCACAACAGATAACTGCAGACCACTTGAAACATTTATGACCTCCAATGGCCTCTTAATCACCTTGGTCGATATTAATGTTAGTAGACCTGCAGATGCTCTCCCCGTACCCCGGGAATGACCTTTGCTATTCAGGGTCATGAAGCCTTCGACTGACTGGTCCTCTCTTAGCCAAGACTCCTGAAGGAATACCAGATGAAAGGGTTTCAAACTTTCTTCCAGTTCGCTGCTGTTCCTCAAGCGTTCAAACCCATGGATATTCCAACTTAGGATTCTTAGATTTTGAGAGGACTCCTCATTCTAGAGTGGAGTGGGCCTTATATTCCAATCTCCTTCCTCCGGCAGGTGTTGCAGTGGGGAAAACCTATTTCTTTGAGGCCATGCTAATTGTCTAAATTGTGAGAATGGCCTATCGTTTACTATAACCATTCTCAAGTCAGTGGCTGGATGGCTACTTTGTTGTGTAGCTTCGGGCCATTGGGACGGAATATATGAGAGGGATCGTTCCCATTGAGTTGCAAATCCCGGGTTGTGAAAGTGCAATGTTCAAGGTAGCTAATACACCTAACTTCACCCTGTCGGGGCTATTGATTTATCGGCCACCGGGGAGTGAAGTAGCCTTTAGAGCAGCGCTACCTGACGCCATTAGTGAACTGGCGACAGGGTGCTCCAATTTCTCCATCATTGGAGACTTAAACTTGCACTTTGACAACTTGACCAGCCCTTCGGTGTCCAGTTTTGTGGCAGATCTTGAGGCGCTCCAGCTGATTCAGCTGGTGGCACAGCCCACCCACTCAGGGGGTCACACCCTTGATCCGTTTTTTTCCAATCTTACGGAAGCCTGCATTACCAGCTACACACCTCTAGCATGGACCGATCACTATCTGATACAGATCCAGTGCCCTTCTCTGGCTATTCAACCTAAGCCAGTGGTGTGTTCGATTCCAAGACGACGCTGGAATAAACTTAAGCTGGATGATTTTTTCCATCTCCTATCGGCTGACCCATTTGTCATCACGGGGTCGCCTGATCAGGCTTATGACAGGTTCTGTAATTGGGTATCTAGGGCGTTGGACACTCTTATTCCCTTGGTCAGCTGCAAAACTGGGACCGGTAAAGCCAGCCCCTGGTATGACGACTCACTGCGTCCTCTGAAGGTGTCCTGTAGGCGCGCAGAGCGGGCATGGCGTAAAGCCTATAACAGCACGAAGAAAGTTCTCTACCTGTCTACTGTCAAAGTGTATCATCGGGCGGTATGTAGAACTCGTGCCGCATTTTATGCTGCACAATTCAGGACTAGTTTGAACCCATCTAAGGCTATTTTTAAGGTACTACAAGACCTTACTGCCAAAAAGGTAACAACAACGCACCAGAGCTCCGTCGAGCACTGTGAAAAATTGGCAGAGTTTTTTTGGGAAAAGGTGAATGCTATCTATCGGGCCTTTCCTTTGGCCACGCCCTCGGCTAATCCATCTGTTAAGCCTTTATCATCTGAGGGACTGCATTCCTTTCCTATTTTAACATCTGATAGCCTAGATACACTGGCCCGCAAAGTGAAGTCTGGGTCCCCAGAGGATCCACTTTGCCCAGATGTGTTCAAGGACCTAGCGGTACATGATATCTCGCCGCTATGCTCCTTGATCAATTCGTCTTTAACATCGGGCGAGGTCCCACTGAAGTGGAAGCAAGCCATGGTTCGGCCTATCCTTAAAAAACCCAGCCTGGACGGCAGCAAGCCGGAGAGCTACCGGCCGATTTCACTCTTGCCGTGGCCAGCTAAGGTTATGGAGGCACACGTAAATGCAGTCCTCTCGGAACATCTCCGCCATGCAGATATCCTCGACGCGACGCAGAATGGGTTTAGGGCTGGTCATAGCACGGAGACGGCTCTGCTTTATATGGTGGAGCACCTTCGCTCCGTGCTTGACGCGGGACAAACGGCAGCGCTTGTGCTATTAGATCTGAGCGCTGCCTTTGACACCGTCTCGCACCCGATCCTTCTGCTGCGCCTAGAGGAGGCTGGTGTGACCGGCATCACTCTCCAGTGGTTCCGGTCGTTTTTAGCCAACCGGGCCTTTAGCGTGACCGTCCCACCTTATCAGTCCAAACTCCATCCGTTGAACCTGGGGGTTCCCCAAGGCTCCTCGCTGAGTCCTACGTTGTTCAATCTGTACGTAAGGCCGCTAGCTGAGGTTGTCAGGCAATGGGGTATGACGATGGTGTCATATGCCGATGACACCCAGCTAGCGGTTACGATCAGCGGGGATGCCGAAGTTGATGCCCCCAGGTTTCAACAAGGACTGCGGGCGGTCGCCAGCTGGATGACGTCCAACTGTCTCCAGCTGAACGCTAGTAAGACCGAGGTCATGGTTTTTGGCAGACAGCCGGATCTTTGGGGAGAGAGATGGTGGCCGGGGGATTTGGGTCCTGCTCCTATCCCAGTCGCCGAGCTTAAGAACCTTGGGGTCTGGCTGGACCCTTCCCTTACGTTTGTGTGTCACACCAAACGCACGGCGGCCTGCTGCTTTGGCATCCTGCGCGGGCTCCGTCCAGTGCTTAAATTCTTCGATGCCCCTACCAGGCAACTCATGATCCAAGCCACAGTCATCTCAAGGCTGGATTATGCGAGCTCCTTACTGGTTGGTCTGAATCAGGCGGAGATTGGGCGCCTACAACGGATTCAGAACGCCGCTGCAAGAGCGGTGGTAGGCCTCCCAAGATTCTGCCCTACCTCCAATACCCTGCGGTCATTGCATTGGCTCCCGGTGGCCCAGCGGATCCAGTTTAAGGTCCTCTGTGTCGCCTATAAAATTCTGAAGGGGTCCCCAGCAACGATCCTTATGGCCCTTCTCGCCCACTACACCCCAGCTCGACTCTTAAGATCTGCAGACCTAGAACTAGCTGTCGTGCCGCGCTTCAAGCGGAGTCGAGCTGGAGGACGCTCGTTTCGAGTGCGTGCGGCGGTCCTGTGGAACTCCCTGCCCCCGGCGATTCGCGCTATGAGGGATCTGTTTTCTTTTCGCCGTGCGGTGAAAACCTTTTTATTCCCGTAGTTTTTAGGTTTCGCTGGAGGGCGGAGCTCTTAGCTCCGCCTCCAGAGAAATCTCTTGATTCCAGTAAGGAAAATGGAAAACGCCCCCCTGTCCCATTGGCTAGCTCCATAAATGGAGGCTAGCCATTGGAACAGACATCTGTCCGTCAAGCCCGGACCAGATTCGGGGGCGTTCCCGAGAATTTTTCCCAGGGCGGAGTTACGTAGTCTGTCCATTCCCGCCCCCTCCGTGTGCCTCTCCCGCCCCCTCCCGTCGTCCGTGTCCTCTCCCGCCCCCTCCCGCCGTCCGTGTCCTCTCCCGCCCCCTCCCGCCGTCCGTGTCCACTCCCGCCCCCTCCCGCCCCCTCCCGCCGTCCGTGTCCACTCCCGCCCCCTCCCGCCCCCTCCCGCCGTCCGTGTCCACTCCCGCCCCCTCCCGCCGTCCATGGATTTACACAGTTCTACCTATGCTCTTTCTTTGTCTCGGTAGCCTTTTGAAATGTAGTTGTATTAACATTAAAGGTACATTCTTAGTGGGCATTATGCAAAATTGAGTGAAACATGACATGGGTAATCCTTACATCGGTTTAGTAATATAACTGCAAATGTTCTTCTTCAAATGGCTGTGAAAGGTTACATTCTTTACATATGCTCTAGTGTTTTGTTATCATTCATGGGGGCTGCTGTTATGAGAAAGCAAGGAGGAGACGTGCATGGATTCCACGTTTCTAATACGTCAAGCTCTTTAATAGGCGGAACCAAATCAGGGAGCATCCAAGATGGCCACTGTGTTTACACGACCAGACACTATACCCTTTTGAATACATTTCCTGCAAACAATGAAGGGGGGGGGGTCAGAGCCGCGACTAGACTCTATGGTTAAGGAGACGCTCTGGCTTCACTGGTTTTCCTCAGAGCTCACTCGTCAAACCTCGTTGGTTGTGTGGTGGAGTTCCTTCTTCGACGGAAGTGACGTCGGCGAGGAAACGGCCTCCGGTGACATTTTTCGGAGCAGTTTTTCGGAAGGGAACCGGTGCGTGGGGAGTCATGAGCTGAGGCCTGTCGGTGGCAGAGACCAATGCTCCATGTGGCGCCTCAGGTGAGAGGGGGCTGGGCCACGTCGTCCGAAGAGGCAACTGAAGGGCAGGCTCTGGGCGGCCCGGGTGCTCAACACTCCGGCCCCAACCAGTTTCGGAATCCCATTTTAGAAGTAGGTGGGATAATGCCGTTGTGGGATGTGGAGCAGGAAACCTTGTTTAAATGAGCCAATGCTTAGCAGTATTTCAAACATCATGGTTTTGAGTCCATTCATAGCGGTCGATTCTTCCTCCGCCAGTGTAGTGTACTAGATGAACCAGGCATCCAAAAATAACCAGCGCCAAATTGTAGCTGACCAAAAAATGTGTGCTACTCCACTAATGCTATAGGTGTATCGTCACTAGCCTGATCTCGTCGCTTAACTTCATGCTGGATGCCTCAGGCCATTTTGTTTGCTTGTCTGTTTAGACGGGTCGATTTATTTATCTTTGTTCACGGCGGCAATCGTAAGGGTGCACTGAAAAAGTTATTTGATCTGCTCGGTGTTTTGTTTAATCCAGTATTTAATGCATCTTGTCTTTGGATGCGATATGTAGATGGACGAAATGTATGCACTTGTATAGTGCTTCGTCCACAGGCAGAGGAGTACTGTATTAGGATAACAGGCGAAGGCGAATGAGTGATTGGAGGAGCGTTGCTGCTGCAGTCACTCACCGTGGGGGTGTGATGCAGTAAGGGCTGCCATACCCCACGACAAACTGGATAGCCTGACGTTGGCATGAGTATGCTTGTCTGTATTTAGGCTGAGCCGGAAAGGTGGTGTCTATTGATCAAGAGACAGACAGCAGATGCGTTTAATGCAATGCAAGAATGTTGGGAATATGCAAGAATGTTGGGAATATTGTCGGAGAAGAAGCGGCTTTGGAACTGTAGAACCAAGTTCGAGTCCCTGTGACATTCAACATCCTGTGATGGTAGAGCACAATTTCCTCTGTAAGATAGATATATTAATGGGACTTTGACATCGAGACGGTGGAGTGGCCGATATAGGGGCATTCCCCTTTAAAGTGAATTGACCCCGTGAAATAAAACATGCACGTGGGCTCCTTGATACTCCAACCCTGTGGTTACTTTGCTTCCGCTGACCTTCATCCCCGTCTGTCCGTCGTGTTTTGCATGCGGCACTTAATTATTGCTGCAACTGTGTAATGATGCGATTACGCCGTATTGATCCAAAAAGGTTTAATGCAGTATAATGAAGGGACAGGCGAAAGCCTGGCGGCACAGCTTCCACTCCAGGACGCAAAACATTTTAACTAAGATACACAACAAACTGTGAGGGTGTGCTCCTTTAAAGTGAGGTACACACAGGCACTTCTGCTTTTTGCACACACGTGCATTTACAGCTTGGGTAGGCCCTCGTTGTCTGCACCTATGCATCTCGAGCAGTGAAGCACGCATTGGAGCACAGATGGCGGCAATATACTGATATGCAGTATGCTGCTGCTGTCATATTTGGTGTTTGCAGACTCAATCATACCCGGGGTGGTGGTTGGGAGGGGGCATGGGGGGCTAACAGGGCTATGACCCAAGTCCCCGTTATGCCAATACATACACCAACAAGCATTTACAATGCAACGGTTTCGCCTTTGGAAAAGTTTGAGCTATTGGCATTGTAAATGACAACATTTGTATTTGTGTTGGTTTTGAAAACAGATAAATAAATGGCATTGTCCTTTACATTGCCAATCGCTCTAACTTTTCCAAAGGCGAAACCGTTGCATTGTAAATGCTTGTTCTATATTGGTTGCTTATTGTTTAGTTGTGTTGTGCAGCTACCTTGTCGGGCGCCAGGACGCTCCTTCGCTGGAGCATCTGTGCGCCAAATAAAAACGCATAACATAACATAACATAACATAACCCACTATGCATGTTTAAAATGGCGGGAGGGAATGAACCTTGCTGAGGTACTAATAATTGAGGGCTCTTTTTTACCGGACATAGGGTCTGTAGACCTACTTTTGCTAGGTCTTTGTCTGCCTTAAGTACCAGGTCAGCAATACAAGGAGATATAAAAGAAACTCTGGAAACTTCTCTATTTTGATCGCCCAATTGAAACCCCACAGACTCTAAGTCCAATGAGGTTATCCCTGAGAGAGAAGGGATTTGTTGGAACATCTGAAGACTTTTAGAGAGATTCAGGGGTCGAAGTTTCTTTGCTTTTTTCCCTCGACGAATAATATCGAGCAGAAGTTCTGTACTTCCTAATTGCAACCTGATAGAGGATTCCTGAGCTGGGGGGTGTTCTAAGGGCAATTTAATTAAGGGCGGAGGCTCAACCATCTTATTAAAAGCTACCTTTATATCCCTATTAGAGATGGTAGAGCAGACTGCAGAGGAGATAGAAGACAAGTTAGGACACATTTTAGGACAGGGTTTCACATTAAGTTTTACGCTTTTATGTACCTTTTTATGTACCTTTTTGCATGGAAGCAAATTTACAGTACTACATTACTACCACATTGGGGTCTGGGATGTTGGACTTGGCAGAAATACCATTACTATTTTCCCTTTCTTTATGCTTGCGTTTCTTCTTGCATACACGTGGGACACACCACCCAGGCAATCCATATCAGGTCCTAACCCCCATTGTACGATACGACCTTACGGTAAATTTTGAGGGCATAAAACCATGCTGCCTTTTCCTCACAAGCATAGGGTATTTAGAGACATAAAAGGCTTATCATGGACTGCCTTGGATTTTGCACAAACAGGACAGGATAGAACATACACCCTTGCAAACAGAAGGCCACCAGAAGGAACATAGAACTTGTTCTTACGTTGGCTTTACCCCGCAATGACCTGCTGACTGGGATGGAGTTTATGTCATATACACCAAACAAGTAGGTTCGTCCTGGTAAAGATTTAACATTCAGTCCATTTTTTTAATTTATTTATTTTATTGACATGTAACAAATAAAGCAATTCATGAATATACTGTCCATAGTGCATTTCCAGTAGTACTTATGCAGACATAAATACACAACACAGTAATGTAACTCTTCAGCGTACAGTTTCAGTTGGGCCTACAGTAGGCTTGATCCGACTCTTTTACCCCAATCCAGGGCTACCCTCCTCTTTGCTAACAGCTGGGCCACAGACACAAATGTATGGTTCACCAACCCCAGCAGACACACTCACACTCTTGGACAGAGGTGTTCAAACTGTAGGACGTGCCCCCCTGGTGGTCTGTGGATGGTTTCCAAAAGGGGCGCAAATGCCTCTGGAATTTCATGTACATGCAAATGGCCTGGAATGGTGGCCTTATTCATTTGCTACATTTCTTGTCTGTCTTCATTTACACGCAGCCCGGAGTGCTGTGAAGGGAGGTTATTGAGTGTCAAGAAGTTGGCTAAAACAAAAGAACTTAATATTCTGAATATTTTGTGTTTTCGCTGTCAGCTAACTGCATATAAAATAATGATCAAACCGTTTCATTGAAAAATAAAATAAAGTTAAACTAACCCTTAGTACATGTACTCTTTTTATGTTGTGAAACTTTAATTGGCACATACCATCACCGCAGATGTCTGTGAGTCTGAAACCCGAGCAACACATGATTGAACCCTAGATAACACATTGGGGAATAGTGACTTTTGTAATAATAGTGCTGTGAGGTCCCAGCATGTGACACAAAGCACTGTGAATATGTACGTTATTATTTTAACCTTGCATTACACACAGTCTAACATAGGCTGCTGCAAAATGATGCAGTGTTTGAAATAAAAACACATTCCTACAAAATATAGCTTTTAGTATTAAGTGATCAGACTGTACCTAATGTAAGCATTTTTATAAGTAGTAGATAACACCCCTACATTACCTCTAAAAAAACATCTTTGTCACTGTGACGCATTAAGCAGGGCCACTGGAATTATGTGGCAAGAGAGGACCAAATTATGCAACGCGGTCGATTCAATTATGCAAGAAGAAAGGGTAAATTATGCAGCATGATCTGATGCATTATGTGGTTAGCTTTATTTAATTTATTTTTCATTTTTAGTCATGGTAACACTATCAGGTGAAATACTGTACCTCATTAGTACCAATGTAACACCAAAATAAATCAATAAGCAACTGCAAGATGACCAATCAACCTTTATGAAGGGCCTTATACTGCTCTCGAACACGTCACCAGCCACGTTTGCAATAAAATAAAATAAAAATGTTAAAATCTGCAGATGATGGCTTATGTAGCAAATGCGGTAAATCCATAACAATGCAGAAAACGCTTCTGCCTCAGAAACTCATAATTCCAGTGGCCCTGACTTTAAATGAGTAATCAATAAATCCTGGTAAAAGGATGTAGTGTAAGGGCCATAGTGGCTGACCTTGAAGCTGGGTAACAAGGTTCGAGTCTTGACTGGAGGCTCAAGCAACCTGAGATTCTGGGGAAATCAATTAAACTACCTGCACCTGAAAAATAATTAACGTGTCCAACTGTAATGCAACTGGTGCTCATGTGAAGTGCTCTGATACCTTCGGATCAAGTACGCGCGATATAAAAATGTAACAAAAAAAGCCTTGTTTCATCTTTAACTGTTTGCACTACCACCCCACCCTTGCTTTCAAGCAGAAGCTCCTAAAAGTCAGCACTAACCATCCAGGGGCAGTTGTTTTTGTACGTCATCAGGGTTCCATTCAGATGCAGAGCTCTGGTCCTCTTGACCCCTAGGGCCCCAGAGTAATGGTCCAGAAGAAAGAGGAAAAGAGTGAGATTCATAAATATAGTCAACGAGATGGCCTAGAAGAGAAAGCACTGTGTGGGGGCTTCATTTTTATGGTCACAAATGGCCAGAGCCCTCTTTCTCAGAGAGATACCTCAAGGAAGGGGACAATATAAGGGAGTCTTTTTTTATACATATATAAAAAAGGACCATCCATTAGTGCAGCAGGTAATGCTGTCAGGTGTGTAAGTGGCCACTGCTGCTCAAATATGGCCGTCTTACCATGAAGTGGAGTGGGTGCCCATTTTCCTTGCTAGCTTTAGAGCCCAGGTTACCCGTGTTGCTTTTTAACATAAAGGGCCAGAAAGAATTACTGGTAAAGCAGGTACAGTGCCACCAGGAATCAGAGGTATGAGAAGCCAGCTAAACTTTCATTATGGCTGTTCACTATCCTTTCTTCTTAGCATTAGGGCCCATTGGACACTTGCCAGTGTTGATTGGGGCCTCCGAGTAATAGCCCACGGGAGGAGAGAAATGAAAGCTGCCACAAGGAGATGATGGACAGAGCGCTGAAACTTTTTAGACACTCACCCCCAGTCACAGATCTGGGTTGAATCCATCATCATTGTTTAGCTCACTTCGCCACCTCAGTTCAGACCCAGCTATATGCAAATCAGTCTTGACCCTGTGCCTCATGGGAACAGTAAAGACTGAACTGCCAAGCCATGTCTTCCCTAAACTGTAATCAAGCATCCTGGGACCGGTTTCTGGGTAACACTCTTCATCATCCAGGCTAGCTTGAAGCCAGTGGCAAAGTGAAACAGACCCACATCTGGGCATAACCTGCCAACTAAGGGCGAACTAAGCAACCACAAGAAGATGATGGACTGAGCGCTGAAACTTTTCATTTTCATTTTCATTTCATTATCTTTATTTCGACTGCTTTAGCCATAAAAGATACATACATAAAACACAACATATCATTTTACACATAAGTCACATGAAACAATTAAAACTTTTTTTTTATATCCATGAATTACAAAATTCATAAAAACCATCTTCAACGACAATACATACATGGATACATATGCACAAGGCTTCGTCACAGTTAACATCTTTAAAAAAGAGAATTCTAACAAAGTTTAACTGCTCAGAATGATTGGCCAATCTTCTTTCGTGCAAAGTAAACTGAATAGAGAAATCTACTAATGCTAAAAACAATGAATTGTGAGGTGTTGGTTTTGACAATTCTATATGCCAAAGAACAAGATCTTATTCCTAGGATGTTACACAGGGGTTTGATCCATCTTTTTCTTGATTTGGTGTAAGCTTGGCAAAAAAACAATATATGGACCTCATCCTCCGTATGAAGGCCTGGGCACATTAAACACTTTCCCTGTGTAAGGTCTACCCCATCCAGATTTCTCTTAGACCAACGTTCGACATTAGAATTTGTCATGAGGTTCCCGTACCTGAACTTCAGAAATAGAGACTTCGCAAGGGGAGGCTCTATCTCATCTAGGAATACCTCGAAAAAAGGTTCATCTTTGAAACCTAAGAAATTTTTTGTAAGGGAACCGATGCTGTTACCATTTGCTAACCGATTAGTGATGAAAGACCAAAAGGCTTGTTTCACCATAGATTTTGCATAAAAAGGTAGCCTTTCAGGACACTCCCAAAACTGAGATAGACCCAGGATAAAAAAACATTTTTTAATATGATTGAGCCATACAACAGAGTGTAGAGAATCAAGACACAATATCTCCTGAAGGCCTTTCCTATAATCAATCAATTCAGGGGTAGACCACAATCTTACCCAAAACATCAATGGTCTTAAAATTGTGTAATTATCAGTTCTTTTAAGATTCAAGTCCATTTGAAGGGGGATCAGAGGTGTACTGGTGGGGACCTTTACAATTGATCTCATGAATTTGTTGTCTAGGCCATAAAAACTGTCCCTTGCCCACGGCCCCCATATCTCAGCCCCATAAAGGGCAGCAGACTGAGTTTTGAATTTGAAAAGCTCAAGCGCAGGGGTCACACTTTTACTTGAGCTAGTATTGAGTTTGCTAATAATTGGTTTAACATTATGGGCATAAGACACCTTACTTTTCTCAATTTGGTGCTTCCAAGTTAAGTTTGAATCTAGCACCACCCCCAGATAAGAACATTTGTCCACTACTTCTAGGGCTTGGCCATCCAGACTTAAGGTCCCCCTGTCCGGCCTGCAGGGATTTAATGCCATGCACTTGGTTTTATTAACATTTATCTCTAAACCTTTCTTCACACAGTATATACTAAAGGAGTTCAAGAGTGCCTGGAGACCTTTCTTGGTTTGGGATATAAGGATGGTATCATCCGCGAAAAGTAACGCAGGCACCCTTTCCCCAATAAGTTTTGGTGAATCACTAGTAGAACTGTTCAAATGATCAGGGATATCGTTGACAAATAATGAAAATAAAGTAGGGGCCAAAACGCATCCTTGACGTACACCACGCTCTATGGGGATGTTACGTGTCAATTCCCCTTTTGGACCCCACCTGATATTAGCGTGATTCCTAGCATGCAGCTCAACTATTTGAGCCAGAAGACAGCCAGGTAATCCAGCTTCACTTAGTGACCTCCAAAGCAGATTACGGGGCACAAGGTCAAATGCCGCTCTCAGATCTACAAAGGCGACATACAGGTGACCCTTCCTAATGAGTACATACTTCCAGTATATACAACAGAATCTAAAGACCTGGTCTATAGTGCTGACCTTGCCCCTAAACCCGGCCTGAAGTTTAGTGAGTATTGCTTTTTCCTCAAGCCAATCATTTATCCGAAATAGTAGATGCTTAGAGTAAAGTTTTTGCAAGATGTCCATCAAGCTAATCGGTCGATAGTTTGATGGAACAAACCTGCTGCCCTTTTTAAATATCAGGACAACTTCTGCAGCACGCCAACTATCTGGAAAGTGACATTTGCTAGATAAAGCATTAAACAAGTGGTTTATGTATGGGGCCCAGACTTCTACCTTGTGCTTGTACAAGTCACCTGGTATTTTATCGGGACCAGGGGCTTTACTGCTTTTCAATTCGGCGATTGCCCTTTCTGTTTCGCCAACTGAAAAGTTTAAACACTCAATCGGTGGTGGGGACCAGGGAGTGTCATCTGATCCACTGTCATATTGTTTGTAAAGAGATGTAAAGTGCGTCACCCAAGTCATTTCGTCTAGAAAGACATCCTTCACAACTCTACCTGCATTGGACCCATTGGCTACCAGCCTCCAAAACCCAACATTATCCTTCAATTTAGCTGCGGCCAACATGTCCGCCCAGTTTGACTCCTCCCATGTCCTTTTTGATTTCCTTTGGGTAAGCTTATAGGTTTCCCTGGCGACTCTAACATCATCCTTGGTTTTGTTTTTTATTGCATACAATAACTCCCTCTTGGCTGATCTACACGTGCGGTCATACCATAGTTTACCATGGCACCCCATCCTTACATTTTGTTCCTTCTTTCTTGGCATTTTTGTCAAACATATTTTTAGCTCTTGAAAGAATGACTGGTGTAAATCAATGAATTCATCGTAGCAATGGGGTGAAAGGAAGTGATCATCTAAAGACCCAAAAATTGAGTCAAAGAGTGAATATACATTTGCAAGTGTATTTCCATGTGCAAGTAAATGTGACCATTTCAGTGCACGTCTGTTGTTACTGACATGCACCACGTCACTTGAAATAGAATTGGGAATCTCGGTTGCGGATAGTAAAGAGGGTTCACTAAACAAAATAACATCAACCGACAATTCCAGTGGATAGTGGTCACTCTCACCCCTATTAGCCACCAAGAAATCAATCATATAATGCCAAATACTCAATGAAACAAATATAAAATCCAGGTTACTTGAAATATCGGACCTTACAAAGGTGGGGTGTTTTAAAAGGTCGGAGGGAAAGCGACCATTACATGCCCTGAGACTATGATCAACCGTTAATCTCACCAATTGTACGACCAGAGCCGAACAATTGACGAAGTTTGAGGTCTCAAGCTGAGGAATGTTATTCGCATGGTCTTCGTCCGCAAAGACGTCAACAAGCCCCAAAACGGGTTCAAAGTTACAGTTAATATCACCTCCCATAATTACTGCGACATCGCCAACCACCCTTTTTAAGAAACTATCCAAGAGTTCAATAGTGGGGGAATTTTTAGAGTGTACTAAGGGTCTATTATAGACATTAATTATGTAACATTCTTCCCCATTTATATTTGTAAGTTTCAGGGCCAGGATGTCCGGTGAACCTGCTTCTATAATTTTGATCTTAATATTCAGTGTGACTTTGACCCATGTGATAAGACCCCCGAGGGTCTGCCCCTGTTTGACTGTACAGCCCCAATACCAAAGGTTTTATACCCTATCCTATGAGGTATGTCTACTGCCCAGGTTTCTTGCAAAAGACAGAAATCACAGGAATCAATATATTCGGCCCACTCTGGATCCCTCAGATTTTTATTTACCCCCGCTATGTTCCAGGAGGTTATAAGCAATGATGGTTTTACCCCTTTACCTGGACAATTTGAATTTGCAGTGTCCAATATGAGGGACTCTGATCCTATCACGATGTCTTGCAGTGTGGCATCTACAGAGAGCATTTCTGATCCGGAAGCCATACCCACTACACCATTGATGGCTCCATCAATCGAGCCTCCCAATTTGTTCCCAGGGTTCCTCAAGCTTGCTGCTAGCATTTGATTTTTGGCTGGGACATCCCCATTGTTTCGGTGATCATTACCCCCCTCTCCCTTTCCCCGCATTACCATAGAGTTATCAGATTTAACGAAAGTACTTTCATCACAAGCTAAGTGATCGGTGCCATTGGAATTAGTAGAGCAATTTGACTGGATTATAAGTCAATCAACTCCATCTAGGCAACTGAACCTATTGTAGGTAGGAACTCCATTCCACGGATTGTGGAAGCCCTGCCTACTCAATTCAGTGCCACGCCTAAAATGGTGATTAATCGTGGTCCAATTCCCTCCATGGTTAGTACGCCTCAGTGGGGGATAAAAAAATGTTAAGGGTCTAGCTTCAATAGAGGACGTGCCTGCATAAGTATTCCATGTACATATATGTTGGGCAGTATGAGGATCCTCAAATGAAACAACGATGCAGTCACCCGAAATTGATTTATTTATAGGACCAATCCAAGGCACCCTTCTTACCATAAGAATTCTACTTTTCATGTGATTTGGGACGGGCTTGTTTTCATTTAACCAATAAATCACCTTATTTTTCAAGGACAAGAATGTTTCCTCGTATTGGCTGTCTAGTTCAGGGACCCCAGTTAGTACAATTACAAAAGAACTAGCATCAGGTGGAAGATCTATAAATCCTCCCCTTGGGTTGTTGCTAACATGGAATGTCTGGTAATTGTGAGCTTTATTTATCATACTTTTTTTAGCCGAGGGCAAATTTGTGGTAGGTGCGGTATGTGCAGGGGTGTAAGTATTGGCAACACTCGTTGTTCGATTATTCATGTTTGATACAGAGCCCTTACAGATTGAATTATTAACAGGTTTTCCTTTAGGTGGAACCATAGGGGTTGCAACAGAAGTATGAGCTGCACTCACGATATGATCGATTACTTTTGGCACACTCTTCTTAGCAGCTATTTTCAAAGGTACCGGGGCATAGGGGCAGGTATGTTACTGGTAACTACATCAGAGCTCTGTAGCTCACTGCCACTTGGATTTAAACTTAGACTGGACAGTGTAATAATACTTTTCTCCACCTCAAGGAGCTGGTTTTCAATACAAGATAGCCTAACTTCCAGAGGCCTGAGAAGTTTCTTTAGTGTCTCCCACACAGTTTTCAAAAATTCCTCCTTGCCACCCTCTAAGTCTACCAATGGTGTAGTTGTTTTCTCCTCCCCGATAGCAGGGTACACGTCTATATTAACAGCATTCGACGCTTCCATCTTATCACCGTTGTTAGTCAACATCATAGTGGAAGGGGTCTGATGAAACGTACTACTTAAGCCCCCTTGTGGTTTAGACCATGCTGTAAAACATTGATTTTTTACAACTTTAGACTTTTCCTCGCGTACACTGACTTTGATTGACATTTTCTCTTTTGTAATGGTTTTACCTTGATAACACCCGGAGTACATTTAGACTCTTCGTTACCTTTATTATCCTCCGACAGTATGTCCACCTTAGGGGGGGTTTCAGGTAAATTACTGTTGTCTGTTTGTTGAGTAAGGTCAAGTGTAGCATCAACAGGAGTGGCGATTTCTTCGGGGACAGTATGCACTTCGGCCGATATAATAATGGGTTTAGGGCCAACAGGACGCTCAGGGGTTTTAGCTAGAGCAATACTGCCTAGAGAAGATTTTTTTCCTAAAGCAAGATCTGAGGACAGTCTTCTAGCTGCCTCCAGCTCCAGGGACACTCTATGCTGGAGTTTATTCATCTCAATGTCAATGTTTGTATTAGTCCTTGTAATAAAGTCGTCCAGAGTTCCTGTACCCTTTTTCGCATTTTTTGACCTGTTTCGGGTTTTGCGTGTAGACATCGTCCACACAGGGACCCTGGTCAGGAGTATGCGATAAGTGCTATTACCTAAACCGTGTGGTGCAACCACACCGCCAAGAGGGGTGGCCCGGTCCGGTCTTACTCGGTCTGTAACGGGCTAGAACGGGCCCGCCCTTGTCCCGGGCTTCTCCCGGTCGCTCCCGCGCAGCGGGTCCAGCAGCTTGTATTTAAGTGGAGGTTGTGAGATGGGCGGAGCATGCAGGGAGAGCGGCCCAGGTGCTTCCAATTGGGTCTGGCGGGCGCTCCTGGGACTTGGAGTCCTGCGCCCGCACTCGCTCGCAGCCCTGCACGCACTCACACAGTCGCTACCTCTGGGAGAGGTCACTGTCCTTCAGGTGCAGTCTTCGCCCAGATCGACGAGATGAAGTGAGTCCACACACGAAGCGGGACCCGCGAAGCGGGTTCCGCGAGCAGTAACTGTGAAAGGCTGTAGGAAGAGTCTGCAACGCTGTGCCTCTGGACAAGTAAAAAAAGTGACTCAACGAATATCCAAGGGCAGGGGATCTTTAACGGCTGTAGGTGGGGCGGAGCATGCAGGGAGAGCGGCCCAGGTGCTTCCAATTGGGTCTGGCGGGCGCTCCTGGGACTTGGAGTCCTGCGCCCGCACTCGCTCGCAGCCCTGCACGCACTCCCACAGTCGCTACCTCTGGGAGAGGTCGCTGTCCTTCAGGTGCAGTCTTCGCCCAGAACGACGAGATGAGGTGAGTCCACACACGAAGCGGGACCCGCGAAGCGGGTTCCGCGAGCAGTAACTGTGAAAGGCTGTAGGAAGAGTCTGCAACGCTGTGCCTCTGGACAAGTAAAAAAAGTGACTCAACGAATATCCAAGGGCAGGGGATCTTTAATGGCTGTAGGTGGGGCGGAGCATGCAGGGAGAGCGGCCCAGGTGCTTCCAATTGGGTCTGGCGGGCGCTCCTGGGACTTGGAGTCCTGCGCCCACACTCGCTCACAGCCCTGCACGCACTCCCACAGTCGCTACCTCTGGGAGAGGTCGCTGTCCTTCAGGTGCAGTCTTCGCCCAGAACGACGAGATGAGGTGAGTCCACACACGAAGCGGGACCCGCGAAGCGGGTTCCGCGAGCAGTAACTGTGAAAGGCTGTAGGAAGAGTCTGCCACGCCAGTGTTGATTGGGGCCTCCGAGTAATAGCCCACGGGAGGAGAGAAATGAAAGCTGCCACAAGGAGATGATGGACAGAGCGCTGAAACTTTTCAGATACTCACCCCCAGTCACAGATCTGGGTTGAATCCATCATCATTCTTTAGCTCACTTCGCCACCACAGTTCAGACCCAGCTATATGCAAATCAGTCTTGACCCTGTGCCTCATGGGAACATTCCAGACCAAACTGCCAAGCCAGGTCTTCGCTGAACTGGAATCAAGCATCCTGGGACAAGTTTAAGGGTAACACCCTTCATCATCCAGGCTAGCTTAAATCAAGTGGCAAAGTGAGCAAGGACACACGTCTTGGCATACCCTGCCAACTAAGGGCGACACCTTTGTTTGGCCTCAGAGTGATGGCAGAGAAGGGTGTGTGGCTAGATGAGAGTACATGTTTTTAACAAAGGGCAGAGGAGGCTGCTCTGTTTGCAAGGCAGTAGCTAACATTAATGAAACAGGTTTAGCAGGACTGTGGCCCAGGGATCTGAGGAGCCTACTGCATCACTTTAAAAAAGTTACATGGGAACTTATTTTCTAACATTAGAACCAAGGGTATTATTCCAGATAAAGGAAGACAACATGTGGGAGCTCTTTTTTTCTGAAAGGGCCTGTTTCAAGATTAGAGTGATGGTCCGGCATGGTGGCAAAGGGGTAAAAGAGGCAGAGGAGATAGCCTGCTGCTCAGGACTGAAGGTTTCATTTGTGCAGCAAGTGTAGTTGGGTTGGGGACCAGGAGTGCGAGGGGCTCACAACACCTCATTTATAAGGGGCAGTCTTTTTGGGTCAGTAACTGTTTTTGTTTGATTAATTTCCTGTTTTATATCTCTCATATTTAGTGTGGTTTATGAGCTATAGAAAAAGTATTCCTGAAATGATTTCATGAGCCACGGCTCCTGCGCGCAGCCCTTTCCTTCCTGCTCACCCAATCCTTGCCGTGAAGTATATTTTGGAGGGGGTGCCTGACATTAAAACATTGTGCTTAGGGGGCTCCGAGAAAAAAAGTTTAAAGACCTCTGCTCTAGGATCACAATCCACTGGCTCAAGCATCATAGCTGAAAGTGCTTCCTTGATTTGAGTCCAGTATCGTCTAATAGAGTCACATTGCCAAGCTGAGTGAGGAAAATCTGCACCTGCCGTCCTATGTGACACACAGTTCCCATCTTCCCTCAGACTAAACTTACATAATTCTGCAGACTTGTAGTACATTTGGTGTAAATATTTGAAGTATATGATGCACAAGTTACAATAGGAGGTGAGAGTGTGTAACTGTGCACAGCAGAATGTCCAGTATGCCACCTCCAGTGGTCTGTCAAGCACAGCATTCCAGCTCTTTGGTGCCTTGTTGGGGGCCTGTGGCCAGTCCGTCTGTGCTGCATTATATAATTTTGTGATCAAGTGTTGTTGCGTTTCACCAGTGAGAAGTGTCTGCAGTGTATTGAGTGTTGGTGGCTTTTGTGGGAATAGTGGGTAGAACTCACGTAGTTCAAAGTCAAAATACACTTTATTCGATTTGATTAAAATCATAAAAGCCAATAAAAACACATTAATATACAGATCTTCAGTTTTAGTGACGCTTTAAACAATCATAAATAGCAGGACATATATGTCAACAATCATGTTACAGCATTGCCCTTGTTGAGCCTTGATTTTGTTCTAAATGCTGCAACTAAAAAGCTAGCCACAGAATATGTAATAAAAATATTGCCTAAAGACTGTAAGTATAACAGGGCAGGCCTAACTTGTATAAATCCAGCTTCTTTTAAGACGGGTAATAAATATTTAATTCTTGGCTCCCTAAATGCACTGCAAAACATCATAAAGTGCAACGTGTCCTGCATAGAAAAATCGTCACATTTACATGGAACTCCTGATTCCGGCGTACTCCATTGCTGGAAGCAGCCCAACACATAGGGAATTTGATTAAATCTAAATTTAATTAAGAGGTGTCTGTGTAAGGGTTTAGTTACAAAGGTGAGGTAGGGCTCTAAAGATGGGGAGGATAACAGCATATAGTGTGATCTTACTGATGTTTTTGTCAGCTCAAGTTCCTCCCGAGCCAGCCTTACATTTTCCATGAAATGTTTTTTAACCCATATGATATCCTCCACCCTGATAGAAGAAGGCAAATTAAATAATCTTGGGCGATTTCTTCCTGTTATCAAGAGACATAACGTCCTCCAGGATGACATGATTAAGAGAGAGTTCCTCGTTAAGCCATAACTTCAGCCAACACGTAAGGGGAGCCAGTCTCAACTTGTCTGTGATATAATCTAAGCCCAACTCTGCGTGCATCGAGAAAGTAGGGGTGGATTGGGGGACAGAGAGACGTTTTCGAAGAAATTTGTTTTCTGCCTTTTGTAAAAGATCGTGGGACAAGTACCCCCATAAAGATGCGCCATAAGTAGCTATTGCGACGCATTTTGCATTATATATTTTAAGAAGAGCCTCCATGGGTCTTGATCCCAGCCTGTTCGCGAACCCCACAAGAGCTGAAGCGGCTCTAGTCATAGCCAGCTTTTTCAGCTTGATCTGTGGACCCCAGGTGCCGTTCTCATAGAAGGTAACTGCAAACACAACAATGATGGACAGAATGTGGATCAATGTCACACATTCACCCCAGTCAAAAGATCTGGGCCCAAATCCATCGTTTTTCCACTCCACACCACCCTGGGTTAGACAATGGCGATATGCAAATCAGCGCTGACCCTGTTGCCCCATGGGAACAGTCCAGTCTGAACTACAAAAGCCATGTCCTTCCCAGAACGGAAACAAGCATCCGAGGACCGGCCCGGTTTCGAGGTAACACCTCTCATCAGCCCGGCTAGCTTGATTCCAGTGGTGTGGAGTGTCTGGGACTCACGTCTGAGCATCCCCAGTACACTTAGAGCGGTAACTGCAAACACAACAATGATGGACAGAATGTGGATCAATGTCACACATTCACCCCAGTCAAAAGATCTGGGCCCAAATCCATCGTTTTTCCACTCCACACCACCCTGGGTTAGACAATGGCGATATGCAAATCAGCGCTGACCCTGTTGCCCCATGGGAACAGTCCAGTCCGAACTACAAAAGCCATGTCCTTCCCAGAACGGAAACAAGCATCCGAGGACCGGCCCGGTTTCGAGGTGACACCTCTCATCAGCCCGGCTAGCTTGATTCCAGTGGTGTGGAGTGTCTGGGACTCACGTCTGAGCAACCCCAGTACACTTAGAGCGGTAACTGCAAACACAACAATGATGGACAGAATGTGGATCAATGTCACACATTCACCCCAGTCAAAAGTGCGCTGGGGATGCCCAGACGTGGGTCCCAGGCACTCCACACCACTTGGAGTCAAGCTAGCCGGGCTGAAGAGAGGTGTTACCTCGAAACCGGTCCGGTCCTCGGATGCTTGATTCCGTTCTGGGAAGGACATGGCTTTTGTAGTTCGGACTGGACTGTTCCCATGGGGCAACAGGGTCAGAGCTGATTTGCATATCGCCATTGTCTAACCCAGGGTGGTGTGGAGTGCAAAAAAACGATGGATTTGGGCCCAGATCTTTTGACTGGGGGAGTGTGTGACATTGATCCACATTCAGTCCATCACTTGTTGTTTTTGCAATTGCCGCCCTAAGTGCGCTGGGGATGCCCAGACGTGGGTCCCAGGCACTCCACACCACTTGGAGTCAAGCTAGCCGGGCTGAAGAGAGGTGTTACCTCGAAACCGGTCCGGTCCTCGGATGCTTGATTCCGTTCTGGGAAGGACATGGCTTTTGTAGTTCGGACTGGACTGTTCCCATGGGGCAACAGGGTCAGAGCTGATTTGCATATCGCCATTGTCTAACCCAGGGTGGTGTGGAGTGCAAAAAAACGATGGATTTGGGCCCAGATCTTTTGACTGGGGGAGTGTGTGACATTGATCCACATTCAGTCCATCACTTGTTGTTTTTGCAATTGCCGCCCTAAGTGCGCTGGGGATGCCCAGACGTGGGTCCCAGGCACTCCACACCACTTGGAGTCAAGCTAGCCGGGCTGAAGAGAGGTGTTACCTCGAAACCGGTCCGGTCCTCGGATGCTTGATTCCGTTCTGGGAAGGACATGGCTTTTGTAGTTCGGACTGGACTGTTCCCATGGGGCAACAGGGTCAGAGCTGATTTGCATATCGCCATTGTCTAACCCAGGGTGGTGTGGAGTGCAAAAAAACGATGGATTTGGGCCCAGATCTTTTGACTGGGGGAGTGTGTGACATTGATCCACATTCAGTCCATCACTTGTTGTTTTTGCAATTGCCGCCCTAAGTGCGCTGGGGATGCCCAGACGTGGGTCCCAGGCACTCCACACCACTTGGAGTCAAGCTAGCCGGGCTGAAGAGAGGTGTTACCTCGAAACCGGTCCGGTCCTCGGATGCTTGATTCCGTTCTGGGAAGGACATGGCTTTTGTAGTTCGGACTGGACTGTTCGCATGGGGCAACAGGGTCAGAGCTGATTTGCATATCGCCATTGTCTAACCCAGGGTGGTGTGGAGTGCAAAAAAACGATGGATTTGGGCCCAGATCTTTTGACTGGGGGAGTGTGTGACATTGATCCACATTCAGTCCATCACTTGTTGTTTTTGCAATTGCCGCCCTAAGTGCGCTGGGGATGCCCAGACGTGGGTCCCAGGCACTCCACACCACTTGGAGTCAAGCTAGCCGGGCTGAAGAGAGGTGTTACCTCGAAACCGGTCCGGTCCTCGGATGCTTGATTCCGTTCTGGGAAGGACATGGCTTTTGTAGTTCGGACTGGACTGTTCCCATGGGGCAACAGGGTCAGAGCTGATTTGCATATCGCCATTGTCTAACCCAGGGTAGTGTGGAGTGCAAAAAAACGATGGATTTGGGCCCAGATCTTTTGACTGGGGGAGTGTGTGACATTGATCCACATTCAGTCCATCACTTGTTGTTTTTGCAATTGCCGCCCTAAGTGCGCTGGGGATGCCCAGACGTGGGTCCCAGGCACTCCACACCACTTGGAGTCAAGCTAGCCGGGCTGAAGAGAGGTGTTACCTCGAAACCGGTCCGGTCCTCGGATGCTTGATTCCGTTCTGGGAAGGACATGGCTTTTGTAGTTCGGACTGGACTGTTCCCATGGGGCAACAGGGTCAGAGCTGATTTGCATATCGCCATTGTCTAACCCAGGGTGGTGTGGAGTGCAAAAAAACGATGGATTTGGGCCCAGATCTTTTGACTGGGGGAGTGTGTGACATTGATCCACATTCAGTCCATCACTTGTTGTTTTTGCAATTGCCGCCCTAAGTGCGCTGGGGATGCCCAGACGTGGGTCCCAGACACTCCACACCACTTGGAGTCAAGCTAGCCGGGCTGAAGAGAGGTGTTACCTCGAAACCGGTCCGGTCCTCGGATGCTTGATTCCGTTCTGGGAAGGACATGGCTTTTGTAGTTCGGACTGGACTGTTCCCATGGGGCAACAGGGTCAGAGCTGATTTGCATATCGCCATTGTCTAACCCAGGGTGGTGTGGAGTGCAAAAAAACGATGGATTTGGGCCCAGATCTTTTGACTGGGGGAGTGTGTGACATTGATCCACATTCAGTCCATCACTTGTTGTTTTTGCAATTGCCGCCCTAAGTGCGCTGGGGATGCCCAGACGTGGGTCCCAGGCACTCCACACCACTTGGAGTCAAGCTAGCCGGGCTGAAGAGAGGTGTTACCTCGAAACCGGTCCGGTCCTCGGATGCTTGATTCCGTTCTGGGAAGGACATGGCTTTTGTAGTTCGGACTGGACTGTTCCCATGGGGCAACAGGGTCAGAGCTGATTTGCATATCGCCATTGTCTAACCCAGGGTGGTGTGGAGTGCAAAAAAACGATGGATTTGGGCCCAGATCTTTTGACTGGGGGAGTGTGTGACATTGATCCACATTCAGTCCATCACTTGTTGTTTTTGCAATTGCCGCCCTAAGTGCGCTGGGGATGCCCAGACGTGGGTCCCAGGCACTCCACACCACTTGGGGTCAAGCTAGCCGGGCTGAAGAGAGGTGTTACCTCGAAACCGGTCCGGTCCTCGGATGCTTGATTCCGTTCTGGGAAGGACATGGCTTTTGTAGTTCGGACTGGACTGTTCCCATGGGGCAACAGGGTCAGAGCTGATTTGCATATCGCCATTGTCTAACCCAGGGTGGTGTGGAGTGCAAAAAAACGATGGATTTGGGCCCAGATCTTTTGACTGGGGGAGTGTGTGACATTGATCCACATTCAGTCCATCACTTGTTGTTTTTGCAATTGCCGCCCTAAGTGCGCTGGGGATGCCCAGACGTGGGTCCCAGGCACTCCACACCACTTGGAGTCAAGCTAGCCGGGCTGAAGAGAGGTGTTACCTCGAAACCGGTCCGGTCCTCGGATGCTTGATTCCGTTCTGGGAAGGACATGGCTTTTGTAGTTCGGACTGGACTGTTCCCATGGGGCAACAGGGTCAGAGCTGATTTGCATATCGCCATTGTCTAACCCAGGGTGGTGTGGAGTGCAAAAAAACGATGGATTTGGGCCCAGATCTTTTGACTGGGGGAGTGTGTGACATTGATCCACATTCAGTCCATCACTTGTTGTTTTTGCAATTGCCGCCCTAAGTGCGCTGGGGATGCCCAGACGTGGGTCCCAGGCACTCCACACCACTTGGAGTCAAGCTAGCCGGGCTGAAGAGAGGTGTTACCTCGAAACCGGTCCGGTCCTCGGATGCTTGATTCCGTTCTGGGAAGGACATGGCTTTTGTAGTTCGGACTGGACTGTTCCCATGGGGCAACAGGGTCAGAGCTGATTTGCATATCGCCATTGTCTAACCCAGGGTGGTGTGGAGTGCAAAAAAACGATGGATTTGGGCCCAGATCTTTTGACTGGGGGAGTGTGTGACATTGATCCACATTCAGTCCATCACTTGTTGTTTTTGCAATTGCCGCCCTAAGTGCGCTGGGGATGCCCAGACATGGGTCCCAGGCACTCCACACCACTTGGAGTCAAGCTAGCCGGGCTGAAGAGAGGTGTTACCTCGAAACCGGTCCGGTCCTCGGATGCTTGATTCCGTTCTGGGAAGGACATGGCTTTTGTAGTTCGGACTGGACTGTTCCCATGGGGCAACAGGGTCAGAGCTGATTTGCATATCGCCATTGTCTAACCCAGGGTGGTGTGGAGTGCAAAAAAACGATGGATTTGGGCCCAGATCTTTTGACTGGGGGAGTGTGTGACATTGATCCACATTCAGTCCATCACTTGTTGTTTTTGCAAGTTCTCATAGAAGGTAACGCCCAGTTAAGGGAACGATGTTACTCGGGACACAACCTCACCTTTACAGTGCAATTAAATAGTTTTATACTTCTTTTGGGCCACCACCATGGTGTGGGACTTGTTGGTGTTGATTTTAAGGTCTAACTGGTCCATGAAGGTGCCAAATGAGTCTAACAGGCGTTGAAGACCCACCCCAGTGCGAGCTATCAGGACAGCATCGTCCGCGTATAAGAGAGCTGGTATTTTCCTCCCTCCTACACGCGGAACATCCCCCTCCACAGCCACCAGATGTTTTTCAAGCCTGTTTATGTAGATCGTAAAAAGGAGGGGGGCCAAGATGCAGCCCTGCCGCACCCCTCTCTCCGATCTGAAACAGCTGGTACACCTGCCCTCTTTTGTCACTCTTACTTTGGCAAAAAGATCCTGGTGTAATGAGGCTATGAAATTCACCAGAGGGCCATCCACCCCCATCTCCAGCATGGCTGGCCACAGTTTAGCCCTGTTAACCATGTCAAAGGCCGAGGAGAGGTCCATGAACGTAAGAAACAAGGACCCCTCCTTAGCAACTGTATACTTGGAGATTAACAGTTGCAGGTTGAGACACGTAGTTGTAAAGGGGCTGAGTACTGTACGGCCTTGGCCTGTTCGCAGCGCATCACATGACACAGGCACACTCACGGTTGTACTCCGGCTGAAGGTCACGTGCGACCTCGAGCCCGTTCATTTTTGCCCTCGGACTGAGCCCGGTCACGAGGGGTGAGGTGCTGATACATTGTCTTGTAGAGGCTGGGTGGCCCTCTACATCCCTCCTTTCCTTTAGATATAGTGTAGCGGAAAACGTAATAAGAAAGAAGATAGGAACATTAGAACAAAAGTGTTAACAAAATTGTCATGGTCGCCACCACCCAGTGGTTCAGCATGCATTATCCCTTGGCTTCTGGCTGGGTGTGGGGTTGGGTCTCAACAGGTACAGTTGGCTGCAAGATGACATTCTGCCCGGGTCTGTTGCGACGCTCTCCTGGGTCCTCCCGGTCTCCACTCCCGGGTGAGGCCTGAGGACATTCCCGTGGTGTGCTCACCACTTCCTGGCAAGGTGACGGTGCCGAAATCGCCTTCGGACTTGCAGTCGTTCCCATGGACACGTCCATGGGGTCCTCTTCTTCCTCTGATGATGCCCTTTTGGGGTGTGGGACACCAATGACTTCCTTGAGCCAGGATACATTTTGCACCACCGTGTGTTGGCCTCGTCGAGCTGTGACCATCGTGCCATCCACCCTGGTGACTGTCCACACCTTCGGTTCGTAAGGTAAGCAAAACTTTCAACTGGGGTGATGATCTTAGAGGATCACTTAGGATCCTACACGCACGGACTGAGTCTTGGCCCCTCTGCTGGCGATGGCCTTTTCATTAGTGACTTTATGTTTCTGTTGGGCCCGGTCTGTGTCCACGCTTGGCGGTGCCCAGTTGGGATCTTCAGGCATGAAATCCCTTGGGGAGCGTTTCAAAAGGAACGTGACTGGGGTGCACCCCGTGGTTGAAAGAGGTGTCTGCCGGTAGGCGAGCAGGAATTGGTAGCAACATCTCTCCGGGTCCTCTTGCTGGTCAACTCCTATTCACAGTGCCTGGTTTAGGGTCCTCATGGAGCACTTGACCTTACCGTTGGCTTGAGGCCACTGGAGTATGATCCGGCGCTGTTGGATGGCTCGCCGTTCTAGGAAGTCGTGGAAGTCCTGACCCTGGAAGGGCAGTCCTTTGTTGGATTGGACTTCTTCTGGCAATCCGAAGGTGGCAAAGATCTTTTCTAGGGCCGGTTGAACGTGCGTGAACGCCGTGGAGGGTACCAACTCAACCACCGGAAACTTGGAGAAGGTGTCCATGATGACCATGGTATGCCACCCGTCCGGGAAGCTTCCAAAGTGGGTAGAACTCATGTTGTGGAGCTCTGAAGCAGTAGTATGTAAATGTACATTTTACCTCATTCCAGGGCTTCACAAGTGCCGGGCAGTAGATGACTCCCAAACCAAATATCGCACACGGTTCTGGGCTGCAATGCCGTAAACTCCAACAGTCCTCGGGGGCTCTAGCTGCTCTGGCCCTCACAGTCCTGGCAGATAGGTGGTAAGTGGGACACTCCGAACCCTGCGTTTACTGCCGAACCTGCTCAGCTGCTTACCGCTAATCAGATAGTCACCCGGAACGGTCCTCCACCACCCGCGCAGAATGATTTGGTTCATTCACCAGCTATTTCACAGCAGTGCCCCAAGCAGCAGACTCTCCTATTTACATGGTGGTCGGGCCGCTGAGGCCCTTGATGTCTGATTACCGCTCGCAGCAATGCTGTCTCACCACTTCATGCCACGATCCCCTGTCACTTTTCACCATGTGGCCCACGTGGATAGCAGTCGCAGGCCACTCACTGCGCTTGAGGGACCGCATTAAGCCGCACAGCGGGCTCCCGCTGTTTTGCTTTTGCTTCTACTGCAGCAGGTTGGCTGTTACGCTGCCCCGGCTGTGCCTTCTGTGGGCCAGCTCAAGCCACCTGCCAGTGTCCGGTTGACCACCGAGTTCCCCGGTGGCTCCCCAGGGCAGCAATATCCTCTTACTCACAGGATTATGGGTCCACCGTGGTCTCCGGGTGCCAACTGCTGCCTGCCACTGCACTGTTCGCCCACAACACAGTGTCCTCCTTTCACCTGTCTCTGCGCTGCCTGCGTTATCAGCAGTTGTGGGCCGTTATCTACATCAGGAAGGGCAACGAAGCAGCCATGGCCAAATAAATCATCGCAGCTGCCCCAGCTCTTAATGGTTAAGATTTCCTCATTAGAGCCTACCAAAAAAATGAATGTGTCCTTGTGTAACGTAACCGGTGCTCTTGTAAAGCGCTCCAATACCTTCGGGTCGAGTTCTCGCTATATAAATCTGCAAAAAAAATCAAAAATTAGAGGTATTGGATGGCAGGATAATTTTGGATATAAGCGTCCGGCTGGCAGAGCTGCACTATAGTGCGGCCATCTTGCTGTGGGCTCTCTAGCGCCCCCCTACTTTCAGTCCTTTAAGTTCAAAACAGGAGTACACTTCTTATGCCCCTAGAAACTATGGGGAGGCACTTAGACTCTTAGAGGTTTCCAGCGAGAGGCCAACAGCAGGGTCTACCACTAGTCAGCTGAGCAGTTACAGAAAAGGTCTCTTGTAGCTTGTTGTATCCCTGTAGCTTGAACATGAAGCCAGCCTTATGACCCTTGGAGCCCACTTCTTTGTCCTGGTACAAGAGGGAGTAGGTCCAGTTCTTCAGTTCTCATCTCAGGTTACAGACAGCAGGTCAAGTCCTCTTCTGCTCTTCCACGCATCCTGGAGTGTTCTAAAGTGGGTGCCTGGAGTTTTCACATTTATGCCCGGTATGTGCAAGTGGGTGGGAATGACTCCTGGACTCACCCTAGCCACTGAGGGTCAACTCCACCCACTTTAGGCATTTTCAAGATGGCAAAAGTCTTCGGTCACACTAAACGTAAGATTTGGGGTCTGAGGAGGTGAGTGTTTGCGGAGTGTATTATGGTAATCCTAGTATCCTTCCACATCTAACACTAAAATCTAGTTTGAGACATCCACTGTAACCACAATACACCCAGAGATTGAAGTCTGAAAACAGGGTTTTATAGCAACCGGACAGTGTATACACAAGAATCGTCTTGACATCCTGTTCCTGTACTTTCAAGTGCTTCCCTAGTGTTGTATGTAAACCCAGTGTACATGTCAAAAAGGATTTGGCACTCCTGCAGGATCTGGAATGTCAATGTCAAAAAAGATGCTTACAACCCCTGCTATTCTGCTGATCTCAAAAGAATCATCTCTGCCTATTTAAGTCGATCCGTTAATCACAGTGTCCTATTGTGTAGCTCTGGGAAGGAATGTCACACCTCATTCACGCCTATTGGAATGCTAATTCCTCACTGGGAGAGCAAATGCATATTAGCCTCCAAGAACTTCAGGCAGGGAAAATGTAACTTTCTAAAAGCTACTTTTCTTTACTTTTTATAACACATCCGACTTTATTAATGAATTGGATTTTTAATAACTATTATAAATAGTTGTTTACTTATTTTCTAGCTAGTCCCATTCTTGAGATGCACACTTTAGTATTTTTATCTGTACTGTGGTTTTCAACAAAGGACAGCTAGGCCTGCCATAGTGAAAAATAGCTTTTGGGTGTTAGCCACTGTAAGGAAATGTTAGCATCACATTTCTACACGTCCTACCTTTAAATACAACGCATTGCAGACAGGTGCTCTTGACAATTCAGGAAACACCCATACTGCTTTTTTTAACCATTTACGCACTTTTTTTGTAAAAAAAGGTAAGAAACCCAAATTGCACACGCAAGTTGAGGGCCGCTGGTATAATGACGAATGCCGGACAGCGCGTGAGATTTTAGGGAAAGCGATCAAGGGGGGTATTCCAACTAAAGTACGTGCAGCAAGATCACTTTATAAGGCAGCACAACTTCGCGCTAAGAAAGCATGGGAGGATCAAAGATGGACTGGCCTACGGGTGGCTTGTGCTTCTAAGGACCCCAAACTGTTTTGGAATACGTACAAATGGTCAAACAGAGGCCAGGCTGAGCGCCCTCAGAACCATGTTTCTGTTACCGCCTGGGTGAACCACTTTAAACCCCAGTACTCGGCTACACCCTTGGAGGTGGAAGTCGAAGTTCTAAACATGTTTTTCCAGGGAGAGACCTTTACCTTGAGGGAGGTTGAGTTAGCACTGGATTCCATATTACCTGGGAAAGCGCCGGGGCCTGACCGGGTGATATTTTTTTACATGACAAACCTAGCTGGTCCCGTTATATCTTTCTACTTTCCAACGCAATTGCCCAAGGGGCACCGGTCCCTGCATCCTGGAAAGATGCTGAAATCGTTCCAGTTTTCAAAAAAGGGGATAAAGATTGCCCGGGGAACTACAGGCCAATTAGTCTTATAGACTGCTCCCAGAAAATAATCGGAAGGATGGTGCTAAACAGACTCCAGGGATGGATTGAGGAGTTCGGTAGTTTAACACCTTTTCAAGCCGGATTCAGAGCTGCCACAAGCACTATCGACCAAGTTTTCCGAATTATATTAATTTACTGGAAGCAAGTCAGTCTGGGTAAAGGTAGCCTTTATGCTGCCTTCATCGATCTTAGGGCGGCCTTTGATCTAGTTCCCCGGCGGAAGTTATGGGTTGTCCTAAAACAACTAGGTCTTTCTTTGGATCTTTTAACCCTCATCCGCAGACTCCACGAAGATAACAAGGCCCAAATCAGATGGGGGAACAGGGGGAAGTCACAGAATCATTCCCGGTGGAACGAGGTGTTAGACAGGGCTGCGTCTTGGCCTCCACCTTGTTCACGCTATATATCAATGGAATAGCGGATTGTATGAGTAAAAATCCAACTGATGCCCCTACATTAGCAGATGTCAAGGTACCCACCCTGATGTTTGCCGACGACACGTTGATTCTCTCCAAGACCCCGTCTGGACTTAAGAAAGCCCTTAAAAATTTTGAGGACTTCTGCAGAGAGAGGGGATTGGAGGTCAACGTGTCCAAGACAAAGCTAATGGCATTTAACGCACGCAAGGCAAACACGAGAGGCTTTGCAAAGAAGGAGGGCCCCTTGGAAGTAGTCAACGAGTTTACTTATCTTGGAGTTAACTTCCAAGGCAGTATGAAGTGGGACAGGCAAATCGATCTAGCCTCACTTAAGCGTAGACAGATAGCGGGGGCTCTATTCCAGGAGCACAATCGCTCTCTGTCTAAGCCTATCAGTCCCGCCCTTGAAATCTACAATCTGAAAGCCGTTAGTTCAACTTTGTATGGCTCAGAGATATGGGGTTGCGAGAATCTTGTTGCCCTTACCCTGGCAGAGAATAGGTCTCTAAGAAATTTAACCAGACTTCCCCAGAGCTCTCCTATGTGTCCTTTATTATTAGATCTAGGCAAGAAGCCCATTGCAGCCATAGCCAAATTGCGTCCCCTCCTGTGTTGGAGGAGACTGTGGACCACTCCTGAACTTGTTGGCTATGCCCAGGGCTTCCTAGACATTATTAAATTAGACACATTACACCAAATTAAATGGCTCAGGGTAGTCAGGAATCTTTTAGGGGAGCTAGGTCTGACAGCATTATGGATTGACCCCGCTAAATCTGTATTTCCATCTAAATCAACCTTGAAGGCTAAGTTTTGGGAATTGTTTTCATTGAATAACGCTAAAAAACAAATGTCTTCCTCCCTCTTGAGCCGTTTTTTGGACCACAAATTTGTCCCTAGGCTGGAACTATACTGGGATGTAATTACGAAACCTTTAGATCGTAAATTGTATTTTCAGTATAGGGTGGGGTCTTTACCAGTTAGATCTTTCACCCAGAATTGGTCTCCACACTCGCCAGCAGGGTTCCCAGGATGCACTGCTAGTATTGAGACCATGGCACACATTCTTTGGGTCTGCGGTACTTATGCCGCCCCACGGCAGGTATGGCTTTTACCAATCTGTAAGCTGCTTGGTACCAGGGAAGCGGCGGAGGCAGATCGAATTCTGCAAACAGACACTTCATTGCCTATTGTACTAGCTATGGCGAAATTTTTAGGTTGGGCATGGACATTGAGGGCGCGACAAATTGCACATTGACCCTGGTTAGGCTCATTAACTTTTTATGGTGTATATGAATTATGTACATGGAAATGTTTTATCCTTTTAATCTTTGTTTTATCGGTTTTTAAGCTTGATTCCATTTCTGGGCTTTAAATGAATCTTTGTACGATATCTGTTTTAAATTATGACGGTTATGAACTTTTGTGGTTGTATATGCTTTTATGATTGTGAAAATCGAATAAAGCTTTATGAAATGGAAATACAACGCATCCTGTTTTGTCAACCACAAGGCCTACATAGGGGTGACTTATTAATATTCAAAAGGGATGCTTTGACCTTTCAAAAGAGTTTATTTTGACAGGTGAGTTGCAGTTTCTACACTACTATACTAAGGCTTCAATGGTGGGGCTGAAATCATGTTTGCACTACCACCCTAGTAGATGGCTCTATAGGTACTGTAGTCCACTAGTGGCATTTAACTTCCAAGCCCTGGGTACATTTTGTACCATATACTAAGTACATATAAGCAAGTAAAACATTTTAATTAGGGGTGTGCCAATTTGATCTAGCAAAAAATGCGGAGCACAAGCACTTTATCTCTGGCTAGCAGCTAAAAAGTGCACAGAGTTCTAAAACCAGCACAAATATAGGGTTGGACAAGGGGTAAACATATCTGGGATGACCTTGCAGAAAAGGCAGATTTCCTACAAGGAAACTCTAGGAACTCTTGCTAACTCATCCTTTAACTCCTCTTTCAACCGTCTTCGGAATAAGGTAATCTGAGTGTGTTCCACCCAGGTCGTTTCAGCAGCAAGCTCACAAAATTGTATGCAATAGGATAATCCATTGGAATAGTCCTGGTTTATCCCACAGAAGGTGTCCTTCGTGGAAGGTTCATGATTGTCTCTCTTAAAAATCTTTTTGATGTTTGCCAAGAAATTGACATCATTGTTCAAACAAGGGTTTGTAGTGGCATGCAAGGGAGCTGCCCAAACGAGAGCTGCACCGGTCAAGAAAGCAATGAGATACCCCACTTTGGATCTGTCAGAAGAAACTGTCCAGGTGGAAAGGCACAATAAGCCAGCAGGCCAGCTAAAGACTCCTTTAATCTGAAGGATTTCAAGAATAGATGTTTAAGGACTGATGGGAGGAAGGCCCCAACACCTGGTATGAATTGCTTGGTGAAGGGCAGCATTATCTGTCCTTAACTGGGCCAATTCCAAGGTTTGTTTCTGAAGGAAAATGACCAGGTCTACACCAGGATGCATGTAGCAAACAGTAAGAAATGTTTTGCTGTTGCAACCGGTTCAGTTATGGACACTAACCCATAATCTAGTCTTGGTCTTCCACTGCCCAATGAATGGGCGACTCTTTCCGAAAGCCACAATGTTACCTGGATTATATTGCAGGCAAGTGTTTTTGAGAAGCTGCCACCTTCTAAACAGGAAAAAGTCAAAGGCATAAAAAAAACTTCTTTCTGGACGAAGAATTCAGAGGATTGAAGAAAGCTAGGAATTTAGAATCTGATAGTGGAATTCTTCTGGAGTGAGGAGTCTGTATCAGCAAATGAAGGAAGCAAGGAAATACATGAAGGGACATGACTTTGTTGTGACGCACCCTCCTACCAGACTGAAGCCTTTATATGGTAAAATAACATGAAAAGGAAATTATATCAAACATCACACAACAAGAAACTAAAAGGACTAGGAAAACCAGAAAGGACTCAAGGAAGAAACAGCCATGATGGAAAAAGAAACAGGAATGGAAACCTGAACCGGGCTAGCTACAGAGCTGCTTTAAAAGGCAACTGCAAAGCCCCAGGCAGGAGGTTTGCAGTCATTTTGGAGCTCCAGGAGCAAGTAGTAGCAGCTAAGAGCCCAGGAGAACACGGCAAGGTAGCCCCAGGTGAATGAAACTCACAGCCCACACCTGTGGGCTTCATAGCATACAGTATTTTCTGAAACCTGGCAACAATAGAACCACACAAGGCACCTTGGTTCTCAAACACCATTGTTGCAATTACTCTTTGCCCTCCCTGCAAGCCATAGCCCTCATATCTCTCAAAGACCCCTCGCTCCCCTGTGCGCTTCCTAGTCCCTCGCCCACTCTTTCCTTTTGGCAGTTTTCATAAGTGCTGCCAAGAACATATATATATATATATATATATATATATTGAAGCTCCGTGGTTCTCCCAAGTACAAGGAAAACTTAAGCACTCCGGGTATGGCAAAGATTCTTTATTGGCGTTACAGTTGCGAAAAAGGTGACAGACGCGTTTCAAACACAAAGTCCTTCCTCAGTGTCAGTGACATGCTGCGGTATTCTCCCAGCAGCTGCCTCTGGAGGACACAATGGGTCTTCCCGGGGGATTGGTTAAGTTTTTATGCACCTTGGGCAGTAGGATAATTCACTTGGTTTTCTTAGCCCACTGGGGCGACATGGGAAAGATGGGACCGAAGGTATTTTCTTTTGGTTTTTAAGTATTGCTCACTTGAGCACTTGTATGCCTTGTGGATCTAAACTTTGAAATTTTTTGCAAACTTGTGCTAATTAACTCTCATTAGCAATAACCTTTGGCTTTATTTTTGCATCAGGGTTTCGAGCTCAATAACCATCAAGACTGTCACCATTGAGTATTGGTCTGCATGTTCCTTTTGCAACCTAATTTAATAATGTGCTGCATCAAATTGCATTTAATGTAACTTTTGGATGCATATCGGATTATTAATGTTGCATTTCGTTATAACAGTGATGATTTGTATTCAAAACACCGGAAGTATGAACACAGCCCAGTATTTCACCCGCCAGTCTGTTTTCTATGACCATAGGTATGACGTGAATACCAGGTGACTTTTGTATATATGCGTTGAAATTCAGTATACTCGTTCTCGTGACAAAGCAGGTTTACCTGCGAAACGCGTCGAGAAAGCCTTCTTGAATAAAAAACGCTGTGCAAATCTACAAGTGGCCCGGACTTCTTTCTTTAACTAGGAGAGTTTTCGGCTGAAAATATCGGGACCCGCTATCCCTTCCGAGGCCCGCCACTGAAAGCGGCAGGAATCGTATGCGACTTTGGTTTGGCTGGATATATATATATATATATATATATATATATATATATATATATATATATATATATATATATATATATATATATATATATATATGTGTGTTTCTTAGAAATGGAAGACAGGGCTCTCTTGCTTTCAAAGCCATTTGAGATTTAGCATAAGGTGCATATATCTAGGGGCACATGGTCAGTGGGCTTTATCCTTTTTCCTGTTAAATTATCATTATCATTTTGCTTTCATCCTTTATTGCATACTGAATTGGCAGGAGGTCTTGTACTGGCTTCCTTCACTTTGAGTGACTGCACAAAGCCTGTGGATATTGTTCTCACCTACTTAAGACAGTTCCTTTCTGTTCAGTGACAAAGTTTGTTCATAGTGTATTTTATTTGATATATTTTATATTACCTTTAAATAACAGCTATTTATTTTTCCTGCTACTTAAGGGCTTGCGTGGTTGGCTATTTATTAATGTCCGGGGTGACCAGATGGCTCCACACCAACCAGAACACTACTTTCTATTCTTAGATTTTACTTTTACATATCATTGTGATCAGGTATGTTGGTCCGATTGCCTCAATCAAAATGAACTAATACTACAACTCCCAGAATGCGTGACTATGAAAAAGCAATACCCAGGAATGGAAAAGTGGTGCCCCAGTGACACAAACTTACCTCCTTCACAAATAATGATAAAATGCTTAGCACAACTGAAACGTGTATTATTTAAATAGTATCACTAATAAAGGAGCCATGTCTGTGAATATTTATTGTGATAATGTAGCAACCACATTTATGTAGCTACATTTTTCCATATTATTTTGTGGCCCAAGCTTTCCATATAAAGCATTAAAAAATAACCTTCACACCAGCAAAGACCAGACCGATTGCCTTTGCCAATGCTTGTTTGTTATGAACATAACAATCATTACTCTCATTTATAGTTCTTTTTGTTATTTTTTTGGAGTCAGGCTTGTGTTGGACTTTGCTGGCTTCTGCAAGTTTTAGGCTTTTTTTGAAAGGGACCTCTGCTTCTTATTAAGTAAAGACGAGGCAGAGATTGCACTGTCTCTTTGAGGCATGTTGTATACACTTTTGTGGGTTCACAGTCTGCCCATCACTTTCTTTTTTGTGACTTCAGTGAAAAAGCTTTTATTGTTCGATTATTTAAAATCAATACAATATGCTAACAATATAAAAATAGTTATCTAAAAAATGACATAAGTTGGATTCCCTATTTTTTTACTCCAGTCAGTTCAACATGAAAAATCTTGTGACTTTGATTGTCTTTCAAAAAGGCTTGCTTGCTAGTGGTTAATCTTTCCTCTCTGTCCCTCCTTGTTGTCATTTGTTCCCTCCGACGGAGCACCGCCCAACTACTGGTATCTTTACACTTTGGTGCTTACCTGTTCATGGCTGGGCACTATTATTTATTTATTTCTTGCTCGTCTTTGTTGAAACTTGCCTTTTATGTGTTCCTAATGTTTTTCTTTAAAGGCAGTGTCTTTCATTTTGTTCGTCGATGTTATGTTTCGTGGAACCCTGAAGGCATAGTGAAACTCCTTTTTATTTATATATATTTTTACGCCATAAAGTGAGCATGCATTTCCGAAGCATTCAAGAAAAGTAGTGTGTTTACCTTTCGTTTTGTTTTTCAAGGTTATGTGACACCCTAAATGGATTGTGCATGTTGGCAAAGCGTAGCCAAACTATTTATCATTGTCAAGGGAGTGTGTGAGGGCTTTGGAAAGTTATTTGTTTGTTTGCTTGAAATGTGCATGTGCAATGCATTATAAGCAATTAAACAAATATGTTTAAAAAATGCACAGGTGCTTTCTTGTGTCCACTTAGTGTCTGTGTGCTTTCTTTCTTAGATAAGCACAATGGCTACAGAACTCCGTGAGCGTGGTAGTGTTAATCAGCAGTCTCCTTTGTATGCTTCTCTCCTCCCCCTCTGCTGTATGTTGCTCTGAAGTACCGTGGGATTCTGTGTACCTCCGCTTCACATTGCTGTCTCACCTGTGTGCTTCTGTCCCCTCACTCGCACCCATATTGATCTCTCTTGCCTGTGTGGGTATATGTCCGCCGTCTTGTCCGTGTGTTTTTCTTCACCTGTCATGGGCGCTTTTAAGCCTGGTAGGAAATGGTGCCATTTTCACACATACACTGTCTTTTTCCTAAGGTTGCCTTCACTTTGTCACATCGACTTTTGACACACATTTGCATTTTTGACACTTGGATTAGTTTCTATGAAAAACTGACCTTGCTGACACAAAGGACTTCATGAGAACACTATCACACAGCCTTGGCATTATGTGCAAGGCCCTCACTTGCTTGATACAAATGTGTTTGTTATTACGTCCATATGGCAACACAGCTATCTGTGGAATACAAACAATGGCAGCCTAATCACAATTTTGGCCCAAGGCAAGAATGTCATTTTCTATATATATATATATCCTTTTTTCCAAATACAATCAAAGGAGACGCTTCTACTGGCTTTGAGGGGTCCCTGCATGTTGAAGCTTTCGCCTAATAGCTGACAGACACATCTGTGAGGGGTGTCCAATTCATAACCAAGATAGGGTGTTACATTCTTACCCACCAGGTAAATGGGTTAGATCATTCAGAACAGGGTTTCTTGACAGACCAGACTTTCACATCCTAGACACATAAGTTAGGATTTGTACCGTAGGATTAAGCTAGATTCTCATAATACTGAATATGTATTCACATATATGTTCTCTCACCAAGATGGTGGAACTCTTTGTTTTATTCACTGTTTTGACACTCATTATAACTTTTGTCTGCTTCTGTCTATTAATCATTGCAGCACATATTTTCTATATAAGAATCACTATGGTTAAATAAATATTGAAAAACGTTCCTTTGTGTCTTCTTTGTATATTTCCCTGAGCGATAGAGAGCACGAGTGACTGAGTGAAAAGTTCTAGGTCTGTCACCACAGTTCCTGAGGGAACAGGTTTGTCATGTTAAGTAGTTGCTAGAACTGTTCGCTCCCTTTCTAAGTTTAGGGGGGGAAAATGGTGACACTGTGAGCTAGTTGGTCCAAGGGACACATAACCGGCGGGGGTGCAAGGAATCAGACAGGCACCATCCTATTATTATGTTGTTTGCAAACACACAATTTCTACTGTTAGTAAAAACTACACGACAAGGCGCCACCAACCTAGGTTGGTTTCTTATTTTGTATGGGTCAACTGAGTAGTTCAATCGTGCTTCCTCAGAGATCCCTACACACCTTTTAACCAGAGATGTCCATGGTGGTAGGGAATATCCTCTTCTGCTGAGTAAATATACCCTATGTATTGGCTGTGGTTAAATTCAAGCTTGAAAGGATCTAATTCCCACTGTGTTAGCCAAACAATGTAATTCATTTCATAATACAATGGCACAAAATATTTGCAAGAACTGCAGACATGCAATCACTCAAAAACTATTACAACGTTGCCTCACACTAGAAGGTGGGGATGTTACCTTCATAATAGAGGTACACTAGGCATTTAGAAGAGAGTTGTTTTACTCCCGTGTTAAATTCCCTGCTGCAGATGATGCTACACAAATATTTCATGAATTAGAAGTAGGCAAAATATCAGTGGAATACACTACTGATGAGGAGATAGAAATCACTCTAACTTACCGAGAGCATGCTAATTGATTTAAAAGAGCCCTCCCCATAGTATACAAGATGTGAGACTGGACCAACTCAGCAAGGAGGGGGCAATATGGCCAGTCCTAGCCGGGTACACACTGCATCCCGGTATTGATCGTTTGGCCACAGGCCAGCTACGGGGACTTTATAATAATCTAGTAAAGAAATATAGAAAAGTTACACAATTTGTGATGCAAACATTAATACCCGTCCCTACGCGGACTGTTCAAGCGGTAGAACCACAATTAGCTACACCAGGCATTAACCCTCAAACACTGCATGCAGTAATGGGTAAAGTTCCCACCAAAAGGGAACAAACTCAGTTTTGGATCAATAAACAAATCAGCTTGAAGCAGTTTTACCCCATACAGACCACAGGAGAAACACAGGATACTAACTATTTGCTTGCCAATGGGGAAGGCTCCCCTGTAGAAGATTGTTCTACTTGGGGTACAGTCTTCACTGCAGTATATACCAGAACTCATGGTACCCCTTCATTAGCGGTTCTAACTGAGCTATTAAAACCGGTACATTATGAGCATGTGGTAGCACCTGCCTTAGAATTAAGGATGAAACTGAAGGGTAATTTTGCCTCAGTATCCACCATAATGTTGAGTAACATTAAAGAGGAAGCAGCAGCGTTAGCTATACACCAACGTCTGAGGGATTTGACTCCTGCCCAGCAGGAGTGTACATTACCTAAAATTATCATAGAAACCTATGCTATGCTGGGTAGAGAAATTTGGGAGCCAGACCAGGAAAACCACAATTAAAGAGTAATTCTGAAAAAGATAACTCTAAGCAAGCAACGACTCTTCAATGATGAAGAAGTGGGACAATAAGAAAAACAATGAAAAAACAATATCACGGGGTGGGTCTCCTACACAAGAATCTACCAATTTTTTTTACGTCTTACGTAATCATGATTATGTTAAACCACCTGATATGTATCAGGATACTGAAACATGTTTATCTCGCTCCTTCCAGGATTAATTTGATAAACGGTCAGAGAGAGGAGGACGGTCAGAGCAAAAATCAGAAGAGCATGTGAAACCAGGAAAGTAGTCACAACGCTAGTCATATTGCATAATTAAACAGGAAGACAACCCTAAAATATCAAAATATCAATTTTAAAAAAGAAGGTAGCTGGACTAAAGGTCAGGTATGCCACGGATTTCGAAAACTCTTCTTTTGAACGGGGAATGGGCATTGATGATGCTGAACAGCACTGCAGAAGTCAAAATAATTTGCAAGACCGTGATGGATTGTCTGGTGGAAGTAGCGCAGAATGATTATATCACAGTGGAAACACCAGATACCAGGGTAAGCGTTTCTCATGGTTTATATGAAGTCAAACTACGATAGGAAGGGGCCATGCCCAAATGTAAAAATGTCCTCTTTTGGTAGGAACTCACTTAAGGTTATGACATTTTACTGGCCGAAAAAGATTGGCCACCTAACTTCGCAATGGATTGCCAAAAGGGGTAAATGGTGATTTTACTGGCCTTCTCTAATCTTGTTTCAGAATCAATTAAACACTCATATGCCAGAGAGTGGGCTTTAGCCCTGGCTCCTGCGTTATATCGCAACCATGTGGGGTGGATGACGGTTCACCTTATCATGAAATACCATTGAGGACAACCCCCAACCTAAAAGACAATATCCAATAAGAAATGAGGCAAAACAACAAGTTAGAGAAATCCTAAAACAACTTGAATATCAAGGTGTGATTGAAAGTTGCACCTCTTCGATGAATAATCCTCTGTTTTCAGTAATGAAACTAGATCAATCATACTGTCTAGTATTAGATTACTGGCATTTGAATACAACTACATAGTGCACACTAAGAAATAACATTGTGCGGAAAAAATACAAAACAACCCTAGACCTCTCAAATAGATTTTTCTGCCAAAATGTAACACCTGGAAGCATATATTTGACAGCTTTCACAGCACTAGGTTCTCAAAAACAATTTTGCCATTCAACACAGAATAGTCCCTGGCTGTTTTCAGCCAGAGTCACAGAACTGCTTGAAAACTTTGGTGACCAGGCATTGCCATATGTCGAAGATATATACTTAATGGACGATGACCTGATGGAACTCTTGACCAGAGTGGACCGCATAATCTTGGGGTTTGCTCATGTGAGGTATAGATTCAATTTTTCAAAAATCAAAAATTGCCCACCACTGTGTCCTGTATCTCGGATACAAGCTGTCAAGTGAGGGCAGTAGCCTGGCAGTGTATGTTTTTGGGAAAAATGTGTTTGCCCCAACCTCCAACAACTCTGAAAAGATTACAAACCATATTAGGGTTTTTTATTTTGGCAGAACATACATTCCTGATTATGCAGAATGGTTAAAACCATTCTACAACCATATTCATAAAGACTTTTGAAGCACACATTGGGTAGAAGAACTCACTAAATATTACGTTCCATTCACGCTGACATGATAGCTTCAAGAAATTGCACACATGTGTAAACACAACAAACCTGGTGATCTGTGTAATAGCGAGTGCATCAGGGTACACATATGTCACGTTCAATGAAGGTGACACAGTACCGATTGCATATAAATCGCATCTCCATACCAATGTGGAAATACATTTTGCACCTACTGAAAAGGTAGTGAGAAAGCGTGCCCTGGCTTAAGGAAACATATTATTGTCACAACCCCGGTACCGACCTTAGAGGTGGTTACCAGAGCTAGTGTTCCAAATGCTACAGCTCTACATCCGAGATGGTGTAGTGCTACATGAATTCATACATCGTGAGACTGTGGTGTCCTTTGACTGTATGTGTTTAAACTGACTCCATTTTGAATGTACAACATAATTTTTGTGCTCTTGCATGATTTCATTTCGTGCCTTCTTGCAGTTTCAGAGAGGGATGTTTTTCTTTCTTCGCAGCACTGAGCAAAACAGCCTGGCTGGAACAGAACGTGTGGGAGGTGTGTTTGAAAGTGTAAGAGAGGAATGTACGTCTCTGTCTCTGAGTCAAAACATGGAGGGTTGGCCAGCTTCCGTCTTGACCTCGAAACACATCGGTATGGTCAGCCTTGGTTTTGCAATTGATGAAGGGAAGGGGACATTTCTAGAAGTCTCTCTCTGTGTTAGTAAAAATTATTAAAGACAGGAAGTTTTGGCGCTCATACAGAAGCACACTCGTGGGGTGGACACATTGCTGTCCCATTGATACTTCTGAATGGCTGAAAAGGGCTTCCCAGTCAAACTGACCAGAATGTTGAGTTCAACTCAATAGGAGATGTATAACATATAAGTTTCATTGCTCTTTGATATTTTAATGTTGTGTATATATGCTCTTTATATTTGAGTCTTTCGTTTGACAGTGTTTATTCTTGGCATTTGACAATACTTGTTTCTTGCATTGGACGTCCATTATTATCTGCTTATGTTTTGCTCCCTTTCATTTGAATTGTGAGTGTTCCATTATTATTTGCGTTTGTTTAACTTTTATTATCTGCTTGTGTTTTTTCTCATGCATTTGATTACTTATAAGTGTTTTTTTTATAAACCATATTATTAGGTTTCAACAGCCTCTGGGTGGCCAACAAGAACAAGGCACATATTAGGTAGATAATAGTGTGTATAATGGTTACAACCAATCAAACCTAGACAAATACCAAAAAAGCTATTGCGTCCTACTCATGCCACAGTTGAGATACAATCCTTCAAAGGTGCAACCATTTCCCCCATAAATGTTCATACTTTTGGGGACAGCCCCGTGCCTCAGACGCCACCCTCTCCTGTTGGGCACACCCATCAACCCCACGACGCCACATTGCAACGGTTGGAGGGGCGGGTTCAACCTCTTTGTCACAATGTTGCGCTTTGCAACCAGAAAGCCGTACCCAAGAAGGCCTTCTCCGCTCTGGTACCTCCGACCCCTCTGTTATTCCTAGAATGATTAGGTTGGGGGAGGGTGGAACCACCCATCCCAGCACCTATGTCAGGTATTTTATTACTGCAGCCCAGTATGTTTGTATGGCCATACAGGACCAAGTCATGTGGAAGAAGTCCACAGTTATGGTTGCGCATCTGAGACAAGCGACATCGGATCATAAACCATCCCTTTGCAGACGCAAAGCGGGGAGGTACGCCACATGGAGGTAGTAAGTGTGTATTCGTCATAGTTTGAAGGAGATCATGAGTTCACGGGGAGCAATCATGGAATCGCGCCAATCTTCCTCTTTTAGCGGGCCCACCCAACCCTCCCATAAGGGTGCAGTAAATGTATAAGACCCCACCATGTCCCAAGTTAGCCATCAGAATTTTGGCTTCTAGTGGGTTAAATTCTTGGAGGGGTTCTGTGTTGCAAATGTGGGTGTGGAGAGCATGTCTGACCTGGAGATATTTGCAGAATTGAGAGCATGTAAGGGTAAAAGTCTCCTGAAGATTGGTGAAGGAGTGCATGCGTGTTCCTGACCGTACGTCCCCTAATCAGGAAATCCCAATGTCATCCCACAGTTTGAAGCCCCTAAGAGCTGCCACCTCTTTCAACCAGGTGCCATGCCATAGAGGAGTTTGCTGTGTGAGTATACCATCCCATTGCATGTGGCGTAAGGTGGCGCGCCATGCCAAGAGGACTACCTGTGTGACCGCGGGCATTTGAGAGAGGATCGGGTGTGGTATAGCAGTGCCTGCAGGGTGGGAAAACAAAGCTGTGAGAGTTCTAATTTATAGGCCGGGTCTAACCACCCCTGTTGAACCAGTCGTGGGCAACGAGGATGAAAGAGGCGAGATGATAAAGATATAGGTTGGACATGCCCAGTCCGCCATCACAGGGACCACGCTGGCAGTAGAGGATTGCCAGCCGTGGCCATGAGCCTCGCCACAGTTGGTATGGGTGTCGCCCTCTAGTTTTTGGAACCAGGACCTTGGAATCTGGAGAGGAATGTTGAGAAGGATGTAGAGGAAGTGGGGCAGTATAATCATTTTGTACCGGGCTATACGGCTGATCACATTAAGGGGGACATTTTGCCACTTGGTCAGGTCAGCTTTTGCTTTTGGGAGCAACGGTTGTAATTTCAGGGACCAGGTGAACTCTGGGTGCAGTGCCACCCATACTCCTATGCATTTGAAACTTAGTTTGCGGAGAGGGATTGTCGACTGCCAGACAAAACAGTCCTGCAAAGGGGCCAGGGGACCAGCACCGATTTGGGTGGGTTCACTCTCAGTCCTGAGGCTGACTCAAAGGCCACCAAGAGGTGAAGGCATGAGGGGCCGCTCTTTGTTCGGTCTGCCAGGTATAGGAGGACGTCATCCACATACAAGGCTATGCGGTCCTCGTGATGGACATCCCAGCTCCACCTCCTGTATAGTGGGTCACCATGGATGAACTGGGCTAAGGGCTCCTTTGCTAAGGTGAAGAGAAGGGGGACAGGGGACAACCTTGCCTCGTGCCACACCTCAGAAAGGATCCAGTTTACCCAGTCCCGGTCCTAGGGGTAGGAGTAAAGCACGTCAACCATACCTCTGAAATGCGGGCCAAGGCCGGCATGGCTAGCACTTAGGGAGGTAGTCTCAGTCCACCGTATTGAACGCCTTTTCGAAATCAACAAGGAGCAGGGCTAGGCCATGTGGTGAGGAGTGTCGGTGGGCTAGGGCTACGCGGAGCCATCAAATACAGTGTTGTGTGCTTCTTTGTGGCATGAAGCCGCATTGGTTGGGGTGGATAAGAATCGCCAGCACTCTTTTCAGTTTGTTAGCTAGGATCGTGGCAACTATTTTTATTTCACAATTGAGTAGGGAGATGGGACGGTACTGGGCACAGGAGGTGGATGGAGACTGTGTTTTGGGGATTACAACTATTGTGACAGAGTCCAGGTCCTCTGGGAAGGAACCGAGGTGACATGTCTCTTTGAAAAGGTCGAGAAGACGGGGAGAAGTAAGTCTCGATTTTTCATCGGATATTCCATGGGGAATCCATCTGGGCCTAGAGTTTTCTCGGGGCTCTGCCCTGAGAGGGCATTCTCGACCTCTTCCATCTTGATGGGGTTGTCAAGTAGTTGGGCGTCTGCACGGGAGAGTGTTGGGAGGTCGACCATGCTCAGGAGGCGTTCGCCGGCCGCCCCATCTCTGTCCTTCCGGACAGAGTACAATTCCTTCTAAGAGCGGGCAAAAGCTTCGGCGATTGCAGGTAGGGTCCGGTGCATATGGCCCTGCTTCATTGCTGACCTCTGCCACTATTCTATTGGCCTGTTGGTGTGAGGCCAACCTGTATAGTATTTTACCATTTTTATTGCCACGGCCTTAGAAGTTGGCTATCGTCGCATGCCAGAGAAGCTTGGCCACTTCTAAAGAATGAAGATGAATGTGTTCCTGGATGAGACGTAGCTGATGAGAAGTAGTGTCTCATGGGTTGGAAATGAGGTGCTGTTCCAGGTGGGAGGCCTGGGTTTCCAGCTACGTGATAAGGGAAAGGCAATCGCGTTCCCGCTGCCTGACTAAGTGTTTTGCAAATCCACGAATGGTGGCTTGGCTGGCAGACCATTGTGTGCTCACTCGGGCCACCGTTCCGGAGTTATGAAGGAAGTAGGATTGGAGCACTGTCTGTAGTGTCTGGGAAAAGGTTTGGTCTTGGAGATACCACTCGCTGATGTGCCACATGGGTCTTGGACATGAAGGGGAGCGTCCCAGGCCAGGAAGAATGGGAGAGGGGTCTGAGACCCCTCTGGGAGTATGTTGATGTGGTTCAGCGATTGGCAGTCTGGAGCCGGTAGGAGGATGAGGTCAATACAGGAGTGTGTGTGATGGGACGGCAAGGTGTGTGTGTATTGTTGAAATGTCTGGTGCCAGGACCGCCAGGCTTCGCAGGGGCCCCAGGACGTAATCAAGTCCCCGAGAAATTTGGTCCCAGGGTTCCTGAAGGCAGTGGGACCTGTACTATCGAGGATTGGCGCGGGGTCTGCGTTAAAGTCACCACCTAGCATGCTGATACCCAGCAGGAGAGAAGAGACATTAGGTCCGCAAGGCAGCCCCTTAGGGCACCCGGGGGGACGTAGATCGATTAACCTGCAGCTTTTGTTTTGTGAGTGCTGAGTGTCCTTTCCAGGTGTTTTTTCCTGCTTTACCGAATGCCTCATCTTGGGAGTGCTGAATTTCTTTTATTTGGGACAGATGGATACAATGCGCAAACTTCTTCACTGCTACAGATGTAGATTACAGATTTGACCCTACATTACAGACACAAGCATTTCTCCAGTACATGCAAGAATAGCCTCTGCCTAATAAAATCATGCTGCATGTGCAGTAGTAAAAGACCGTATGCATGATGGAAACTTCCATCCTGAAAAAAAATACACGTATGCACTGGGTGATTGCACAGCTGGCAGAACTTAAGGCTCTAGTACTGGCGCTACAAAATACGGATGCTGGATTACTCACACTTATAGTGTGTGATTAATATTATTGTGTGCAGTCGTATAATGAGTATCTTCATTATTGGTGCCAGAATGGTTCAGGGACTACAAAGGCTGTACAGTGAAGCACAAGTTGCTTTGGAAACAGGTGGCAAAGCTGAAAGAATGCTTGCCACGGCTCATGTCATTCATACATTAAGTCATCAACGTGTTGGCATTCATGTTGCAGGGAATTCATTGGCTGATGAAGCCACAAACGTGACAGTTTGCACTGGCGCGGTTGCTGCAATCACTCGTTCAAGTACGAGAATAGACAGAGACATCATGGTGGCTGAAAGGCTTTCCACTCAACTAATCCTACAAGCTAGATTCACAAAACACACTGCATGATCTGATTCTAGTAGTGGGGGTCAGAGTAATACCAAACAGTGATCGCAGACTGGGATTAATTCTGGTTGCACATGAGGGACTGGCTTCTGCACACGCAGGGATGGCTGCTACGATTTCTCTTTTACAGCAAAGCTATTGCTGGCCGGAACTTTACCAACAGACCAAAGACTTTGTCTTGAGATGTGGCATCTGTCAGCAGATGAAGGGTTTCACCGTGATGCTTCCACCCGAACACCTCTTTTAATTTCAAACAAGCCTCTGGCTTGTGTTTATTTGGACCATTGCAGCCCCCTATCATCAGATGGGGCTTATAGGTACATCTTGGTGGCAGTGTATCACTGCTCTTGATTCCTTTGGGTATGGCCACAGCGATCGGCTGACATCCGAAATATTATAAAGGATCTGCAAATTTTTATTAGGACGTACGCAGTTGGCACACTACATTCTGATCAGGGTCAGGCGTTGGCTCTCGGGCTTACTAAGAGGCTATGGGAAGATTGGGTGTCACCCTGCTTTTTTCGTCTCCATACCATCCCGAGGGAAACGTGGTAGTGGAGAGGAAATTACTGTGACTTAAATTAGTCTTTAACAGAAAGGGAATTAGGCTCTGACAACAGTTGAGTCCAGCACCTATGTGGGCTCCAGAGAGCTTTGAACAATATGCCAAGAAAATCCCTGGGTGGTCGGATTCCTTATGGGATCCTGTTGGGGTTAAGATGTGGGTCCCACACCACGATAATGCCAGCATAGTGGCGGCAAAATCACCGTTTGACATCAATGAACGTTTGGCTATTTTACAGGAATTTAATGATTTCCAGGATGAATAAGGCAACGTCTGAGTAAAACGTAGCGCCACTGGAGAAGTGAAGGTTGTTCTGGTAAGAACCGGCTGGATCCCATAGATTGGGGATCTGCTCTGAAAAAAGATTGTGGACAAGAAAGCGTTTTGGCCATCTTACAGCATGCCTGTGCCTGTCCTAGCTGTTGAAGGTATACAAAATGTACTTCTCCCATCCCTTACTGGATGCTAATACAAAAGGTTTGTCTCCAGTGATCTGATTAAACCACATCATGTGGCCAATTCTCAACAGTAAGCCGCGTGGACTCCTGGGTAGCTTCCAATCTCCTCTCAATGCCATACAGGAGGTTCAGATGGAAGATTTAATTACAATTGAAACCTGATCTCTTCACACGATACAATGATAAATAACAATAAAGTATGCCTTCTACCTATTTCAAAAACAACAACAAATGGTCAGTCGACAAGTACAGAAACACAGATTTCAATTCAGATTCACAAGAAGAACAAGGTCTACGTCAATGTACCACAGATCAAGTCTTCATCTAATTCGAACCAGCCTGCTGAGCTACCTAAAATAGACCGGATAGCATCTGGATACTTCTTCGACCTTGATGACTTCTCTTCCGAAGCATCAACCCCTCCACCGCCCCCACCACCCCCACCACCCCTGCCCTTCAAACTAAAGATGCATGTCTTCTATCCTTGGACGAAAAGAACATGCTTTATTTCTCCATGGTTACACCTTTGGATTAAAATTGCTTTGCTTTTCCTAGTCCTTCGAATTGGTTTTGTGCCTGTGTTCTTCCTTCTTCTGAATAGACATTTTGTCCCAGAATACGCTGCAATACACACTGTAAATTTAGTTCTGAAACCACACACATCATTACACCATGAGCAAAGAGACTTGTCCCTGGTGAACATTTTAGCTGTCCAGTTCCGTATGGGATTGTATGGGACGGGTATCATCTGATGTGTATTGTCCCACTGAACTCTTGCAAATTTCACAGTTGTTTAAAATTTCATTGAATGACATAATCAACTCCAGTACCATTTCTGATGATTGCGACATTTATATAGCATATGAAGTGTTAGACAATCTAAAACATTCCACCGTGTTTTCTTCTGATGAGTTTTATGATGGTACAGCTCATTTTGATGAGATGTTCTGTTTTCAACATTACTGTCATCATTTCCTACACAAGACTAGTACACCTTGTGAAGTATTTAACTTTACACAATGGGAACTTTGCCGTCCACCCCCAAGGGTAGTTCAAAAGCATTTGCACAGAAGTTTGATTATTTTTCTGGTTATGACACGTAAGACCCAACCTAATTATATAATTGGCTTGCATCGTCAATTGCAATGAAAAATATGTTAACTGACAGGAGGCAGATTTACTCTTCTTCTTTCCTTTCCCAACTCTCTGTACAAGGTTTCGACTTTTGGAGGGATACAGTAGATGTAAAATATATCTGGGGGACTAGAGATTGGCCTGTTTAATACCGCCACAGATGATTTCCGGCAACAAAACTGTGCAACAGACAACATGTCTTGGTTTAGCCAAGATAAAAGATTTGAGCACACCAAGGATTCCCACTCTTACATGATTTTACAACTGGCAGCAGTTAACACTATATGAGGAAAGCACTATTGATACTATGCTGCAAGAGTAGACATAACTCATTGGATCCCAATGGGAAGGGATGGTTAACATGGCCACTAGACACTAACAAGTTTCAGAATAAATTCCTAGGTAACATCAAGCGATTTACAGCCAACAGGCCTGACATGTGATATGTACAAATTGAACATTTGGGGTGGTAACAACTTACAGTGTTGGGAAGTTGTGCCTTGATTGGCAAACCACCTCAACACTGTCTCGGGTACAACAGCACTTGTCCATTCTAGCTGACGGCCTGGACTTAGAAGACTTTTTAATGGTTCTTCAGAAACCACATCAAAAGCACTTCCTTTGTGCTGTCTACAATGAGATATGGAAAATATCGCCAACAAGAAGTGGCTGAAAGGCTGCGTGAGATTGACAGGGCCAACTTAGAACATGCTCTTGCAGTGGTGGACAAGGGGATGACTACCTTATCATCTAAACTTTATTCTTTAGGTAACAGTGTCTTATCCACAATAGATGGGCTTCAGCAAGACTTGTCTGCATTACAGCATGAGCCATCCCAACTTAGGTCAATTCTATTGTTAAGTTGGACACTACAGACATCACGTTCTGGTCATGTGCTATAGCAAACATTAACATCATTAATCTGTTCTCAGCATACCACCTTTCAGAACAGCAGATAGCTATGGCACAGAAAGATGCGAAATACACAATGTTACTTATTGAAAGGTTTGAGAAATTACCTTTTGCCATTGCTGAGATAACATCTTTGGATTTGATAACCAATTGGTGCATTAGACTGCCAATCTTCACTTTCCACTTTCAGTACTGTCTACAACACCATTAGGTGGGCAGATATGAAGATTTGGGTAAAGGATTCATACATGAACAATCGGAGCTTACTTTCACATTCCGGTGTTGGAATAAGGATACTGAAGTCTTTCTCAGCGGCTCAGACTGTGAGAATACTTTAAGGGGGTCCCTATTATGCCAGCACGTTTTGTTGCACAGGCCATGTAATGCGTCTGTGGCAAACCTGTCTTGCTATTTAAAACGGTCTCTGACAGCCATGATATGTCTGACTTTCAGATTACTCTCAAATGGAAGCTACCTGATGTTAAATAGTCAAGGTTGTTTTGGGCTGAAGCCAGGGGTCGCCTATGTGGTGACTGTATCTTCCATTGTAACATGTTGCACGCAAATCCTGTTTCTGCCTGCCCATGTAGTTAAAGAGGATACGCAGTGGCCTTCAATTAATCTTGAAAATATGCGATTTGACATACTGAGCAAACTGAAAGCCTTATTATGTCACAAAGATGTGGCCTTAACGTTGGCCAAGGAGACGTTTGATCTTCAGGTGGTGTGTTCCTATTCAGAGATCCAGGCGTTTCTCTGTACCAACTTCCCATGACATTTGAGGGAGCTGGCCCATCATATTTGTAACATGCCTAGTAAGACTGGAATTGCAAGGTTTTTCAGGAACATTGGCTCTGGATTGGTCAGAACCTTCCAAACGGTGTTTGGAGTTATTCCATCATTTATCCACTCTGTCCTCAGAAGAATCTTTGGAGGACTTCCACTGGTCCTGATCCTGGTTGCAGGGATATTGCTTTTATTATTTTTGCTCTGCAATGGATGTCCCAGTTCAAGATCAAATGGAGCTAGCACTGACTCACGTCCTCTTGTGCCAAGAAAGCATGGTGCATTTCTTTGGCGCACCTTTGCTTCGTGAACTGGATGAGCATTGGTTACGGTCTTTCCAGACTGTATGGCTTCAATGTATACAGCCTGTGTTCCGCTGCCTCTTGTGCACTTAGGAGTGTGCCCTAAATACATGCTTGGGGTCCCAATTGGTTAATTCTGCAGACATACACGTACTGCTGGACCCACTGGAGGCCCATCAGTGCAGATGTTTCCTGGGGATACCTTTGCCGCGTTCTATGAGCTTCCCTGGGTTGCCTCCCTAGTGGTTTGGATCTAGGCTACGTTTCACTGGAACATCAATTGGTTGTATTTCCTACCTCAGCAGTTGCTGTGGGTGGTGGATGAGAATATATTTTCTCTATTAATTTGCTCTGAGGTATGCCTCTGGGAACATCATCTGCGGATGCTGGGAACAGCAATGTTTTGTCTACCACTCGGAACATATAAACATCTGGCTCTCCGTATGGTGGGAACTTTTATTTAGCCTGTTTTTAACTGCTAAATTTCTTTAAAAGTGAATTTCATTTTTATTACTTTTATATTTTTAAACAGCTATTGGATTTCTTGATGCTTTGTGTATTCAAATAGCACGAGTGACCTGATTTTTGAGCCTATTTTATCGTCCTTTTATCATATACGCTTTTAGATGCTGATGTATTCTAATGGTGGGATTAGTTGCTTTAGATGGCCTATTCAATGACCTATGTACAAGGAGTGAGTGTCATGTGCCTGGGTTAGGCCTGGTAGGAAATAGTGCTATTTTTACACAAACACGGTCTCTTTCCTAAAGTTGCCTTCACTTTGTCACCTTGACTTTTGACACACATTTGCATTTGTGACACTTGGGTTTGTTTCTATGAAACACCTACCTTGCTGACACACAGGACTTAGTGAGAACACTGTTGCACTGCCTAGGCACTATGTGCAAGGCCCTCACTTTCGTGATACAAAGGTGTTTGTTATTACATACATATGTGGAATACAACCAATGGCAGCCTGATCACAATCTCGGCACAAGGCAAGGATGCTTTTTTCTATATATAGCATATATCCTTTTGATTCCAAATACAATCAGAGGAGACGCTTCTGCTGATTTTGAGGGATCCCTGCATACTTAAGCTTTTGCCTAACAGCTGACTGACATCTCAGTGAGGGGTGTCCAGTTCCTGACCAAGACACAGTTCTACATTCTTACCCACCAGGAAAGGAGTTAGATCACCCAGAAGGGGGTTTCTAGGCAGACCATACATTCACACCCTAGACACTTAGGTTATGGTTTGCATTGTAGGAGTATGCTAGATTTTTTAAATACTGTATATGTATGCATATATAAGTTGTCTCACCAAGATGGTGGAAATCTTCGTTTTATTGACTGATTTGACACTCATTATAACTTGTCTGCTTGTGTCTATTAATCATTGCAGCACATATTTACTATACAAGAATCACTATGGTTCAATGAGTATTGAAAAATGTCCCTTTGTGTATTCTTTGTATATTTCTCTGAGCGTAAGAGAGCACGAGTGACTGAGCAAAAAGATCCAGGCCTGTCACCACGGTTCCTATGGGGACAGGGTTGTCATGTTCGGTAGTTTCCAGAACTATTCTCTCCCTTGTTAAGTTTAGGGGGGATAACGGTGGCACTTTGAGCTAGCTGGTTTAAGGGACAACATATCCTGTGGGAGTGCATAGAATCAGCCTGGCACCATCCTAAGTTTATGTTGTCATCAAACACCCAGTTCCTTCTGATTAATGGAAACTACATGACACACCCTCTGCAATGGTTCAACCCTCCCCGACCCATTTTGAGTTCGTTTCCATTAGCAAAGTCAATAGTTCTTTAAGCAGCGACCGATTGCCTTTCCCAATGCTTGTTAGTGCTGATGTCCTGTGATGGGTTTCTGAAGCCCAAGCCTTTGCAATAACGGCACTGAGATTTGTCCAGACTCCCTGGCAAAGTTGGACTCTGATACCATTGTGTTGCAGAGTTGATTCTGTAATATGATAATCCTTGGGAGGGGCCTGCAACAGACACACTAGTGCTAAAATCCAAGCCTCCCTGTGCCCCTACGGAGTGCTCCCTCCTTTCCCCTCACAAGCCTTGACAGTGAGCCAAGAAAGGAAACTACAGTAAAACCTGTTGTAGTTCTGAAGGAAGGTAAGAGCGTTCTAGCATGGTTACCCCCACTTTTTGCTGGTGTCAGGATCCATCTAGCATGGTTACCCTCATTTTTTACTGGTGTCAGTATGTTTTTTGACTAGTATGACTGGGATCCTGCTAATCAGGACCCTAGTCACTGTGCTTCCTCCCTAAATTCACCATGGTAAGTACTTCTATACTTCCACAATTGGCTCCTGGTGTACCCTTGTCAGTCCCTAGTATATGAGCATAGAGCATAGGTACACCAGGGGTCTCTCATGGGCTGAAGCATGTATTATGCCACCCATGAGAGACTATTCAAACTGTGACTACAGGCCTGCCACTGCAGCCTGTGAGAGTTAGTGCTTGCAGCTCCCACCACTGATCTAGGTTTTCTTACATCTGAGGTCACTACACTTAAACCTATAAGTTAACCTTATAGCAGGCCTTTCAAGCCTGAAAGCAGGATGCTTGGTTATAAGTGTGTGGGTGCCCCTGCATGAGCAGGACACCCCTACAAACCCCAGAGTCGATTCTCCAGGCTTTACAAGTGCGGCCAGCCATTTTGATACATATAGTGGCCATCCGTCACTACGCGATGGTTAACTATGTAGTGGCTGTGCCGATCCTGGGCATGTTCGGTATCAAACATGTTGGAATCAAGCTTCAACACCATTAACAGTGTTGGAGGTATGATTCCATGCACTGGGGGGGCTTCTTCAGGAAGCCCCCAGTACTCCTGGTAATAGCCTATCAGGGTCTGCCAGCAAGCTAGTGCTGCTGCCGACCCCAGACATGAATCTGCCCTCCTGCTGCTGTGCTGAGCTCAAGCAGGGGAAGGTAGAACAATGGGTTTCCTGTCACATGGAGGTGTGACTACCTCCCAGACAGGCCTTAGTGTGTTGGGCTTGGGTAGGTGCGCTTGCCAGCACCACCAGACTGCTTTAAAGGGGAGTATTCGCCCCTTTGTACATCCGCACCACTGGGAAGGGCCCCTGAGTCATCCTAACCCCCTCCTTTAAGGAGCTACCTGTGGATGGGTCCTCAGATTTGTAATGGGACAAGACTCAAGCTTGAAAACACATCACTCTTCGACCGTCTGGACACTTGAACTTCGCCTGGAACCAAGACTGCATCAAGGAAAAGTCCTGCTGCTCTTGGTCTCGCTGTTCTGCAAGTCTTCTTCATTGTCTGTGTCTGTCCTTCTTCCAGGATCTTCAACAGACCTGCAGGCACTGCAATGAAACGGACTGGTCTGCTGCTCCAGATGATCCATGGACTTTGAAAGGCTCAGCAACGCCGGTGGTGGTTCTGTAACTCCCTCGAGACCTGACCTGTCCTCTCTGCATTTTGGAGGCCAGTATCCCTCATCTGAACCGCTGGGACCAAACCCCTGTGTACCGTGTCGACTTACCATTGCCAAGGCTTGTTTGCTCTGCACTCTAGAGATCTTCGGGCTACAAGAAGCTCCAGCCTCCAGCATATCTTCCTGCCAAGTACATCGCCCTAATCGCATCCTCTGCACCGTTGGCCTTCCTTCTTGGTGAGCTGCTCAAGGTCCTCTTACGACTCCTATGCCTCCAGCCTGTGGGTCCTCTTGAGGGTCTTCTGCTCCAGTGGGCTCCCCTGCTTGCTCGGGCCTGCTCTGACTCTCCTGCTTGTGGTGAGTCCCTTGGACCTTGCTGGTCCCAATGTTGCTCCTGCTTCACTTTCCACACCTGCTGCAGCTGCTAAGGCTTATTGGTGTTCCCGCCGGACACCGAACCCTGGTTCTCGACTTCTGACGTGGGACAGCTCGTGCACGGCTCCTGGTCTTCCTCAGCATCACCTGTTCCTCAAAGTTGCAGTGACAAGAGCAATCCATTCTAAATCCTGGTTCAATCCTGAACTCAATGATGAAAGAAGACAACTTAGACTAGCAGAAAGAACATGGAGACAACACCCCTCGCCTTCTCATTTTGATTTAGCCCTCCTCAGATCAACATAGAAGAAGCACATTTTCATGAAAAAAGCATCTGTTTTTCATTTTCAACTGGATCGTGCCAAAAATATGCCCAGAGAACTCTTTAACATTGTCAGAAGACAAACTTCATCTGCCCCTCCTGAACGGCCTCTAACGAAAGATGTGAGGAAATTGCCAACTTCTTCACGGAAAAAATTGCTGATATTGATCAATCCTTCCCGCAAATATTGGCCTTACCCAGCCCCCAAATTTCTCTTGGCATCCCCACTTTCTCCACATCTACCCATCCTCCTAATCCTGTCCTTCACCATTCTACTCCAACTGGTTCTGGAGATATCCTTTCCAACACACAATCGAAAAATAACCCCACCTGGACTAATCTCAAACCCATGACTGAGCTCGAAGTCTTTCACATCATTGCAAAATGAAAGCCGACATCGCATACCAAAGACCCACTCCCGACAAAGCTAGTACATAACCATAACCACATCATTGCCCCATGTTGGACAAAGATTATTAACACCTCCTTTGCCTCTGGGTGTGTTCCTGACTCCCTTCAACTTGGGCAAATCACTCTCATTCTTAAACACCTAAAGGCAGACCCTAATGATCCTAATAACCTCAGTCCAATCTCTAACTTCCTACTCCTAACCAAAACCATGGAGAAATGTGTCTTACATCAACTCCTCGACAGCCACATAGGAAAATGCAACTTACTTGATCTGGTTTCAGGAAAGGCTGTAGTACCGAAACCACTATGCTGAACATTGCTGACAACATTCCCGCATTCTCTCAATTGTTTTGCAGGCTCCATGCTCTTCAGGCTTGTATAAAATTGTCCTGATGATGATCCTAATATTGTTGTAATGGGATTGAAACTTCGCCGACTTGCTGGACCACCGTGCACACAATCTTAATCGATATTCTAGTGTAACGGTTGTCGTTTTTATCTTGCTTGTTTATCTGTCCACATTGTAAACAAGCCCTTCTTGCCCTGCCTGAATGTTTTCTTCACTGTATATGTTTTTTTATGTGTAGGACGCAGGAGTGTGTCCCACTTTATTGTTTCTCGTTAGATCTTCAATTTTGTTATTCATTAAATGTTACTGTCCGGCTGGACAATAATAATATAGCACTGATTCTAATCTATATTGATTATTTATTTACATTAGTTACTCATCAAGAACCACTGTTCTTATAAAAAACTGATACTCAATGTCCTTGCTTACCTTATTGGGTCCCCTTGTCTTTTTAAACAACAGTCTTCTCCAGTGGCATCTTTCCTGAAGTCCTCCATTGTGGTCTATAGTGGTTTCCGACATCACTTTGCACCTATGCACCCTGCTGCCCTGGTGTAGGTATCCTAGTTCCGGGGGTATCCATGGGTGGGGTGACTCTCCAACCTTCTGTCTTCCATGGGGTTTCTTCAGGGTCTACTGAGAAGGGTCCTTCTTCTCCAAAACTGAAACCCCGACTTTCCTGTTGACTTCTATTGGACACACGGCTGTGTTGTTGTATGGCGTTTTAGATTCCGAATGGATTTTCCCGCTTCATGCCCTTATATAGGTACAATTCACGTTGCCCTTATATAGGCATATAAATGAAGCCCTTATTTAGGCATAGCCCATGCAACCCAAATACAGGCATGGCTACTTCCATCCGTTCACCAAACGTTTCAACGATTTCTTGGAATACCAGCTTACGCCGTTAGGGACTCCCCTTGCTTGAATATTGATTTCTCCAAGAACTCAGTTAGTTTTACAATGAACAACTATTCCCCAGGGCTTCATTCATGACGTTCATATGCCTGACTTTACGTCAAACATGGCATTCCTAAACACCTTCAAGGTATAACTATACCTTCACTTGCTATGGCAAAGCACGGATGTTCTGAGCAGTTGACGACCTACTTGCCCGACGCAGCTCGCTAAAGCAAGTGCCGAAGGAAGCCGACTCGCCAGCTGACGCACTGATCAAGAAGCTGCCCTCCTCTGCTGAGAAATCCAGCTCCAGTGTTTATGACTCCCCTTGCGGGGTGTTGGGAATTCGAGCCTGAGACAGAGATACCAGACCTCCTTCATTCTAAGGGATGGAGCTGATTAGAACCTAGAGAAACCTTTGGTAGATTCTTGGTAAAAACTAAACCTATGTTAAAGACCATACTTACTTCTTTCCTCGTACTAGACCTAGGTTAGGTACATTGGGGTAGGAGTATTTTAGAAGCATCAGTTGAATATTTTAGTCTGTGTTATTTATGTATGTATTTTTATATGGCTTAGAAATCATACAATGCTATTACAGTATTATTTCATAATACTATTCTCGCTGTACGCATTATACTTTGCATTCTGTCTAACGATTGTAGCAGTTCACCTCTCTTGCATGAGAAAGAAGACTGTTCAATAAACCTTTTATTGAAAACGCCTGTCTCACTATTTCTCTGCAAACTCTGTAGAAACGAAGCATGCACGATTGACTGAGTGAAATACTTATCTATTGTTTCTACGACTCTGAAGATAGTTATTCCAGTCCTAGGGAAACAAAGTTGTCATATTTATGCGGTTGTCAGAAACTAATCCCTGCTTGTGAATTCGAGAAAGTTTCTAGTGACCTCTGAGCTAGCAGGCACTCACAATTAAGTTTAGTATATTCGATAGAGACCTACTGACCTAAGTCTTACGTCATATCTTTAGTATATATTATTCCAATGCGCAGAGCCTATTGAGAATAAACGAACTACACTACAGTGTTTCCACTCTGCACACCGCCTCCGTGGGATTACTGGGTACTTACCTTAGGTGGTTCCTTGTGTCCCCAGCTCTTCTGAGTCTCCTGGTCCAAAACCCCGACTTTGGTACTTTCTCAGTATATGGTTTGGTATCCCCCTGGAGACCACTGTCTTTTGTGCATACATACCTGTTTACAATTGAAGTATTATTGTGTATTTGTGTTTATATCTCCGGGTAGGAGATATACAAATGTGTTAGTCAGTGTTGTATAATAATAGACATATTTTTATATATACATTGTGTGGTTTCTTTTCGTTTAACCTGCGCTACATGATAAACCTGGTAAAACAAGCTGCTTAGAAATCCTTCAGGATAAGCCTGAAGGCTGCTCTTCACAGCTAGCACTTTGAGAGCTTTCAAAGGTTATCGAAGAGCACTAAAATCACCATAATGGGTAACTGGATTAGTGCAAGTTGCTTCACTTAAATAAGTGTGCACCATACTCTATGCCAGCCTCCTATAAGTTATTTAATGTTTTGAAAGCATACTATCAGGAAGTTTGTTGTTACAATGCACATAGAACCTTCAAATGTCAAGACTGGTGGCAGACACTTTTCAACATTTTCACTAAGGAGACTCAGCGGGTTAATGCATGTGATGCATTGAATGGTGTTGCCACCATATTAGCCAAGTTATTTTACATTTGTATGTGAAAACAAACAGATATTAAGGTGAAATAGTGTATGCATTTCAAATGTGAGTTAGGCCCTTTAGGTAACCTTTGTGCAACAAACAGGTTTGAATCCAATCGGACTGAATTAGACTTTTAAGCTCTGAAAGGTGATAATAATGCATACCACCAATTTGCAATAACAACTCATGTTAGTTACAATGCTGAGAATCTGCTACACTAGCGCAGGAACTGATACAACTGCTAGTACCTAAAGGATTGGCCAAATAGTATTTAGGACTAAACACCCAGACTTACGGATTTTGACCTTTGGTAAATCCAGATGACAATGGACAGGTGGGATGGCCCCTTGCCACCGTAGTATGAATGGAGCTGGAACTAAACACAAGTCATGCATATATCATCAACTGCAGAGCCTTAATATTCAGTTAATATGAGAGGTTGAATGAGTATTCAAGGCTCTTTTTTTATCTTAAGGATTAGTATGGTTTTGTCATCTTTATTTAGATTAGTCCAGTTTACAGAATTATTGAGTAAAAGGTTGATTAGTGACAGCATAAATCAATATAGAGTGCTCTATATATATATATATATATATATATATATACTACTCAACGCTGAGAAACCCATGACGATTCCTAGTTCTAGAAAGAGCAAGATTTCTGAGCATAGTTAAAGACTAGAACTTCCCATAAAGAGTCGTTCTGAAAACTCAGCCGAGTTCCCCACAGCTGCAGTAGCAACTGTAAAAATATCAGTGATGGAGGAATTATCGTTGCAGTAGCATTAATCTGAGAAAATTAGAATAAAGTAAGAAGAATAAAATCACCTTTAGCAATAGCTGTTGTTAACAAAGGGCAAGGATGCAACTAAGCGACTCTTCCATAGCAGAGTCATACAGGCTCTACTCCAAGTTAGTCTTAGAGATCAAAATGAGAGTTTGTTTTCCTAATTCACTAGGAACACTCATTAATATAAAATCACACAATAATGTAACAAAACTTTGTAGGTGTCCATATCTCTCATCCAATGGAAACCGCTCATCCGATGGTGTCGTCAACTTCCGTTGCTTCTTCACCCGATTCCCATGGCAAACATTCACTCTGGTATATTGTAAAACACAGTTGCGATGTGTTAGGAACATGGAGAAAAGTTCTCATGATAACCTTCTTAACTAAATTAAAATCTGCATTTGATGTCTGTTGTGAATACAAAGGCTAGTCAGATGTGCTGAAAAAATATATCAATGATGTTTTAATTGAGCATTCATAAGTATATCTAAATTATTGTTCATTCTGACAGTCTATTCATTATGAATTTACACCACAGTCCATTGTTTAAATGAGGTGATCTAATATAGCCTTATAGCCCGCCGTAGCGGGCTATACCGGCTATTAAATGCCTGCTCCAGCGTTAAAGGCTCCCAACAGTCCAATGTTCTAATATGGTATAATGAAGCTAAGGAAACATAAGCTTGAAGTCAGCACATTCTTTAGCAAGATGCTAGTGCTAGGTAAAATGTCCTAAATAAATGTCTACTTTGCTATGAGCAAGAGTCAAAAGAAAAGACTTGGGCCTAATTAAAAGGGCACATTTAAGAAATAATAGCAAAGTACAAAAAAAATTCCTTCATGTTATTTCCATAGACATTTAAACAATCACATTTTCCCTATGTGTTATGTTCTATGTGAAAACATTCTTTTATCAAACTGAAATACTTTTTAATCCCTTGACCGTGGTGCAAATTCCGCTGAGCTGCAGGGGAATTAATGAGTGGGCGTGTTTCGGACGGCCCTCGTCCGTCTTCCGCATACGACCACTGTGACATCGGACGCCGGGCACCGACCGACGCACGCAACAAGTTAAAGTGATTCTTTCACACATTTAAAGCAAGTACATTTTTCCTACATGCTATTTTTCTATGTGAAAACATTTCTGCAACGGTTTAAACACTTCCTAAAGTGCAATTCTAATATGATCTTCAAGTCAATTCTTTTGTAGAAAATTCATTCCTTACACAACAAGCACTGACAAAGCCAATATGTATCGCCTATGCAACCTCTACTGGCTTTCTCAATGTTTACAGTTATTTTGTACAGCAGCCTAACTGCACTGCACCATGGCTAAAAGTAAAAATAAGTGACATGGTCAACGCTGGTCTCTTTATAGTGTTTTTTTTCTTACTTTCAACCATGCTTCACAGCAGCCACACAGCTATACATCATGGCTAAAAACAATGACAAAGCCAATAGAGCTCATAGGTGATACCGATTGGCTTTGCGCATCCCCATCTGTTTGTGCCTCCCGACGTCAGAGAGAAGCTTAGAAATACTGCTGCTGCCTGTATGTTGGTGCCTGTCCATCTGTCTATGCCTCTCCGAAAGCGCTGCAGCTGCCCATATATTTGTGCCTGTGCCTCTCCAAAATCTGTTGGGCAATGCGGGAAGAGGCACAGAAAGACTGTTTTAAGCAATATGTGTAAAGGTATTATTGTAATATAACATTTGCAGATGTCAAAGGAAAATGTTTGTTTTCACAAATTCTTTGGGTTTAAAGTATTATTTAAATTTGGACACAAGGAGCTTTTTTGTTTGAATAATAACATTAAATAACATGTATATATATATATATATATATATATATATATCCAGCAATTACCAACTTCTCTGCTGAAAATAGGCACACCGACACCTGCTGATGTCGGTGTGCCTCTTTTCAGCAGAGAAATTGGTAATTGCTGGATCTATTAATGGGTGGCTCCATCCCCATTTACACCGACCCGCCCTGCCAGGGTCTCATGGCTCGTGTTTGAAGGAGCAAGTTGTGGCTGGATATATATATATATATATATATATATATATATATATATATATATATATATATATATATATATATATATATATATATATATATATATATATATTGTTATATAATAATATATTATAATAATTTTAGCAGTGAGAAAGCTGAATGGCAAATTCAAATTCTGCAAGGCACAATCAGCATTTCATTTTTCAAAGGTTGATAAGCGGAGTACCTTTAATTTCAGCAATAGAAACATCTTTTCAAAAGCACTTTATAAGTGTAGTATGAAGCACCATGTAAAAATCTGAGCTGTTGTATTTTAAGGGCCAGAGTCATTTACTTTGTAATTTGGAAACAAAGTTTGAAATCACTTAATCTCCATGACCCCAAAAGCTCTAATAAAAATTAAACTGACTGAACCGCATTGAAACCCTGGCAGACGCGGTGGCCAAAGTCAAACAGCCCACAATGTACTTGATGTTCCTCAAGGATTTCACTGGAGGTAAAACCTGTCGGAGCAAAATTAACGAAACGACTGGACCTCCTGAAAACTGGATGCCGAAAGAGTGGTACTACCAAATCCTCGCCAAAGTGTAGCAAATTGAAGTCGAATACAATAACAGAGAATTGAAGAAGTTTATTTATTTCATTTGTGAAGGTCTGCTAAGAAATAGAGCTGCTTTAGCAGGAGACTTTTAGGAGCTATCGGATAACATGGTTGTTGGGAAGGGTGTGTATAGGAGCAACAACAGCAAGGGCGAACCACCACTTAGAATCATTGATGCGATCACTCAACAGCGTGTCCACAAAGGCTAATCCAACTGGGATGGCAGGCTTACTTTGCACGGGCCACCCTTTTTTGCTGCGGAGAGGAGCCGCCTGACAGATGCGACTCACAAGATGGCGGCTGTGGAGGCGGTCCCTACTGATGCCTGCTGGCTTCCATGCTGAACACCGGAGCAGCCATAACCTGAATGCCGTTACCCGGGGGTGAGACGATGATGGTGCCCACACAGCGGGACACTCAGTCCCTGGAGGTGAGCTGTTGTGGCTGTGAGTGGGGAGCAGGGGACTCCCGTTTGATCAGCTAGAGTGCAGGAAGTGCGACGCGGAGGCGCAGCAGGCCCAAGTGGGAAGGTCTGGCCGCAAGGAAACCCTGGCAGACACGGTGTCCTACGGCCCTAACTGGGGGTCCCGCGCCGGAGGGGCGGACATCTGTGGCAGCGGTGCTGCTCAAGCCTGGCCTGGAGATTACAGGGAAGCCGCGTCCCTTGACCAAAAGTGAGTGGGGCCTTCAGAGCTAGAACCGCTGCTCTCTAGGTCAATAGTGGAGGGCAGACAGTAGACGCTTGCTACCACACTGGCCCCTGGGGCACTCCTGATACCCTGCTTACTGGTGTGTGGGGGGCCCCTGCTGAAGACTGCTGGGGGGGCCTGGATGAAATTCGGCTCACTGTCTTGCCTGTTAGGCCAGAGTGGTGACAGTCCAGTGGGTCTGCTTGGGTTCTGCAGTGCGATCCTGGAAGGTGAGCCCTTGAACTTTGTAGAGAATTGCACTACCCCTCCTCTTGTCTGCTTTTGCATGGTCTGGCCTGCTGTATACCTAACCGCTGTGAGGAATGGGCCCAACACTGCTGATTGTGATGAAGGAAGGGGGCTGCAACTCAAGGGAGGTTGCTTTTCCCTGCGTTGTGCCTATGGAAAATTTGCACTTGGCGCAAGGATCGCATGAGCAGACTCTGTGCAACTTCCGTTGAGTCTGCCTCTGCTACCTTCGCCTCGTGCCTGGACCGGCAACACCCACTGGCTTTTGGCCTCTCTCGTAGCTCCAGCTCTAGCTGGAGACGCCATCTTGGTTGCCTCTGAGCCCCATCCTGTGGTGGGCACTCCTGGTCAAGCCCTGCGGAGGCTGACTGCGAGTCCCTCACTACTCCCTCTCACCTTGCTCCCTTACACCCACTCTGGCAGCACCCCTAAGGTCCTAGTTCTCTCCTATGGACACCAGCTCTGATTGGGGCCCCCATCGTGGTTACTCATGTGCCATAACTTATGGTCTGTAACCGTGGATCCAACCTGGTTGCTCATGTGCCATAAATGATGGTCTCCCACCCTGGTTCCGACGAGGCTGGGTCCTAGGCTCCCTATGCAAGTCTTCCCTGCTCCCCCTTTGGTCTGGCAGTATGTTAGACGGCGACCTCAGGGGCGAGCAGGAATTGTACCTGATCACCCTGGGGCCCACCTTCCTAAGTCCAAAGTCGAGCCCTGGCGGGAGACTCCTCAGGGGGAGAGTCTCGAATCTAGGATCGTACACACTCTATAGGCACCACACAACAAAGAGATACCACACCGGGGTTTCTTGAGAACGTTCCTTTATCTCGTTATTCAAAAAGGATCTTTATGATCGGCAAGGCAAGTATTTACAAAACAGGGCAAGGGCCCATAAAGTCTCGCTCAGGGTAGGGGTAGCGGGACAGTCTTATGGCTCAGTGTCAATATCGGGGCGTATCCGGCGCACAGCTCTCAATCCTCGAGCCGGGGGATACGATGCGATCTTTGGGAGTCCAGCCGGACCAGGAGAGTCAGAGAGCCGCGAGTCACTCAGCAGGGCTCAAGCAAGATGTCGGAGGTCTAACGATCTTCAGGGGAGCCGCAAGTCACTCAGCTGGGCTCAGGTGTTCCAAAGTACAGGGGAGCCGCGAGTCACTCAGCAGGGCTCAGCTGTTCCAAAGTTGCAGGGGAGCCGCGAGTCACTCAGCAGGGCTCAGATGTTCCAAAGTTGCAGGGGAGCCGCGAGTCACTCAGCACAGCTCAGATGGTTCCGGCAGAAGTCCGTCTCTGCCAGGCGAGCCGCGACCACGTCAGCAGGGCTCTCGTCGCTCCAGAGTCGAATCTGCCCGATAGTCCCGAAGCATCCCCAGTTATAGGACTGCTCCTCTTTGATCTCCGGGGCTCTGGTATGCGGGGGTCTTGACACCTGGGGGCCGCTTGTTGGGGTTTCCTGCCACGCGGCCCTTTGATTCATTCATGTCAGGTTCGGGAGGAGTCCCAGACACACAGCAGGCGTGGAGCCAGCCCTCAGGGAGGCCGGAGGGGCGATCGAAACCCATCTCTCGAGGGGAGGTCGGAGGTGTGAGAGAACTGCTCCTCCCTCTCTCACTCAAGGGGAGCGCGCTGTCCTCCAGCCAGGGTGGCGCCTCTCGTCCTAGGCCGCGCTGGATCGGGCGGCCATCTTAGGTGCCGGGAAGTGGGCACACAGGGCCTACGGGCCGGGAAGATGGAGGCACGGACAGGCAGTCCGGGGACGGGCGTGGGTACCATGGAGGGAAGGGTTGGCTAGGCCGGGGGACTCAGGGGTCTGTTGTGGGGGACAGCTCGGAAGGGAAGGGTCAGGGAGGACCACGCCACGAGGCCGGGTCTAACACAGTACCTTAAGAGCTTTGATCTCTCACGCGGCCCTAGAGCTGATTGGGGCAGCCTACTAACCTGCTCACATGCTAGACCCTGTGATTGGAGAACCTGGGTCAGGCGTGGCTGAGATACTGGTTTTCCTATGCAAGCCTCTCCTGCTCCCTCCTGCCCATTCTGGAAGCCCCCTTTGTCACTGGGTCTCTCCTGAGGCCCCTGATCTGAAAGAGGCTGCTGTCCTATCTGCGTGTCTGAACTTTTACTGGCGAACCTGGGTCAGATGAGGCGAAGGTCCTGGGCTCTTTTTGGGCATCCTTTGCACCCCAGAGTTTCTCCCATTGCTCCTGACCACTTCTCCCTGGACTGGCATTATCCTCAAACGCCACTTGTTCTTTCCAGCAACCTTGGCTCCGACTGGGGACACTTTCTTAACGTGAAGAGCCTCACCAGTGGCCAGAGCATGACTTGTAGCAGGGAACCTTCTACATAGACGTATCTTGTTGATTTATTTATGTACTCATCTTTGTATCCTATTCATCTTATATTTGGCCTATGATTAACCCCTGATGATGTGGCTCTGATCTTAAAGGGGATGCCATCCTAACTGCCTTTGTGTCCAAACTTGCATTGGTTGACCTGGGTCACATGAGGCGAAGGTCCTGGGCCCCCTCTTCCTACTCTGCAGAAGATCAGCTGAAGCAACGTTACAGTTGTTGCCCTGGAGGCTTAGCTACATCACCTTGCCCTTATCTTCAATGGGTTCTACTCCTCGCCCTTCCTCTCCGGTCACCTTTCGTACTTAATTCTTCCTGAATAATGTGACATCTCCTCCTTCTGCTTCTACTCGCCTTCACTTCATTTGTGGCGTTCTCTTCTTCTCCTACATCTCCCTCACTTCACCCTCTTCATCTTACAAATATGTTGTCCAAGCGAGTGAATGCTGGAGCCAACTGTTTCAAGATAATTTCCCCCCTCCCCAATTTGTCCAAAGCATCGCAAAAAGGTTCAAACACAACACCCATGAACAATGTTCTGATTCCCTTTTTGTTAACCAATACCATAGTGGTCGTTATGGGAGGCTCAAAACCGACCTCATGTTCTTCACCGCAACATCTTTTTTTTGGCCACCCTTTTCAATAACTCCCTCAACGTTACTTCCTCCTCCTCTATCCCACATGGGCACCAACTAAAAATCTCCCCTTCAGCTTGTTTTGATGGCTCACTCACTATCTCACTTTACAACAACAGCAAAGTCCTGATCCAAGCCAAATACACTTATCTATCTTTTTTCGATCACTTATTTCCATCTCTGCTCTCCGTCCCTGGCGTTCCGATCCCTCCAGACTCCTCATCTAACGCCACCCTTAATTCTCTCTCGCCTCCCCTTATCCACCAGAAAAGCATTCTGCAATCTTCATCTATCTCCTCCCTCAATTCTCCCTCGCCTCACCTTACCCTCCAGGATGTGGTAAATAAATAAATAATACCCTATTTTTGACTAGGCATATAGCATAACAGATAGCTCAATAAATAAGAGTCAAGATTCGAGGTAGTAGGAGTTTCTGCAGGTTTATTACAGCATAAGGACAGGATCAGGACAACCTGCACGGGAACAGAATGACAAGGCCCGGCAGCTGCCGGGGCTGGGTCTGGGATGAGCGCGCTAGCTTTTAATAACAATACATGAACTTATATACATAGCGCAAACACATAGCATTACATTGCAGTAGGCGTAGCAGTGGGTGGAGCAGAAGGCGTGACGCGTAGCAGTCGCAAAAGATAACAGTAAAAGTAGGTGTAACTGGGCGTATTCATAGACATGTGGTGCAAACGTAACAGAATATGTCATGAATGGGGCGGAAACATTGGAGGGGGCTACCTAAGGAGCCGGGACCTCTAACCTAATGGTGCGCGTAAACTGGCAATGACGTATTACTAGGAGAAACTGGGGGCTACGAACTCTGTGCTAGGAGCAGAGACTAAAGTCTGGAGGGTCGGAGCGACATGTACCTAAACCCTATCTAGTATCTGATGTTTAGGGAACATGTTGAGATAAACTAGAAGTCAGGAGGGGAAAGGCTAACTTGATTCTAAGACTGGACCATGCATTATTCTACATGTAGTGCGTGATGGAGAATACTAAATGACCATTAAATACAGTATTTCTCTTAACATGGAGACGAGAAGGCTAGACAATGACGGAAACTATTGATGCAGTTCAGTAGCCTAGGAATGCAGAGAAGGAGGACTGAACTGATAGCTGGAACTATAACATACTTTTGGCAGACTCAGAGGCAGAGCCAAGCTGCACCGGGCACTGCGAGGCAGGAAGTAAGTGAAGGGTCGAGGATACAGGTGGGGGCTGTATCGCTCCTCAGCGAGGCTTCAGGAGACAGGAGCTGAATCTGATGTCCGGGCCCTTTTGAGGCCTGGAAACGGGGACTTTATAATGGAATAACGTGCACACTGAGAAACGTGGCAACGTAGCTTTACATAGGCCTGATATTCGTAGTATTCACGAGGACTGGAAACTAGCATACTAGAGGTGGACACAACTGTAATTGCGTCATTAATCGGACATGGGGAATAACATATGCATATTGGTCATGCACACATAACATATGATGGATGAGGCGTAGGGACACAGAACATGGCAAAATTTACTTTTCCACATTCCCTCCTTGTCACTACGTTTCCATCAGGAAACATCAATATTCATGATACCATCTATCATTTCATACAGTACCATTTGCTCGTCTCGAATTATCTTGGAACGGGATTTAGAACGGGGCTTAGGACTAGGAATACAAGAGGTAGCACACATGCTGCAAATCGCAGGGCCACATTGTATACAGAGGCAGCAGCTAAATATGATCGCTACTGCAATACTTAGAAAGGACAGGACTTTCCATCCCCATGCGGAAATTATATTCCAGAACCAACCGGACCATGTCCAGGTGCCTGGATCTTGATGTAACAGATGGGCAATATTATGGAGTCTGGTTATAGCTGAATAAACAGACGGCGCGTTATTTGGAATGAAAATGCAACAACTAGATCCGATGAGTCTACAGGCCCCGCCCCTATCGGCCAGTATGACGTCAAGGACGAGACGATTCTGTAAAACGACAATTCTCATAAAGGATTGCTCTTCAGTTAAGTTACCTAGAGCGGAGGCAGTCTCATCTACTACTGCTTCGAGGGTTCTTGTTAACCTACGGATTAGCTTACTATTTACAACTGTACCTAAATAAGGGAACACACCTTTATCAATATCAATGAATTGTTCTGCGGCAGTTTCAGTATAATCGACAATCGGGAGATATCTCTTGTGTCTAGTATGTACTAGATGTGTGTTTCTATGATAGTCAGGTGGGGCTAGAAAAACAGGTGGCAGTAGGAAGGCAATGTAACAGGTTCCCTCCCAATCGAGGGGCAGACGAACATATGCGGTTTGACCACAAACAAAATAAGAATGACGTGAGGCTTTGAAAATAGATTTCCTACTGTCACTATACTTGACAATAGTAGTACATTCACTATGTCCTACATGTACAGAACCCTTATTTCGGACACATAATTCGCCTTTGACTGGTAGTACTGAAATAGCAGGTGAGTCTGGAGTAGTATCAGACTGAACATTCAGGACCATGAAATTCGACGAATAATTACCTAAATTATACACTTCATTTTCTAGATCTAAACCTGTTCTGTGGGGGAAACCTTGCTTGTCTGGGAAACATGTGCTGTTAAGAAAAGACATATCTGTTGCGGATGACGTTAACGTGGACCATGCTCCACACGAACCATTATGTGAGAATGGATAAGGAAAGAGTGGCAGAACTCCCTTCGAGGTCTGGAAAGGGGGGAGTCGACCACACACCCAACAATTAGTGGCATTGCTGGTCTGGTGTGAGTAATGTAACATACGGATAAATGTGTTGTTACGCATAGCGAGGCGGTATGAATATTCGTGAGGAGGTAGATCACTAAACGTGTGCTCTACTGTAGCATTAGCAGACTTATTTACATGAGGAACTGAGAAATACAGGAAAAATGCATAACTGGTGCAGGAAATCATTAGGCTGATGAATAATATGAAACTTAGAAAAACGATACATTTGATTGAGTTTAGACTAACTCTCTCGCTATGGGGGTCTATTTTATACATGTCAGGAACAGTCTAACCGTTTCACCTAGGGGAGGACTTATACAATCAAACTGACTAACTTACTAGACCGTAGTTTTAACTTATACTCCTGTTGCGGAGTTTTCTCTAACAGGGAAGGGGTTGTAACAATGTCTTTTGCGGGACAGTCCTTTAAAACAATGTCTTGGCAGTCTTTAAAATCCTGGGACTCCTTGGAAATGTTTTTAGAAACGGGTTTCAATCCATTGAAAAGTTTTACATGAGAAAGGTGGACCCACCCCTTCCTGCCTTCCAGCTTGACGGCAGTACGGGTGGTCAGGAGGACCTGACGTGGCTCCTTCCAACGAGGTTCCAGCGGACTTGATCTGTCAAAATTCCGGACCATCACCAGCGAACCTGGAACGATTTCATGCGGTGCCACCTCGGTATTGTCTGGAAATGCGGCGGCAACCTGTGAACGACATGAGTTGAGGGCAGACATCAAGGAAGCTAGGTAATCTGTCAGCATATTACATGAAACATCGGTAATACTTCGGGGTCTAGGAGTACCCCACATGTTAGGGGGGCGGCCGAATACGACCTCATACGGGGACAGACCTGATCTGGAATGTGCGACCATGCGCATATAAAATAGAGCAACTGGCAGAGCTACTAGCCAGTCCACACCTTTTTCTTTACAGACTTTGGCAATACGGATTTTCAGGGTCTGATTATGTCTCTCGACTAGACCAGCTGCTTCAGGATGGCGTACACAATGGAACTTCCACTGGTACCCTAACAACAGGGAAACGTGCTTCATGAGTTCGGATGAGAATGGCTGACCGTTATCAGAATATACGACTCTAGGGAGTCCATATCTAGGGAAGAATTCACGAACCAACTGCTTGGCAGTGGTCGCGGCTGTGTAATCTGGGACTGGATATGCTTCTGTCCATCTGGACAAAGCGCATACAACTACAAGAACGTACTTGAAACCTCGACATCGCTCCATCTGGATATAATCCATCTGGAGGACCTCAAAAGGGTGGTCAGGGGGCTGGAAACCACCTTGTTCCACCGGGACACTTTTACCTGGATTAAACTGACAACATATCATACAGGTACGGACTTTCTGCTTGGCTGCAGCTCGTAAATGCTTGTTGAACCAAATGTTCTGGATACTGTCTAACATAGCTTTTTCTCCTAAATGTGCTGGACTATGTGCGGTATTAATAATGACTTGAACCATAGAGTCGGGGAGAAACCATGTGGCTCTACCCTTCGTTAACCATCCTTGATCTGTCTGGACCCCTCCTTGTTCAGACCATTTCTTGAGTTCATCGGGAGTAGCATGTAACTGGATATCTATGACATCCTGTGTAGGGTCCTTAACTGTCATGCATGTAGTCAGATCTGGAGTATGTGTCTGATTAACTGGAATGTCTGGAGTCTGTGCTGTAAGCTTGGCTGTGCGATCTGCTAGATCATTACCTTGAGAAATAATGTCAGTAACTTTCGTATGTGCTTTGCACTTCATAATAGCGATAGATGTCGGTAAATGTATTGCATCTAACAGAGCTTGAATAAGGAAACCATGCTGAATCTTGGTTCCATGAGAAGTCATGAAACCTCTCTCTTGCCAGAGCACTCCGAAGTCGTGTACAACTCCGAATGCGTAACGTGAATCTGTGTAAACATTAACTTTCAGGTTCTTGGCGTGTATACAGGCTTGTGTCAGAGCAACTAGCTCTGCTGCTTGAGCGGACAGGGTGTCAATACGGTGTGTTTCAATAACTTCGGTGTCGGTAGTCACTGCATACGCGGCGACTAGTTCTCCTGTACTAGTTCTCATACATGAACCATCCACATAAAGTGTCAGGTCGGGATCTGGTAACGGAATGTCTGTCAGGTCTTGTCTTGGCTTTGTCGTAATGTTAACTACTTCCACACAGTCATGTGGGTCAGGGTTCAAACTGACTGATGGTAACAGTGTAGCAGGATTCAGGACGTTGCAGCGTCTAATTTCTATGTGTGGCTGGAACAGTGTCAATTCATAACCTGTTAAACGTGCAATTGTCAAGTGCTGAGTTTGTGTTCGGTTTAAAAGAACTTCCACGGAATGTGGAACTTGTACTGTCAGGGAATGTCCTAAAACTATGGAATCACTTTGTCTGATAGCTAGTGCTGTGGCTACAACTGACTTGAGGCACGCAGGCAACGCCTGGGCGACTGGATCTAATGTGCTGGAAAAATAAGCACAGGGCTTGTATTGTCCTGCTTGATCTTGTGTGAGAACAGATAATGCTGTACCTTCACGTTCAGTAACGAAAAGTGTAAAAGGCTTACTGTAGTTCGGTGTAGCTAGAACTGGAGCTTGGCATAGGGCTTTCTTTAACTCGTTGAAACTAAGTGTGTGTTCAGATGTCCAAGGGAGGACAGTCGATACGGCTGCCTCCTGTGTCGTTAACTGTATCAGTGGCTTGGCTAGAAATGCATACTGGGGAATCCATTGCCTACAATAAGAAGTAAGGCCGATAAAGGCACGTACCTCCTTCTGGGTTCTGGGCTGGGGAAGACTCGCTATTAACTGGATACGGTCGGGTGTCAACTGCCTACCCCTCTTGGACAGCAAGTGTCCTAAGTATACCACTTGCTGGACACAGAATTGAAGCTTCGAAGGGGACACCTTGTGCCCCATCTCGGCTAGAAAATACAAGACTGTAAGTGATGCTCGCTCGCAAGCACGTTCAGAACGGGCTGTGATCAGTAGATCATCGACATACTGGAGCAGGGCAGTGTCAGTTGGCATGTGAATGTTGTCTAGTTGTCTTTTAAGTGCTTGACTGTAAATACTAGGACTTTCTGTGAAACCTTGAGGAGCGCGTGTGAACATATAGCTCCTTCCATTTAAACAAAATCCGAAAAGAAACTGGCTGTCTGGATGAATAGGAACACTAAAAAATGCATTCTTGAGGTCTATGACAGTGAAGAACATGGCTTCGGAATCAATGGCTGTCAATAGGGAAGAGATGTCTGGGACAACTGGGTACTGCGGAATAATACATTTATTAAGCTCTCGTAAATCAATCACTAATCGATATACTGGGGGTGCATTTGGATCAGTACGTTTCATGACTGGAATGATCGGAGAATTACATACATTGGAGTCAGTTTCTACAACTACTCCTTGAGCCATGAGCTCGTCAATAATTTTGGATAAGGCTGCTACAGCCTCAGGGGGCAATCTGTACTGTCTGATTCGTGGTAACACTACACCTGGTTTGAGAGTCACACGATAGGGTGTGATTTGCATGTAACCTACATCAGTTGGACCTTGTGCCCATAAATGCTGCGGAACATTAGACAATCTTGAATCAAAATCTCGTAATACATAGTGACCCTTGAAGTCACGTAGGAACAGACGTATTCCCTCTGGGGAACAGCAAATAACTGCACCTAACTCTTTCAGTGTCTTAATGCCTAATAGATTTTCTGGACATGACTTAGTAAGTAACAGATCAGTAGTGCGGGACAATGGACCTACTTCTAGAGTAACTGGCTTTGATATTTCATTTATAATGGGTTTTCCTGAAAATCCAAGGGAAACATTTCTTGAGCCTGAGAGCGGAGCCCCTGGAACTTCGGCATGACTAATTGTGGTCCTACTTGCCCCTGTATCGATCAAAAACTTTCTGTCTTTCCCTAATACTTGACTATGAACATAGGGACCTTCTTGATCTACAGGTATCTCGATGAGAGGCAAGCCTACCTCCCTCTCTAGGCTGTTTCATGAATATGGCTGATACTCTGGATACTCGGACTGTGCATACTGGTACATCTGCGATGTAACATGCTGTGTTGCAGCAATAGGCTGCGGTGCTGTAACTGTCTGCGGTGCATTCTGTGACTGAGGAATCTGTGAAACTTGTTCTTGTCTAGGCGGACGTGGTCTTTCTTTAGTCTTACCAGTAGCTATGTTATGTTTCAGAACTGCACACTCGTTTATAAAATGACCTGGCTGTTTACAATAATTGCAGTTCCCTTTAACGGGAGCTGCAGGATGACTGGCTTGATTCGGACCCCTCTTCTGACTGTCTTGAGGAACGGATTGTGCAACTAGCACTTTCATTTTCGTGTCTTTCATACGTTTTCTTTCGTGTTCTTGCTCTTCCCTAATTCTATTCTGGTGGTACTGGAGCATCTGGAGCATCTGGGACGGAGTATTTGCTTGCCAGGTGCTTTCAACTTTCAAAACTCGATTTTTAATTTGTGGACTTGAATTCTCGACTAATTTAGTAACAAAAAGGTGAGGGTATGACTCACTACTTGTCTTGAGACCACTGTTAATACTGAAACATTTTTCAAATCTAGAATAAAAATCACTAATATCTTCGTCTTGTTTCTGTTTACAGGCTGAGATTGCATCCCAGTCTTCTTTTCTCGTTGTCAATAATCTGGGTAAAACTTGAATCAATAATTCTGGTAATTCTCTACATTTATCTCCAAGACCGGTACCTGGTACTCGTGCCTTGTCTTCAGCTTCTAGAGCTGTCCAATCGATCTTTTTCTCTCCCACCTCCCATTCTTTTTCCTTTAACTTTTCATACACCCCTGCGGGCAACAGAACCTTTAACATTTTAATGATATCTGGATAAGTGTATTCTCCCATACGGAGCATGTCTTTTAATTCTCTATGGAACCCTGCTGGATCTTTGTCATGACAGGGAATTAATTTCTTCATTTCAAGAAGTTCCATCTTTGATATTGGAGTGTATACAAACACTCGTTGCATTTCGCCACCCGCCCCTTGGACTGGGTGGACTTCTCGTAACGGATTCTGTCGGTCTATGTAGAATGATTTACTTTCTGGGGGTGAGATATGAACAAAATGCGGGTTCAAAAACGTTCTATATTTGTGGCGCTGTTCTAGAATGACACTAATTAAATCGGTACCTAGACCTCTCCATCTATACTGGAGTAACTCGTTCAGGATATCATGTAACGGGCCTGGATCAGAGTGTTGACCCTCATACAGAGTAATGAGGTGCTGAATCATATACATACCCACCAGTCGCTGCTCGGCTGGGGGCATTTTCAGAAACATTTGTGCCACTATTTCGTCTGGAAAAGTGGTAGAATCAGTAATCCATCGGACTGCTGATCGGGCTAGTTCTTGATCATGCATGGTACTTAATTCACTATAACCGATTCGTGATTTCAGAATGTGATCGGTAGCTTGAAATACTTGTTCTAGAGAACCTTGTTCTGGAGCTGGATGATGGAAAATAGACTTGTGTTCTAGGCGTAAATGGCGATCTGGAAATCTAGATTTTCCTACATACGCTATTCTGGCGGGATTCTCGTCTTCCTCTTCAGGATCAGACATACTTTCTTTCTCGCTTACTTGTGCCGCTTTACGTTGTTCGTGTATCTTTATTATCTCTTTACGGATTTTCTTGTACATACTCTCCATAGCACCGACGGTCTTGTGCTTACCCTCGGCTATATTATCACTCCACCTTGTCAGGATTCTCATTTCTGCTTGGTCTTTAGACGGATAATCTTGTTCTCTTATTAGACAATTGATCAGGAACTTTAATATCATGAGCTGGATCTCGGCTTTCCTTTGAGACATAGTCTCGCTAATACTTTCTGGATCATCCCCTGTACGGATGAAACGATATATTCTGTCTAGATCTTCTTTCATATTCGGTAAGGTGACTAGATACTCGGCCACCTTTCTTACGCGGAATGAATATAAAACCATATTATCCTCGCCTGGGACTGGATCATAGCAACATTCGGCAAGGGATTTTCTTATTTCTGCAACAGACTGATACCTAGGCGTACGCTGTAATGCTTGTGCATGTAATTCGGCTAACGTTAAACGCTTGTGTGGCGGCGGGGTTTGAGGAGGACCTCCTCCTGCGGCCCCTAAACTGGAGTCGTCTACTGAGGCTCTACGTCCTGGCAGAGTGGGAAATGGAAATGTAGGCTGGATTTGTATGGCGGGCTGGACCGGGGGTACCGTAACAGGTACTCCGGTGTCTGGAGGAGCGGGAAGTGCCTGATTTACAGGGACTGGCGGAGCGCGAACAGGATTTGCATATTCTGGGACTGTGTCGTCCAAATAGGACGAAATAAAAATATCAGCTGCGGTCGGTTTGTGACGTAGCTTGGTCGGAACTAATGGTGGCGGGAAATTACTGGATGCCTCTGGGGTCGCTTTTGGCAAGCCCTCGGCAAGAAGAGGATACATTCCCTTAATGAGGGCATGCCTCTGTCTGTCTGACTGTTCGGCTTTGACTCGTTCACCTATCTCGATTAATTCTCTTTCTTGGGCTTCTCTACTTAACTCTGACTTTCTGACTTCCTTTTCGGTTCTTCTATGCGCTTCTTTACGCCATAACTCGATGGCGTCCTTCTGTGACTGTCTAGCTTTCTTTTTCCATAATGCTTCTTCTACTCGCATGATACATTCGGCATCCCATGTACCCGATACGGGCCATCTATACTTTTCTTCTAACGGTTTGGTATACTCTACCCATAAATCTAGATACAATATGGCGCTTATGCCATGTTTCTGATACATAAAGTGACCTGGACTGTCCCTAGGCGGGACAGGAACTGCTTCTTCTAATAAACCCTTTCTAGTTTTTAGCTGACGTAATCTTGAAAAGAGCGGCATTGTAAACTTGAATCGGAACACAATACAATACACGAAGAACAATAACAATTGGGAAAACAATTCAGGCATACCACGACATTGGAAATACATTAAACAATATCATAACATAACAGTTCGAACAGAATATTACCTGGAATACTGAGAACAGAAACAGAACAGAATTTCTCGAGAACGGAACAGACTAGAATTACTGGATGCACTGCTGAAACAGTACGGAACATACCGGTCCCATAAAGGGACGCATCAAGACCCGTATCCACCTAGGTGAACACTTCGTTTGTGAGTCTGGGCACCACCAACCCACGGACCAGGAGTCAATTTAGATTGGTCCTGTCTAGATACTACCCCAGCAATGGTACTCACCGGGCAGCAAGAACGGAAGGCCTCGGACGGGACTGGGCTGACGACGACGGACTTCGGACTTCAGTTACGGGTGGGCCTCCGGATACCTCGGACCTTGGACTCTCGGCTTGGGCTCTGGTCGGGACTCGCCGCGTTCCTCCACCGTCTCGTTCGGATGCTGGACCGCCTCCTCCGTCTCCTCCGTGGGCCTGAGGGATACTTGAGCAGAAATATCTGCCACTGCGCAGAAGAGTTCCGTCACGACTGTAGAGGGTCAGGGGGTCGGCGTGGCTTCACCGACGCGTGGGGAAAGGGCAGGTCCCTATTCGGGCACCATTATGTGGTAAATAAATAAATAATACCCTATTTTTGACTAGGCATATAGCATAACAGATAGCTCAATAAATAAGAGTCAAGATTCGAGGTAGTAGGAGTTTCTGCAGGTTTATTACAGCATAAGGACAGGATCAGGACAACCTGCACGGGAACAGAATGACAAGGCCCGGCAGCTGCCGGGGCTGGGTCTGGGATGAGCGCGCTAGCTTTTAATAACAATACATGAACTTATATACATAGCGCAAACACATAGCATTACATTGCAGTAGGCGTAGCAGTGGGTGGAGCAGAAGGCGTGACGCGTAGCAGTCGCAAAAGATAACAGTAAAAGTAGGTGTAACTGGGCGTATTCATAGACATGTGGTGCAAACGTAACAGAATATGTCATGAATGGGGCGGAAACATTGGAGGGGGCTACCTAAGGAGCCGGGACCTCTAACCTAATGGTGCGCGTAAACTGGCAATGACGTATTACTAGGAGAAACTGGGGGCTACGAACTCTGTGCTAGGAGCAGAGACTAAAGTCTGGAGGGTCGGAGCGACATGTACCTAAACCCTATCTAGTATCTGATGTTTAGGGAACATGTTGAGATAAACTAGAAGTCAGGAGGGGAAAGGCTAACTTGATTCTAAGACTGGACCATGCATTATTCTACATGTAGTGCGTGATGGAGAATACTAAATGACCATTAAATACAGTATTTCTCTTAACATGGAGACGAGAAGGCTAGACAATGACGGAAACTATTGATGCAGTTCAGTAGCCTAGGAATGCAGAGAAGGAGGACTGAACTGATAGCTGGAACTATAACATACTTTTGGCAGACTCAGAGGCAGAGCCAAGCTGCACCGGGCACTGCGAGGCAGGAAGTAAGTGAAGGGTCGAGGATACAGGTGGGGGCTGTATCGCTCCTCAGCGAGGCTTCAGGAGACAGGAGCTGAATCTGATGTCCGGGCCCTTTTGAGGCCTGGAAACGGGGACTTTATAATGGAATAACGTGCACACTGAGAAACGTGGCAACGTAGCTTTACATAGGCCTGATATTCGTAGTATTCACGAGGACTGGAAACTAGCATACTAGAGGTGGACACAACTGTAATTGCGTCATTAATCGGACATGGGGAATAACATATGCATATTGGTCATGCACACATAACATATGATGGATGAGGCGTAGGGACACAGAACATGGCAAAATTTACTTTTCCACATTGACACCAGTTTGCAGCCATCCCTTGGAACACAGCCTTCCCCTCTGGCATTCCTGTTTCCCTCCTTCACACCTGCTTCCCCTCCCCCTAATCCCACCATCCCCATCTGGGATGCTACCCTCAACACTCTTTCCCAGCCAATGGCCTTCTCCCTCATCTGCACCCCTATACCAGCCTGGAATTCCGCAGAAACCTCCCCCTCGCCAGGTTAACCACCCCCTATCCAATCCATATTTCCAACCTCCTGACACCCCAGCCCCCACAGTGCCAAAGTGACTTTTCCACCCTATGCTCACCCTTCCTATCCTCCCCTCCCTTCCTCCCCCTTTTTTTGAATCCTGAGCAAACCCCTTTCATTTCTCTCCACCCCCTTACACTCCAGAACTGCTGCTTGACAACCTCCTCCCTCCCCCCCTTTTCCTCTAACCTAGCAGAACTTTCTACTTTCTATAACCACCAGCCGGGGCTACCATCCTTTTCGTGCTTGTTTCCTGCTCCCATACGCTCACTGCACCCAGCCTACGCACCTTCTTCACCTCGCTCTCTTCTCTCCCCTGACTTTCTGCCTTCCTATGACCCACTTCTATCCCCTCCCCCATCCTCCCGATACAGACCTCACCTTTCTCTTCCTCAGCTAGAAGTCAATACTTCTATTTTACTCTATGTATGTCCATATAATTCTCTCTCCTCCTCAGCTGCACCGACAATTACTTCCAATCGCCATCTCTTGACGAGTCTGCCTCCATTCTATATTACTGCATCCACCCCCTCTCCCTGCTCTCCCTTGTAGGAAAGTGGGATCTGCTTCTTATGGTTACCCCTACTTTTTGCTTGATCTTACACTGTTTTGACTAGTCTGACTGGGATCCTGCTTATAAGGACCCCAGTCTATCTGCTTTCTCCTTAAAATGTTATGCCTTGTACTTTGGTACACTACAGATTGGATACTGGGGTACCCTTATAAGTCCCTAGTATATGGTACCCATTTACCCAGGGCATAGGTACCCCAGAGGCCTCCCTTGGGTTGAAGCATGTGTTATGCCACCCATGAGAGGCCATGCAAAATGGAACTACAGGTCTGCCATTGCAGCCTGTGTAAGCTGGTGCTTGCACCATTTACTTTAGATATAGGTTTACTATATCTATAGGCCACAACACTTAAAACGTATAAGTCACCCCTATAGCAAGCATTAACAATCCTGAAGGCAGGGTGCTGAGTTTTACGTGCGAGGGTGCCCCTGCATGAGCAGAGCCCCTCTGCAGCCTTCGTAGACCATTCTCCCGGGTTGTCTGTGACTCAACTAGACATACAGGAGGTAGAGGCGAAATTATAACCTTGTGGTAAATGGCATCTCGAAAACAGCTGAAACAAAACGTGTCGTGTTTGGTATCACACACCTTGGAATCATACTTCCACACTGGTAACCGGCATGGGAGGTATGATTCTACCCTTGTAAAGCAAGCTTTGTGGGGTCACTGGTGTTTCTAGTGGCAGCCTTCTCGACCCGGTCAGCACAAAATGGATGCTGCCGACCAGAGACACATTTCTGCCCTCCTGCTGCTGAGCCAAGCTCCAGCAGAAGAAGTCAGCACAATAGGCATCATGTCACAGGGAGGTGTGGCCATCTCCCAGACAGGATTTAGTGTATTGGGGCTGGGTGGGAGCACTTCCAAAGTGCCTGAAAATCTGCACCTGGGGCACATTTGGTGTCCCTGTGCATAGTCCAGCTCAAACCAGTTCTGGGAGCCATTGGCTCCTGCTTTGGTGCGAAACTGGACAAAAGACATGGGAGTAACATCCCACTCTGTCCTGACCCTCCCCTAGGCTTGTCCCCTGAATCTGTCCAACCCTCTCCCGTGAGTACAAAAGGGCTTACCTGGCTGTAAGACTTTAGATTTTACGTGGACAAGATTCTGCAACAAGAAACCACTGACCTTCGACCGTCTGGACACTCTGGACTTTGCTGGACTTCAACTGGGCCCGACCTCATCTCCCTCTCCGTCCAAAGCTTCGTCATGTTCCCTTACACCATACAGGCTTCGTGCAAGACCTGTGGAGCACTAAGGACAACTGAAGAATCTCCCTTGGGGTGAAGGAGTCACTTCCCTGCATTCGCAGGCACCGTAACACAACTGACTGGTCTGCTGATCCTGAGCTCCTGTGGACTCCGAAGGCTCCAGCAATACAGGAGGTAAGTTCTGAAGTTCCTTGAGGTTGAGCTGCCCTCTCACTGAGTTTGAGGCCAGTATCCCTCGCGGGGACCGCATAACCCGACCCCTGTGCACTGTGTACTTTTACAAGTTCATATGCTTGTTGACAATTCCCAAGCTTGTGCATTGGACTCCATGTAGTCCTGACCCTGAGCAGTATTTGCACCAAAGAACTCCAGCCTCCTCACACCGAGTTCTCCTTGGGCTGGTACTTTGTGATCTTGCTCGAGTCCTCACACAACTCCTGGTCATTTGGCCTGTGGGTCCTCCTGAGGGTCATCTTGAATTTTGTTGGGCTTTCCTGGTTGCTCCAGATGTGCCATGACTCCCCATTGCTTGGTGAGTCCCCTGGACCTTGCTGGTCCACACTGTAACCTGCCAGACCTTCCTGCGAGGGTTGCTGTTGCCAAGGCTTGTTGGTGCTCTAGCTAGACACTGACCCCTCAGCACTCGACATCCTTTGTGGCACAGCTCGCATCTGGCTCCTGGTCGTCATCGATGTCTCATAGTCCTCTTGGCTGCAGAGTCAAGCATCCCTTCTTCGCACCTGAAGCACCTGACATCGGTGGGCATTTGTTCACTGAGCCCCTGGTCACCCTAAATTGGGGTGCCCAGGTTTGGATTGGTAAGGTGGGTACTTGGGCAATGGCCGAGAGGCCGGTATGCGAGTTCCAGCTGTGGGCTGTTTTTTTGGGCAGCTTGGGGGCGATGTCTGTGTTGTTCAGATGCTGCCAGCGGCCCAGTGGGTGCCTGAGTGGCCTTTCTGGAGGCAGATGGGCGTCCATTAGCTCCCTTTTATCAACGGGCAGAGGTACGTCACTCCCTTACTCTCGCTGAGCCGGCCCATTAATATATGGACAGTGAGTGGGGACAGGGGCCCTGAGCAGAAGTAGCTTCACTTGTTTCAGGTGTGTTTCACCAGTGTGAACTAATCTGTGCATTTTGTAATAACCTATGTAAAGTTAAGAAAAGCATGCCTCTATCATAGACCCCCCCCCTTCTTTTTAGGTCTCGCTGAGTCAGGTGAGTTTTCAAAGTGCTACTGGCTGGCCAAGCACTTGAGTTCACGCGAGCGTGCACGCGCGCTGCTGCCACCTGTCTTTCATGTGTGTTGCTCCCCTTCCCCCCACGCATTCCCTGCCCTCTGATGCTTCCGCCGCTCTCCTATTGCTCCCCCCTCCCGTGGCGTTTGTAATCCTGCCCCCTGTGTTGCCCCCTCGCCCTCCACTGTGCTCGCGTCTTTTTATTATTTTTATTTTTCACTCCCATCATTTCCATTTACTGTAAACTTCCTCTTATTTGCACACTGCTTTTTCTTGAGGTCACTCACACTCATCACTGTTCATACACAACTACATTCGATTGTCTTTTTAGGTTTTGCCTAGCCAATGCGTACGAAGTACGCATACGCTAGCAAAATCTTATGTTTCTCTGTGGGGTCGGGTATCCGCCCCCTCCTCGCCCCCTCCTCCTATTGGCTAGCTCCATAAATGGAGGCTAGCCATTGGGAGACGGCTCTGTCCGTCAATCCCGGACCAGATTCGGGGGCGTTCCCGAGATTTTTTCCCTCTCCACCCACTTCTGTTCGTCATCACGGTGGTGGGTGGGTGTTATTTTTTTTTTTCGAGTGGGCCTGTTTTGTTCCTTTTCAAAGTGTCTGTTGTTGGAGTTGGCTGCAAGATTCGAGTTCCCACGAGGCGATCAGGTAAGGAGCAATTTGTTTATAAATGTGCGTGTGCCGTGATCCTCCCGCCCCCCCTGTCCGTGTCTTTCCCGCCCCTCCCGCTTCCGTGTCTTTCCCGCCCCCCCTCCCGCTTTCGTGTCTTTCCCGCCCCCCCTCCCGCTTCCGTGTCTTCCCCCCCCCCTCCCGCTTCCGTGTCTTTCCTTGTTCTTATGACCGGTCACTAGAGACGATACAACTTGATTGTAAGAAGGGACTTGGAGACAGTCTTATATACAGCCATTGCAGGCTTCCATGTGTTAGAAACATGGGCCGAGTGAGGAGAAGCCGGACCCGATAAGGGCCCGTTTTGAACGCAGCATAGAGGTGGTAGCCCTCACCCTTCCTCAGCAAGCCTGTGAAAAGGGGGCGCATCGGATTGGTCGCCCTCTAGGCAGCCGCTGGCCTCACAATCGGGGTGAGGGGGCTGTGAGCAGCGGGGGGTGGGGGAAGGAGTGTTAAAAAGAGGTGCAAGTTCCCAGTTGAGCACACAAACCCCCTGGTCGAAAATGTTCTCAATGGAGCGTGTGTGTGAACATATACTGAGGAGAAATGTCGGCATACCTTCATCCTGAAGGGAAACCTCGTAAACCTGAGCGTCTCCTGCTGGTCCCCGCACATTCCGCGCCCAGACGTGGAGCGCTTCAAGAGCAGGCGCTTGGAGGCGGTCTTACAGCACTACTGGGGGTGCAGCATCCCCCACCGGCAACTCCACCCTTCGATGCGAGACCTGCGGGAGATGGGGGCCAACTCCCCGGCGTTGTGCGAAGACTCCCGCTACGGGAACTGCCTGTTCCCCTTCGGCTTTGAGGAGCTATTGTGGAACTACAAGCAGCAGCACTGCGGGGGGCAGGAGCCGGCCCTGAGGGTCCTGGGCACCGAGGCCTACAAACTGGAGGTGGTGCACTGGGTGCTGATCCACAGCCCCTCCTGGGTGGGGTTTGAGTACCTGCCCCTGCTGGATTCCGTGTGGCCCCGCTCCTGGACAGGGGACCTGCTGTGGGCCCCCGAGTCCACCACAAACTTTTACACCTGGTACTTCGACCCCTCCACGGGCCGCCTGGAGAAGTATCCGCTGGACTTGAAGTCACGGCAGACGTACGAGCCCTGCAGGTGGAACAACGTGGTCTTCGCCTTCTACCTGCCCGGGGGTTGCACCCTGAGCCTGGGAAGGGGCCCCCTCCTGAGAAACGTGGAGGCCTGTGAGACGGCAAGGAGTCTGTGGGTGGACAGCAGCCCCGTCCTGACACACCCCCCAGAGAAATATGTATCCAAAGAGGAGGCGGAATATATAATTTACCAAGAGAGAGTTAAAGCCTCGCTAGCTTGGCAGTAATTTCTGTTTTCATTCACTTTTGCTACCTCTTGTATTTTGTTTGCTTTTGATACATGCACAATTGGCTCATGTTACGTAACGTTTGTTCTGGTGTTTTGAGTGTCTACCTTTTATTATATTATATTTTATGCCAGTATTATACCTCTACTTGTACTTTAACTTTGTACGCTTTTGTAACATGCATGCACACATGTCACGTTTTCCTCTTGTAACGTACTGCTTGCTACCTCTTGAATTTTATTTGCTCTTGGTACATGCACAATTGTCACTATTGCCTCATGTAATGTAACGTTTGCTTTTGTAACGTGCTCACTTGTAATTTTCTCCTCATGTATCATTACTGCTATTGTGAAGCGCTCTGAGTCTGACACCTTCGGGTAAAGTCCGCGCTCTATAAAAACGCATAAAATAAAAATAAAAAGATGTAACCCTTTCCAACGCGTTTGGTTGCTGTTGAGCTCAGTTCTGCTTTGGTTGGGTAACCTTTCGCTTCCACTGTGCAGTCTTCCTGCCGGCTCCATGAACTGATGGTCGCTCTAGTCTCCGCGCCTGCCTTTGTTTGCCTTTGTTCAGTGACTCCGATCAAAGGAATGCTCGCTCCCTCCGGAATGCCTTGAACTCGTCTGCTGCAGGAAGCTGCGGCCTCCGCGGCGTTTGGTTTTCACTGCTGACTCTGGGCTGTCATCACACCTTCGGAATCCGTCTTGTGAATCCCACATTCTGCCTTGTGACCCTAGGTGTTTGCTTCCCCGCTCCTTGCAGCTCTGAATCTGGTGTGCTACTTTTTCCAAAGTACATTTTGACTTGGTGAGTTTAAATTCTGCTTGGGGTGTGCTTATTTTTCCAGCGAAATATACTAACTTTTCCCCCTCCTGCTAAAACCCTTCGTATTCGCACTTCTTATTACCCGAGTGCTTCTTGGCATTCCCGTTCAGACTATGGCTGCTTTCGGATATTTATTTTGAGTGTCATGTTATTAAACACCCTCTCCGAACATCTTCATAGACATTGCGACTCCCAGTTTTTGGGTGTGGCTAGAGAAAGGTTCAGCTGCTTGCAGAGATTTGCCATGCTGGTAAAACTGAAAGAGTACAAGAAAGGATTCGTGGTGCCACGCTGTTGTTGGCCAGCCTCTTCTGTCAGGCAGGCGTTTTGTATTGGCCAGCAGTGGTATTCCTCTGAGGAGAGTGAAGTGCTCATCCATAGCATTGGAGGCCCCTTACATTTTCCGCCCACCACGCCTTTATAAGCCACCCTTATTGTTGCTGTGAAGATCGCTCCACGCCTGTATACTCTTTGCAGTTGCGGCACAAGCTGCGTGTGCCAGAAGCACAGGCAGTGCTGTGGTGAAGAAACAGCCATAGGGAATCCTTTGCAGAATGCTGATAGTTCCTGGGTCTTGCGGCAAACAAAGCTGAGTAGAGAGACCTAGACATCAGTGGAATACGTTTGCCGCACTCTGTAGCAGACATGCATATATTCCTGCACTCACTGGAATGCAAGTGCTTCATACAGTCTGCCAGCGGAGGAAGGTCACAAAGCACCAGCCGCCACCATGGTGGGCATTATCCGCAGGTGGGTGATCTGGCACAAAGAGCACTAGGGAAGAGTGACTATCTAAAGGTCTTGGCCACAGCCAGTGACCAGACTGGACATTTTGCACAAGTAAGGGCTTTTACTCGGAGCAGACCGAACGCTCCATCTTGTAAAGTGCGTGCCCTCCAACATAAGAGAAAACACATTTCTTCAGTCAGCAATCTTTCACTGCAAAACTAAAGACGTTCTTTGTGTATTGGAGTAGCGCATAGAACTCACACCTATCTGCCACTGCATTCACCAGTCTAGATCACAGTCAGGCACCACGTCACCCTTCACCTCATACACTCATAGAACTGGCAGTAGTAGTGCAGACACTCCTCATACACACATACAATAGGGATGACAAATGTGTTTGTTTCGTTGCACAAAAGGTACTTGTTCAGAGGAAACAGTGCAACTTCTCCCTATTTGGAACAGGAACAGCACTGCTGGCAGCAAAGTTGGCGTCCCTCTTATTTGCAGCAATATTGCTACTATGAAGAAGTTATTTTGATGCACACTTCAAACTGCAGATTCCTCACCTTTGTAATTTACCCCAGATGCCAGACAGAGTGTTTGTGATATCCACTATGTGGCATTGTGCAACTTTGCACTGCCCTGGAAATGATGGAGCGAGCACCATAAAAGTGCCACCCATTAATGCGGTGGTTGGATGGGTTGGTGGATTGCATAAATTGTTGAGGGATTGGCTGTATATATGCATCTATCCATCCACCCATCCATGCATCTATCCATACACCCATCCATACACCCATCCATGCATGCACCCATCCATGCATCCACCAACTCATCCATGCAAGCATTACAACATGAGCCCGCAGCTCTCCTTCGTCTCTCCTCGCCCCCCCTTCCCTGAGCCCGCAGCTCTCCTTCATCTCTCCTCGCCCCCCCTTCCCTGAGCCCGCAGCTCTCCGTCTCTCCTCGCCCCCCCTTCCCTGTGCCCTGCCCTGCTATTGTAAATGACAATGCCATTTATTTATGTTAAAAAAATGTCAAGAGCAATGCCAATAGCTCTAACTTTAACAAAGGCAAAACCATTGCATTGTAAATGCTTGTTTAGTATTGTGCGTTTGCTCTCACTTATGATCCTAATTCCCCATCAAAATGATGAATGATGTTGTGCGTCTGAACCTTCACTGCTGCCCACATTGATGTTCTAAATTCTCTACGGGGAAAGAAGGGTAACTGGTCAGTAAAATGTTGTTTAGTTGTTCCTTGTTGCAGCGTTTCCATAGCTGGGCGGCACAAAATAGAGGCAGGTAATTAAATACAGGTACCCTGTTTTCTTTAAGCCCCGAGTGGAGCCACTCAAACTCTGCACGAAAAGAGCTGTTCGCAGAGTGTTCTTTTCTTTAACAGCAAATTTCCAGAATAAGATTTTTGCTAACCATTCCCGTTTAAACTGCGAGCTTGACCTGGAGATAACGCTCAGTGCAATATGTTATCCTCTTTGACACTGCCTTCTAGCGGCCACTGAGCTAATTACAGGTTTGTAGTCACACCAGTTGAAATGGTTCTACTTATTTATTTTCCATTATTTGGTCTTTTTTTCGTTTTTTTGTACAAGAATTTAACAGTCACTTTATACATATTAGCTTGTCTCTCTTCATCTTCTGAAAACTGAAGCATTATAAATGACAAATAAGAATCTCCTTTGTTTGTTTTTTTAAAGTACAGCAAAGCTTGGTGATTAGAATCATGTCCACGTCTGAATTACCTGCAGCAGAATGTACTCAGGTGCCTCAGCATGCTGACAGAGCTGGCAGGGCACACTGGAGATAAATTGAGAATGCGACTGTAATTATGGCTTCAACATCACTCTCTGCCGGGGATCTTTCGCTCTCTCTGTTAGACTCTTCTTTCTCCGCAATACTTCGTCATCCTCCGTTTTACTCTCTTACTTGATCTCAACCTCTCAGTTCTGAGCCGCTCCTCGCTGCCCACCTTTCTTTTCACTCTGTTTTCTCCTCTTCTGTCTTTCTTTCTGATACTTTCCACCTTTCACTTTTCTTCTCTTATATCCTAGTCCAGTGGTTCCCAAACTTTTTTCACCCGCGGCTCCTTTGACCAATTGGTCATTGGCCGCGGCTCCCCATTACATTACAATTTTTTGATGGTGGGCGAAGAATGTAAGGCCGAACTCGGTAGGACTTCCATTTTAATCCCTGAAAATAATAGGAATGTCCTGCACCTTGGCGGTAAGTACAAGTGAGAAAATGGAGATTTAACTGAATTTGGGGACCCTCTTCATCAAACCCATGAATATAATCTAACTGACATAGTGCTTATAAGTTTAAGTGTGAGGCTAGTTAGCCGAAAGTGTGTGATAAATGCATATTGCAAGCTCCGGGCTAGTAAAAGTTTCTATTTATGGTTATTTCTGGAACCGGTTTCAGAAACAAATATAATAGACATATATAATTTAAAAACAAAATGACTGCTACATCACACCCCTGTGACATTTGGCAACCACTGAAAGGTTACCTACAGTCCCATACCATTGACCTCAGAAGGAACGACATACACCCGTACATTGCTAATTGATTTTTCCACGTGTTGGCCGGGTATTGTGTACAACCCGGTGGAGAAGTGTGGCTCAATGGTTAGAGCGGCAGACCCTGATGCAGAGGTCTAGTCCGGGACCAGGGTTCAATTCCCCGCCTCGGCGGGTCTTGGGCTCAAAATTCCACGGACCTGATAATTCTCGCCTCGGTGCCTATTCCAATCATGGAGTCCCACTCTGCAACTCTGGGCAATAGCTTGCTTAATCTCCACAACGGCCCCCCCAACGCTAAGGATGCCTGGCCTCCACCTTGGGGGTGCCCAGGAGTGGGCACCTCACAAGGAAAGCCAGGATGGGTTCCACAGTGGTATTCGTACAAGCGCCTTGAGACCCTTGCGGGTGAGTAGTGCGCTATACAAGCATCAATTTTTACAATTTTAACCCAAGATATTCCTTGTGAGGGTAAAGAATGTACCTCTATACCAGTAATATTGCTTTGATTGTACTTCGTGAGACTGCTGCTATCTACTTACTATTTCTATTTTACTTGATTAAGTATGCAGAATATGCTCCTTTGTATTAGTCTTTTGTTTGGTGTTGTCTGTAATGAGACGTCTCTATTCAACATCTTAGTAACTGCTGGCTCTGCCAGTATGGTTCACTGTCTTGTTCAACTATGCGCTTGGTTGTAATGTCTTTGAAATACTAAAAAATATATATTTAAAAACAATGACTGCATTCTAATTGTCCAGGCACACCTACGAGAGTTCCTATATCCGTTTCCAGGTGCTCAGTGCTCTCACTACCCGACCCGTGCACTGCTCTCCTTGTGAACTAACTGAAGACAGGCTGCTGCACGCAGCCTCCGATCAGGGCTCGTGAGGAGTTAGAAACTCTTGCTGACTTCCTTCCTCCCTCCCCCTCCCTGCATCCGAAGGGCCTAAGGCTGCAGCAGCAGAGTGAGAGGTGCAGTGCATACAAATGGCCATTGTAATTCCTGATTGATTCTTTTAGCAACTGCGACCGTGGCGCCCCTGGCTGGATTTAGTGGCGCACCAGGGCGCCGCGGCGCACAGTTTGGGAACCACTGTCCTAGTCTATCTTGTATCAGCCCTTCTTCTCTGTCTCTCTGCTCCTGCTTCTCTCTGCCGCTCACTTTTTGCTACCCTTTCTTCTCTCATTCCCTTTATTCCTTTGCCATTACTTTACTAAGTTCCATGTGTCTCACTCCCCTCCCTTACTTTTCTTTTTTCTTTTTTAATTTTCTTTTATCACTTTAATTACGATTATGTTCACCTTTCTTACATCACCATTTCCTTCTCTGTGTTTCCGATGTCAGTCTTCAGTTCTCTCTGTCTCTCTCTTCTTTCTGTCTTTCTTTTTTCAGCTTCTCTTTCTCGTTTCTTTCTTGCCCTTCTAGCTTCTCTTCGGTCCCTTTTTTCCGACTCTTCTTTTTCCTTCGTCTTTAGAGTCCTGTTCCGTTTTTTAGTCACTTGTCTTTCCGTCACGCTCTTCTTTTCATTTATTCCTTCTTATCACTTTCTTTTCTATCTTTCTTCTATTTCTCCTCTCCTTTCCCTTGATTCTTTCTGTCTCTCTAGTTAAGAATTGTTAACTCCTCCGCCTCTCTAGCCCTTCTCTCCTGTAATGTTTCACCTATTTTAATTCGGGAAACAGCCACTACAACGCGGCCGTTTCCACGCATAACCTTAACCACGCATGCGTGGTTACCATGTATAGCCTTTACCACGCATTCCTTTACTACGAGATACGTAGTAAAGAAATGTGTGTTAAAGGTTATAAGTATCAAGCATTGGCATAGCCAATAGGTCTTACTTTTGGGACCTTATAAGTATTTAGTTATGCAGCACAATATCCTTGGTGCAACAACATCAACCGTTGCATGGCTAAACACTTATAAGGTCCCAAAGGCGAGACCTATTGGCTATGCCAATGCTTGTTATAAAACGTTGTCGAAGCAGTGTTTTGCGGAAAGGCAATATGCTAATGTGGGCCACTTTTTTAGCGTGCCTGGGCTGATTTTTAATCCCAATACAACACTGCTCACGCCCACACTGTTTAACCTTTACATTGAACCGCTGGGTAATCTTCTAAAAAATCGGGGAAACAATATCACCTATATACGGATGACACCCAAATCTACCTAAAGGTATCTTCCACTCATGGCATTTCAATCCTCAACACCACTCTCAACTCCATCCACCACTGGCTGACAACTCATCAACTAATTCTGAATCCTTCCAAAACAGAATTCCTTCTCCTCTCGACCTCACTATTTCCTCCTCCTATCCAATCTTGGATGTACAATCTGAACATTCTCAACAACAAATCTATCATTGTTGACAGTGCCAAATCTCTAGGCGTCATCCTAGACAAATGGCTCAACTTACAGTCCCATATCAAGAATGTACACTATCAACTGCGCTTTCTTTGGGGGGTTTGGCATTCTTTCCTGAGCAAGACCTAAAAACCTTGTTCCAATCTTTGGTTCTGTCCAGATTGAACTACTGCAACACTCTCCTTGCTGGCCTCCCGAAATCCCACTTTTCCCTTCTAAAATTCATCCTCCGCTCAGCAGCTCGCTTCATATATGGGGCTAAAAGAAATGATCACATCACTCCTTTACTGTTGTCTCTTCGTTGGGTTCCTATCTGTTGGACCCGGTCTCGTGGCATGGTCCTACCCCTCCCGCATGGCGGGCCCCGGACGACATCGGCCCTCCATCCAGCCCGGGTCGGCCTCGGGCACACCTCTGCACGACCTACCAACCACCAGATCCGCCACCCGGCGGCCCACAACCACTGACACGGCACACTCGGGCCACCCCCGCATTACCGGTCCGGTGCCCCCCCCGGACCCTCATTCCAGGCCCGACGCCATCTTGGGCCCATCACGTCACAGACACGTGGTCCCGACCCAGCCGCGGCCACGGCCCCAGCGAGCCGCCATCGAGGCACCAAGAGCCCTCCGGGTGGTAGAGTGGCCACTCAACCAGAGACAAGGAGAGGGGAGTTTCGATGGCTCTCCAACCGTCCCCGGATGTCTGGTTTCGATCGGCCTCCGGCCTCCCTGAGCGCTGGCTCCACCCCCTGCTGGGTGTCTGGACACCATCATCCCGGCCCCTCGGACCCCCAGGCGAGAGGGTCCGGACGTCAAAGGACTCCAGACCTATATCTGGGCCAGCCCCGGAGTAGGACGGCAGTCGTATCCCGGAGTCGAGAAGCCCTGCTGACGCTGTCGCGGCTGACCCCGAGACGAACTCACCTTGCTGTTCTACTTGGAGCCGGCTGGCGCTGCCGCGGTCCACACTCGCTGAACCATCTTGGAACCTGCTGGCGCTGCCGCGGTCCACACTCGCTGAACCATCTTGGAACCTGCTGGCGCTGCCGCGGTCCACCCTCGCTGAACCATCTTGGAACCTGCTGGCGCTGCCGCGGTCCACCCTCGCTGAACCATCTTGGAACCTGCTGGCACTGCCGCGGTCCACACTCGCTGAACCATCTTGGAGCCTGCTGGCGCTACCGCGGCCCAACCTTCCGGAACCCCCAGCTCGAGGATTGAGAGCTGTGCGTAGGGTCTCCTTGCTACCGACCATCTATAATATTGTCCCGCTACCTTGCCCCCTTGTCACGAGACTTTCCAGATCTCGGGATCTGCTGTATATATTGAAACAATACTTATTGCCAGATAAAGATTGAAAACTCTATCTACGTGTGGTGAACATTTGTAGTGGTGTGGTTACTCTGCTGTACGATTCTAGGAGAGGGCCCTCACGTCGGAGGCCTCTCGACATCGCTCGGTCCCTTCTCTGAAGGAGGGGTAGACCTAGGGGTGGTCAGTCAGACACCTTCTGCCTCCCCCGGGTTCGCCTTTCTAACATTGGTGGCAGGCGCTGCGATCCGAGCCAACGCAAAATCGTACAGAGAGTGATCTACCCGCTACGACGGAAAAACACACAGAGACCATGACGACCCAAGGAACCAACCTACCTGCCGAATTCCAGAAAGAGAAGATAGAAGAATACAGCCACAAAGAACTAAAACAATTCTGTAAAGACATGGGTATCGCTACCACTGGCCTGAGCACAAAAGAGGACTTCAAATCGGCCCTACAAGCCTGGGTGGAAACCCGAGACAGACCACCCCAAGAGGAGAATAGCCCGAACGGGCAACAGGAAGCCAGCGCACCCCCGACGGGGGAAAGAACTAAACGCGGACCTCATCTATGAAGACGCTCGAGAACGAGAGCGCAACCGGCTACACGAATTGGAGCTTGCACGACTCCGGCTAGACGGAGAACTCCAGCTAGTGGAGAAAAAGATAGCCCTCGAGCAACTACGGCTGGAGGGGGATCTAGAAGAGAAACGGAGACAACGTGACCTCGAAGAAAAACGGCTAGCATATGAACACGAACGAGGCCTGAGAGAACTAGAAATCAAAGCCAAGATCAACGAAGATAGCGCGGCCAGGGCCAAGACCTCGGCCCCTCCCGGGGACACCAAGGTTCACCTACCGAAAGACGTAGTCAAAGAATACTACAAGAACGATGATATCCAGCAATGGTTCAAAGCCTACGAGGTGGCCATGACCCCCCATCGGGTGCCCCTGAAGGATTGGGGCGCCGGACTGTGGGGAAAGTTCGTCAACGAAGGGAGGGACGCCCTGCTGGAACTCCCTGACACCGAAATGACCTCCTATGAACACATGAAAACGGCCCTACTCACGCGCTACGGACTCACCCCCGATATGTACCGGCAGAGGTTCCGAGACTGTAAAAAAATCCCCGGTACCACTTGGGTGGAATATGTGAACTTTTTCAGCAGAGCCTTCGAAGGGTGGGTCAAAGGCAGTCAAGTCACTACCTATCAGCAGTTGGTCGACCTTATGTTATGGGAGCACCTCTCCAACAACTGCTTCATTGAACTACGACAGCACCTCCTCGACAGCAAGTTGACCGAGCCGCGAAAGCTAGCGGTCGAGGCAGATCGGTGGGCGAGCAACCGCGTCCACCGGAACACCAGAGGAGAATACGGACGAGGGTCCCCGGGGAACCACCGGCCGCGAGGCGGCGGGTCTGGCATCAGCCGAGGCCGAGACCTCCCGCCGGGGTCTTCGCCCGCCTCCTCTACACCAGCCTCCAACCCGAGGGGGGCCCATCCAGCCCGACCGGGGCCACGCCCCAACGTTATGTGCCCCAGATGCCAGCGGCTGGGTCACTATGCCAATGATCCTCTCTGCCCCATGAACCAGCGGCCCGGCACCACCGCCCCCCCCCGGTCGACAAATCACTGCAGCCGCTCTGAGCGAAGAAAAGGATGAAGAAGAAGAGATCCCTATGGAACCAGAAGAATGGGAGTCCGCGGCCATGTGCCTCGCCTCCCTGGGCGACAAAGACATGATCCCCCGAGACCAGATTCCGATCAACACCCAGAAGTACCGCCAGTGGGTCACCATCAACGGACGCCGGGCCGAGGCTCTCCGGGACACGGGGGCCAGCATAACCGCCGTCCGCTGCCATCTGGTGACCCCAGAACAAATCTTGCCCCACGTTCTGTGTCCTGTCCGGTCAGCGGACAATTCCGAGAGCCTGTGCCAGATGGCTCGCATCCCCTTCGAGTGGGGAGGAGTGTCCGGCATGCTGAAAGTCACCGTCCGAGACGATGCCCCGGTGGACTGCCTCCTAGGGAACGACCTGGAAAGTTCCCCCTGGGCGCAGATCGAGCGAAGAGAGCATCTGGGGATGCTAGGCCTTTCTGAATGGGTTTGCGTAACGACCCGATCCATGTCCACCCAGGACGCCGTCCCAACCGAAGACAATCTGCCCGAAGAACCAGAATGGCCGGCACCTCCGCCACCCGCCACTGCCACAGCCGAACCCGAACTGGGGCCGCAGGGCCCCAGCCATGAAGAACTTCCCGAGCTCGGGCCCCTTCCCGAACTAGCCCAGTGGCGCCAAGACGGGGGCCCCACCCGCGAACAGTTCAGTCGGGAACAAAAGACATGTCCTTCCCTTGAGGGACTCCGACAACAAGCCGCCACGCAAGCCACAGGAGACTCCTCGGGGTCCCACTGGATCTATTGGGACCAGGACCTCCTGTACAGTGAACAAAAGATCGCCGAGCTGGGTGCCGACCGAGTGCTAGTCGTCCCCCTCCCCTTCAGAGACTTTCTCTTAAAACTGGCACATGATGTGCCCCTCGCCGGGCACCTGGGGCAGGACAAAACCTACAGCCGCCTGGTGACCCACTTTTATTGGCCGAAGATGCGCAGCGATGTGTACAACCACTGCCGAACCTGTCCGACCTGCCAAGCCAGCGGAAAGAGTGGGGGGAAAATCAAGGCCCCACTCCAACCGTTTCCCGTGGAGACCACTCCCTTCGAGCGAGTAGGGATCGACATCGTGGGGCCCCTGGATCCTCCAACCTCTCAGGGGCACCGCTTCATCCTCGTCCTGGTGGACCATGCCACCCGCTACCCAGAAGCTATCCCCCTCCGGACTATCACAGCCCCCGTAGTGGGTCGGGCGCTAATGGGGATCTTCTACAGAGTCTGCTTCCCCCGAGAGGTCGTAAGTGATCGGGGCACAAACTTTATATCGAAATATATGCGGTCCCTGTGGCAATAGTGCGGGGTCGCGTATAAGTTCACCACCCCGTATCACCCTCAAGGGAATGGACTAGTGGAGCGATTTAATAGGACCCTGAAAGGAATGATCAAGGGCCTAGAAGAACCCCTGCGGCGCAAATGGGACGTTCTGCTGCCATGCCTCCTGTTCGCCTACCGGGAGGTACCCCAGAAGTCCCTGGGGTTCAGCCCCTTTGAACTATTATATGGACACCCTGTGCGAGGCCCCCTCAGCCTGGTCAAGGAAGGCTGGGAGCTGGCCGCCTCCGATACTTCGCCCGATGTTTTCCGATACCTCTTGACTCTCCGCAACCAGACTCGAAAGTTCCGGGAACTGGCCGAAACCAACCTGAAGGCCAGACAAGAGGAGATGAAGCGCTGGTATGATGAAAATGCCTCGTCCATTGAATTCGAGCCGGGCCAGCAGGTCTGGGTCATGTCCCCGGTCGACCCCGGCGCCCTCCAGGACAAATGGACGGGCCCTTCAAAGTGGTGGAGCGCAAGAGCCCCGTCACCTACCTAGTGGACATGGAGTCCCCCCGGAACCCCCTCCGGGTCCTACACGCCAACCGGCTCAAGCCCCACTTTGTCCGCACCGAACTGAGCCTGTTGCTGGCTACCGATGACGGAGCAGAGGATGACTCCAAGCCTCTACCAGACCTCCTGAGCACCTCCGAGAAAGATGGCTCCGTCGAGGGGGTCTCCCTCTCTCCCGCGCTGACACCCAAACAGCGCCAGGACTGCCAGAAACTGCTGGGTCAATTTGCGAACTTATTTTCCCTCACCCCCGGAGTCACCCAGTGGTGTGTTCACGACGTCGACACCGGGGACAGTCCGCCCGTGCGGCACCGAGCCTACCGAGTCCCCGACCGAGTCCGGGCCTGCATCCAAGCCGAAGTTTCCAAGATGCTAGCCCTAGGGGTAGTCGAACCCTCAGACAGTCCATGGGCCAGTCCCGTCGTCCTGGTCCCTAAGGCCGCCGCCCCCGGGGTGCCCCCGGAGCTGCGGTTCTGTGTCGACTACCGGGGACTGAATGCCGTCCCCAGGACTGACGCCCATCCCATTCCCCGAGCGGATGAACTGATCGATCGCCTGGGAGCCGCCAGGTACCTCAGCACCTTCGACCTCACGGCCCGATACTGGCAAATCGGCCTCACGCCAGGGGCACAAGAACGATCCGCTTTCTCGACCCCCGATGGCCACTTCCACTTCAACGTGATGCCCTTCGGCATGAAGAATGCTCCGGCCACCTTCCAGAGACTAGTGAATCGGTGCTGGCAGGGCTGGAAGAGTTCAGTGCCGCCTATCTGGACGATATCGCGGTGTACAGCCTCTGTTGGGACGAGCATCTGACCCACCTCTGGGAGGTCCTGACGGCCCTCCAACGGGCCGGACTAACAATAAAAGCCAGCAAGTGCCAGATCGGTCAAGGGTCCGTGACCTATCTGGGACACCAAGTGGGGAGCGGCCAAGTGGCTCCCCTTCAACCCAAGATCGACGCCATCCAGGCCTGGGAGCCCCCCGTCACCCAGACCGCCGTCCGAGCCTTCCTGGGGCTCACGGGATACTATCAGCGGTTCATAAAGGACTATGGGAGCATTGTGGGGCCCCTCACAGAACTAACCTCCAAGAGACTACCCCCGAAGGTGCACTGGACCCCCGAGTGCCAAGCCGCCTTTGAGACACTAAAGACTGCCATGTGCACCGCCCCGGTGCTCCAGGCCCCCGACTACAGCCGAGAGTTTGTGGTCCAAACCGACGCCTCGGAGCACGGCATTGGGGCCGTACTCTCCCAAATGAGCTCTGATGGAGTCGACCTTCCTGTGGCCTTCATCAGCCGGCGCCTGCTGGCCCGAGAACAACGATGGAGCACCATCGAGAGGGAAGCATTCGCCGTCGTATGGGCCCTAAAGAAGCTCCGGCCCTACCTTTTCGGCACCCACTTCCGAGTACAGACCGACCACCGGCCCCTGCGGTGGTTGATGCAGATGCGGGGCGAGAACCCGAAGTTGCTACGTTGGTCCATCTCCCTCCAAGGGATGAACTTCACCGTGGAGCATCGCCCTGGCAACGACCACGCCAACGCTGACGGCCTCTCCAGATTCTTCCGCCTTGGCGAGGAGAATCCCCAAGAAGATGGGTGACTCTCCCCTGCCTTCAGCTGGAGGGGACGTGTGTTGGACCCGGCCTCGTGGCGTGGTCCTACCCCTCCCGCATGGCGGGCCCCGGACGACATCGGCCCTCCATCCAGCCCGGGTCGGCCTCGGGCACACCTCTGCACGACCTACCAACCACCAGATCCGCCACCCGCCGGCCCACAACCACTGACACGGCACACTCGGGCCACCCCCGCTTTACCGGTCCGGTGCCCCCCCGGACCCTCATTCCAGGCCCGACGCCATCTTGGGCCCATCACGTCACAGACACATGGTCCCGGCCCAGCCGCGGCCACGGCCCCAGCGAGCCGCCATCGAGGCACCAAGAGCCCTCCGGGTGGTAGAGTGGCCACTCAACCAGAGACAAGGAGAGGGGAGTTTCGATGGCTCTCCAACCGTCCCCGGATGTCTGGTTTCGATCGGCCTCCGGCCTCCTTGAGCGCTGGCTCCACCCCCTGCTGGGTGTCTGGACACCATCATCCCGGCCCCTCGGACCCCCAGGCGAGAGGGTCCGGACATCAAAGGACTCCAGACCTATATCTGGGCCAGCCCCGGAGTAGGACGGCAGTTGTATCCCGGAGTCGAGAAGCCCTGCTGACGCTGTCGCGGCTGACCCCGAGACGAACTCACCTTGCTGTTCTACTTGGAGCCGGCTGGCGCTGCCGCGGTCCACACTCGCTGAACCATCTTGGAACCTGCTGGCGCTGCCGCGGTCCACACTCGCTGAACCATCTTGGAACCTGCTGGCGCTGCCGCGGTCCACCCTCGCTGAACCATCTTGGAACCTGCTGGCGCTGCCGCGGTCCACCCTCGCTGAACCATCTTGGAACCTGCTGGCGCTGCCACGGTCCACCCTCGCTGAACCATCTTGGAACCTGCTGGCACTGCCGCGGTCCACACTCGCTGAACCATCTTGGAGCCTGCTGGCGCTACCGCGGCCCAACCTTCCGGAACCCCCCAGCTCGAGGATTGAGAGCTGTGCGTAGGGTCTCCTTGCTACCGACCATCTATAAGACTGTCCCGCTACCTTGCCCCCTTGTCACGAGACTTTCCAGATGTCGGGATCTGCTGTATATATTGAAACAATACTTATTGCCAGATAAAGATTGAAAACTCTATCTACGTGTGGTGAACATTTGTAGTGGTGTGGTTACTCTGCTGTACGATTCTAGGAGAGGGCCCTCACGTCGGAGGCCTCTCGACATCGCTCGGTCCCTTCTCTGAAGGAGGGGTAGACCTAGGGGTGGTCAGTCAGACACCTTCTGCCTCCCCCGGGTTCGCCTTTCTAACACTATCGAAGCAAGGTCAATTAACAAGACTGCCTGTATCACTCACAAATCCTTGCATACCTCCACCCCACGCTATCTGGCTAATAAACTCAAAATCATGGGCAGCTCTAGACCTTCACGCAATGCGCAAAACTTTCATCTCAAACCTCCTACCTTCAAAAGGGAAAGATTTATGGCTCAATCCTTCTCTGGGACCACAGCTGCGTCCACTTCAGCTTCAGAAGGACCACGTTCCACCATCACCAGCAACAGGTTCCCCGCAGAAGCTGGAACAAGATCACTGCAGACCAGCTCGCCGCTTCCCTGAGCAAGAAGCCTCCCACCAGCACAACGAACCCCAGCCAAGCGGCCACCAACCTCACGAAATGGATCAGCGACTGCGCAGACGACCTCGCCCCTCTGAAGACCCCGCCGAGCCGACCCGGCAGCAAGAAAGCAGCATAGTTTAACGATGAACTCAAGAGCTCCAAGAAGAACTGCAGAGCACTCGAGAAAACCTGGTGCAGAGACCCAACACCGGACAACATGACTGCCCTCAAGTTCGCCACCCGAGAACACCACCAACTGATCCACACCACCAAGAAAACCGCATTCAAGGAACGACTGGACAACAACGCACACAACAGCAAGGAACTCTTCAACTTGACAGAAACATGGCTAACTGAATCCTCGACACCTATAATGGACATATTGGTTCCTCCCGACTACCACATTATCAGTGTCAGGGTCTGACTAAGGTGCCTACCTAGGAATGAACTACGTCTCCCAGAATGCCTAGCATGAAGGGGGAGGGCCTCAGAAGGCATATCTTCTCATGGACGCCATCTACTGGTGCTTGTGATTTGTCCATTGTGAGCTGCTGTTGTTGCGGACGCCCTGTCCCCGCGGAGTTCCTGGGGAAGCGTGATTCGTTTGCTCTGTGGCTGCGGAGCAAGTTGGAGACAACAACGCGAAGACAGGTACCGGCTGGTACTGTCTAAAGGTTATTCCCGCAAGACGCGTGAGACGTTGGATTGCCCCCTCCGCGTTCTTGCGATACTGTTTTTCTTGTCCGGTTTGTGAGTGAGCAGGAGACGCTTGGATTTCCCCCTCGCTGTCACTCACGGAACGCGGACCTAGCTGTGTTGCAGACACCGGCTGGCGCTGCGACGCATAGGTGGAGCGGGAGACGCGGGATTTCACCCTCCGCTCACACCTATACTTACGCGGTGTTTCTCGGCTGAGAACACCGAACAGGAGACGCAGGATTGCACCCTCTTGTTGTTGCTCTATTGATTTTGTTTTTCTTCTTATTCTCTACTCTGATCGGAGTAGGAGACGCCTGCTGGCTACCTTTGGATTTTTCGTTTTCCTTTCTTAAACTTAAACAGCGGATGCTGTTGAGCTTTACAAGAAGTGGCTGGGAGAGACTTTCATCTGCTCAGACGCCTCTTGAGAACCCCATTCCAGTTATACTTCCTTTGGCAACTGGTGAGTGAATGCGGGTTATGTAGTTGGGCGAATGATGTATGTGTCCCTGGCAGATTGTAGACAGGCTATAACGTGTGGTTATTCTCCTCAGCCTGAGAAAGACATCAGCAGAGGGAAGGGTCAATATTCCTGGGACATATCAGGTGAGGATTCACAACAGCACTTGTGATACGGCAAGGGGTTCTAGAGTACTGTGGGCTAACGTGTCCTTCTTGTCATTACAGGTCCTTCTCCCTGCTGTTCCCCTTCCCTTCCCTGTTTTCCCTCGCCTGATTGCCTTTACACTCTGGTAGTTACTCAGTCAGAGTGCGGGGACATCAGGAGGTGGACCCCATTTGAGCATCTTTCCGACCCTGAGGAATAGCAGCCGTGACAATCAGGCTCGACAGAACAGGCAAAATAGGTGGTGGTATGGCATGCATCTACAGGAACAACCTCTCTGTTCAGAAAGTCAACTCCACCTCCCTACCATCCCCAACATCCTGGGAATACATCTGCCTTGACATTATGAGTGAGGGCAAACCGATATGCGCACTTCACAGCATTTACCACCCACCCAGGGACAACCTCACTTTTACCCAAGAAATAATGGAGTTGATCTCAACCAATTCCGGACGGCAACTCACCCAAATATACCTTGGTGACTTCAACCTCCACTGGAACGATCACAACGACGCAGTGGTAAATAGTCTTAAAAATTTCCTTAATGCCCTTAACCTCACCCAAATATGCAACGGCCCAACCCACAAGAAAGGTTCTACCCTCGACCTGATTATCTCCAAAGAGGACTCTATCCAACTCGAGTCCATCCAACCCTGTGACTGGTCAGATCATCATATTGTCACATTTTTTATCAATGAAAACGTCAAAGTTAACCCGGCCCAACTCTCCAAGCCCAAAGTCTGGAAAAGAGACCTGAAAAAGCTCAACCCAGGCTCTTTGCCCCCCAACAGTTGCAACCTACTACTGCCACCGACAAGCGCTACAGACGTCCAAACTCTGACTGACCACTATCTCAGCGCTATGACATCTATAATTAATGAGGCTGCACCTATGGAGCTGAAAAGAGTCTCTACTAAAATCTCCAAACCATGGTACGACGGGAGTCTCAATGAGGATAGGCGAGACATGCGTATGGCAGAGCGTACCTGGAGATCAGCCCCCTCTGCAATGCACCTAAAAGAACTGAAGAAAAAGAGAAACGCCTACTTCAGGAAAATAAAACGCTCAAAATCAGACTTCTTCAGCCTCCAACTCGACCAAGCAAAAAACCGCCCGAGAAAACTGTTTGAGCTGATCAAAACACAATCCAAGGAACAACCCCAACCGCTCAACACGAGGTGTGAAGCACCCTCCTGTCAAGACTTCGCTGCTTTCTTCATCCAAAAAACTGACAAAATAAAAAGCGATCTCCTCATTGACGCAAGCCTCTACTCCAAACCCCAACGCCTAGCACCCACTGAACCAAAAAACAATGCCACATGGTCAACCTTCGGCACATACTCGGAAGAAGAAATTGGCAAACTGCTCAGCACCCTGAAACCATCCAATCACCTCACGGACCCCCTCCCTGCCTCCGCAGTAAAAGACTTTACCCCTTTGCTTCTCCCTCTCTGGACTAAAATTATCAACAGCTCTCTCCAACAAGGAAGCATACCTGACTCTCTCAAAATTGGACAGGTCACACCTCTACTAAAGAAACCTACAGCCGACCCCTATGATCTTAACAACTATCGTCCCATCACCAATATTCCTACTCTCGCCAAACTATTGGAAAAATGCGCACAACTACAATTGACTAAACACATTGAGCAATTCCATCTCCTCAACGCCCACCAGTCAGGCTTCCGAGCTGGACACAGCACAGAGACTGCTATGACTCACATAATCGACGACGCACTTCAAATGCTAGACCAAAACGACACCTGCCTCCTCATCCTTCTAGATCTCTCTTCAGCATTCGACACCGTTAAACATGAGAATCTACTAGAACTACTAAATACAAGAATGGGTTTATCCTGAACTGTTCTCAAGTGGTTCACTTCGTTTCTTCACAACAGGACGCAGAAATTCAAGAGCAAGAACCTGATGTCCTCGCCAATACCTGTAACGCTAGGCGTCCCCCAAGGATCTTCCCTATCCCCAACTTTGTTCAACCTAGTCATGGAACCTCTCACCTCCTTGCTACAAGCAGCCAACGTAAACTTTCACATGTACGCCGATGACACTCAGCTATATCTCAAGCTGCAATCCCCCAAAGACATCTTACGTCTGAACTCAACGATCAGGAGCACCCAATCTTGGCTGGCTGATAACCACCTCAAACTAAACGCTATGAAGACTGAGTTCCTTCTGATCGCACCTCCCACAAAAATATCTACCACACAAACATGGCTTAAGCACCTAACAGCACTCAATGTCCAACCGACCATAGTGGATTCAGCAAAATCTTTAGGCATAACACTTGACACCAACCTCAACATGCAGCAACATATCAGCAAGGCAACAAAGGGAGCGAACTTCCAGATCAATATTTTGAGGAAACTTAAACCCTACCTCCCAGCCAAAGACTTCCAAACAGCAGTACAATCGCTAGTCATCCCACGTATTGAATACGGCAGCACCGCCCTCTGCGGACTCCCCCTAACTACTACCGCACCACTAAGAGCTTCGCTGAATGCTGCAGCGAGACTCATCACTGGGTCAAAAAAGCACTCCCACATTACCCCTGACTTGAAATCCCTGAACTGGCTGCCTTTTGAAGCCAGAATACAGCTGAAAATCGCCTGCATGACACACAAGGCGGTACACCTAAACTCACCCGGCTACCTCGCTCAGAAACTGACAATCTCTGGGGGAACTAGAAACACGAGAGGAACAAACAATCTTCTGCTGAAACCTCGAAGATTCCGGAAGGAAAAAACGTACGAGCGCTCCTTCTCAGGATTGGCGCCTAGGATTTGGAATTCACTCCCTCCCGAAACCAGGCTTATCTCTTCCACTACACTCTTCAAAAAGGAAATAAAAGCTATCCTCATGGCTAAATACACTTGATTTATCATCTCGAACTCTGTCAACACCTTGCACCGATCTGTTTAGCATGCTTGAATCATTTACTTATTTGTATGAGTTGTTTTATTACTCACGTGATGGCTTGCAGCCACCTATTTGTACTATGTGATCTATTGATTTATTGTTTGACTATGTTCCCTCATATACCCCTCTATGTAAAGCGCTCTGATATCTGTGAAGATCTTGTTCGCGCTATATAAAACTTTGAAAATAAAATAAAAATAAATCGTGAAAGAGCTCTCCAACCCCAACGCCGGAAACAACGACATCACCCCTTCGCAAGACCTCTGCAACTCCCTCGCCTCCTACTTCCACAACATGATCGCGGACATACACAACAGCTTCAGCACTCAACCGACGCACGCCACGACCGAACCACCGCCCCCCCACAACCACCCTCCGAGCCTGGACCCCGATCAGCACCGAAGACACCATCCACACGATGAACTCCATCCACTCCGGATCTCCGACAGACCCCTGCCCTCACCACGTCTTCAACAAGGCCGACGCTGTCATCGCACCCCACCTGCGGGACATCACCAACACCTCCTTCGACACCGCGACCTTCCCGGAGAGCTGGAAGCACGCCGAACTCAGCGCCCTACTTAAGAAGCCATCAGCCGACCTCAAGAACTACCGCCCCATCTCGCTGCTCCCGTTTCCGGCAAAAGTCATCGAGAAGACCGTCAACAAGCAACTGGCCGCCTTCCTCGAGACGAACGGCTCCCTCGACCTCTCGCAGTCTGGCTTCCGGACCAACCACAGCACCGAGACCGCCCTGATCGCAGCTACCGATGACATCCGAGCCCTGCTCGACAACGGAGAAACAGCGGCCCTCATCCTCCTGGACCTATCCGCGGCCTTCGACACTGTCTGCCACCGTACCCTAGTACAGCGCCTCAGCAACGTCGGAATCCAGGAGAAGGCACTGGAGTGGATCATCTCCTTCCTCGCCGGAAGGACACAGAGAGTCCGCCTCCCCCCGTTCAGATCGGAGGCCACCGAAGTCATCTGCGGCGTCCCTCAAGGCTCCTCGCTCAGCCCAACACTCTTCAACGTCTACATGAGCCCCCTCGCAGCCATCGCACGCCAGCACAACCTCAACATCATCTCCTACGCCGACGACACCCAGCTGATCCTCTCCCTCACCAACGACCCCGTCACCGCCAGAGCCAACCTTCACGAAGGGATGACGGACGTTGCCAAGTGGATGATGAACAGCCGCCTGAAACTGAACTCGGACAAGACGGAAGTCCTCATCCTTGGATCTTCACCCTCCGCCTGGGACGACTCCTGGTGGCCCCCCGCCCTGGGCAGCGCACCCAAACCCACAGACCACGCACGCAACCTGGGCTTCATCCTGGACTCCTCCCTCTCCATGACCAGACAAGTCAACGCCGTCTCCTCGTCGTGCTTCAACATCCTGCGCATGCTACGTAAGATCTTCCGATGGATCCCCACCGAGACCAGGAAGACGGTCACCCAGGCCCTCGTCACCAGCCGTCTGGACTACGGCAACTCCCTCTACGCCAGAACCACCGCCAAACTCCAGAAGAGACTCCAGCGGATCCAGAACACCTCAGCACGTCTCATCCTGGACATCCCCCGACGCAGCCACATCTCCGGACACCTGAGAGACCTGCACTGGCTCCCGGTCAACAAGAGAATCACCTTCCGGCTCCTCACCCACGCACACAAAGCCCTACACAACCAAGGCCCAGGATACCTCAACAGACGCCTCAACTTCTACGTTCCCAAATGCCAGCTTCGATCGACCAACCACGCCCTCGCCGCCGTCCCCCGCATCTGAAGAGCCACCACAGGAGGAAGGTCCTTCTCCCACCTGGCCGCCAAGACTTGGAACTCCCTTCCGACCCACCTCCGCCTGACCCAGGACCACCTCGCCTTCAGGAAGCAGCTCAAGACCTGGCTGTTCGAGCAGTAGCAGACCCCCTCCCCCCAGCGCCTTGAGACCCTCTGGGTGAGTAGCGCGCTTTATAAATGCTTTGATTGATTGATTGATTGACCAGAATATGGAACTCACTTCCTCTATCCCTCCGAACCACAACCTCCTTCCGGACCTTCAAAACTGATCTTATAACTATCCTGCTCTAAAGGCACTTCCTGGAATAATTCAACCGATTTCTTGACCCTTACCGCGGTCTTGTCCTCACATGAGGTCAACTTTGTAAATATGTATTTTACTCCTGTTTTAACCTAGCGCAGACACGTTTTTATTATTTACATTATAAATATGCAAATAGTTAGAGTTGGAACTGCGTATATGTAACTTGTTAGAATGCTCAGTCTTTCTTGTGTACCTTTGTAACCACTGGCGTAACGAAAATTGAGGGGGCCTCCCTGCAAGGTATGTAGAGGGGCCCCCTCCGGGCTCAATTAGGAGCTCTCCGGACAGAGTGCAGTGCCGAGGGGGCCCCCTGGAGCTCCCGCCGCGTGGGCTGCGGGGGCCTGTGTTACGCCCCTGTTTGTAACTGTATATTTGTAACTTGGCGTGTTTAGTCTATCTTCAGTACCTTATGAAACTTACCTGGTTCTTTTGTAAAGCGCTTTGACACCTTTGAGTAAAGTTCGCGCTATATAAAACGGCATTAAATAAAAATTAAAATAAATAAAATAAGAAAGGGGTCCACAGGAATGCCAGGCAAAAGCAGTTCGTCTCCCCACAACCATCTCTCATTTGCCCCCAACATTCCACACTCCAGAATAAAATCTTACCAATTCTATTATGGAACATCACAAACCATCCGTTCCATTACAATACACAAATCACTACAACTAGAGTCTTTCTGTGCCTTTTCACGCATTCCATAACAGATTTCAGCGAAGCGCAGGCAAAAACATACGGCAGCTGCGCCGCTTTCAGGGAGGCATAGACAGACGGGCGGGCACATGGAGTTAGCAGCGGTATTTCTAAGCTTCCCTCTGACGTCGGAAAGGCACAAACAGACGGGGGTGCACAAACAGTTAGAAGACTTGGTAACACAGTTGGGCGGGGAAACGGAGGCCGATTTCTGCCTGGTCCTAATATGGAGACTATGAGCTCAGCTCGAGTAATAGGGTGAGACGCGCGCGCCCGAGAAGAGGCGCCTCGGTGTCATCGCTCAGTCTCCTCCTCCCCAGCGCGACTGCGCGCGGAGTGGTCTGAACGCAGCTGGCGTAGACAAAGGGAGACGCACATGCGCAGAACGCTGAAAAGGGAGCAGCTCGAGGAGGGTAAGTCAGAGATATCCACTTGAAGAATATTTACCTCTTGCTGAAAAGACGCAGAAAACAGATCCTTTCACCACTGCCCCCAAGCCTCATAAGTGAATTCAGAGCCCAGCGATTCTATTCTCAACAGTTTGGAGTCGGTCCACGAACCCACATGTACACGGCAACCCGGCGATCCTATTCGCAGCATTCTTAGACGTGGAAATGTACAACCCGTGTCCCCTCCCGATGGTCATAGACCTGAATAATTATGCCTGCCTTAATGCCACCGCCCATTAGGCTTACAGTCCAGCCTGGCATGCCTCTGACGGCTCCCCCAACGGGACAATCTAGAACACTCAGCGGACTCGACAACACAGAGAAGACTCTTTCAAGCCCCCACTGTTGCTCCTCCACCTTAAAACCACGCATGAGCCATTGAAGCCCATAGAGGCCCAAATCCACTCATATGTGCCTTCGCACCTATGACTCTCGAAGTCATGTCAGTATGAAGCCTCCCATAAAACTCCAGCCCAATTTCATAGGCATTGTTCAGTGTTGTCTTTGGGAGGGAAGGTCACGGTCCTGTTAACTGTTGAGTTTACAGTCTGGTATTTTGTTTAGTCGTTTAGGGAGCTTTCTGTTTAGGCGCCCATTTCTCATATAACTTATGTGACCACATTTTCAGAAGAAACAAGCATTTGCAATGCAATAGGTTTTACGTTTACGCGAGTTTAAGTTATTGGCACTGTAAATGGCAATGCGTTTTATTTACGTTTTAAAAACCAAAACATAAATAGAAGGCATTGTCATTTACAATGCCAATTGGTCAAACTCGCATAAATGCGGGACCTATTGCATTGCAAATGATTGTTTGGAGGATACAGTGAGGGTTGAGCCCCTTCTTTTATGGTTTAAGATGTCACTGTCTCCCCATACTACATTCTCTAGACCAGTTCTCAAAGACTGTATGTATGGCGTTAGAAGGAATGGACTCCCCACCCCCCCCCTGGTTACTTTAGGTTCAGAGAATTTTCCCCCATCCTTTTTTTTTTTTTTAAATGTACAGTTGCTTTATATAGCGTAAACTTGGCCTGAATGTATTGGAGCGCTTTACATAGCACCAGTTGTGTTACATGAGGACACATTCATTTTTTGTTAGGAAAGGGGTGATTAAGTGATTGGCCCAGAATCACAGGATGTTCAGCTTCATTGCCGAGACTTGAACCCGGTTTCCCAGATCTGAGGTCCACAGCCCTAGCCGTTAGGCCAACTCCTCTCCCCCTCTTGACATCTCACATTTGTTTCATTACCCAAATGAGATCAATAACAGTTCAAAGAGATTGATGAAGGCCTCGATTACAAACAGTTAGATTTAAAATAGTCAACATATGAATTTGTTCTGATACCTCAAAAGTAAACCTGAAGAAGAGAACCATACGTATTATGGATATTATAACATAACATGTATTTCTAAAGCGCATGTTCACCGCAGAAAGGTATCTTGGGGCTGAATAACAGACTTTATTGTTACCCAAGGTACTCATTTTATCAACCTCAGAAGGATGAAAGGCTGAGTGGACCCGCCAGGTTTTGAACGTGTGACCATGAGGTCAAACACTGGCCCTCACAGTGGGCGCATTAGTCCACTAAACCACACTCAAACCATGAACATAGATTTTATCGAACCCATTTCTCATTTGGCACTGTGCACTTTCATGCAACCTTCCCAGCTGGGTACCTGGTTTTCTTCATTACCTGCTGTCCGTGTGATCTCTTACACCTTTTATGTTTTTTTGTGGCTTTCATATCAGACCGAAGCATCAGGTTTAACATCCTGTTTGTGTTAATCCGGCCACAGATCTGATGTATCCACTTACCAATACCTACAGTGCCTTGATGCGCAGTTTATCTGTTAGTTATGTCTAAAAGCTCTTAGGATGAAAAGTGCTAAACATGTTTAGGCTTTGTAGAGCTTACCATCCTTTAGCTACATATTACTTGGCAGTTCTTGTTCTTCTTTTTACTGTTTCTATTTTTTAATATGCTTTTTTATAGATTTTTTTTTTGGTTGTCATGACGAAATGCAATAAGGCTCTGTATTTTGTACATTTGTACTTTTGATAGATGTATGCTTCTTGCCTTTTCTTCAGGATTGTTGACCGTTTGAATTTGTATTTTTTGTTGTTTCGATGTGTTTTTAAAATCTATTTATGGCTCTAGCCGAATAAAAGCTTTTGACTGACTCAAGATTTCAATTCCCAGAATGCTCAGTGTGGTAAATGACAGGCCTCTGACACCTTAAGCCTGTTCTCAGAGCCGGGACGTGTTTACCCCAAATTAGTGTGTTGGTTGTGAGAGGGGAGGGATATACCCTCTCCACCAGGGCCAGATTTAGAGCTGGTGGCACGACAATCTTTTTTGGCGCCCCCACACCCCATGACCGCCTACTCTGATTCTCTCACTACCACCAGGCAAAAGTGCCCCATATCTCTCCAATCATAAGTGATTGCTAAAAACAGCGCCCCCCTCCTGTGCAGGGAAGGGGTCTCTCTGTCTTGAGTGAGTTGAGTTGAGTGTGGTCAGAGGGTACGCCCTTAGTGCTTGACCCCTCTCAGGTCTGTAGGGGCTCCTCTGACTGCCCCCACCTTCCTGCCTGAGTAAGGGGCGTTGAGTGAAGCATGGCACATACTGCCAGAGGGCCCCAGAAGTGGCTCCCTGTGTGCCCTCTCATCACTCCGTCCCCTCCTCTAATCTACTGCACTGGGGCTTGTGCTAGGATATCACAGTGGGTTAACCTGCCTGCGGCAGAGATAAGTGACTGGTCCCCCAGCGTGAAACCATCAAAACACGACCGGGCCAAGGAGGCCTATACTCCTCCTTCTGGGGAGTGCAAGGAGGCCTTGGGGTGAGATAGCACAGTGGGTTAACGTCCCTGCTGTAAAGAGATGTAATTACATACTTTATATATCGCGGGACACGCCTCCCTCTATTTCAAAGCGCTTTCCATACCAGGAGCCATACACAAGCTGTGTGCAGATCACTGCAGTGTATGGCTGACCCCGTGCATCATTGTACTGCGGAAGATGAAGCAGAGCGGAGAAACTGTAAAAAAGGTAAATGTCTAAGGATGAAGTTATTTGTGAGGCTGAGGGGGTCAGAGGTCAAGATCGACGAGAGGGGATCAGTGCAGCAAAGCTAACAGAGCAGCTGCCCTGCAAGTCACAGGTGAAGAGACATGACAGTGGGTGGGATGCTCTGAACAGGGGTGACGGGTCCCATAGGTGGCCACCCTGTCACTGGGACAGCTCCCCCTTGCTGCGGATGACGAGTCCTCCTTCTATTGCAATGCCTTCTCAGAGCCCCAGGGGGCAAGAAAACCATTTCAGGCTCATTTCTGAAGCTCAAGGCCCCCGGCCCGGAGTCTGGTGACGGATGAGGCCTCCGGAGGTGTCTCAAGTGGACGTGGCCTGAGGTAGGTCAGAGGGCACCTCCCAGGGTTAGGTCCCTATGTTACCAGTGTCGTGGCTGCTGCCCACCCAGGGCTGGTTGCTGGTCCCCGTCCGACACTGGCGCCTTTGCATGGGAGCTGCGCACTTCTAGGCACTGTATTGTGTTGACATTTATCGAGAACTGTTTCTGCTGGGACCTGCAGCATTGGAGACACTGGCCCCATTCATGAACACTCCTTTTTAATGAAATAAGTCTAGCTTTTGTGAGCGTTTGAGCGATTGGCATTGTAAATTACAATGCCTTTTGTTTATGTTTTAAACCAAATACATATATAAAAGGCATTGTTATTTTTAATGCAAATAGCTCAAACTCTCGCAAATGCGAGAGCACTTTAATGTTGGCCACGCCCATTTATTTAGACGCTGCTCACGGTATTCAGGTTACAGTGAGCAGCGTCTAAATAAAGGGGCACGGACAATATTAAAGTGAAAGCGCATTTGGTGCGCTTTCACGCCAAGTAAAAATACATTAATTAAGAAACGTTGTGCGTGGCAGCTGAAGTGAAAGTGGTCTGCGTTATTAATTTAAAAAAGCGCGGCCGCTATTATAAAAGCAGCCGCCTGTAAGATATTTAATTAAATAAGTGCGGCCACTAAATTGAAAGCTGAGCGCGCCATAAATTAAATAAGTGCAGCCGCTTTAGTTAAATCGGGCCACGTAGTAAATTAAATAAATACAGTAGTAGGCCTGCTGCTATGTAGTGTGTGGAATAGGGGAAGAGCATTAAGGAAGATAGTGCTCACCAACTTATAAAGGGGAGCATGTAACAGCAGCAGTTAAAGGTCCAGTCCTTATGGGCGGTAACTAAAGGAGACAAGGCGGGACTAACAAGCCTAATGAATCTGAAGTCCGCATTCACAAAGGACAATGGCACAAGCCAATTAAAAATATGGGCAGAGAGTGGGCAAGGCTTCTATTGTATACCCTAATACAGCATTCCTCGCAGAGTGACAGCGCATGTGCGCTACCGCTAGGTTCGACCTAAAAAATGGAACGACAGTAGACACAGAAATAGTACTATATGAAGGCACTTTTATGTAAATATTTACATCCTATTTCAAATATAAATATGTGTGTGTGTGAAAATATATATATACATTTATACACAGACGTGCTGGCACAAATAAACTAATCACTTTGCACCAGCAACTTAAGGGTCTGCTCTTCGTCATTTTGTATTTGAAGCTAGAGCTCTGTTTATGACGACTGTCTGGATATATATATATATATATATATATATATATATATACATACAGACACATATATACTCTGTTGCATGAAATTGAAAGACTTCCCTTCCCCCCCCATACTTTGTTCCAAGGGCGGGTCAACCCTTGGGCGTTGGGCTCTGTGGTCGCTAATTCGCCTCTCATTAAATTCTGCTGGTATGCGTTGAATGAGACCAGGCAGCACAGCAAGAGACTATGATCAAATAAGCTGTCCCAGGTAATGAGTGAAGCTAGTGTAACATTAGCATGCACAGCACTATTCGAGTGTGTTTGCTCATCCACCTCTTTTTATAAAGCTTTTGGGACCGTATAAGTACTTAGTTATGCTGCACAATATCCTCGGTGCAACGACATTAACTGTTGCATGGTTAAACACTTATAAGGTCCCAAAGGCGAGACCTATTGGCTATGCCAATGCTTGTTATGTGATGCTGTAGCCCATCACTGAGAACTTTAAAGCGTCAGTAAAGTATTTCAGTGCTAGTGATTACTTACAATTTGATGATAATAAAGGGTTCCTCATTTGCAAAGACAAGAGCTGCATTCTATCTATACATCCCTCTCTCTAGATAATTACACTCCAGGCACAGATAGATATGCACCATGCTGCCTTCTGCACAGCGACAAGCATGCACAAGGGTGAGCGAGAAGGGGGAAGATGTTTGACAGACCATGTACTTATTGAGATTTTTAAATGAATGCATTGAAGCACAGACAAACATAGCCCATTGCATTGGCCTTCGACCCTTTAACTATTTGCAGGAAGCGTCCCTGGCGCACTTGGGGCTGACAATAAGCTAGCCTGTTATCAGGCCGATAGCAGAGCCAAGAGGCTGCAGACTAAACAGGGGGCAGCCAGGGGGGTGTCCCCTGATCACAGAGTTAAAGGTTGGTGACAGCAAATCAGCCTCTGTTCCCAAGTCATTGTTATCTTTCTGGGTTATTTACAAGTCTGGCCAGCCTTTGAATGCACTAAATAAAACAAGAAAACAACTTCCTCCGTTTGGAATAGCTAAAAGTGCTCTGGGAGAACATGTTGTTTTGGGATTCTTGGGGCCAAATGGGCTCTGTTTGTGGATTGTCCTCCTGGAGCCTTATATAGTGACATTTACTACACTCTGTGTGGAGAAAATCTAGCTCACTAAAAGCTTGTGGAACCAAGAGCATGGCAGTGGGTGAATGGAAGCATCATAAACATAAAAAAGACTAGCTGCTTTTTTTTGTCTTTTAGTACAGGGACAAGTAATATGGAAAATAAGCTGCACACCTCCATGACTCGAGAATCACTTGAGAAGCACGGCAGGTTGGGGGAGAGGGAGTCATTACGGCCAGCCGACTGCTTGGTGGCGACAGCTCATAATTAACCTGACGCATTCTGAAACAAGCATTTACAATGCAAGGGTTTCGCCTTTTGAAAAGTTTGAGCTATTGGCATTGTAAATGACAAAATTTGTATTTATGTGTTGGGTTTGAAAACAGATAAATAAATGGCATTGTCATTTACAATGCCAATAGTTTAATCTCTGCCAAATGCCACACAAAAACACACAGACCCACACACACACACAGACCCACACACACCAACAGAGCCACACACATTTACACTTTGTGTAACTACCCATTCCACCCCGCCCACACACACATAGTACATCTGTGTGACTACCAAACAAACACATAGTACACTTATGTGACTACCCATTCCACCCCCGCCCACATACATATTATAATTTGTGTGATTACCCATTCCACCCTCGCGCGCACACACACACAAATATTACACTTTGTATGTTTTTTTTCCAATCCACTTTGAGCGCACTGAAATATATTATTACATATATACCCTTCGACCCTCAGTGCGTAAATGAAAAAAAGCAGCAATATGTACACGCCAACCCACACAAACACAGAGAAACACACCAAACACAAAACACAAAAAATAAATACTGGCATGGACACCTTACCACACAGATGCATATACACCCAAGCATACAGAAATACAAACGGAAAGAGAAACAAGTGCGTAGAAATATACGCAGGTGAAGAGAAAACACACAAAACGAGACACACAAATATAACACTGACTTCAAACGTAGGCAGCCCGCGATTAAAAAATAAAAGCAGAGAAGTACACACACGGGTCCATTTAACTCGCATGTCCAACTCTTTGCGTAGCCAACTTCCTGTGTCAGAGCCTTCACCGGCGAGGGGAAGTGGGTTCCACCCCTACAGGACACTGGCTCTTCTCAAATGAGCCTAACTTTTATGGCCGATTAACAAAGGAAAACTGCATCTTGTATTGTTCTGTTGAGTCTTTTAAACATCCACATTTATACAGAAATAAAAGTGACTCAACCTTTTGGCATTAACTTGAAACTCCCCCTGGCCTGGGAGGGATGCAGCGCTCACAGCCACTTACTTCGTGGCCGTGAAATGTCTGGGTAAACACTGAAAACACTTCCTCGGGGCAGCGTCTCCCGCCACCAGTCCAAATCGAAACTAAAAGTGCAGAACGGGCTAATTTCAGTGTTTGAACTTGTAAATGTTCGGAGGAACGCGCTGGATGGGCTGGTTAGGCCCCGTTACCAGCTCACATGAAGATCACATCACACGCCGCTCTGTGAACACAACGAAGTAAGGAACGCGGCCATATTACAGCTGGCGCCATTTTTAGGCAGTATCTAATAACGGGTCGATATTGTTTCTGAAGCAGCAAAGGGGAGCGACTATCGATGAACTGACGGAGCGGGGCCCTCTGCTTTACACTACTAGCGGGAGGGGGGACGGGCACACGGACAGCGGGAGGGGGGACGGGCACACGGACAGCGGGAGAGGGGGACGGGCACACGGACAGCGGGAGAGGGGGACGGGCTCACGGACAGCGGGAGAGGGGGACGGGCACACGGACAGGAGGGGGGCGGGAACGGGAGTAAAATATGCCGCTTACCTGCTAGCAACTCGGAATCGTGCAGCCCACCCCTGCAAGGCACACGTTGGTAATGAAACCAACATGCCGATACGAAAAAAAAGCACCGCCCACCGCCGCATGACGTGGACAAAATGCGAAAAACGGTCGGGAACGCCCACGAATCTGGTCCGGCCATGACGGACAGATCTCTGTTCCAATGGCTAGCCTCCAATGGAGCTAGCCAATGGAACAGAGAGGCGGCACAAACATCCATACTGTAACTCATAAGATTTCACCTGCGCGAAAGTCTGCTGCGCAGCTTTCGGCTAGGCGAAACCTAAAAATGTCTGCCTTTTACAGGGACTGTTGTCTTGCAGGAAGCTTTTTGGCAGCACTGGAGGCTTGATTGCTTTGGCTGCGATTCACTCATACCAAGTTACAAGTTAACCACCACAGTCACCAGGCTCAAAGAGAAGCAGCGTTGGTTTGGCAACTTACTTGGTTACTTGGGGGCTCTTCATTTAATAATCTGCCTGCTGTTCTTTACTTTGCACATCGTGTTTAACTGCTGGCGATTCGTGTGGTGTGCAAATGCTTAAGCTAATAATAACAGGGATACAAGAGGCAAATGAAAGTGATGAAGAGGGAGGGGGAGAAGGGAGGGGGGAGTGCAAGCAGAGGAGCATGATTCTCAGCCATAGAAGACAAATGAAACTGACGAAGAGGGAGGGGGAGAAGGGAGTGCGGAGCATAATTCACAGCAATAGAAGACACAAATGAAGCTGACCAGGAGGGAGGGGGAGAAGGGAGGGGGTAGTGCTGACCAGGAGGGAGGGGGCGAAGGCAGGGGGTAGTGCGAGCAGAGGAGCATGATTCACGCACTTCAAGGCTTAATGAGCCATTACAGAAACACAGATGGCAGCTGTGCACGCGCTCGTAAACGCAAGCAGGAGGCCAGCAAAAAGCCTGTGAGTAGCACTTTCAAAACCCACTTACTAAATGTCTCGCCGATTAGCGCATGCTCTGGCTCAGGCGAGACCTAAAAACCTGGACATGTATTTATTTTTGCAAAATAATTTAGGAGCACAACAGGACAGTCCTATAATAACCAAGACTGTCCTGGGTAATTCGAGATGTTTGGTCACCTTACAGATAACAGATTTCTCTTTTCCATTCATCCTTTGGATTTTCGCTTTGTTTGTGCGCTTGTACGAGTGTTCGGTGGGTTAGGCACTTAACTAAGTAGGTCCTGCTTAGGCTACCTCTGGCTTGGTAAACTTTGTCTTTCAGTTTTAGGTTTAGCTGGAGCACGGAGCTTTAGTCTTCAGTAAGGGACACTTGAATCCACCCTCTGTTCCATTGGCTAGCTCCATAAATGGAGGCTAGCCATTGGAACAGAGATCTGTCCGTCATTCACGGACCAGATTCGGGGGCGTTCCTGAGATTTTTTCCCTGGGCGTGCCCTCTATGTAGTCATGCGGCCGTGGGCGGGGTTTATTTTTTTTTTTGTTGACCAGGTTTTTTTGGCCATTCCGCGGCCGACCGCCAACGGAGAAAGCCTTCCCGACCCCCCTCCCGCTGTCCGTTCCCGCCCCCCCCCCCTGTGCTTAATGTTTTTCGAGCGCACATTACCGTGGCCGTGGGCGGGGTTGCCGAAATGCCCGCTCCGTGCTGGGCCTCCGTTGTTCCCCAGGTGAGTGCTTGTTAAATGTATGTGTCAATGTGGCTGTAAATTATACCCTCCCGCTGTCCGTTCCTTTCCCGCCCCGCCCCCCCCCGCTCTCCGTGTGCACGTTACCGCCCCCTCCCACTGTCCGTCCGTAAATGCTTGTTTGTTGTTGTTGGTCACATTCATGAGAACAAGTACTGAAAACTGCGTGCCTGGCCCGCTTCTCAAGAACCCGCCATGAAGGTCTTTACTGCAGTTCTGTGCTTAAGTGATTTGCCCAGATTCCCAAGATATTGAGAAAGGCAGAGGCTCGAACACTGATCCACAGGTCTGGCTGGAGTCGGCAAGAGTTGGGGTCGGGGTAGAGCAGCCGGTCCGCTTCAGCGCTTGTTTTTTGTCCTCCCTGATAAAGATGAAACTGACAGTGTATTCATAGATGACCCCCGAGGTGATCAGATGACATACAAGAAAGGGACGTGGCGACCAGTACTTCCCTTCATTCGGTAGTCAAATGCAGACACTTTCCTCTACACATTTTTAAATGTATGTGTCAATGTGGCTGTAAATTATAAAGCTCAGAGCACAACAAAGCTGCCAGCCGGCTTTAAAATAGAACACTTCGAGCTGTGTTTATTCAGCATGTGTTTTTGCTTGCCTTAATTTTCTTTTCCGAATTTGTATCGAAGCTGCGCCCGTCATCTTCGTAAGATGTGTTTTTTTAGTCAGTTTGTCTTGTTGCAGCTCCTGAGCCCGGTTGGATGAGCGATGAAAAATGCTTTCATTCACGTTCCTAGTCATGCAAATGTGGGCTCAATAGGGAGCCCGTGTTAAAGAAACGAAGTCTTCAATGCCAAAGAATTACATTTTTGTAACATGCTAATGAAATTCTAAATATGAGCTCATCTGAGAAATTTGTACCCAAAATCACTCAATCATGATAACCACACTGAAAATGCATTGTACACCTAACCTCTCTTTTTCTTTCTTGTGAATAATGTTTATTTAAGTGCACTTTGAACATATTGTTTATTGTTCAAAAATACGTCATTCTGAATGTAATTCTTATACCTTTCGTTGGCAGACTCGTTTAAGGTGCGTGAAAATATGTTCTAGTGATTACTCTACAAAAATGATCTGTTATTATCATTAATAAACAATGACTTTTGAATCTAGTTGAATACAATTCCAAGTCGAAATTACATTTGTTTCCCCGAGGCTTTATGTGGGTGGCCTTAAAGTCAGTACAGCCGACTTTGTGGCCTACTCCTAGCTCCTGTACCTACAGGACCAGTTATTCAGAGCCTTTACCATATACAGCATGCTTTGGGCACAGCGGGTAGCTTCTTACATTTGTCCGAGCATAGTGACTTCTCGATTTGGAAAGAGGAGAAATACCAATCACAAAGGAAGCAATACAACATTAAGAAAGTTCAAAAATCACAGATAAAAAGGCAAAATCTATAGTTTATTAGACAAAATCATCTCTTATGGGACACTATGGTTAAAAATCAAAACGAAAACCCACTGAATTTCTCCAGTTACAGAAAACCACACACAAAAACGTTTCAAAATACACTTGTAACCTCATTGATCATGTCACAGATAGTATCAAAATTCACATCTTTATTAATGACATCACTGAGGGCATGTAAAATGGGCTATTTTGCCGTATGGAGTGGCCACAGGGCACATCAGCAAGACTTGTCGTATGGCAAGAACCTCCTGTGCATTCCAAAACATCATGATGGGGTCTGGAAAGAGGCGGACTGGGCATGTCTAACAGCCTTATCTTGCATTTAGTACAGATTGAAAGGCATGCACCGTGAGCCCTGGGTTATAGGGAAGGGTGTTGGGTATATCCAAAGATCATGCCTTGAGCCTAGAGCCTGCTACACAAGGCTACATTTATAGCACAGTGGGCATTGAGGTGACAGGATATGGTCACAACAGGCCAGTCCCTGTATGTAGACACTTCTGTGCATGGCCGAAAACTGCGTGAAGTCAGTTCTTGGGCTCCGTGGACATTGGTGCAGGATTTTGCCCATGGCGGCACCGGCATCCATACCCTGCTGTGCACAACTGAAGGACATGTGGTGTGGACTTGGTTCTCGTTTGAATTAGGAGTAGGGTGTGATCACAAACAATGATCGCTCATTGGAGCCTAGGCCGTACAGCTAAAGGCCTTGGGATGCAGCCTCTGGACTTTCAGACACAGTGCAATTATCCATAATGAAAATGCCTTCTTTATGCCTACTGGACATTTACTGAAAGAATCCTGGCAGGTGGAAATAAGTTAACCTAGTGCAGAGATATGTGCAACTTCCAGGAAAGGTGAGGGAAGTAGGTGGAAACATGAATGGCTATCTTTTAACGTTTTTGATGGCTGACACATTCATATGGTTGTGGGGCTTTATAAACTGAAATTGAACCCTTTTCAACCATGGCCAGCAATTTTTGCAAGGACTGGAAAATCATTACTTCAGTATGGGAAAGGAGATGGACCTCGTGCAAGGGCTTGCAGCACAGGAAAACGGCTTTCCCTGTGGAAAAAAACGAAAAATGTGTTCTCCTTTCCCCTTTGCATATTTGTATCTGATGTACAATTGTGCACTGGTGAAATGAGAGCCCCAGAAGTATGTCACATGACACTCCCACAGGCTTGTCTGAACTTCTGCACCTGGTGCAGTTTTCCTGGTGTACTACCTGTTTTTTCCCTGGAGTTTTATATAGGGCGAACTTGACTAAAAGGTTTCAGAGGCTTTACATGAGCACCAGTTTTGTTACAGATGAACACATACGTTTTTGGTTCGAGCCTGGGCAGCTCATGCGCTGCTCTGCGAAGCATGCTGTATTGATGTAGGGACTTAAAGCTCTGTCCACTCTCCGCCCACATTTATAATTGTCTTTCGTCATTGTCAACTGTAAACTGTGGCTGTTCATTGGTCAATAGGCTTAGTAGTCCCTCCTTAGTACTGCTTTGTCATCTCACATGGGGACACCCCCTGTTACGTCTATTCTTACTTGGTAGGCTTTAATTACAGCCTCTTTCATTAGTATTTGCCAGGGAAAGGCAGCTGTCAACCATGTGTTGGTCCTACTAGGGCCTTTAGTGTTTTTTGAAAGTACTTATTTCTTAGTTTTTTTTCTCACATCACCACAATATTTAAGTACACTTTATCCTATGGTATTCCCCTATTCTCATTCCAGAGCTGTTTGGGCATAAACTACAATACCCCTACCAGGATAAAAATCTGGTGCTGGCCATGCCCGGCTGTGCTCTCTCTCCGCTTCATATGTTACGCGCTGGCTTTGCTCGCTTAGTCGCTGAGACTCCGACTCATGTGTTTGCTTCTTCCTCTGCTCTCACAGTTGTACCGTTAATGCATGGCCCCTCTCTTGTCTCCCTTCCGCCGTCTTGAACCAGCGGACGTGGCCGCTCTGGGATGCCGGTTTGAAACTTTCGAGTTCGTATATTCCTCCTGTAAGGTACCTTTTGCTACCTCATATTTTGTTTGCTCACAATTGTCACTTTTGCCTCATGTAACGGAACGTCTGCTTTTGTAATTTGTTCACTCGTAATCTTCTCATGTATCATTTCTGTTTCTATTGTGAAGCGCTGGATGTAGCAGTGTCACTGTTGTGTTATAGAACTCGTCTGCAAGTAATTGCGGTCTGCTGAGCTCGTCCAGTAGGGTACAATAGGTCTCACCTTTGCGAGAGATTAAGCTATTGCCAATGTAAATGACAATGCCATTTATTTATCTGTTTTCAAAACCAACACATAAATAAAAATGTTGCCATTTACAATGCCAATAGCTTTGTCAAAAGCAATACCAAAGGCTCAAACTTTAACAAAGGCGAAACCATTGCATTGTAAATGCTTGTTTTTTTTGCAGATTTATGTAGCGCAAACTCGACCCAAAGGTATTGGAGCGCTGTACATGAGCACCAGTTACGTTACACAAGGACACATTAATTTTTTGGTCTTGCCTAAGCAGCGCGCATGTGCTGCTGCATAGGAGGAGACCTTTAGGAATCTATTCAGTTATTCGGCCAAAAACGTGCACGCTTTGCATTGCTTTCAATGGCAACTCGTGCCCGTTTGGCGATTCCCTTGCGGGAGCGAGCTTTGAAACCATCTGTTTGTAATTATCTTTAAAACATATGGTGCCCCTGCTCGCTCCCGCAAGGGACACGCTGTGTGTGCTCTCACCCCACTTCCCCCACCCCTCCCACTTGTTATTGCTTTCTGTCTCCTCAAAACTTAGTCACTTGGCACACATTGCGACGTTTCCACCAGCGCTCCTGATCCATTTCTTTCGGACCACCCAACGCTGGTTGCTTTGGCACAGTGTCTCAAACGTGTCTTTGTAGTGCCCTCCTGACGCACGCAACAAGCCTCCACCACATTAAGTAGCAATGGCCACGACTGCCACATAGACCAAAGGCCTACTGGTGAATGTTCCTTTTTTCACCAACACAAGTCTGATACCCTTCAGGAGGGAAATTGAGCCAGAATCAAACGCTGCCAACACTCAAACTCAGAGTCGCCGCCGCACGTCTACTCCACCTGTACCATCACTACCAACTCGCCAACCTGTCAAGTGGTAACTAGGTTCTCCACATCAGTAATTCCAAAGAATACTATCGTAGATTGTTTTTCCGTACAAATTTCAGTTGAAGCGCATCATGTCGGCAGCCGGGGGCGCCCCCTCCCCTTTCACGTTAACGTCTCCTTCACGAAAGGAAGGCATGCTGTGCGGAACCAGTGCACCAATTCTGCCCCCCTCGTTAGACCCACAAGCTGCACACCTCTCACTTCGCTCTTGGAGATACCGCCCACTTTTAAATTACTTTAACCATCTCATCAGTCCGAATGTTCCACAGACTTGAAATAACCGAGAAATACAAGATGCCTCCCCCCTCACCCCACCATCAAAGCGTTGGCCAGATGTGACCTACTATATCCCGCCCAAACTCTTGCTGTACGACACAGCAACACCCTGCCTCGGTCTCTATTTAATTATCCCACTCATCCAGGAGGGACAAAGACGCAGAGAGCAGCCTGTCCACAATTGCTGAAGGGGCGTCTGTTTTACCTCTGAGGGAGCCCTGCAGACTGTCACTGAACTGGGATATATGGTCTTCGGCGAGCAGGCCAGTTGTTTTGAGCAACTGTGTGATGAAACCCACAGCTGTACTCCATTATGGGATCATTGATAACCACAATGCGGCAGAGAGGAGGACTGCCCATGCCTTTATTTACCCTCCTCCAAGTCTTCTTTCTACCTGCCGCTGCGTTCTCTCTCCTAGACCCTATCTTTCCCTTCTCTATCTAATTTCTTCCTGTCCTCGATCGATTCAAACTCTCCTTGCTCATTCCCGCCTTCCCAATCTTAATTTCTCTCTGTCTTCTCCTCAACCTTCGGTTTTTCGTATTTTTTCACATCTTCAATCCAAGTACCTTATCTTCTTTACATAATTCGTGTTATCTCTTGCAAGTTCCTATCTTACTCTTTTGATATCACATTATCCATTCCCCAATGCAATTAGCTCTTGCTAATGTTCCTCTCTTCCTCCTTTCACTCATTTGTGTGTCATCTGTCTCAAACGTTTTGTAAATGCCTCTTTTCTCCCTTGCCCCTGCGGTCTCTCTCCTTCCTTTCTTCCCATGTCCCCTCTCCATCAACGTTCTCACATATTTCTCTCTCCCTCACACTTTCCCCATTCCCCCTTGTCCCTTTTTCCTCCTTCTCCACTCTCCTCTACCCTGCGCCCCATGCTCTCCCGCCCACATTGGTGTCCGTGTTCCACGGCCTTCTCTCGCCGATGCTGAGACGGCTCTGGGGTTCTCCACGCCCTGTCTTTGCTCCGTGCTGGGAGCAGAGGTATGAACCCAGCAGAAATCCTCAGGCCCCACAATCCCCATTGCCTCGCCACAGCCTAATGAATAGTAGCCGGCAACCAACTCCAGGGCGCCCTGCTCTGACATCTGTGCCCCCCCCCCCGAGCACGCCCTTTGCCGGCCAGGGTCAGAAAGGTCAAACAACCTCCTATTCATTCTTAAGATATGTCCTGGGCTGACCAGTTGGAGAAATTAATATAAGGGAGGCGGGAGTCAGCGGAATGACCACGTGGTCACCTGGTGAAAGGTGTTGGACTTTTGGGTGTCAAACATGCTCGCCAGAAACGTGGCGACGTTTTCTAACCAGCATTTGCAATGCAATAGGTCTCACATTTACGCGAGTTTATGCTATTGGCATTGAAAATGACAATGCCTTTTATTTGTTTTAAAAACGAAAACAAAAATAAAGGGCATTGTTATTTGCAATGTCAAAAATGCATGGCTAAACTTTTAAGGTCCCAAATGCGAGACCTATTGGCTATGCCAATGCTTGTTTTGAGTAGGCATGTGGAGATTAAGTGATTTGCCCAGAATCACAGGATGTGGAATCGACCCGAGGCTCGAACCTTGGTTTCCCAGCTCTAAGGTGGCCAGTTTAGCCGTGAGACCACATCCTCTCCCCATTTAGTGCAGGGTCCACGTTAGAGTGGGTAACAAGTTCAAACGTGTATAGTCTATATAAAGTACGTATGATTAAAGCTTGGTAAAAAAAAAAAAAAGCTTTTATAATTGTTTAATAATTCTCCCAGCCTGTGGAATCGAGGTGTTTTGTTTGTATTTTGTTATATAACTAGTCATAATGTAGCCGCCTCCCTTCCCCCATTGAAACCCTTCAGACAAGATCTGAAATTATGATGCGTATTCAGCAGTGCAAGAGTAAATAACTGTATATCAGTGTACTATTTCTTTAGCAGACATTTTAAAACTAAAAATTTGCTCCTTTTTGAACTCGAGTGGTTGCAGTGGAGGAATCTATAAAATAAACCAGGAGGCCATGTTAGAAATCCACACAATGCCATTCTATAATTCTCTTAAACAGGGCTTCCGGGTTTATGGTATTTATTTTTTAGCATTTCAATCTGTATTTATCCATATTTATTTTCTGGAAATCTTATTGGTATTTTCCCACTCTTATTTTGTGAACAAATGATGTTAAATTGTACATCTCAACATTTTTTTGACTGAGAAAAGCATACTCATACTTGTTGCGTATTAGCAAATTAAGTAGCCAAATATAGCATACCAACACTCCCACATACTACAAATGTATGTTAACATAGGCTATTATTTAAGGAAATTCGTCCTATTTTTGAATTCCCCTTTATCTCAGCTGTTGACCTGGGTAAATATCGCTTACAACAAATTTTTTACAACGCGGACTTTGACCCCGCATACCTTTTCTCCTCATAGTGCACCTACCCCGCATACCATTACTCCGCACTTTTTTACACCGCAAGTGCCTTTACCACGCATACCTTTACAATGAAAATCGTTGTAAAGGTATGTATGGTAAATGCAAATAGGTTGTAAAAAAAATAAGAATTTGGGTGACCACGTCGTGAGGAAACGGGCTTTTCCGTTTCCTCACATCGACGTGCACCGCCCCTCACAGAAAGACGACGTGATGCAGGAAGCAGAAGGAGAGAGAAACCACGAGGAGAGAGAGGTAAGGCGGAATGTTCCTGGGTTGGGCGTTAATTGTTAAAGGATTAGGGTAGTGTTATGTAGTGTAGGGTAGTGTTTGTGTAGTGTTTGAGGGTTTAGGGTTGTGTTAATGTAGTGTAGGGGAGTGTTTGTGTAGTGTAGGATAGTGTTTTAGGGTTTAGGGTAGTGTTAGTGTAGGGTAGGGTAGTGTATGTGTATGTGTAGTGTAGGGGAGTGTTTTAGGGTTTAGGGTAGTGTTGTGGTGTTGGTGTAGTGTAGGGCATTGTTTGCGTAGTGTAGGTGAGTGTTTTTTGCAGGGTACTTTCACTTACCTTTAAAACTTTTACTAGGAGAATACCTTTACCACGCATGCCTTTGCATTGTAATGGCATGCGTGGTAAAAGTATAGTCGTGGTAAAAGTTTGCGTTGTCATAAATTGCAGGGTGATTGAATTTGCGTGGTAAAAATTTCGTGATGATGGTATGCGGAGTGATTGTTAGCGGAGTAACGTCATATATTCGTTGACCTCAAACATGAAAAAGCACAGAGAGTCACTTAAAAGAAGCCTGATTTTAAGTATTATTCAGCTTTTAAAGATAAAAGCAGATAGCTATAAATCTAAGAAAAACGGATAACTGGGAGCCTTAATCATAAACCGTCTTGAGATGTGGAGTGTTACTGTTAACTGCATACACCACTAAAGAAAGATCCCTTGGGATAAAAGGGATTGAGTTTGCTCTTTCATAGTGGTAGTGTGTCACCGAACTCCTCCACCCTGCAATTATGCCCTGCACCCCAGGCTTGATATCTTATATAAGCCAAAGCCTCCCAGGACATGATAATTCAGACAACTACCCCTTTTTAGATTCCCTTTTGGTCTAGGGTAGTTCAGACACTTTCCTTCACTACAACTCTCTTCTGATCCCCCTTAATCATGACTTACTCTTAGGCACTCTTCGCTCAGTCCACGTGCTCCCCCCGGGCTAGAGATACAGCTCCTTTCCAAATATGGCAAGCAATAAATGCCTACACTTCACCTTCAGCTTACAAGTCCAAAGGACACTCTACCACCTCTCCCAACTGCTGCACATGCACAGTGCAATCGCTGCTCTCCCCAAATATTTTGTTATCTAGCTTCAATATCCAAATCGGGTGTTCCATAGTTGAGAATCTGCCCCTAGTATGATGCTGCAAAGAGTATATTTTCCCCTTACAGCAAATAGGACACCATACAACTATCCCTTCCCTACACCAGTGGATTTCAGCTTTTTATATGCCCTTTACGCTTTGCGCAACATGGGAGGGGCGCCCTCATGTGACATAACCTGGTACTGCACGTTAAACACGACCAGTAGAGAACTTTTAGAAGTTATTGGTTGTTTGTTCATGGCTAAATTCAGAGTGCAGTTTAAACATGGACGCACCACTGCTTTCCACATAGATGTAAAGTGTGACAAATAGTGTCGACAGTAGTACCTCAAGCTCGCCTCATACAGTCTTAAGAGACACAGGACTGCTATAGCATACAAAGAACTTGTGCAGCATGGCCAGCAACTGCAGGTTTGCAGGCAGACACAGAACATGGGGGGGTGCTGCTACTGCTTGAATAGCCAGGTCTTGAGTAGCCTCCTGAAGGTCAGAAGATCTTCGGTCTGCCGTAGGAGGATGGGGAGGGCGTTCCAGGTCTTGGCGGCGAGGTAGGAGAACGTTCTGCCGCCGGTGGTCGTTCTCCGGACGCGGGGGCGGTGGCGAGGTCGGCGGAGCTGGCAGTTCGGGATGTAGAAGTTCTCTATAGTGCCCAGCGCCTGGTTAGGTCCTGGAGCCTCAATTAAAATAGCAAGCATCTTGTTCTCATGTTGCTGTGCTGTAAATATAACCTGTAGCTCTGAAGCAGTGGGCTGTTGTGGCTCTGCCAGAAGTTCCCAGCTCCACTGCGAACTTACTGACTGCTCTGGGCCATGCCCAAATGCACTCTGGTCCCTGCAGGCTGGCAGAACTTTAGCCTAAGCATGCTTCTATGTGAGCGGTGAGTTGGTATGGCATGTAAGTGTGAATGATTTGTGCAGCAGTGTGTGTGTTCGAAAACAATATGTAGTTTAAAATGTGTCACATCTTGCAATCTTCACTCCGATTTATCTTTCCATTTATCTTCAGATCTCCCACGGTTTAGGGTGGGGCACCATTCCTTTTGTAATCGTGACTAAACAGGGACACAATATTTTTTTTGTGACAAAATATATATTATTTACCATTACAAACGTACCCAATACAGGCATAAATTGTGTTTCCAATAAACAATAAATATCATATAAACACTAGCCTAGGTGTGTCTGACCCATCACCAATGACATGAGAACTAACCGCAAATGGTGAAGCACACAGCATATCTGATGTTTCGATAAAACGTATAAGATCCAAAAGGCAAGACCTATTAGCTATGCCAATGCTTGTTTCAGAACTTGCATTATATTGGCGAATCCAGTTAGTCCAAAAATAAAATCAATTGGCATTTCCAATGGTTGTTAAACTTGGTATTGTAAAATGATTTTGAAAGCGGCCTGTGTTTCCAATGCTGGGTTCGGTGGATATTTGTCCTCTTCTCCTTCACCACGAATAAAATGGAAGGTAAACTCAGTGCTGTTATTAAAAAATAAAAAAATAAAAAATAATTGCTGGTAAAACAGACATATTAGCGAGTATTGTTTTTAATTTTTTTAATTGAAATCATTTGGCAGCCCCATCAGGTAGCAGGATATTTTCTTGGTTTTGTTTCATTAAAAATAAGTTACAACTGCACCAGCTTGCCAGCCCTATTTCCTTTGCCAGAGCTTGTAATGGTTAGGTTCGAATCGTGCAAAGGAACTTGAATTGCAGCTTACATTAATGGTCTAACAGCAAATCTAAGACTAGACCATGGTATAAAGGTGAACTGGCTGATATGCGCAAGAGCTGTAAGAGGCTGGAGTGTATATTGAGAAGGGACTTCAATCCCTCCGCGAAGGATATCTACTGGGCGGCGATTAAGAGGTACCATAAGGCCACTCAATTGGCTCGAGCAGCATTTTATGCCAAGCAAATCCGCGAGAGTGATAACCTAGTGAAGAGCCTGTTTTCGATACTCTCCAGCCTTCAATCCTAGCAGACCGCTGCTGAGCCGACCATCAAGTCCAATGAGCAGTGTGAGGACCGTGCCACCTTCTTTGTCAGGAAGGTGGACAACATCTATAGGTCCTTTCCGACTGCACATGGTTGCGAGCAGGTGGCAAGTGGCGGTCTAAAGGCGAATACCTTGGATGCCTTTCCATCAATCCCCGCCAATCAGCTGTGAGCTCTGTGTAGTAAAGTTAAGTCGGGATCCCCTGGTCACCCGCTCAAACCAGACCAATTTAGGAAAGTGCTTCCTACAATCCTACCCTTTATGGGCCAGGTGATAAATGGGTCACTTGTCATGGCCACCGTGCCCAGGGCGTGGAAACAGGCCAAGGTGATACCCTTGCTAAAAAAAAAAGCCCTCTCTTGACCCGGCTAAACCAGAGAACTATCGTCCTATTTCCTTGCTCCCCTGGGCGGCAAAGATCACGGAGGCCTATGTCAGCACCCTTCTGTCAGATTTTCTGACTAGGAATAACACACTGGACCCCTCCCAGAATGGCTTCCGATCAGGTCAGAGCACGGAGTCCGCTCTCCTGGCTGTGACAGAACATCTCTGGTCGGCATTGGATGCTTGTCGAACGTCTGCTCTGATTCTTTTGGATCTTAGTGTCGCGTTTGACACAGTGTCCCATGCCATATTGCTGAAACGCCTGGAGGAGGCAGGAATCATTGGTCCAGCTCTGGAGTGGCTTGCCTCATTCCTTCATGGGAGGCCGTTTGTGGTAACAGCCCCCCCCTCTAGCTGCAGTAGCAAAGAGCAGAGGAGTGACCATGGTCTCCTTTGCTGACGATACTCGGCTGGAGGTGGCACTCTCGAACGATGCCGGGCGGGACGCTCTCAAGTTTCTCGGCGACCTAGCGGCAGTCGACTAGTGGATGACCACCAACTGCCTCCAGCTGAATGCCAGCAAATCGGAGGAATTGTTGGTAGGAAAGGACCATGGTATGTGGAGTGAACTCTGGTGGCCTGCAAGCCTTAGTAGTGCCCTTCCCCCATCCCACCACCCCAAGCAGGCTGTGAAAAATCTGGGGGTGTGGCTAGGCTCGTCTCTCAACTTTCGAGTTCAAACCAAACAAGCATTTGCAATGCAATAGGTCTCGCATTATGAAAGTTTGAGCTATTGGTATTGTAAATGACAATTTTTTTATTTATGTGTTGGTTTTGAAAATAGCGAAATTAATAGCTTTGTCATTTACAATGCCAATAGTTTTAAATTTCGCGAATGTGACACCTATAGCATTTGTAATGCAATGTGTTGTATTTGCGTGACTTAGATGTATTTATATTACAAATAACAATGGCTTTTATTTTTTTTAATAATTAATACTTAAATAAAAGCTATTGTAATTTATAATGGCAATAGCTTAAACTTTTGTAAATAACTTTTTTGAAGATTATGTTCAGTGTATTTTATTGTGACGAAAATCCAAGAACAGAAGTGAAATATGAACATCTTTTTGTGACATTTGTAGTAAAGCTTGAAACATTGAGAGAACATATTTGAACCAGTTGTTGTTGAATGGTTGCACAGATTGATGCTGTGGTGGCGCTGAATGATGTGGTGGCGACGAGTGATGCTGTGGTGTTCAGTGATGCTGGCGTAGCGCATAGTGATGCTGTGGTAGCGCATAGTGATGTTGTGGTGCCCCTGAGTGATGCTGTGGTGGTGCTGAGTGATGCTGTGGTGATGCGATAGATAGATAGAGTGAGGGCGATAGATAGAGTGAGGGCGACAGACAGAGTGAGGGCGACAGACAGAGTGAGGGCGACAGACAGAGTGAGGGCGACAGACAGAGTGAGGGCGACAGACAGAGTGAGGGCGACAGACAGAGTGAGGGCGACAGACAGAGTGAGGGCGACAGACAGAGTGAGGGCGACAGACAGAGTGAGGGCGACAGACAGAGTGAGGGCGACAGACAGAGTGAGGGCGACAGACAGAAGTGAGGGCGACGGATAGACAGAAGTGAGGGCGACGGATAGACAGAAGTGAGGGCGACGGATAGACAGAAGTGAGGGCGACGGATAGACAGAAGTGAGGGCGACGGATAGACAGAAGTGAGGGCGACGGATAGACAGAAGTGAGGGCGACGGATAGACAGAAGTGAGGGCGACGGATAGACAGAAGTGAGAGCGACGGATAGACAGAAGTGAGGGCGACGGATAGACAGAAGTGAGGGCGACGGATAGACAGAAGTGAGGGCGACGGATAGACAGAAGTGAGGGCGACGGATAGACAGAAGTGAGGGCGACGGATAGACAGAAGTGAGGGCGACGGATAGACAGAAGTGAGGGCGACGGATAGACAGAAGTGAGGGCGACGGATAGACAGAAGTGAGGGCGACGGATAGACAGAAGTGAGGGCGACGGATAGACAGAAGTGAGGGCGACGGATAGACAGAAGTGAGGGCGACGGATAGACAGAAGTGAGGGCGACGGATAGACAGAAGTGAGGGCGACGGATAGACAGAAGTGAGGGCGACGGATAGACAGAAGTGAGGGCGACGGATAGACAGAAGTGAGGGCGACGGATAGACAGAAGTGAGGGCGACGGATAGACAGAAGTGAGGGCGACGGATAGACAGAAGTGAGGGCGACGGATAGACAGAAGTGAGGGCGACGGATAGACAGAAGTGAGGGCGACGGATAGACAGAAGTGAGGGCGACGGATAGACAGAAGTGAGGGCGACGGATAGACAGAAGTGAGGGCGACGGATAGACAGAAGTGAGGGCGACGGATAGACAGAAGTGAGGGCGACGGATAGACAGAAGTGAGGGCGACGGATAGACAGAAGTGAGGGCGACGGATAGACAGAAGTGAGGGCGACGGATAGACCGAGTGAGAGCGATGAATAGACAGAGTGAGAGCGATAGAGTGAGGGCGATAGATAGATAGATAGTGAGGTGGCCTTGTGGTGGAGGTGGGTGTGGTGGAGGTGGGTGTGGTGGTGGTGGTGGTGGACGTGGTGGTGGTGGAGGTGGGTGTAGTGGTGGTGGTGGTGGTGAAGGTGGGTGTGGTGGTGATGGATGTGGTGGTAGTGGACATGGTGGTGGACGCGGTGGCGGACCTGGTGGTGTACTTGGTGGCGGAATTGGTGGTGGTAGTGGATGTGGTGGTGCTTTTTTGGAAGCAGTGGTACTGTTCAATTAGAATATGCAATGGTTAATTTAAGCATGTTGCCAGCAAGCCCAGATGTAGACTTTTTTATTTTTTATTTCTTGTGGCACAACCAAAGACCCCTGCAAAGCCAAGCACCTATTCAACAATTAAAGAGTTGTTCCCTACAAGATAATTAAATACCAAAAAGCCAACAACCTTACCAGACAAACCCAGTGAGTATTATACTCATCGCATGTGTTAAGAAGACCCTTTTTCACACCTGTCTGGGCTCCACCAGTCCATATCTCCGCTATATTCATTAATTAGACTCAAAAGGGCTATCCATGTGGGTCAAGTTTCTACACCCAGCATGCATGCTTTGCTCTTCGAAACTAGGAATAAGCTTGTTACACTATTCCATCTTTACATATTGGAGAGAACCGCACGGCGGAGAAAGGGTAAATGTATTTGCATCCCTAGTGCATCAACAATGATCTTGTCTCAAATTTTAAAAGCACCGTTTTCTACTTGCATACAGACAGGCGTCTAAGATCGACTATACAACCCGAAACCATTTAATGTAAGAAACCGATGAAATGATTACTTACTGATATTCAAAAAGAAAACATAAAACAAGTTTGCAAAAAGCACGTCCGAGTAACAGAATGCAATCTGGATTTTCATGTAGGATACATATACTTAATCAAAGATGCAATTTAACTACAGTTTACGGGCATGACCATATAAAGGGATTAAATCGCCAAGTAACAGTATATTCGAAGAACATCGAGATTTAACTTGAAGAGCCTAAATCCTCTGATCTGAAGCATTCTCGATTTAAAAAAAAAAAAAAAATCAGGATGTACGATGTTACAGCCTTACCTGCGGAGTTTCTGATGCTTCAGTCTTCAGGGGCGCTTCCTGCTCTGCACTGGTAGGCAAGCCAATTTACTGCGACTCTTTAGGATCTGAAGAACTTGGTGCGGCTGTGGACTGAACGGTTTCAGGCTGGGATGTTACCACTGCCGCCTGGGACGTCGCCGAGGTCACTTCAGGTGACGTATAAGTACCTTGGGATGACGTAGAGACTGGCTGCAATGAAGCCGAAGTCGTTTGGCTTGCAGTGTTGTCAGACTGGGATAACGTCGAGGTTGGTTGGGACAATGTAGTCTCACACTGAGATGATGCAGCTGTGGTATATGGAGATGGCGAAACTGTATATGTTGACTGAGAAGAGGTGTAGGTCGTCTGAGGTGAAGTATATGTTTGAGCAGAAGTGTAAATAGGTTGGGACGAAGTAAAATCTGATTTCGAAGATGTGTAACTTGATTGGGAAGATGTGCAGGTAGGTTGAGAAGCAGCATAAATTGACTTTGCTGATGTACTCTCCGATTGGTACGAAGTATAGGTAGGTTGGGTTTGAGAATAAGATGACGAAGCCTGCGATGTAGTATATTCTTGCTCTGATGGAGGCTGTGAAGATTGAGATTGACCTGTTGAGTATGTGGGCGCAGTAGGCTCAGGTGCTGTTTGACCGTAGACCGACGAGACTGGTGTGGCGACTTGTCGTACTAACCTCCGACACTGCCTGGGTGCGATCCTTCAAGGAAGCAGCGCCATCAGTTTCAGGCTGGGTTGCGTAGGATTCACCGTACCCGGACTGAGATTCTGCACGGGTCATGACCATAGGAGTTTCTGGGTGTGGTGGTGGGTATCCGGGCTGCAGAGGTGGGTAGGTAGGTTGAGGTGGCGCACTGGTGTCAGGTGGTGGGAGCACAGTAGATGGTGGGGGATACTCGGATGGGTACACCGGCTGCGCTGGGGTGTACTCAGTCTTAGCCTGAGAATAATCAAATAATCAGCGACTGCATACTGAGAAGTGGCGTAAGCAGAGGGTGGGTAATCTGTAGGGGTTGGATATTCGGTGGGTGTAGGGTATTCAGGTGGCGGGTACTCGGTGGGAGGAGGGGGTACTCGGTTGGGGGTGGCGGGTACTCGGTGGGGGGTGGGAGGTAATCTGGAGGGGCATGAGAAGCCTGAGAGCAGCCGGTTTGAGTGTAGTCAGCCACTGGTGGAGGGTAAGCTGCTTGCGAGTAATCTGCTACATGTGGTGGGTACACAGGTGGGTAGACAGGAGGATAGGAAGCCTGAGAATAGTCTGTAATAGGCGAGTGTGTATAATCGGGTGGTGGCTGGTCGTAGGACGGGTAGGCCCCATATTCTTTATGCATATACTGCTGCTGCTGCACCGGATAAGATACTGTCGGTGGCGCTGTGGCCCAGTCTGTATAGGATGGAGCCGCGGGAGGGGGCGCTGTAGCAGCAACGGGAGATTTCTGGTGGTGGCCGCAGAGGCGGGGTGGTGGTTGAGCCGGAGGGGGTGGTGGTCCACCGGGGGCTCCCACCAGCAGCACAGTCTGTAGTTGCTTGTGGTGCATTTGCTGAAGCTGCACTAAATGTTACTCGCGGATACTGTCAAACGTGTTGGTAAACGTGGCGGCAGATACCGTTGCAGCGGGTGCGGAATCGGTTGAGTCGATTGAAGGCGGCGGTGGAAACGTAGTGGCTGTAGGATAGGTAGGAGCCGCAGTCGTGGCCTGATAGGTGGAAGTTGCTGGGTATGTTGAGGTCGCCGTCGTCGCTGGATATGTGGTAGCACTGGGATAGGTAGTTGCCGTGGTGGATGCCGGATAGGCAGTAGCGGTCGGATAGGTAGAAGCGGTGGGGTAGGTGGTGGCCGCGGGGGTTACTGGGTAGTTGGAAGCCGCAGTAGTGGCAGTGTAGGTGGAAACCGCCGGATAGGTAGAGGCAGCTGTAACCACGAGATAAGTAGGAGCAGCCGGGTAAGTGGAGGCTACTGTAGTTGCCGGATAGGCAGCGCCAGCTGGGTAAGTGGAAGTCGCCGGGTATGCGGCCGCCGGGTAAGTTGAGGTTGCAGAGGCCGGCGGGTAAGTAGCTGCTGGGTACGTGGAGACCGGTACAGGAGGATAGGTGGGAGCCCCAGTGGGAGGCGCCCCGTACCTACTCCAGGCTGGATACATGACGGAGGAAGAGTTTGTTGCCTGGCCCCCAGTGGGAGCACAAGGCCAAAGTAAGATGGGATCTGCCATTGCTCTTAGGCCTCTGGAAGGTTCCAGGCACCACTTCTGCTGCTCCACAAGCGCGCAGCTCCGTCTGGCTTCCTTGCTCGTTGCGCCGCCACACTGCGACAAAACGTAGCGTGCGGTACGTTAGTGACTTTACTACGTCTAATGGCGAGGTGGGTAGAAAGAGGCTTAGCCGAAAGTGCACACTCAATGACAAACTAGACACGGGGCAGGAGTGCCTTATGGTATTTTAGAAGGTGGTATTAATAAAGCAAGCATGCTGTTGCCTCCAATCTGTTAGTAACTTCTATGTAGACAATACAAACGATTAAATGTAGAGATTTGCATATTTGGAGTGAGTACTGTTTCAGTGGTGCATGGAACATATTTCCAAATATTAAATTAACCTCTCTATCGAAAACTGCTGTAACCTCTACTTGTGGCGGTGTTTGATACACTTACGATAAGGACGGTGACAAAAAACAGCCGGCTCAAGCAGAAAGGCTTAATGCAAAGGAATATTGCAACAAAGTATCGGCGTGCGAGCCAGGAAATCTGTGGCTGAGATGCAACCACTTGTGAGGCTCAGCAGAAGCAAGTGGGGGGAGGGAGTGGGAGAGGGGAGTGATATAGATCAAAGCGCGCGCCCGTCGCACATGCACTGTGTGTGATGAGCATTTCTGAAGTGCCTACATAAGCTCTCGCTTCACGCTAGCGCATGCGCTAGCGGAGACGAGACCTAAAAAGTGTGCCTGGGACCTCTTGTGAACTACTACGGGGGCTCAGACCCCTATTGGACTTCTTTGACGCATCCACACGTCAAATCATCATTCAGGCGTCTGTAATGTCAAGACTGGACTATGCCTGCTCTCTGTATCTGGGGTCCAATAAGGCTGAAATTCTGAGACTGCAAAGGGCTCAGAATGCGGCAGCAAGAACTCTTCTCGGTCTGCGCTGGTCCTGCCCGATGCCTAACGCTATTCGTCGTCTTCACTGGTTGCCCATGGCCAGGTGAATCGAATTCAAGGTTCTATGTATCGTTTTTAAAACCTTGAAGTTGACCTCTCCTAGCATCCTGGCCAATTTCTTCTCGTCATATATTCCCTCACGCCATCTATGCTCACAGGGTCAACACCTGATGGTGGTCACCCGTACATGGAGAGTCTGTGCTGGAGGTCGCTGCTTTCGTAGTAGAGCGGCTCTCCTCTGGAACGCACTGCCGGCTCACATTCGGGGCCTTGACAACTACTTAGAATTTAGGAAGTCCATTAAAACTCACCTCTTCCCTGCACCATTGCCCTACTCCGTTTTCACCAGCATGTGTCAGTTGCTCTGCTGTCAGCACCAGGACGTCCCTTTGCTGGGGCAGCTGCTGTGCTATATGAGTTGTAGTAACATAACATTACTTGCTCTTCATCGGTAGTTGATGGCTTCTGTGTGGAATGGTGAGCATCAACATTTAATGTCTCCTTCCGCCGCTGTAATTTATTTCTGCACCATCATTACTCTGTGCTTTTCAACAATCTCTCCTTTACATTATTATTGCTCCTTCTCCCTCATGAGTTTAAGAGTTGTTCGTCTGTAGGGTTTGCCATCTTTCCTACTTTTATCATTTGTTTCCACTTTCTCAACTATAGTTTTTTTTATGCCTTAATTTAAAAAAAATCAGCACCATTGGTAGTTTACACCTGTTCTCCTATTTGGGGCTTCTAGTATTCTTCCTTAATGCTTTAGAGCTTCTCCCTTTTCCTCTACTTAAAATCACCTTCAAGCCCACTCACACTCTGGAGTTTTTCCGCCTCTGTGGTTCTCAGTTCTGCCTTTTCCTACCTCTAGTTGGTTGCTACCTCCTATATTATTTGGTTTGAAGCTGTTACCCTTCTGCCAAGACCATTTTCCTTTGCTCTGTACCATACTGCTCTTCGCTCCCTCTAGTGTACAGCTAGTTTTCCTTGTCTCTCTTAATGTGCTTCTTCTGGTAGTTCTCTGCTAAAATCGTATGGGTCACTTTTGATGTTTTGGCATGTGCTGGGGCCTTTTTTAAGGCGAGAAGCATGCCTCATTGATTTTGAGGAACAAGTAGGCCTCAGACACTGACACTTTGATGGATATGTTTGTATCAGTAGGATTGCTTCTGGGAGAGCTAGTACACAGTTCACCAGTTGGCCATCAGACTCATTGTAAGAAGGCCTCTAAAGCAGGGTAATTACTCTTATGCCAGTCAATTTAACGGCATTTGTTGATTTTCAGAGGCAAATGGTAGACGCTGTGTGTCAGGGTATTTATATTATGTGAGACTAATGAGCACAAAACAGGATGCTGCGTAGGAAGAGGGAAATTAGTTTGGTGTGAAGAAGGAATTTAATGATCGAGTATACAAGGAAAGGGAAACCATGGGTAAGTGAGGGGTCTCTTTAGGGTGACCTTTCCAGTCCAGGTGTGGACTGGCCTTGTCTGTCCTTCTGTTTCTGTGTAGGATAGCGTCTAGTTGTAAAAGATTGGTGAAGCCCCGCTCAAGGTCCATTTTACACAGAATTTGAAGATGTCTTCCGACTAGTTGGAGGAACATCATTAGTGCTTGGAGACTGATACCTAGCAAAGTCTGCTATGAAAATGTGCAAGTTACAGTGTCCTTGTGTCTGTTTCTTTGTAAAAAAAGATCTCTGAGGGTCCTGTGGGGAGTCTTTCTGTCCACCTTCTTGGTAGTAGAGCCTCTGGTTTGTGACTGGGTCTGCCCATGTGTCTTTCAATTGTAGTATGACCTTCAGACAGTATACTGTCCACGGCTGCATCTGGCTGACTAACTGCTGTGTAAGTTGATCCTCTGGGCGCATGTGACAGGCGCCTGCTGCAGCTGATGTAATGGAGCCATGTTTTTGGTCCAGTTGACGTTAAAGGTCGTGTGTGTCAATGCGCTTTGTAGGTTGCATCAGATGTCTCCCAGAGTTAAGTGGTCTCTGTTTTCCTTACCATGGCGAGATATTTTTTCTGTACTCTGACCTTGTGACCTTGAACTAGGAATTTATGCTTCTGACGCAAGGTTTTTGCAGAAATGTGTCTTTCGCTTCCAGGTTTGTTAACGTTTTAAAACAAGCATTTATAATGCAATGGTCTTGGCTTTGTTAAAGTTAGAGCTATTGGCATTGGAAAATTATATGTATGTGCTCGGGTCTTGATAATAGCACCTAAAGGCAGATAAATTGCACTTTAAAAGTGACCCCGTCACGCCCCTCAACTGCCCCGGCTGTCTATTTTAACAGTGACAGTAACAAAACTGTGCTTCATGGGTGCAGCGAGGAACAGGGATCCTGACCCCGAAAGAAAAGGTTTCGGGCACCGAGAATGAATTTCATTGTTCGCTCCCAAGCAGGAGGAGGGGACACTGAGCCTAGGGTGACATGTCCGGGAGCGGTGAACCCCGCGCCCCTCACAGCATCCACTAAGTAAACTTTCCGAGGTGCTGACCGAGGGGCCGCAGATGTAAGGGAGTCCAGGCATGGAGATAAGACCTCTTCACCCCGGAAGTTGCACCCAGATTCAAGTCCCCCATATATAGAGGGTCACAGACCGGGCTAACCTCTGCCTGGAGAGCCGGTCCCTGTTTTGAGGCAGCGCTGAGCACAGAGAAGCGAGTCCGGAGCGAAGGGCCCTTGTGAGGGCGCATTGGGGGTTCAGCTGAGGAGTGAGGTGCAGGCACTGCCGGCGCTTGAGGTGGAGGGAGTCTCCACACTGTGGGAGGTGGGTTGACGGGGCAGGAGCCGGACCTTCGGCACTGTGTCTTGGGTCATGCTGAGGCAGCTGGCCCCGCGCGCCCTGACGAGGAAGTGCTGTCAGTGCAGGTCTGTGCGTCCGGACTGTTGTCAGGTTTTGAGGTCCCCTTACTCGAATGAGGGCACAGTTGGGGGTTGCATGCTGTGTGATTGTCGACTATCAACTGAGGTGTTTGGGCGCAAGGTGGCCTGGAAGAGGCTGGGCGTGAGGTTAATTGGTGGCCCTCAGTTCTCTTTGTGTTATGGTGTCGAGAATACGTTGGGCGATTTATTGTTGTGTTTTGGGTAATGGCTGTTGCGCATGGTTCTCCCATAGCTGGTGGGGACTGTTCTTATGCTTTAATGTTTGGGGTACGCTTCAGGGGACCTACTGGATTCGCGATTCTCTTCTACCCGGGTGATGCTGGGCAGAGCTGGGGTTACTGTCGCGGTAAGGGGCAGACGTTGAAAGAGGGACCTGACAAGCATGGGATTGTTGCTATGATGCGCCCTCGAGGTGGTTGGCACCTGGAGTTCTTTTAGTCGAGGGTCAGGACACTTGCTCGAAGTGACATAAAAGTTTGTTGCAGGCCAGTTCGATGGCGAATATACGAATGGAGAAGACGTCCTGTGCAAGCCCTGGGGCACATCTGTGGGTGAGGGTGGGAGTCCGGACTTTGGGTGTGGTGGGAGCTTGGAGTCTGGGCGATGACTGAGGGCGGAAGTCTGTACCGGTAATCCTGTCGGTCGGCGAGGGCAGGGGTCGTGTGTATGTGTCAGTAGAGAAAAGACACAAACACAGAAGTTTCAGATGGATTCCGGAATGTTAAAAGCACCGTGGCAAGCTTGGTATCAGAGAGGGAGGTGGTGGGTGTCGAGGTGAAATCGGGGTTTACATGAACAAAGCAGTTCGAGATTTACGGAAGTATCCGCCAGTTGGGATTGTTAAGGGGCCGCGGTTCGTTGTGCGAGTGCATGAGACCCAGTAACAAACATGTTTGTGTGCCCCAGTGACGGTGGCAGCACGGCGTGTGTGGAGGGCCGCTGGCACGGGCCTCAGGGGAGACGGCAGCAGCGGGGTCTGTGTGCCCACTCATAGCGGGAGTCTTCAGGGGCATGTGGACGGGGTGCTGCCACTGGTCTGTGGTAACCGGGATGTCATCTACGCACAGCACGGTCTGTGGAGAGACAGCAGCGCGGGGATTCAGCTTCACGGGCATTAGGGTCTGTGTACGGGGTCTCTGCTCTGTGGGTAACCAGGATGTGATCTGTGGAAAGGGCTGAAGCCAAGTCCGTGCGGAGCCGCAGCCGAAAGTGGTCCACAGACAGCGGGGTCTGTGCACAAAGGCTGCAGCCCGGTCTGTGAGGAAAACATCAGGGTGGTGTGTGCACGGATGGATGCCGGCCGGGGTGTCAGCGCGGGAGCAGTCGCCGCTCCTGTATGCTGGCCGGGCCTTCCTGGCACGGACAGGGGCAGCTATAGCGGCTGGAGTCGAGCTTACCTTCTCGGCGGCTAGGTTTGTCACCTGAAGCCGTGGGCTTCGGGGCAGGTCTCTTTCTGGGGCGGCCGCTTCTTGTTCCATAGCTGTCCTCGGCGTGAAGCAGCCTGAACCAGGGCATTGCGGTGGGAGCAGGGTCGGTGTACACCATGCCCTGTAAGCCAAGCCCATGATTGCTCCATGGTAGCCTTGTGCACGGGCTACTTACTCTGTGCACCAGGCCTCGGTGTGGCAAGCCTGGCTTCAAGGATACTGAGTAAAGCAGGTGTGTTTCATCTCTTGAATCTATGGCTGGGCTTTGTTTACTGTATATTTAGAGGTACATCGGGGGCGGGGTTGATTTTTTTTAAAGCCCAACAGTTAAGAAGTGTATGTAAAACAATTATCACAGTCTCCCTAAACTCTTCAGGCCTTTCTATATGAGCGGGGTAACAAAGGGTCCACGGGTATACATTAGGCTGGCAGGCTGAACAAAGAGCACCCCATTGACTTTGTGCACAGTGTTAGAAGAGTGGGACAAATTATAGTATGGGGTATCTGCAAAGACAGCGCCGACAGGACAACCCAGGGCCATTGTTAACCTTGCACCGAAGGGACGACTCCGGTCCACTGTTAACAAAGCACCGACGGGACTACTCAGGGCCGCTGTTAATCAAGCACCGAAGGGACGACTCGAGGCCACTGTTAACAAGGCACCGATGGGACAACCCCGTACCCCTGTTAACAAAGCACCGAAAGGACGACCCAGGCCCTGTACAACAACCCAGATCCACAGTAAATTAAGCACCAATAGGACAACCAAGAGTCCCATGAATACACCAATAGGACATCCGAGGGCACCGATAGGACAACTCAGGCCTCTCTCTGCATATAAAGCACCCGTAGGACAGCCCAGGCCTCTGTAAATAAAGCACCGATAGGACAAACTAGAGCCATTGTGAGTAAACAACCGATAGGACATCCTAGGGCCCCTGTAAACAAAGCACCGATAGGACACCCCTGGCCAGCTGTAAACCAAGCACCGGCTGGGCAGCAGAACGTTTGTGTAAATAAAAAGGCATCGGACACTGTCACAGTCCAGGGACTTGGTCCAGAAAGCCTCCTCCTCAACCACTGGGAGCTCGGTTCGAGCTCTCTGGTAGCTCAGTCCTGGCACCCCTTGATCAGCATCCGCATCGCCTTCAGCAGCCCCGGGGCCCAAGGAGCCCCATTCAAAGGCATCATCGAGCGCTGCTGGGGGGCGAAGCCCGAGGAGAGGCCCGGGGACAAACAGCTCAATAGAAAACAAGAGAGGGGCGCTGCTCACGCTGCCTGCACGCGCCAGTCGGCCCTCTGATTGGTTAATAAGGAACACCAATGGTAGTGTCTTTTGGTAGTTGTCAACCAATCAGAGAGCCGACTTGCGCGTGCAGCAGCGTGATGGGGGCGTGTTTTGGACCTATGATGTCAGGGAGAGAAAGCACTCAAAAAACACCCCCCCCCCCCCGAATCCGAAAAACACGGGGCTTAAATGGACAGACGCCCCTCTCCTCCAATGGCTGGCCTCCGTTTAGGAAGCCAGCCAATGGAGAAGAGGGGCGGGTTCAAGCCCCACTCTCTAAGATATAAAGTCTCGGAGTTAGACTGCGCAAGCGCAGCCTACGCAGGCCGATACCTAAAAAACGCTCCCACAGGGTATAAAATGGGGCTCTAATGTCCCATAGTTGATTACCAGGGGTCGCTGTGGGTGTGGTATATTGAACGAACTGTGTTCATTTGTCAATCGGCCGTTATTGTGGCCCGTTTTGGAGTTGAATGAAGTGCATTTTTCTTACTGGGTTGGGCAGTGGTTAAATTGCTTTCTGTGGTTTGGGCACTGGTGTTCTTACTCCTTGTGCGGATGTGGCAGAGCTCTCAGAAGGCGGGTGGTCGTGTTGTGCAACTGTTACAGTACTCTCTTGGCTGGTGACTGTAACCCTAGGCCATTACCCCTGCGCATGGATTCAGCAGTTTTCAGACAGTTCACTGACACGGTGCTGGCAATACTACATGCATTGTGGCCTTGCAGATTGGTGGAAAGGTTTTGCTTTGTCACTTTTGTAGTAGGATGTTGAAATTGCTGAGCTGGTCATGTGTCTGAGTGCGTGGTCTGATGGCACGTGTTTATTGGTTAGAGCGTTGTGGGTGGACGGTAGGCCGTGGTTCATTATATATAGATTATTTATAGAATAATTGTTAGGCAGGCAGTCAGGTGTTTGAGGGCATGTTTGATTGGTCCGAGGCGAAATGTCGTGTTCACAACATGGATTATCGCTATAGGCTGTTTGTGGTTTATGCAGGTTCATACAAAACCAATGGATAAAGTGCCCATGATCACAATGCCATTGGATAAAGTGGCCATGATCAGCATGGTCCTACTTTTTGCTGCTCCTTTTGAGATGCAAGGATAAGTCACCCTTCAGAAGCAGGTCTCTAGAGGGTTTTTTTCGCTGCTCATTTATTTTTCTTGTTCACAGAGATTTCTTTGTTCTCTGCATAGTGTTACTCTCCTGGCCCCACGAATTAATTTACTATATCAACTGTCTTCCTCTGGCCTCTAAATACCTTAATTGTCTTGTCGTACTCGCGCCCCGTACATCGGCGCCCCTCCCTCTTCTTTCCCACACCTTTTGTTCTGGGCATAGCTCAAACATTTTTGTCAAACATTTTTGTCAGCTGTAGCTCTTACTCCCTAAAGTCTTGTGTCTGCAGAGATACACATCTTTCATGTATTTATATCCCTTCAGTATGTTTACATTTACTATACCCACCACTCTAGAAGCCTTAATTCTTGGTTCTAACTCCTAAATATCACCAGAGCTTGCTGTACTTCTGCTTGGTCCTGGAGCCATAAATTCTCAATTTATTCCAGACCTTCTTTCATTTTTACCCTTGGCTTTTAATCCAATGAGCTCTACCTACATTGACCGTTATCTGAAGTGCTTTATTTGTTATTAGGTCACTCCTTAATTATCATCCGTGGAACCCTGTGTACTGGGAGCCTCTAATGTATTGCCTTCTAGTATATGGAACCATGTATTCTCTTGTGAGCTCTACCTTCTGTGTCCCTGCAATCTTCGATAAACTCTGTCTTTGCTCAGTAGTGTTTTATTCTCTGCTGAGTTGTACCTCTGTATAGTTGTTTATAGTTCCTCCTCCCATTCACAAGATCACGTTAGTCTTTTCTACACCCTTCAGCTCTTAGCTCAATTAATTGTCTGTGGAGCTGTACATGCTCACGGTCTCAAAAGCTCTTTATTTTATTTTCAGCTTTAACCCTCCTGACTCCCAGCCCTTACATCGTTGTCAGTATGTCCCTCTTCTTGATCCCTGGAGCCCTTGCTTCGCTATTCAGTTCTATTGCCTTTATGCCACTTGTACTGGCTATTTTATGCTGAGTCTTAAACTTTCCACATTTTTGTTCTGTTGAACTCTAGCTCATTTGTCTACATTCATCTCTGCTAGGAGAGAGGAGTGACTCATCTTTAATATCTAAGTTGTACCTTGCAGATTCACTTATTTGTTAGCTGACAGGGCCTTTTTAGGTTGAGCCTAGAGCCAGCACCCATGCGCTGCCCGTTGAGACTTATTGTAGAGGACTAGGGCGGATAGAAGCTCCGCCAACTCACCCCCCATATTTGCCATTGTCTGTCCTAAATCCTGGCTTCTGATTCGTGGATTTGCTTGTTAGTCCCTCCTTGGAACCGCCTCCTCTTCATTTGTCACCTCCCATGGCGGCTGGCCCTTTTACTTTGGCTGTTACAAGGTATCTGTTACCTAGACTGTTAGCACTATTTTCTTTAACAAGATTCTCCACCTGCAGGCACACTGTGCTTTGGTGCCCACTACCCTCCCTCTTGTTGTCCGTGCCTTCTCCCCTCCCCTTGCCCTCCCTCTCGTTGTCCGTGCCTTCTCCCTTCCCCTCGCCCTCCCTCTTGTTGTCCGTGCCTTCACCCTTCCCCTCGCCCTCCCTCTCGTTGTCCGTGCCTTCTCCCTTCTCCTCGCCCTCCCTCTCGTTGTCCGTGCCTTCTCCCCTCCCCTCGCCCTCTCTCCTGTTGTCCGTGCCTTCTCCCCTCCCTCCGCCCTCACTCCCCTTTGTCCTTGCCTTCTCCCCTTCCCTCCCTCTCTCCCGTTGTCCGTGCCTTTCTCCGCCCTCCCGCCCTTCCGTTGTCCATGCCTTCTCCCCTCCCTCCCCCCCTTCCTTTGTCAGTGCCTTCTACCAACGCCAATCCTCCCTTTATCCATGATGCCTACCATTTGAATTGCAATAGGTCTTGCGTAAATGCAAAATCTATTACATTGCAAATGCTTGACCTATTGCATTGCAAATGCTTCTTATCTCCAATTCCCTGGGCAGTGCTGCATTAGAAACAGATGCTGTCAAAAAGCCAATTAGAAGGGAAGACTCCTTGGCATTTTATTTAGACAATGGAAACAACTGCAAAACTTGGCCTTTTAATTTTTACACAGGTGGTCGTGATTGAAGAGGTATTTATTTAATTTGTGTATTAGCATTAATAATAATATAGCGCTGACCGGCTAAGTGGCTGCGGAGCGCCTTACACACTCGCCAAGATGGAAGAATGTATCCTTCAGGACAGCACCCAAATAAACAACCGACCGGCAGGAGTCTGCCGCCTTTCCTGACAGATGCAGCGGATTAGATGATGATGACATTCCTCTCCCTCTTCTGAAAACACTGAATATTGTTTTCCCTTCTGTGTGCTTACAGTTTCGACAATAATTTTAAATGTGTTTCCATGCTTTTACAGTTCCATGGGGGCATGCTTCTTTGCACTTCACCTTTGAAATTTTTTACCTTATCGCATAAAGCGAACTATTCTACTCTTGGAAGAGTGTTTGATGACAAAAAGATACGTTGGTGTGATTATCTGTCGCTGTTAATGTTTGCGTCAAACCTGGCATGTTAACCTCAGCTGAAGAAAACTCCTTAAAGGGACGTTCATCACAACAAGCATTAAAAATGCAATAGGTCTCGCCTTTCATTAAGTTAAAACCATTTGCTTTGCTATATAATACCATTAGCAAAGCAAATGGCTTTAACTTAATTAAAGGAGAAACCTTTTGCATTTTCAATGCTTGTATATTTCTGAGTTCTCTTTACTCCCCCCCGCCCCAACCCTAAAATTATCCTTAACTCCCTTTACCTCTTCCCACATTTAAACCCTAAAAGTATCCTTATCTCATTTTTCCCCTCTATCTACTCACACCTAAACCCTAACATTACCCTTACCTCCCTTTACCACTACCCTCATCTAAACCACTTTTTTAAAATAAAATAAAAATTATGTTTTTAAAAAATAAAACTGACCTTCGTGGTAAGGTACTGCATGGTGAAGGTAGATATGCTTGGTACTTACTTATGCCTGCCTGCTTGGTACTTACTTACCTTTGTGATAATGGATGTGAGCTGAAGACTGCTTCCTTTCCAAAAACCTCTGCAGGATCGGATACGCAACGCCCAGTGTGTTAGATACACAGCTCCACGGGATTGGCTACAAAATTATTTGTCAACTGCTTATCCTGCCCCACAAACATGAGCAAACAAATATGGCACTCTCACTGGACAATTCAGGTACAATCAACAGCGACACACATAGCGGGGTCAGTGCATACACAACAAGTACCAGCATGCACAGTTGCATCTATCGCTTACTGGACAATTCAGGTACAATCAATAATAACACAAACACAGCAGGATCAATGCATTCACAGCAAGTACCAGCATGCACAGTTGCATCTATCTCTCACACTCTTCTCAACTCCAATTCGTATGCCCTTGAAACCTCACACAACACTTTGAGTCTGCTTCTGCAACACACCCATTACTCCTGGAAAAGCCAACCTACAACCATTGTCCTTTCTATAATGCACCAAAGGGAGCATAAGAGTTCAAAAATCAGTAAAGTGTCATCAACAAGATTTCGGAGAACTACATTTGCAACGTGCATGGCCTCATTAAGAGGTCTCTTTATTTACACTGGGGCTGGTATAGGGTGACCAGATGTCCCGGATTTCCTCCTGGTTTTCAGAGGACTGCCCCGGCATCTTTTTTAATGTTAAAACATTTTTAGGACAAAGGTAAATGTATCATGGAAAGCAGGATTGAAAGGTATGCTTTCCTTTCTAGGGGTGCCTCTAAAATCCAAAGTTGATTATTGTATCTGCTTCTTTCAGGCAACATAAGAGGGGTTCAGCTGTAAGCTTCCAGCAGAGGGGAGACAGAGTGGGTAGGAGTGCAGGGCAGGAGCGCTGGCATTGCATTGCGGGTGGTGGGGTGGGGGGTCGCTCAGGGGTGAGCATAATAAAATGTTTTAATGTATTTACCTTCCCACCAGTGGCGTAACACAGGCCCTGTAACCCCGTGGTAGGGGGACCCAAGCTCCAGGGGGCCCCCTTAACAAAGTACTCTGGCTGGAGAGCTCCTGAATGAGTCCATATGGGGGGCCCTCCACATACCTGGGGGGGGGGCCTCCACAAGTTTTGTTACGCCAGTGCTTCCCGCCGGTCACTGCTCCTGGAACTGGAAGTACAGCCAGGCCTCACTGACCAATCACAACGCTGCAATACAACGTTGTGATTGGTAATCACCCAGGCTCCCCTGACCAATTACAACGCTGCCGTGCAGCATTGTGATTTGTTTTGAGCGCCCTAGTTCGACGCTCAACCAGGGAATGGGTGCCTGGGCATGTCCTCCACCCAGGCTGTAATGCAGCCTGCAATGAGAACGGGAAAAAGTGCATGACTGGTGCCGATCAAACAGTCATTGCGCACTTAGGAGTGGGCAAATAACTCCTCTCCTGCCCTGCTCTGAGAGCAGAGCAGACCTGTCCACTCGCCTGCCCGCAAAGAAGCACAATAACTGAAAGTTATTTTCATTTTATGTTTCTACTTCTCGAAAGCAGTGGGGCGATGCTCCTCCGCCATAGCCACCACTGATGCAGGGGGGCTTATGGTGGAGGGCCAGTCACAGCTAATGTTATGTAACCTATCCTTGTAAATGTGTGCATAGAGAGAAACTCATTTGTATACACGCTAAACACAAAAACGGGACTGACCAGACATGTAAGTAAGTTTAAGGGGTTTTAGTCCTAGTCCTTTAATACTTTTATATCTGGCCTGTCCCGGTTTTTAATTTCCGAAATATGGTCAATCTGAGCTGATATCAACAGCCATGTAACACCATGGTTGGGTTACTTTCGCCCGGGGATTTCAGCTGCGAAAGAAGCCTAAATCTCCGGGTTAAAGTCCAGGAGAAAATTAGGAATCACCAGGGAAATCCGACCCTTAATCACCGATTTTCAGGGGATTTCCTGCCTTCAACCTAGAAGCCCCAATGATTCCGCACCTGTAGAGCTAACAGGACCCCTGGTATTGTTAAATGTGTGGTGTGGCATTAGCACCCACCCATCCGAGGCACTAGTAGTTAGGCCATAGTATTTATCAGTAAAAAAATTGTGTTACAACTTTTAATCAAGGATATGTTTGTATTAATAACTCACCAAAAATGACAGCCGTAACACACTTGAAAAAAACAAAAATACAATGAAATATCCTAAAACATTAAAAGTGAGTTACGGGTGACTAATTCATGGGTAGTGGCAATGCCACAAAACGTAAATAGATGTGATAGTCAAGTTAAGGTACATCTTTGGAGTCATATTTCACCATTGACATCAGCATTTACCTTAACTCTCGGCTGTAATACACTAATTACAGTAATATCTGTTAAACTTAGTATAACTGTCAAAAAAAGAAAACAACATGACTTTGAATACTAAATCCAATACCATCGTTAGTAAACTATTTGTAATTGAAAAATGTACCACAAACACCTCCACTGCACTGCCATGAATTATTCATTGCCCTTCCTGTTTTGAAATGGGTGTTCCTCCCCTTCACATTCTGGAATAGGAGTTGCTCCGGTCTTGTCCTGTAGTAACTCTCTGACCATTTCCAGGGTGGAAAGGGGACAGAGAACAGCTTGGTAATGCCCACAAACGTACACTTGGGGATGTTCCCAAACTTCCAAGACAAACCATACCCTGAAGTCCCCTCTTCCCCCTCCTTTATTTAGATGTATTACTTAATATGCGTATTGATAAATCACTCGTTCCTGACACACTTTGGAGCTGAATAGCAGATGTGTATGGTTACCCAACTCAATGGTACACATTTTATCAACCTCAGAAGGATGAAAGGTTGAGTTAACCCTCCAGAAGTGGAACCTGCGAATACGAGGTCAAACACTGGTCCCTGGAGGGATGCATTCGTTCACTGATCTACAAGACTAGCCTGCAAGTGCCGATTTCTCAGCAGTCGTGGAGGAGAAATCCATACTCGTAAATGCGTTAACACCTGCCAAGAATCCCTTTGTGAATTCCTGGCAGGCATAAAAAAGTGAATTTGGCCCAGGGCCGAAATTTACCTTCGTGAATCTTTCCCCAAAGAGTACAGATCTGTGCTGAGAAAAGGGCAGGCCGCTCTGTGCGGACGGTGACTACAGGAAACACGTCAAGCGGTAGCAGCGCGAGAGTTATGGGGCCCAAATTCAATATCCTGCCCCCTCCAACTCTTAGTACCCCCTGGTCAAGGGGAGGTGTGCACTTAACTGCTCGCTGCAAGCATTCCGAGGTGCAATTTATAAACTGTTACAGGTGAAAACAGCAGACGGAAATGATTCGCTCGTACAGGTTGAGACTTAATTGGAGAAGACGGGCGCATTCCGACGCCGAACATTGAAACAATTAGGCGCTACGGTATGTGCAAGGGAGAGTTCCTCCTTTGGGGCATACGTTTTACGCTCATGTCTGGAAGGGAAATGAAGGAGGAAGACCCGGTTTAACTTCCATACATAGACATTTGATCGGCAAGTGCTCAGGCTGTGGTGAAGCTCGGTGGGTTCGGTGTCTGCTCCAGAAGTGTGTATGTGATCTGGTTATCATTACACCCCGGCCTGGGTTGGACGGATATTTGGGTGGGTGTAAAAATGAGTACTGATGAGTAAATATCTGTACAAAAATACACTTTATTTCAAGTTAGTGTTATTTCCACGGCGGTGGTAGGCCTCCCTTGAATAGCGCTTTGTTTGGGTGACGTTGTCCTAAACTAGGTGACAGAAGGGCTTTCGGTCTTTTGAGGCTCTGAAGCAGTGGTCAAAGTGCATTAACAAATGTATGGGTGCTGTGATGCTGCGGGCAATGGGGGTAAGGCGAGTGGGCGTTGGGGCTTGGACAAAGGCCTGGCTAAAAAACGAAATATTCTGTAACTTTATGGTCTTTCACTTTTAGGTAACTACATATAAAACAAGCTAGCAACAAAGCAAACAAATCCCGCCGCCCCCCGTCCCTCACTTACCTACCTCCGGCCGCTGGAACACGCTGTGACGCACACCGCAACCGCAAGTCGGCCTGGAGCGCGCCTCGGCAGAGAAGCGGGAGGACAGGAGCGTGATGCGCGTGAACGTGCACGTTGACGTTCCCGCGCGTTCACGGACCTGAGTCGGCTCGTTCCGAGCTCTGTGTCGGGCTCGTTCACAGCTGCTACTCCCTTGACAGGGAGGAAGGTGACTATAGAACTCGCTGGCGGGAGCGCTTCGCGCTCCAACGCCAGGCGAGCCCTAAAAAGGGACTCTGTAACAGGAACGGGAATGAAAACAAATCACATCCCGTTCTGTGCAACTGAAACTAGGGTTAACTTTGCACGATTAATAAATGGCAAATTGTTTTTAGATGTTCAAATGACACGCTGCCGTGACTAAGGTGGTTTAACTACTAGAAAAAAACAAGTATTTGTAATGCAATAGGTTCGCGTTTACGCGAGCTTAAGCTATTGATATGGTAAATGACAATGCCTTTTATTTATGTTTTAAAAACCAACACATAAATAATAGGCATTGTCATTTACAATGCCAATAGCTCAAACTTGCATAAATGCAAGACCTATTGCATTGCAAATACTTGTTAGGTCTTGACTATAGAAAAGAGACCTGTTGTATGTACTTTGTGAGCTTCAGCCAGCCCACAGGCGTGCCTTTTGTTGGCTCCCTCATCGTTCCATTCTTCGTTCTCCGCATTTGCCCATGGCATTCATGCATCATGCCTCTTCACATCTTTAGCCCTCCACGATAGCAGGCACCAAGTACTTCTATTAATACACAGCTGCCATTTAGAAAATGTTTTTGGGACTACTTTTTAGGTTGAGCTTGGGCAGCGCGCATGCGCTGCTGTGCGAGGCTTGTAGTATTGTTAGGGATGTGAGGCTCTGCCCACTTTCCGCCCATATTTTGAATTGCCTTGTGTCGTTGTACTTCATAAATGCTGCCTTCCAATTCCTTCATCACCTTGTTAGTCCCTCTTTAGTACCGCCTTGTCTTCTTTTGAAACCTCCCATGGTGACTGGCCCTTTTACTTCTTTTGCGACAGGGTATGTTTGAATTGGTCTGTAAGTACTATTTCCTTCAATGGGTTTTGCCCTGCTGCAGGCACGAAGTGCTGTTCGTCCATGTAGCATGCCATGTTTGCCATCAATTTTAAAGCTGCTTTCAAAGATCCAAGAAGCCCCCGCCATGAGCCATGCCAGTGATCCGACAAGCCCCCGAGGTACTTATTATGCAGATCGAGTATCTGCATAACAGCTGGGCAGGTAATACTGCCAAATACACCAAACTGCACAGGCATGATTTACTCACACAATATTTACCCGATGTACATCTGCAGTGTCCCCAAATCAAGTTGGACACCTTTGGCCAGTACAGTTTTTTTTTTTTAAACTCAGCACTTTGCATTCTGGAACTTGTAGTTCCTCATTCTCATCATGATCATAGTCTCTCATGTCCCAAAAAGCAGAATGTTGTTGGCCACCATCTTGATTGGTATCTAGACAAAGGTGACACAGGGCTACTTAGCGATATGCTTTTATACAACTACCAGTGATGACACAAACATATTGTTTACTAATGCTTTGCATAATATATCTTAATATCATCTACCTTAGTGGTATTCGTTTGTATGAGTGTCTTAAGGGTGGAAGACTGATTTATTGAAATTCGAACCTGTGACCTGTGTTGTAGATCTCTGGCGTTGGCTCTTTCTCTTTAACCCACTGAGCTGAGTAATTGGTTAAGAATAGTTTCGCTTGAGAGATGCACGGTTTGAAAATGAGAAATGTTGTCTTCAACATTTCAGACAAAGGTGCTGCATCCCCTTAATGTGTCAAACTTAGAAGACAAAAGGCAGAAGCAAGGGAAAACTGTTGTTTCAGGAAAGAGGAGAAACCTAAAGTAGCGCTTTAACTGTCCCACTCTGTAAAGTGGCGCTAATGTGTCGCGTGTGAGTTAAACCATCTGGTCAATTTGCGGCCACTACTTTGCTTTATTTAGTTATTTTCCCATATTTAGAGCCTTTTCTTTTTTCATTTATTTACCCCTTCCGTCCTAAGGCTGCAGTTCGGAACAAAAATGGCAGAGAAAGACATTTTAACTAAAGTGTTTCTTTCTTTTTTTAATCCATTTCACAGCAGAACGAATGAAGGGGAAGAAAGAAAAGGTAAGAACCGCTTGCTGAAGTCACTGCTTTTCTTCAGCAAGCTTGAATGAGGGAGGACATGGGGCTCCAAGGACCACCTCACCTCCCCTGCCCCCTTTCACCCGAGCTGGCAGGACAGGAAGAGGTGCCGAGTGCCGTGAGGACACAACTCCCCCCCCCCCCCCCCCCCCTCCAGCACTCCGCCCACCTGCCAACAAGCATCTGCAATGCAATAGGTCTTGCATTTGCGAGAGTCTAAGCTATTGGCAATGTAAATGACAATGCCTTTTATTTATGTTTTTAAAAACCAACACGTAATAAAAAGCATTGTCATTTACAATGCCAATAGCTCACACTCTCGCAAATGCGCAACCTATTGCATTGCAAATGCTTGTTTTATGTGTCTTGGAGCACGCCACACAGTGCTCATGTTTTCGGTTCACTCGCTACGTCCTCTGTCTCTTTTTAGGTCTTGCCTAGGCAGCACTTGCGCTGTCTTTTCGAGACATGCCGTATTCAGGATATGTGCATAAAGCTCCTCCCACTTTCCGCCCATCTTTTTAATTGGCTCCTGTCCTTTGTAAATGGTGGCTTTTCATTGGTCAATAGACTTAGTAGTCCCTCCTTAGTATTGCCTTGTCTCTTCTTGTAACCTGTAATAGCACAAAGGAGTCAAGAGGGAAAGCGAAAGTACACAAGGGATCGCCCTCCACTCAAGTAAGTTCAATAACAAAAGATCCCTGTACCATGGACAATGGTTAGCATACGTCTAGTCAACATGAGTGTACACAAATCGGGATATTTTTACTGTCTAATTCCAGACACCCCCTTTCTATTTATGGTAAGGTGTGTATTCTCTAATGTCTACCTGTCCACAACAAACCAATGTTTGTCACTTAAAACCAAGAGGATCCGGGTTGGATTCAACTCGACACGTCCAATGATGTCTGCCCCACTGAGACAGTACATCCACCCACACTCAGACAAATAGTCAATGAAAAAAATGTGTGGTGGAAAGGAAGGCACCTCACGGGCGAACAACCCTCGGGGAACTTGGCAGATGTTACCAATTCAATGCCCCTTTCTCATCATCGGTTACCATTCCCATTCCAAGGAGAAAATAGTGTACAAAGCAAAAAAGTGCGTGCAAAGAAGTGCTAGACAAGAAGCTAAATCAATAGCTCCCTAGTGTGACCGACATAAGAGTGATATAAAATCATCAGACACACTCAATATATATCTTTATTATTAGTGCTAGTGTGTACTGGTGAGTTAATAAAGGCTGGTAGCTTAATGTCGCATACCACTACCTGACACCGACATGTTTCACTGCCCCATTATTCTTTGGCAGATTCATCAGGGTATTACCACTCGGTCACCGCACCATTGTTGGACATCTTTTTAGGACACTGTCGAGTTGAAAAACACACCAATTAAAAACCACATCAGGACCAATCTCGATACCTTATTGTATGAAATGTTAACATCAATATGGGAATCATTACCCTCAATCAGCCATGTCCTCTCCTACCAGCTGATCAGGCAAAAATCCGCCCTATTGTAGATTGTTAATCCAAAATAGAGCCACCCAATATTCCCAAAAGGACTGGGTATTAAATCAAAATACAAAGAAAATGTCCTGTTAGGATTCATTCATCATTGAAGTTATAAATCAATAACTTGCCGCCGCAGCGGGCCTTAATAGTATGCAAACAAGGAGAGAACAGAATTAAACTGTCTTTTATTTTTACTTATAAAGTTACTTCTTATTGGTAAATGATATGGCAACAAAAATACTACACAAATTGTATGGTTACTAAACCAGTAGTATTAAACACCTTCTGCTGATAACATGGAAAAACAATACCATGATCTAACACTTGTTTTGCATATTTAACAAGCTAAACAACCAAATAAATGATACATCAGTAGGCAGAAAGATGTCAAGCGTCGACGTTTCGGTCCCCGTTGGTTATCAAAATCCATAGGACCATCTTCAGGACCAGAAGTTGCACATAAATCTAAAACATCAATATATACATAATCACAAAGATTTACTAAATACTCCTTATAAAAACTTATCCGTCTACTTATCCCAAGAAAATTCCAGGTGTATCAGAAGTGCCCACGCATTAAAGCAACACTAATAGCACCAAATAAATAGTGTGACCTTCTCAAACCAAATAACGTGTCAATACTACCATCACCACTTATGAATAAACACAATAGGAAACCTAAAACCATACTAATGTGTCTAGAAATTATGAAAAACTAACCAAATAAAATCACTCTTCACTCAATCCTTACCAAGAAGACCTCCAGCCGGAAGTACTCCTGAATGTTACCTCTCTTACACAGAACTCTTTAAAGGGTCTAAAAAGGCAACAAATGAAAAAGCAGCTTTTACTCTCATCTCCAATACCCGGATTATACAACCATCGAGTGTCTTAATACAGTGCTACAGCCACTTCCCCAAGGTACTTACTAGGTTAATGGGCTTTTAAAACCGAAGATTAATCAGTTACTGCTGGTCTAGACGCTGTAATCGTCTGTCAGCACTGCACGAAATTGCAGGAACTTGTCACGTCATCTACAGATAAAAAACAAACGACTACATTGTTTATCCGGACTCTAAGCGAGCCAGCTCCACTCTGCACTCATTCATACCATCACTCCAATGCTTACTTGATCGTGTTGGTAACGCCACCTCCTAGTCGGCTGCTTCTAGCGCGAAGTCAATGCTTGCCAATGCGTGTAGATAACCTAGCGCACGCGTCATGACGTCATTCCATAATATGGTAGCGCCATGTTGGTAAAGGGAATACAGTTCCCAAAACAACTAAACTCACAAAATATCGAGCGCTACCAAAACCATGATGCTTAACAGCAAAAACCTTCATAAATTTCTACTAGACTAATTGCTAAAATAGCAAGTCTTCAAGATGTATTAAATCTGACGCTGATTTTCAAAAAACGTTAATTTGAAAAACGCTGATTTACAAAAACCACAAGAAACAGACCTCATTAATCCGAATGAATAACAATAAAGCTGCACCAATACCTGGGAGCAAGCAAGCACAGGGCAGGTACTCCAATTCAGTGGTGCACCCCAGTGTGTAATCCAGAGTCAGCATATGTAATACTGAACCAAACAAGGCGGCCATCTTACAGTGTGGTCCCACTCAAGTGTATTCATACTCTAAAGAAGACAAGCCTCTTATATATATCATATCATAAAGTTGCCACAGTGTGCCACTCAATAAAACAATTAAGTCCCTTTTCTACAGTGTTACACATCCAAATCCACCGGTTTTCTCTTAGGGTAAGTAGACGGTCAACATTGTGGTAACGTTTGTTAGTTCTTATTACATCGATAACAAACCATTGCATGTCATTAGGCATATGTGCTTGTTGGTGGTAGTGTTCAACCAACGGAGCAGTGGTAACATTACATCTTATCCGAGACTGATGTTGCAATATACGGTTTTTTACTGCTTGTTTTGTTTTTCCTATATAAGATAGCATACATGGACACTGTATACAGTAAATGACATTTTTGGTGTTGCAATTCGAATGCTGAAACAATTTAATGTCTTTGTCATTAACCTTACAATTTTTAGTTGCTTTGGTGGTAGCACATGCCGCACAATTGCCGCATGGGTAATGCCCCGTTATTGGAGGCAAGCCCCATTGTGTTTGTATCGTGTTGGGTGCTGGCTCCTTGTATGCTTTCACAAGGAAATCTCTCAAATTCCTACCTCTCTTAAAGGCAAACCTAGGTTGCGTGAGATGAGGTTCTACCTTCTTGATCAGATGCCAGTTGTTATTGATAATTTTTCTGATCTGGTGTGATTCAGAGCCAAACGTAGTAACACATGTCAATGGATTCATACTGACACCCATGATATTTGTATCATCTTTTTTGATTAGCAACGCATCTCTGTTATAATACCACGCGCGCTTCATCGCTTGTTTCACCAGTCTGCATGGATATGATCGCATTACTAATTTTGATTGCAAGATTCTTGCTTCACGGAAATAATCTTCCCTCCTGGTAGAGTTGCGCCTGAGGCGCAGAAACTGCCCAAAGGGAAGATTATCACGTAAGCTGCGCGGGTGGTGACTATTATACTTCAAAAGGGTGTTCCTTGAAGTAGGTTTTGTATACAGGCTCATCGCTAGGGTATTGTCATCTACATGAATTAGTAAATCAAGAAAACTAACGGTGGACCTACTACTTTCCATTGTAAATTGTAGGTTCGTGTCTTGTTGGTTAAGCCATCCATGGAAACTATAAAGATCATCTTGTGTACCATTCCAGACTAGGCACACATCGTCAATGTACCTCAAATAATGGCGCAAATGGTCGATATAAGGGTTATTGTTATATATCGCTCTCTCCTCAAATGCTGCCACATACAAATTGGCTATATCTGGCGCAAAAATTGCGCCCATGGCCACTCCTTGGAGTTGGCCATAGAAGTCTGCCCCAAAAATAAAATAATTCTCACAAAGGGCAATTCTTGCACACTCAACAATGAACATGGTGGGAACCTGATGTGGACGTGTACGAGTTTCAAGGATGTCATTAATGATTATAAGGGCATCCTCTTGTGGGATGCTCGTATATAAGCTATTAATGTCCATCGTGACTAGTATATCATTAGCTGGATCAAAGATTTGTCCTTCAAGTTTCACGATTACATCCCTGCTATCTTGAGTATAGGCAGTAGTTCTGGGGACAAAAGGCTTAATGAAATAGTCGACGTATTCAGCCAATGGTTGAAGAATCGACTGGCAGCCTGCCACAATGGGTCTCCCAGGTGGTTTATCCCGGTCTTTATGGATTTTCGGGAGCGTATAAAACGCCGGGATGGAATAATCATCCTTATTCAAATAGTCAAACTCGGGTTTACTCAGCCACAAACCTTCCAAACCTTTCGTTGTTAAGGATCGAATCTCTTTTCTGATTCTCATCGTGGGATCACCTCTTAGTTTTTTGTAGTGTGTGGGATTATTGAGTTGTCTGAGTATCTCACCATCATAATCTGTTTTATTTTGTATGATGATTCCGCCCCCTTTATCAGCAGGCTTCACCACCAAATCATCCCTTTTGGCAAGACTCTGTAGGATTGTTTTAGAGTCTTTAGAGAAATTGTATTTTACATATTTCCTATCTTCAAACATTTGTTGTATCTCATTCATCACTACATTTTCAAATGTGAGTAGATCTTTCGGCATCATGTTTGTAGGTGGAAAGAATGTGGATGGACATTTTAACCCACTTACGTTGATGGTTTGGACTGTTTGAGTAGACGAGAAAAAATGCTTAAGGCGTATGGTTCTGAAAAATTTATGTATCTCAACACATGTCATAAAAGGATCATTCCTGCTTGTAGGTACAAATGATAATCCATGGCTTAACACCTCCATCTCTTTAGAACTTAACATGTAAGAGGAGAGATTAAAAATAGGAACCACCGTTAGATTTTGATTACTTTCCATTTCGCCTAATGGATTTTGAGTTACCACTCGTAATAATTGTTCCTGGTCTGTCGGAACCCCGGAGTATATTGGTTCCTGTACCAACCTCTCCTGGTGTTCCGTGATCTCCCTCTCTGGTGCTGCTGGCCCCTCCCTAAAAAAGAAGCAGAGGGCTGATTGTGTCCTCTACCACCTCTTGAATTGAAATTGCCTCCCCTATTTGTACTCTCATCTGAACTTGAAGAGCCAGTTTCAGAGAAGGTGGTATGTTTAGGAGCCCAATTCGTCTGGTTGGACGGGGGTTGAAAAAAATCTTTCTTCAAATAGGGATAAGTACGTTCCCTACTGTAGTACTTCAAGTCTTTTTGTAATTTCTCTGTCTTTTTTAGAACATTGTTCTTTTGAAAGTCGGTGATGATAGTATCTAACTTCCTAAGAAACTCATCCGTGTCTGTGACCGTGGTGTCTTCACGGATCTGTTTCTCTAGTTCTGCAATTTCTTGTTTTAATTTGTCTATGTGTTTTAGGGCGGTTTCGATACTCAGGACCATCCAGCTCCTAGAGCATTTGTTAGAGACAAAACTAAACCCCACTTTGTAGTCTTCGTCTTCTATGAAAATCGCTGGAATATTACGGACTTGTAGTCCGATCGGGATAATGTTGTTACTCAGACAATCTGTCAAGAACTTAGCATGCAACTCAGTCCTGATAAGTTTCTTGTGTAATCGTTCCAAAGAGTTCCGTGCTGCGGATTGTTGGATATTAAGGTTGTTACTGGCGTTTTGTGGCCCTAGTAATGAGGGACCACCTGCAATCCTAGCTATATAATCATCGGTATAGGTAAGGGTTTCTTTCTCAGACATTGGTGGAACTTATAGTGGCTAATTGAATAGAGAGTTTTACACAAATATATACATCCAAAATAATCAAAACCAAGTGGATACACCAAAAGTGAAATAAGTAGACAGTCAACAATATATATAAAACCACTTTTGTTGAAAAAGGGCCCTTGCAGACAAGGTCTGCGCTTACAATGCTAATCCAAAATAGAGCCACCCAATATTCCCAAAAGGACTGGGTATTAAATCAAAATACAAAGAAAATGTCCTGTTAGGATTCATTCATCATTGAAGTTATAAATCAATAACTTGCCGCCGCAGCTACACAAATTGTATGGTACTAAACCAGTAGTATTAAACACCTTCTGCTGATAACATGGAAAAACAATACCATGATCTAACACTTGTTTTGCATATTTAACAAGCTAAACAACCAAATAAATGATACATCAGTAGGCAGAAAGATGTCAAGCGTCGACGTTTCGGTCCCCGTTGGTTATCAAAATCCATAGGATCATCTTCAGGACCAGAAGTTGCACATAAATCTAAAACATCAATATATACATAATCACAAAGATTTACTAAATACTCCTTATAAAAACTTATCCGTCTACTTATCCCAAGAAAATTCCAGGTGTATCAGAAGTGCCATACAATTTGTGTAGTATTTTTGTTGCCATATCATTTACCAATAAGAAGTAACTTTATAAGTAAAAATAAAAGACAGTTTAATTCTGTTCTCTCCTTGTTTGCATACTATTAAGGCCCGCTGCGGCGGCAAGTTATTGATTTATAACTTCAATGATGAATGAATCCTAACAGGACATTTTCTTTGTATTTTGATTTAATACCCAGTCCTTTTGGGAATATTGGGTGGCTCTATTTTGGATTAGCATTGTAAGCGCAGACCTTGTCTGCAAGGGCCCTTTTTCAACGAAAGTGGTTTTATATATATTGTTGACTGTCTACTTATTTCACTTTTGGTGTATCCACTTGGTTTTGATTATTTTGGATGTATATATTTGTGTAAAACTCTCTATTCAATTAGCCACTATAAGTTCCACCAATGTCTGAGAAAGAAACCCTTACCTATACCGATGATTATATAGCTAGGATTGCAGGTGGTCCCTCATTACTAGGGCCACAAAACGCCAGTAACAACCTTAATATCCAACAATCCGCAGCACGGAACTCTTTGGAACGATTACACAAGAAACTTATCAGGACTGAGTTGCATGCTAAGTTCTTGACAGATTGTCTGAGTAACAACATTATCCCGATCGGACTACAAGTCCGTAATATTCCAGCGATTTTCATAGAAGACGAAGACTACAAAGTGGGGTTTAGTTTTGACTCTAACAAATGCTCTAGGAGCTGGATGGTCCTGAGTATCGAAACCGCCCTAAAACACATAGACAAATTAAAACAAGAAATTGCAGAACTAGAGAAACAGATCCGTGAAGACACCACGGTCACAGACACGGATGAGTTTCTTAGGAAGTTAGATACTATCATCACCGACTTTCAAAAGAACAATGTTCTAAAAAAGACAGAGAAATTACAAAAAGACTTGAAGTACTACAGTAGGGAACGTACTTATCCCTATTTGAAGAAAGATTTTTTTCAACCCCCGTCCAACCAGACGAATTGGGCTCCTAAACATACCACCTTCTCTGAAACTGGCTCTTCAAGTTCAGATGAGAGTACAAATAGGGGAGGCAATTTCAATTCAAGAGGTGGTAGAGGACACAATCAGCCCTCTGCTTCTTTTTTAGGGAGGGGCCAGCAGCACCAGAGAGGGAGATCACGGAACACCAGGAGAGGTTGGTACAGGAACCAATATACTCCGGGGTTCCGACAGACCAGGAACAGTTAATACGAGTGGTAACTCAAAGTAATCAAAATCTAACGGTGGTTCCTATTTTTAATCTCTCCTCTTACATGTTAAGTTCTAAAGAGATGGAGGTGTTAAGCCATGGATTATCATTTGTACCTACAAGCAGGAATGATCCTTTTATGACATGTGTTGAGATACATAAATTTTTCAGAACCATACGCCTTAAGCATTTTTTCTCGTCTACTCAAACAGTCCAAACCATCAACGTAAGTGGGTTAAAATGTCCATCCACATTCTTTCCACCTACAAACATGATGCCGAAAGATCTACTCACATTTGAAAATGTAGTGATGAATGAGATACAACAAATGTTTGAAGATAGGAAATATGTAAAATACAATTTCTCTAAAGACTCTAAAACAATCCTACAGAGTCTTGCCAAAAGGGATGATTTGGTGGTGAAGCCTGCTGATAAAGGGGGCGGAATCATCATACAAAATAAAACAGATTATGATGGTGAGATACTCAGACAACTCAATAATCCCACACACTACAAAAAACTAAGAGGTGATCCCACGATGAGAATCCGAAAAGAGATTCGATCCTTAACAACGAAAGGTTTGGAAGGTTTGTGGCTGAGTAAACCCGAGTTTGACTATTTGAATAATGATGATTATTCCATCCCGGCGTTTTATACGCTCCCGAAAATCCATAAAGACCGGGATAAACCACCTGGGAGACCCATTGTGGCAGGCTGCCAGTCGATTCTTCAACCATTGGCTGAATACGTCGACTATTTCATTAAACCTTTTGTCCCCAGAACTACTGCCTATACTCAAGATAGCAGGGATGTAATCGTGAAACTTGAAGGACAAATCTTTGATCCAGCTAATGATATACTAGTCACGATGGACATTAATAGCTTATATACGAGCATCCCACAAGAGGATGCCCTTATAATCATTAATGACATCCTTGAAACTCGTACACGTCCACATCAGGTTCCCACCATGTTCATTGTTGAGTGTGCAAGAATTGCCCTTTGTGAGAATTATTTTATTTTTGGGGCAGACTTCTATGGCCAACTCCAAGGAGTGGCCATGGGCGCAATTTTTGCGCCAGATATAGCCAATTTGTATGTGGCAGCATTTGAGGAGAGAGCGATATATAACAATAACCCTTATATCGACCATTTGCGCCATTATTTGAGGTACATTGACGATGTGTGCCTAGTCTGGAATGGTACACAAGATGATCTTTATAGTTTCCATGGATGGCTTAACCAACAAGACACGAACCTACAATTTACAATGGAAAGTAGTAGGTCCACCGTTAGTTTTCTTGATTTACTAATTCATGTAGATGACAATACCCTAGCGATGAGCCTGTATACAAAACCTACTTCAAGGAACACCCTTTTGAAGTATAATAGTCACCACCCGCGCAGCTTACGTGATAATCTTCCCTTTGGGCAGTTTCTGCGCCTCAGGCGCAACTCTACCAGGAGGGAAGATTATTTCCGTGAAGCAAGAATCTTGCAATCAAAATTAGTAATGCGATCATATCCATGCAGACTGGTGAAACAAGCGATGAAGCGCGCGTGGTATTATAACAGAGATGCGTTGCTAATCAAAAAAGATGATACAAATATCATGGGTGTCAGTATGAATCCATTGACATGTGTTACTACGTTTGGCTCTGAATCACACCAGATCAGAAAAATTATCAATAACAACTGGCATCTGATCAAGAAGGTAGAACCTCATCTCACGCAACCTAGGTTTGCCTTTAAGAGAGGTAGGAATCTGAGAGATTTCCTTGTGAAAGCATACAAGGAGCCAGCACCCAACACGATACAAACACAATGGGGCTTGCCTCCAATAACGGGGCATTACCCATGCGGCAATTGTGCGGCATGTGCTACCACCAAAGCAACTAAAAATTGTAAGGTTAATGACAAAGACATTAAATTGTTTCAGCATTCGAATTGCAACACCAAAAATGTCATTTACTGTATACAGTGTCCATGTATGCTATCTTATATAGGGAAAACAAAACAAGCAGTAAAAAACCGTATATTGCAACATCAGTCTCGGATAAGATGTAATGTTACCACTGCTCCGTTGGTTGAACACTACCACCAACAAGCACATATGCCTAATGACATGCAATGGTTTGTTATCGATGTAATAAGAACTAACAAACGTTACCACAATGTTGACCGTCTACTTACCCTAAGAGAAAACCGGTGGATTTGGATGTGTAACACTGTAGAAAAGGGACTTAATTGTTTTATTGAGTGGCACACTGTGGCAACTTTATGATATGATATATATAAGAGGCTTGTCTTCTTTAGAGTATGAATACACTTGAGTGGGACCACACTGTAAGATGGCCGCCTTGTTTGGTTCAGTATTACATATGCTGACTCTGGATTACACACTGGGGTGCACCACTGAATTGGAGTACCTGCCCTGTGCTTGCTTGCTCCCAGGTATTGGTGCAGCTTTATTGTTATTCATTCGGATTAATGAGGTCTGTTTCTTGTGGTTTTTGTAAATCAGCGTTTTTCAAATTAACGTTTTTTGAAAATCAGCGTCAGATTTAATACATCTTGAAGACTTGCTATTTTAGCAATTAGTCTAGTAGAAATTTATGAAGGTTTTTGCTGTTAAGCATCATGGTTTTGGTAGCGCTCGATATTTTGTGAGTTTAGTTGTTTTGGGAACTGTATTCCCTTTACCAACATGGCGCTACCATATTATGGAATGACGTCATGACGCGTGCGCTAGGTTATCTACACGCATTGGCAAGCATTGACTTCGCGCTAGAAGCAGCCGACTAGGAGGTGGCGTTACCAACACGATCAAGTAAGCATTGGAGTGATGGTATGAATGAGTGCAGAGTGGAGCTGGCTCGCTTAGAGTCCGGATAAACAATGTAGTCGTTTGTTTTTTATCTGTAGATGACGTGACAAGTTCCTGCAATTTCGTGCAGTGCTGACAGACGATTACAGCGTCTAGACCAGCAGTAACTGATTAATCTTCGGTTTTAAAAGCCCATTAACCTAGTAAGTACCTTGGGGAAGTGGCTGTAGCACTGTATTAAGACACTCGATGGTTGTATAATCCGGGTATTGGAGATGAGAGTAAAAGCTGCTTTTTCATTTGTTGCCTTTTTAGACCCTTTAAAGAGTTCTGTGTTAGAGAGGTAACATTCAGGAGTACTTCCGGCTGGAGGTCTTCTTGGTAAGGATTGAGTGAAGAGTGATTTTATTTGGTTAGTTTTTCATAATTTCTAGACACATTAGTATGGTTTTAGGTTTCCTATTGTGTTTATTCATAAGTGGTGATGGTAGTATTGACACGTTATTTGGTTTGAGAAGGTCACACTATTTATTTGGTGCTATTAGTGTTGCTTTAATGCGTGGGCACTTCTGATACACCTGGAATTTTCTTGGGATAAGTAGACGGATAAGTTTTTATAAAGAGTATTTAGTAAATCTTTGTGATTATGTATATATTGATGTTTTAGATTTATATGCAACTTCTGGTCCTGAAGATGGTCCTATGGATTTTGATAACCAACGGGGACCGAAACGTCGACGCTTGACATCTTTCTGCCTACTGATGTATCATTTATTTGGTTGTTTAGCTTGTTAAATATGCAAAACAAGTGTTAGATCATGGTATTGTTTTTCCATGTTATCAGCAGAAGGTGTTTAATACTACTGGTTTAGTAACCATACAATTTGTGTAGTATTTTTGTTGCCATATCATTTACCAATAAGAAGTAACTTTATAAGTAAAAATAAAAGACAGTTTAATTCTGTTCTCTCCTTGTTTGCATACTATTGTAGATTGTAGCATCAATCTAAAAATAAAGGTCTGTAATTAGAGCTATCAAATATGCTCTCCATCGATGTATGAAATGTAAAAATTACATCTACACGTGATCACTCATTATGTTATACCGGGGTCACAATCTACCCTGATATATGTCGCCTCTCTTTCACTTCTAACAAAGGGATGGGGCCCCAGTATACACGAGGCCAACATCACCTTGTAGAAGTCGTTTGTGAATAGAGAATATATCTCAGGTTAGCTTCCCCGACTCGGTAATGTTGCCGTCTGTTACCTTCGTCCGGCGGGCTTTACTGATACCAACCACGTATAACGTTTCAACCGCCACCCACTCTCCTCACCGTACACTTATGGAGCCCGGACCTTCTATCATCCCAGGAACGCCGCGTATTACCTGCCAGCGTTATTTAAAGGAGTGTTGATTTTACCAAGCCCGGGAATGTCCGGTCACGTGGTATGCGGCGCATGCTCAGATAGACGTAATCGTGTGGGTGAACGGCAGGCGCCATCTTAGAGTGGGGTAAAAAAAACGTATTCAAAGGTATATTGCTAAAACAGAATACGAAAAACGCCACTATCAGACCCATCTGTTTCCCTGATCTCCCCGTCCCTCCCTCCGCTTCTCCCTCATGACTACCAGGTTCTAGCGCCGGGATGCCCCAGGGTTACTGCGCGCTCTACAAAAACCTTAATAATAATAATAATAATAATAATCAGTCTACAAGTTCGTTAAATATCCAGACTGATACAATTTATACCCTCATTATCACTGCCATTTCCTGGAAGTGGGTCTACTGGCATCAGTTTTAACATCACTCTATTCACATATGCCCCACCTACACTGTTTCATATATTCCCACGTATACGGAGACAGTGAGAAAAAGCAACTGGGGCCGGTTGTTTAAGCCTGACTATATTTACAAATTGCAAGGACTTACTTAATTGCCTATATTGCAAGGCACCTTCAAAACTTTATTAACTAGATGTTACAATGACAAGGTATCTGGCCCTACATATGCAACATGGGCCAAACGCCACCGGAATTTGAGATGGGGTCAGAAAATTCAGTTCTAACCCCCAACACTTTGTCACTCACAATGAACAGAAGGAGCATCAACCATGACGGAATGTGTATTCAGTCTAAGAGACCATCTGTGGCTTGAATTACCAGAGGAAATTCATTTAACTCTATTCCACTCAATGATCTCGTTCAAACCCTGTGTGTCACTACGTTCTCTGTAAATCTATCTAGCTTCCTTGTTGAGTAGCACTGCCTCCATGTTCTTTGGGTTGCCCTTTACTGTTTCCAGCACGGTCCAAGTAAAGTCATGTTTCTCCTGGTGACAGTGCTGAACAAGTTTAGTAGTGAGTTTACCTGACTTGATAGTACTTAGGTGTTCTTGTATGCGCACCTTAATTTTCCTTGTAGTCAATCCAATATATTGGAGACCACAACTGCACACTAGTCTATAAACCACATTAGCGGTGTTGCAGTTGCTGAAGTGGTTTAGAAACCATTCCTTTCCAGTTGTCAGCATCACACTGTTACTCTTCTTCGTTAGTGGGCATACCGAGCACATCCCACACGGGTAGTGCCCATTGGGTACAGTTGTGGAGTCATTTCTCTGGGGCAAACGGTCACGGGTGTGGACAAGCCTGTCCTTTAAATTACCTGACCGTTTAAAGGCGAATCTTGGTGGTGGCATGGAGAAGTCTTTATTGGATAGTAAGTTCCAATGTTTTCTGATGGACTGACTAATTTTAGTGGCCATTGGGTCGAACGTCATCACTACTGGTAGACAGTCTTTCCTTTCTTTATTGGGGTGTTCAAGTAGGACACTCCGAGGTGTATTAAGTGCCCTCTTTCTCGCATTTCTAACCACCTTACGGGGATAACTACGCTGTTCACGTTTCTTGGTCAGGTCACCAGACTGTTCCAAGAACGTGCCTGTAGTTGAACAATTCCTCCGGTACCTCAGAAATTGGCCCACCGGAAGATTGTCACGGAGGGCTCTGGGATGATATGACTCGTACAGCAGGAGGTAATTTCTGTCAGTAAGTTTCTGGTGGACCCGAGTACTATGGCCACCGTCCACGCCTGCCTCTATTTGGAGGTCCAAGTATACAGCTGTGGTATGGCTATATGCCAAGTAAATTTAAGACTTTGATCTTGTGAGTTCAGCCAGGACAAAAATTCTAGTAGGGATTCTTCAGAGCCTGACCAAATGCAGAGCACATCGTCTATATATCTCTTCCAGAGGCAAATTTGCCCCTGGAAGGGGTTGGTATCAGGATAGACGATGTGCTCCTCAAATTGGCCTACGTATATACATGCCAAGCTGGGGGCCATAGTGGCCCCCATTGATGTTCCAGAGGTTTGCAGGTAGAGTTGGTCCTTATACCCAAAATAATTCTGAGTGAGGGCCAACTCAACACATTCCATGACAAATGATTGTGGAGCGTCATAGAACCATTCGAGGTCCCCCAGGGCACGCGCTGCTGCCACCAGCATCGCGTCCTGGGGAATACTCGTGTACAAAGACTCGATATCGATCGTCACGAGGAACTGTGTACAAGGATTGTATGGGACATTCTCCAAGATGTTAAGGACATCGGTGGTATCCTTAATGAAGGAATGTTGGTTCACCACCGATTCAAGGAGGAAATAGTCTGCGTATTGGGAGAGCGGCTCTAGTACTGATTGTATGCCCGACACTATAGGTCTGCCGGGTGGTGGGCGGGTGGGCTTGTGTATCTTTGGTAAGATATAGAACGCTGGAGTCCTAGAGGTATCATTCACAAGGAACTCCGTTTCTTTGACTGAGATCCATTTGTTGATCTTTGCTTTATTAACCATTTCACGAATGGTTTGCAACAAGCCTCTTCTTGTAACCTCCCATGAAGACACCCCCTGTTACATGTGTTGTTACTCCTTAGGTTTTAATTACAGCCTCAAGGCACTATTTTCTTAAAAGGCTTCAGGCAAGGCACACACTTGGTCCTAAGCTGGCTGGCAGTGGTTACTTTGCTCACTAGAACATCTCACATTCATGAGACCATCCATAAATGTCCCTTCATCAGCTCCATACAGAGTATAACCTAATGCGAAATTAATGTAATAATCTTTTGCCACATTTCAAAGCTACTAATTGTATATATGGACATAGCTATATGAATGTACTTGTAGTACTGTCTTGCATGCAATTCATTATGGGTAGGGTGGATTTACCATATCTTCTGCACGGTGCAGTGCCATATGTGATCAAAAGCGGTCCCCAGTGCTGGTACCTTTCTCACTAAGGACCTCTAGGAGCAGCTTGCTGTATTGCACTGAGACATGCAGTGCTGATGGCTTGCTCACTAGGGACCTCTAGAAGCAGCTTGCGGAACTGCACAGAGACATGCAGTGCTGATGCCTTGCTCACTAGGGTCCTCTAGAAGCAGCTTTCGGTACTGCACAGAGACATGCGGTGCTGGTGCCTTGCTAACTAGGGACCCCTAGTAGCAGTTTGCGGTACTGCACTGAGATATACAATGCTGGTTCCTGGCTCACTACGCAAGCATTTGCAATGCACTAGGTCTCGCATTAATGAAAGTGTGAGCTATTGGTGTTGCATTATTTGCAACGCCAATACCTCAAATTATCAGTAACATGAGACCTATTGCATTGCAAATGTTAGTTTTTTGTTCTTAATGCTGTTTTTTTTTATAGCTTGGACACCAGCGGAATATATTAGAGCACTTTATGTGAGTGCCAGTTACTTTACACAAGGATACATTCGTTTTTGTAAGAACAGGGAGATGAAGTGATTTGCCCAAGATCACAGGATGTTGTGCTGACTCCGAAAGAGTGCGGTACGTGAGCGCCAGTTGTGCCGACACCGAAACTCTAATGATTTCACTGACTCTCATAAAACCATACCTGAAACTGAGTTGTGGCTTTCTGCCTGGTGTTAAACCACCCCTAGTGATCGTGCAGCTGTGGCATGCATTCCAGCCCGAGGCAGGGTTGGTCTTCCCACTTCGGCTGATCATACCACTTGAAGTGTGTAATGGGTAAGGGCAGGGTTTCTGATAGAGGTCTTTTGTTGTCTGTGCAGACAGTGCCTTCTAAAATAGCAAACGTTAATACCAGATTCTTAAGACTATTGTTTACACAGTTATCAACTTCTTGGATTCCGAAATACTGACCAGCTTACTGTGGGGACAACAGCACATGGTGTGGACCTTAAGAATATTGAGGTTCTCTGACTCCTGCTTAAATCAGATTAAATGTTCACCCCTTCCGAGGTCAAACAAAGTCGCGTTTTAGAATTTTTTAGAGAAAAGTTGTTCAACTGTGGCCACGTGGCCCCAAGTGCTTAATTAGAGCCTGTGGTTTCTGGTGCTCGGCACTGGCACTTAATTGTCAACAGCGGCACTTGTGACAGTCTGCCACAAGGTGGAGATGCCTGGCTAATTTAGAGGTGAGGACAACAGCTATCAATTCAATAAACCTTACAAATTACTATTATCTGCCACCCAAGTTATTCTTATAGCTTTGAGGGGCTGGAGTGCGATAGTAGGTGTGTTGTTACTGTCATTTGACAGTATAGCAGGGGCAATGTATGGTGCAAGCTGCAATGGCCTCTTAATAGCTATAACAAAGAATTTCAGGAACAAGCGCTCAAGATTTAGACGCCGATGGTCCATTTTATGGGATGTATGGCCTTTTAAAATGTTTTTCAACTCCACATAATTACACTCCACTCAATATACCATAAATCCACCCCTCATAAATCCCCTCTATGCCACATAGCAACAATCCACATGGTTTTATTTTGAGCTGGCTTAGTCCAGAGTTGCGGAATGCTATCAAGGTCAACCGCGAAACCAAACCAGCAGTAGGTGTGTGCGAATTGTGCGTAATTTGCTTTTGCAACATAAAGTATCATTACGAATAATGTATATCTATCATTTTGCGCTACATTTTTGCATAAAATGCATCCTCACATCCGTTTTTGACAAGAGTACGCATTAAAACGAAAGCACTGTTAAAAACAACCTTTGTGTTCTGTTGTTCCCTCGTGGGTGCAGTACATTTTTACTGCAAATTGCTTTTTTATTGTAGATTTTTACCGCAATTGCACATAATTGCACAGCGTGGTATGATGACCTAATTTCAAGAACTTCATGAAATTACACTAATCACGCTGGCGTAATTAAAATATTTTCCCACGCCTAATTGATAGTGAATGTTGTTAAAACATACATGCAGAAAGTAGGACAATATAATTAAACAATATTATGGAGGAAACAAAGTGATCCAGACTGGATCAATGTCTCTAAGGTGCAGTGTGTGCATAAATTAATTGTAGAAACTGGTCCCTAAGAATACTTTTAAAATATGGAATTGAATTTTAGTACGTTAGTATACTTACAGAGTTACTGCAGCTGACTTCTTTATGAACCACCACAATTCTTGGCGTTCTAAAGCATTTTTTGGATTTTGCCTGCATCTGCGCATTTGCTTGCGAGACTTATTGTGTTCTTCAAGGGGTTTGAAGCCTGTCCATTTCTTACCATTCGTGGGTTTTATTCTTCTTCTTTTCCTTCTCTCCCTTCCCCCTTTTCTACTTCTTCTGCCCCTCCCTTCTCCCTCCTTTCTTTCTTCCTTTCGGTCTTTGTCCTTCTCCCCTTTCTTTCTCCTTCTCCCCCTTTCTCATTCGCCCCCTTTCTCATTCGCCCCCTTTCTCCTTCTCCCCTCACCCTTTTCCTTCTCCCCTCAATTCTCCCCCCCTTTCTGTCTTTCTCCTCATCCTTATACCCCTTCTCCTTCTCCCCTTTCCCCTTCTCCCCCTTTTCTCCTTCTCCTTCTACTCCTCTCCCCTTTTCTCCTCCCCCTTCTCCCCTCCCCCTCCCCCCTCCTTCTCCCCTCCTTCTCCCCCTTCTCCCCTCCTTCTCCCCCTTCTCCCCTCCTTCTCCCCCTTCTCCCCTCCTTCTTCCCCCTTCTCCCCTCCTTCTTCCCTCTCCCCTTCTCCCTCCTTTCTCCTACCTTTCTCCTTCTCCCACCTTTCTCCCTCTTTGTCCTTCTTCTCACCCCTTTCTCCTTTTCCCCTTTCTCCTTCTTATCCCTTTCTTCTTCTCACCCCTTTCCTTTTTTTTCGCCTTCTCCCACCTTTCTCCTTCAAAATGAATCCATGTTTGGCATTAATGTTAGGGGCATGAAGATATGACCAATTTTAATGCTGTACAGCAGATAACTGTCTTCACTATAAGCACATATTTCTCTCTTTGAGCTTGACTCAGGTATTTGGATCAACAGGTGATATCCAGGGGACCCCAAATTTCCACTCCTCAACAACCACCCCAACAGGCGCACAAGCTGCTCCACGCCTCCCTCCCCGACCAGCCCCCCCCCAAGTCTGACACATGACCCACACAGACCGCCCCCTTACGACCTCAACCACACAGTGCTGCCTAACCCCGACTTGGACAGTGTAAGCCGGTTTCACGTCTCTTGTTTAGGCTGGAGCATGGACCAAGAACTGATTGCTTCTTATGGATTAGGCACCTTCCGCTGCTGGTGCTGTAGTTGAAGTACAATTTATTTTTTGCTTCTTCCCCTCCTATCCCCCTAGTCCTGTCTGTGTGGCTTGCTACCTTCCCCGTGTTGCTTCTTCCAGTTGCTTCTTCCGCTCCCACATCCCTCCCCGGTTTGTGCCTGCCCCTCCCCAGTTTGTGTCTTCCCCCTCCCCTGTTTGCGTCTTCCCCCTCCCCTGTTTGCGTCTTCCCCCTCCCCTGTTTGCGTCTTCCCCCTCCCCTGTTTGCGTCTTCCCCCTCCCCTGTTTGCGTCTTCCCCCTCCCCTGTTTGCGTCTTCCCCCTTCCCGGTTTGCGTCTTCCCCCTCCTCGGTTTGCGTCTTCCCCCTCCTCGGTTTGCGTCTTCCCCCTCCTCGGTTTGCGTCTTCCCCCTCCTCGGTTTGCGTCTTCCCCCTCCTCGGTTTGCGTCTTCCCCCTCCTCGGTTTGCGCCTTTCCCCTTCCCCATTTTTGCGTCTTCCCCCTCCCCATTTTTGCGTCTTCCCCCTCCCCATTTTTGCGTCTTCCCCCTCCCCATTTTTGCGTCTTCCCCCTCCCCGTTTTTGCGTCTTCCCCTCCCCGTTTTTGCGTCTTTCCCTTCCCCGTTTTTGCGTCTTCCCCGTTTTTGCGTCTTCCCCGTTTTTGCTTCTTCCCCTTCCCCGTTTTTGCGTCTTCCCCTTCCCCGTTTTTGAGTCTTCCCCCTCCCCGTTTTTGCGTCTTCCCCTCCCTGTTTTTGCGTCTTCCCCCTCCCCGTCTTTGCGTCTTCCCCCTCCCGGTGCGACTTTACCCCTCCCACCCTATCCCTGTTTCGCTTCATCTCCTCCCGCCCTCCCCGTGTCTCTTCATCACCTCCCTGTGTGGCTTCATCACCTCCCACCCTCCCTCCACATGTGGCTTCATCCCCTCCCACCCTCCCTCCCCGTATGGCTTCATCCCCTCCTGCCCCCTCTCCCCTGGTCGCTTCATCCCCCTCCTGCCCCCTCTCCCCTGGTCGCTTCACCCTCTCTCGCCCCCCCTCTCCCCGGGTCCTTCACCCTCTCTCGCCCCCCCTCTCCCCGGGTCCTTCACCCCCTCTCGCCCCCCTCTCCCCGGGTCCTTCACCCCCTCTCGCTCCCCTCCTCGGTTGCTTCATCCCCTCCCGCCCCTCTGGGTCGCTTCATTCCCTCCCGCCCCCCATCTCCCCGGGTCGCTTCACCCCCTCTCGACCCCGCCCCCAGGTCGCTTCATCCCCTACAGACCCACCCTTATACTCGCTTATAAGGTCCCAAAGGCAAGACCTATTGTCTATACCAATGCTTGTTTGTTTATCCTACACTACATGATCTGGTAAATCAAGCTGCTTAACATTTCTTCTGGATTAAGCCTGAAGCCTGGTCTCCACAGCTACCACCTAGAGAGCTTTCTAAGGTTGTCTAAGACCACTAAACTTACCAAAAGGGTTGTCTGGATTACTGCAAGGTGCTTCACTTAAGTAAGTGTGCACCATATAGTAAGCCAGCACCTTCCCATTAAATATGAAAATGTTGCTTGTTTTATATTTGTAAATTAAATAAAGTATTTAATGTATGTTTTTGAGGTTCAAATAATCGAAAGTGCTTAAGCCGCTGTCCATGGCTTGCATTAATGAATGAATCAGTGGGAGTCCCTAGTTTCCAGTAATGATTCAACACGGGTTCCCCAAATTCCAGTAATGATTAGGTGGCGGTCCACAGATGTCATTGGGAAACAACAAGAGAGGGAGGGCATGAGTAGGCACTCCTGTAGCCCAGACCTAATCGTTTTAAACAACAAAGGAGTGACTCAGTGTGAGAAAGGAAGAAAAAAGTGCTACCTTAACTCAGGAAAAAATTGCTCGTTCAGTAATGTAAATGTGGTTGTTACTACCACAGTTACACGTACGTGGTGTCCAATCTCTGTCCCCCTATTTATAACCACCGTGCCCCCTTACCATAAGGTAACTAACAGGTGCGTAGCTCACCTACAAAAGGTTAACAGAAGGAGAAAAGACTCCTATCTTTAAGAAGGACCCTCACTCACCACTAGTTGGTGACATGCTTCATCATCGGGTCCCCGCTAGGGTGACCGAATGTCACCCCAGCGTGCTACAACGCCTGGTTACAGCGGAGCAGGATGTGGTGGATGTAACAGTGCCCAAATTAGGAGTGACTAAAGTGAGTGTGTTAATGTGGTTAAAAAATGCGGAGATTGTAACCTTTACAAAAGCTTTAATAACGGCGAACCCGCATTATTAAAAACAAAGTGAACGGACTTCTCAAGGTTCTGAATTAGGGAACCGGAGTCCTAAAAAAAAATTGGTCAACATGTTTCTGCTGTAATTTATTGCATTTTGCTCAGCATTCGTCAGGACCTAGCATAAAGTCCTCCGGTGGTATGCGCGCGCTAAGGCGCACCCTCCCGCGAGGCTCTAAATGTCAAAAAAGTGATTTTAAAATAGTGTGAAGATTCACACTACAGTCTCCATAGTTATCCACTGCTATTAGCAGGAATAATTGTTGAAACTGCTCAAAGGACGATGGCACGCCCCTTCGGTGAGGACAGCGCGGGTCTGTTTCGCGCGGTGACTGTTGCGGCATTCGCGGTTCCCCGCAAAAACCTACGTTCTCGGCTGCTGTGTCCCGGGAGACAGCAGCCGAGAACGTAGGTTTTTGCGGGGAGCGGCGAGTGCCGCAACAGTCACCGCGTGAAACAGACCCGCGCTGTCCTCACCAAAGGGGCGTGCCATCGTCCTTTGAGCAGTTTCAACAATTATTCCTGCTAATAGCAGTGGATAACTATGGAGACTGTAGTGTGAATCTTCACACTATTTTAAAATCACTTTTTTGCCATTTAGAGCCTCGCGGGAGGGTGCGCCTTAGCGCGCGCATTCCACCGGAGGACTGACGAATGCTGAGCAAAATGCAATAAATTACAGCAGAAACATGTTGACCAATTTTTTTTTAGGACTCCGGTTCCCTAATTCAGAACCTTGAGAAGTCCGTTCACTTTGTTTTTAATAATGTGGGTTGGCCGTTATTAAAATTTTTGTAAAGGTTACAACCTCCGCATTTTTTAACCACATTAACACACTCACTTTAGTCACTCCTAATTTGGGCACTGTTACATCCACCACATCCTGCTCCGCTGTAACCAGGCGTTGTAGCACGCTGGGGTGACATTCGGTCACCCTAGCGGGGACCCGATGATGAAGCATGTCACCAACTAGTGGTGAGTGAGGGTCCTTCTTAAAGATAGGAGTCTTTTCTCCTTCTGTTAACCTTTTGTAGGTGAGCTACGCACCTGTTAGTTACCTTATGGTAAGGGGGCACGGTGGTTATAAATAGGGGGACAGAGATTGGACACCACGTACGTGTAACTGTGGTAGTAACAACCACATTTACATTACTGAACGAGCAATTTTTTCCTGAGTTAAGGTAGCACTTTTTTCTTCCTTTCTCACACTGAGTCACTCCTTTGTTGTTTAAAACGATAAGGTCCACATATGTCCAAAGGTTAAGAACCGCTGCCCTACGCCTGTCGTCTTAGCTCCTTCTAACTGTTCCGCTGTGTTGTTGCTCTTACTCGGTTGTGCTGTGTGTGTGGTGGCGGGGCGGAGGGGAAGGGTTTGATTGAGCTCTCCAGTTTTGTTCCTTTGTATATGCTGAGAAGGGATGCTCCACACCGGCCTGCCCAGTGCGGTGCCCGTCTGGGAGGAGGGGATCATGTTTGCCTCACGGATGTCTTTAAAATGGCCCCGCAGGTACTCCTGGGGTGGAAATTTCCCCACCCTGGCGAGCTGGCGCAGTGCCACGCCTCTCGCATTCCTCCAGCCCGCTGGCACAGATTTAATTCCTCTGTTATTGTTTTTCTTGTTTCCAGCTGAGGTGGAGCCGCGGCGTGTGCCAGGGGCGGAGAATCCAGCAAGTCCGTCGTCTGCAGGTGCCATGGGCAGCGAACAGCCGGCCTGAGCTCCCCGGAGGCAGCGCCATGCGAGGGGGACTCCCGGGGGACAGCTCCTGCTTTACACATGCCCGGGGGGCGCAGCCCGGCTCCGGGAAGAGAAGCTCTGGACCTTATGCTGATGTGTAATATTCAGCTGTCGGTGCTGCGCTGGGCACGGATGCTGCTCTCACTGCTCCCTAACTCTCCATCCCTCAGTCCGCCAGTGCCTCTCATAACCGGCAGGTCTTTGAACTTGTGCTCACTGGGGGTCACTCTTGAAGGTTCGTGTTGCTAGAAGGCTAACAGTGGCGCAGATACCCTCTGAGCATAGCTGGACTTTACTTTCGTCGCCCACGGATCCTCTACACCAGCGTTTGAACCCCCCTCCCCCCTCCACCCCCGTCTCGAGGCCCCCCACTGACTGGAGTGCAGGTCAGATCGCCGCTGACTGGATCAAGAAAGTTGCAGCACTCTGAGAGCGTGCTTGGAGGGGGCTGGCCTCGCCCTCTTCTGACCATTGCTGAAGTACTTGGCATGGGGGTCGCAGGGATCCCTTTGCCTTCAAAAGACAGCATGCATTCCACATGGATGTAACGTGCTGAACTTCTGTGGTTGACTTTGGGGGACGCCCACGTTGGGGCACATCTCGCCATGTACCTCCTGCTGCCCTTCGATAGCCTGCTCTGTAACTTGCTGGGCATTTCCCTCACCCTCTGGTTCACCCTCCTGCTGGTCTTCATCATCGTGCCCGCCATCTTTGGCGTTTCCTTTGGCATCCGCATCATTTACATGAAATCATTGCTCAAGATCTTCCGGGTAAGTGTCTTTTTCTCTCCTTATTCTTGAAACCGATACTTGGTCCGTTTTGTTTAATGATTCTCCTGTGCATAAAATACAAACATGTCATCACTTTCCTACACTATCAGTCCCGAGGAACACCGGCCACATGGGAGGGGAGGGATAGGGGCGTGTGTGGAATGCTGTGTTCTGATTGGCCAGGGGAGGAGATATGGTGTTTCAGTGTTAGAGGTGAATGTTCCTCTGCCAGGAGCTGACTGAGGACGAGAGGCTTGTGGAAGATTATTTGTTCCGAGTCATGCTGAATTCGAGGATTGATTTCACAGCTTGCTGGGTATATGGAATGATGTAACCGTAGATGCTGTGATAAACCTCTGCTCCCCCCTGCCTAGTTTCTCGCATGTCTCTTTCCAGTCATGCACTGTCTTCCTCGGTGCAGACAAATACCCTTTATTGAAGGCGACCACGCACTGTCTCTTTGACATGTGAGGCCCTGGTGTTCTTGAAGGGGTGGGCATAAGTGTTGGAGGACGCGTCACCACGCATACATTCTTAACAGGCACATTGCCTTCATGTTGACAAAACAATCCGATACGGTCTTTGTATTGACCAATGGTTATTACCCTTACACTTCTGCGGACCCCACTTAATCATTACTGGTATCTGGGGACCCCCACTGAATCATTATTGGAATCTGAAAAGTTGTTGTTGGAATCTGGAGAATCCAGCCTAAGCAAATTCGATGATGTAAACCGCAAAACAATACACAACAATACATGAACAAGCCTTCTTCAAATACTCTAATGATGAAATGCTAACCTGTGTTCTGGGGACCCCTGCGGGTCTGCGTCTCCTACTCAGGGGGACATGGGTGCTTGGAAAATTAAATTGTATTAACAGATTATGTAAGTGTAGTCAAATAAAGAAGGACAATTTTTTTTTTTGTTTTTTTTTAAATATTCTGTGACTGGGAAGGAATTTTAAATTGGAGGCTAAAACTTAAGTTGGTATCCTCCAATTGATTTGTGGGAGCAGTGCAGGTGCATCAACAAGTATATAGTATGGACAATTTGTGGCCTCAATTAAGTTTAGAAAAGCTCCGAACCTTTCCATTTAAATTGCTTTTATACTTGTTTCTGAACTAAATAAAATATTTAATCCTATGTTTATTTGATGAATGCTTGTTTCTGTAGTGTGTATTGTTTTGCGGTTCAAATCATCTTAATTGCTTAGGCTGGAGACCCCAGATTCCAATTCCTACTCACAGGGGGGGTCCCTGGATTCCAATAGCAACTCACTGCAGTGCCCCAGATTCCAATAATGAATAAGTGGGGGTCCATAGAAGTCAAAAGGTTAAGAACCACTTATCAAGCCTGCCCATAACCTGGCAGATTTTCCGTTCTAACTCCAGTCCAATGGAGACATGTGGAGGTCGTGCCCAGTTTATGTTCTGTAGATGAGAAGATACCCCGGTGTAATGCTTCATGGGGGTGCTCCGTTGTTTTGTGTTCAGCAGGGACCGGCTGTGCACTGATGTGCATCTCTTGCATTCCCAGATATACCTGCACCATTCAAAAGAATAGCTTTTCACAGAGAAGCTATGATTGTGAAAACCGTGAAAAAGGTCATGGCCAGCACAACTGTTCATATATTCCAATGCAGGTAGGCATCGCAGCCGTCTGTATACAATAACCCACAGCCAATAAATGGGCTTACACCATCGGCTACAAAGCATTCTGCATGAGGAGGCTGGCACTGCAGGATCACATCCACAGCAAAGGGGTCTCCAGTATGTATTGTAGTTACTCCAGCTAGATCAGACAGAGATTTAAGGGGTTGGGCTAACTTAGGCACTGCGTCTAAATCCTCAAACAGTTTTTGAAGGGATACTCTGATCCTAACTGGAGCTATATCCTGCCCCTCCAACTACACACCTGCACCACCCACTGTAGCGCCTCCTGTAGGGAGAATCTATGGCTAAAGGGGTCTAGTATAGTTCTTCTCAGTCTTCACTTTTAACCGTGTTGGGTTTTAAAGCATGTTTAAGACTATACTTCGACCCACTCCCTCCAAGCAGAGCCGTCCAATAGTCTGTATGCTGCGGCTGTTGGTGGCATTAGTCGGGAATCCTTGAATTCTTGTCTTTTTGATGACATCATTGTACCATGCTCATACTATCTGGATTCATTCGGTGTAAGGGGGTGGCCTCTGCTGTCCAAGCACAGAGTGTGAAGGCCAGTGTGACATTCTTAAAGTATATATACTTGCTGTTATATTGAGATTGGGATTTCTATATAAGGGAGGATACCAGTTTAACCGCTTGTGCTCGCTGTAGTAATTTGAATTTGTTTGTGCAGCAGGCACAAACGGCATCGATCGAGGGCACATGGAAAATGCAAGGATTAGGGGGGACATTGAAAATGAGGGGTTATGCAGAAAAGTGAGGCCGCTTGAAAAGACTGTCTAAAGAGTAGGCGAGGAGATAGGTTTCCATCATAACTATCCAGGCATTGTTCTTTTCTGGGCCTGGACTATTGGCATTATCACAAGTACAATTAAATGGGGCAGGAAAGCCTGGGCAGGACTGCGGCTTTATTATTAACACCTAATTAGAGATTGATTGCTAGAAGTTTGAAGTGCCATCCTCCTACCTTCAGGTAGGTGCCCCATGCGGTTGTCTTTCAGGGTGGAGGACCTGGCATCCCTACACCAAGGGAGTTTCTCCTTTCAGGAACGTGTTTTTCGGACAGTTGGGAAAGTGTTGACTGCTTGGGTTCCATGAAGACCGCAGTAATTCTGTTTTTATTGAGCTGATTTGGGTCCGAGTTAGTGCCTTCCAGTAGAGATGTTAGACCTTGGGTAGGCTCTTTGGACGGTGTGCGTTAAGGGTCTTTCGCAACCGTGTCTGTTAACTACAGACGGCTTGTGCGTGTCAAGCCGAGGTCGCCATCTTTATGTAGTGGCGGAAGGCCGGATGGCTCCCCGAGGAGAGTGTCTCAGAACTTCTGTGTGTGGGAGGATGAGGGAGTGGGTGAGGGGTGAGAGAGTAAGGAGTGTTTGGGTGGCTTTATCAATTTCTGTTGGGTTATGAGGGAAAGTATACATAACTGGAGTCGCAGCTGTAGAGAGAGTGGCAAAGACCGCCGGGGGTTATGAGGGAAAGTATACATAACTGGAGTCGCAGCTGTAGAGAGAGTGGCAAAGACCGCCGGGGGTTATGAGGGAAAGTATACATAACTGGAGTCGCAGCTGTAGAGAGAGTGGCAAAGACCGCCGGGGGTTATGAGGGAAAGTATACATAACTGGAGTCGCAGCTGTAGAGAGAGTGGCAAGGACCGAATGGGGCTTTGTTCTGTGTCTCCACAGACAGTCACTGTGTACTTCTGCAGCCTACCGATCTGTCCCAGTGGGAACTGTTTGTTCTTTGAAGGTGCAGATAAATCAGCGAATGTGTTATCTCGTTATGATTCGAACCCGTGACTTATATGTTGCATTCACAAATCTCCAACAGCCACTCAACCAACTGAGCTACCCTTTTAAAGGAGTAAGTCGTGCTTTCTTTCCCTTCAAAAGGGGTATTTCTGCTCTAGGAGATCTCGAAGATTCACTGTAGGCAGGTGGTCCAAAAATGCCGGCAAGACTAGAACTGTCAGTCACTTGCATGACCGGGAACAGAGGGACATGAAAGGCGACCGATTTATAGTACAGCTGGTGTATCATCGTTCGTAGTACTGTCTGAGAGCGAAAGCTGCGACATCTAGGTTGCACACAGATGTCTGTAAGAGGTAGATCAACCATATCCTCATCTTACTTAAGAAAACGTGTATTTTGTCTGTCTGAGAGGTGCAGCAAACTTTCTACATGGGTGGCTTGTGCTGGGGGACTAGGTTCTTCATAAACCGGTGGTTTAAACAATGCCTCCGGTTATCTTACCAACCGACGAGAGACGGCAGTATTATATTTACTACTCCCTCTAGAGAGTGCATTATTATGATAGGTTTGCTCCTATCAGCGAGAGCAAAGATACCACCAGTTTACCCAACTATCCTACTCATTTCCGGGCTGCAGAGTGCACAGTAGCAGCCGAGTGGGCAGGGCGAGTACACTTCTCCAGTATTAGGGGTGTCTTTCATAGATTCACATGCCTGAATCATTCCCCGTCGTCGGAGTGGGAGTCCCACGGTACATAAAAAAGCAATAAAATGCTATAAATATATAGTAATACCAATAGAAATGAACCAGGAAGTAAAGCAGCCAATGGTACAGTAGGCAAAAACTTCCACATCTATGACTCTCATAGTCATTATGTATAGTCCAAACTACAGCCAATCAGGCGCCAGCACCCACCAGAATGTTCTCCCCAGAGGCTCAGGCTCTCAGATTTTCTACCGCACGTCGTGTGAAGGGAGTCTCCCTGAGCTCTGCTCAGTTTTCTAACTTCTAACTTCATCTGTGTCTTCTCTTCAGGATGTCTTCAAAGAAATCTCTCTTTAGAGCCTGTGACTGCTGTGGTAAGCCTCGGCTTTTTGAGAAAGATCCACACAAAAAGTGTATCTATTGTCTCTACCCAGATCACCAGGCCTCTGACTGTAAGATCTGCAGAACCATGCCTCAGAAGACTCTCAGGGATAGAGAGGGTCGTTTACTGCTGTGGTTGAAGAGGCTAAAGGATTCTTCTAATCCTGTTTCTGAAGTAGGCAGTGTCACCTCTGCTTCCACTTCAGCCTCCAGGAAGAGACCTGCACCTGAGGGAATGTCATCTCCCAAGGCTAAACTGCCTAAAAAACAACTACCTGCTAAAGGACTGGATCAGCCTTCCACTTCTCAGGCTATCCCCACCTCCAAGGGCATGGAAGGCGCTTCTGCTTCCACAAAGGGGAAAAAACTCAAGCTTTCCCTATCTTCTGACAGGATGTTACCACAGACTTCATCTCCGCCTCCTGTGAAGTCCTCTTCAGCTTCCTCGTCGACGAGAACGACGACTTCAGTGACATCTACGGTAACATTTTCATCTCCTAAACCTAGTATGGTTATGTCCTCGTCTACGGCGTCTCCAACGATGGTTTTTGTTTCTGTGAGGCCTATTTCGTCGACGTCCGTTGTCGACGCCTCGTTGTCGACGCCTTTAAAGGCTTTACCGCCGACGAAAAAGACTCCGTCGACGAGCTCGTCGTCAGGCTCTACGCCATCGACGAAAATAACACCGTCGACGAAGAGTGACTCGTCCACGAAGACGGTCCCGTCGACGAAGAGTGTCCCGTCGACGAAGAGTGTCCCGTCGACGAAGAGTGTCCCGTCGACGATGGGTGTTCCGTCGACGAAGACTGTCCCGTCGACGAAGACTGTCCCGTCGACGAAGACTGTCCCGTCGACGAAGACTGTCCCGTCGACGACGAGTGTCCCGTCGACGAAAGGTGTCCCGTCGACGACGACTATTCCGTTGCCGAAAAGTGCCCCGTCGACGAGAGGTGATCCGTCGACGACAAATCCATCGGGAGTTAACCCTCCGACGACGCCGCAGTTATCCTCATGCACGGCACTACAGGTGTGGTCTCCGTCGACGGTGTTTTTAACACCACGGCAAGCAGCAGAACAACTGCGCAACACTGTAATGAGGCTTTCACCCCTTCGTGTTTCACCTCACAAGGTGTCCTCTGAAGTCCCAGACCAACTGCTGGATTCTGACAGTGACAATGAGATGGTCCAGAATACTTTTGGGCAAGCCACTAGTCCATCGGAGTTACATATTAAACTTCAAGATGATGAATATGAGGATTCTCACTCTCCTGCTGAGGTATCGATGCCTGTGAGTACCCCTGTTGCTCAAGTGCCTTTGGATTTAATATCCAACTTACAATTTATGCTGGACGATTACTATCGGAGGTTTCCCCCTTCGGAATCGGCAGGTTCTGGACAGGCAACTCCAACTTCGGAAACGCCTCCACCCGTGCTCCCATCGGTGTGTCCACCTTCACACCCACAACCTGCTCACGAAGAGGACCCGCAATCCTCGGAAGATGACGACCAACGGGAAGAAGGAGAAGTGGATGATTTATCGGAGTGGGAGGACTATCAGGTACAATCTCCTTCAACATCTCCTCAGACTGCGTCGGCCTCCCCTCCTGTTGATGTAGCGAATTTTCACTTGCTGATGGAGCGTGCAACCGCACGTTTTCATATGAAAATGGAGCATACTCAACAAGAATGTTTCCTTTACGATTTTAAGGATCAGCCCAGGCGACAAATAAGGACAATACCCATTGTGGAATTCATCTGGAAGGAAGGTGTTAAGGTGATGTCAACGCCGGCTTCCATTCCTCCAGTCTTGCCAAGAATTGATAAGAAATATAAAGCTCCAGACAAGACGCCTGCCTGTCTCATTGGACAAGCAAAACTTGACTCGGTAATTGTCCAGGCGGCTCAGAAAAGGGCCAGAAATCCGTCCTCTGCAGTTACGGCGCCGCCGGATAGAGATGGCAGACGCCTAGACTCAATAGGAAAACGAGTTTCCACCATGGCTGCAACAACTGTCCGTGCTGCCAACGCATTAGCCATCTTAGGTCGGTACGACCGTCAAATGTGGTCTGACATCTCACCATTTATCGATCTACTCCCTGAGCCATCCAAGGCGGAGGCACTCCAAATTCTCCATGAAGGTCAAAGGACCTCTGAAGAGATAATTGATTCAGCTGTTGATGTTGCATCTACAGGATTTCGCCAATTAGCAGGAGCTGCGGTTCTACGTAGACAGGGGTGGTTACGTTCCACTGCCTTCAGACAGGAAGTACAAAACCGAGTTCTAGACATGCCATTTGATGGCGAATATTTATTCGGCCCCAAGGTAGAGGAGGCCTTACAGACTATCAAAAAGGATACCGAAACAGCCAGATCCTTAGGCACTCTACAATTCCACAAGCCGCCCTTTCGAGGAGCGAGAGGACGAGGAACGTCCTTCAATAGAGGTGGATACCAGCAACAACATCAACAATCCTCATACCGTCAGGGTAATCAGCGCTACCAAACTCAGCGCTACCAGTCTTATGGGCAGAAAAGATCTCAATACACCCCAAACAGGGGTAAGGCTACCTACCGCGGCAAGGACAAGCGACAATGACATTTTTCACCTGCCACCACCGTCTTTCCACCCTCTCAAAAGACTTGGCGGAAGAATATCCAAATTTTACTCCAATTGGCAGTCGATAAAAACGGACAAATGGGTCCTGGATATTGTCGCCAGGGGCCATGCCCTAGAATTCGAAAAATTTCCCCCAAATGTACCGCCAAAGGGCCCGCCTCCAGCTCACCTGAAGGAGCTGCTTACCCAAATCAAAACGATGATACAAAAAGGAGCTATCGAGAGCGTTCCTCAGAGGATGAGAGGACTAGGATTTTACTCCAGGTTCTTCCTGATCAGAAAGAAGAACGGGGAGTGGCGCCCGATCCTCGATCTTCGTGCATTAAACAAATATCTAAAGAAATTGACATTCCGGATGCTCTCTCTTCAAGAAATTTTGCATCTTCTAACAGCAGGAGATTGCATGGTCACCCTAGACCTCCAAGATGCATATTTCCACATCCCCATCCTACCTCGCCACAGGAAATTCCTTCGCTTCAGGGTGGCTGGCAGGGACTACCAATTCAAAGTCCTTCCTTTTGGACTACGGTCAGCTCCAAGAGTTTTTACGAAAGTTTTAGCTCCAGTAGCTGCGCACCTCCGGCTGGAGGGAATACAAATGTTCCCATATCTGGACGATTGCCTTATAAAGGCCAATTCTCATGGCACCGTTCAACGTCACCTTCAACAGTGTCTCCACCTGTTTCAGTCTCTAGGCCTGACAATAAATTTCTCCAAATCCCAAATGCAATCGTCTCAAAGAATAGCATTCTTAGGAGCAATGTTGGACACTCACAAATGCAAAGCTTTCGTCTCCAAGGAGAGACAAATGAAAATAAGTCGGCTAGCACAAGATCTCATGCAAAGAAAGTCAGTTTCTGTCCGACTATACAAATCCTTTCTGGGGATGGCATCGGCTTGTATTCCATTACTTCCAAATTGCCGGCTTCAAATGAGGCCGCTTTAGGAGGAACTAGCCTTGCAATGGCAACAGGTTTCAGGCACTTTCGAGGACCTCATTCAAATCACACCACTCATGAAGGAGTCTCTTCTGTGGTGGACACAGAGGTGTCATCTCAGTCAGGGTCATGCGTTCCTTCAAGAACCACCAAGTCTCACCATCACTACAGATGCATCCCTCGAGGGCTGGGGGGCTCATCTACAAGGCCTCACGATCAGTGGCAAATGGACTGTGCAACAGAAACTGTGGCACATCAATTGTTTGGAACTGAGAGCCATTTTTCTTGCCCTCAAGGCGTTTTGTGCCATCATTCAGAACACCAATGTGTTGATAAGAACAGACAACACAACAAGTATGCACTACGTCAACAAACAGGGAGGAACTCGATCTCTTCTCCTGTCTCAAGAGGCGCAGGAATTATGGACATGGGCTCTTCACCACAATGTACAGTTGCATGCGGTGCATGTTCCGGGAACGGAAAACGTCCTTGCGGACGCACTCAGCAGGACAACGATCACCAACCACGAATGGGAGCTTCACCAGAACACAGTGGACCACATCTTTCATCAGTGGGGTTGGCCAGACCTGGACCTATTTGCGACAAGTACCAACAGCAAATGCCTGAGCTTCGCCAGCTGGCACCCCCACAAGAATTCTCTGGGGAATGCGTTCTCCATCGATTGGTCCCGGATGTTTGCGTACGCTTTCCCACCGATTCCGTTAGTCCCCAAGGTTCTGCGGAAGATGAGGAAGGAACCTTGCCGACTGATCCTGATCGCGCCCAGATGGCCGCGCCAGTATTGGTTTACGGAGCTCCTCCTACTATCAGAGAGCAAACCAATTCAGTTACATCCAATCCCGAACTTGCTCAGTGTTCAGGAAGGTCAAGTCTTCCATCCGGACCCAGCATCGCTGAGATTAGCGGCTTGGCTCCTGAACACCATGAGTTTGCACACTTGAACATCCCGGCAGACTGTAAAGAGGTGTTGGCCAAAGCTAGAGCACCCGCTACCATCAAGACTTACAGTCTCAAATGGAAACGCTTCTGTATCTGGTGCCGTTCAGCAGGTGTTCACCCTTTTTTGGCAAAGCCTGAGGAAATTCTTCCTTTTTTCTTGCAGTTGGCACGAACAGGTCTGTCCCATGCTACTTTAAAGGTATTTCTGGCTGCAATATCCAGATATCGACAGGATGGGTCCAATTCTCTGTATTCAGCAAGAATTATCCAACAGTTCTTTAAAGGCCTCTTTAGAATGTTCCCTCCCGTACGTCGTCCACCTTCTTTGTGGCATCTGAATGTGGTCCTGGGTCAACTCATGCGTCACCCATTTGAGCCCATACATCGAGCTGACTTGAAGTATCTTTCGTGGAAGGTATCACTGCTTTTAGCCTTAACATCCGCCAAGAGAGTTAGTGATATCCAAGCTTTCACTGTTCATCATCCTTTCCTCCAATTCACTAGCGATTCGGTCATACTTCGCACAAATCCCAAATACATTCCTAAAGTACCTTCGGATTTTCATCTGAACGAACCTGTTGTTCTTAAATCATTTTTTCCAGACCCGCAAACTCCTGCGGAAAGAGCTTTACACTCGCTTGACATTAGAAGATGTCTTAAATTCTATCTACAAAGAACTTCTACTGTACGCACCTCTGACCAGTTGTTCATTACCTACGGTGCGATTCGTAAGGGGCAGGCAGTATCAAAACAGACTATTGCAAGATGGATATCTGCTGCCATTGCCTTTTGCCATGCACAGGCTGGGAGACCTTTACCATCTGCGCCCAGAGCGCACTCTACAAGAGCAGTCTCCTCATCTACGGCCTTATTTGCTGGAGTCCCTCTTCAGCAGATCTGCAAAGCGGCTACTTGGGCGAGTCGCCATACCTTTACCAGACATTACTGTCTAGAGTCCATCAGCGAGGCTGATACTTCTGTGGGTCGAGCTGTTCTACGGAATCTGTTTCATTAAGGTGAGCCTCTGTTTCCCACCTCCTTCTTTTCTGCTGTCAGACGCTTCTTATGTTATGTTTTCACATATTTTCATGATTGCATTATATTATGCTTTATACGATATGTGTATATTCACTTTGCATTGTTATTGCATTACTAACTGACAAGCTGGGTGTTATGAGCGTCTGTTCAGCAAAGATATGTACTGCTAGCTACTCTGATTCAGGCATGTGAATCTATGAAAGACACCCCTAATACTGGAGAAGAACAATAGTTACTTACCTGTAATCTGTGGTTCTCCAGTATTGGTGTCTTTCATAGATTCACATGCAACCCGCCCACCTCCCCTCAGAGGCTTTTTAGGCTATTATGGTTTACCTTCACTCCTTGCGAGAAAATCTGAGAGCCTGAGCCTCTGGGGAGAACATTCTGGTGGGTGCTGGCGCCTGATTGGCTGTAGTTTGGACTATACATAATGACTATGAGAGTCATAGATGTGGAAGTTTTTGCCTACTGTACCATTGGCTGCTTTACTTCCTGGTTCATTTCTATTGGTATTACTATATATTTATAGCATTTTATTGCTTTTTTATGTACCGTGGGACTCCCACTCCGACGACGGGGAATGATTCAGGCATGTGAATCTATGAAAGACACCAATACTGGAGAACCACAGATTACAGGTAAGTAACTATTGTTCATCTCCGTCAGCACGGGGGTAACATGCTCTGTAATGACAGACAGCAGAGCTATCCTTTTGGTTCCTCTCTCTCAATAAAAGGTGGTGTAAAGCAGTGATCCGGGGTACACTCATCCCTAACGACTGACAGATCACTTCTTCTGGGCCAGTGGTTCTCTGTAATGAAAGCTGGTACCACTGGATTGCACAGCTCTAGGAACTGAGTGCAGCGCTCTTCTTGTGCACCACCTGAACCAGCTCCAGGGAAGGAGAGTGTCGGAGGGTTTTCAGTTGAATCGGCGAAGGCGTAGTTAGGCCCAAGTTACACAACTTTCTGTGTCAACTGAGAGGGCAAAGATAAACTTTCAGTAGTAGCTGGAGGCAGTACTAGCCTCGAATTGCACATCTTTCAGAAGTAGCCGAGTAACCAAAGCTAACCTTTGGTTATACAGCTTTAAGTAGTAGCTGAGAGGTAGTACTAGCCTGTAGTTACACAGCTTTCAGTAATAGCTGAGAGGTAGTACTAGCCTGTAGTTACACAGCTTTCAGTAATAGCTGAGAGGTTGTACTAGCCTGTACTTACACAGCTTTCAGTAGAAGCTGACAGGCTGTACTAGCCTATAGTTACAAAGCTTTCAGTAGTAGCTCAGTAACCAAAGCTAGCCTTTGGTTAGACAGCTTTCAGTAGTAGCTGAGAGGCAGTACAAGCCTGTAGTTACACAGCTTTCAGTAATAGCTGAGAGGGAGTACTAGCCTGTACTTAGACAGCTTTCAGTAGTAGCTGAGAGGCAGTACAAGCCTGTAGTGACACAGCTTTCAGTAGTAGCTCAGTAACCGTAAACAGCTTTCAGTAGAAGCTGAGAGGCTGTACTAGCCTGTAGTTACACAGCTTTCAGTAATAACTGAGAGGTAGTACTAGCCTGTAGTTACACAGCTTTCAGTAGAAGCTGAGAGGCTGTACTGGCCTGTACTTACAGTTTTCAGTAGAAGCTGAGAAGTTGTACTAGCCTATAGTTACACAGCTTTCAGTGGAAACTGAGAGGCAGTACTAGTCTGTAGTTACTCAGCTTTCAGTAGTAGCTGAGAGGCAGTATTAGCCTGTAGTTACACAGATTTCAGTAATAGCTGGGAGGTAGTACTGGCCTGTAGTTACACAGCTTTCAATAGAAGCTGAGAGGCTGTACTAGCCTGTAGTTACACAGCTTTCAGTAGAAGCTGAGAGGCTGTACTGGCCTGTAGTTACACAGCTTTCAGTAGAAGCTGAGAGGCTGTACTAGCCTGTAGTTACACAGCTTTCAGTAGAAGCTGAGAGGCTGTACTTGCCTGTAGTTACACAGATTTCAGTAGAAGCTGAGAGGCTGTACTGGCCTGTAGTTACACAGCTTTCAGTAGAAGCTGAGAGGCTGTACTAGCCTGTAGTTACACAGCTTTCAGTAGAAGCTGAGAGGCTGTACTGGCCTGTAGTTACACAGATATCAGTAGAAGCTGAGAGGCTGTACTAGCCTGTAGTTACACAGCTTTCAGTAGAAGCTGAGAGGCAGTACTAGCCTGTAGTTACACAGCTTTCAGAAGAAGCTGAAAGGCAGTACTAGCCTGTAGCTACTCAGCTTTCAGTAGTAGCTGAGTAACCAAAGCTAGCCTTTGGTTAAACAGCTTTCAGTAGAAGCTGAGAGGCTGTACTGGCCTGTAGTTACACAACTTTCAGTAGTAGCCGAGAGGCAGTACTAGCCTCGAATTGCACATCTTTCAGTAGTAGTAGAGTAACCAAAGCTAGCCTCTGGTTCCACAGCTTTCAGTATTCGCCAAGGGCAGCTCTAGCCTCGAATTACACATCTTTGAGTAGTAGCCGAGTAACCAAAGCTAGCCTTTGGTTAAACAGCTGTCTGTAGTAGCTGAGAGGCAGTACTAGCCTGTAGTTACACAGCTTTCAGTAATAGCTGAGAGGCTGTACTAGCCTGTAGTTACACAGCTGTCAGTCGAAGCTGATAGGCTGTACTGGCCTGTAGCTACACAGCTTTCAGTAGAAGCTGGAAGGCTGTACTAGCCTATAGTTACACCTCTTTCAGTAGTAGCTCAGTATCCAAAGCTAGCCTTTGGTTAAACAGCTATCAGTAGTAGCTGAGAGGCAGTACTAGCCTGTAGTTACACAGCTTTCAGTAATAGCTGAGAGGCAGTACTAGCCTGTAGTTACACAGCTTTCAGTAATAGCTGAGAGGTAGTACTAGCCTGTAGTTTCATAGCTTTCAGTATTCGCTAAGGGCAGCTCTAGCCTCGAATTACACATCTTTCAGTAGTAGCCGAGTAACCAAAGCTAGCCTTTGGTTAAACAGCTGTCTGTAGTAGCTGAGAGGCAGTACTAGCCTGTAGGTACACAGCTTTCAGTAATAGCTGAGAGGCTGTACTAGCCTGTAGTTAACAGCTTTCAATAGAAGCTGAGAGGCTGTACTAGCCTGTAGTTACACAGCTGTCAGTCGAAGCTGAGAGACTATACTAGCCTGTAGCTACACAGCTTTCAGTAGAAGCTGAGAGGCAGTACTAGCCTGTAGTTAGACAGCTGTCAGTAGAAGCTGGGAGGCTGTACTAGCCTATAGTTACACCGCGTTCAGTAGTAGCTCAGTAACCAAAGCTAGCCTTTGGTTAAACAGCTGTCAGTAGTAGCTGAGAGGCAGTACTAGCCTGTAGTTACACGGCTTTCAGTAATAGCTGAGAGGTAGTACTAGCCTGTAGTTACACAGCTTTCAGTAGAAACTGAAAGGCAGTACTAGTCTGTAGTTACTCAGCTTTCATTAGTAGCTGAGAGGCAGTACTAGCCTGTAGTTGCACAGCTTTCAGTAATAGCTGAGAGGTAGTACTAGCCTGTAGTTACACAGCTTTCAGTAGAAGCTGAGAGGCTGTACTGGCCTTTAGTTACACAGCTTTCAGTAGAAACTGAAAGGCAGTACTAGTCTGTAGTTACTCAGCTTTCATTAGTAGCTGAGAGGCAGTACTAGCCTGTAGTTGCACAGCTTTCAGTAATAGCTGAGAGGTAGTACTAGCCTGTAGTTACACAACTTTCAGTAGAAGCTGAGGCTGTACTGCCCTGTAGTTACACAGCTTTCAGTAGAAGCAGAGAGGCAGTACTGGCCTGTAGTTACACAGCTTTCAGTAGAAGCTGAGAGGCTGTACTAGCCTGTAGTTAGCGTATCAAGAGAGAGAGAGAGGACCAGATAGCTAGTCCGAATCCCCACAGGTATTTATATGTATCAAAAAGAACTAGCTACGTTTGACTTATGGAACTCTGAGGAGTCATGTTCATTGGCACCGATTAGGTGTCTTCATGAAGCCCTCACCCACCAACCTAGTTGGTGGCATGCTTCATCATCGGGCCCACCCAGTAACACCTAATGTGTCCCGGGTGTGCTTAGACGCCTGATTACAGCGCAGCAGGTATCTACTGAGATTGCAGTGTGGTAAGAATGGTGAAGTGAGATTAAAACGGCTTGGCAGGAGTCCCAGTCCCCGAGGCTAAATTAAATTTTAATAAGTGGGCTCCTGTCAGCGGTTAAAAACAAGGCAGGGTGGATGTGATGGTGGCGGATTACGACCTCCTACATCCGGTGTTGGTCAACATGTTTCAGCCAGTGCCTTCTTTTAATTCTGGCTTTCTTCAGGACCGATTATATGTGATGGTGCAAGTTAAAAATGTGTTAAAAATTACAGAGTGAAGTGAGTGTGATTGACTATGTGTCGCACTCACTAGATACTAGAAAACGAACAGCTCACACACATTATGTGGAGAAAAGGCGAGAGCGTAAGGGTAAGTAATCGCACGCTGACGATTGGCCTGCGGTGCTTCCAGGAGTGGGTCGGCAAAGGAAATGACCCTGGAATACAAACGTAGGACCACTGGTTTGAGAGGGACCTGTATGGGAAGAAACGCTTACCAGGGCGTAGTGTAGGTAGAGCAGCGTACTCACAGCAGTCTTGGTCAGGACCTGCGGGATACCTGTGTGCCGTCCTCGTACTCCGGGACCTGTTCGGAGATTGCGTTCTGCTTTTATGGATGATTCAATTGCCGGCACCTGTGTGGAAATAGCAATGGAGGAGAGACTCGCCCGGTGGCGTGAGCGCTGCCGCATGCGTATGGCTGAGACAGTCGGGGAAGTTCGCGCATGCGCGGTATGCCCGCTGTGCGGGAGTTGTGTGTGGCTGCGGATGTTCACGCATGCGTGGCGAAGCCGCGTGTCTTGCTAGTTGCGCTGGATTGCTGGGAACTGGCTGGGCTCACATAAAGTGCGAAAGTTAATTATGATGTGCCAAGTCAAAATAGAATTAGTTACAGATGACATTCAGACTGGAAAAGGGGGCCATGCCGTGCTAGCTCATTGGCCACGAGGGCACTCGTGGCGTGACAGAAGTAAGGGGGTGATACAGTAGCGTCACTGGATGTTTTAATGATTAAGGGAGTTCCACGGGATGGCGTCGTTGAGACCATCCTTCTGTGACGAGAGGCGATAAATCCAGCGTTGTTCCTTATTCAGGAGCTTTTTCTCATTATCTGCCCCATTGCCAGGGAAATGTTCAATGATAGTCCAACGAAAATCATTGGGAGTGTGGTTAAAGCGAAGGAAGTGGTCGGTGAGTTTGCTCACATTTTTCCTGCATCTTATAGTGTTCCTGTGTTCCACCAACCTAGTGCGTACTTTGCGAGTGGTCATGCTGATGTAGCGCAGACCGCAAGTGCATGTCAGCATGTAGACTACATTACGTGAGTTACAGTTGGTGTGTGACCGTTGGGTCCAGGTTTTGCAAGGTTCTAGATCCAGTGTTTTCGTGTGTTTAGTAAGGTGGCACACACTGCAATCATTGCACGGGTAATGGCCTGTGTGAGCTGTTCGTTTTCTAGTATCACCACGACATTTAGAAATCTATTATCACCACTAACAGTACCACCAGTACTGTTACACCTTTGCCGCTTGTAATCCCCTACACGCAGCACTTATAAACGGCAATTTTATAGTATTTGACTTGTGCAACATGCTAAAACTCTCTTTATATGTCATGTCTTTGTCATAAATGTTGTATGTCCAGGTATGCTTGAGGAGGGAATCCCCCCTCTAACACCTATAGCACCTTAGTGAGTGCGACACATAGTCAATCACACTCACTTCACTCTGTAATTTTTAACAAATTTTTAACTTGCACCATCACATATAATCGGTCCTGAAGAAAGCCAGAATTAAAAGAAGGCACTGGCTGAAACATGTTGACCAACACCGGATGTAGGAGGTCGTAATCCGCCACCATCACATCCACCCTGCCTTGTTTTTAACCGCTGACAGGAGCCCACTTATTAAAATTTAATTTAGCCCTCGGGGACTGGGACTCCTGCCAAGCCGTTTTAATCTCACTTCACCATTTTCACCACACTACACTCTCAGTAAGATACCTGCTCCGCTGTAATCAGGCGTCGAAGCACACCCGGGACACATTAGGTGTCACTGGGTGGGCCCGATGATGAAGCATGCCACCAACTAGGTTGGTGGGTGAGGGCTTCATGAAGACACCTAATCGGTGCCACTGAACATGACTCCTCAGAGTTCCATAAGTCAAACGTAGCTAGCCTGTAGTTACACAGCTTTCAGTAATAGCTGAGAGGTAGTACTAGCCTGTAGTTACACAGCTTTCAGAAGAAGCTGAGAGGCTTACTGGCCTGTAGCTACACAGCTTTCAGTAGAAGCGAAGAGGCTGTACTGGCCTGTAGTTACAGCTTTCAGTAGTAGCTGAGAGGCAGTACTAGCCTGTAGTTACACAGCTTTCAGTAACAGCTGAGAGGTAGTACTAGCCTGTAGTTACACAGCTTTCAGTAGAAGCTGAGGCTGTACAGGCCTCTAGTTAACAACTTCAGTCGAAGCTGAGAGGCTGTACTGGCCTGTAGTTACAGCTTTCAGTAGAAGCTGAGAGGCAGTACTAGCCTGTAATTACACAGCTTTCAGTAGTAGCTGAGAGGCAGTACTAGCCTGTAGTTACACAGCTTTCAGTAACAGCTGAGAGGTAGTACTAGCCTGTAGTTACACAGCTTTCAGTAGAAGCTGAGGCTGTACAGGCCTGTAGTTAACAACTTTCAGTCGAAGCTGAGAGGCTGTACTGGCCTGTAGTTAACAGCTTTCAATAGAAGCTGAGAGGCTGTACCAGCCTGTAGTTACACAGCTGTCAGTAGAAGCTGAGAGGCTGTACTGGCCTGTAGCTACACAGCTTTCAGTAGAAGCTGAGAGGCTGTACTGGCCTGTTGCTACACAGCTTTCAGTAGAAGCTGAGAGGCAGTACTAGCCTGTCGTTTCACAGCTTTCAGTAGTAGCTGAGAGGCAGTACTGGCCTGTCGTTTCACAGCTTTCAGTAGTAGATGAGAGGCAGTTCTAGCCTGTAGCGACACAGCTTTCAGTAGTAGCTGAGTAACCAAAGCTAGCCTTTGGTTAAGCAGCTTTCAGTAGAAGCTGAGAGGCTGTACTGGCCTGTAATTACACAACTTTCAGTAGAAGCTGAGAGGCTGTACTGGCCTGTAGTTACACAGCTTTCAGTAGAAGCTGAGAGGCTGTACTAGCCTGTAGTTACACAGGTTTCAGTATAGCTGAGAGGCAGTACTAGCCTGTAGGTTAAACAGCTTTCTGCAATAGCTGAGATGCAGTACTAGCCTACACAGCTTTCACTGGTAGTTGCAATAGCAGCACTGGCCTCTGGTTTCACAGCTTTCAGTAGCAGCTAAGAGTACAGAGACTCTTTCAAAAGAGCTAATTTTCTCTTATTCTGGAGCGTCACACTTCGCTTCGACTGGCAATCCTTTTTTCGTGTAAAACACAGAAATAGTCATATTGGCTCAGCAAATTTTTGTATATGGATGCCACAGTAATCTTGTTTTTTGCAGAAATTGATAATCGGAAAAGAAAATACGTGCATGTAAATAAAGATGTATAGTGCAGTGGCAGACACCCTCTTCTATTTGATGACTGCACCCGGAGAATGTACTTGGACTCGAAACGTAAAGGAACGCTTTCTTTGATACAGCCACAAACCATGTCCATTTTAGGCAGACGTTAAATTCTTCTCTTGCCTTGTAGTTTTTGAAATTCTGACACTGGCAGAAAAAAAATAACAACCCCTAAAGTTATGTGTAACTATTTTTTGTCAGCGTCTTTACTCTATATCTGTCCATATATACAAGTAAAACCACGTGTGAAATTGTCACCTTTTTGAAAGCTCTGTTTTTGGAATTTTCAGTATAAAATGTAACATTTCCTAGCTATTGTGAAGGAAAGTTTAAATTCTGTAAAGGACATGGATGCACGGATTGTTTTAACTTTATTCATTTATTCAGCTTACATCAATAACATTAAAGTAAAGAACTACAAATCCCATAAATCGAAGCCAGAAACTAAAGTCCGTCAATCAGATGCACCGACCACTACGCAAGGACATCCCCAAGGAACAGTACTTCCTCTTTCTTCATGCTTAAAAAGCAGTTGGAAACATTCCATCATTGATGATCTTGTTTTTGTTCACAATCTACAAAATAAAACGTGCAATTGCCATTCATTGAAATAATCCAGCTGTTACTTTAGACATCAGTTTAATTCAGTACAAGATAAAACATTCCAGAGGACATTCTACACACTTTTTTTATAAGGCAGACAATAACCTGCAAATCATATTAGGATTCGCATAGACTGTGAAAAATGGTATGCTTATCCCAACAGAACAAGTTTTTTCAGAAGAGCGGGGGAGGGGTGGGGTCCGGCAACCTATCGGTCACCCTTAAGATGTTGTCTAGACAGCCCCAACAGAGAAAAGCCTTGGAAGCTATTGGCCCTCTCGCCGAATGAGCACCAAAAATTGAGGCATTAGTACCTGTTCTGTCAGTACCCAACGAACCCACCAGGCAATCGTAAGGGTTGACACCGCTTTAAAGGGTTTATTCAAAGAAGTGAGTAACTCTTTAGTGCCTGCAGGCCTGACCTCCTCTGTTGACGACTCGTTGACGAAAACACATTGAACCATGCACGGTTTTTGTATGATCTGGTAAGGCTGGTTAATGGACCATCCTAACAATAATTTGTCTTAATGTTCCGAGATACTATGACTGTAACTCCCTCTAGGGTGAAAATCCTGGAAGATAAATCTAACACTCTTACATCCCAAACTCTTATAAAGTCAAACATAGAAGCATAGCAAGTTTGTCCGTTAATTTCTTTTTGCATAAAAGCCTATTATCCTCTCGGGACTCAAACAGACGCAGAATGACGTTCGCTGCACAAAGACGTGAGTATTTGTACTCTTCTCGCGGTTTGAACTATGTAATGCCCCTGAATAAGCGACAGACTTGTGGGTGTTCCCCAATCAGATCCCCGTTGATCAGTTCACATCCCACCAAGATAGAAAATCTGACTGTGTTAATTGTACTGTACGCCAATCCATGGTATGATAAGTCAGACAAGAAATTCAATACAAATGCTATAACTCCCCCCCCCCACATGATCCAACCTCCTACCCAGACACCAGCGGGACACTCTGTGCCAAGCAGAGACATGCATCTTATTGGCAGAAACACCCGATGCCCTTCTAATGAGTTCTGAAGCTTGCCCCAAAGGCCTGGGTTGCTCCAATGTATCCTCCAATCATCCAAGCCATCAGTTTGAGCGGTGTGCTTAACTGCAATATGTGCGAGTTGCCTCTTAAATTAATCACAAGTTCCCATTCTGGGTAAGTAGGATTGGAGACTTCATAGAAAATTCTGGAAGAAAAGAAAACCATACTTGAGATTTCCAAACTGGAGTTACAAGACTCAGGAACACCTTCTGACATATGACCTGTGCTGTCAACCTAACTATCATGGATAAAGAAGTAAAGCCATACCACTTGAACCGGCATCAGTTCAAGAGGTATGCCTCAGTGCTGCATCAGTCACTGCCAGAGGGTCTGGCCTCCAGCTGCGGAAATGTGGTAACTGGTGTTCGAGAGGAGATACATAAGTCTACCTCACAGGGACTACACCGGAACATAACCATCTGGAATATGGTCGGTTCCAGCTTCCATGCACTGTAGTGCTTCAGGTGCCTGGAATTCCAGTCCACAAAGCAGGTGAAATTTCCCAGCATGTATTCTGCTGTGACTGAAATCTTTTTGTCCAGACAGAAGTGCCAAACGCCCCTTGTGAGGTCTGCTAGGACTTTCGATCTAGTACCGCCAATATGATATGATGATGCTTAAATGTTGTTCATTTTTAATACAATAGTATACTTTGTCCCTTGTGAGAGACAGTGTGACTAAGGATCCTGCAAGCAGGTCTAAGCTGTTAATGTGAAATTCTTTCCTGCTATGACCACGGTCCTATGGTGGTAACCTCGCCACAGTGAACCCCCACCCGATCCAGATAGGCTAGCATCCGATTCGATAACCAGAGCCGAGCCGAGCATGTCTTCAGTTTCATGCCATCTGAGAGGGGAACCTTTGCCGCTCATGAAAGACCCTTGCTGAAATGTATCGCCCTCAGTTGTTGATGGACTCAGCAGTGCAGGGGCGCAAGAAAATCACCAGGATAGATGATACAGTGAGCCCTACTATACTGGCCAGGTACCTGGGACACACTCATTCCTTCCTCTGCCTCACAGACCTCCACCTTTGGTCGGGAAGAAACATACGAAGCGCTATTGGTCCTGATATTGGTACTGTTTGTTTCCTTGGTACCTCTGGGAGGTTGGACAGTAGGGATGGCCGCAAGAGCGCCCCTGCCTCTACAGAGTCCTGTGTGAGGAAATTGAGTGTATTATATAGTGTGATTGTGGGACCTCACTATGTAATACACTCCTAGGACCCTTAGGTTCTGTTCGTCAAACCATGAGCTCAACCCTGGGTAACTAAGGCTCTGAGCTGCATAGCTCACACAAAGGCACAAGTATAAGGCCATTAAACAGCACCAAAGCAATTAGAGAAGAAATCGACAATACATCAGAGAAATTCAACTCTAATTTATAAGAAATTGTGTATTTATATGTATTTTTAGACACCACAATGTTATCCACAGGAGGGTTCCGGCGATATAGAATTTACAAGGTAGTGATACATTCCACTCAACCACAAACAAACCTTGGCAAATTCACCAACCTTGACACTTAAAAACAGTTTGGAGCAACAAGTTGGGCAAACTGTAGTATGATTGGTTAAAGTCACTTGGGAGAACCAACTCCAGTTAGGAGCTAGTCAGGGGGACCAGCAAGACCCTCGGAAACGGTTACCTCGAAAGAAGAAGCAGTTTTCAGACCATTCCAGGTGCTTTTTCCTCAGTTCAATGGATCCCTATGAAGTGGTCCTGAATTGCTATGATGCAGGATACTGAAAGATACTCAAGGATGCAGTGGATGCGACACGGTTGGGGGGATCTTCCTGCAGAAACTCCTCAATTGCGGAGGTCCTGGACACATGGTTCGACTTCCCAGAAGGTCCTCTCTGGTCTTGCTGAAGTCCAGTTGCCTGGTGTTTGGGTCACAGCCAAATGCCCAGAAGGCTGTAGCCTGCCTTCTGGGCAACCAAGTTGCACTCCCATTGCTTTCCCGGGTCCAGCATACTCAGGTGCAACTTCTGAGGATTGGGTCCTGGTCCCTGGTGCTGCACGAAGGCGGGGAGCGGCAATCCATGGTAGTGGGCGTCCACTTGCCCTTAGCAGACTTCTTCAACTGTTGTGTCCCTTTACTGCGAACTGGAGGCCAGTTGGCTGATCCTTGGAGTCTCTTTGCATTGACTGGGCTTGGGAGACAACTTCTTGGGTAGGACACAGCAGGCACAGTACCTCGCCTTTGCTACCCACCAGGTGCAGCAGGGGCAGTTCACGTTAGTGCAGATTATCTTTGCTGGGAACTTGGTGCAAAAGTGCAGTCCTTCCAGCTCAGTCACGTTCTGAGTTTTATGCACAGAAAATGCCCTCTGGGTAGGATGCTGTTGGTAGCCAATAGGCTACCAGGTCCCCTTCCTCCTAATGTCCACTTCCTGGGAAGTGTGGCATCTAGCTATCCCAGGATGCACCATTCTGCCCACTTCCAAGATGGTAGAATTCCTCTCTTGGCCTCCAAAGCTCCCTTGCCCAACCCAGTGGTGTAGCTACCAAGGATGCGACATGCCCTTGGATAATCAGTTTGACAACAGGTTTCCCCTCTCCCTTCTGGGTGCCAGCTAGTCTACCCATACTGGTCCCATATTTTTGTAGGTATAGGGTGTCCTCAAATTTGAAAAAATTCTGGGTTAGGACCCATTTGCAACATTCCATTACCACATTCCTTGGGTTTGGTATTCCAAGTCAACCTCAAATAGTACATCTTCAATTATGTTGAGAGTTTGGGAGGCTAGTGTAGAGGCTTTCGATGTCTAAGCCCATGAGTATATGGTTTTCAGGGTCAAAAACGGTATCTTTAAGTAACCGTAGTACGTCTTTAGTGTCCTTGACATAAGTATCTATGTTCTGTATAATGGGTTTCAGAAAGGCGTCAGTAAATCTGGATAGAGGTTCCAGAATTGAGCCTATCCCTGATACTATGGGTCGTCCTGGGGGATTTTCCAGGTTTTTGTGTATCTTCGGGATGGCATAGAAATGTGGAGTGACGGTAGACTTGTTAACAAGCAATTTACTTTCTTTCTGTGATATCCAGTCGTGTGCCAGTGCTTCCTCTGTAATACTAGCTATACATATTCAGAGTGATTCATTGGGGTCACTAGTCCAGAGGTTCATAGTTCATGTGTCATTGACGAGTCAGAGGTGTCCATCCGGTACTCCTCTTTTGTTTGTACAACCACTGCTCCTTATTTGTCAGCTGGCTTTATCACCAAATCGGTAACATCAACCAGTTGTCTGATCGTAGCTTTTGTTCCATGGTTGTGTTAAGAAAGAATCTTGATGTGTGACAATCGATGTCCCCAATGTCCTTTAAGACCGCCTTTTCAAAAGCCAGGATCTCTACTGGAATAGCTGTAATGGGTGGTGTGAAGGATAATTTTCCCTGAGACCTGTGTCTACTTGTAGTTCTTTTTCTATAGGTTTGGTGATGAAATAGGCCCTAAGCTTGTGTTTCTTTATAAACTCGTTGATTTCACAGCTCAGCTTGAACTTATCCAAGTAGGCTGTTGGGATAAAACCCAAATGTTTTCAAGTACCTGCATCTGAGGTGGAGAAAGTGTGTTGTGTGAGGTTAATAATTCTGCTAGTCGGCTGCCCGGACCTCATTGGTTGCTCAAGCTTATCATGCTCCTGGTTGAAACCATGATCTGTTAATGATCTGTTCCTGTTCTGGAGCCCACTGTAGTTTGTCCTCTTTTGCCTTCTGCTTCTTGGGCGACCCTAGCATGCCCCTAAAAAAGGTCGATGATGATATTGGGGGTAGTTTGCATATGGGTCGCTCAGTGGTTCCCAAGGATTGACAGGGGGTGGTTGCCTGTGTGGTGGCTGAGGTGGACCATAGTAGAACGGTCCCGAATACATCAGGGACCTTGAAGTGGTCCCCAACCTCTTCCTGGTCCGTAACCCCTTCTGTTGTTTCTTCTGCCTCTAAAGTTGCCTTTAGCTTCTGAGTTATAGTCTGAGCTGTTTGATCCCGAGTTCGATATGTCACTGTCTGTATTGTACCATGGGTTACTCCCGGAGGAGACGTAGTCATTCCTGATATATAGATATACTCATTCGTGGCTAAATTTGCAAGTGTCTTTCTTCAATTTTTGGAATTTGCATTGTTTGAGAGAGACCTCAAATTCATGCATTGATTGATTGGTTCAGTTATTCGAGTCTTTTCTATAGGGTAGCACTAGATTGGTAGGTTTTTAACTGGACCTCAGTTGTCTAAATCTCCGTTTTCAATACTTGCGATAAGCACGTTGCTGTCTTAATGATGAAGATTAACCAATCTCTTGTACAGTGCCAAAAGATTAGAGACCAGTCTTTTTAACAAAATCTTTTCATGTTGAAAAATGAAAGGGTCATTTCTTACAAGAAGTTCTTGGGGGCCGCATTTGCTCTGAAGTATTCGGTCATCATGATACCATGTATCATTGTTTTTATTTGGGTTTTTTTACAGTGTGGTAAACTCATCCCAATCCTCCTTGTCTAAAATCGGTTCTGAGCTTCCTATTCCCTCAAAAGGTAACGCTTTCACTAGAATTCTCTCTAATTCCTCGGCCGAGAAAGTGAAACCTGTAATAACTGCTATTTTACTGTGAGTGCGGTGTAGTGGTGTTGTGAATATTAAATGAGCCCCGTGTGACATGGTTTGGTTTTAAACTAAATGTGTTTATTCGTCACGCCACAACATTCCTCTGTAGGCACTCCACGGCACTCTACTGTACGCAACTCTGTGCCACTCTGCACTGTGCCACTCCACAACACTCTACAGCGCTCTACTCTGCGCCACTAGGACACTCCACAACATTCCACTGTACTCCATCCACGATATTCCACTGTACGCACTCGACAACACTCTACTGGACTCTGCTTGTGCCGTTCTGCACTATACCAACGATGCACTATGCCACGCTGTACTGACACTCAACAACATTCCACTCTATGCACTCCACAACACTCTACTCTACAACACTCCACTCTACACTGTGCCACTTTACGACAATCCACAGCATTCTACTCTGCGCCACTTTACGACACTCCACAACATTCTACTCTGCGCCACTTTATGACAGTCCACAACACTCTACTCTGCGCCAATTTACAACAATCTACTCTGTGCCACTCTGACACTTTATTACACTTTACAACCAGTGCTTAATTTGTAAAAACATAAGTTTCTGTGCCCTCTTCCGGAGGCATTGCAACTAAACCACCCATTTCCCCCACCAGCGCTGACAGTGACAGTACCAGCACAACTACCTGCCATCACGCTCCTATAAGTCTGATAGTTCAGACCATCCCAGGCCTCCAAAGCTATCAGAATGGCTTAGGCAGCAGGTAATCATTATTTTGAATGTACATTGGATTAATATACAACTGGTGTGTGATCATCTCTATGTTTGGCAAACCGCGCCACCATATGGCAGACTGTTATAATTGCTGGTGTTGCCAATTAAGTGCCGGTGCCCAGCACCGGATGCCACCAGCTCAAATTAAGCACTGTTTACAACCCTTTACTCTGCTCCCCTGCCCTCTGTTCCCCTGCCCTCTGCTCCCCTGCCCTCTACACTGTGACACTCTACACTGTGACACTCTACACTGTGACACTCTACGCCACTCTACACTATGATACTCTACGCCACTCTACACTATGATACTCTACGCCACACTACACTATGATGCTCTACGCCACTCTACACTATGATACTCTACGCCACTCTACACTATGATACTCTACGCCACTCTACACTGACACTCCACGCCACTCTACACTATGACACTCTACGCCACTCTACACTATGACATTCCACGCTCTGCCCCATGCTGCCTGACACTGAGGCGCCCGACACGGAGACGCTTGATACTGCACATCATTCCTCTGTATGCACTCCACGCCACTATACTGTATGCCACTCTACTCTACTGTATGCCATGCTATGCCACTCTACTGTACACCACACTATGCCACTCTGCACCACGACACTCTATGCCACCCTGTGCCACTCTTCGACACTCAACTCTGCACCACGCTGACACTTTATTATACTCTACGCTCCTCCACTTTGCGATACTAACTTTAAAGCATGCTGAACCACAGCCACGCCGGTGTACAATATGACTAAAACACATTGGCAAAGCCAGTATCTCTTGAATAGACGAGACCTATTAGCTTTGCCAATACTTATTTAATTGGTCGTTCTCCTTGTTGTTCAGCATCCTCAACTACCCATAAACAGGTTTCTTGAAATAATTTGCTAATGATTGGGTATAGTCAAACACTTCCCGTGGTTATGGTTTACAAATCGTCCTTTTCAGATTACTCTAGTTAAGCAGGGTATGGGTTAAAGCACTTGCCGTATTGTGTAAACTGCCTAATCTTTAATACTTGAATGTAATGTCATGTAATGAGCGCAGTGCGCCAACCGCTGAATTTTAAATAAGCAAAACCGGCAGTACTAGAGCAGAATTGACTGTTCACATTCCTATGCAACCAGCCCTTTACCATGGGCCCTACCAATTACAACACCGTGCAACCCAAAAACACTAAACACACCCATGATATTACAGTGCACATTCACCCAGAGAAAGGAGCACACCATCAAGTCAGCTTGTTTTCTCTGCGTCTGTCAAAGTGCCAAAGACTCACTTGCTGCTGTCTGTCTCGTTAGAATACTTAGTCCTCCCTGCCTCCCAAGCCATCCATCAACCCTGCATGTCCAGTCTGATTCAGTAAAGGTTTGTGCCTCTTTAAACATTATTTTTGTACACTTTATCACCCTGAATGCTTTCTCTTCCTGAACTTTCCTGCTACCGTTTACGTACCAACCTTCATACATGCTTAGAGCAGCATGTTGAATTACGCATGCACCCTCCTGGCTATGCCCACCTCCTTTGGACTTCTTCTCAGTTGTCTTATAAGTACTGCTTGCTCTCCCAGACACCCATGAGTACTAGGAGGTCTCACTGTGGTAGAAGAGCAACACTCCAATAAAGGTAACTTAACATAAGCTGTTGTCGGGAATCAGCCATTCTCTCTGTTCTCTAAAGCAGTTTTTTTCATTTTTTCCGCAGTGGGCAACGCTAAGGATAGAGCGAGGGGCCAAAGAGAGCAACCACGCTGTGTACAAACCTTGCAGCAATGGTAAGTACCTCTTATCTGCACAGCAGAACACCAGTGAGAGTATTGCACCCTTTGCAGTAGGAGGTCTTTCATGTCAACATACTAATACAGAGGGTGAGATTAGCACATACAGAGCAGCAACAGGGTCTTTCACTCATACAGATTACACAGCTGTGTGTCATGTTGCTACATCAAATGGAGGTTATATGGGTTCAGTTGATACTTTGGAAAGCACATTGGTATTGAGTACATCAGAAATGTGTATGTTAGTATAATTCTTATTTTTGATCCCCTCTTTTACAGACATTCTGGCCTTGTGTTCTGGTTTTATTATTACTAGTATTATATACCAGAGTTAAAGTCAAATTGTTGTTGTGTGAATTACCCTATCCAGGTCATTTATGCCTCTTATGCACCTGACTTGCGTCCCTCAGCACAACACATTCATGCCACCGCCATCTCCAGGCCTGCCACAATATGTTCAACACAAACATCCTCAGTCCAAATCCCCCAACACTCATGTCTGCACACCACACAGCATCAACCAGATCACCACACTTGGAGTTGGGTGGATATTGATCTGTGCTTCATCTGTTCCCCCTGTTGTTCATGTCGGCACCAAGTCACCTCACCGTCAATTAGTTAATACAAAGGGCCTTGGCACACAAAATGTTGGAAATCCTTCTCATCACGAGACTTCCCTCCACCTCTTTCTGAGTCTTAAGTATTCTGCACACTAGTCATGCACCCTCAAAACTAGCAGCGGTCTGGCTGTCTTGTACAACCCATTCTGCAGCTTTCTACATTTGCATTGCTGCTGCTTTAGCTTCATCCTCCTAATGTTTCTTCACATGACTGGCTTCTGCTAATTCTCAAGCCAACAATTCTCACCTGTATCACAAACCACCTAGCTGCAACAAACGCTTCATCTTGGAATGCGCCAAAATCCTGTCCATTTCCAAATCGGCAGCACAAACCTGTATGTCAAGATAGAACATTTCCTGCTGATCCTATATCAAATTCCGCAAAAGATGCATCTGCTGACATCACCTTATTATTACAGCTCACTTTGCACCCATACACTCCAATAATTAGACATCTCAGCAGTATTGTCTCCTTGACCTATAATGCTTTCCCAAAGACTGAACTGATCTCTGTGCTATTGGCTTCAGCTTAACAACCAAACGCATCCCCTACACATCTCAAATCGTTCATACAAGAACTTCCCTCTGATGCACACTTCTTTGTCACACACTGACCCACCGACAAATACCAACACTCTCCTCACAAACTTCTGCACCCCCCTTCAGACCATAGCTGATGAGCACTCGCCTGCCCCCTCAAAAAGGAAAGATAAATTCATAATCTTGAAAAGATCTGATGCACCAAAGTCCCTTCCAGTTTGTCAAGCCCGCAAACACATTCTGAAAAAGCAAAAACATATTATGGTCTTGAAACAATACGGAAGGGAAACAGTAAAAGTAACTCTCTTCACAACCAGTACATGCATTGTTTCAATCCACTCCAATCTCTTCAGGTGCCCCATTTCATAGAGCAATCCACTAACAGCAACCAACACCAACAGACACAACGACAACATTGCACACATGAATAGACCAGCCTTCTTAAACGTCAGACACATTCCTAACACACATTTATTCCAGTTGCTGACCATCCACACAGTTGCCTGCCTAAAAGTCAACTTACATTTCCACATCCTCTCTATAACAGTAAATAAAATGTAACCCCCATAAACAGTCACTGAACCCCTCAAAACTCTGCCACCTCCCCTCATCATAATTTCCCCCCCCCCCCCACCCCCCCCCCCCCCCCACCACCACCACCACCACCTACCATGCACCTTGTCCGCCTCCCTTATGGGTAGGTCCTACTGTTTCTTAACAAAATTTAAAAACATTTTTAAAATGATGTAATTGTCTCCAATGACCGCATTGTAAGGTGCCCATTCACCCACCTCTTCTACTTGTGGTAAATGTTAGAGTTTGTGCCATCCAACTTCAGCAACACATGTCTTGCCTCCACCACCGTCAGATCTACAATTTAGGGCTCCTCTACCATTTTGGTACTTAGTTGCCAACCATCCTGTGGTCCGTACCCTAATCAGTAGAAACTGACATTTCTGCTTCCCAGGCCTATTAGTCCTCTAGCCAGTCATCACCCATTGCTCTGCTGACATCTCTGCATATGCATGTTCATATTTGGCACTGTCTTGTGTGGTTTTCTTCCTTCTCTTGGACATGTTCTTTGGATATGGAGTTATGGTGAAGGTGCTAAGGGAGCCGGCTGAATGGTGTTGACTTTTGTTGGCATCAGTTAGTGTTCAAGCCGGCTGGCAAGGCAGCATGCATGGTGTATGTCTTACCACAGGCCTGTTCCTAGCACAATGTGTTTGCACATGTTTATAGCATAGGTAAGGCTCTTGAGCAGAAGGCAGTTATTGCCAGCAACCCGTTTGGCATTAACAGTATAAGTCCTTGTAAATGTTCCAAAACCATTGGAGGAGTGATTCCTCTCAGCAGAGAGAGCACATTAGACATGGTTTTCAGGCCGTCCCTCATGGCGCATCGAAAGCAGCCTCTTCATTGGAGCTCCTACAGATGTTTGGAACATGTCACTAGGGATGCATTTATCTGACTTATGTGTGGCAGTTGCAAGGAGATTTAAAGCTTGTTAATTTGGATACCATTGTCCCTCCTATATAGCTTTAGACATCCCCACCACCCTTAATTCTTTTTGCATTTCCACAGATGCATTTAAGCCATACTTCATGTATTAATGTATTATGTAGTTGTATTTATAGAGTGCTTCATAAGCCCAACAAGGCTACCAGGCACATTAGCTATTGTGTAGCACATTTCACAGTGGGGGAACTGCTTGGTTAGAAGTGTTAAATTATGGTGCTGGTACTGTAGAACACGTTTTTTGTTTGAGTGTGGAGAGTGGTGCTCTTTTCCTTACTCTGGTTGCTGCACTAACTACAAAAAAATGAGCATTCAAGGCTACATAAAAATCTTCAGAATAAATGTGAATCACATGTACATTTTGTCTGGCCTGCATATGCCCAGTGTCTCCTCAAACCGCTTTCATTCTTGGTCTTGTAGTGCATGGATGGAGATCCTGGGACAGTCTAGGGACCAAGACCTCTACAGCAGTAATACTTATGAAGTAAAGGCCCCAGATTCATAACAGTTTGCAATATAGAACATTATGTTCGAGGCATGTGGGCTGCTAAATTCATATCTTAGCATTAGATCGCCTTCTAGTGTTGGGTCCGGATGATCGCACATTGTTGTCCTGGAAGAGTCTTCGAAGTATCCTGAGATAGGTGGCTCCTCCCCTGGACTACAGTGCGCATGGGCATCGGCTCCATCCCCAGATTGTTTTTTTCCGCCATTGGGTTCGGATGTGGTCTCGACGTCTCTCTGTCGAAACCGAGAAAAACTAACTTTTAGCGGCCAAAAGGCCTCGTTTTTGTTTGCGTCGGTATTGTCTGCGCACGGTCTCGAGTCTTCCGTCTCTTAGAGCCGGAATAAGCGGAGTTCTTTTTCGCTCTTCGGACTTTGAGGCCTTCTCATCGCGACACGACTGCAAAACTTTCTAACATGGAGCGGAGCCCGTTTAAGTACTGCCCGCTCTGTGGGTCCAAGTACCCACACATCGATCTACACCCGGTCTGTAACAAATGCCTTTCGCCTGACCACGACGACGGCAAGTGCAAGGCCTGTGCACAGTTCCGGTCTAAGAAGACTCTCAAGCTTCGGCGCGCGGTGCGCATGGAAGCCAGACAAGCGGCCCCGGATCCGGAAAACATCTTCGGCGACCAAGAAGAAGAGGACCAGGGTCATCATCTTCAGATCTCCCCGCCCGAGACGGAGGTCGAGGCGGATCCGGCAGACGACGACGGAGTCGTGGGTCAAGGCCTTGAATACGTCGACGAGGTAGGAGACGACGAAGAGGTTTATGGGGCCGCGGCAGATAGCTCAGGGGACGAGCTCTGCCCCGAAGGTTACGAAGATACCGACCAGGTCACGGGATCGCCTGTAGGCCTTACCCAAGACCCAGTGCCGCAAGCCACGGCCCCGCCTTCTGGCCCGGCCACGGACATACTTGCTGAGCAAACTGTATCGAAACCGAAACCGAAACCATCAGGTTCGACTACATCTAAGATGGCCGACCCGAAAACGAAACCGAAACTTAAGGACTCGAGTGTCCCTAAGATGGCTGCCGTACCGACGAAACCGACTGTACCCGCTACTCCATCGACTCCGTCGACCTCCAGTCCGCAGAAGTCGAAGAAATCCGTCGATTCCGCTGCTGCAAAATCAAAATCGACGCCAGAGGAGGGGTCCTCCAAAAAAGATGGTCGGCACGGGTCTACAGCTGCGCCGCCGTCAAAGCACGCCAAAGCCGGCTCCGCGGAGGCCACACAGGCGCACGGATCGAAGACTGGCACGTCTGCGCACCGGTCCCAGGAGTCGGGGTCGGTGACAGCGGCATCCGCGTCCAAAGCGCACAAGGCCCACAAAGACGTCGGATCCGAGGGTAAGGTCAAGACATCCTCGTCGGCGCCAAAACCCACGGTGAGTGAGGCGTCCCCCATCGCCGAATCACTACAGAGAATCAGGGAGAAGGCCTCTGCTACGTCGGCTCCGATATCATCGCCGCAGGCGCAGAAAGACACTCCAGCAAAGCCTTCTGGAAAACTTCTCTTTATTTTGCCGCCGAAGGAGGCGCCGAAAGCTTTTCCCACCAAATCGGCACCAAAGAAGACGGTTTCTTCAACGGCTGGCCCACTTCCACGTCGGGTACTCGAATCAGAAGATGATTCAGAGCATTTTATCGACGCTGACACAGGCAAATTGACCCTCTATAAGAGAAAAATCACTTCAGAGCCAGTGGACTCATATGTCATCCCTCTGAAGAAGAAGAGGGTGCCCCATGACGCTTCAGGTCTCATGGAACCAATCCAGCCTCCTCCAAGACGGAGCCCTACTCCCTCACCAGAACACTCTGAGGGTGAGGGGTATAATGAAGACGAGCAATACACTTTCCCTATCAATGAACCAGATACACAACCGGATTCATATGATGACACTGGTGACCAGGGCACCCAAAGTGTGGGGCTTGACCCGCAGCCTTTTAATGCACGTGCATCCCCAACAGAGGATTCGGCAGGTTTTCATGCACTAATTGAGAGGGCGGCAGCCAATCATGATGTGGACATGCATGCTGACCCGGTAGAGGAAGACTTCCTTTTCGACACATTTTCAGTCTCTGAAAGGACAGTGAAAACGCTGCCTATGCTTAAAGGAGTCCTCAAGCATGCTGCGGACATATTTAAGGAGCCTACCAGAGCACGAGTGGTCAATCCACGTATTGAAAAGAAGTACAGACCAGCACCTGCAGACCCCGTATACATTCGGGGACAGTTGCCACTGGACTCTCTTGTGGTCGCCAACGCCAGGAAACGTGCCAACTCACAGACGACGGGTGAAGCTCCTCCCCCGGATAAGGAGTCCAAAGTGCTAGAGGCAGGGGGCAAAAGAGTAGCTGCACAGGCCGCAAACTTTTGGCGCATTGCCAATACACAAGCACTCTTAGCACGTTACGATAGGGCGCATTACGACACCCTAGACCAGATTATACAACACCTGCCTCCACAGTTTCAAGAAGGCACCAAACTGCTTATTGAGGAAGGGAAGCTGATCTCAAACGCAGCCATCAAGTGTGCACTTGACGCCGCAGACACAGCTGCTAGAGCTATCAACACTAGCGTTATGCTGAGACGACAGGCGTGGCTCCGCATCTCGGGGTTTAAACCGGATATTCAGACTACCATCCTTAATCAGCCAGTCAATCCTGATAGTCTGTTTGGTCCAGATGTTGACACCACCCTAGAAAAAATAAAAAAAGACACCGAAACTGCTAAGTCCATGGGGGCCCTACAGTCACAACAGTGTCGTGGCAGCAATTTTCGTCGCTCAGGTGCACGTGGAGTCACCAGAGGACAAATGGGTCAACAATCTCAGTTCTCGAGAGGTGGAGCACAATCCTCGTTCACAAAACAGAACAAGGGAGGTTACAGAAATAACAGCAACAGAGGTCGCGGCAGAGGAAACAACAGCTCCCGCTCCTCTACCCCAAGCAAACAGTGACTCTCTGTCGCTGCCCCCCGACCACTTAACACCTGTCGGGGGGAGACTGCAGCAGTTCCTGCCCGTCTGGAGAAACATCACCACAGACAGGTGGGTGCGACAACTAGTCCGGTATGGTTATTGCCTAGAGTTAAAATCCACTCCACCCAACATCCCGCCAAGGCAAAGGCCTATGTCCGCAGAGCACTTGCACTTATTGCAGCAGGAAGTAGTGGTGATGCTGCAAAAAGGCGCAATCGAGCTCGTGCCGGTGGGAGAGGAAGGCACAGGGGTATATTCCCTGTACTTCCTTATTCCGAAGAAGGACGGATCTCTCAGACCCATTCTAGATCTACGTCCCCTCAACCTGTACATACTATCGGAACACTTCCATATGCTTACGCTGCAACAGATTCTTCCCTTGCTAAACAAAGGAGACTTCTTAGCAACCTTAGACCTCAAGGATGCTTATTTCCACATACCACTACACCCATCCCACAGAAAATACCTCAGATTCACTATCCAAGGCAGGCATTATCAGTTCAAAGTCCTACCCTTCGGAGTGACCACAGCCCCAAGAGTGTTTACCAAGTGTCTGGCGACAGTAGCGGCGCACCTCAGGAGGCAGAACATCCATGTCTACCCCTACCTAGACGACTGGCTAGTTCAAGCCAAGTCGGAACAACAGTGCGCCGCGGACATGTCGACTACCATTCAACTCCTTCACGATCTGGGCTTCTCGTTGAACTACCCAAAGTCGCACCTTCAGCCGGCACATGTCCGGCAGTTTCTTGGCGCGACGATCAATACCCTGACGGCCATGGCTCAGCCAAACCAGGTCAGGATAGACAGCATGCAGTCTCTGATCCAAAAGTTCAGACCGCAACACTCGCTTCCAGCGAGAGTGTTCATGCAGTTGATTGGCATGATGGCCTCCTGCATCTTCATAGTCCCTCACGCACGTTTGCATATGCGTCCGCTCCAGGAGTGCTTAGCAAATCAGTGGACACAGGCTCAGGGACAATTGACAGACCTAGTGTTGGTTACCAGTCGGGCGTACGACTCTCTGCATTGGTGGAATCCACACAACCTTTGCAAGGGCCGACTGTTCCAAGAGCCGGTGCCACAGATTATCCTGACAACGGACGCATCTCTCCAGGGATGGGGAGCTCACCTGCTCAATTACACAGTGCAGGGACTATGGACAACGCAGCAACAGAAGATGCACATCAACTATCTGGAACTGATGGCAATCTTCATGGCGATCAAGTCCTTCATTGTACATCTGTGCAACAAGGTAGTGTTAGTCCGGACGGACAACATGACCGCGATGTACTACATTCAAAAGCAGGGAGGCACCCACTCGCCACAGCTGTCTCATCTGGCTCAGAGCATGTGGAAGTGGGCCATTCAGAGGAACATTTTCCTCATGGCAGAACATTTCCCAGGAAAGGACAATCAGATGGCGGATCTGCTCAGCAGGTACAGCCATCAAATGCACGAGTGGGAGATACACCCATCTGTCCTCCACCCGTACTTCCAGCAGTGGGGTCATCCGGAGATAGACCTGTTTGCCTCAAAAGAAAACGCAAAATGCCAACACTTTGCCGCCAGGTTCCCTCACCCACAGTCGCAGGGGAATGCGATATGGATGAACTGGTCAGGCAAATTTGCGTACGCTTTTCCGCCAGCCCCTCTGATACCGCTGGTCGCAAGAAAGCTAAGGCAGCACGCGATGACTCTCATCCTAGTTGCTCCAACGTGGGCGCGCCAAGCATGGTACACCACGTTCCTCGAACTCTCAGTGGTGCCGCATCAAAGACTGCGCCTCACGCCCAGTCTTTTGACGCAGAACCATGGAGAAATTCAGCATCCAGATCCGCAACAGCTCAACCTGGCGATCTGGCTCCTGAAGTCCTAGAGTTTGGATACCTTAATCTACCTCCGGAATGCATGAACATCATCAAGGAGGCAAGGAAGCCAACTACCAGAGCATGCTATGCTGCAAAATGGAATCGTTTCGTCATTTACTGTACAGCCAATGACATCAACCCGCTAGATGCGTCTATCCCTAACATCATTTGCTATCTGTTGCATCTTTACAAGTGCAATCTAGCGTACACTTCCATTCGGATACATCTATCCGCCATAGCGGCTTATCTTCAGAACAGGCAGCATCTCTCTGTCTTCAGAGTGCCTGCCATTAAAGCTTTCCTTGAAGGTCTGAAACGAGTCATTCCCCCAAGAACACCGCCAGCTCCGGTGTGGAACCTCAATGTCGTTCTCACCAGACTGATGGGACCTCCATTTGAGCTACTGCACTCGTGTGAACTCCAGTTCCTAACGTGGAAAGTAGCTTTCCTAATAGCTATTACGTCTCTAAGGCGTGTTAGTGAGCTGCAAGCGCTCACAATCCAAGAGCCATTCATTCAAATTCATCCAAATAGGGTAGTGCTACGCACTAACCCCAAATTCCTTCCGAGGGTGGTGTCACAGTTTCATCTCAACCAAACTATTGACTTACCGGCATTCTTTCAAAACCCACAAACGGTGGCGGAAAGAATGCTCCATACCTTGGATGTGCGGAGGGCGTTGATGTACTACATAGACAGGACACAACCCTTTAGAAAAACAAAACAACTTTTTGTTGCCTTCGCACCACAACACAAAGGCAACCCTATTTCCAAAGCAGGAATAGCCAGATGGATTGTTAAGTGCATCCAGATATGTTATCAAAAGGCCAAACGCACTTTAACGATACCCCCAAGGGCGCACTCCACACGCAAACTGGGGGCATCCATGGCTTTCCTAGGGAACATTCCTTTAGAGGATATTTGCAGAGCAGCCACGTGGGTTACACCACATACCTTTACAAAACACTACTGTGTTGATGTGCATTCCAAGCAGCAAGCTGCTGTAGGACAGGCTGTTCTCAAAACACTTTTTCAAGTTTCTGCAGCTGGCACGGGCAACCGCCGCTGATGGAGGGACTGCTATGTATTCTATGCTAAGATATGAATTTAGCAGCCCACATGCCTCGAACTGAATATGCTACTTACCAGTATGCATCTGTTCTTGGCATGTAGGGCTGCTAACATTCATATCGCCCGCCCTCCTCCCCATTGCCTGTCGCAGCTGCAGATATACTATTGTATTTATTCATTAGCATGGACATCCTTTACACTTTTCACTCCATCTTCTGCCACAATGGCGAAAAACAATCTGGGGATGGAGCCGATGCCCATGCGCACTGTAGTCCAGGGGAGGAGCCACCTATCTCAGGATACTTCGAAGACTCTTCCAGGACAACAATGTGCGATCATCCGGACCCAACACTAGGCGGCGATCTAATGCTAAGATATGAATGTTAGCAGCCCTACATGCCAAGAACAGATGCATACTGGTAAGTAGCATATTCAGTTCGAGGCATATGAGCTGCAGATTACACACTATGCATAGATGGCCACCTAGTGTTGGGCCCGGATGTTTGCAGTTTGTTTTGTTGTAGAAAAGTCTTTGGAAGTCACGGGATAGGTGACTCCTCCGTTGGATGATACTGCTCATGGGCATCGGCTCCATCCCCAGATTGTTTTTTTCCGCCACCGGGATCGGATTTATTTCCAGCGCTAAGCGTTGGAACCGATTTCCTTTGGCGCACAATCCTCACCAACTTACAAAACTTAGTTTTGAACGCTTTCCAGTCGACGCTACTCTTCAACATCGAGGATCTCGATTCCGGTCGTCGTCGACAGCCTTCGGGCCTAGCTAGGCCTCGACTCCAGCTCATGGAAAGGACGCCATTTAAAAAGTGTCCTCAATGTGGGTCGAAGTTTCCCCACACTGACCTTCATGAGGTGTGTAACCTCTGCCTCTCTCCGGAGCACGAGGCAAAGGACTGTTCAGCTTGTGCCTCTTTCCGCTCCAAAAAGACTATACGGGACCGACGAGCGAGGAGAACAATGTCTCAAAGATCTTCAGCTCCGATTCCGGACGACCTCTTCGAAGAAGGCGTCACGTTCCAGAACAACACAACGTCGACAGCAGCTCCGAGGCAGAAGATTCCGAGGTCGAGGACATCACTCCAGCGCAGCGGGTCGTAAGTAAGACCGTCGACCCCGACCCGTCCTCGACACAGAAGGCCCCATCACACCCTCGCCCTGGGGCTCGGGGGCACACCGGCACTCTTCTTCTACTGCCCCACCTTCGGGCACGGCTAAGAATCCAATTAAGCCTTCAGGCAACTCTGGCTCGAGTCGGCCTTCACATCTACCGGCACCGAAAAAGACAACGGCACCGACTACACCTACATCAAAACCATCGCCGCCGAAACATACCACTACTCCTTCGGCACCGAAACCCAGGTCGGAACCAAGCAAGCCTGCTTCGGATTCCAAAAAACCACCGGAACCGAAAAAAACATCGGATCCGAAAAAACCCTCAGATCCAAAAACCATACCAGAACCGAAAAAATCCTCGGAACTGAAAAAAGCCTCGGAGCCGAAAAAGACTCCGCAGTGAAAGACATTGTCAAGAAACCAAAACAAGCTATTTCGGTGCCCAAACCTTCCTCCGCACCAAAAGATCACCCTCCTGCAGAGGATTTACCTTATCCAGACCCTGCTCAAAAGACTCTAGCTAAGGATCCAATCACTGGACACTTAATTTTGGCTTCAAAAAAACCACCACTGGACACACCAGCTCTGCATTCAAAGAAGAAAGACATGGCTACCTCTCCCCTAAGACTGCCTTCACCTTCTCTTTCACCTGTACCATCACCACATCCTCCCATACCACAGCATTCCCCAGCATCCTCTATCATACCAGACAGGGATGATAGCTCTGATGATATGGTGGGTAACATACCTGATCCAGCCACGCCTACAGGATCCCCTGACCCGTGGGATGATCATACCACCCCAGATGTCCCAAATGTCCCTCAGGATGACTTATACCCCTCAAGGCCTTCCCCACCAAAAGACGCTGTAGGGTTTAATGAATTAATTCCCAGGGCTGCACAATATCATGGAGTAGACATACATACAGACCCTGTTGAGAGACTTCCTAATGGATACCTTTGATAATGCACAAAGGTCCTCATCCATTTTACCGATGCTCAAAGGAGTGATCAAGCATGCTCCCGAAGTCTTCAAGGACCCAGTCAGAACTCGGGTCATTAACCCTCGTATAGAGAAAAAATATAAAGCTGCTCCCTCAAATATTAAAGGGCCAGTACCATTAGACTCACTTGTAGTTTCCAATGCACGCAAGAGAGCAAACTCACAAACATCAGGGGAGGCTGCACCACCAGATAAGGAGTCTAAGCTACTTGACGCATCAGGGAAAAGAACAGCATCTCAAGCAGCAAACATGTGGCGTATCGCCAATACACAGGCATTATTAGCCAGATATGACCGGGCACATTATGATGAGCTAGAGTCATTAATGAGGCACCTCCCTGACAAGTACAAGGATAGAGCAAACGAGCTTATCCAAGAGGGGAAAAACATCACAAACACCTCTATTTGGTGTGCACTCGATGCAGCAGATACTGCCTCTAGGGCAGGTAACACCAGCGTTTTACTACGCAGACACGCCTGACTACGTATATCAGGGTTCAAACCTGAGGTACAAAGTGCCATTCTTAATCAGCCCTTTAGTTAGCAACACCTGTTTGGACCCAACGTAGATGTATCACTAGAGAAAATGAAAAAGGATACAGACCCCGCCAAATCTATGGGAGCCCTGCAGTCGCAGGTTCCCAGATGTTCATTTCGTCGCTCATCCTATCGAGGTGCCACCAGGAGATATACTTCAGACACAGCTTCTACCTCATACAAAGCCTCTACACAGTCCACTTACAGCAAGGGCTACCAAAGGGGGGGGGGGGGTTACAGGGGTAACAATAACAAAGGCAGAGGTGAAAATAACAACTCCCGCTCTGCCTCTACTCCTGCCCAATGACTCCCTTCCCCTTCCCCCGTCCCATTCCACTCCTGTCGGGGGAAGAATCCAACAATACCTGCCAGCCTGGGAAAACATCACATCAGACAGGTGGGTGCTCCAAATAATTCAATCAGGTTATTGTCTGGAATTAACATCTATCCCCCCAAACATCCCACCCAAGCAGCGCCCAATGTCACAGGAACATTTAACATTGCTCAGACAGGAGGTAATATCCCTCCTGCAGAAAAATGCAATAGAAGTAGTTCCAGAGCATCACAAAAACAAAGGAGTATACTCCCTATATTTCCTAATACCAAAGAAGGACGGATCTCTAAAACCCATCCTAGACCTCAGACCTCTAAACATTTACATGCAGTCTGATCATTTTCATTTGGTCACACTCCAACAAGTCCTTCCACTGCGGGTACTAAACGACTTCCTTGTCACTCTAGATCTCAACGACGCCTACTTCCATATTCCCATCCACACAGCACACAGAAAATATCTCAGATTTGTGCTAGACGGGCAGCACTACCAGTTAAAAGTGCTCCCATTCAGAGTCACAACAGCGCCAAGTGTGTTTCCCAAATGCCTAGCAGTGGTAGCTGCACACTTAAGACAACATATTCATGTCTTCCCATATCTGGACGACTGGCTCATAAAAGCCAGCTCATACAGCCAGTGTGTGCAACACACTCACGCTACTATTCAACTGCTTCACGACTTGGGATTCACAGTAAATCACACCAAATCGCATCTTCAACCCTCGCACATACAACAGTATCTTGGCGCTACAATAAACATCCAACTAGCACTAGCTTATCCCTCTCCAGCAAGGATAACAAGTGTACAAGCTCTCCTAACAAAATAATTCAAACCGCAACACTCGCTACCAGCTCGAGTGTTCATGCAGCTCATAGGGATGATGGCATCTTGCATATTTGTAGTACCTCACGCCAAACTGCAAATGCGTCCACTTCAAGAGTGCATAGCACGCCAATGGAACCAGGCTCCAGGTCAACTGACAGACCTAGTGTTGGTAGACGGTCGGACTCCTCGTTCTCTGCAATGGTGGAACACCAAAAGGTCGACCGTTTCTAGAGCCAGTTCCTCAAATAGTCATGACAGCGGACTCATCGTTCTCCAGCTGGGGAGCTCACCTACTACATCACACCATGCAAGGCAGGTGGACACCGCAACAAAAACTATTCCACATCAACCACTTAGAGTTGCTAGCTGTGTTTCTAGCCCTAAAAGCATTTCAAACTCAAGTGTCAGGCAAAGCTATCTTAGTCTGCACAGACAATATGACAGCTACGTACTACCTAAACAAACAAGGGGGGACACACTCTGCAGCGCTCTCTGTTAGCACAGCAGATATGGAAATGGGCTATACCACTAAAGATCTTTCTCTTAGCCAAACAGGTCCCAGGAGTGCAAAACACTATAGCAGATCTGCTAAGTCGACAAACACAGCAGATTCGCAAATGGGAACTTTATCCGCAAGTTCTTCATCCGTTCTTTCAAATGTGGGGACAACCTCAGATAGACCTCTTCGCCACCCACGAAAACGCAAAATGCCCAAACTTTGCCGCCAGATACCCACACCCATTGTCCAAAGGCAATGCGATCTGGATGAATTGGTCAGAACTATTTGCGTACGCTTTTCCTCCTCTCCCACTACTTCCGTTAGTGGTACGCAAACTATTCCCTAACGCTCATCCTAGTCGCTCCAACTTGGGCCAGGCAACCGTGGTACACCACGCTGTTGCAGATGTCTGTAGTACCACACCAAAAACTAAACCTATCTCCACGCCTATTAACACAGAACCATGGAGAGATCAGACACCCAGACCCAGCTCAGCAAAACCTAGCGATCTGGCTCCTGAGGTCATAGAGTTTAGTTACCTCACCCTTCCCCCAGAATGTATGAACGTTATCAAAGAAGCTAGACGCCCCACTACTAGAGCATGTTATGCCGCTAAGTGGAAACAGTTCGTCATATACTGCCTAAACAACCGAATTAATCCTTTAGACGTGTCTATTCAACACATCATAGGAGATATTACACCTTCAAAAGTGTAACTTAGCCTACACATCTATCAGGCTACACCTCGCTGCCATCGCAGCATACTTACAAAATAGACAACACCTATCTCTTTTTAGAGTACCAGCTATTAAAGCTTTTATGTAAGGACTCAAAAGAATAATTCCTCCCAGGACGCCACCTGCACCAGTGTGGAACTTAAACGTGGTTCTCACAAGATTAATGGGACCTCCCTTTGAACCATTACATAAATGTGAATTGCAATTCCTAACCTGGAAAGTAGCTTTCCTAGTAGCCATTACTTCTCTCGGAAGAGTTAGTGAACTACAAGCATTTACCATTCAAGAACCCTTTCTGCAAATGCTTCATAACAAAGTGGTTCTTTGTACTAACCCTAAGTTCCTTCCTAAAGTCATTTCACCATTCCATCTAAATCAATCTGTTGAGCTGCCTGTATTTTTCTCGCATGCTCAGTCGCAGAAAGAGCTCTAGATACCGTAGATGTCAAAAGAGCATTACTATACTATATCGAAAGGACACAAGCTTTTCGTAAAACAAAACGGCTTTTTGTGTCTTTCTCACCGCCACATAAAGGCAATCCCATATCTAAATCGGGGATCGCTAGGTGGATTGTTAAATGCACACAAATATGTTATCACAAGGCCAAACGTACATTAACAATTCCTCCAAAAGCCCATTCTACAAGGAAAATAGGGGCTTCAATGGCATTCTTAGGGAACATTTCCCTAGATGATATATGCAAAGCAGCCACATGCTCTACACCGCACACATTCACAAAGCATTACTGTGTAGATGTGCAAACTAAACAACAAGCCACTGTGGGCCAGGCTGTACTAAAAACTCGGTTTCAAACAACTGCAACAGATACTGGTGGTTGCCGCTAAAGGTGGGTACTGCTATACAAGCTATGCATAGTGTATAATCTGCAGCTCTCATGCCTCGAACGGAAAATGCTACTTACCAGTATGCATCTGTTCTTGGCATGTAGAGCTGCAGAGTTACACACGCCCACCCGCCTCCCCGGCTACCTTTATCTGTTCCAGTATTATCTTAATTAGATACAAATCTCATTGACATCACTACCTCTTGTACAGCTCCATCACTTCCCTAATGGTGGAAAACAATCTAGGGATGAGCCGATGCCCATGCGCAGTATCATCCAAAGGAGGAGTCGCCTATCCCGTGACTTCCAAAGACTTTTCTATAACAAAACAAACTGCAAACATCCGGGCCCAACACTAGGTGGCCATCTATGCATAGTGTGTAACTCTGCAGCTCTACATGCCAAAAACAGATGCATACTGGTAAGTAGCATTTTCCTCACCTGTCGTAAATATTGAAAGGTATTAGCAGTGCGGGCTGCAAAATATATTTTTGAATGCATTTCATTGAAGTTTTACACTCAAACCGTTAGCTTCCAGCATTTTACGAAATGCATTACTCAATGACATCGCCTGGAAAAACATTTGGACAATATGACCATCAGTATGATTTCATATCTTTTAGCATGCTTCTAAACCTAAACATTCAACTTTTGGCATTATCCTTCCGACACCCTGCATGCTTTCACTCCATCGTATTTAGCCCCCTGTTGGCTTGCCAATGCTGCCACACTTTAGTCCACTTATTCAGGAAGCCTCTGCCTTTATTTGTATGTTTCTCTGCCAACATGCACCAGTCCATTTCGTTTTTCCATGTGTCCAGATCTGGCAGGGAAGGGGCTCCCCATTTACACGTCCTAATTACCATGGCCATCTTTGACCCAAGAGTGATTAAGTTTCATATATCTCGGTGGGCCATCCTCCCACCAAATGTTTAACAGGGCTGTCTATGCAACGACAATGGGTCTCCAGTTGGGATTGATGGTCAACAATATATACAAGGGTATGGAGAAAAGTAAGAGACTGAGATCTCTGCTGTCAGAAATTCATATGATGTTGAGAACTCGATGGCTGATGACTAAATATAATGCTGGAATTGAACCTGGATTAGTAGGTCTGAAGTAACTGGTTGTGATTTATGTTCACAGGGAGTTCAATGGCAACTCTCTAGAGATTTTGTCTCAGTAAGGGACGTGGATGATGAGGACGGTAATTCGAGACTTTAGACTTTTTATATCAATACTTTTGACTAAGAAGCTTTTTAGTGCACAGCCTTTCAAATAAAAGGATGGATGGTGACAATAATGAGGAGATTTAGCATACACTAAGAAAATAAAATCTCACCAGGAATAGCTTACTGATATGGAAATATAATGAGATGGTGAGGGGTGTCATGACTCTAAGGTTAGCTTGGTGCATTGAGGCATCCACCTCGGATATTACAAATTCAGCAGGTCTTTGTGTTGATCTTCCTGGGATCTGGTTCGGTTCCCCTTGCATTAACTGTTCTGCTCCTCTTATAGGAGCAAGCAAGCCTTCCCTATGAACCCTAGATTTGCTTCCAGACTGCAGTGAGATTACCAACGGGGAAGAGGTTTTACTACTGACATTTTGTTTGCTCCTGCACTGGTGTGTAAAGTCCTCAATTGTAAAAAGGAGTGTGTCGCACTTGCATACTCGGCAAGCGTTTAGCTTCTATGAGTGGCAATGGTGGATAATCAGCCTGGCTGTGATTTGCCTTTTTCAAAGTGCAAACAATTCTTCCAACCTCTCCCTCTCCCTCTCTATCTCTATCTCTTTCTCTTGAAACCTCCTTGTCCGTGCTTCAGTTAAACTCTAGCAGCTCAGGAAAGTGACAGATTCACCAGGAGCCGCCGTGGGCTTTCAATACCAGCTGCCGAAGGCTTCAATCAACAGGGTAAATGCCTGGTGGAATAAGAGCCTGCATGACCCTCCTTTCTGCATCTGCCAGGTAGAAAAGGTTTTGTGTGAGAGAGTCTCAGAAAGCGGTCCTGTAGGCTAACCATTCCAACGTGGACAATTGGGTCAAAACCTGCTCTTCCTGAGGGGGCTTGGCTTGGACGGCAGTGGCGATGGCTGCCTGATCACGTCGTCGGCAAGCAGAGGAGCGTTCGAGGCAATTTTCAGGGGTCTAACTGCCGCATTTCCAACAGGGAAAACCAGGTCTATAATCCCTTCGTCATGTAGCACGCCTTGGTGCCTTTATTTCCCAACTACTTGCACAGTGAAGGGCTAATTGCTGCTCCGTTTCCAGCGACTCACAAACCTGTGCCTGAAGATCCTAAAATGGCGGCGCAGCAGCCGGAGAAGCTTCAATAGACCAGCACGTAATTCCGACCTCACCGGACCTGTGGAGATCGGAGCTTCGGCGCTTCACTGCTCTTCCCCAGCGCGACACAAGGTGGGTGATTGAAGGAAGTTCCAAAAAGCAGCACTAACTGAGGCGAGAAACACGTCTCTGCTTCCCCCAACCTCTCAGTGCCTGACCTCAAAATGGCGGCCGTTCACTAACAACGCGAACCCTCATCAACCCACTTAATGAAACGTACAATGCTCAGATGAGTCATGCAAGAGTGATAATGTACTAGGGATCTGTATCTGCATCTGTACCTATCCCTGCTATTTGAAACCCCTCACCTACCCTCATACAGAACTAATGTGCAAAGCCAGCAGGACTATCTCTTCCACCGCGTCCAATGCAAAATGGCAGCAATAACAGAGCTGGGGACCCACGATACTCCCCTCTATCCGTAACCTGACTACCTCCCAAAGTAATGCTCGCGCAACCCGCTACCTCAAGTTGGCCCCTGATGTCTGTTTAGTGCTCAAGAGGAGGTGGTGTGGCTCGATTTTGGGGCATATCCGCAACCTTGGAAACAGCTGTGTGAGACGTGTCTTCGTGAGCCACATAAGCACTATAACCTGCAGCCTATACCGTACGCCGCAACTTGCACCAAAAGACCTCTCAGTAGGAGAATGCCATTACTTTACCAAACACCTTAAAGGTCGGGTAGGAGGTCTCGTGGTCTGTTCGCTTTTATACAACCCTCGACATTGCACACCCTAAGAGGAGATCCTCACTTTCCTCTCGATTTGCCAACGACATAAGCCATCTTGTTGGTCCAGCCTGCCGACATCCAACAGGGATTTAATACTGACTCTATGCCTTGCCCTCCAACCTGGTCGGTTTGGTGTGAATAAGGTGCGCTACAACAGCTGTTGGCAAGGAATAAGCGGGGGGTGCAGGGAGAGCTGATGAGAGCGAGGGAGCACACACCAGTGATCGCCAGTAGTGAGTGACCATCAGAAGTGACTGGGTACCAGAGGTCACCGAAGGAGCATGGTCAGCAGTGCTCATTAACGATGCGATAGGTCAGTCTGAGGGTCGCCAGTGTTCCATTTCACCAGCAGCGTCTATCCTACCATTTCTTTTCCGCAATCAACCCCTCCGAGCCTGGATATGGCGGACAGAAGGCAGAACCAACAACAAAAAGGTGCGACCGGAACCCTCTCTCTCAGACTCTCTGATCAAAGCCAGGTCAGACCTGAACAGTACGATGCACATGATCTTAAAGTTAGCAGAAGTCCATGATCTTGCTAAATCTACCAAAAGTAACAAGGACACCATGCAACTAGAACTTACAGCAATCCGGGCGAATATGAGCACTATGAATAAAAGCATCCACGAGGCGGAACAACGCATAAGTGATGTGGAAGAAAGGACATCCCAGTCATCTAAAATCGTAAGGCATCTTCAAAATACCACGGTTGACCTTAAGCTGCAAAACGCTGAACTGGAAGACCGCACTAGGAGTGGTAATGTACGCATATTTGGTGTTCCAGAAAACGCAGAGAAGGATGCAGACTCGTGTGTGGCATTTCTCGAAGCTTGGATTCCGATGATCACAGGGATCACTTTCCAACACAGCCTAGAACTGGACAGGGCACACAGAATACCAACCTTCAATGTCCAGAGCAAGGAAGGCCCTCGACCCCTAATCTGCAAACCTCTCCGATACCAACATACTGAGGCCATCGTGCAGTTTGCCAGAGAGAATCTCCAGATCAAACTGGAAGTCACACGTATAATATTCACCCAGGACTATTCTAGGGAGACTGTCAAAACGAGAAAGGGATTCCTTCTTCTGAGGGATAAATTAAAGGCGGAAAACATTCAATTTTCTTTTGCTGGACCTTCAAAGTTCAAGATCATCGAAAATGGCAGACCATATTTCTTCTCGAGTCCTCACGATCTGGCACGTCATCCAGAAGGTTCCTCATCACAAAGCATGGACCTGTCCAGCAGCTCCCCCAACAAAAGGAAAACGGACATCCAAGACTTACCGATGCACTGAGCTGCCTGACATTGTACACCACTGGTATCGTATTGTGCTTGTTACACTCATTGTCTTCCTGTTAGCCAAATTACGTTCTTTTTTTTTAAAACTTATTTCTGCTAACATATCACTACAGTTTACCAGGTAGCCGCTGCGCTAATGTATGCCACAGGCAAGGCAGGTTACTGGTCCTGCCTTATTTGTAAAAGTCCTGATTTGCCAGTTACAGTACACCACTGGTATTACGTTGATACACTTATTAATCTCCTGCAAGCCAAATTGGCTTCCTTATCTAGCTCCTGGTAACCGAACGATACTGTTTCCCACATAAACTTTAGACCATTTCAGACCATTAGAAGGACAATCCACTTGGAAATCAAAACTTTCCAAAGCCCTGTGCCCGAGCACTGCGTTGGGCTATACACCTTGACATTTCAATAACTTGTAGCCCATCATATCTTCACTGATAACCATGCTGAATTTGCCCAGACCGATGTAGGGGGTTTTATTACCCCAGATTATCTCTTAAGTTGTACTTTCTAAGTTCCCTCTTAGCTACCACACGTTACCTGTGGTATGGGCTCAACCCACAATTCTCCTGAATACCAATGTTCCATATATTTTCTCTGTGCTGCCTACAGACGGTACTGCCGTCGCAGCTCCTGTGTTCGATTGTTCTTGAAGGAAGGGGGCGGGAGGGGAGGGTTGGAGGAGGGAAGGGTGGGGGAAGAAGGAGGGGAGGGGATGGGGGAGTTTGGGAGTTGGGGGTAAATGCATTACTGGTCGTTTCCTTTTCCTATGCTTTTTGCTTCTTATATCTTAATGGCAGCACCACTTCTGTTCTAACACACAAGTCACACAAGGATTGCAGGCCCTTACTCAAGCCCGCAAGTTCTCACCCAGCTACAATCGTTGTGCAATGGGCGGCTCTTTTACCGACAGCACTCACTTAGATGGCTAAAATTAATTCTTTAGCAGAAAATTTCACTGTAGTGTCCTTGAATGTCAAGGGTCTCAATCACCCAGTGAAAAGGCGGAAGGTCTTCGAATACTTATCTAAATCAAAAGGGGATGTTATCATCCTACAAGAGACTAAACTCTCAGAGGAAGATACACGCTTTATCAACCTCAATTGGATTTCCCACACACACTGCTCCTCGGCAAACCATAAGAAAGGGGGAGTGATCACCCTAATCTCAAAGAAATCTAATTTATCTGTCACCTCGCACACACATGACACAGATGGCAGGCTATTGATTACCCACCTGTTGAAAGACGATGATCCAATTCATGTAGTGAACATATACGGTCCCAATTCTGATACACCAGACTTTTGGGAATCAGTCTCCCAAGCGATTGAGAATATCCCACAAGACAACCTCCTAATTGTAGGCGGAGATTTACATCTTCCAATGGACCCCTTATTAGACCACCATTCAAAATGCACGTTCCAACCTTCTCACTCCCATGAGTCGCTCACGCGCCTGTGTAACAAATTCTTACTAAAAGATTCCTGGCGACTCCAACACCCTGACGGGAAAGACTATGCCTTCTACTCCGCCCCACACAATTCATATTCCAGAATCAACTATATCCTAATTTCTAGCCCTTTCACCCACCTCATTGAGCAAACAGATATTGCTCCGAAGCTGATCTCTAATCACGCTTGCATTAGTGCCAAACTTGCGGGCTCCCACTCGATTCTACCCCCAAAACGATGGCGTTTTAATGACGAAATCTTATTTGATCCTGACAACAAACAATCAATAGAAAACTCTATAAGCCAATATATCTCACTAAATGACTCCCCTAATATGAACACCTCTACAGTCTGGGACGCCCTAAAAGCCACGATTAGAGGGATAATTATTGGCATCAGAGCAAAGACCAATAAAAAACTAAACCTAGATCTTGCTAAACTCGAAAAAGACATCAAGTCCCTAGAAAACACACACTCAGCTGACCTGGGCAAGAAACTTGTTTTAGAGCAACTGACCAAAAAGAAATATGAATATAACACTATAGCAAGCAGGCGGGCCGGTGTTTGGGTTAATAAGTTCAAAGCCCTTAAACTTTGCGAAGGGAATAGAGCTGGGAAACTCCTCATGTCCTATCTTAAGCATAGACAAAAACTGCTCCCTATGGGTTAGATGTAGGTAATAGCAAATTACCGAATGGTAAATACAGAATTTTACCGATTCGGTATTTACTAATCGGTAATTGCTATGTAGGAAAACAAATCGGTAAAAATACCGATTCGGTAAGATTCGGTAATTACCGAATCAGTATTTGCCATTGATTCCTAAGGGCCTTGAAGCCCATAGGATTCAATAGCAAATACCGATTCGGTAATTACCGAATCGGTAAAATTACCGATTTTACAAGGGGGTCAGGGTGTCACTTTGACACCCTGTTGCACTCCTGTTTCTGGCTTGTGTCCCATGTGACACACATACATGCCCTTAGGGCATGACTGTGTGCCACATGGCACAGGTGTAGATGCACATATGTGCATGTACACTGGAATTCGTTATTTACCATGTAATAGTATTACATGGTAAATAACGAATCGATAATGGCTTGTGGCACTGTTTTCAGTGCCGCCTACATCTGTATTTACCGATTCGGTATTTTACAGAATCGGTAAATTTACCGATTCTGTAAATTAAGCCTACCTACATGTCAAATCCCAAATACCGGTCGGTAACGGCCGAAATCGGCCGTTACCGACCGGTAATTGGCGACCTACATCGGGCCCTATATCATCAATCAAGGACTCCGCTAATAATACACACACCAAACAAGGGAAAGTTGTTGACACCTTTAAATCCTTCTACGAAGACCTCTACAAAAACAAGATGACATTTGACCCGGTCTTTTGCACTAAATACCTAGACGCCTTGAATCTACCCAAACTCTCGGACGAAGATAATTCTGCACTATGGTGCTCCATCAAAGATACAGAAATCCTGGCTTCTATTAAATCACTTAAAAGTAACAAAGCCCCAGGTCCTGATGGGTTTTCTGCAAACTTCTACAAAGCATTTGATAAGTCACTCGCCCCCATGCTCCTAAAGCTTTTCAATTCGTTGGCCTCTTCTGGGAGTGTCTCGGAAACAATGAGCGAAGCCACCATAATTGTTATCCCGAAGGAGGGTAAAGACCCCGTCCTACCTAAAAAATTATCGCCCCCATTTCACTTATAAATCTGGATTGCAAAATCTACGCGAAAATTCTAGCGAGCAGACTTAATGCCGTTCTTCCCAAGTTAATCAGTCATTCCCAGGTGGGGTTTTTAAAGCAACGTATGTCCAACGACAACACAAGGCTTCTATGCCATATCCTAGAGAAGGCCAAAATAACACCCACCCCAATGGTAGCCATAACCCTCGATGCTGAAAAAGCGTTTGATAGAGTCTCTTGGCCCTTTTTAAATCATTGCATAAGAGCCTTTAATCTAGGGAACTCTTACACCAGTATGGTAATGGCCCTCTATTCTTCTCCATCTGCTAGAATTGCCATCAACGGAACCCTTTCAAACTGATTTTGTTTACAACAGGGCACCAGGCAAGGCTGCCCTCTATCCCCAGCCCTGTTTCTCCTGGCCCTCGAACCTCTTATCTGATATAAAACAAAATAAAGATATAGCGGGAGTGAGCTTCGGGGGGACACAGGTGAAACTAGCTGCATACGCTGATGACATTCTAATAGCGACCGAGAATCCAGAGTCCTCCATAGAAGCCCTCATGTCTAACATTGAAAGATACTCACTACATTCCGGCTACAAATTAAACCGTGATAAGTTGGAAGTGAAACCCCTAAACGTATATGGCACCAGAGATATGCTCGGTGCCTCAGGCCTCACATGGCAAACTGGGTTTATTAAATACCTGGGAATCGAATTCGGCAGCTCCCTTCTCGAAACACTTCCATCACAATGAATCCGTCACTCTGAACAAAATTAAATCACAATTGGATGGCTGGTCCCCTCGTTTTATAACTTGATGGGGAAGGGTCGAAACCATTAAAATGATGATCTCCCCCTTAGTCAATTATCTCATTACAATGCTCCCTCTTACCTTGTCCCAAGACTTCCACCACAAACTAGACAATCTTCTTTCTAAATTCCTATGGAGAGAGAAAAAGGCCAGAATTAGCCTAAAACAACTACGCCTCGATAAAACCCTGGGTGGGGTTAATCTAGCGAATTTTTAATTATACCAGACTGCCTTTCTCGCTAAGCAAGGATCTTACTGGCTGGCACCACCAACTGAATACGTTCCTGTATGGCTCACTATAGAGAAAGCCCTTATTAAAAACCTCGACCCGGCGTCCATCCTTACCGCCAAACAGAATACGGCCAGCTGCTCACTGTCCATTTTCAAAAATACAAGACTTGCTCTCCTAAAAATTGATAAACTCCTGCCTGATCATATAAGGTGTTCTGAATGGGAGTCGCTATGGCACAATCACTTAATAAAGTATAAGGGAAAATCTCTTCACAATGAGTCTTGGATCAATAAAGGTATATTCTTCCCACATCAACTGTTCAATGGTAACTACCCGCTCTCTTTTAAAGAACTCCAAACCAAATATGGTTTAGAACCTATAGAATTCTATAACTTTTTTAATATAAAAACAGCAATAGCCAAAACAAAATTGTCCAAAAAACCACCCTCCCTCCTAAGCTACTTAACCGCCCTTAATAAGTTAGTCCCTCAAGTCTCCAGACTTTATAAAACATTACGTCCACAGCATTCCAATCTCAATAAAGACCTTCGGCACTTCTGGGAAACATACTCATCGGTACCTATTTCGGATATGGAGTGGTCCAAAACATGGGAATCAACCATGAGACACAAAATAAGCCCTACACTTTCCCAGACGAAGTTTTGGCTTCTCCACAAAACGTTTTGGACACCGGCGCGTCTTTTCACATAATATCAGGGACAACGCCACATGCTGGAACTGTAACGAGAAAGATGGCGACCTTGAGCACCTATTACTAAGCTGTGTATGTGTTACGGCCTTCTGGGACAAAGTATTTACATTCATCACAAAGGTTTTCTCCTTTTCCCCTACAAGAGAGTTTTCTACATTAGTAATGGGCTGTACAAGAGCTGTCCCGTTATCGGAGGACGACAGGGCCTTACTAGACCTTATGTTCACTGCTGGTGTGAAGATCATCTTAAACAATTGGAAAGACACCCGCAAAGCCTCCTTTAAGTGTTGGCTACATTGGACCACAAACCTGAGAGGTGCTGACAATATCTCACTCCAAAACACACCATGGCGTCCCCCTCACAGACGAATGTGGACGAATGTGGACCTCCCTTGACGATTATTTTAACATTCAAGAGCCCCCGTGATTCCTCATCACACTTCAATACACGTACACCCATAGGCTCATACATAACTAACACCATACCTATTCAATGTCTTATTTGCCTGCGTTTGATATTCTTACCCTGTAGGGATCGCTGTCTGTTTACCATTGCCCACCATTCCAGTGCAACTGCTATATTCATGGACAGGCCCCAGCCTATATAAAAGATAGGCTGGAAGTGTATGAACCTAGACGCGCCCTGCGATCCTCCGACTCCTATCTGCTATCCTGCCCACGCTTTAAACTGGCAACTAAAGGAGGCAGATCCTTTTCAGTCCAAGCTCCCTCCATCTGGAACAAGCTGCCGGAGGTGCTTCGTAGAGAACCCAATCTTCTCCGCTTTAGGAAATCCCTGAAGACCTTACTTTTCAAGGACGCGTTCGCATCCCCGTAAGATTGGCCGATATTCCATATCTTCCCTTCTTGTTTCTTGTTGCTGTACTCGGTCAGAAGCGCTTTGAGACCTGTCGGTGAGTTGGCGCGATATAAAACCCAGATACAAATACAAATACAAATATAAGAAATTAATAGCTGTTATTGTGCTGCCTTCACTTATTGCTGTATTTTTGTCATATCCTTATTTTAGTTTGTCTTACTTTATTATGTTTTCTTGGGGTTATCAATCTCATTACAAATTTCCTTCCATTTATTTGTTTACTGTATGCACTACCAATTATTTGCACACGTTGTCGCTTTTGTTCTTTCTTAATGTATGCTTTTGTATATTGTGTTTTGCATGGAAACTTCCAATACAAATTTGTGATATCAAAAAAAATCAACCCTTCCTGAAGGAAAGCCAGCATTTTATGCAGCATACACTGGGCCCAAACGAACTTCACCATTCACTTGTAAGTGTGTAAAAAAAAAGAAAGGTAGCACATGCCCCACACATGAAGAAAGCATGGGAAGGAAGGCCAGTTGGGAAAACTGGATGGACCTTCAACCTCCGAGAGCTACCAGGCAGTCGCCCTACAGGAGTAGAGGTCAAAAGGCCACCCCCTTGGTCTGTGCTGCTTTGTATAGCAGTCTGCATATTCTGGCATTAGGGGGACAGTAGCAAATCACTTTGAAGTAGGGTATGAAAGGGTGTCCTTCAGTTATCTGAGAACTGTTCTGATGACCAACAGTACAGAAAAAGAGGAGAGAACCCAAGTTTACCAGAGGAAAAACCAGAGTGTCAGTCTGGAAAAAATGAACAGGCCTTGCCTGCTCAGCTGTTCCAAAACGCCCTGCTACTGTCATGCAGAAAGGATTTCGCCCAGGAAGTAGTAGAATCCAGTAAATGGCAGAAGATATGTCAAATATGCTAATTCATTCAAAGTCCTGTGTGGCGTGCTAAAGTAAATAAGCAAGTATTCTTTACCTTAGGTAATAAATATGGAGTAATGGTGACAATGACTAAAGTGCTGCGATTGAAGGTGTGAAGCCAAATACACTAAATTGCAGTTAAAATTGTGTTGCAGAAAATAGCTTGAACTTGTTTGAATAGACATTCGCACCTAATGTTCCCACCTGTCATCTGAGTATAGACAGAACTGATATATATAATCCTTCCAGCACTCCGAAATGTAAGTAATCACTGCCTTTATTTCATGAAGCGTCTGTCACTGGCATTGGAACGCGTTTCGGCTGCTAATGCAGCCTTTGTCAACCAAAGAACGCCATTTTATGAAGATAATTTATATTCACCATGTGATGTTAATTAGACCAACATAGACAAAATACTTTCAAAAATTGTTGAATAATATTTTAAAGGTAAAACTTTTAGTTGACAAAGGCTGAATTAGCAGCCAAAATGCTTTCAAATGCCAGTGACAGACGCCTTTATGACATAAAGGCAGTGATCTCACAAGGAGGGACAGGGGCTTTGTAGGGCCAGCAAACAAGCCCCATGGGATTGTGGTAAAACAAAAAAGTACGTTGTTCCTATGGGGGAAGGGAGATGGGGGAAGAGATAAGGAGTGTTACCGGCCGAGAATGTTGTCATTTACGGACATGTGCTACATAGGACAATGTATGATTGTACAGGGATAGCTCCAATAAGGAGCAAGGGCCCTCACACACATCGAGGGGCGCCATGCTTCATCATAAGGCAACTCCTTGGGCCGTTGCTGCAATGCCCGCAGGGGGGCTCTTTGCCGGAGATCTTCTCGGTTTGCCATTGTGAAGCTAAAAGATGTTGTGGAAGGAGCCTGTGTGTAGTGAATAGAAGTGGAATAGTGTGTGTACCTGGGCCATGAGTAAATACACCGACTAAAGAGTTGTAAATTGTCGAGGGAAAATTAAACCCGCTTCAGTTTTTGAATGAGTGAGTTGTGCAGGGGGTAGACATGTTTCATGCCCTATTCAGTCCATATGGATCTAGGCATTTCTTCAGGACCTAAATATCCTCATCTACTCATAGGGGGCAGCTTGTGTCGGGTTTAGAAAAAAATGAAAATTCCCGTCCCCTTAAGTCAGGACTCCACAGTAGTCCTAATGTATGGTGAAAACGAGAGGTATGTTATACCTTCTGGAAAAGAGTTCACCTGTAAGAGATTAATCGAAAAATTATTAATAGACATCATAAATTGGACTGGTTCAAAGTGGTAGGGAAACCATGAGATCATGATGGGGGGTGTAGAAAAACAGGATAGCGAGCATCTTTAACCCCTTCGGTGCTGATGACGGCTCCCGGTCGTCAATAGTTACGGTGGGCATGTGCTGAGGAGGGCCGGGAGCCGTCATGACAACGCCCGCGATTGGAATGTGCCGCATAGGCGCAGAATTCCGGCCGCAGCCAGGGGGTTAAAGGACCGAGTAAAAAAAAAACACAATGGTCGTGAGGATTTAAAAATTTGAACTTAAAGGTCCAAATATTAACAATTTTATATCCCAAACATGCATCCCATCGACGATTGTGTGGCAAGGCCAGGTGCTGATACGTCCTTAGGTGGTCTGTCCACCCGGGGAAGTAGTGGCGTGCCCCCGTGATTGTGTGCCCATGTGTGTATCCTATGCAGGGTCCTTTGTCACAAAACTCACCTAAATGGGGGAAGGTTTATGCCCCATCTGGGACAGGCCGGGCTGCTTGCTGGTGTTGCGAGAGAGTCCAAACCAGTAATGTAAAGTTGGAAGTGTGTAGCAAGGCCTACAATTTGCGTCCAGTAGGTAGCCACCGTAATGGGAATGGAGACACACAATCCAGTCTCAAAATAGCCGATAGTGGAAGCTGCTTGTGTGCGTCAGCTTCTCGCGGTGTAAGTGAGAAATGGCCTATGCTTCTGGTTGTTAGCCGGCAGGAGGGCATCGGGTGCCTGCTAGTATGATCAGGATGATCGGCTATGGGTGCATGAAGTGCATGCGTCGCTAAGGGCTGAGGTACTTGATAAACCAGGCAGTGATTACTTACTTTACGGTGTGCATGCCTTTTCTCTGGAGTGGAGGAAGGATTGTTTTGTGTTTAAAGCGCTAGCAGTAGCGCTCTCCCTTGCACCACCAGCGGTCAGGAAGCTTGCCAGCAGACCGCAAACTGAGGAGTTTTATATATATATTTACATCAGATAGAGACTACTAGCCGCAGATTCCTTCACGTAGAATTATCCCCAGGCGTGAGACTGGATCCGGAAAACTTTTGCCACAGCGCACCGGGTGCAGGGCGACACCACGTGACTCTGCCCAGGCTTCGTCCGCGTATGTGACGTCAGCGAGGTCACATAAGACCCACCCCAGCGTGGCCACGTAATTTTTTTCCTTTTTCGCATGCAACGCGGATCCCGTCCTTGCTACGGGCCTGTTTGGGCCCTCTTTTTTCCTTCCATTGTCCCTTCTTTTTGTGGAACAGTGTGCGAGTGCCTTCGGGCTTCAAGACTTGCACGTCATGTGGGCGTCTTATGTCGGCGACGGGCCCTCCCCTCATTTGTATGTGGTGTTTGGGGGAGGATCACGGCACCACTGATTGTGCGGCGTGCCAACAGTTGAACCCGTAGTCGAGGTGGGAGCGCCGGATTAAACTTCTCTCGGCGCAGCTCTCCAGGTCGACGTCCTCCCCTCGGTCTGCTTCGGCGGACGGCCGTGGTCGTCGTCCTCGCTCTTCTCTGATGTCACGTGAGCATCGCTCCCCGGTGGGTAAGTGTCACAATTTGTCCCCGGGGGCTGGGTGCCAGCCTGCCAGGGACGTGGGCTCTCCGCCTGTGATGCGTGTCGTCCTATTCCCGGTGCTGGGGCGTTGAGAGTCCAGATGGAGACCAACGCGGCGGCTTTGAAGGCCTCGCTGGCGTCCCCTCCTCCTCCGTCCCCCCCCGCCCTCCTCCTTGGGGCGTTGACGGATCACGTGCCTTGCGCGGGGCCCTCCTCGGTGCCGCCGCCAGCGGCTTCGGCCCCGGCGCAGACTGGTTCATGTCCAGGCTTGGAGGATATGGTGCTGTTGGGGTGCGGCTCGTCTGGGGCACCTCCTTCAGACCAAGGCGTCTCTGCCTCGCCGCAAACTCCAGCGGGAGTCCCTGTGGTGTCGCTGGAGGTCGCTGGGGCTCGGGTCGCATCTCCGAGCCTTTCTCGGTCCTTTGAAAGGGTGGTCCTGTCTAAGGCCGAGGTGACGCCGCTGTGGCGCAGGAAACGGCTGGACCGTGCTGAGCCACAGTGTTCGGTGGACCCTCCTCATCCCACTCTGGGTCGTGGCTGGGTGGGACCCTCTTGTCCCTCCATACGGGCGGCTGCCTCGTCGGAGGACGAGTCGGAGGTTGAATCGCCCCTGGCGCCGCCACATGGGTTGGCGGACGATCTCCGCCACATTCTGGGCCGCGGAAGGCTTCGTGTCACTCCCCAGGCCCTTCTCGTTCCTCCGCGCAGGCGGCTGCCTTGGCGGGGGTCAAGTCAGTGTCGCTCCGGCGCCGCCCCGAGGCCAGTTCGGCTCCGGCTCCACTCCGGTCCCTGATGCGCTGAGACTGGGAGGAACCCTGTCCGCGATGCTAGGTGGTGCCGACGTTCTGCCTCAGGCGGCGGACTCTACGGCTCCGCGCAGGAGTCGTGCTGCGGATTCGTCTTCGGACGCTCCGTCTTCTCCGGACGCAGGCTGTATATTGGAGTCGTCCTCTCCGGAGACTGGTCGCCACGTGGTATCTTTTTCACCGCGTCATCGAAGGGCGTATCCCCGCCTTTCCTGAGGCAGAGGTGTTTGTCGGAAGAGCGGCAGGTCCCTCATTCTTTGGATCCCTCTAACTTCCAGGTCTGGCCCTTGCCCGTCCCGCTTGGCTTTGGGGACGGCCGCCTTAGTTTGCAGCCGTCGCCCACGGAGGAGCTGCTTTCTCCACCGCGGGGCCCTACGGAGGCGGGTGCGGCCTTTGCTCACGCGGTGTCCACGGCTGTGAGCATTTTGCGCATGGGTGACCCAGTTGCTCACTTTCCGGCGGACCATCTCTTGGAGGTTCTCCACCAGGGCTCTGGTGAGAGGGAGATCTTACTTCCCTTTGAGGGTTCGCTCCTTTCTTCCCTTACATGGGCTTGGAGGCATCCCGCCTCAGGGGATCCGGTGCCTCACCACCTTCTGCACCGGTATCTTCCGGCGGCGCCTGACCCGTCGTGCCATTCCCTCCACCCCTCTGGTGCCAGTCCGCTTTTGCAGACCGCCTTTCCCTCCCTGCCGCCACTATTGACTCCGCTGTCCCGGGAGGCCCACTGGCTGGATTCTTGGGGGCGCAACATGTTTGCGTCGACCAGCGCTGCCCTGCGGGCCTTTAACACCTTGTGTGTTTTGTCTAGGGCCTCCTTGTTTGTTGGACTCGGCTGAGTCTCTGGGATCCGCAGCCTCCCAAGAGACGGTCCAGGTGGACTTACGGCATCATGCTGTGGATGGCCGGGAGCTAGCTGCGTTTATTCTCTGCTCCACTCTAGACATCTCAGAGGTGCTGGGCTGGGCCATGGCTTCCTCAGTCGCCCTCCGTCGCCATGCTTGGCTTTGGGACGGCGTGTTCCCTGACAATATTCGGGAGCGGCTCATTTATCTTCCGTTTGACAGCAGCCTGTTGTTCCATGCCCCGGCTGACTCCGCCATCCAAAGGCTCCTGGCAGGGATCTGTCCTCCTCTTCCACCTTATCCTCCTCCTCCCCCTCCTCAGTGACTGCTGAGTTGGGCTGGGTCTGGGCCTTCTTAGGCAGCTTGTTCTGACAGTGGAGTGTGCTTTCGGGCCATTGAGTCCTCCTTGGGATTTTGGCATTGTTGGCTGCTGGATGGCCCTTTGTTGCCTATGTGTGTGTGTTTGCTGGAGTTGTTGTGCAGACTCGGCCCTGAGATTAGGCCTTCTGCTTTGCTTGGGCTGCTTGTCAAGCCTTCTGCGGGGTGTTTTTCCCCGTGGCCCTTTTGTTTTTTCCTTTGCTGCGGAAGTTCTTCCAAAGAGGGTTCCCATATCTTCGGACTTAACGTACCCTATGTGGGGTGGTGGTAGCTGTTGTGTAGCTTGCGCTCTGCTAGGGCGTTCTGGTCGCCTTTGGGTGCCGGTTCTCCATGGCGTTTCTGTATGTTGCGTTTGCTTATTGAGGTCGTGTGCGCGGCCCCTCGTAGTGTTGGGGCTGGGCATTTTCTCACCTTCCTGCCCCTGTCCTGAGGGCTGGGGTGATTCTGAGTGCTCCCTTGTCAGGCGTAGACTGCCCGGTCTTTCTGGGCCCCCGGGCTGTTCTTCTTGCTTTTGGCAGCTTATGACTGTTGGCGCTGTTCTGGCTGGCCTGTTGCCTTCCATCTAGAGGGAGCTCGCCTTCCTTTCCTCTTTTCCTTGGGCTCTCTGGGCTTCTCCTTCTACTTTCCTCCTCTTCCTGGCTTGGCATTGGATGGAAGCTCTGTTGCCTTGTGAGAAAGTGGGGTGCTTCGGCCCCTCTAGCCTTCCCCTTGGTTCTTCTGCTGTGAGGATACGGGCCTCCTCAGTCTCTTTTTCATCATAAACCCTCTGGTGTCGGTGGTGTTCTCCTTGTGAAGGTTCCTCTTGCCTGGTGGGGATGACGTTTCTCTTCTAGCCCGCAGATTTGGTCCCCTGTGGGACATTCTGTTCCGTCCATGCTGGTGGGGTCCTTTCGCAGACCCTCATTCCCCGGGAGTATTGCTAGGGTATCTATTCTACATGAAGGAATCTGCGGCTAGTAGTCTCTTATCAGATGTACGAGTTACTTACCTTCGGTAACGATGTATCTGGTAGAGACGATTCTAGCCGCAGGTTTCTTCACGGCCCGTCCTTCTTCCCCGTTCTGCGAGGACCCTTGGGTTGGTCTTCGGTACTCTCCTCCTGGTGGGGGCTGTGTCTCCTGTGAGTACCTTCGTTGGCTCCTGACAGGTGGCTCCGTCGGTTGCGGTTCATTCCTCCTCTTGGTTCCTTGGAGGTTGTTGTTACGGTGCTTCTGTGCCCCGCGGCTCTGGTTACTCCAGGTTTGGGGGGGGTTCCCTTACAATCTCTGTCCTTCCCTCCCTTCTGCTGCTGAGGGTCCTGGCCCCTCTGCTTTCCTCCGAATAGGGGTCATTTGGCTAGGCCTTGCCCTTCTTCCCTGGGGTTGGTTGCACTCTATGATGGGGTGGCTTGGAGGTTTGTGTTTCTGTCTGTCTTGGGACTGACCTTCCTTTCTTCTTTCTGGATGGGGGTGGTGGGCCTGTTACGCGTATCATGGTTTCCGCATGTTCCTTGTTTCAGGGTAAAGGCTGTCTATGTGCTGCCAGGGTGGCTGCTCAGGACTCTGCTCTGTTCTTTCTCTGCCCCTTCCCTTGGACACTGCAGTGTTGCACTGTTCTTTCTGGTGTTGTTTGTCTCTTTTGCACACTGTTCCCATTCTCCCACAGTTTTTTGTCTGGTGGCTCTGGGTTGTGGTGCGGAAAAGTTCTCCGAAGAAAACTGACCTGGGCGCCCTGGCGTGGGTCTTATGTGACCTCGCTGACATCACGTACGCAGACGACGCCTGGGTGGAGTTGTGTGGTGTCGACCCGCCCCCGGCGTGCAGGGATGCTGTGGCAAAAGTTTTCCAGATCCAGTCTCATGCCTGGGGATAATTCTACGTGAAGGAATCTGCGGCTAGAATCGACTCTACCAGATACATCGTTACCAAAGGTAAGTAACTCGTACATATTTTCCAAGTTTGCCCTGTAACTGAAGACGCACTCCACAGCGGTGATTGGCAAAATCATTTATTTCACCAAGAACGTGTGTTTTATTCCGAATCGGTCTCCTTTCGCCGACGCGTTTCGGAGCCTCGTGCTCCTCCTTCATAGGCATTCAGAATTCACAGGCAAATGCTGGCTGACCACAATCCTTCGCGTTGCCAAATCATTTATTAGGCCTCCGGTGTGCCTTCCCGATGGGTTTATGTTGCAACGCACTTTGGGATCTGTAGTCTGTTTCACGCTTGTATCCTTTTATTTTTCAGAATTCACATGGACCCACTGGAGGGTGAAATAGGGCGTGAAATGGACTACAGATCCCAGCATGTATTGCAACATTAACCCATCGGGGAGGCACACCAGAGGCCTAACAAATGATTAGCAACGTGAAGGCAAGCCCCCTCCAATTTAAAATAATTTTATGATGCCATGTGTGCAATATTTGGGCGGCCCGGCCGTACAGGCGCACCTTCGGGCCCCGCAGCCTTGGCTGAAGGAGATCCTGTGGTTTCTGTGCCTCATGCTTCAACGCCAAAGGCCTCCTCTTGGATCTGGACCGGTGCTGGTCATACCTCTGTGACATTCTCCGGCACGGCGTCCGGCGTCTAGAGCATCGCCGGCACCGCCTACCCCATCCTCATCCCGGGCGACATGGAGCCGGTCAGGCGTCCACAACCACAGTGACCAGAGTCGACTAAGCCGTATGGCTCCATGCCGTTCAACCTGCCTTATTCTGAATGGTTAGGCATAAAGGATGAGGATTGAGAGGGGCAGTAGGATCCTTTAGGAATCCCGCAACCCAGTCAAGATCTGAACTGGTATGAGAACATGGGTGATGCCAGCGGCCTGGATACCTCTCCAGATTCTGGCATGCTGTCTCCCCCTGACCTGAATACGGAGAAGGGAGCCTCTTTTGCAATGGTGATGCGTAGGCCTGCAGAGGTCTTGGACCTGCAGCTTCCTATGGTGGCAGTCAAGATTAACGTCTTGATGGAGGTCCTGCAGCCTGGTATCTCCTCCTCATAACCCTTGCTGCCTTTCAACGAGGCCTTGACAGATTGTCTACAGGGCACCTGGTCCGCAGCCAGCGCCCTGCACCGGGCGACTCGGCTTTCTCTCTACCCATCCCACCCCACAGAACTTGGTGGTCCAAGCCTAGGGGCAGATGGCATGTTTCCTTCCGTACCTCCGAACAGGAAATCAAAAAGGCTGGACAGCTTTGGTAAGAAGATATTTTCTTCCACCTGCCTGGCGCTGTGGTCGGTTAACACTGCATGCATCTTGGGCTGTTACTCTCATTCGCTATTGAGTACGGTTGTGCAAGTGCTGCCCAGAGTCTTGGAGGAGGACCTGGCTGTCCTCTCCCAAGCTATTACTTAGGGGAGAGATGCATCGAAGTTTGTCATACGATGTTATTTAGACACAACGGATTCGCTAGGCAGAGTGAATTGTTCGATGGCTGTTAGGCGGCACACCTGGCTGAGGACGTCTGGCTTTTCGGGGGATGTCAAAGCTAACCTCCTGGACATGCCCTTTGATGACTCCCGTCTCTTCAGAGACAAAGCAGACAACATGCTTGAGTTCTTAAAGGAATAGCAGGCTACGGCCAAGTCCCTGAGCCTCTCCACCTCATCCTGGCCTGTGTCTGCTTTTCGCCCCTTTCGTGACTAGGGAAGGAGCTTCCAACCGTATCAACCTTACTCCAGCCCGAGGACCCTGCAAATCCAACAACCTCTGCAGGCCGTGGATGCGGTTCACCCCGACCTCACAGGTCGGGTGGCCAGAAGTTTGGTCAAGCCACAGCCCCCTCTTCCACCGCAAAACCTTCCTAGTCCGATCCTACAATCAGCTGATGGAGGATCACCGTGCCTTACTCCGCAAGAAAGTAAAGACTCTCTTGGCCCAGGGAGCTATGGAGAGGGTACCCGGGCCAGAAACAGGCTGTGGTTGCTATTCCCGCCTTTTAGGGTTTGCCTAGCGAAAGCTGCGCTCTGCGCAGCTTTTCGCGCAGGCGAAATCCTGTTGAGAACTGTAGGGTGCTTTGGGTCGGCCCTCGTCATTGATTGGCTGGCTCCGTAAACGGAGCCTTGCCATTGGACGAGGGGCCTGTCCGTCAATGCCGGACCAGACACGGGGGCGTTCCTGACATTCTTTGCCTTTTGCCGACGTCACGCGACGCCGGGAACGCCCCCGAGTCTGGTCCGGCATTGCCGGCACCTCCCTTGCTCTACTGTCATCACCACAACACTGCGCCCATTTTATCCCAAGCTAAACACTCGGAGAGGCGCAGTGACCGGGTCTTTGAAGGCCGCTCTCCCAATGAAAACAAGTTTTCTCTCCGAGTCAGCACGAGCAGGAAGACGAGCAGCGCGCCTCCCAGCTGGCCTCTCTCGCATCAGCATCCAGAGCTGCCCTGCGCGGTGTGTAGCTTCAGTGGAGCTTCAGAGTGCAGAGTGGAGCTTCAGAGTGGAGCTTCAGAGTGGAGCTTCAGAGTGCAGAGTGGAGCTTCAGAGTGGAGCTTCAGAGTGGAGCTTCAGAGTGGAGCTTCAGAGTGGAGCTTCAGAGTGGAGCTTCAGAGTGGAGCTTCAGAGTGGAGCTTCAGAGTGGAGCTTCAGAGTGCAGCTTCAGAGTGGAGCTTCAGAGTGCAGAGTGGAGCTTCAGAGTGGAGCTTCAGAGTGGAGCTTCAGAGTGCAGAGTGGAGCTTCAGAGTGGAGCTTCAGAGTGGAGCTTCAGAGTGCAGAGTGGAGCTTCAGAGTGCAGATTCAGAGTGGAGCTTCAGAGTGCAGAGTGGAGCTTCAGAGTGGAGCTTCAGAGTGCAGAGTGGAGCTTCAGAGTGGAGCTTCAGAGTGCAGAGTGGAGCTTCAGAGTGGAGCTTCAGAGTGCAGAGTGGAGCTTCAGAGTGGAGCTTCAGAGTGCAGAGTGGAGCTTCAGAGTGCAGAGTGGAGCTTCAGAGTGGAGCTTCAGAGTGCAGAGTGGAGCTTCAGAGTGCAGAGTGGAGCTTCAGAGTGCAGAGTGGAGCTTCAGAGTGGAGCTTCAGAGTGGAGCTTCAGAGTGGAGCTTCAGAGTGGAGCTTCAGAGTGGAGCTTCAGAGTGGAGCTTCAGAGTGGAGCTTCAGAGTGGAGCTTCAGAGTGCAGATTCAGAGTGGAGCTTCAGAGTGCAGAGTGGAGCTTCAGAGTGGAGCTTCAGAGTGCAGAGTGGAGCTTCAGAGTGGAGCTTCAGAGTGCAGAGTGGAGCTTCAGAGTGGAGCTTCAGAGTGGAGCTTCAGAGTGGAGCTTCAGAGTGGAGCTTCAGAGTGGAGCTTCAGAGTGGAGCTTCAGAGTGGAGCTTCAGAGTGCAGAGTGGAGCTTCAGAGTGCAGAGTGGAGCTTCAGAGTGGAGCTTCAGAGTGCAGAGTGGAGCTTCAGAGTGCAGAGTGGAGCTTCAGAGTGGAGCTTCAGAGTGCAGAGTGGAGCTTCAGAGTGGAGCTTCAGAGTGGAGCTTCAGAGTGGAGCTTCAGAGTGGAGCTTCAGAGTGGAGCTTCAGAGTGGAGCTTCAGAGTGCAGAGTGGAGCTTCAGAGTGGAGCTTCAGAGTGCAGAGTGGAGCTTCAGAGTGCAGAGTGGAGCTTCAGAGTGCAGATTCAGAGTGGAGCTTCAGAGTGCAGAGTGGAGCTTCAGAGTGCAGATTCAGAGTGGAGCTTCAGAGTGCAGAGTGGAGCTTCAGAGTGGAGCTTCAGAGTGGAGCTTCAGAGTGGAGCTTCAGAGTGGAGCTTCAGAGTGGAGCTTCAGAGTGGAGCTTCAGAGTGGAGCTTCAGAGTGGAGCTTCAGAGTGGAGCTTCAGAGTGGAGCTTCAGAGTGGAGCTTCAGAGTGGAGCTTCAGAGTGGAGCTTCAGAGTGGAGCTTCAGAGTGGAGCTTCAGAGTGGAGCTTCAGAGTGCAGAGTGGAGCTTCAGAGTGCAGAGTGGAGCTTCAGAGTGGAGCTTCAGAGTGGAGCTTCAGAGTGGAGCTTCAGAGTGGAGCTTCAGAGTGCAGAGTGGAGCTTCAGAGTGCAGAGTGGAGCTTCAGAGTGCAGATTCAGAGTGGAGCTTCAGAGTGCAGAGTGGAGCTTCAGAGTGGAGCTTCAGAGTGCAGAGTGGAGCTTCAGAGTGGAGCTTCAGAGTGGAGCTTCAGAGTGCAGAGTGGAGCTTCAGAGTGGAGCTTCAGAGTGCAGAGTGGAGCTTCAGAGTGGAGCTTCAGAGTGCAGAGTGGAGCTTCAGAGTGGAGCTTCAGAGTGCAGAGTGGAGCTTCAGAGTGGAGCTTCAGAGTGGAGCTTCAGAGTGGAGCTTCAGAGTGGAGCTTCAGAGTGGAGCTTCAGAGTGGAGCTTCAGAGTGGAGCTTCAGAGTGGAGCTTCAGAGTGGAGCTTCAGAGTGCAGAGTGGAGCTTCAGAGTGGAGCTTCAGAGTGCAGAGTGGAGCTTCAGAGTGGAGCTTCAGAGTGGAGATTCAGAGTGGAGCTTCAGAGTGGAGCTTCAGAGTGGAGCTTCAGAGTGGAGCTTCAGAGTGGAGCTTCAGAGTGGAGCTGCAGAGTGCAGAGTGGAGCTTCAGAGTGCAGATTCAGAGTGGAGCTTCAGAGTGCAGAGTGGAGCTTCAGAGTGGAGCTTCAGAGTGCAGAGTGGAGCTTCAGAGTGCAGAGTGGAGCTTCAGAGTGGAGCTTCAGAGTGCAGAGTGGAGCTTCAGAGTGCAGAGTGGAGCTTCAGAGTGGAGCTTCAGAGTGCAGAGTGGAGCTTCAGAGTGGAGCTTCAGAGTGCAGAGTGGAGCTTCAGAGTGGAGCTTCAGAGTGCAGAGTGGAGCTTCAGAGTGGAGCTTCAGAGTGGAGATTCAGAGTGGAGCTTCAGAGTGGAGCTTCAGAGTGGAGCTTCAGAGTGCAGAGTGGAGCTTCAGAGTGGAGCTTCAGAGTGGAGCTTCAGAGTGGAGCTTCAGAGTGGAGCTTCAGAGTGGAGCTTCAGAGTGGAGCTTCAGAGTGGAGCTTCAGAGTGGAGCTTCAGAGTGGAGCTTCAGAGTGCAGAGTGGAGCTTCAGAGTGGAGCTTCAGAGTGGAGCTTCAGAGTGCAGAGTGGAGCTTCAGAGTGGAGCTTCAGAGTGGAGCTTCAGAGTGCAGAGTGGAGCTTCAGAGTGGAGCTTCAGAGTGGAGCTTCAGAGTGCAGAGTGGAGCTTCAGAGTGGAGCTTCAGAGTGGAGCTTCAGAGTGCAGAGTGGAGCTTCAGAGTGCAGATTCAGAGTGGAGCTTCAGAGTGCAGAGTGGAGCTTCAGAGTGCAGATTCAGAGTGGAGCTTCAGAGTGCAGAGTGGAGCTTCAGAGTGGAGCTTCAGAGTGCAGAGTGGAGCTTCAGAGTGCAGAGTGGAGCTTCAGAGTGGAGCTTCAGAGTGCAGAGTGGAGCTTCAGAGTGGAGCTTCAGAGTGCAGAGTGGAGCTTCAGAGTGGAGCTTCAGAGTGGAGCTTCAGAGTGGAGCTTCAGAGTGGAGCTTCAGAGTGGAGCTTCAGAGTGGAGCTTCAGAGTGGAGCTTCAGAGTGGAGCTTCAGAGTGGAGCTTCAGAGTGGAGCTTCAGAGTGGAGCTTCAGAGTGGAGCTTCAGAGTGCAGAGTGGAGCTTCAGAGTGCAGAGTGGAGCTTCAGAGTGGAGCTTCAGAGTGCAGAGTGGAGCTTCAGAGTGGAGCTTCAGAGTGCAGAGTGGAGCTTCAGAGTGGAGCTTCAGAGTGGAGCTTCAGAGTGGAGCTTCAGAGTGCAGAGTGGAGCTTCAGAGTGGAGCTTCAGAGTGGAGCTTCAGAGTGGAGCTTCAGAGTGGAGCTTCAGAGTGGAGCTTCAGAGTGGAGCTTCAGAGTGCAGAGTGGAGCTTCAGAGTGGAGCTTCAGAGTGGAGCTTCAGAGTGGAGCTTCAGAGTGGAGCTTCAGAGTGGAGCTTCAGAGTGGAGCTTCAGAGTGGAGCTTCAGAGTGGAGCTTCAGAGTGGAGCTTCAGAGTGCAGAGTGGAGCTTCAGAGTGCAGATTCAGAGTGGAGCTTCAGAGTGCAGAGTGGAGCTTCAGAGTGCAGAGTGGAGCTTCAGAGTGCAGATTCAGAGTGGAGCTTCAGAGTGCAGCTTCAGAGTGGAGCTTCAGAGTGGAGCTTCAGAGTGGAGCTTCAGAGTGGAGCTTCAGAGTGGAGCTTCAGAGTGGAGCTTCAGAGTGGAGCTTCAGAGTGGAGCTTCAGAGTGGAGCTTCAGAGTGGAGCTTCAGAGTGGAGCTTCAGAGTGGAGCTTCAGAGTGCAGAGTGGAGCTTCAGAGTGGAGCTTCAGAGTGCAGAGTGGAGCTTCAGAGTGCAGAGTGGAGCTTCAGAGTGCAGAGTGGAGCTTCAGAGTGGAGCTTCAGAGTGGAGCTTCAGAGTGCAGAGTGGAGCTTCAGAGTGGAGCTTCAGAGTGGAGCTTCAGAGTGCAGAGTGGAACTTCAGAGTGGAGCTTCAGAGTGGAGCTTCAGAGTGGAGCTTCAGAGTGCAGAGTGGAGCTTCAGAGTGCAGAGTGGAGCTTCAGAGTGGAGCTTCAGAGTGCAGAGTGGAGCTTCAGAGTGGAGCTTCAGAGTGGAGCTTCAGAGTGGAGCTTCAGAGTGGAGCTTCAGAGTGGAGCTTCAGAGTGGAGCTTCAGAGTGGAGCTTCAGAGTGGAGCTTCAGAGTGGAGCTTCAGAGTGGAGCTTCAGAGTGGAGCTTCAGAGTGGAGCTTCAGAGTGGAGCTTCAGAGTGGAGCTTCAGAGTGGAGCTGCAGAGTGGAGCTTCAGAGTGGAGCTGCAGAGTGGAGCTGCAGAGTGGAGCTGCAGAGTGCAGAGTGGAGCTTCAGAGTGGAGCTTCAGAGTGGAGCTTCAGAGTGGAGCTGCAGAGTGCAGAGTGGAGCTTCAGAGTGGAGCTTCAGAGTGGAGCTTCAGAGTGGAGCTTCAGAGTGCAGAGTGGAGCTTCAGAGTGGAGCTTCAGAGTGCAGAGTGGAGCTTCAGAGTGGAGCTTCAGAGTGCAGAGTGGAGCTTCAGAGTGGAGCTTCAGAGTGCAGAGTGGAGCTTCAGAGTGGAGCTTCAGAGTGCAGAGTGGAGCTTCAGAGTGGAGCTTCAGAGTGGAGCTTCAGAGTGCAGAGTGGAGCTTCAGAGTGCAGATTCAGAGTGGAGCTTCAGAGTGGAGCTTCAGAGTGGAGCTTCAGAGTGCAGAGTGGAGCTTCAGAGTGGAGCTTCAGAGTGGAGCTTCAGAGTGGAGCTTCAGAGTGGAGCTTCAGAGTGGAGCTTCAGAGTGGAGCTTCAGAGTGGAGCTTCAGAGTGGAGCTTCAGAGTGGAGCTTCAGAGTGGAGCTTCAGAGTGCAGAGTGGAGCTTCAGAGTGGAGCTTCAGAGTGCAGAGTGGAGCTTCAGAGTGGAGCTTCAGAGTGCAGAGTGGAGCTTCAGAGTGGAGCTTCAGAGTGCAGAGTGGAGCTTCAGAGTGGAGCTTCAGAGTGGAGCTTCAGAGTGGAGCTTCAGAGTGGAGCTTCAGAGTGGAGCTTCAGAGTGGAGCTTCAGAGTGGAGCTTCAGAGTGGAGCTTCAGAGTGGAGCTTCAGAGTGCAGATTCAGAGTGCAGAGTGGAGCTTCAGAGTGCAGAGTGGAGCTTCAGAGTGGAGCTTCAGAGTGGAGCTTCAGAGTGGAGCTTCAGAGTGGAGCTTCAGAGTGGAGCTTCAGAGTGGAGCTTCAGAGTGGAGCTTCAGAGTGGAGCTTCAGAGTGGAGCTTCAGAGTGGAGCTTCAGAGTGGAGCTTCAGAGTGGAGAGTGGAGCTGCAGATTCAGAGTGGAGCTGCAGAGTGCAGATTCAGAGTGGAGCATCAGAGTGCAGATTCAGAGTGGAGCATCAGAGTGCAGATTCAGAGTGGAGCTTCAGAGTGCAGAGTGGAGCTTCAGAGTGCAGATTCAGAGTGGAGCTTCAGAGTGCAGAGTGGAGCTTCAGAGTGCAGAGTGGAGCTTCAGAGTGGAGCTTCAGAGTGCAGAGTGGAGCTTCAGAGTGCAGAGTGGAGCTTCAGAGTGGAGCTTCAGAGTGGAGCTTCAGAGTGGAGCTTCAGAGTGGAGCTTCAGAGTGGAGCTTCAGAGTGGAGCTTCAGAGTGGAGCTTCAGAGTGGAGCTTCAGAGTGGAGCTTCAGAGTGGAGCTTCAGAGTGGAGCTTCAGAGTGGAGCTTCAGAGTGGAGCTTCAGAGTGGAGCATCAGAGTGCAGAGTGGAGCTTCAGAGTGCAGATTCAGAGTGGAGCTTCAGAGTGCAGAGTGGAGCTTCAGAGTGCAGAGTGGAGCTTCAGAGTGCAGATTCAGAGTGGAGCTTCAGAGTGCAGAGTGGAGCTTCAGAGTGCAGAGTGGAGCTTCAGAGTGCAGATTCAGAGTGCAGATTCAGAGTGCAGAGTGGAGCTTCAGAGTGGAGCTTCAGAGTGGAGCTTCAGAGTGGAGCTTCAGAGTGGAGCTTCAGAGTGGAGCTTCAGAGTGGAGCTTCAGAGTGGAGCTTCAGAGTGGAGCTTCAGAGTGGAGCTTCAGAGTGGAGCTTCAGAGTGGAGCTTCAGAGTGCAGAGTGGAGCTTCAGAGTGGAGCTTCAGAGTGGAGCTTCAGAGTGCAGATTCAGAGTGGAGCTTCAGAGTGCAGATTCAGAGTGGAGCTTCAGAGTGGAGCTTCAGAGTGGAGCTTCAGAGTGGAGCTTCAGAGTGGAGCTTCAGAGTGGAGCTTCAGAGTGGAGCTTCAGAGTGGAGCTTCAGAGTGGAGCTTCAGAGTGCAGAGTGGAGCTTCAGAGTGCAGAGTGGAGCTTCAGAGTGGAGCTTCAGAGTGCAGAGTGGAGCTTCAGAGTGGAGCTTCAGAGTGGAGCTTCAGAGTGGAGCTTCAGAGTGGAGCTTCAGAGTGGAGCTTCAGAGTGGAGCTTCAGAGTGGAGCTTCAGAGTGGAGCTTCAGAGTGGAGCTTCAGAGTGCAGAGTGGAGCTTCAGAGTGGAGCTTCAGAGTGCAGAGTGGAGCTTCAGAGTGCAGAGTGGAGCTTCAGAGTGGAGCTTCAGAGTGGAGCTTCAGAGTGGAGCTTCAGAGTGGAGCTTCAGAGTGGAGCTTCAGAGTGGAGCTTCAGAGTGCAGATTCAGAGTGGAGCTTCAGAGTGCAGATTCAGAGTGGAGCTTCAGAGTGCAGATTCAGAGTGGAGCTTCAGAGTGGAGCTTCAGAGTGGAGCTTCAGAGTGGAGCTTCAGAGTGGAGCTTCAGAGTGGAGCTTCAGAGTGGAGCTTCAGAGTGGAGCTTCAGAGTGCAGAGTGGAGCTTCAGAGTGCAGAGTGGAGCTTCAGAGTGGAGCTTCAGAGTGCAGAGTGGAGCTTCAGAGTGCAGAGTGGAGCTTCAGAGTGGAGCTTCAGAGTGGAGCTTCAGAGTGGAGCTTCAGAGTGGAGCTTCAGAGTGGAGCTTCAGAGTGGAGCTTCAGAGTGGAGCTTCAGAGTGGAGCTTCAGAGTGGAGCTTCAGAGTGGAGCTTCAGAGTGGAGCTTCAGAGTGCAGATTCAGAGTGGAGCTTCAGAGTGCAGAGTGGAGCTTCAGAGTGCAGATTCAGAGTGGAGCTTCAGAGTGCAGAGTGGAGCTTCAGAGTGGAGCTTCAGAGTGCAGAGTGGAGCTTCAGAGTGGAGCTTCAGAGTGGAGCTTCAGAGTGCAGAGTGGAGCTTCAGAGTGGAGCTTCAGAGTGGAGCTTCAGAGTGGAGCTTCAGAGTGGAGCTTCAGAGTGGAGCTTCAGAGTGGAGCTTCAGAGTGGAGCTTCAGAGTGCAGAGTGGAGCTTCAGAGTGGAGCTTCAGAGTGCAGAGTGGAGCTTCAGAGTGCAGAGTGGAGCTTCAGAGTGCAGAGTGGAGCTTCAGAGTGGAGCTTCAGAGTGGAGCTTCAGAGTGGAGCTTCAGAGTGCAGAGTGGAGCTTCAGAGTGCAGATTCAGAGTGGAGCTTCAGAGTGCAGAGTGGAGCTTCAGAGTGGAGCTTCAGAGTGCAGAGTGGAGCTTCAGAGTGGAGCTTCAGAGTGGAGCTTCAGAGTGGAGCTTCAGAGTGGAGCTTCAGAGTGGAGCTTCAGAGTGGAGCTTCAGAGTGCAGATTCAGAGTGGAGCTTCAGAGTGGAGCTTCAGAGTGCAGCTTCAGAGTGCAGCTTCAGAGTGGAGCTTCAGAGTGGAGCTTCAGAGTGGAGCTTCAGAGTGGAGCTTCAGAGTGGAGCTTCAGAGTGGAGCTTCAGAGTGGAGCTTCAGAGTGGAGCTTCAGAGTGGAGCTTCAGAGTGCAGAGTGGAGCTTCAGAGTGCAGAGTGGAGCTTCAGAGTGCAGATTCAGAGTGCAGAGTGGAGCTTCAGAGTGCAGAGTGGAGCTTCAGAGTGCAGAGTGGAGCTTCAGAGTGGAGCTTCAGAGTGGAGCTTCAGAGTGGAGCTTCAGAGTGGAGCTTCAGAGTGGAGCTTCAGAGTGGAGCTTCAGAGTGCAGAGTGGAGCTGCAGATTCAGAGTGGAGCTGCAGAGTGCAGATTCAGAGTGCAGAGTGGAGCTGCAGATTCAGAGTGGAGCTGCAGAGTGCAGATTCAGAGTGCAGAGTGGAGCTTCAGAGTGCAGATTCAGAGTGGAGCATCAGAGTGCAGATTCAGAGTGGAGCTTCAGAGTGCAGAGTGGAGCTTCAGAGTGCAGATTCAGAGTGGAGCTTCAGAGTGCAGAGTGGAGCTTCAGAGTGCAGATTCAGAGTGGAGCTTCAGAGTGCAGAGTGGAGCTTCAGAGTGCAGATTCAGAGTGGAGCTTCAGAGTGCAGAGTGGAGCTTCAGAGTGGAGCTTCAGAGTGCAGAGTGGAGCTTCAGAGTGCAGAGTGGAGCTTCAGAGTGCAGAGTGGAGCTTCAGAGTGCAGAGTGGAGCTTCAGAGTGCAGAGTGGAGCTTCAGAGTGCAGAGTGGAGCTTCAGAGTGGAGCTTCAGAGTGGAGCTTCAGAGTGGAGCTTCAGAGTGGAGCTTCAGAGTGGAGCTTCAGAGTGGAGCTTCAGAGTGGAGCTTCAGAGTGGAGCTTCAGAGTGGAGCATCAGAGTGGAGCTTCAGAGTGGAGCTTCAGAGTGGAGCTTCAGAGTGGAGCGTGGAGCTTCAGAGTGCAGCTTCAGAGTGCAGAGTGGAGCTTCAGAGTGCAGAGTGGAGCTTCAGAGTGCAGAGTGGAGCTTCAGAGTGCAGAGTGGAGCTTCAGAGTGCAGAGTGGAGCTTCAGAGTGGAGCTTCAGAGTGGAGCTTCAGAGTGGAGCTTCAGAGTGGAGCTTCAGAGTGGAGCTTCAGAGTGGAGCTTCAGAGTGGAGCTTCAGAGTGGAGCTTCAGAGTGGAGCTTCAGAGTGCAGCTTCAGAGTGCAGCTTCAGAGTGCAGAGTGGAGCTTCAGAGTGCAGCTTCAGAGTGCAGAGTGGAGCTTCAGAGTGCAGAGTGGAGCTTCAGAGTGCAGAGTGGAGCTTCAGAGTGCAGAGTGGAGCTTCAGAGTGCAGAGTGGAGCTTCAGAGTGCAGAGTGGAGCTTCAGAGTGGAGCTTCAGAGTGTCAAGAGCAATGCCAATAGCTCTAACTTTAACAAAGGCAAAACCATTGCATTGTAAATGCTTGTTTCTGTTTCCAAAGAAGGACAGAGGCCTTCGTACAATCCTAGACCTAAGGGCCCTCAACTACTTCCTCAAAAAGGAGAAGTTCAAGATGCTCACCCTTGCTGAGGTCCTGTCTGCCCTAGACCCAGGAGACTGGACGATAGCGTTGAACTTGCAGGATGCCTATTTCGACATTCTCGTTCTGCCAGCCCATCGTCGCTATCTGCAGTTTACGGTGCGCCACGTGCACTTTCAGTTTGCTGTGCTCTCCTTCGGCCTCACCAGTGCCCTTCAGGTGTTCGCCAAGGTGACGGCAATGGTAGCAGCCCATCTGCGGAGAACAGGGCTCCCAGCCTACCCCTATCTCGATGACTGACTGGTTGTTGAAGGCGGGCTCATTCTAAGCCGTAGTCTCCCACCCCCAGACTATGGCAAACCTCCTGCATTTGCGGGGGTTCATTATCAACATGCCGAAGTCACACCGGACTCCCTCTCAGACGCTCCCTTTGATCAGAGCAGTTCTGGACACTGTGCAGTTCCGGGCTTATCCTCCCAAGCAGCGAGTCTAGGATATTCAGGATATGATACAGATGTTTTAGCCTCTGTCCTGGATTTCGGTGAGAATTAATCTGAGGCTGTTGGGCCACATGACCTCCTGCATCCTGCTAGTGGACCATCCCAGATGGCACATGCGGGCTCTGCAGTGGGCCCAGTTGGGGAAATCTCACCAACCTGGTTCAGATATCGGAGGGAACTGCAAACGACCTGCGCTGGTGGCTGCCAAACCGTGATAGGGTCAGAGGCAGACCCCTCTCTTCCCCACCCAGATGTCACAGTAGTGACCGATGCGTCCCTTCTGGGATGGGGTGGCCATCTGGGAGAGCTGGAGATCAGAGGACTCATCCCTGGGAGAAGCGAGGTTCCATATCAACCTGTTAGAGTTGTGGGCGATCCGGTTGGCACTGAAAGCCTTTTTACCATCCCTTAAAAAAAGGCTAGTCAGGTGTTCATGGACAACACGACCACCATGTGTTACTTCAACCAACAAGCAGGGCAGAGTGGGGTCATGGACCCTCTGTCAAGAGGCACTGCATCTCTGGACTTAGCTGGAACAGCAGGGCAGTTCCCTAATGGTTCAACATCTGGCCGGTTCTCTGAAAGCCAGAGCGGATGAACTCAGCAGCTGCTGCCTTGCCGATCACAAGTGGCATCCCCATCCGGAGGTGATCCAAGGTCTCTTTCAACAGTGGGAAAAGCCTTGGTTAGATCTATTCACCTCCGAAGAGCACGCGCAAAATCAACAGTATTGCACGTTGGAGTTTCCAAGGTGGCTGCCACTCAGCAACGCTTTTCATTTCGACTGGAGCACAGGCCTCCTGTACACCTTTCCGCCAATACCATTCCTGCCCAGAGTGCTCAAGAAGTTCGGGAGCGACCGGGACAAAGTAATCCTTGTGGCTTCAGACTGGGCACAGAGTATGGTATCCCGAGCTTCTGCAAATGACATCGATCCTCCGGTCAGGCTGCCTCTTGGGGAGAATCTTCTGTTGCAGCAGCAGGAGAGGGTCTTCCACCCGATCCTGTCCACTCTCCACCTCCTTGAGTGGAGATTGAGCGGCAACAGTTGAACGCTTATGACCTTCCTGCCGAAGTTGTGAGGTTATCCTGGCAGCCAGGAGTCCCTCCACAAAGACAGTATTTGCCTGCCTATGGCAACATTTTTGTAAATACTGTACAGAACGGATCTGTTGATCCTTTGTCTGCTCTTCTATCAGATGTTCTTCTTTTCATTCTCTCCTTGGTCCAGCAGCGCTCTGCTTTGGGCACTCTGAAGGGCTTCCTTTTTGCCCGGTCTGCTTTCCTTCAGCTACCAGATCGGTATTCACTTTTTAAATCTCCTCCGTACAGAGATTTTTGAAGGGGCTTACCTATTTGTTCACCCCTTCTCCTTTTATTATGCCCCAATGGGACCTTAATTTGGTCCTTACCTTTTTGATGTGTGCACAGTTTGAACCTCTGCACAATTGCCCCCTTTAGCTGCTCACTATCAAAACCGCCTTTTTAGTGGCAATAACTTCTGCCAGAAGGGTGAGCAAATCGAAGGCACTGTCATCTCAGCCTCCCTACCGGACTGCTTTCCGGACAAAGTAGTACTCTGCACTAGGGCATCTTTTCTACCTAAGGTTGTAACACCTTTCCATCTGGCTCAATCTGTTACTCTGCCTACCTTCTATGCACCTCTGCATTCTTCCAAGGAAGAGGAGCGTGTCCACCGTCTGACCCAAAAAGAGCGTTACCGTTTTACCTTGATTTCACTGAAGAGTTCCAGGTGGACGACCAACTCTTCATAGGGTACACTGGAGCAAAGAAGGGGTGAGCAGTTCAGAAGAGGACCATTTCACGCTGAGTCATCCTCTGCATTAAAATATGTTACACCTTGGTGAAGAAACAGTCTCCTGAAGGCCTGGGGGACAATTCAACCAGGGCAAAGGCAGCCACCATGGCTCTTCCGCGTGGTGTTCCAGTTACTGACATCCACCAAGCGACCACGTGGGCATCTCTGCATACATTCTCAGACACTATTGATTGGATTGTCAGGTTCACAGAGAGGCCCTCACTGGTCGCTCTATCTTGCAGGATTTCTTGCTTTAAACTTTTCCGCAGTCCCTCCTCCAGGGATGACATTGCTTAGGTATCTCTTCAAAGGTAAGGAATCTGCGGCTAGATGTCTATATCAGATGGACAAGTTTCTTACCTTTAGTAACGCCTTATCTGGTAGAGACTTGATCTAACCACAGGTTCCTTACCAACCCACCCATGCTGCCCACATTGCGGATTGGTTTAGGTTCCTTTTAAGGGCCCTAGTTATTTTTTGACACACCACAGCCAGTCACTTCATGGCTCCAAGCTTCTGGCATAAAGTACTGACGTCAGCGTGCCGGTGTGGCGCCTATATAGACTAAGCGGACATCACAATGAGGACGAACCAGACGCCTACGATGTCACGTGGAGTCGACCAACGCCACCTATCGGCGCACAGGGGTACTGCTATCAACAATCTTCCGGGTCCAGCCTGACTCCTGGAAGTTTAAAGGTAAGGAATCTGCGACTAGATCAGGTCTCTACTAGATAAGGCGTTACCGAACTTAAGTAACTTGTCCAACACCAACAAATGTTAGCCTAATGTTGATGGGGATTCTGCACAGTAGGCTTTCTTCAGGGCAGTGGTTTATTGTTGGATGAAAGCAGTCTGTATTCAAATTGTATTCCCCTCAAGAATCTAGAGGCATATTTGTTGCTTTAGCAGGTGTATGTAGAGGATCCTAGCAGGCAAGACAAAGTCCTTGAAACATAAAAGAACTGACCATAATCAATATTACGATCTGTCCCCATATCTATATCTGACACATTCCCAATGTTTTCAAATACTTCTGTTTCATTGCTGTGAAATGTTGTTTTTAGGCCTTGCTTAGGCAGGGCTTGCACTGTCTCTTCGAAATATGCTGTATCTAGGATATGGGCAGGAAAAAACGCCCATCTTTTTCATTGGTTGCTGTCCTTTAGAAATGCTGGCTTTTCATCTGTGGATACACTTAGTAGTCCCTCCTTTTGGAATTTTGTATCCTTTCATGAGGACTGGCCCTCTAACAAGTGTTCTTACTGTTCAGGTTATTTATACTTAGAGAGAACTCTTTTTTAGGTGGCCCACCTCTTTGCTTGTTTACCTTTTCTATTTACTAGTGCAATGAAACTTCAGTCGCATCATTTGCTTGCTGTTGCTTTATCTCCCGTGCCTCCCTCTCACCCCTCCCATAACACTGCTTTGGTTGCTTCATGTCCCTTAAATTCCCCGTGCCTCTCCCTCACCCCACCGAGGCCACAGCTGTTTTGCATTTTTTTTTGTTTACTTTACGCATAATTTACGAGTGCCCTTGTTTAATATCCCTTTGCTGTCTACCCCATCACCCTGCATGACTGCTTGGCCGACCCGAGATCACTGCAACTAATTCTTGTTATTTTACAATAACGCTTTTATTTATATAGTGCACCTAGCCATGGGCTTGGGGAAATGAAACAATCGACCCATTATCACAGGATGTTGAGCATACAGCAGACTCGAACACGGATCCACTGCTTACCAGTCGGCAGCTCTCACCACTGCTCCATATCCTTTGCCTAGCCGTGTTGGAGGGTGCAGTACCATATTTGGCCAAAAGAGGTCCCAAGGGACACCTAGTGACAGCCAAAAAGAGGGTGGGCGCAGTCTGCCTCACATGCCAGCGCTCAGTTTGCCCCAATGTATAATGGCATATGGTATTGAAAGGGGCTAAATATTTACTACATTGACAACTAAATCGTATTAATATTCCTTTGCATGTTACTGTTTAAGTTGGATTCATTTCCACTTACGTAGCATCTTCAGATTGTCTAACAAATTCTCTTGGCAACCCATCTCTTAAGGCTGCGTCTCAGGACTACTATTGGATTCAGTGCATCATAGAGTCTGAGTGTAAGGCTGAGTTTAACCCCTCCCATGCTCATGACGAGCTCAGCTCATCATGAGGCACAGTGGAGCTGTGCTCATGACGAGCTGAGCTCGTCATAACTGCCGCGGGCCGCCCATGTGCGGCTAATTCCCCGCATGTGCGGGCGTTCTATTGGAGTGGGTGGAGTCATGATGAGTCCAGCTCGTTATGAGCACAGCTCCAATGTGCAGCATGACGAGCTGGACTTGTCATGTGTACCGCGGCGCCGCGCGCTGACCCTCCCCCCGCACCGCGGGGGAATTAGCCCAGCGTGGAAGGGGTTAATTCATGTTTCGTTGATGCTCACAAATAAGTTCCTGGTGCCGACATTCATATTTACATAATCTTTCAGGAGTGTGTAGAATGAATGTCTTAATTACTGGTCAGCTGTTAAGTAGAGAAATAGATTTGATTGGTTATTATTTGCTGGCTCTATTTATTTTAGGCTGTCAAGCTGGTGTTCGTCCCTTCTGTTAACCAAACCCTATTTACTGTATTCTTTTACCAGTGTTCGATTTCTGTAAATGGGCCTTTAAAGCTTGTTCTTATCTTGTCACTTTTACTGTTTATTCAAAGACAAGGGTCAAATGTAAGGCTCTTTCAAGGAGCTTGGTTTATACTTTTCTTTCTCTGACTTCAAAGTGAGAGGCTTTATGTGACAAACTCCCGGGAGTAGGTGAGGAAGGCGGTTAAATGTTATTTTTTTTTCCTAGCACACAACAATATTTAAATGTCCACAAATAAACTCTGCTTAAATATCATATGTCGTAATTAGCAAAGCACAAATGAAGCACATTTTTGGGCAATTTAAAATTGTTGTTGAAACAACCATTTTATTACGATCAAAGCAAATCAGTACACTAGGAGATGACATTTCAACACCTTATCGTTTGTGTGCTGTATACTTTTATCAATAAAACTGAATGTCTGTGCAAATGTAATGTAATGGTCATTTCAATTGAAGATATGTTGTCTTTAATGGCAGTGCGTTACCACATTGTGCACACTTTGCACCAGTCCACACTACACCACTCTACTCAACCCCATTCCACATTTCGTCACTGCACACTACTCTGCTTCAGTCTATGCTGCTTCACTCTACGCCTCTGTGCTCTGTAGCACTCTAGCTTATCCAGTGCCCTCCACCTCACACTACTCTACTATGCACCACTGCACTCTACACCAATCTACTCTCCAACACTGCACTCTACGCCAATGCACTTTACACCACTTTACTCAAAACTAATGCACTCTATGCCAGTTTACTCTGCAACACTGCAGTCTATGCTACTATACTCCACTCTGCAACACTTTGCACCACTGCCATCGTACTCTAAAACACCGCACTCTAAGCCACTCTATTCTACTCTACACCACTGTACACTATGGCCCTGCTCTCTGTGCCACTCTACTATACACCACTGCACTCTACAACAGTCTGCTCTGCAAGACTGCACTCTGTCACTGAACTCTATGCCACTCCACTGCACTCTACTGGGCACCTCTCTACTCTACGCCAATGCACTCTATGCGCCACTACACCCTACTCTGTACCACTCCATTCTAACTCGTGCATTCTACATCACTTTTCTCATAAACAAAGCACTGTACACCACTACGCTCTAAGCCACTCTTCTCTGCATTGCTCTATTCTAACCCACTGCACTCTACGGTAATCCACTCTAAGACACTACTCTGAAACTATCTACTCTACCATTCTACTCTACACCACTCCACTCTCTGCAGTCTACCCTGTGCCGCTCCACTCCATGTCACTCTATTCTAAGCCTCTGCGCTCTACACCACTTTACTCAGAACCAATAAACTCTACGCCAATCTACTCTGCACCACTGTACTGTACGCCGCTATGCTCTACTCTGCAACACTTTACACCACTGCATTCCACAACACTGCACTCTACGCCACTGCACTCTACGCTGCACCCCTGCACTCTACTCTGCACCACTCTACTCTTGTTACTTTACTGCCCTCTGCTCCAATGCACTCTATGCCACTACACACTATGCCACGCTAATCTACTGTGCACCACTCCACTCTTCACTACTTCACTCTACTCTGTACCACTATCCTCTGCACCACTGCCCTCTACACCACTCCAGTCTAAGCCACTATACTCTGCACCACTCTACGCCACTCTATTGTATGCGATTCTACTCTGCAACACTTAAATCAGTGCCCCTACACTCTACACCATTGCACTCTATGCCACTGCACGCTACTCTGCACAACTCCACTCTACAGCACTTCACTCTGCTCTGAAATCTACACTACGCCGCTATATTTCACTCTGCGCCACTACACTGTATGTCACTCTACTGTGCACTACTCTATGCCACTGCATTCAACCCTGCATCACTCCACGCCACTTCAGTCCTCTCTGAAACAATCTACTCTGTGCCACTGCACTCTACCCTGCACCACTGTACTTGACCCTGCACCACGCCGCTTCACTCGACTGTGAAACAATCTACTCTATGCCACACCACTCTGTGCCATTGCACTCTGTGCTGCACCACTCTACGCCACTGTTCTATAAACCACTGCACTCTACGCCATTGGACGCAACATCACTTTACTCTAAACCAATGCTCTCTACGCCACCACACTCTACACCAATTACTCTGCACCCTACCCCACTATACTAACACTGTGCATCTGTATTCTACGCCACTCTACACCATTGCACTCTACATCACTGCACTCTGTCACTCAAGTCTATTCTGCACCACTGTATTCTAGGCCACTTCTCTCTGCACCACTCTACTCTACAAGACTGCACACTCTGCCACTGAACTCAATGCCACTTTACTCTGCACCACTGAACTCTGTCACTGCATGCTGCACCACTCTACACCATTGCACTCTACGTCACTGCACTTGCACTCTGTGGCACTCAATTTTACTCTGCACCACACCACTTCACTCTGGTCTGTGCCACTGAACTCTGCATCACTCCATGCCTCTGTAATCTATTCTGTATCATTGCACTGTACACCATTTAACTCTACGCCACTCTACACCTCTGCAAACTACCCTGCACCACTCCTCTCTACGGCATTTCACTGTACTCAGAAACAATCTACTCTATACCACTGCACTTTAAGACCTGCTACGTCACTACACCGTTTTACTCAAAACCCATGCACTCTACGCCGATACACTCTGTGCTGGTCTACTCTGCACCACTGTACTTTCTGCCACTTAACTCTTGGCCACTCTGTGACACTCCATTCTTATACACTTCACTCTGATACTCCACTCTGACTCTCTGCTCCATTAAGCTCTGCACCACACAGTGCCACTTTAGAACACTGTTCTCCACTCTGTTCCCCTCTATAGATCTACTGCATTCTACTACGCTCTACGTAACTCACTCTGTGCCACTCCAGTCCACTCTGTGTCACTTCCCTCTAACACTGTATGCCATTCCACGGTGACACTCTATGCAATTCCTCTTCACGCCACTCGATTCTACAACATTCCACTCAACAACCACTATGCCACTCCACCCTGCTCGACACCACTCCACAACACTCAATGCCAGTCCACTCTACTCCTCTCGACTCTGTGCCCTTCCACTCTACAACACTCTACACCACAACTCCACTTGATTCCATAACATTCCACTTAACGACTTTACACTCTCCTTTTAACCCACTAACTTTTAGCCATGCTGAACAGCAGCCCTTCTGGTGCATAACATGGCCAGAGCATATTGGTAAAGCCAATAGCTCTTGCGTAGCAAAGGCCTATTGACTTTGCCAATGCTTTTTTCTTTTCATTCCAACACACTCCTCCCAGTACATACGTTGGTGTGCGCATAGATGTTGGCTGTGTGTATGTGTGTGGTGGGCATGTGGCCCTGCTTCTGATGGATATTGTGTGTTTCTGCACTGGGAAAATTGTCTTGTGAGGGTTAATGTAAGTGTAATGTAAGTTCACTTGCCTAAAATATGGTTCTTTGCCTGAACAGGAATTATCGCTAAGGAGCTCACTTCACTGGAAGATGAGATCAAAGAAATCCGGCGCAGTGGAAGCAATAAATCCTTGGATGTACCAGAGTTTGAACTGTCCGATATCTTCTACTTCTGCCGGAAGGGAATGGAGACCATCATGGACGATGAGGTGACCAAGCGTTTCTCTGCAGAGGAGCTGGAAACCTGGAACTTGCTCAGCAGAACCAACTGTAACTTCCAGCACATCAGCATGCGTCTCACTGTGCTTTGGGGGCTTGGGGTGCTGATCCGCTATGGCTTCCTGCTGCCTCTGCGGTGAGTAGTAGGAGAGGGGGCGCTTTTGCTTCTTGGGGTGGTTTTGACAGGTAACATACATGTTCAAGGCATATGTGGCTGTAGATGAAGTACTTTGCATACTCCTTCGATCCAGTGTTGAGTCCAGACGTTTGCAATTTGTTTTTCTTCGAAAAAGTCTTTTGAGTCAGAAGGTAAGGTGACTCCTACTTTTGGTAATAGTTTGCAAGGCATCAACTTCATTGTTAGATTTTCTTTCCATCATCTGGTTTGGACGTGTATTATAGTACTCGGGTTCGAGACCATTTTCTGGATCCTTTCGGTGTGTAATCTCACATGTCGAAATTCAGAAGACTTTCCTTTATTGGGTCGGAAAACTCCAACCGCAACCTTTGGGCCTAGCCCGTTCGAGCTAGTTTATACTTATGACCATCTTCATCCATGCTTACCTGCTGATGAAACGGGTTCCGGTTCAGCTCTGCCCTTGGTGCCATTCCAAGTATCCGCATTCCGACCTGCACAAAGTCTGCAACCTGTGCTTGTCCTCCGAGCACAAGGAAGAAGGTTGTGAAGCCTGTTGGTCGTTTCGATCTAAAAAGCCTTGCAGGACTGTCGAGCTAGACGCAGAAAAATGCAGAGGCAGAACATCTAACACATGCCTGATATCTTCAGACAACAAGATATCGAACAAGGAGAGGAAGATTTTGAAGGTTCATCTATCGAAGAAGGGACCTTTTTGGTTCATGATTATGACTCCGACCTAGAGATTGATCTGGGGTCACAGGATCTTTCGCCTGGTCAAGGTGTCATGAGTACCCAAAGCCCTCACCGCCGCACACAGCAACCTTCAGTTCACTTAAAACAAAGGTCTTACAGGCCACCACTGCCATCTGGCCATTGTTGGCACTGAGATTTGGCTTCGGCTGCCCCACTCTGCACCGAAAGCACATACATAGCCTTTTGGCTCCGGACCTAGCCGAGATACGCCCTCTTCGGCTTCCGGCGCACCGGTTCCCAAAAGTGAAACAATGTTTGGGACAAAAACAAAAATTGGTGCCTGCAACACTTCCGAAATCCATTTTAGAGACAATGCTAAAAAAAACTCAATCCCAAACTGAAAAGGATCCATATATACTCAGAGACAGGCCTAATTTTCACAGAATCTGCTTCAAAAATTTCTGCTAAGAATAAAACATATTCCCAATAGGATATTCATAATGTAATACCTTTAAAAAGGAAGGAAAAGGACATAGCTACCATTCAATTACACCCTGTTCCTCTTTTTTCTCCACCTCATCCTACAGCTCCATCACATGTACTTTCGGCACTTAATTCGCCACACAATCCTTTAAACATAACACCGTAGGATTCTCCACATACAGACCCAGATGCCGATGTGGGGGGTGATGACAATTATGGAGCACCACCACCAGACCCCTGGCAGGTTTACAATAGAGACCCTCCTGTGGACACAGACCCAGACCTATATCCAGATAAACCCTCACCCCTTAATGATTCTTCCTCATATCAGGAGCTTATAACTAGGGCAGCACAGTATTATGGGATCATATTGCATAATGAATCCTTGGATGAAGATTTTTTTATTCAAGACATTAGGGGCCACGCATTAAACATCTCAGTCCCTACCAATGTTAATTGGTCTGATGTGCCATGCAGAAGATGTTCTTAAAGACCCTAAAAGAGCGTGCATCATTAACCCTAGGGTGGATAAAAAGTATACAACTGCACCATCTGATCCAGTTTTTATTAGAGGTCAACTTCCACCAGACACCTTAGTTGCGTCAAAAGCTCCAAAAAAAAAATTCCTAAACTACAGCAGAAGCATCACCTTCAGACAAAGAGTCATAGCTCATAAATGCCTCGGGCAAACGAGTTGCGGCACAATCTGCCAATCTTTGGCAGATTGCACATAAACAAGGCCCATTAGCCAGGTATTATAGAGCACACCGGGATGAAATGGAGGAACTACTCCAATATCTCCAAGAGCATAAGAAAAGGGGACAAGAGTTAGTATAGGAAGGGAAATGAATTTCCTACTCTTCATCAGATGTTCAGACACTGCTGAGACCTCAGCCAGAGTTATCAATGCTAGGGTCCTCCTAAGGAGGCATACCTGGCTGTCTATCTCTGGTTTTAAAAGTATCAACGGAAACCTCTTGTCTGACCTATATTGCTTTATTTAGACCTACGAAAGCTTCTATATACTTATAGCCCATCCGTGAATTGTAACCTCTCCCAATATCAAAGAAGGACAATTAGTAATATTTTTAAGTTTTATTTTTGTTTTTATATAATTTTTTCCTTGTTATTATCAAAAACAATTATTTTCTTTTTTTAAATAGATACACATAATAAATATGCAAAAACTCTAAACACACCTAAATACAAATCAATGTACATTATTTATAACATGAGTCATGATTCCTCACAACTAATTACACTAAGAACATTATTCTAGCAGCAACCTGAAAAACATTCTTTCATACTCAGCATACACACTCAATCTCACTAACTGTAAGTACATATCAATAGAGATTCAGCCTTCTGTGAGGTCTCCTATTATTATACAGAAAACTGTATTCGTAGATGTTACGGACAATCCTAGATGTCACAATTGTCTCTTCAGAGCCACTCCACGGGGACAAGGTTGGTCGGTCTACGCGCGTTTCAGTGGCAACGCCACCTTCATCAGGACAAAAGACTGTATGAAAAGAATCTCCCTTACAACACGGTTGTCTGCACAACAAGTATCCGATACAAAGGAAACTTTCCTTGAAGTACCCGATTGGAAAAATTAAAACTGGGGAAGAATCCTGTAATTTTAAAAGGGTGTCAGAGTGGTCAATATCTTCCTTTCACTACTCATGGTCATCACTTTTGGCGCCCATTTTATAACCAGCATTTGCAATGCAATAGTTCTTGCATTAGGAAAGTTTGAGCTATTGGTACTGTAAATGACACATTTTTCAGTTATGTGTTGGTTTTGAAAATAGCAAAATTAGTAGCTTTGTCATTTACAATGGCAATAGTCATAACTTTTGCAAATGTGACACCTATAGCATGTGTAATGCAATATGTGCTGTATTTACGTGACTTAGATGTATTGATATTACAAATAACAATGGATTTGAATTTTTTTAATAACTAATACTTAAATAAAAGTTATTGTAATTTATAATGGCAATAGCTTAAACTTTTGTAAATAACTTTTGTGAAGATTATGATCAGTGTATTTTATTGTGACGAAAATCCAAGAACAGAAGTGAAATATTAACATCTTTTTGTGACATTTGTAATAAAGCTTGAAACATTGAGAGAACATATTTGAACCAGTTGTTGTTGAATGGTTGCACAGATTGATGCTGTGGTGCCGCTGTGTGATGTTGTGGTGGCGACGAGTGATGCTGTGGCGTTCAGTGATGCTGTGGTAGCGCATAGTGATGTTGTGGTGCTCCTGAGTGATGCTGTGGTGGTGCTGAGTGATGCTGTGGTCATGCGATAGAGTGAGTGCGATAGATAGAGTGAGTGCGATAGATAGAATGAGTGCGATAGATAGAGTGAGTGCGATAGATAGAGTGAGTGCGATAGATAGAGTGAGTGCGATAGATAGAGTGAGTGCGATAGATAGAGTGAGTGCGATAGATAGAGTGAGTGCGATAGATAGAGTGAGGGCGATAGATAGAGTGAGGGCGATAGATAGAGTGAGGGCGATAGATAGAGTGAGGGCGATAGATAGAGTGAGGGCGATCGATAGAGTGAGGGCGATCGATAGAGTGAGGGCGATCGATAGAGTGAGGGCGATCGATAGAGTGAGGGCGATCGATAGAGTGAGGGCGATCGATAGAGTGAGGGCGATCGATAGAGTGAGGGCGATCGATAGAGTGAGGGCGATCGATAGAGTGAGGGCGATCGATAGAGTGAGGGCGATCGATAGAGTGAGGGCGATCGATAGAGTGAGGGCGATCGATAGAGTGAGGGCGATCGATAGAGTGAGGGCGATCGATAGAGTGAGGGCGATCGATAGAGTGAGGGCGATCGATAGAGTGAGGGCGATCGATAGAGTGAGGGCGATCGATAGAGTGAGGGCGATCGATAGAGTGAGGGCGATCGATAGAGTGAGGGCGATCGATAGAGTGAGGGCGATAGATAGAGTGAGGGCGATAGATAGAGTGAGGGCGATAGATAGAGTGAGGGCGATAGATAGAGTGAGGGCGATAGATAGAGTGAGGGCGATAGATAGAGTGAGGGCGATAGATAGAGTGAGGGCGACAGATAGATAGATAGAGTGAGGGCGATAGATAGAGAGTGAGGGCGATAGATAGAGAGTGAGGGCGATAGATAGAGAGTGAGGGCGATAGATAGAGTGAGGGCGATAGATAGAGTGAGGGCGATAGAGTGAGGGCGATAGATAGAGTGAGGGAGATAGATAGAGTGAGGGCGACAGATAGATAGAGTGAGGGCGATAGCTAGATAGAGAGTGAGAGCGATAGATAGAGTGAGGGCGATAGATAGATAGATAGAGTGAGGGCGACAGATAGATAGAGTGAGGGCGATAGATAGAGAGTGAGGGCGATAGATAGATAGATAGAGTGAGGGCGATAGATAGATAGATAGAGTGAGGGCGACAGATAGATAGAGAGTGAGGGCGACAGATAGATAAAGAGTGAGGGCGATAGATAGATAGAGAGTGAGGGCGATAGATAGATAGAGAGTGAGGGCGATAGATAGATAGAGAGTGAGGGCGATAGATAGATGGAGAGTAAGGGCGATAGAGAGTGAGGGCGATAGATAGAGTGAGGGCGACAGATAGATAGATAGAGTGAGGGCGACAGATAGATAGAGAGAGTGAGGGCGATAGATAGCTAGAGATTGAGGGCGATAGATAGCGAGTGAGGGCGATAGCTAGATAGAGAGTGAGGGCGATCGATAGAGTGAGGGCGATCGATAGAGTGAGGGCGATCGATAGAGTGAGGGCGATAGATAGAGAGTGAGGGCGATAGATAGAGAGTGAGGGCGATAGATAGAGAGTGAGGGCGATAGATAGAGTGAGGGCGATAGAGTGAGGGCGATAGAGTGAGGGCGATAGATAGAGTGAGGGCGATAGATAGATAGAGAGTGAGGGCGATAGATAGATAGAGAGTGAGAGCGATAGATAGATAGAGAGTGAGAGCGATAGATAGATAGAGAGTGAGAGCGATAGATAGAGTGAGGGCGATAGATAGATAGATAGAGTGAGGGCGACAGATAGATAGATAGAGTGAGGGCGATAGATAGAGAGTGAGGGCGACAGATAGATAGAGAGTGAGGGCGACAGATAGATAGAGAGTGAGGGCGACAGATAGATAGAGAGTGAGGGCGACAGATAGATAGAGAGTGAGGGCGACAGATAGATAGAGAGTGAGGGCGACAGATAGATAGAGAGTGAGGGCGACAGATAGATAGAGAGTGAGGGCGACAGATAGATAGATAGAGAGTGAGGGCGATAGATAGATAGAGAGTGAGGGCGATAGATAGATAGAGAGTGAGGGCGATAGATAGATAGAGAGTGAGGGCGATAGATAGATAGAGAGTGAGGGCGATAGATAGATAGAGAGTGAGGGCGATAGATAGAGTGAGGGCGATAGCTAGATAGAGAGTGAGAGCGATAGATAGAGTGAGGGCGATAGATAGATAGATAGAGTGAGGGCGACAGATAGATAGAGTGAGGGCGATAGATAGAGAGTGAGGGCGATAGATAGATAGATAGAGTGAGGGCGACAGATAGATAGAGAGTGAGGGCGACAGATAGATAGAGAGTGAGGGCGACAGATAGATAGAGAGTGAGGGCGACAGATAGATAGAGAGTGAGGGCGACAGATAGATAGAGAGTGAGGGCGACAGATAGATAGAGAGTGAGGGCGACAGATAGATAGAGTGTGAGGGCGATAGATAGATAGAGAGTGAGGGCGATAGATAGATAGAGAGTGAGGGCGATAGATAGATAGAGAGTGAGGGCGATAGATAGAGAGTGAGGGCGATAGAGAGTGAGGGCGATAGATAGAGAGTGAGGGCGATAGATAGATAGATAGATAGAGAGTAAGGGCGATAGAGAGTGAGGGCGATAGAGAGTGAGGGCGATAGATAGAGTGAGGGCGATAGATAGAGTGAGGGCGATAGATAGAGTGAGGGCGATAGATAGAGTGAGGGCGATAGATAGAGTGAGGGCGATAGATAGAGTGAGGGCGATAGATAGAGTGAGGGCGATAGATAGAGTGAGGGCGATAGAGTGAGGGAGATAGAGTGAGGGCGATAGATGGATAGAGAGTGAGGGCGATAGATGGATAGAGAGTGAGGGCGATAGATGGATAGAGAGTGAGGGCGATAGATGGATAGAGAGTGAGGGCGATAGATGGATAGAGAGTGAGGGCGATAGATGGATAGAGAGTGAGGGCGATAGATGGATAGAGAGTGAGGGCGACAGATAGATAGATAGAGTGAGGGCGACAGATAGATAGAGAGTGAGGGCGACAGATGGATAGAGAGTGAGGGCGATAGATGGATAGAGAGTGAGGGCGATAGATGGATAGAGAGTGAGGGCGATAGATGGATAGAGAGTGAGGGCGATAGATGGATAGAGAGTGAGGGCGATAGATGGATAGAGAGTGAGGGCGATAGATGGATAGAGAGTGAGGGCGATAGATGGATAGAGAGTGAGGGCGATAGATGGATAGAGAGTGAGGGCGATAGATGGATAGAGAGTGAGGGCGATAGATGGATAGAGAGTGAGGGCGATAGATGGATAGAGTGAGGGTGATAGATGGATAGAGTGAGGGTGATAGATGGATAGAGTGAGGGTGATAGATGGATAGATAGAGGGCGATAGATAGATAGATAGAGTGAGGGCGACAGACAGATAGAGAGTGAGGGCGATAGATAGATAGAGAGTGAGGGCGATAGATAGATAGAGAGTGAGGGCGATAGATAGATAGAGAGTAAGGGCGATAGATAGATAGAGAGTGAGGGCGATAGATGGATAGAGTGAGGGTGATAGATGGATAGAGTGAGGGTGATAGATAGATAGATAGAGGGCGATAGATAGATAGATAAAGTGAGGGCGACAGACAGATAGAGAGTGAGGGCGATAGATAGATAGAGAGTGAGGGCGATAGATAGCTAGAGATTGAGGGCGATAGATAGCTAGAGATTGAGGGCGATAGATAGCGAGTGAGGGCGATAGAGAGTGAGGGCGATAGATGGATAGAGAGTGAGGGCGATAGATGGATAGAGAGTGAGGGCGATAGATGGATAGAGAGTGAGGGCGATAGATGGATAGAGAGTGAGGGCGATAGATGGATAGAGAGTGAGGGCGATAGATGGATAGAGTGAGGGCGATAGATGGATAGAGTGAGGGTGATAGATGGATAGAGAGTGAGGGCGACAGATAGATAGAGAGTGAGGGAGACAGATAGATAGAGAGTGAGGGCGATAGATAGATAGAGAGTGAGGGCGATAGATAGATAGAGAGTGAGGGCGATAGATAGATAGAGAGTGAGGGCGATAGATAGATGGAGAGTAAGGGCGATAGAGAGTGAGGGCGATAGATAGAGTGAGGGCGACAGATAGATAGATAGAGTGAGGGCGACAGATAGATAGAGAGAGTGAGGGCGATAGATGGATAGAGAGTGAGGGCGATAGATAGCGAGTGAGGGCGATAGATAGATAGAGAGTGAGGGCGATAGATAGAGTGAGGGCAATAGATAGATAGATAGATAGAGAGTAAGGGCGATAGAGAGTGAGGGCGATAGAGAGTGAGGGCGATAGATAGAGAGTGAGGGCGATAGATAGAGAGTGAGGGCGATAGATAGAGAGTGAGGGCGATAGATAGAGAGTGAGGGCGATAGATAGAGTGAGGGCGATAGATAGAGTGAGGGCGATAGATAGAGTGAGGGCGATAGATAGAGTGAGGGCGATAGATAGAGTGAGGGCGATAGATAGAGTGAGGGCGATAGATAGAGTGAGGGAGATAGATAGAGTGAGGGAGATAGAGTGAGGGCGATAGATGGATAGAGAGTGAGGGCGATAGATGGATAGAGAGTGAGGGCGATAGATGGATAGAGAGTGAGGGCGATAGATGGATAGAGAGTGAGGGCGATAGATGGATAGAGAGTGAGGGCGATAGATGGATAGAGAGTGAGGGCGATAGATGGATAGAGAGTGAGGGCGATAGATGGATAGAGAGTGAGGGCGATAGATGGATAGAGAGTGAGGGCGACAGATAGATAGATAGAGTGAGGGCGACAGATAGATAGAGAGTGAGGGCGACAGATGGATAGAGAGTGAGGGCGATAGATGGATAGAGAGTGAGGGCGATAGATGGATAGAGAGTGAGGGCGATAGATGGATAGAGAGTGAGGGCGATAGATGGATAGAGAGTGAGGGCGATAGATGGATAGAGAGTGAGGGCGATAGATGGATAGAGAGTGAGGGCGATAGATGGATAGAGAGTGAGGGCGATAGATGGATAGAGAGTGAGGGCGATAGATGGATAGAGAGTGAGGGCGATAGATGGATAGAGAGTGAGGGCGATAGATGGATAGAGTGAGGGTGATAGATGGATAGAGTGAGGGTGATAGATGGATAGAGTGAGGGTGATAGATGGATAGATAGAGGGCGATAGATAGATAGATAGAGTGAGGGCGACAGACAGATAGAGAGTGAGGGCGATAGATAGATAGAGAGTGAGGGCGATAGATAGATAGAGAGTGAGGGCGATAGATAGATAGAGAGTAAGGGCGATAGATAGATAGAGAGTGAGGGCGATAGATGGATAGAGTGAGGGTGATAGATGGATAGAGTGAGGGTGATAGATAGATAGATAGAGGGCGATAGATAGATAGATAAAGTGAGGGCGACAGACAGATAGAGAGTGAGGGCGATAGATAGAGAGTGAGGGCGATAGATAGCTAGAGATTGAGGGCGATAGATAGCTAGAGATTGAGGGCGATAGATAGCGAGTGAGGGCGATAGAGAGTGAGGGCGATAGATGGATAGAGAGTGAGGGCGATAGATGGATAGAGAGTGAGGGCGATAGATGGATAGAGAGTGAGGGCGATAGATGGATAGAGAGTGAGGGCGATAGATGGATAGAGAGTGAGGGCGATAGATGGATAGAGAGTGAGGGCGATAGATGGATAGAGTGAGGGCGATAGATGGATAGAGTGAGGGTGATAGATGGATAGAGAGTGAGGGCGACAGATAGATAGAGAGTGAGGGCGACAGATAGATAGAGAGTGAGGGCGATAGATAGATAGAGAGTGAGGGCGATAGATAGATAGAGAGTGAGGGCGATAGATAGATAGAGAGTGAGGGCGATAGATAGATGGAGAGTAAGGGCGATAGAGAGTGAGGGCGATAGATAGAGTGAGGGCGACAGATAGATAGATAGAGTGAGGGCGACAGATAGATAGAGAGAGTGAGGGCGATAGATAGCTAGAGATTGAGGGCGATAGATAGCGAGTGAGGGCGATAGATAGATAGAGAGTGAGGGCGATAGATAGAGTGAGGGCAATAGATAGATAGATAGAGTGAGGGCGACAGATAGATAGATAGATAGAGAGTAAGGGCGATAGAGAGTGAGGGCGATAGATAGATAGAGTGAGGGCGACAGATAGATAGAGAGTGAGGGCGACAGATAGATAGAGAGTGAGGGCGATAGATAGATAGCTAGAGTGAGGGCGACAGATAGATAGAGAGTGAGGGCGACAGATAGATAGAGAGTGAGGGCGATAGATAGATAGATAAAGAGTAAGGGCGATAGATAGATAGAGAGTGAGGGCGATAGATAGTTAGAGAGTGAGGGCGATAGATAGCGAGTGAGGGCGAAAGATAGATAGAGAGTGAGGGCGATAGATAGAGTGAGGGCGATAGATAGAGTGAGGGCGATAGATAGAGTGAGGGCGATAGATAGAGTGAGGGCGATAGATAGAGTGAGGGCGATAGATAGAGTGAGGGCGATAGATAGAGTGAGGGCGATAGATAGAGTGAGGGCGATAGATAGAGTGAGGGCGATAGATAGAGTGAGGGCGATAGATAGAGTGAGGGCGATAGATAGAGTGAGGGCGATAGATAGAGTGAGGGCGATAGATAGAGTGAGGGTGATAGAGTGAGGGCGATAGAGTGAGGGCGATAGATAGATAGAGAGTGAGGGCGACAGATAGATAGAGAGTTAGAGCGATAGATAGATAGAGAGTGAGGGCGACAGATAGATAGAGAGTGAGGGCGACAGATAGATAGAGTGAGGGCGACAGATAGATAGATAGAGTGAGGGCGACAGATAGATAGAGAGTGAGGGCGACAGATAGATAGAGAGTGAGGGCGACAGATAGATAGAGAGTGAGGGCGCCAGATAGATAGAGAGTGAGGGCGACAGATAGATAGAGAGTGAGGGCGACAGATAGATAGAGAGTGAGGGCGATAGATAGAGAGTGAGGGCGATAGATAGATAGAGATTGAGGGCGATAGATAGATAGAGAGTGAGGGCGATAGATAGATAGAGAGTGAGGGCGATAGATAGATAGAGAGTGTGTGCGATAGATAGAGTGAGGGCGATAGATAGAGTGAGGGCGATAGATAGAGTGAGGGCGATAGATAGAGTGAGGGCGATAGATAGAGTGAGGGCGATAGATAGAGTGAGGGCGATAGATAGAGTGCGGGCGATAGATAGAGTGCGGGCGATAGATAGAGTGAGGGCGATAGATAGAGTGAGGGCGATAGATAGAGTGAGGGCGATAGATAGAGTGAGGGCGATAGATAGAGTGAGGGCGATAGATGGATAGAGAGTGAGGGCGATAGATGGATAGAGAGTGAGGGCGATAGATGGATAGAGAGTCAGGGCGATAGATGGATAGAGAGTCAGGGCGATAGATGGATAGAGAGTCAGGGCGATAGATGGATAGAGAGTCAGGGCGATAGATGGATAGAGAGTCAGGGCGATAGATGGATAGAGAGTCAGGGCGATAGATGGATAGAGAGTCAGGGCGATAGATGGATAGAGAGTCAGGGCGATAGATGGATAGAGAGTCAGGGCGATAGATGGATAGAGAGTCAGGGCGATAGATGGATAGAGAGTCAGGGCGATAGATGGATAGAGAGTCAGGGCGATAGATGGATAGAGAGTCAGGGCGATAGATGGATAGAGAGTCAGGGCGATAGATGGATAGAGAGTCAGGGCGATAGATGGATAGAGTGTCAGGGCGATAGATGGATAGAGTGTCAGGGCGATAGATGGATAGAGTGTCAGGGCGATAGATGGATAGAGTGTCAGGGCGATAGATGGATAGAGAGTCAGGGCGATAGATGGATAGAGAGTCAGGGCGATAGATGGATAGAGAGTCAGGGCGATAGATGGATAGAGAGTCAGGGCGATAGATGGATAGAGAGTCAGGGCGATAGATGGATAGAGAGTCAGGGCGATAGATGGATAGAGAGTCAGGGCGATAGATGGATAGAGAGTCAGGGCGATAGATGGATAGAGAGTCAGGGCGATAGATGGATAGAGAGTCAGGGCGATAGATGGATAGAGAGTCAGGGCGATAGATGGATAGAGAGTCAGGGCGATAGATGGATAGAGTCAGGGCGATAGATAGATAGAGTCAGGGCGATAGATAGATAGAGTCAGGGCGATAGATAGATAGAGTCAGGGCGATAGATAGATAGAGTCAGGGCGATAGATAGATAGAGTCAGGGCGATAGATAGATAGAGTCAGGGCGATAGATAGATAGAGTCAGGGCGATAGATAGATAGAGTCAGGGCGATAGATAGATAGAGTCAGGGCGATAGATAGATAGAGTCAGGGCGATAGATGGATAGAGAGTGAGGGCGATAGATGGATAGAGAGTGAGGGCGATAGATGGATAGAGAGTGAGGGCGATAGATGGATAGAGAGTGAGGGCGATAGATGGATAGAGAGTGAGGGCGATAGATGGATAGAGAGTGAGGGCGATAGATGGATAGAGAGTGAGGGCGATAGATGGATAGAGAGTGAGGGCGATAGATGGATAGAGAGTGAGGGCGATAGATGGATAGAGAGTGAGGGCGATAGATGGATAGAGAGTGAGGGCGATAGATGGATAGAGAGTGAGGGCGATAGATGGTTAGAGAGTGAGGGCGATAGATGGTTAGAGAGTGAGGGCGATAGATGGTTAGAGAGTGAGGGCGATAGATGGATAGAGAGTGAGGGCGATAGATGGATAGAGAGTGAGGGCGACAGATGGATAGAGAGTGAGGGCGACAGATGGATAGAGAGTGAGGGCGACAGATGGATAGAGAGTGAGGGCGACAGATGGATAGAGAGTGAGGGCGACAGATAGTTAGAGAGTGAGGGCGATAGATAGCGAGTGAGGGCGATAGATAGCGAGTGAGGGCGATAGATAGATAGAGAGTGAGGGCGATAGATAGCTAGAGATTGAGGGCGATAGATAGTTAGAGAGTGAGGGCGATAGATAGAGTCAGGGCGATAGATAGAGTCAGGGCGATAGATAGAGTCAGGGCGATAGATAGAGTCAGGGCGATAGATAGAGTCAGGGCGATAGATGGATAGAGAGTGAGGGCGATAGATGGATAGAGAGTGAGGGCGATAGATGGATAGAGAGTGAGGGCGATAGATGGATAGAGAGTGAGGGAGATAGATGGATAGAGAGTGAGGGCGATAGATGGATAGAGAGTGAGGGCGATAGATGGTTAGAGAGTGAGGGCGATAGATGGTTAGAGAGTGAGGGCGATAGATGGATAGAGAGTGAGGGCGATAGATGGATAGAGAGTGAGGGCGACAGATGGATAGAGAGTGAGGGCGACAGATAGATAGAGAGTGAGGGCGACAGATAGCTAGAGAGTGAGGGCGATAGATAGCTAGAGAGTGAGGGCGATAGATAGTTAGAGAGTGAGGGCGATAGATAGTTAGAGAGTGAGGGCGATAGATAGCGAGTGAGGGCGATAGATAGATAGAGAGTGAGGGCGATAGATAGCTAGAGATTGAGGGCGATAGATAGTTAGAGAGTGAGGGCGATAGATAGCGAGTGAGGGCGATAGATAGATAGAGAGTGAGGGCGATAGAGAGTGAGGGCGATAGATAGATAGAGAGTGAGGGCGACAGATAGATAGAGAGTGAGGGCGATAGATAGATAGATAGAGTGAGGGCGACAGATAGATAGAGATTGAGGGCGATAGATAGAGAGTGAGGGCGATAGATAGCGAGTGAGGGTGATAGATAGATAGAGAGTGAGGGCGATAGATAGATAGAGGGTGAGGGCGATAGATAGATAGAGGGTGAGGGCGATAGATAGATAGAGAGTGAGGGCGATAGATAGATAGAGAGTGAGGGCGATAGATAGATAGAGAGTGAGGGCGATAGATAGAGTGAGGGCGATAGAGTGAGGGCGATAGATAGATAGAGTGAGGGCGATAGATAGATAGAGTGAGGGCGATAGATAGATAGAGTGAGGGCGATAGATAGATAGAGTGAGGGCGATAGATAGAGTGAGGGCGATAGATAGAGTGAGGGCGATAGATAGAGTGAGGGCGATAGATGGATAGAGAGTGAGGGCGATAGATGGATAGAGAGTGAGGGCGATAGATGGATAGAGAGTGAGGGCGATAGATGGATAGAGAGTGAGGGCGATAGATGGATAGAGAGTGAGGGCGATAGATGGATAGAGAGTGAGGGCGATAGATGGATAGAGAGTGAGGGCGATAGATGGATAGAGAGTGAGGGCGATAGATGGATAGAGAGTCAGGGCGATAGATGGATAGAGAGTGAGGGCGATAGATGGATAGAGAGTGAGGGCGATAGATGGATAGAGAGTCAGGGCGATAGATGGATAGAGAGTCAGGGCGATAGATGGATAGAGAGTCAGGGCGATAGATGGATAGAGAGTCAGGGCGATAGATGGATAGAGAGTCAGGGCGATAGATGGATAGAGAGTCAGGGCGATAGATGGATAGAGAGTCAGGGCGATAGATGGATAGAGAGTCAGGGCGATAGATGGATAGAGAGTCAGGGCGATAGATGGATAGAGAGTCAGGGCGATAGATGGATAGAGAGTCAGGGCGATAGATGGATAGAGAGTCAGGGCGATAGATGGATAGAGTGTCAGGGCGATAGATGGATAGAGTGTCAGGGCGATAGATGGATAGAGAGTCAGGGCGATAGATGGATAGAGAGTCAGGGCGATAGATGGATAGAGAGTCAGGGCGATAGATGGATAGAGAGTCAGGGCGATAGATGGATAGAGAGTCAGGGCGATAGATGGATAGAGAGTCAGGGCGATAGATGGATAGAGAGTCAGGGCGATAGATGGATAGAGAGTCAGGGCGATAGATGGATAGAGAGTCAGGGCGATAGATGGATAGAGAGTCAGGGCGATAGATGGATAGAGAGTCAGGGCGATAGATGGATAGAGTCAGGGCGATAGATAGATAGAGTCAGGGCGATAGATAGATAGAGTCAGGGCGATAGATAGATAGAGTCAGGGCGATAGATAGATAGAGTCAGGGCGATAGATAGATAGAGTCAGGGCGATAGATAGATAGAGTCAGGGCGATATTTAGATAGAGTCAGGGCGATAGATAGATAGAGTCAGGGCGATAGATGGATAGAGTCAGGGCGATAGATGGATAGAGAGTGAGGGCGATAGATGGATAGAGAGTGAGGGCGATAGATGGATAGAGAGTGAGGGCGATAGATGGATAGAGAGTGAGGGCGATAGATGGATAGAGAGTGAGGGCGATAGATGGATAGAGAGTGAGGGCGATAGATGGATAGAGAGTGAGGGCGATAGATGGATAGAGAGTGAGGGCGATAGATGGATAGAGAGTGAGGGCGATAGATGGATAGAGAGTGAGGGCGATAGATGGATAGAGAGTGAGGGCGATAGATGGATAGAGAGTGAGGGCGATAGATGGATAGAGAGTGAGGGCGATAGATGGATAGAGAGTGAGGGCGATAGATGGTTAGAGAGTGAGGGCGATAGATGGTTAGAGAGTGAGGGCGATAGATGGATAGAGAGTGAGGGCGATAGATGGATAGAGAGTGAGGGCGACAGATGGATAGAGAGTGAGGGCGACAGATGGATAGAGAGTGAGGGCGACAGATGGATAGAGAGTGAGGGCGACAGATGGATAGAGAGTGAGGGCGACAGATAGTTAGAGAGTGAGGGCGATAGATAGCGAGTGAGGGCGATAGATAGCGAGTGAGGGCGATAGATAGAGAGTGAGGGCGATAGATAGCTAGAGATTGAGGGCGATAGATAGTTAGAGAGTGAGGGCGATAGATAGAGTCAGGGCGATAGATAGAGTCAGGGCGATAGATAGAGTCAGGGCGATAGATAGAGTCAGGGCGATAGATAGAGTCAGGGCGATAGATGGATAGAGAGTGAGGGCGATAGATGGATAGAGAGTGAGGGCGATAGATGGATAGAGAGTGAGGGCGATAGATGGATAGAGAGTGAGGGCGATAGATGGATAGAGAGTGAGGGCGATAGATGGATAGAGAGTGAGGGCGATAGATGGTTAGAGAGTGAGGGCGATAGATGGTTAGAGAGTGAGGGCGATAGATGGATAGAGAGTGAGGGCGATAGATGGATAGAGAGTGAGGGCGACAGATGGATAGAGAGTGAGGGCGACAGATAGATAGAGAGTGAGGGCGATAGATAGCTAGAGAGTGAGGGCGATAGATAGCTAGAGAGTGAGGGCGATAGATAGTTAGAGAGTGAGGGCGATAGATAGTTAGAGAGTGAGGGCGATAGATAGCGAGTGAGGGCGATAGATAGATAGAGAGTGAGGGCGATAGATAGCTAGAGATTGAGGGCGATAGATAGTTAGAGAGTGAGGGCGATAGATAGCGAGTGAGGGCGATAGATAGATAGAGAGTGAGGGCGATAGAGAGTGAGGGCGATAGATAGATAGAGAGTGAGGGCGACAGATAGATAGAGAGTGAGGGCGATAGATAGATAGATAGATAGAGTGAGGGCGACAGATAGATAGAGATTGAGGGCGATAGATAGAGAGTGAGGGCGATAGATAGCGAGTGAGGGTGATAGATAGATAGAGAGTGAGGGCGATAGATAGATAGAGAGTGAGGGCGATAGATAGATAGAGAGTGAGGGCGATAGATAGAGTGAGGGCGATAGATAGAGTGAGGGCGATAGATAGATAGATAGAGAGTAAGGGCGATAGAGAGTGAGGGCGATAGATGGATGGAGAGTGAGATGGATAGAGAGTCAGGGCGATAGATGGATAGAGAGTCAGGGCGATAGATGGATAGAGAGTCAGGGCGATAGATGGATAGAGAGTCAGGGCGATAGATGGATAGAGAGTCAGGGCGATAGATGGATAGAGAGTCAGGGCGATAGATGGATAGAGAGTCAGGGCGATAGATGGATAGAGAGTCAGGGCGATAGATGGATAGAGAGTCAGGGCGATAGATAGATAGAGTCAGGGCGATAGATAGATAGAGTCAGGGCGATAGATAGATAGAGTCAGGGCGATAGATAGAGTGAGGGCGATAGATAGATAGAGAGTGAGGGCGATAGATAGACTGAGGGCGATAGATAGAGTGAGGGCGATAGATAGAGTGAGGGCGATAGATAGATAGAGAGTGAGGGCGATGGATGGATAGAGAGTGAGGGCGATGGATGGATAGAGTGAGGGCGATAGATGGATAGAGAGTGAGGGCGATAGATGGATAGAGAGTGAGGGCGATAGATGGATAGAGAGTGAGGGCGATAGATGGATAGAGAGTGAGGGCGATAGATGGATAGAGAGTGAGGGCGATAGATGGATAGAGAGTGAGGGCGATAGATGGATAGAGAGTGAGGGCGACAGATGGATAGAGAGTGAGGGCGACAGATGGATAGAGAGTGAGGGCGATAGATAGAGTGAGGGCGATAGATAGAGTGAGGGCGATAGATAGAGTGAGGGCGATAGATAGAGTGAGGGCGATAGATAGAGTGAGGGCGATAGATAGAGTGAGGGCGATAGATAGAGTGAGGGCGATAGATAGAGAGTGAGGGCGATAGATAGAGAGTGAGGGCGATAGATAGAGAGTGAGGGCGATAGATAGAGAGTGAGGGCGATAGATAGAGAGTGAGGGCGATAGATAGAGAGTGAGGGCGATAGATAGAGAGTGAGGGCGATAGATAGTTAGAGAGTGAGGGCGATAGATAGTTAGAGAGTGAGGGCGATAGATAGTTAGAGAGTGAGGGCGATAGATAGTTAGAGAGTGAGGGCGATAGATAGAGTCAGGGCGATAGATAGAGTCAGGGCGATAGATAGAGTCAGGGCGATAGATAGAGTCAGGGCGATAGATAGAGTCAGGGCGATAGATAGAGTCAGGGCGATAGATAGAGTCAGGGCGATAGATAGAGTCAGGGCGATAGATAGAGTCAGGGCGATAGATAGAGTCAGGGCGATAGATAGATAGAGTCAGGGCGATAGATAGATAGAGTCAGGGCGATAGATAGATAGAGTCAGGGCGATAGATAGATAGAGTCAGGGCGATAGATAGATAGAGTCAGGGCGATAGATAGATAGAGTCAGGGCGATAGATAGATAGAGTCAGGGCGATAGATAGATAGAGTCAGGGCGATAGATAGATAGAGTCAGGGCGATAGATAGATAGAGTCAGGGCGATAGATAGATAGAGTCAGGGCGATAGATAGAGTCAGGGCGATAGATAGATAGAGTCAGGGCGATAGATAGATAGAGTCAGGGCGATAGATAGATAGAGTCAGGGCGATAGATAGATAGAGTCAGGGCGATAGATAGAGTGAGGGCGATAGATAGAGTGAGGGCGATAGATAGAGTGAGGGCGATAGATAGAGTGAGGGCGATAGATAGAGTGAGGGCGATAGATAGAGTGAGGGCGATAGATAGAGTGAGGGCGATAGATAGAGTGAGGGCGATAGATAGAGTGAGGGCGATAGATAGAGTGAGGGCGATAGATAGAGTGAGGGCGATAGATAGAGTGAGGGCGATAGATAGAGTGAGGGCGATAGATAGAGTGAGGGCGATAGATAGAGTGAGGGCGATAGATAGAGTGAGGGCGATAGATAGAGTGAGGGCGATAGATAGAGTGAGGGCGATAGATAGAGTGAGGGCGATAGATAGAGTGAGGGCGATAGATAGATAGAGAGTGAGGGCGATAGATAGATAGAGAGTGAGGGCGACAGATAGATAGAGAGTGAGGGCGACAGATAGATAGAGAGTGAGGGCGACAGATAGATAGAGAGTGAGGGCGACAGATAGATAGAGAGTGAGGGCGACAGATAGATAGAGAGTGAGGGCGACAGATAGATAGAGAGTGAGGGCGACAGATAGATAGAGAGTGAGGGCGACAGATAGATAGAGAGTGAGGGCGACAGATAGATAGAGAGTGAGGGCGACAGATAGATAGAGAGTGAGGGCGACAGATAGATAGAGAGTGAGGGCGACAGATAGATAGAGAGTGAGGGCGACAGATAGATAGAGAGTGAGGGCGACAGATAGATAGAGAGTGAGGGCGATAGATAGGATGAGGGCGATAGATAGATGGATAGAGAGTAAGGGCGATAGATAGATAGAGAGTGAGGGAGATAGATAGATAGAGAGTGAGGGAGATAGATAGATAGATAGAGTGAGGGCGATAGATAGTTAGAGAGTGAGGGCGATAGATAGTTAGAGAGTGAGGGCGATAGATAGAGTGAGGGCGATAGAGTGAGGGCGATAGAGTAAGGGCGATAGAGAGTGAGGGCGATAGATAGAGAGTGAGGGCGATAGATAGGATGAGGGCGATAGATAGATGGATAGAGAGTAAGGGCGATAGATAGATAGAGAGTGAGGGAGATAGATAGATAGAGAGTGAGGGAGATAGATAGATAGATAGAGTGAGGGCGATAGATAGTTAGAGAGTGAGGGCGATAGATAGTTAGAGAGTGAGGGCGATAGATAGAGTGAGGGCGATAGAGTGAGGGCGATAGAGTAAGGGCGATAGAGAGTGAGGGCGATAGATAGATAGAGAGTGAGGGCGATAGATAGATAGAGAGTGAGGGCGATAGATAGATAGAGGGTGAGGGCGATAGATAGATAGAGAGTGAGGGCGATAGATAGATAGAGAGTGAGGGCGATAGATGGATAGAGTGTCAGGGCGATAGATGGATAGAGTGTCAGGGCGATAGATGGATAGAGTGTCAGGGCGATAGATGGATAGAGAGTCAGGGCGATAGATGGATAGAGAGTCAGGGCGATAGATGGATAGAGAGTCAGGGCGATAGATGGATAGAGAGTCAGGGCGATAGATGGATAGAGAGTCAGGGCGATAGATGGATAGAGAGTCAGGGCGATAGATGGATAGAGAGTCAGGGCGATAGATGGATAGAGAGTCAGGGCGATAGATGGATAGAGAGTCAGGGCGATAGATGGATAGAGAGTCAGGGCGATAGATGGATAGAGAGTCAGGGCGATAGATGGATAGAGAGTCAGGGCGATAGATGGATAGAGTCAGGGCGATAGATAGATAGAGTCAGGGCGATAGATAGAGTCAGGGCGATAGATAGATAGAGTCAGGGCGATAGATAGATAGAGTCAGGGCGATAGATAGATAGAGTCAGGGCGATAGATAGATAGAGTCAGGGCGATAGATAGATAGAGTCAGGGCGATAGATAGAGTGAGGGCGATAGATAGAGTGAGGGCGATAGATAGAGTGAGGGCGATAGATAGAGTGAGGGCGATAGATAGATAGAGAGTGAGGGCGATGGATGGATAGAGAGTGAGGGCGATGGATGGATAGAGTGAGGGCGATAGATGGATAGAGAGTGAGGGCGATAGATGGATAGAGAGTCAGGGCGATAGATGGATAGAGAGTCAGGGCGATAGATGGATAGAGAGTCAGGGCGATAGATGGATAGAGAGTCAGGGCGATAGATGGATAGAGAGTCAGGGCGATAGATGGATAGAGAGTCAGGGCGATAGATGGATAGAGAGTCAGGGCGATAGATGGATAGAGAGTCAGGGCGATAGATGGATAGAGAGTCAGGGCGATAGATGGATAGAGAGTCAGGGCGATAGATGGATAGAGAGTCAGGGCGATAGATGGATAGAGAGTCAGGGCGATAGATGGATAGAGAGTCAGGGCGATAGATGGATAGAGAGTCAGGGCGATAGATGGATAGAGAGTCAGGGCGATAGATGGATAGAGAGTCAGGGCGATAGATGGATAGAGTCAGGGCGATAGATAGATAGAGTCAGGGCGATAGATAGAGTCAGGGCGATAGATAGATAGAGTCAGGGCGATAGATAGATAGAGTCAGGGCGATAGATAGATAGAGTCAGGGCGATAGATAGATAGAGTCAGGGCGATAGATAGATAGAGTCAGGGCGATAGATAGAGTGAGGGCGATAGATAGAGTGAGGGCGATAGATAGAGTGAGGGCGATAGATAGAGTGAGGGCGATAGATAGATAGAGAGTGAGGGCGATGGATGGATAGAGAGTGAGGGCGATGGATGGATAGAGTGAGGGCGATAGATGGATAGAGAGTGAGGGCGATAGATGGATAGAGAGTCAGGGCGATAGATGGATAGAGAGTCAGGGCGATAGATGGATAGAGAGTCAGGGCGATAGATGGATAGAGAGTCAGGGCGATAGATGGATAGAGAGTCAGGGCGATAGATGGATAGAGAGTCAGGGCGATAGATGGATAGAGTCAGGGCGATAGATAGATAGAGTCAGGGCGATAGATAGAGTCAGGGCGATAGATAGATAGAGTCAGGGCGATAGATAGATAGAGTCAGGGCGATAGATAGATAGAGTCAGGGCGATAGATAGATAGAGTCAGGGCGATAGATAGATAGAGTCAGGGCGATAGATAGATAGAGTCAGGGCGATAGATAGATAGAGTCAGGGCGATAGATAGATAGAGTCAGGGCGATAGATGGATAGAGAGTGAGGGCGATAGATGGATAGAGAGTGAGGGCGATAGATGGATAGAGAGTGAGGGCGATAGATGGATAGAGAGTGAGGGCGATAGATGGATAGAGAGTGAGGGCGATAGATGGATAGAGAGTGAGGGCGATAGATGGATAGAGAGTGAGGGCGATAGATGGATAGAGAGTGAGGGCGATAGATGGATAGAGAGTGAGGGCGATAGATGGTTAGAGAGTGAGGGCGATAGATGGTTAGAGAGTGAGGGCGATAGATGGATAGAGAGTGAGGGCGATAGATGGATAGAGAGTGAGGGCGATAGATGGATAGAGAGTGAGGGCGACAGATGGATAGAGAGTGAGGGCGGCAGATAGATAGAGAGTGAGGGCGATAGATAGCTAGAGAGTGAGGGCGATAGATAGATAGAGAGTGAGGGCGATAGATAGCTAGAGATTGAGGGCGATAGATAGTTAGAGAGTGAGGGCGATAGATAGCGAGTGAGGGCGATAGATAGCGAGTGAGGGCGATAGATAGCGAGTGAGGGCGATAGATAGATAGAGAGTGAGGGCGATAGATAGCTAGAGATTGAGGGCGATAGATAGTTAGAGAGTGAGGGCGATAGATAGAGTCAGGGCGATAGATAGAGTCAGGGCGATAGATAGAGTCAGGGCGATAGATAGAGTCAGGGCGATAGATAGAGTCAGGGCGATAGATAGAGTCAGGGCGATAGATAGAGTCAGGGCGATAGATAGAGTCAGGGCGATAGATGGATAGAGAGTGAGGGCGATAGATGGATAGAGAGTGAGGGCGATAGATGGATAGAGAGTGAGGGCGATAGATGGATAGAGAGTGAGGGCGATAGATGGATAGAGAGTGAGGGCGATAGATGGATAGAGAGTGAGGGCGATAGATGGATAGAGAGTGAGGGCGATAGATGGATAGAGAGTGAGGGCGACAGATGGATAGAGAGTGAGGGCGACAGATAGATAGAGAGTGAGGGCGATAGATAGCTAGAGAGTGAGGGCGATAGATAGCTAGAGATTGAGGGCGATAGATAGTTAGAGAGTGAGGGCGATAGATAGCGAGTGAGGGCGATAGATAGCGAGTGAGGGCGATAGATAGCTAGAGATTGAGGGCGATAGATAGTTAGAGAGTGAGGGCGATAGATAGCGAGTGAGGGCGATAGATAGATAGAGAGTGAGGGCGATAGAGAGTGAGGGCGATAGATAGATAGAGAGTGAGGGCGACAGATAGATAGAGAGTGAGGGCGATAGATAGATAGATAGAGTGAGGGCGACAGATAGATAGAGATTGAGGGCGATAGATAGAGAGTGAGGGCGATAGATAGCGAGTGAGGGTGATAGATAGATAGAGAGTGAGGGCGATAGATAGATAGAGAGTGAGGGCGATAGATAGATAGAGAGTGAGGGCGATAGATAGAGTGAGGGCGATAGATAGAGTGAGGGCGATAGATAGATAGATAGAGAGTAAGGGCGATAGAGAGTGAGGGCGATAGATGGATGGAGAGTGAGATGGATAGAGAGTCAGGGCGATAGATGGATAGAGAGTCAGGGCGATAGATGGATAGAGAGTCAGGGCGATAGATGGATAGAGAGTCAGGGCGATAGATGGATAGAGAGTCAGGGCGATAGATGGATAGAGAGTCAGGGCGATAGATGGATAGAGAGTCAGGGCGATAGATGGATAGAGAGTCAGGGCGATAGATGGATAGAGAGTCAGGGCGATAGATGGATAGAGAGTCAGGGCGATAGATAGATAGAGTCAGGGCGATAGATAGATAGAGTCAGGGCGATAGATAGAGTGAGGGCGATAGATAGATAGAGAGTGAGGGCGATAGATAGTTAGAGAGTGAGGCCGATAGATAGACTGAGGGCGATAGATAGAGTGAGGGCGATAGATAGAGTGAGGGCGATAGATAGATAGAGAGTGAGGGCGATGGATGGATAGAGAGTGAGGGCGATGGATGGATAGAGTGAGGGCGATAGATGGATAGAGAGTGAGGGCGATAGATGGATAGAGAGTGAGGGCGATAGATGGATAGAGAGTGAGGGCGATAGATGGATAGAGAGTGAGGGCGATAGATGGATAGAGAGTGAGGGCGATAGATGGATAGAGAGTGAGGGCGATAGATGGATAGAGAGTGAGGGCGATAGATGGATAGAGAGTGAGGGCGACAGATGGATAGAGAGTGAGGGCGATAGATAGAGTGAGGGCGATAGATAGAGTGAGGGCGATAGAGTGAGGGCGATAGATAGAGTGAGGGCGATAGATAGAGTGAGGGCGATAGATAGAGAGTGAGGGCGATAGATAGAGAGTGAGGGCGATAGATAGAGAGTGAGGGCGATAGATAGAGAGTGAGGGCGATAGATAGAGAGTGAGGGCGATAGATAGTTAGAGAGTGAGGGCGATAGATAGTTAGAGAGTGAGGGCGATAGATAGTTAGAGAGTGAGGGCGATAGATAGTTAGAGAGTGAGGGCGATAGATAGAGTCAGGGCGATAGAGTGAGGGCGATAGAGTAAGGGCGATAGATAGATAGAGAGTGAGGGCGATAGATAGATAGAGGGTGAGGGCGATAGATAGATAGAGTCAGGGCGATAGATAGATAGAGTCAGGGCGATAGATAGATAGAGTCAGGGCGATAGATAGAGTCAGGGCGATAGATAGAGTCAGGGCGATAGATAGAGTCAGGGCGATAGATAGAGTCAGGGCGATAGATAGAGTCAGGGCGATAGATAGAGTCAGGGCGATAGATAGATAGAGTCAGGGCGATAGATAGATAGAGTCAGGGCGATAGATAGATAGAGTCAGGGCGATAGATAGATAGAGTCAGGGCGATAGATAGAGTCAGGGCGATAGATAGATAGAGTCAGGGCGATAGATAGATAGAGTGAGGGCGATAGATAGATAGAGTGAGGGCGATAGATAGAGTGAGGGCGATAGATAGAGTGAGGGCGATAGATAGAGTGAGGGCGATAGATAGAGTGAGGGCGATAGATAGAGTGAGGGCGATAGATAGAGTGAGGGCGATAGATAGAGTGAGGGCGATAGATAGAGTGAGGGCGATAGATAGAGTGAGGGCGATAGATAGAGTGAGGGCGATAGATAGAGTGAGGGCGATAGATAGAGTGAGGGCGATAGATAGAGTGAGGGCGATAGATAGAGTGAGGGCGATAGATAGAGTGAGGGCGATAGATAGAGTGAGGGCGATAGATAGAGTGAGGGCGATAGATAGAGTGAGGGCGATAGATAGAGTGAGGGCGATAGATAGAGTGAGGGCGATAGATAGAGTGAGGGCGACAGATAGATAGAGTGAGGGCGACAGATAGATAGAGAGTGAGGGCGACAGATAGATAGAGAGTGAGGGCGACAGATAGATAGAGAGTGAGGGCGACAGATAGATAGAGAGTGAGGGCGACAGATAGATAGAGAGTGAGGGCGACAGATAGATAGAGAGTGAGGGCGACAGATAGATAGAGAGTGAGGGCGACAGATAGATAGAGAGTGAGGGCGACAGATAGATAGAGAGTGAGGGCGACAGATAGATAGAGAGTGAGGGCGACAGATAGATAGAGAGTGAGGGCGACAGATAGATAGAGAGTGAGGGCGATAGATAGATAGAGAGTGAGGGCGATAGATAGATAGAGAGTGAGGGCGATAGATAGAGTGAGGGCGATAGATAGAGTGAGGGCGATAGATAGAGTGAGGGCGATAGATAGAGTGAGGGCGATAGATAGAGTGAGGGCGATAGATAGAGTGAGGGCGATAGATAGAGTGAGGGCGATAGATAGAGTGAGGGCGATAGATAGAGTGAGGGCGATAGATAGAGTGAGGGCGATAGATAGAGTGAGGGCGATAGATAGAGTGAGGGCGATAGATAGAGTGAGGGCGATAGATAGAGTGAGGGCGATAGATAGAGTGAGGGCGACAGATAGAGTGAGGGCGACAGATAGATAGAGAGTGAGGGCGACAGATAGATAGAGAGTGAGGGCGACAGATAGATAGAGAGTGAGGGCGACAGATAGATAGAGAGTGAGGGCGACAGATAGATAGAGAGTGAGGGCGACAGATAGATAGAGAGTGAGGGCGACAGATAGATAGAGAGTGAGGGCGATAGATAGAGTGAGGGCGATAGATAGAGTGAGGGCGATAGATAGAGTGAGGGCGATAGATAGAGTGAGGGCGATAGATAGAGTGAGGGCGATAGATAGAGTGAGGGCGATAGATAGAGTGAGGGCGATAGATAGAGTGAGGGCGATAGATAGAGTGAGGGCGATAGATAGAGTGAGGGCGATAGATAGAGTGAGGGCGATAGATAGAGTGAGGGCGATAGATAGAGTGAGGGCGATAGATAGAGTGAGGGCGATAGATAGAGTGAGGGCGATAGATAGAGTGAGGGCGATAGATAGAGTGAGGGCGATAGATAGAGTGAGGGCGACAGATAGATAGAGAGTGAGGGCGACAGATAGATAGAGAGTGAGGGCGACAGATAGATAGAGAGTGAGGGCGACAGATAGATAGAGAGTGAGGGCGACAGATAGATAGAGAGTGAGGGCGACAGATAGATAGAGAGTGAGGGCGACAGATAGATAGAGAGTGAGGGCGACAGATAGATAGAGAGTGAGGGCGACAGATAGATAGAGAGTGAGGGCGACAGATAGATAGAGAGTGAGGGCGACAGATAGATAGAGAGTGAGGGCGACAGATAGATAGAGAGTGAGGGCGACAGATAGATAGAGAGTGAGGGCGATAGATAGATAGAGAGTGAGGGCGATAGATAGGATGAGGGCGATAGATAGAGTGAGGGCGATAGATAGATGGATAGAGAGTAAGGGCGATAGATAGATAGAGAGTGAGGGAGATAGATAGATAGAGAGTGAGGGAGATAGATAGATAGATAGAGTGAGGGCGATAGATAGATAGATAGAGTGAGGGCGATAGATAGATAGATAGAGTGAGGGCGATAGATAGTTAGAGAGTGAGGGCGATAGATAGTTAGAGAGTGAGGGCGATAGATAGAGTGAGGGCGATAGAGTGAGGGCGATAGAGTAAGGGCGATAGATAGATAGAGAGTGAGGGCGATAGATAGATAGAGGGTGAGGGCGATAGATAGATAGAGTCAGGGCGATAGATAGATAGAGTCAGGGCGATAGATAGATAGAGTCAGGGCGATAGATAGATAGAGTCAGGGCGATAGATAGATAGAGTCAGGGCGATAGATAGATAGAGTCAGGGCGATAGATAGATAGAGTCAGGGCGATAGATAGATAGAGGGTGAGGGCGATAGATAGATTGAGAGTGAGGGCGATAGATAGTTAGAGAGTGAGGGCGATAGATAGTTAGAGAGTGAGGGCGATAGATAGAGTGAGGGCGATAGAGTGAGGGCGATAGAGTAAGGGCGATAGATAGATAGAGAGTGAGGGCGATAGATAGATAGAGGGTGAGGGCGATAGATAGATAGAGTCAGGGCGATAGATAGATAGAGTCAGGGCGATAGATAGATAGAGTCAGGGCGATAGATAGATAGAGTCAGGGCGATAGATAGATAGAGTCAGGGCGATAGATAGATAGAGTCAGGGCGATAGATAGATAGAGTCAGGGCGATAGATAGATAGAGGGTGAGGGCGATAGATAGATAGAGAGTGAGGGCGATAGATAGATAGAGAGTGAGGGCGATAGATAGAGTGAGGGCGATAGAGTGAGGGCGATAGATAGATAGAGTGAGGGCGATAGATAGATAGAGTGAGGGCGATAGATAGATAGAGTGAGGGCGATAGATAGATAGAGTGAGGGCGATAGATAGATAGAGTGAGGGCGATAGATAGATAGAGTGAGGGCGATAGATAGAGTGAGGGCGATAGATAGAGTGAGGGCGATAGATAGAGTGAGGGCGATAGATAGAGTGAGGGCGATAGATAGATAGGATGAGGGCGATAGATAGAGAGTGAGGGCGATAGATAGAGAGTGAGGGCGATAGATAGAGAGTGAGGGCGATAGATAGAGAGTGAGGGCGATAGATAGAGAGTGAGGGCGATAGATAGAGAGTGAGGGCGATAGATAGAGAGTGAGGGCGATAGATAGAGTGAGGGCGATAGATAGAGTGAGGGCGATAGATAGAGTGAGGGCGATAGAGTGAGGGCGATAGATAGATAGAGTCAGGGCGATAGATAGATAGAGTCAGGGCGATAGATAGATAGAGTCAGGGCGATAGATAGATAGAGTCAGGGCGATAGATAGATAGAGTCAGGGCGATAGATAGATAGAGTCAGGGCGATAGATAGATAGAGTCAGGGCGATAGATAGATAGAGTCAGGGCGATAGATAGATAGAGTCAGGGCGATAGATAGATAGAGTGAGGGCGATAGAGTGAGGGCGATAGATAGATAGATAGAGTGAGGGCGACAGATAGATAGAGTGAGGGCGATAGAGTGAGGGCGATAGAGTGAGGGCGATAGATAGAGTGAGGGCGATAGATAGAGTGAGGGCGATAGATAGAGTGAGGCCGATAGATGATAGATAGAGAGTGAGGGCGATAGATGATAGATAGAGAGTGAGGGCGATAGATGATAGATAGAGAGTGAGGGCGATAGATGATAGATAGAGAGTGAGGGCGATAGATGATAGATAGAGAGTGAGGGCGATAGATGATAGATAGAGAGTGAGGGCGATAGATGATAGAGAGTGAGGGCGATAGATAGATAGATAGAGAGTGAAGGCGATATTGTGTGGTGTGTGTGTTGCATTCAGTAGAGTGTAATTATGTGGTGTGTAATTATGTGGCACTGAGTGGTATTTGGAGTGTGTTGCATTGAGTGCGGTGTAATTATGTTGCACATAACTATGTGGCACTGAGTGGTATTTGGAGTGTATGTTGCATTGAGAGCTCTGTAATTATGTGGCATGTAATTATGTGGCACTGAGTGGTATTTGGAGTGAATGTTGCATTGTGTACAGTGTAATTATGTGGCGTGAAATTAGGTGGCACTGAGTTGCATTTTGAGTGTATGTTGCGTTGAGCACAGTGTAATTATGTAGCATATAATTATGTGGCACTGAGTGGTATTGTCTGGAGTGTATGTTGCATTGAGTGCAGTGTAATTATGTGGCGTGTAATTATGTGGCACTGAGTGGTATTTGGAGTGTATGTTGCATTGAGTGCAGTGTAAATATGTAGCATATGATTGTTGCACTGAGTGGTATTTGGAGTGTATGTTGCATTGAGTGCAGTGTAATTATGTGGTGTGTAACTATGTGGCACAGTGCAGTGTAATTATGTGGCTTGTAATTATGTGGCTCTGAGTGGTATTTGGAGTGTATGTTGCGTTGAGCGCAGTGTAATTATGTAGCATATAATTATGTGGAACTGAATGGTATTGTCTGGAGTGTATGTTGTATTCAGTAGAGTGTAATTGTGTGTCGTGTAATTATGTGGCACTGAGTGGTATTTGGAGTGTATGTTGCATTGAGTGCAAGACTAAACTTGTGTCTTCTACAGGAATGTTCATCACAACAGTGGACTCAATCACAGGGTCCACTCAACGATCAAATGTTGGTAGACCCCACACTCCTTGCTCTCTACAGTGGTGGAATCCACAAAACCTGTTAAAAGGGCGGCCATTCATCGACCCTGTTCCACAGATTGTGCTAGCAGCAGATGCATCCCTCACAGGGTGGGGTGCTCATTTACAAGATCTAGCAAGTCAGGGTCTCTGTGACAACGACACCAAAATCTCCACATCAACTACTTAGAGCTTCAAGCTATTCACCTAGTGCTGAAAAAATGTCTACCTCACTTTAAAGGCAAGGTTGTCCTAGTTCAGACAGACAGTATGACCGCTATGTACTATGAACAAAAACGGGGGAACGCACTCTCTACAGTTCTCATGCCTCTCCCAGACAATTTGGCCTTGGGCAATACATCCCAAAATCCATCTGTTAGCAGAACACCTCCCAGGGACAGACAACGATTTTGCAGACCTCAGCAGGATGCAGGAACAAGTCCACAAGTGGGAACTCCACCCCAGAGTCCTCCCGCCATGCTTCCTCAAATGGGGATTTCTACGGATAGACCATTTTCCAACATCACAGAATGCAACATGCCCAAACATTGCCTCCAGGTTCCCACACCCTGTAACCAAAGGCAATGCCCTATGGATGAATTGGTCAGGAATATTTGACTATGCTTTTCCACCTCTCCCTCTTTTCCCATTTCTGGTTTAGAAGCTCAGAAAAATGTCTCTCATCCTCATTCTGATAGCTCCTACATGGGCTCATCAACCATGGTTCACTACACTACTAGAGCTCTCAGTAGTCCCACTCGAGAAGCTTTACCTCAGTTAAAATCTTCTCACTCAGACCCACAGAGATATCGAACACCCAAACTCAAAGAAGCTAAACCTGGCAATTTAGCTCCTGAAGTCATAGATTTTGGATATCTAAATCTGCCAGCAGAATGTATACCCATTCTTGAGGAAGCAAGAAAACCTACCACTAAAGCTCGCTATGCAGCTAAGTGGAAAATATTTGTTATTTATTGTAATAACCAAAAAATGCATCTATACAAACCATTATTGGTTGTCTTCTGCATTTACAACGTTCATGTCTTGGTTATACTTCTATGTGTTTACATCTGGCAGCAGTAGCTGCCGATGGCCTTAAACGAGTGATATCATCAAGGATCCCACCTGTATCTACTTGGAATCTCAATATTGTTGTAACAAGAGTTATGGGTCCACCCTTTAAACCATTACATAATTGCACCTTCCAATTTCTTTCATGGAAGGTTATTTTCTTAATTGCTGTCATCTCACTAAAGTGTGTTGGGGAGCTTCAGGCACTAACTTTATAATAACTTTTTTTCCCCAGCTTCATAAAGATAAGGTGGTTCTTTGAATCAACCCAAAATTTCTACCCAAAAGTAGTATTCTCTTTTCACATTAATCAATCTGTTGAGTTACTGGTTTTCGTTCCCCATCCAGATTTTGTAGCTGAAAGAGCTCTTCATATATTAGATGTTAAAAGAACATTAATGTATTATATTGACAAGATAAAAGATTTTCGTAAAACAAAACAACCTTTTGTTGCATTTGCTTTCCCTCATAAATGGAAACCTATTTCAAAATCGAACAATTCTAGATGGATCGTTAAATGTATCCAAACATGCTGTGCCAAAGCCAAAGGAACTTTGTCTATACCCCTTAGAGCACTCTACCCGTAAAATAGGGGCATCTATAGCCCGCTTAGGAAATATTCCAAAAGCTGACATTTAGAAAGCATCTGCATGGTCTACACCACACACATTACCAAACACTATTGTGTGGATGTTTTAGCACACCAACAAGCTAATGTAGGACAGGCAGTGCTACATACACTTTTTCAAGCCACTGCAACGTCCCCTGGTTAGCCACCTCTTTTTTTTGGCGCACTGCTGTATAGTCTATACAAAGCATGTGGATCTACAGCCACACATTCTCCGAACAGATTGTTACTTTGTAGGCATCTGTTCTTGGCATGTAGTCCTGTAGATTAACATGCACCCACCCTCCTCGGACACCTATGGTTGTTGCAGTTCTAATCTATATTTTAATATGCATTGACATCGCTTTACTTACACTTCCTTATACTCCATTCTTACCCTCTTGCGGGAAAACTATCTAACAATGGAGTCGATGCCCATATTCACTATTACCAAAAGGAGGAGTCATCTTCCCTTGTGACTCAAAAGACTTCTTCAAAGAAAAGCAGCTTGCAAACATCTGGAACCAACACTCGATGGCAGGAGTATGCAAAGCATGTGAATCTACAGCACTTCATGCCAAGAGCAGATGCTTACGGGTAAGTAACATAATCCTTATTTACGTCTTTTGGGATTTGCTATGAATGTGGCGGGTTCTGGCCATTTTATGTTCTTATGGTGAGTGTGGACGAGCTTTTGCTGCCGCTCCTGTTGTTAGTGTGGTCGGATTGCCTTCATTCTCACTGCACTGTGAATATGAGGTGGCTTCTAGCTTTCGCAACCCCACTCCTTTGAGTGTGGGATTCTTCCTGCTGCCCATTTAGAAGACTGCTTTTGCTACCTCAGTGATATTTGCGTTGGGCTCCTGTGACAATAGAGTGGGGTTTGTCATCTTTGATGGACGTGGGTGGACTGACTGACTGACTGCTTATCTCGTGATGATTGTGGGGCAGGTGTACAATTTTGCCTCCATGATCCTCCTGTAATGTCTGTACAGCAGGGATAACTCTGTTTGCTTGCTGCCGCTGCTGTCTGGTGGCTCGCTGGTTTCCTACGTTAGTGGTGGAATGTGGCTTCATGTTACCCATATGCAGAATTTCTGGCGATTTTTCCCTTGTTGCTGTTGTGAGTGAAGTGCGGGTACTCTCATTGTGCTGCTCCTGTGATGTTTCGGGCACTCTGATCTCCTGCTGGCTCTGTGATGTCTGTTAGGGATCTGGTGCTTGCCTGGGAGCCTCTAAATATTTTTTTTTATTTTTAAATATCCTTGGGTCGGTCTATGCTGTTCGGACATTCTGTTGCTAATAGGGCATATGGAAGTTGTAAGATGGGTTTGAGGCACAGTGCCACATGCATGAACTTTGGTTGGGATCACTTTTCAGTTTCGCGGAGTTAAAGTCATTGTCTTTATTCTCCCATATCTTTTAGTATTGAGGGGTCGTGTTAAAGGACTATGTTGTACTTTTGTGGGGAGAGGATAAACTGTAGTTGAACTTCTGAGATTTGCATCAAAGCTGCTTGGTCTTCATTGGTTGACTGGAGATGGTGGCGCACCAGTATGCACAATAATGCTGTTAGCAGAGAGTCCAACGTAAGCAGTATTGCTGTTATCATGGTATGCTCTGAACCCATTCCCAGGATTCTTGTTTCCAGTCCAGGGAGAACCTGGCCTGGCAGTTCGGGCTGGACTGCTCCCACGGGGAACAGGGTCAAGACTAAGCATGAGCGCAAAATCCGCTCCGATCGCGGATTTTGCGGATTTTCGGTAAATCCGCGATCCGAGGATTTACCGAGAATCCGCAATCCGCGATCGGAGCGGATTTTGCGGTCAAAAGTTCAAGCCTGCATAATTTACGATGGCGCCGGCAAGCTGCCAGCGCCATCCTCAAATGGTTACCTAATTAGCTTCGACAGGAAGCTCTAACAGATAAGATAAAGCAGGGGCTCGAGCGCCTGCTTTATTTTATCAGTTGGAGCTTCCTGTTGAAGCTAATTAAGTAACTTTTGCAGGATGGCGCTGGCAGCTTGCCGGCGCCATCGTAAATTATTTACATGGTGTCTGAAGGGCAGGGTTCATTCTGGCACGACGGTCCTGGCACAAAAAATAAACCTCAACAGGAAACACTTGCAGATGTCAATAACGCATGTGCCCTAGTTGCAGCTTAAATTCAGTGACTCATTCATCAGCCAAAAAATAATCGTGAGCGTTGTGGAGGCTGGGCAGGTGTGCCTTGTTCCCAAATATACCATCGAAAATCCGCTGTGATGCTGGTCTCTGACCTTTTATACACACAAGAGGCATGTGCGCTCGCATGGAAGCCCCGTCCGTTTGGCCCCGCCCACACACTCGAGGTGTGCACCGTCTTCCTGCCATTTACCCACTATGATGGACATTTCAATCAAGGGACCCCTGCGCACTTCGGCGCGATTGCATAGTAACACACACTTGGTCGCTGGAACTAGTTGAAGCGCAAATGCAGTGACTCATTCATCAGCCCAAAAAAAATCGTGATGCTGGCCAGAGGCATTTGCATCTTTGACTTTCACGAGCGCAATCCCCGTGCCTTTCCTGTGACCAGGGGCTTCTGTCTCTTAATCTGCTGCTCTGATCGGTCTCTGACCTTTTGTATACACAAGAGGCATGTGCGCTCGCATGGAAGCCCCGTCCGTTTGGCCCCGCCCACACACTCGAGGAAGCCCCGCCCCCAAATCCGCCGATCCGTGAATCCGCAAATTCGTGAATCGTGGATCCGCAAAATCCGCCCATGCTTAGTCAAGACGCACTTGCATATGGCTGGGTTTAAACTGGAATGGCATGGGAACCAAAAAAACGATGGATTTAGGCCCATATCTCTGTACTGGGGTGAATGTTTGTCATCGTGCACCATTCTGCCCATCAATAGTTTTTTTTTTTGTTGCAGTTATCAGGGGATGAAGCAGCTATTATTATTATTTTCTAAGTTTCTCCTTGAGGTTTAGTTGTTCATAGCTTGGAGTCATTTTTAGACATATTGTGAGGAAAAGAGCCAGCATACTCCTTTTATATGCTGAGGAGTTAAAGGAGCTTCTCTCTTGATGTGCCTCATAGTACCATGCCTCAGCTACACCAGATTAGATGAGGCTTATTGGAATATTTTACACAAGGACATGTAGCATGTGGCACATCTTGGCTTTTTATTCATTTACTGATTCCTGCAATTCTCCCTTCCCACCACATATTTTTAAGGATCTTGGTATTGAGCTTGAGAATTAAGAATTTCATTTCCAGGCTAAGAAATCGCCGAAATAATGTTTGGCGATCACCTCTCCTGGTCAAATTAACTTCAAGTGCAGGAAGGTTGAACAGTCCGTCAACCTCGAACTGTTGATTGGGAAATACACAGTTTCTAAGGAAGGCAAACTACATATTTGCTTCGTAGACCTCACAAGTGCATTCGATCTAGTAAACCACGCCAAACTATGGCAGACCCGATCAGGGATGGGTGCCCCTAAGGACATAATAATTTATCTGTCACAAATGTATGCCTCCCGTTTGAAATCATTCGAGGTATATGTCAAGGGTGCGTCCTTGCACCCCTTTTATTCTGCCTTTACATCAATAATGTTGATATATCCCTGCAAAATTTGCATGCTGACGCCCCCAGAATTGGTAATCGTATAACTCCAGTCCTCTTGTATGCGGACGATGCAGTCCTGCTATGAAGGACAGCCAACGGACTACAATGCTTAATCGGAAATGTTGCACAATTCATGAATGGAAAAGATCAAGGGCCAGATGTAGGTAATTCATATTTACCACTTCTTAAATACCGAATTTTACCGATTCGGTATTTAAGAAGTGGTAAATATGAAGGGGGGAGATGTAGGTATTTCCAGATGTGGAAATACCGAATCGTTAAGATTCGGTATTTACCGAATCTGGAAATACCGAAACGGTATTTCCTATTGATTCCTATGGGCTGTGAAGCCCGTAGGAATCAATGGGCAATACCGATTCTGTAATTACAGAATCGGTAAATACCGATTTTAGCAAGGGTGCAGGGGGTGTCACTTTGACACCCTCTGGCAACCCTGTTTTAGGCTTGTGTGCCATGTGGCACACATACATGCCCTAAGATGTGCATGTACACCTGCATCGGTATTTTACCATGCAATTGTATTGCATGGTAAAATACCGATTTTCAAAGCCCTGTGTCAATGTGCAACTTGGCACCTACATACCGAAAATGCATTTTCGGTAATTTTACCGACCGGTATATTTACCGATTCGGTAAAATTACCGAAAATGCCTGCTTTTTGCCCCCTACATCTCAAAATCCAATTACCGGTCGGTAACGGCCGATTTCGGCCGTTACAGACCGGTAATTGGCCACCTACATCTAGCCCCTAATCCTTAATCTTACCGAAAATTTTATGACCTGTGGTAGAGGGAAAAGTAAACATAGACGTCACAATGTAGAAGACGTTTTCATAGAAAGAACATTTTCCTTTTCGTATTTAGGCCTCATTTTTACAGGCCAGGGTGCTCATTTGAATCTTTGTAAATAGAAGTTTACATGCCTAGTTGAAGCTATTTTTAGATTTTCCCCAAAAATTGGGAACATTCCAATAAGGGAAATGTTGACACTATATAACAGCAAATGTCTCACTTTAACTTGTTATGGTGCTGCATTATGGGGGTTGGCCAATATTATTCCTCTGCAATCTCAGGAAAGAAAATTCCTAAAGAGACTTCTAGCAGTTCCCAAATCCACCTCTTCATATATGACCCATAAGGAACTGTTGGTCCCCTACATTAGTGAATACATCAGTATAGCTGCTCTTATGCTCTGGCATGGAATCTGGTCTAAAGAGGAAACCAAATTCACAAAGGAGATTATAATGGATTGTTTAGCCTTAGATCACCATAAAAAAATCCCCTGGCTACAGCATATTCAAAAGCTTTTAATTGAGTGTAGGGTGGATGTCGACCTCAAAGATCCCATGTCAATCCAGAAATATAGCATAAGAGCCTTCAAGCCGAGGCTTGCAGAATCAAGAGATGCATCAAGTGATACAGCAGTTTGCCTTAAAAAGACAGTTAAACCATACTGTGAAGGGCCAATATTTTTGACTACCCAACCATACTTATTGTTTACAAGAAACTTGCAATACAGGTTCTTTTTAACTAGATTACGATTGGGCACTCTCCATCACTTGATTGCATTCCCCAAGATGGGCACGTAGAATCGTAGTCTTACAAACTGCCCTTGTAATGGAAAATCATCACAAACGACATTGCACTTTATACTTTTTTGTAATTTCTACAGAAAGTATACTTTACGCCCTCTATTTATTGATAACAATTTGTATTTTTATAAACATGCTTTTAATTATATCTGCAGTTTGGAAAATGTAACTGTCTGCAATGCAGTAATCGCTTTTGTACAAATGGCGATAAAAAGAACGAATAATTCCCACTTGGAGGCCTTATCATACGAAAAAACTTAGGCCAATAAGTATAGACCAGCCTTTTTTTTTTATTAAATGTTTTTATCCCTTTTCCCAAATCTTCTGTATAATATTTTAACTTTGTATTAATCTCTCCAAATTGCCTCAGTATTAGTATGTACTAGATCAAATCATGTATTGGACTGTGTAAACAAATGTTTTGTTAATTGAATAATGCAAACTTTTAGTATGCTTTTTTGGTTGTATTTTATAAACCGAATAAAGCTTAATTTTTTTTTTTTTTAATCAAGTGACACATTGTAATGAATTGCCGAATGAAAAGGCTGACTTGCAGTGGAAGGTCAGAGATATACCACCCTCAGCCATTTGTTAATTTCAGGCACCTGCTATTTATTTTTTGTACATAACGAATACAATAAGTAAGACACTACACACACAGTTTTAAATCTGCTTCAAAACACTTATGGACGGCTGTATGTTACTATGTTGATCTTATTTATTTTGTATAGTTTTATTTGGAATACCACAATTTTGGCCTGTTAAGAGACTGTACATTTATTTCGATTATTTTTCTTTTTTTAAACTCTTACTTTAAAAAAAAGTTTTAATATTTTTTTAAGTTTACTTTGCATAATTCCGCTAGGTTTATTTAATTTAGTGAGGTTGAAAAAAGAAGTGTCTTCCCTTTTTAGCTCACATAGATAATTTTGCTCGTGCCTACAGCAAAAATTACTGAACAGATTTACACCAAACGTATCATGAAAGTAGAAATGTACTCAGTGTGCTTTCATTGGTTTGGTGTAAATCCTTTCAATCATTTTTAAGATATAAGAATTTTTAAATGTTTCCATTTGGGCTTGAAAGGGTAAACAGTCTAATATCTCTTCCATTTAAAATGGCAAGCCCCAAAATTGGCGAATCCTGTCAGTCAGATCAGATTTTTTAACAAATGTGATTTCCTGGAAAAGGACAAAGAATAATTTTCTAGCCATAGTGAAACTTGCGCTTTGTTTTTTGTTTTTTGTTTTCATTGCGTTTTTTGTTTTCATTGCGTTTTCATTTTGTTTTCATCTTCTCACGTTGCAGAGAAGAGAAAAATTCCACTGCCATTCAGAGGTCCCCCTCCGAGGTGCCCAGACACGGAGTATGGGTGCCACCCCAGGTCATAGAAAAGATAAAAAACCTAGGCACTAGAATTGCAGTTTTAATAAAAATTGTGATTCCGCAGCAGCAAACCACTAGCTGTGGAAAGCCAAACATGCACAATAGAGTTGGAATTAAACAACAATAACAACCCCGGAAACTCTCCATTTATGGTTACCAAAACTCATAACCCACCATGTTGGTTACGTGTTCTTCAATGATTTTACAAATGGGTACTTTATTCATTGCAGGTGGCACTAGTTGTTCTTACTAAAGCACACAACATGCCATAACTGGAAAGTTTAATTGGTTTATCATGTTTGAGCCAGAATCATAGCTTATTTACCCTTCCCCAAATTACCTTTCTTTCTGTACATATTTCTGTTACATAACACTCCATCTACCCTGCTTGTATACATAACTGTACAATTTATGGCATCCAAAACTGTGGAAAACCCAAAGTCCTGGAAATGAAATAACGAGATCCGAAACTGGGGTTATGCCGAGTAAACAAAAAACCTAATGTACATAGATTAGTCAGAACTGGCCTGATGGTATCTCTGCATTGTTAAAATTGGAGATCCTCTCTAAAGAAAGTATTGTTGAGGGTTTTATTTGGTCTTAAATGTAAGTGACTTATTAAACCTATAATCAAAGCAGTTGGGAAAACTGCCAGGAAGCTTCTTTTTGATAATCGCAAAAGGCAGAAAGAATCTGCCATTTCGTCTGGAGACGTAAAACAGTTGGTCTGTCATTATTACTGCAGCAACAGAGCTGCCAGTGCAGTGGGTCTCTCAGGGGCAGCTTCTGTCCATAATGCAAAGGGGATGTCATTGGTCATGCTGCAAAGGGTTGTGTTTTCAGAAGGGTGTCGGCACTCGCTCCTGGTTATCAAATGGTTGTTGCAGCTGTTTGAGGGTTCTGACACTTTGATGCATGACTTCTCTGGGTTGTTTGTCTGATACCAGTTTTATTTTTCCATACAGGGTGGCTCTGGCTATAACTGGGATCAGCCTACTGGTGATGGGGACCACAGTGGTTGGGTATTTGCCCAGTGGAAGGTGAGTTTATTGTCTGTGGCAACTGGGTGGGGTTGGCAAAAGATTTAGAGCCGTGTGTAAAAAGCCATTTTGCGGTTGCAAAGGTCGCAATTCGCAAAATCGAGGGCTTTGTGCCTGCAAAATCGATTTTTGGGTATGTACAAAAATGCGATTCAGAAACATGTTATTAGCCATAACGTAGGTTTCAAAATTAATACCGAATCGCAAATTGGGGCGTGTTTAAGGCTGTCCCTTGCTATTTCCGATTCCTTAAGATATGTATCGATGGTTACAAACTATGGTTGGAGTTTAGTTTAGTTTAGTTTAAAGGAGCTTGTAAAGCGCCTGGTGACGCCTCCCGGCGTGTCCCCGCGCTGTGGAGAGAGTGAGAATGTGAAAAAAGAGAACCTATCCATTGATAGGTTACTGACACTTCAAAGGAGGTGGCAAACCATCCAATACCAGGAATGGGTCCCCACGGGACCATTCTCCTTATGCAAATATGGATAGAAGCATTTTTTAGGAGTAAGTAGTGGTTCATGGACTACTGCTTACTCCTCCCAAAAAAGTTTGTGCAACTTTTAATAAAAAATATATATATATATATATATTCCGTTTAACGAAAAGATCGCTTTATTTAAAAGCTGTCACAGACATGGTGGTCTTTTGTCTCCAATAGGCCACCATCCGTGTGGTAGCAAGATATTGATGTCACAATTTGCATGTTCATGTGGTAGATCAAATTGCAACCCACTATGAGTAGGTATTTTACAATTTGACCTATTAGTACAAAGCCTGGTATGCAAAATACCAATGCACTCAGTAAAAGCTGGTGCACAAATTATGACCACTCTTACCAAATGCATTCTTTGTACATAAGGCCCATTTTACTTTTTTCTTTTTTCTTTTTCCCTTTTCCTTCAATCTCTTCATTCTGTGACCCTGCAGTATGCTCTCTGTTTCTTTGGTGGGTTTCAGAGGGTTGTCCCTCTCCTTCACTCGCTTTCTTTGGGATAAGCACACCCCTCTTGTTTTCTTGACTTCTTTCCTCTGTCTCCCCCTTCTCCACTTTCTCACTCCTTCTCTCCCTTCTCCAGTGTAGTGGGATAACCATGCCTCTCATTTCAGATTCAAAGAGTTCATGAGTAGGCACGTTCACTTAATGTGCTATCGAATCTGTGTCCGAGCACTGACTGCCATCATCACGTACCACAACAGGTAAGAAACTGCCTTTACTCCTTCACCATACCCTTTCTGTTCTCTCCTACCTATAGAGATATGATAACTTCAGGAGTTACTGCTTCTGTTTCATTACTGCTTCTGTTTCATGACCAAGCTCTGATCCCTCTGGTTCTGTAGCTTCACCTTCCCGGGTAGAACCTCCATTTGTGCACTAACACGCAGCACTTTTAATGGTATCTTATGGCCTTCTTTTTTATATAGAACTGTAAGTGTCCTGACTAAGACTGTGTTCTTTTAAAGTTGAGATTTTATACAGAAGGACTATTCAAGGGTAACCCAAAACTGCATATTTCTCAGTGAACACCACAAGAAGCATACATTAGAAGGGAAAACAGTAAACCTACCCAAGGACTTCAGGACTGAACTTAATGCCACTTAAGTTATTTAAAGTTTATCAGAACAAAGAGGATAGTATTACTGGGCAGGGAATGGTCATTTGTGATCTGTTGTGCCCATAGGTAGGAAAACCAATCATCTGAACCCATTTGCTTTTTCTTCATGTAGTAATCACAAAGCACTTCTCATTGGTTTTTTTTCCGTCGTATGTGTAGTTGTAGAGGCACATGCTGTGCATACTCCTGCCTTCTAGTGTTGGACTTGGATGTGTGCTCGTTGTTTTTCTTCAAAGATGTCTTTTTGAGTCACAAGGCACAGTGACTCCACCTGTTGCTCGTTATGCGCATAGGCATCAGCTCCATTGTGTGTTTTTCTCTGAACGTCTGGTTCCCTTTGACGCCACATATTGTTCTTGCTGGGCCTGCTCAGGTGCCTTCTGTGTCGGAAGAGATTACAGTTGTCCATCCAGTTCTACCTATTGTGTTCCCCCTTTGACTCGGTTCTGCAGTTTGGACAACTTCGATGTCCCATTCAGGGCCTGACCCCTTTGGGCCTCGATCACCTCCTCAACACACAAGAATGTCCCAGTACTGGAAAGGACTACTTTCAGCTTTGCCCCCATCTGTCACTCAAAATATCTGAGGACATGCATCCACCCAGCCTGTAACCTCTGATTGTGGCCTGACCACCAGAAAGACTCCTGTGCAGCGTGTCTCACCTTCTACAACAAAAACCTTCGCCTCCCAGCTACCAGATCCACAGTCTATGGGCAACGCACTATGGATGATCTTATCTTGGATATTTGCCTATGCTTTTCCGCCTCTCCCACTTCCTCCACTTGTAGTTCAGAGACTTTGGCAAACATCCCTTTCTCTAATTTTAGTAGCTCAGACTTGGGCAAGGCAACCCTGGTTCACCACCCTACTGTCTAGTGCCTCACAAGAAGTTGCCCATCTCTCCCAAAATAATTGCACTCTCAAGCATCCAAATCTCAAACATCTTAATCTTGCAATTTGGCTCCTGAAGTCCTAGAATTTGGGTACCTCAATCTGCCTGCAGAATGCATGACCATTCTTAAAGAAGCACGCAGGCCCACTTTGCACAGCAGACTCTGGCTAATTGAAAATGGTTTGTGCATTACTCTCATCCTAAACATGTTGATCCTCTCAAACCAACAGTCCAAGATATTGTTTGTTACCTCCTACACTTGCAGAAGTGATGCCTGGTCTATGTCTATCAGACTTCACTTGGCTGCTGTCAGTACGTATCTCCAAAACAGGGAATAGACTTCCCTTTTCAGGATGCCTGTTATCAGAGCCTTCATGGAAGGGCTCAAAAGTAATGAGACCACTTGGGAGCCATCTGCTCATGTGTGGAACCTCAAAATTATTCTCACCAGACTTCCTTTTCCTAAAGCTCTGACAGCTTAATGTGTTTGTTTGTATGCTGATCTTCCAGTGATCCTAGGATTCTGGCCCAATCACTTGTGTTCCCTCTTTGACCCACATTTAAAAAAAAATTAAAAATCTTTTTGTGTTTTACTCTTCACCTCCTTTTGATGTTCATTGCTGTAAGAAACCGGGTTACTAGTTGAGGAGTGGCAGTCCTTATCGGTGTGAACACTACTTTGTGATTAACCCCTCTGGTAGCTTGGCATGAAAACAGTCAGGCTTAACTTAAACGTAATGAGTAAAGTATTTATGCAGCAGACAAACCATAATAAAGTGAAAACACAAGATAAGTCCCAAACCAATTTAGAAAAATAGAGTACATTTTAATTAGGGCTCCTGGTTTTATGGTATTTATTTTTTTAGCATTTCCGTCTGTATTTATCCATACTTTATTTTTTTGTCATTTTATCTGTATATGTCCGCATTTATTTTTGGTGCAAGCAAGCTAAGACTCTGGAGCTAGTATTTTTCCATATTTATTTAAATAGACAGTGCACACGGTTATTATAGGTTTAGCTATATTTATATATTCCCCAAATTAAGTAAGCACAATACATTAGTGAACTGATGCTGTGTTACAATATTGAAAACACTTTATCACTAGCCATGATTATTAGATGTGAACACATTTAGAATTTAGGTGGGTGCATCTGTGCACTGTCAGTGACCGAGCTAGAGAGGGCATGAAAGAGCTGACCGCTTTCAAGATAATTTAGATATATTGGGTACCCCCTAATTGCCAGTTCCATGCTCCTCTCTGCAGCATGCTCTGTAGTGCACATTGCTGTCCACACCTCTGAGTCAGTGATCTCTTAAATCGTCTGCCTGGTGTGGGAATAAAGTTGCACTCCTCAGAAATGACAGGCCCTGCATTAGTCCTGCCGGGCTCTATTTCCCTGACACTTCTGAAGGCTAAAATAATGAACACCATCCACATGAGCTATGCTAATGCAAACTACATTTTCCAGTAGGGAGCAACAGTCCCTGCATTAAAGACTCTGGGCTTTAGACATGTATAATTTCCCTTATTTGACTTTCTACTGCCTAGTAGTATTGAACCTTCTACTGAATTTAGATGATAAAGTTCTGTTTGCTGAAGACGTGTTCTGTGCAGTAGTGATTAATACCACACAGTTTAACTTCAGCCACAGTGGAAAAGCACATTTTAACTTTGAAACGAGTTTCCAGATATGCCCTGGCTATCTATAACAAGATGCACCTCTCAGGAATGTTTACATTGTGCTATTGTTGTCTTGCTGTGTTTCTTCATGCCATTAAAATCAGAGTGGAAACTAGGAGAACTGTCATGGCAGTTCTCCTAGTTGTGCACCACCCAGCAGGGAGCTTTAAACACCACACAGATTAACTCTGTTGGCTATGCCTAGCCGCTCACATATTGGCAGTTGCACCTGGAGGGGTCGTAGGACATCTTCTCGCAATGTGAAGAAACTGGCTCGACCTTTTTACCACGGTCAAGAACATGCAATGTCATCATTTTTGCACTCTGGAGTTCCCACGAATGTGCTCCCTCAGAGACTCATTACGCCTAGAGTGGAGCACAGGACTCCTGTAAGCCTTTCTGCCTCTGCTGCACTTTCCACAAGTTCTGAAGCTCAACGACGACGTGGCCTAAGTCATCTTAGTGGTTTCGGATTAGGCCAGGAGAGTGGTACCTGAAATGTCTGGGCATGAGCATATATCTTCCGATGAGGCTGCCGCTTCAGGATGTTCTTCTGTCACGGCATCAGGGCAGGTACATGGACCTGCACAGTCTACACCTCCATTAGTGGAGACTGAGCGGCAGCAGTTGGCTGGATTTAATTTCCCTATCGCATTAGTGGATGTTGTCCTTGTTACTAAGCGTCCCTCTACAAAGTCTGTTTACTCAGAGCTCCGGGACAAGTTTGTGGCCAGGTGTGGCACCCCACGTACAGACCCATCTGTCAGATTGATTGTTTCTTTGTCCTAGCAAAAATTTGCAGTGGGCCCTTTTACAGGTTATTTGTTCAACCCTTTTAACCTATTTATGTTTCACGTTGCATGAGTGAGCTTCAGTCTCTCTTAGACGAGCAGCCCTACACCATTTTTTTTACTGACAAACTGGTGCTGGAATCTAGAGTGGACTTCCTGACAAAGGTGAAGACTCCCTATCATGTTGAAGATTTCACTGCTTTTCTAAATGTTCTTTGCGCCACCTCACTCCTCAAATTATGAGGAGAGACTTCATCTGTTTGATTCCTAGAGAGCATTGAGTTTTTACATTGATCGCATCAAAGACCATCAGGTGGATGAACAAATAGCCCTTTGTAGAATTCTATGGGGCAAAGAAAGACAAGGCAGTGCAGAAAAGGACCTTATTAATACGGATAGTCCGATATTAAAATCTGCTACGCATTGGCAAATAAGCAGCTCCGGAAGCTCTGAGGGCATATTCCTCCACAGCCAAGGCTGCTACACACTGCTTTTGCACACGAAGTGCATCTTTTGGATATCTCACGCTGTAACGTGGGAATCAGTGCATAGGTTCATGCAGCACTAATGCCTTGATGGCCAGGTTCGACAGGAAAGGCAGTTCGCCCATTCGTTCCCGTCAGACCTTACCTGAACCAAACCACAGGCTCACCACTTGGGAGGCACAGCTTTGGTATCAATTCAGATGGTGAGGAATTTACAGTAACACTGTTTTCTATTGGGTACTCTATCTAACTGCAAATTTATCCTTCCTCTCCTACTGCCCCATTCTTTGGAATGGTCTTTTGTTCAATCTAAATAGGTCCCATAACCCACATCTTCACCCTGGCACATCTGATTGATTGTGCTCGTCACCACACAGTGGGGGCAGTGGCAAGAAAGGAACTGATTTCAGCAAGCAGCCGCGGCACTTAGATGGGGCTTTGACCGCCACTTCCGGGGTGGAATGAGGCTGTTGTGGAGTCTGATTACGCGACCTATTGGCTTGGATGGGATATGCTGTAACAATCTTCCAGAACCAGGTTGGCACCTGGCGTATTCAGAAGGGGAGGAATCTGTGATTAAATTGAGTATCAATGGAAAAAAAGTTACTGAAAGTAAGTAACTTGTTCATCTCACATTTTGTTCTAGTGAGAGGATTTTTTTAATTCAGATTTTCTCCGTTTTTTGTCTCCCCTTAAATCACTTTAGACTTCATTTATTTTGCCTCAAAAGCATTTTATGTCCATTATATGAAAGCAAATAGTTCTGCTACAAAATCAATTTAATGGCAGCTATTGCTTTTTGAAACTAGGAGTGGCTCCCATGGGGAACCTCCTCTTTCCATTTGGCATTATAGAGGTTTTGCTCACTCCAAGTAACTCGGCCTGATTTTGCTCTTTATTGCCGATGTTTTTTCGTTCTGAATTTTTTTGTTGAGGTACATTCAGTCTGTGCTTTAAAGTACGTATCTCTGTTTAAATCACCTTTTATGGGACAAACATCTGATATTGACTTTTTTCTAGTATGAAGTCCATCCTCCGTGCTAGTCTCATTATAGTAGGAGTGCAGCCTACTCTCTTGCAACCAGTTTGAGCCTGTAGAAGATTATCTATTGTAATCAATGTAAAGTTTGTAGAATGTGAAGCTGTAGATGCAAATGCTCTGCATACTCATCCTATTTAGTATTGGGCTCCGACATTGCAAGTTGTTTTTCTTCAAAGAAGTCTTTGAGTCTCAGGATACCCTCCTACTTTTTCTTTAGTTGGCAATGCGCATGAGCAATGACTCTTAGATTTGCTTTTCTACATCTTCACACATCCAAGAAGGGGAGAGCGGTACCACTCCTTTTCCATTCTCCCTATAATAAACTCAAATACCCACAAAAAGAGGAAAAGGAGGAAGAGGCTGGTGTAAAAGAAACACCCCTCTGGAAAAACATAAGGTTTTCAAAAAAATGCCCTTCCCACTTTATAGTGGCATGCTTCATCATACGGCTACAACATTCCTGCGCAGACCAACGCCTGGGATGGAGCAAGATAAAGACAACACAGACCTATGTAGGGATAAACGCAGTAAACTACATAAAGACAGACAATGTAGTGTAAATGTAAAACTAACTCAGGAATACCATTCAAAGTCTTAAATCGTGGGTTTCCTGGAAAGGATTACAACATTGAAAAAATGGAGATGGTCTAGGGGGTCATTAGGACCCCTTTGTCTCTCCTTACCGATTTTCTTGTGTCAACATATTTCAGCCACTTTTATCGCCCTTTAAGGGTCGTCTGGCTTTCCTCAGGACTAGCGATGCCGTTCTCATAAATGTCTGTTCGAGGCATGTGGGCTGCTAAATTCATATCTTAGCATTAGATCGCCGCCTAGTGTTGGGTCCGGATGATCGCACATTGTTGTCCTGGAAGAGTCTTCGAAGTATCCTGAGATAGGTGGCTCCTCCCCTGGACGACAGTGCGCATGGGCATCGGCTCCATCCTCAGATTGTTTTTTTCCGCCATTGGGTTCGGATGCGGTCTCGACTTCTCTCTGTCGGAACCGAGTAAAACTTACTTTTTAAGACCAAAAGGTCTTATATTTTATAGCGTCGGTATTGTTTGCGCACGGTCTCGAGTTCTTCTAACTCTTAGAGTCGGATTCAGCGGAGTTTTTCACTCTTCGGACGTCGAGGCCTTCTCATCGCGACACGACCGCTACTTTCAAGCATGGAGCGGAGTCCGTTTAAGTACTGTCCGCTCTGTGGGTCTAAGTACCCACATATAGACCTGCACCCGGTCTGTAACAAATGCCTTTCACCGGACCATGACGACGGCAAGTGCAAGGCTTGCGCTCAGTTCCGGTCAAAGAAAACTCTTAAGCTCCGGCGCGCGGTGCGCCTGGAGGCCAGACAAGCGGCCCCGGATCCTGAAAACATCTTCGGCGACCAAGAAGAAGATGAACAGGTTCATCATCTCCAGTTATCCCCACCCGAAACGGAGGTCGAGGCGGATCCGGCGGACGACGACTGAGTCGTGGGTCAAGGCCTTGAATACGTCGACGAGGTAGGGGACGTCGAAGAAATTTATGGGGCCGCGGAAGATAGCTCAGGGGACGAGCTATGCCCCGAAGGTTTCGAAGATCACGATCGGGTCACGGGATCGCCAGTCGGCCTTACCCAAGACCCCGTGCCGCAAGCCACGGCCCCGCCATCAGGCCCGGCCACGGACATACTTGCTGAGCAGGCCACATCAAAATCGAAACCGAAACCTACAGTGTCGACTACACCTAAAATGGCCGACCCTAAAACAAAACCGAAACTTATGGACTCGAGCGTCCCTAAAATGGCGGCCGGCACACAGAAAACTACTGCACCCGCCGCCGCATCGGCTCCGTCGACCTCCGGTCCGCAGAAGTCGAAGAAGCCGGTCGATTCAAAAGGGTCAAAATCGGCGCAAGAGGAGGGATCCTCTACAAAAGGTGGTCGGCACGGATCGACCGCGGCGACGCCGTCTAAGCACGCCAAGGCCAGCGGCACGGCTCCGGTTACGCCTGGGACTCCGTTGGTCGGTCGCGTAGTGGACGCGGAACCGACGAAGGCGCACGGATCGACAGCTGGCACATCTGCGCATCGATCCAAGGACTCTGGGTCGGCGACAACTGCATCGGCGTCCAAACCTAAGAAAGGCCACCATGACGTCGGATCCGAGGGGAAGGTCAAGACACCCTCGTCAGCGACAAAAGACACTGTGAGTGAAGCGTCCCCCATCGCCGCTTCGCTACAGAGAATCAGGGACAAGGCCGCTGCTATGTCGGCTCCGTTGCCGTCGCCTCAGACGCCGAAGGACGCTCCGGCAAAGCCTAAGAGTAAGCTTCTCTTCCTTCTGCCGCCGAAAGAGGCTCCGAAGGCTTTTTCCACGAAATCGACGCCAAAGAATTCGGATTCTTCTACGGCAGGTGCACCTTCAGGTCGAGAACTCGAATCAGAGGACGATTCGGAGCACTTCATCAACGCCAACACAGGCAAATTAACCCCATACAAAAGGAGGATCACTTCGGAGCCTCTGGACTCCTATGTCATCCCACTAAAGAAGAAAAGGGTGCCTCAGGACGCTTCTAACCTGATAGAGCCTATCCAGCCTCCTCCTAGAAGAAGCCCTACTCCCTCACCTGACCAATCTGAAGGGGAGGGATATGATGAAGAGGACCAATACACCTTCCCCATCAATGAACCAGATGCACATCCAGATGCATATGATGACATTGGTGACCAAGGCACCCAGAGTGTGGGGCAAGATCCACAACCATTCAGTGCACGTGCATCCCCAACAGAGGATTCTGCAGGTTTTCATGCACTAATTGAGAGGGCAGCTGCTAATCATGATGTGGACATGCATGCTGACCCGGTTGAAGAAGACTTTCTCTTTGACACGTTTTCAGTCTCTGAGAGGACTGTAAAGACACTGCCTATGCTCAAGGGAGTCCTCAAACATGCTGCGGACATCTTTAAGGAACCCACTAGGGCGAGAGTGGTCAATCCACGTATTGAAAAAAAGTACAGACCAGCACCTGCAGACCCTGCATACATTCGGGGACAGTTGCCGCTAGACTCCCTGGTGGTCGCCAATGCCCGCAAACGGGCCAACTCCCAAACAACGGGTGAAGCTCCTCCCCCACATAAGGAGTCCAAAGTGCTAGAGGCAGGGGGCAAAAGAGTAGCTGCACAAGCTGCCAACTTTTGGCGTATTTCTAATACACAAGCACTCTTAGCACGTTACGATAGGGCGCATTATGACACCCTAGAACAGATTGTACAACACCTGCCTCCAAAGTTTCAAGAGGGCACAAAACTGCTTATAGAGGAAGGAAAATTGATCTCCAACGCAGCCATCAAGTGTGCACTTGACGCCGCAGACACAGCAGCTAGGGCGATCAACACTAGCGTCATGCTGAGACGACAGGCTTGGCTCCGCATATCTGGGTTTAAACCTGATATTCAGACAACCATCCTTAATCAGCCAGTCAATCCTGATCGACTGTTTGGTCCAGATGTTGACACCACCCTCGAAAAGATAAAAAAGGACACAGAAACTGCTAAGTCCATGGGGGCCCTACAGTCACAACAGTTTCGTGGCAACAATTTTCGTCGCTCAGGTGCACGTGGAGTCACCAGAGGACAAATGGGTCAACAATCTCAATTCTCAAAAGGTGGAGCACAATCCTCGTTCACAAAACCGAACAAGGGTGGTTACAGAAATAACAGCAACAGAGGTCGCGGCAGAGGAAACAACAGCTCCCGCTCCTCTACCCCAAGCAAACAGTGACTCTCTGTCACTGCCCCCCGACCACTTAACACCTGTCGGTCGGAGACTGCAGCAGTTCCTGCCCGTCTGGAGAAACATCACCACAGACAGGTGGGTGCGTCAACTAGTCCAGTATGGTTATTGCCTAGAGTTGAAATCCACTCCACCCAACATCCCGCCAAGGCAAAGGCCTATGTCCGCAGAGCACTTGCACTTATTGCAGCAGGAGGTAGTGGTGATGCTGCAAAAAGGCGCGATCGAGCTCGTGCCAGTGGAGGAGGAAGGCACAGGGGTGTATTCCCTGTACTTCCTTATCCCAAAGAAGGACGGATCTCTCAGACCCATTCTGGATCTACGTCCCCTAAACCTGTATATACTGTCAGAACATTTCCATATGCTCACACTGCAACAGATTCTTCCCTTATTAAACCAGGGGGACTTCTTAGCAACCTTAGACCTCAAGGATGCTTATTTCCACATACCACTACACCCGTCCCACAGAAAATACCTCAGGTTCACTATCCAAGGCAAACATTATCAGTTCAAAGTCCTACCCTTCGGAGTCACCACAGCCCCAAGGGTGTTTACAAAGTGTCTGGCGACAGAAGCGGCGCACCGCAGGAGGCAGGGCATCCATGTCTACCCCTACCTGGACGACTGGCTCGTTCAAGCCAAGTCAGAACAACAGTGTGCCGCGGACATGTCGACTACCATTCACCTCCTTCACGATCTAGGTTTCTCGTTGAACTATCCAAAGTCGCACCTTCAACCGGCGCATGTCCGGCAGTTTCTAGGCGCGACGATCAATACCCTGACAGCCGTGGCTCAACCAACCCAAGTCAGGATAGACAGCATGCAGTCTCTGATCCAGAAGTTCAGATCACAACACTCACTTCCAGCGAGAGTGTTCATGCAGTTGATAGGCATGATGGCCTCCTGCATCTTCATAGTCCCTCACGCACGGCTACATATGCGCCCGCTCCAGGAGTGCTTAGCAAATCAGTGGACACAGGCTCAGGGACAATTAACAGACCTAGTGTTGGTTACCAGTCGGGCATACGACTCTCTGCATTGGTGGACTCCACACAACCTTTGCAAGGGCCGACTGTTCCAGGAGCCAGTGCCACAGATTACCCTGACAACGGACGCATCTCTCCAGGGATGGGGAGCTCATCTGCTCAATTACACTGTGCAGGGACTATGGACGACGCAGCAACAGAAGATGCACATCAACTATCTGGAACTGATGGCAATCTTCATGGCACTCAAGTCCTTCATTGTACATCTGTGCAACAAGGTAGTGTTGGTCCGGACGGACAACATGACCGCGATGTACTACATTCAAAAGCAGGGGGGCACCCACTCGCCACAGCTGTCTCATCTGGCTCAGGGCATGTGGCGGTGGGCCATTCAGAGGAACATCTTCCTCATGGCAGAACACCTCCCGGGCAAGGACAATCTAATGGCGGATCTGCTCAGCAGACACAGCCATCAAATGCACGAGTGGGAGTTACACCCATCTGTACTCCACCCGTACTTCCAGCAGTGGGGTCATCCGGAGATAGTCCTGTTTGCAACAAAAGAAAACGCAAAATGCCAACACTTTGCCGCCAGGTTCCCTCACCCACAGTCGCAGGGGAATGCGATATGGATGAACTGGTCAGGCAAATTTGCGTACGCTTTTCCGCCAGCCCCTCTGATACCGCTGGTGGCAAGAAAGCTAAGGCAGCACGCGATGACTCTCATCCTAGTTGCTCCAACGTGGGCGCGCCAAGCATGGTACACCACGTTCCTCGAACTCTCAGTGGTGCCGCATCAAAGACTGCGCCTCACGCCCAGACTTTTGACGCAGAACCATGGAGAAATTCAGCATCCAGATCCACAACAGCTCAACCTGGCGATCTGGCTCCTGAAGTCCTAGAGTTCGGATACCTTAACTTACCTCCAGAATGCATGAACATCATCAAGGAGGCAAGGAAGCCTACTACCAGAGCATGCTATGCTGCAAAATGGAAGCGTTTTGTCATTTACTGTACGGCTAATGACATCACCCCGCTAGATGCATCTATCCCTAACATCATTTGTTATCTGCTACATCTGTACAAGTGCAATCTAGCGTACACTTCCATTCGGATACATCTATCCGCCATCGCAGCATATCTTCAGAATAGGCAGCACCTCTCTGTCTTCAGAGTGCCGGCCATCAAAGCTTTCCTTGAAGGTCTGAAACGAGTCATTCCCCCAAGAACACCGCCAGCTCCGGTGTGGAACCTCAATGTGGTCCTCACCAGACTGATGGGACCACCATTTGAACCACTGCACTCGTGTGAACTCCAGTTCCTAACGTGGAAAGTGGCTTTCCTAATTGCTATTACGTCACTGAGGCGTGTTAGTGAGCTGCAAGCGCTCGCAATCCAAGAGCCATTCATTCAGATTCATCCAAATAGGGTGGTACTACGTACTAACCCCAAATTCCTTCCGAAGGTGGTGTCACAGTTTCATCTCAACCAAACTATTGACTTACCGGCATTCTTCCAAAACCCACAAACGGTGGCGCAAAGAATGCTCCATACGTTAGACGTACGGAGGGCGTTAATGTACTACATTGACAGAACACAACACTTTAGGAAAACAAAACAACTTTTTGTTGCCTTCTCACCACAACACAAAGGCAACCCTATTTCCAAAGCAGGAATAGCCAGGTGGATTGTTAAGTGCATCCAAATATGTTATCAAAAGGCCAAGCGCACTTTAACGATACCCCCAAGGGCGCACTCCACATGCAAATTGGGGGCATCCATGGCTTTCCTAGGAAACATTCCTTTAGAGGATATTTGCAGAGCAGCCACGTGGATTACACCACATACCTTTACAAAACACTACTGTGTTGATGTACATTCCAAGCAGCAAGCTGCTGTAGGACAGGCTGTTCTCAAGACACTTTTTCAAGTTTCTGCAGCTGGCACGGGCAACCGCCGCTGATGGAGGGACTGCTATGTATTCTATGCTAAGATATGAATTTAGCAGCCCACATGCCTCGAACTGAATATGCTACTTACCAGTATGCATCTGTTCTTGGCATGTAGGGCTGCTAACATTCATATCGCCCACCCTCCTCCCCGGTGCCTGTCGCAGCTGCAGATATACTATTGTATTCAATCATTAGCATAGACATCCTTTACACTTTTCACTCCATCTTCTGCCACAATGGCGAAAAACAATCTGAGGATGGAGCCGATGCCCATGCGCACTGTAGTCCAGGGGAGGAGCCACCTATCTCAGGATACTTCGAAGACTCTTCCAGGACAACAATGTGCGATCATCCGGACCCAACACTAGGCGGCGATCTAATGCTAAGATATGAATGTTAGCAGCCCTACATGCCAAGAACAGATGCATACTGGTAAGTAGCATATTCATTTCCAGGCATTTGGCTTATTACGTCGGCCTCCACTCACAATGTGATGAAGCACAGTGGTAGGAAATGGAGGGCCTATTGCAGCACGTCCCTGAGCAGTTGAGGAAGGGGGAGATTGTGTCAGAGTCCAAAATCCTCTCCATTGCCATCATAAGATATGAGCTAGATGCAGCGTACACAGCAGCTATAGGAGTAACCACCTACAGTATCCACCTTACTCACTCATGGCTACACGTCTCGGGCTTTATGTCAGAGGTACAGTAGCACTTTATCAATTTACCTTTTGATTGCAAACCCCTCTTTGGCCTTCAGGTAAATGACATGGTAGAAACTTTTTTTTAAAAGACACAAATGGCAAAATCTATAGATGCCCTCCAGAAGCCATTCACTAGGGGCTCTTTTCATAGACTGCACTATAGACTGGAAGCATAAACCACTTCACCTGAACAGCTCCAGTCATATCAAAGGCTGCAGCAGCCCTACCACCAATAGGGAGGCAAGGGTTACACACACGTGTCCTTTCGGGGTTATAAGTACAACAGGGCGGATGTACAAGTACTTCCACCAGGGAAGCCTCCACCTCAAAACACTGATCTCATGGCTCAAGCATGGGGGGGCAGAGAAGTGAAAGGAGATTGCAAGATTATCTTGCTGTTTGGGAGGAAATCACCTCATACCATTTACTTATAGGGATTCTATAACAGGGGTGTTGCTCAGGAGGAAATCCCCTCATACCATTTGGTTCTAGGGATTATATACAGGGGTATTACTTAGAGCTTTTCTCAGCCCTGCCAAACATTCCTCCCTGAGCACACACCCACAGCTCGGAATACATCTGCCTTCTCTAAGATGAAGTACACGCACTTCTCTTCAAAGTGGCTATCGAGGCAGTACCCTTACAGCAGAGGGGGTTACTTTTTGATCTCAATAATCCCAAAAAAGGTTGGCTCTCAGACCAATCCTTAGCCTCAGGCCCCTCAACAACTACATCCTGTAAACATTTTTACATGTCAACCCTATATAATGTTATTCCTCTGCTACTGCAAGGCGGCCTAATGACCACTCTAGATATGAAGGCATCTCCTTCCACATACCCATTCATTCTGCTCACCGGCGCTATCTTCCCTTCACAGTAAGTGGTCAAAATAACCAATTCACGCTGCTTCCTTCAGGGTAACTACAGCCCAAGGGTGTTCAAAAATGTCTAGCAGTCATAGCCTCCCACCTCAGAAATGGGGGACATGCATGTCTTCCCCCATCTAGACGTTTGGCTGATGAAGAGTATGGGCAGACTTCAGTGTCTAGCACACACTCCAGTTGCTATCTCCCAGTATCATAGCTTGGGATCTGCAATAAATGCCTCCAAGCTCACCGGCAGCCCTTACGAGGGTCAATTCTCAATGCCATCACCGGCAAGGCATCCACCAAAGAGTGCTAGCCTTCCAGCATCAACTGCTTTTTCTTTCAAAATTGTCGACTTCCAGTAAGAATAGTGGTGCTCCTCTTAGGAACAATGGCTTCCTGTATTGCCATAGTTTGCCATGCCAAATTGCACATGCATCCATTGCGGGCATGCCTCGAGCCCAAAGTTCACCAACAAAGGGTCACCTACAGAATCTAGTGTTGATAAGGACAGCATTAATTGCTCTGTGCAGTGGTGAAACAGCAAACGTCTGTTGCAGGGCAGACCCTTCATGAAACCCATTCTTCAAGTGACCATCTCCATGGACGCATCTCTTGTTGGCTGCGTGGCTCATCTCAGCAACATGGTAGATAGGGGTCTGTGGTCTCCCCTGCTACTGTCGTTCTAAATCAACTTTGTGGAACTTTTTGCCATTCACCTAGTCCTCAAAACCTTCCTTCAAAACATTCAGAGCAAAGTATTACTTTAAAAAAACGACGATATTACCTATCTGTGCTACCTGCAAAAACTGGGTGGAACTCGCTCACCACACCCCTTAGCACTGGTGCAAAATATTTTCCATTGGCGATTCATCATCACATTCACCTCCTTGCAGAGTACTTGCCAAGAATGGGCAATGGCATTGCGGACTTGGTCGGCAGAATGCATCAACACACTCACAACTGGTAACTCCACCCTCGAGTCCTACTACTGTACTTTCAATATTGAGGGTTCCTACAAATAGAGCTATTCGCTACTCGTGAAAAAATTAATTGGCACAACTTTGACTCTTGGCTTCCACACCCAAAGTCTGTGGACAATGCACTATGGATTAAATGGTCAGGGATATGTGCCTATGGGTTTCCTCCTCTCTCACTTCTACCATATGTGGTACAGATGCTATGGTAAACATCTCTCCCCACCGCCCCCCGGTGGAGCTATTATCGCACTAAGACGCATACGTGAATAATCGCCCTCATTATACTAATGTACTACAATGACAGGACCAAACCTTCAAAAAACTCTGCAGCTTTTGTCAGTGTTACTAAATCTTGTAAAGGTCAACCGATTTTATAAGCTTGCACAGATAAATGGATCATTATTTGTATTTAAACATGCTGCCTTAAAGCAAAAAGAGTGCTCTCTAGACCACAAACTACTAGGAAGAAAGGGGCAACCATGGCCTCGTCATATAACGTTTCCATAGCTTACATCTGTAAAGCATCTCCACGGTCGTCCACAGACACCCCTTTATAAAACTGTACTGTAGATATTCTGGCACGTCAACAGGATAAAGTTGGTCACACAGTCTAAAGGAAAGGACTTTATTCCAGACATCTGCATCATCCACTGACTAGCCACCATTTTGGGAGTACTGCTTTACAGTCTAAGTAGAGCATGTGCATCTACAGCACTAAAAATGGAAAATGCTGCTTACCCTGTAAATATCTATTTGTATCTTCTAGTACTGCAGATTCACATGCATCCACTTCCTCCCTGGTGTCAGTGTCCTGTTATAGATCTCTGTATTATTGATATTTGCTTCCTCATACACCATTCGGATGGTCGCAATGTTTTCGCAACTTACTACTCCATACTTATGCTCAGCTGCTGTGTGAAAAAACAGTCTAACAATAGAGTTGTGCCTATGCATTTTGCCAGCCAAGGTTGAGTTGAGTAAGGATTTATAAAGTGCAACTTTGCCCAGAGGCATCAAGGCGCTAAGGATCGTTCTAACTGTATGAAGGGAGAAGGGGTGAACCGACTATGGGTAGGCCTCCCTGAAAAGCCAAGTCTTTAATGCTTTTCGGAAGAGAGGATAGGAGGTTTGTCCTTTGAGTTCAGCCGGAAGTATGTTCCAAATCCTGGGGGCGAGGGAGAAAAAGGCCCTCCCGCCCCACCTGGCTTTGATGACTCGTGGTACAGAAAGAAGATTTTTATATGCTGAGCGAAGTGCCCTACCGGGGGGACACAAGGGGTCTGATGTCTTCAGCACCGGATCCATACAGGGCCCGGTGGGTGAGACACAGGACCTTAAACTCTATCCTGGCCTGCATGGGGAGCCAATGCAGATTCTTCCTGATAGAGGAGCCTGATGAAAGCCTTGGGGCATCAGCAACAAACCTAGCTGCTGCATTTTGCACTATTTGGAGGCGGTGGACTAGTTGTTTGTTGATTCCTAGGTATAGTGCATTGCAGTAATCTAGCCTTGAGGATATGAGGGCCACAGTGACATGTTATCGGGCCTCGATGGAAAGATAGTGTACAATTTTCCTCACAATTCTTAGGACCCCACAGCAGGTTGAGGCAGTCCTGCTGACTTGTTTGTCAAAGGAGAGCTTGGTGTCAAAGATTATACCCAAGTTGCGGGTAGACTGTGAGGGCGTAGGGCAAGCTCCAAGAGCAGAAGGCCACCACTCCATCGACCAGAACTCTTCCTTGCCTCCGAAGATAAGGACCTCCGTTTTCTCCCCATTTAATTTGAGGAAGTTCCTTCTCATCCAACCCGCCACTGCTTCCTTAAAATTCCTGAAGTTCCGGGCCGTGATGTCTATAGATTGCGAGAGAGAAACCATAATCTGGGTGTCGTCAGCGTAAGATAGGACTTCCAGCCCAAATGATCTCACAAGCCTGGCAAGCGGCGCCACATAGATATTAAAGAGCGTGGGGCTCAGGGACGAGCCCTGAGGCACCCCACACTGCACAGGCTTGACTGGGGAAAGAAAGACACCCAACTTGACCCTCTGTTCACGGTGGTCAAGAAAGGATGTCAGAAGGCTAAGCGCTTGTCCGTCCACTCCTATCCCCCTAAGGCGCTTGGCCAAGATGGAAGGGGACATGGTATCAAAAGCAGCTGTAAGGTCGAGCAGGACCAGAAGGGTAGTCTGGCCACTGTCGACCTTAGCGCGGATGTTGTTTGTGACTACTGTCAGGGCGGACTCAGTGCTATGTGCCCTCCGAAACCCGTTCTGAGAAGAGTCCAGTAGGCTGGAATTGTCCAGGAAGGCACTCAGGTGGTTGTGTAGATGGGCCTCTAGCATTTTCGAGGGGGCTGGGAGTAAGGAAATTGGGCAAAAGTTCTTTAAAATCGCCGGGTCCAAAGTGGTCTTCTTTAGAAGGGGCTTAACTATGGCCATTTTCCACGCTGTCGGGAAAACGCCTTCGTGGATTGCCAGATTGATTACCTCCAGGAGTGGAGAAAGTAAAACTTCCCTGCACTGTTTGAAAGTTTTCAAAGGACAGGGATCTAAAGGAGATCCGGATTTAAGTTTGTCCAGGTGCAGATTCAGTTGCACCAGTGTGAGCGGAGGGAAGTTAGTGAGAACGCAACCCAGAGCCTTCACCGAAACTTCTTCCAAGGGGGATGCTACTGAAGCAGGAGAGGCCCCTAGGTCTAGATTAAGGGCTTCTAGGCCTGAATAAATGTCAGTTATCTTAACATGGAAGAAGGTTGAAATCTGATCACAGAGTTCCTGTGTTGCTATTATGGGATCGGGTGATTGAAGGACAGCCAGGGAATCAACAATTTTAAACAGTTCCCTGTGAGAACTGAGGGAGGCAGTCAGTTTAGTGAAGTGTTTTTTCTTTTCCGCAGACACCGCGGCTTTGTAGTCCCTAAGTAAGCTTTTATGTTTATCTTTTTCGTATGGGTCAAGGTGTGATCTCCAGAGCCTCTCTTGCTTCCTGCAGCCCTGCCGTAGCAGCCTAAGGGTGTCTGAGTACCAGGGTGCTGAGGGTCGCTTTCTAGCGGAATAGTGCTGCTTGATCGGGGCCAGGATATCCACGGCCTTCGAGATAGAGTTAAAGAGCTCAAGGGCAGCAGTATCCGTATCTCTTGCTAAGGTGGGCATAAGACTGGCCATCAGAGGGGCTAAAGTCTCATTGTTTAAACCACTAAAATTCCTTTTTAATTCCCACTTACTAGTATCTGCTAAGGATATACCAGGATGGGGGGGGGGGGGGGGAGGTGTAAAATTAAGTGGGACGGCCAAATGATCTGACCAGGACAGGGGAAGGGGGGTCCTAACCCTACCCTAGGGTCGTTGGTAAAGACCCCGTCGAGGGTGTGTCCAGCTAAGTGGGTGGGCCCTACTACTCCTTGAGTCAGCCCACAAGAGGCCAGAGAATCCAGCAGAAGGGCAGTATCAGCAGAGCTGTCATTCTCTAAATGAAAATTAGAATCTCCAAGGATGGACAGGATGGGTCTATCAATGTAGGGTTCCAACAATTTTAACAAGTCATGACTGAAAGCGGACCTAGGGCCCGGGGGCCTGTAGATCAGGATACCGGAAAAGGAGACCGTAGAGGAGGGATTGAGAGCAAAATACAAGGCCTGAAAGGGGTCAAGCGGTGAGGAGAGAGGCTTGGTCCGACATCTTATAGAAGTTTTGTGAAGTATTCCCAGCCCCCCCCCCTGCGCCTCTCTCTGTCCATTCTTGCCAGGGAGTACCCCTCGGGAATGGCATTTAGGAGCTCAGGCCCTGTGTACTCTGAAGCCCAGGTCTCAGTAATAAATACCCATGATGGTTTTCTGTCTGAGATAAAGTCTCTGAAAGCAATGTTATTTTTGATTAGGGATCGAGTGTTGATAAGAAACCCGGTCTCTCTAATCGGCGGGGGGAGTCGTGGTTCCCTGATCTGGGCCGTTTGTGACATAGATCGGGGGGGGTAGAGCTAGTCCCTCTCCTGGAGCATTGGCACTCGGGAGCGTCACATAGCCCCTCAGGTAGCAGCGTATGGTGACAGGGCATCCACGGGGGTTTGAGTGTATGTAATGTCCGTTGGGGCTGACTGGGACTGGGTCTTGGGTCTTGGACTTGGGTGTCTAAGTGACCAGCCTTCCTGGCCCCTGGCGCTGATGGGCGCAGACGGGCTGGACTCAGGCGTGACTCCGGCGCTGATGCGGTGCGTCCGCAGATCGCGTCCGCTGCACGGAGGCATGCCCGTCTCTTTTATGCGCTGGAGACTAGAGCGCTGCAGGTGTAGCCTACCCCCAAGATGGCTGCCGCTAGATTCTGAGGTCCTAGGTCCGTGTGTCTCAGCGCCTCAGTCGGCTGAACACCGGATGATCAGCATCAAATGCGGGGAAAGGGGGCCAACGACTGCCGAGTGGTCAGCAGGGGGCCAGGTATGTTCCAAAGTAATATCTGGGTAGGTTTTAAAAAGAATCTAAAACACGACGATTTTGAAAAATAATGGAGGGAGAATAGCAGAAAAGGGAGGTCCACACACGCAAGGCACACAGCACAACCTCCCGGCTTTCCGCCTCAGGAGGAAACAACACACAGCAAGGATACCATGTGTAGGAGTCACATGGTATCTCATGACTTGGAAAAAGTCTTATTCGAGCAAAACAATTTGCAACGTCCAAGCCCACCTATAGATGGCAGGAGTATGTTGAGCATGTGAGTCTACAGCACTCCAAGCTATGAAAACAGATGCTTACAAACCTTTTTTTGGTCTATCATAATCGGTGTAATAGCTACTAGGAATGCAGTATGGGATCTTTAGCCCACAGACCCATACAGAACCTGTGCGGACTTCAATTAAAGTTGTTCAGACAATTCTGATAAATCTGCTTCACAATGGGGCTGTCAAATCAGTGCATGATTCATAGAGACAGCGGCATGTTTAAGCCTTGTATTTCTACTCTGACTTCCGCATTTTTTACCACTGCTGTGATCGGGCCGTAAGCCATGCGCTCAAGGTGGCGATGGGTGCAACTGTTATACTTTATGAGATTATCTTTATGAATGATGTTGGATTACCCGAATGACCCATGTGTGCCAAGTCAAAGAATGGCTTGTGAGGGTGCAGAGATGAAGGCTGAGGATAGCATGTTACATATATCGTTATATTCATCTTTGTTGCTAGACTTATGTGCCTCTCTTGAATTTCAGTGAAAATCGACCCAAAAAGGGTGGGATCTGCGTGGCAAATCACACATCTCCGATCGATGTCATTGTCCTGGCGAGTGACGGGTACTATGCCATGGTAAGAGCTTCATGCCCTGTATCCTTGGTATTCAGGATAAACCTTTCAGACCACTCTTGTTAACTTAGGCTGTATGATGGACCCACGCATGCCATTACCATACATGCCTTTACAACGCATCCATTACCACACAACTTTTTACCACACATATGCCTTTACCATGCATCCCTTTACAACGAAAATGTAAGTATTTCGCAGCTATGTATTATATATATATATATATATATTTATTTATTCGACAAATGCCCGTAAGCTGTGATGAGGCACTCGACAGCTTGCCCACCATTCATTGTTCCCAATCAGATCGCCTCCACCTTCCGGTAAGTAAAGTTCAAAAGCCTGACGCATTTCGAGGCATGACGCCTCTTCCTCAAAGGCATTAACTCATTTCTCATCTGGCGCAATAGCGGTTCTCTTTAAATCAATTATTGAGCATGCTTTGATTCGCTGATGGCCCCCAGTGGGCCGCACTGAGTGCGCTTACATCGCCCTCTCCCCCTCTCTCCCTCCTCTCCCCCTCTCCTCCTCTCTCCATCTCCCTCTCCCCCCTTCACCCTCTCCCTCTCCCCTCCATCCTATTGGTGATAGGTAGTTATAGTTGTGAACACCTTTTCATATAGACGAATAATAATAACTTTAGTGCCATTTGACGAATTTTAACGACATTTTCAAAACCAGTACTCCAGTTAGTGAAGCTGCTGTTTGGAAAGTTTCAGTGTGACTTGTCAAGCGAAGGCTTAGAAAAAAGGGACGCTTTTTCTCCATGAAATATCTCTGGGAATTTTGCAGTTTTTGAACATGACTACTCCCCGAACTGCTGAAAGGATTTACACCAAATTTGGCAGAAAGTTAGAAATTCAGCAGTTATAGTTAATCGTATCTGAAGAAATTATAACTCGTGCCGTTAAGTAACTTTACAAATGCTGCACAATCAATTAATGGATGGAATGCTGAACAAATCACACATTCATTCCCAGTCAAGAGATCTGGGTTAAATCCATCGTTCTTTTGCTCACCATGCCACCCCAGTTTGGACCTAGCTATATGCAAATCAGTCTTGACCCTGCTCCTTATGGGAACAGTTCAGCCTGAAATGCCAAGCCAGGTCCTCCCTGGCCCGTAAACAAGCATCTTAGGGCCGCTTTTGGGGTATCACCCCTCATCAGCCCGTCTAGCTTGAATCCAGTGGCAAGCGAGCAAAGGACCCACGTCTGGTCAACCCTATCCCACTTAGGGTGAAAAATGCTGCACAAACAAATGCTGGGTGGAATGCTGAACAAATCAAACATCCGAGGAACAATGGGGAAAAAAAAGAATACACCTGTTCACACATCAAATCCCCATCCCCAGCGGGGGTTGGCTTCATGTGGGGAGTTGGGTCAGGCCCTGCGGCCGTGTGCGTTTGTTAGATTAACAATATATTACTTTACGTTAGAAAAGCCATAGAAAGCCACTGAACATCCAAAGATTACAGGGACTTTATAGTTAGTTTTACGCTCTACCCACACAAAACCATAGAAATTCAGCAGTTGTAGTTCTACTTATCTGAAGAAACATGACTCGAGCAGTTAAGTAACTGTAGGCCACAAGATGTAGTTCTACTTACTTTAGAAAACTATAACTGCTTAATTTCTATGGGTTCGAGGCATGTGGGCTGCTAAATTCATATCTTTTGCATTAGATCGCCGCCTAGTGTTGGGTCCGGATGATCGCACATTGTTGTCCTGGAAGAGTCTTCGAAGTATCCTGAGATAGGTGGCTCCTCCCCTGGACTACAGTGCGCATGGGCATCGGCTCCATCCCCAGATTGTTTTTTTCCGCCATTGGGTTCGGATGCGGTCTCGACGTCTCTCTGTCGGAACCAAGGAAACTAGCTTCTTTAAGGCCAAAAGGCCTTCGTTTCATTACGTCGGTATTGTTTGCGTACGGTCTCGAGTTCTTCCGTCTCTTTGAGTCGGAATCTGCGGAGTCGTATCACTCTTCGGACATCGAGGCCTTCTCATCGCAACACGACCACAACTTTTCAACATGGAGCGGAGCCCGTTTAAATACTGTCCCGTCTGTGGGTCCAAATACCCACATATCGACGTGCACCCGGTCTGTAACAAATGCCTCTCGCCAGACCATGACGAGGACAGTTGCATGGCCTGCTCCAGATTCAGGTCGAAGAAGACGCTCAAGCTTCGGCGCGCGGTGCGCCTTGAGGCCAGACAAGCGGCCCCGGCTCCAGATAACATCTTCGGCGACAAGGAAGAAGAGGGCCTAAGCCATCATCTCGAAATCTCACCGCCCGCGACGGAGGTCGAGGCAGATCCGGAAGACGACGACGGGGTCGTGGATCAAGGCCTTGAATACGTCGACGAGGTAGGGGACGTCGAAGAAGTTTATGGGGCCGCGGAAGACCGGGACCATTTCTTATCATTGTGAAAGTAGCTATGGTACAGGGTATATACCATGAGTTCCATTAGAAAGGATTGCATGGATGGTTCAATGTCGCTTTGTAATAGAGTTTGTTCGATCGCTTCCATTCCCCCCTGGTGGGGGATCGAGGTGTACAGGGCGCTGACATCAGCTGTGCATAGTATTACCGATTCAAGGCTGCTGATATCCACATGTTGTAATTTGTGTAGAAATTCTGTGGTGTCTTTAATATAACTCCGCATTTTGGTGACTGATGGTTGTAAATATTTGTCGATGAATTTACCGACATGTTCATGTATAGATCCCTTGGTAGATACGATGGGTCGAAAAGGGGGGTTGTGTAAGTTCTTATGTATTTTGGGCGCTATGTGGATCGTGGGACTCTTGGGGTGGTTGCACAGCAAATATTTCTTTGTGCGGTCTTCAATCACGCCGTTTTGGTGAGCAAGATTGACTAGCTCTGTAAGAGTAAGTTGGAACTCGTTGGTGGGATTATGTTCTAGTTCCAAGTAGATGTTCTCATCGTTGATGTGTTCGAGTAAGCGTTCTTGGTAAAGAGTACTGTTGAGGATAACAATTGCTCCACCCTTGTCTGCTTTGACACATTTGATGTGTGGATTGTTTGCCAGTTTTTTTATCGTGTCTTTGTCCTTTTGTGTGAAGTTAGAATACTTGGGTTTAGTTTTGAAGTTGATTTTAGATAGTTCTTGACGAACTAAATTCTCGAAGAGATCTATACTTTTGTGGGTGTGCGGCGCTAAATAGGTGCTCGCTGGTCTTAAGCCTTTGAGTTGGTCGGGTTTCTGGATGGAATCGTTGGTGACGATGTTGTCAAAAAAGTGTCGCAGGCGGAGTTTGCGTGTCAATTTGAATGTGGATACCTCCAATTCTAGTAAGTTAGTATGTGTGACTGGAATGAAGGACGTGCCTTTTTCTAATAGGTTGATCTGGTGTGACGTTAACTGTGTGTCAGAGATGTTAATGACTAAGTGACTTTCTTTAATTTGGGATCCTTCTTGGAGGATATGCTCCGGGTTAATGGTGGACTTGTCTCCGTGTCTTTTCTTCTTGCTCCTCCTGAGTCTTCCACGGTGTCTGGGCCTGACGCTAAAAAATGAACCTGGGAGGTAGATTGTGCTTCGGTGGATGATGTGCTTGCTTGTGTGCTTGGAGTTCTTGCTGTGGTTTCATTATTGGCATTTGGGGCCGCTCGTCGTATTGGCCGATAGGTAGAATCACTGCCCGAAGATGATGTATCCGTTTGGTTGTTTGATGGTCGATTGCGTCGTTTTTGGGCATATATCTCGGCCCACGTGTAGACTTTGTCTAACTTGTAATCAAGAGTATCCCGACGATACTTCCTGATTTTGCGCTCGTTGATTTCTTTAGTATGCTTATCGAGTGTACTCTTGATGTCTTGTAGCATACTGTCTAATTCATCTGAGCTCAAGAGTTCTTTTAGTTCGGCGTCAACCTCACTAATTTCTTTTTCCAAATCTTTCAAAATATTGGACAGTTCTTCGACTATGAGCAAGATTAAGTCCAAGCTACATTTGTTCAATATACCTTCCCATTTCTCTTTAAATATCTTGGAATTTTTGCACAAGGAGGGTTTAAGGGAGATTCTGAGTCCCCGTGGGATTCTGTGGGCTCTGTGGTATCGCAACAGGGTGCTCGCATGGAGCTTCTGGTTGATGTGCCTCTTTGAAAGGTATATAAGTTGTTTCAAGCATTGTTCCTTAGTTCGCAGGGTTGTGCTAGGATTGGTGTCTTCTTCAATCAGGGAGTAGATTCGGCGACATTCTTCGTCGTCAAATGCAAGAGTGTCTATGTCGCCGGCACCTCCCCGCTTCACTTAACCTGCCTTCACACGCTGAACCTAACGCATTCAGCCTACGGAGAACGCGAAGCATGTTCCTCGCTGCATCACTGTAAGTAAATCTGCCGACCGACCAGCATGCCTAACGTGACCCTTGTGACTTGCACACGGTAGCACACCGACGTCCCGGTTGTTGTATTTGAATGTATCACATGCCTTACCCTGTCGGCATTCACCAGCCGACATTGACCCACACCCGCATTTGTTTAGGATTACGCACGATAGTTACTTTGTGATCCCGCATGCTTTCCTCACCAAGACCCTTTCTTCATCACCCAATTAGCACGTCCATAAGCACGGTAATTTCACCAGTATCCACACCGGCCATATACTGATATGTACATCACCAATTCACCTAAGCACTCTATCTCCTAGTCTATGCGCTTACACCCCTAATCGACACTTTAATTCTTCTTCTTTCAGCGCTCCTTGAGAAAGGGCGTTTTTGAGCCCGAAATGCATCGGAGCCAAATGCGTGGAATGACATGTATCACAACATTCTAAAGATTATATGAATTTGAATATCACTCAAATGTATAAATAAACACGTGAACATTAACTAGTGGAATCATTGTGTTTGAGCCACCCCGGAGTGCCTCCCTGGGATGTACTTGCATGCTTCATGCGTACACGACTTATTCAATTATTCATTGGGCGTCTTGAGACGGAAACGCCACCAAGGAGTGCACCCTTCCTAGAATTATCCTTTATTGAACCACCAGCTGTGCATCCTCCACACACTTTGTAGCCGCGGAAGATAGCTCAGGGGATGAGCTATGCCCCGAAACTTATGCGGTTCAGGCTCGGGTCACGGGATCGCCACTCGGCCTTACCCAAGACCCTGTACCGCAAGCCACGGCCCCGCCTTCAGGCCCGGCCACGGACATACTTGCTACGCAGCCCGTATCGAAACCGAAACTGAAACCTTCGGTATCGACTGCTCCTAAAATGGCCGACCCGAAAACGAAACCGAAACTAACGGCTTCGAGTGCACCTAAGATGGCGGTCGTTCAACCAAAACCACCAAAGCCTGCTACCTCATCGACTCCGTCGGCCTCCGGTCCACAGAAGTCGAAGAAAACTGTCGAACCGACAGTGCCGAAGTCGTCCGCAGAGGAGGCCTCCTCTAAGAAAGTCGTCCGGCACGGGTCGACCGAGACGACGCCGTCAAAGTCCGCCAAAGTCAGCGACAAGACTCCGGTACCGACGGGGACGTCGTTAGGCGGACGCGTAGTTGAGACGGAGTCTGCAAAATCACACGGATCGAAGGGCGGAGGCTCAACACATCCGTCCAAGGACTCTGTGTCTACAGCTGCAGCATCAACGTCTAAGGTTCCGAAGGGCCCACAAGACGTCGGAACCGAAGGCAAGGTGAAGTCCTCCTCGTCGGCGCCAAGTGCCGCTGTGAGTGACGCATCCCTCATCGCCACTTCACTTCAAAGAATACGGGATAAGGCTTCTGCGACGTCGGCTCCGGCGCCGTCGCACCAGAAGACGATGGACATGCCAGTAAAGCCTACTGGCAAACTTCTCTTCATTCTGCCGCCAAAGGAGGCACCAAAGGCCTTTGCGCCCAAGACGGCGCCAAAGACATCGGACTCGGCCACGCCTGCTGGAGTATTGGGTCGACAACTCGACTCAGGAGACGACTCGGAACGCTTTATCGACGCGGACACGGGCAAGTTGACCCTTTACAAGAGGAAGATCACTTCCCCGCCAGTGGACTCCTATGTTATCCCACTTAAAAAGAAAAGGCTTGCACAGGACACTCCAGCCCTGATCGAACCTATCCAGCCTCCTCCTAGAAGGAGCCCAACACCTTCCCCTGACCACTCTGAGGGAGAGGAATATGGACAAGATGACCAGTACACTTTCCCCATCAATGAGCCCGATGCACAACAAGATTCCTATGACGACATAGGTGACCAGGGAATCCAAAATGTGGGACAAGACCCACAGCCTTTCAGTGCACGTGCATCCCCAACAGAAGACTCTGCAGGATTTCATGCACTCATTGAACGGGCAGCTGCTAATCATGATGTGGACATGCATGCTGACCCGGTAGAGGAAGATTTTCTGTTTGACACTTTTTCAGTCTCTGAAAGGACAGTCAAGACACTTCCTATGCTCAAAGGTGTCCTTAAGCATGCTGCGGAAATCTTCAAAGAGCCTACCAGGGCAAGGGTGGTCAATCCACGCATTGAGAAGAAATACAGACCAGCACCTGCAGACCCTGCATACATTCGGGGACAGTTGCCACTAGACTCTCTTGTGGTCGCAAATGCACGCAAACGGGCAAACTCCCAGACAACGGGTGAAGCTCCTCCCCCAGACATGGAGTCTAAAGTGCTTGAGGCAGGGGGCAAAAGAGTAGCTGCGCAGGCTGCCAATTTCTGGCGTATTGCGAACACACAGGCGCTATTGGCACGTTATGATAGGGCGCATTACGACACCCTAGAGCAACTTTTACAACACCTGCCTACGCAGTTTCAAGAGGGTGCCACACTGCTTATTGAGGAGGGAAAACTCATCTCCAACGCAGCAATAAAGTGTGCACTTGATGCCGCAGACACAGCAGCTAGGGCTGTTAACACTAGCGTCATGCTGAGACGACAGGCGTGGCTACGCATATCAGGGTTTAAACCAGACATTCAAACGACCATACTCAATCAGCCCGTCAATCCTGATAGACTGTTTGGTCCCGATGTTGACACCACCCTCGAAAAGATTAAGAAAGACAACGAAACAGCTAAGTCTATGGGGGCCCTTCAGTCACAACAATTCCGGGGCAACACTTTTCGTCGCTCAGGTGCACGTGGAGTCACCCGAGGACAGATGGGTCAACAATCACAGTTCACTAGAGGTGGAGCACAGTCCTCGTACCCCAAGCAGAATAAAGGGGGTTATCGAGGAAACCGCACCAGAGGACGTGGCAGAGGAAACAACAACTCCTGTTCTTCTGCCCCAAACAAACAGTGACTCTCTGTCACTGCCCCCGACCATTTAACACCTGTCGGGGGGAGACTCCAGCAGTTCCTGCCAGTCTGGACAAACATCACCACAGACAGGTGGGTACGACAACTTGTCCAGTACGGTTATTGTCTAGAGTTAAAGTCCACTCCACCCTACATTCCACCAAGGCAACGGCCTATGTCCGCAGAGCACTTGCACTTATTGCAGCAAGAAGTAGTGGTGATGCTGCAAAAAGGCGCAATCGAGCTCGTGCCAGTGGAGGAGGAAGGCGCAGGGGTCTATTCCCTGTACTTCCTTATTCCAAAGAAGGACGGATCGCTCAGACCCATTCTAGATCTGCGTCCCCTCAACCTGTATATACTATCAGAACATTTCCATATGCTTACACTGCAACAGATTCTTCCCTTGCTGAACCAAGGGGACTTCTTGGCAACCTTAGACCTCAAGGATGCTTATTTCCACATACCACTACACCCGTCCCACAGGAAGTATCTCGGGTTCACTATCCAAGGCAGGCATTATCAGTTCAAAGTCCTACCCTTCGGAGTGACCACCGCCCCAAGAGTATTTACCAAGTGTCTGGCGACGGTAGCGGCGCACCTCAGGAGGCAGAACATCCATGTCTACCCCTACCTAGACGACTGGCTCGTTCAAGCCAAGTCGGTACAACAGTGCGCCGCGGACATGTCGACTACCATTCACCTCCTTCACAATCTGGGCTTCTCGCTGAACTACCCAAAGTCGCACCTTCAACCAGCACATGTGCGGCAGTTTCTGGGCGCGACGATAAATACCCTGACAGCCATGGCTCAGCCAAACAAGGTCAGGATAGACAGCATGCAGTCTCTAATCCAAAGGTTCAGACCACAACACTCGCTTCCAGCGAGAGTATTCATGCAGTTGATTGGCATGATGGCCTCCTGCATCTTCATAGTCCCTCACGCAAGGTTACATATGCGTCCGCTCCAGGAGTGCTTAGCAAATCAGTGGACACAGGCTCAGGGACAATTGACAGACCTAGTGTTGGTTACCAGTCGGGCGTACAACTCTCTGCATTGGTGGAATCCACACAACCTTTGCAAGGGCCGACTGTTCCAAGAGCCAGTGCCACAGATTATCCTGACAACGGATGCATCTCTCCAGGGATGGGGAGCTCATCTGCTCACTTACACAGTGCAGGGACTATGGACGACGCAGCAACAGAAGATGCACATCAACTATCTGGAACTGATGGCAATCTTCATGGCGCTCAAGTCCTTCAATGTACATCTGTGCAACAAAGTGGTGTTAGTCCGGACGGACAACATGACAGCGATGTACTACATTCAAAAGCAGGGAGGCACCCACTCACCGCAGCTGTCTCATCTGGCTCAGAGCATGTGGAAGTGGGCCATTCAGAGGAATATTTTCCTCATGGCAGAACACCTCCCGGGCAAGGACAATCAGATGGCGGATCTGCTCAGCAGATACAGCCATCAAATGCACGAGTGGGAGTTACATCCATCAGTACTCCGCCCGTACTTCCAGCAGTGGGGTCATCCGGAGATAGACCTGTTTGCCACAAACGAAAACGCAAAATGCCAACACTTTGCCGCCAGGTTCCCTCACCCACAGTCGCAGGGGAATGCGATATGGATGAACTGGTCAGGCAAATTTGCGTACGCTTTTCCACCAGCACCTCTGATACCGCTAGTGGCAAGAAAACTAAGGCAGCACTCGATGACACTCATCCTAGTTGCTCCAACGTGGGCACGCCAAGCATGGTACACCACGTTTCTGGAACTCTCGGTGGTGCCGCATCAAAGGCTGCGCCTAACGCCCAGGCTTTTGACGCAGAACCATGGAGACATTCAGCATCCAGATCCACAACAGCTCAACCTGGCGATCTGGCTCCTGAAGTCCTAGAGTTTGGCTACCTTCACCTGCCTCCAGAATGCATGGACATCATCAAGGAGGCAAGGAAGCCGACTACCAGAGCATGCTATGCTGCGAAATGGAAGCGTTTCGTCATTCACTGTACAGCCAATAACATAAACCCGCTAGATGCATCTATCCCTAACATCATTTGCTATCTGTTACATCTTTACAAGTGCAATCTAGCCTACACTTCCATTCGGATACATCTATCCGCAATAGCAGCTTATCTTCAGAACAGGCAACATCTCTCTGTCTTCAGAGTGCCTGCCATTAAGGCCTTCCTTGAAGGTCTGAAACGAGTCATTCCCCCAAGAACACCGCCAACTCCGGTGTGGAACCTCAATGTGGTCCTCACCAGGCTGATGGGACCACATTTTGAGCCCCTGCACTCGTGTGAACTCCAGTTCCTAACATGGAAAGTGGCTTTCCTTATTGCTATCACTTCACTGAGACGTGTCAGTGAGCTGCAAGCGCTCACAATCCAAGAGCCATTCATACAAATTCATCCAAATAGGGTGGTACTACGTACTAACCCCAAATTCCTTCCGAAGGTGGTGTCACAGTTTCATCTCAACCAAACTATTGACTTGCCTGCATTCTTCCAAAACCCACAAACGGTGGCGGAAAGAATGCTCCATACTTTGGACGTTAGGAGGGCGTTGATGTACTATATTGACAGGACACAACACTTTAGGAAAACAAAACAACTTTTTGTTGCCTTCTCGCCACAGCACAAGGGCAACCCTATTTCCAAAGCAGGAATAGCCAGATGGATTGTTAAGTGCATCCAGATCTGCTATCAAAAGGCTAAACGCACCTTAACAATACCCCCAAGGGCGCACTCCACACGCAAATTGGGGGCATCCATGGCTTTCCTGGGGAACATTCCTTTAGAAGACATTTGTAGAGCAGCCACATGGGTTACACCACATACCTTTACAAAACACTACTGTGTTGATGTGCATTCCAAACAGCAAGCAGCTGTTGGGCAGGCTGTTCTCAAGACACTTTTTCAGGTTTCTGCAGCTGGCACGGGCAACCTCCGCTAATGGAGGGACTGCTATATATTCTATGCAAAAGATATGAATTTAGCAGCCCACATGCCTCGAACTGAATATGCTACTTACCAGTATGCATCTGTTCTTGGCATGTAGGGCTGCTAACATTCATATCGCCCACCCTCCTCCCCGGTGCCTGTCGCAGCTGCAGACATACTCTTGCATTCAATCATTAGCATGGACATCCTTTACACTTTTCACTCCATCTCTGCCACAATGGCTAAAAACAATCTGGGGATGGAGCCGATGCCCATGCGCACTGTAGTCCAGGGGAGGAGCCACCTATCTCAGGATACTTCGAAGACTCTTCCAGGACAACAATGTGCGATCATCCGGACCCAACACTAGGCGGCGATCTAATGCAAAAGATATGAATGTTAGCAGCCCTACATGCCAAGAACAGATGCATACTGGTAAGTAGCATATTCAATTTGTATGGGTAAAACGTGAACCTAATTATAACGTACCTGTAACTTTTTTTTTTTCCTCCGTGATATTGATATGTATACACACACACACACACACTTACCTGCGAAATACTAACATTTTCGATAGCAAGCGTGGTAAATTTATATGCCTGATAAATATTTGCGTAGTAATGGCTGTTATAAATGCAGTTTCCCAATCCAACATTAAACAGTTTCCTTCTAGCTGTTATTGTGGCCCTTTTGATTTCCAACGAACCTGTGTGCACACAAGAACCTTCTTCAAGTTACAGTCTTAAAACTCTTTCCAAGGTGCCCCAGGCATTTTATGATAAACGCTCCTGCAATACGGAATGAGTGTGCCGCCTTTTTTTTTTTTTTTTGGTTGTGACTAAGGTTTTTGCCCCCCTTCTGGCTTTAGGTGGGTCAGATTCATGGTGGGCTGATGGGTGTGATCCAGCGAGCCATGGTGAAGGCCTGTCCCCATGTTTGGTTTGAACGTTCCGAAGTGAAAGATCGCCATCTTGTGGCCAAAAGGTAACGGAGCCAACTAAACACCATTCTTCCTGAGACTTTTTTCATGGTTGTGCAGCCTTTGTTGGGTAGATAGCAGCATAATCAGAGGTGCAAGTGCATAGCTTAGACTCTCTTTACTTTCAAGGGCTGTGTGAAAATGGTGTGTGTTTCCCGTTTATGTAAATATTTGAAATTCGTCAAGTTATGTGAAATTACACGAAATACAAACAAGGTATTTAATGCTATGTTTAATATAAAATACACAGCACATGCATACATTTTTTTTGTATTGAATTGAAAATCAAGGACAAACAGTACATTCAGAAAATAATCATGATTGGCTGCAAGTAGAGCTACAACTTGTGCGACGTTGGTCTCATCCCCCCATATATAATAAACATCACTGTAAACTCGCTCCGCAAACCCCTAAGGAGCACCATCACATTATGCGGACACATCTTCTTCTGCAATTTCAGGTGGATCACAAATATAACCTCGAAACTTATTCCATGCTCCCCATACCCTCTCCCACTTACTGGGGCAGCCACGATGTATAAAAACCGTCTTCTCGGCTATCATTGCCCCATCCATGTCTTTACACCACTTCCGGAGCGTAGGTGTGTCCCCCGACCCCCACACCATCGCAATGTTGTTCTTAGCAAATGTCATCCCCAGCATCACCCAGTCCTGTACCTGATGAGGAGGTAATTTGGTTCCCAGATGTTTAACAGACAACGTCTTGGCTCTGGTAGCAACGAAACCTCTATAGTCTGAGAGACAGTGCGCATCACCTTGACCCAGTATGCTGCCACATAAGAGCATTCCCATAGGGTGTGAAAAAATGTACCCTCCTCCCCGCAATTCCGTAGGCAATATTGGTGTTGGGCCCTTCCTATGACGTAGAGTGTAGTTCTGGTGTAGTACGTGCGATGCAATACTTTAAGTTGGACCAGTCTGAGCCGCGCGGGTATGGCCGTCTCACGTGGCGAGGACAGTGCCTCTTGCCATTCTGACTCATCATAGTCTCCCACATCCAGAGACCAGTGCTGTCGGAGTTTTGACGTTGGATCGGGCAGGTTGTTAATTAACTTGCGGTATGTAAAGGATGTCGCTCTCTCAACCATATGCTCCGTCAGTAGTCTGTCCTCCAGCGGGGTTGACCTCTGGTATGGCTGTGCCTGGTGCTAGGAGTGCCTGAAGTGCGTGTCGAATTTGTAGGTATCGAAATTTTTCTGTTTGTGCCATGTCATAATGTGTTTCTAGGTGGGAAAACTCCACCACCCCGCCCTTCCTCCAAAGATCCCCAACCGTTGAAATACCGATGTTATCCCAATTTGCAAATCCCTTACTATTCCGAAGCCGTCCAAGTTTGTGAAAGTCCCAAAGTGGTGTCATTTGTGTGACCGTTCCTAAACATCGCAAGCGAGCCGGCGCCTGGTACCATATGTGTATCGTGTGTGCAGTGGGGCCAATCAGGGAGGGGGGCCTACGCTTGCTATATAGGGCTGTCATCATTCCGCTCTCACCGAGTTTGTGCCTGTCCGCTTGATACGCAGGTTCATCCTGTGGGGTATGTAGCCAGTAGTTGATTATTTTGAGGTGTGCCGCCCAGTAGTACATCTGCACAGTCGGAAGTGTGCTATCCCCCCATCGTACCAACTACGTACCAGCTTGTCGTGGACGATTCGCGCTGGTTTGTTACCCCATAATAAACTGGAGACTTCAGCCGCTATTGCTTTAAAGTAAGTCTGTGGGACCGGAAATGGGGTATTTTCGAGGACATAGAGAAACCGGGGGAGCGTCATCATTTTGTAAAGTGCTGCCCTGTCCAGTAGGGTAAGGGGAAGGTTACGCCAAACCGCTGCGTCACGTTTGAATCGCTCTAGTGGGGGTTTTAAATTCTTTGCATAAAAGTCATCGGGGTCAGGTGTGGCGAAAACACCTAGATATTTAAAAGCGTTGTCTGTAATTCTCAGCGGACAATCCGAGGGTAGTAAGGGCGGGGGGCCTTTCACTACATAGAGCACAGATTTGGACCAATTAATTGTATATCCAGACATCCGGCCGAACTTTTCACATATATTTAGGAGCTCTAGGATAGATTTTCTGGGGGAGGCCAAGTACAATAATACGTCATCTGCATACAGAGATATACGGTCTTCCCAAGTGTCGGTCCAGCGAAGCCCGCGGATGGAGGGCTCCCACCTGATCCATGCTGCTAAAGGTTCCAAGGCCAACGCGAATAATAATGGGGATAGCGGACACCCCTGGCGCGTCCCTCGGGACAGCAGAAAGTCGTGCGATATATGCCAGTTAGCCACCACATGCGCCAATGGTTTAGTATAGAGCAGACGGATCCAGGCGCAGAATTTTGGACCGAAGCCCAAGTGTCGCAGGGCTGCAAATAAGTATGGCCATTCTACCACATCGAATGCCATACTCGCATCCAATGAGAGAATCACCGCGGGTTCTTGTATGGAGAATCTCCGGGCCAACACCGCCTGCAACCGTCTCAGGTTAAAGGCTGTGCTTCTATGTGGCATGAACCCGGATTGATCAGGGTGTATTAGTGACGACAGGTGGGGGGTCAGCCGTGCCGCCAAAAGTTTGGCAAGGATTTTAGCTTCAGAGTTGATTAATGAGATCGGGCGATATGAACTACAATTCTCAGGGGGTTTTCCGGGCTTAGATATCGCAACTATAGTGGCCAGTTGCTGATCTCTAGGCAGTTCACCAGTCTCGAGGCTATCCTGTAACATTTGTAAAAGAAAGGGGGCCGTCAAAACTATTGTTTTTTTTGTAAAATTCAATGGGGAACCCATTGGGTCCCACTGCCTTACCGGAGGCAAGGGTGCCAATAGCCGTCTGTATTTCCTCAATTGTCAGGTCATTTTCCAGGGGCAGAGCCGTTTCCGGCGTAAGCTTCAGCATATTTAAATCTCCAATGTACTCGTGGGCTTCATCTATCGTAAACGACGAGTGCGAGGCATAGATGCGTTCGAAATGATCGGCCAGTGTTTCTACTATGGCACCTGGAGCAGACACCAGTGAGTTCCCGGCCGCACGCAGCTGCGCAATCGTTCTGCCTGCCTTCTCTTTTTTGTCCAACCATGCCAGTAGTTTACCAGCCTTGTCCCCCAATTCATACATCGAAAGTAATCGATACGTGTAAGGCTATCGTGTACCCCAGAGTGAAAGGTGTACTGCTTTGCGTTGGGATGTTTGAAACTCCATGTGTCTGTGAGTCCCAAAGCATCCATGAAGCCGCGCAGTTGGTGACCAATCGTTGCGCCAGGTCTAGGGGGGTACCTATCCAAAGTGTCATCCACTACGTCATTAAAGTCTCCCCCAATCACAATCTCTGCTACCGGTAGGGCCAATAAAAATGCCATAAGTGCAGGGTGTGCTACCGCGTGTAGTGAAGGTGGGATGTAAACAGAGACTAGATTGAGTAATTTTCCTTCCCATTGGCACGTGACGGCCGCGAAGCGACCCTGACCGTCTACTCTCGTCTGCTGTATTATTAACGGAAATTGCTTCTTAATCAATATACCCACACCCCGAGACCCAGGCGAAAATTCAGAGTGGGCCACCATTTTATATCCCCACCTTTCTAAGGCCTTACATTTAGAGCCCTTCAAGTGTGTCTCCTGCAGTAGTGCCACCGCAGGTGCGCAGCGTTTAATATATTGCAGCACTAGACCCCTTTTCACCTTGTCCCCCAGACCCCGGAAGTTCCACATGAGTAAGGTCAAAGGGGTTCCCGGGGAGAGCGGGGCTAACTGTTGATTAGTGTCATGTTGACCGTGGGTAGTCATCCAGGATGTGTACGACAGCGGTATCAAATACAAGTTGCAGCATTGTGAACATGAGCTATAAAACAACAGCAGCACATGCATACATTTAATGCTTAATAAAGTGCTGCGAACAGCAGTCACTCATTGTCTGGTCCTTTGCATTTTCCCTTGCTCCTGTGATAAACATTTTACTCACATTGCATATTCGCTTAATTCAGGAAACTCTATAAATTACACAATATTATGCTGGCGTAGCAGAAATTTTGCCTCTGCCTACTTCAGACCACCAACTCTAACGATAGTGGGATGCTTGCACTGCAACCGTCATGTCCTACTGTTAAATAGCAGCCAAGGTTTTACATCACTGCTTCTGCCAGGTCTCTACTCTGGTCATCTCTTCCTCCTTAATTTCCCAGGTTTTTCCAACACTCGCTTACGCAAAACACTTACAAAACCCTCAGTGAAGCTTCTGCTGCTTTAAAATCAAACCATGGTTGATGGTTGTGCAGAATATTAGGGACTTGCATTGTCCTTTATTCAGTTCTTGTGGTCAGCAGGTGGGTGACCAAGCAGCAAAAATCTAGTGATTCTGGTGATGCTACTGATCTTGCTTTGGCAAGTAGTTGACGATTGTTTTTCAGAGGCATATATCTGGTCTCATCCAGCTGTGTTCCTCCCTTTACTCTCTGCAGGTTGACTGATCACGTCCAAGACAAAAGCAAACTGCCCATCCTTATTTTTCCAGAAGGTAAGGGGTGTATAATAAAATCCATTTTCCAATGTCCACAACCTGTGAAAGGAGGTGCGGGGGTGTTTAAGTGCTGTGTTGTATTTTGGGGAGCAGTATTTTAGAGTTCCAAAGAGTGAATAATGTTTGACTATACACTCTGGGCCTTAATGCCTGGAGCTTTTAAATAACTCAAAACTATATAAATGTGGACCCGGGAAGTGAGATGGTAAAAGAGAAAATGTTACTTGCACTTCGAAGAAGACTTTGACTCCGCCTATTACTGGAAATGGGCGTCCTCTCCATTGTTAGATTGTTTTGTGGCACCACAGGTGAGGATCAAAATGAAGCGTAGAGATATAAAAAAATGACCATGCAAAGGAATGAAGAAAGATAGACATCTAAAAAACACCTAGTGCTTCCGGGGAAGAAGGTGGGTGCATGTGAATCTTCAGCACTACATGCAACAAACAGATGCTTACAAGGTAGGTAACATTTTCCGTTTGTAGCTGTAGATAAACCTGCTGTGCATAGACTGTAAAATAGTTCTCCCCTTTGCAGGGGTTAACTGGAGGGTATTGCTGAGGACTGGGAAGGTGTACGGACTACAGTCTGGCCAGCATTTTGTTAGTATGCTGGAACACATTCAGTAGTGCTTGGAGAAAGTGTGTAGAGTGGACCAGGTTGCTGCCTTGCAGATTTGAACTATAGGGATGTTACCTAATAAAAAAGCCATAGAGACCCCTTTCTTGTGTGTTGGGTGGGGTCTGGGAGCGATTTTCAAAGATCCCTTGGCTTTTGCATAGCAGATCTGTATACAGCTGACCAACCACGGTGTGATTCCTGCTTTGGAGAGGGCATGGCCGTTGTGTATTTTTGAGAAGGAGTAAAAAAGCTGCTGTCGTACGAAAGGCGTTTGTCCTGGCAGTGTAATACATAAGGGCCAATATTGACATCTGGTGTGTGGAGAGCTCTCTCTGCTACTAAATCTAGATGTGGGAAGAACACCAGTAGTCAATGGTTTGATTGTGCGAACAGTGTTGAGGTTCAACACTGGGGCAGGTGGTACCCTGGGTGGAATGACTTTTAAGACCTTCCAGGAAGACTTTAATGACTGGAACTTAGAACAGCGAAGTGTGTTCTCTTTTTTGAAGGTAAGCAGCAACTGCATCTAAATGACATTTGATGAAAGTGTAAGCGAAGCCCGACTTTTGAAAGTGAAGCAGACAACAGACGGTGGCCTGGACCTTCTCTGCTTGCTACCGTGAGAGGAACAGTAGTGCACAATCGTCTTCCATATGGCTGCATAGCAGGCTCGGGTTGTAGGTTTGCGTGCCTCCTTAAGGATGGACATGCACCCTGGAGGGAGGTTCAGGTAGCCAAATTCAGGACCCCAGCAGCGAAACTGCAAGATTGAGCTGCCTGGGGTTTGGGTGTCTGATTATGCTTTGGCTAGGCGTGAGAACGTTCAGCTGGATGGTCAGCCCCTCGAGCACTAGGGAAGGGTTGAGGAGGGTGGTGGCCCAGGGCTGTCTGGACCATGTGGGAGCCACCAGAATAAGAGTGAAGGATGTTTACCAAAGATTCCAAACCACAAACGGGAGAGGTGGAAAAGGGTAGGGAAATATCGCAGGCCAGTACACAGTGCTATGCTCGTGGACTGTGGGTGTTGGTACCTGGATGCAAGCTTAAGCATTTTGCATTTCTGGCAGTGGCAAAGAAGGCTACGTCTGGGAAACCTCAAACCATGTAAGTATAGGAGTAGGACTTGGGGTTGGAGTGCCGACTCCTGGACTTGTTGCTGCATCCTACTGAGTAGGTCTGCAAAGTCGTTTTCCACTACCGGTGAGTATTGTGCTAGTAGATTGACTCTGTGATGGAGTGGCTACTGCCAGATGCCTTGTGCAAATGCCAACAATTGTGGTGAGTGTGTCCTCAATATTTCTGTTGGAAACATATGGCTGTGATGTCCGTGCGAATGAGGACCATTTTGTGTTGAAGGTGACCGACAAATGCTTTGCCAACTGAATGGCCATCAGCTCCAGGTAGTTGATGTGCAGCTCCTGATGATAGGGTGGCCACATACACTGAACCGTCTGCTCCTGCAAATTCGCCTCCCACCATGTGAGGGAAGAGTTAGTTGGGATGGTCACTTGCAGAACTAGGTCGATAAAATGACGTCTGTGTAACAAATTGTTGCTGTTCCACTACTTAAGCGAGCAATGGGTGTGGCCCCAGATCTACTCTACATTTTCCCAGTGACCCTCGGCTTGAGACCATTGTGCAGCTAGGCACTCTGATAAAGGGCGTATATGTGACCTGATATGGGGAACTATGGGAATACAAGAGGCCATCATGCCGAGAAGGTGCATAGCAGTTCGTTATTTGGCTATCTGGATGAATAGGGGGAGCAATAATTGGAAAGCTTAGACCCATGCAGGGCTGGCATAGGCTTTCCTGGTGACTGAGTTGAGCACTGCCCGTATGAAGGGCTGTATTTAAATGGGTTGGAAATTGGATTTTCTGGTAATAATGGTGAATGCTAGGCCATGTTGGAGGTCTATGGTGGTCTGGGTATCAGCTAAGCACTGCTGTTTGGTTGCTCTGTTAATCAGTTGTCCAAATAAGGAAACACTTTGATGGCGTTCCTCCTGAGATGAGTTGCCTCCACGGCAATCCCTTGGAGGTCATTGCAACCCACAAGGGCAGCAATTTGAACTGGAAATGCTGGCCATTTACCACAAACGGAAGGTATAGGCGATGTGCAGGGTGGATCACGATGTGAAAGTTGGCGCCCTTCAGGTTGAAGGCAGTCACCTTGCTGTAGCAGAGGGAGGACATCCTGAATCATCACCATATGCAAGTGCTGTGACAGGATGAACTTGTTGAAGGGCCTGAGGTAGAGTAAAGGCCTTATCGACCCATCCTTCTTAACAATGAGAAAGTAGAAGGAGAACACTCCCTTGCCACGCTGGTGTGACGGCGCTGGGTGAATGGCTTCCTTTTGAATGAGTGCCTCTACTTCCTCTTGGAGGACGTGCTGGTGTTCAGAATTTAGGGTGTGTTTGCTTGGTGGGGTTGTGGTGAAGTCCTAGCAGTGACCCTGATCTACGATGGTGAGGGCCCTCTGATCTGAGATGACTACCACCCATCGTGGAAGAAACCCCTGCAGTCCTCCCCCGACAGGTGTAGTGTGGTCAGGGGAAGTGTGAGCGAGTTGGTGTTTAGCGGGGCGGCTGCTTTAGTGCCACCACCCTACCCTCTACCCTGTGAGTTGTTACCCCTCTAACCCTACAACACCCCCCCAACATGGCTCCGTCAAGCGGTTTGCTGCTCTGCTGCCTCTGGAAGGAGGTAGAGGCTTCAGGGGGTGTGGACATGGCACTTCCACTGTACTGGGTCCTGCGATAGGAGCTGCAGTGAGATTGTGTCTGGAGCACCCCATGCCCCTGGCTGTGTCTTTCTTGACTTTCTTTCGAGCATCTGGTCAATGTTTGGTCTGAAGAGGTGCTCCCCATCGAAGGGCAGGTTGAGCAGGAGGTGTTGCAATTCTGGCTTAAAGACAGAGATACGTAATGAAGCATGGCGACAGACCAGTAAGCTCAAGTTGATTTCGTGCCTTTCAGCATCTGCGCCAGCAAATAGTTGTGTTGAGAATGATTTTTCTCTCTGTGACAAGGTCATTGCCTTGTTTCCGATACCTTCCCTGGAGGTATTGGATGGGCTCCCCCATTTCATTGCAAGGGTCCCAGTTGTACCTAGAGAGCAGTCCAATTGAATTGGTGATACACCAATGGGTGGCTAATTGGGAGGCGACACGTTTACTTGCTGCGTCAATCTTCCTACTCTTCTTGTCCGGGGTTGGAGCATCACTGGTACCCTGAGCATTGGCACGCTTACGGGCTGTGTGCACTACCAGGGAGTCTTGGGAAAGCTTACCTCTGATGTAAGGAGTCCCCACCTTGGCTTTGAGCTGCTCCTTGAATGTTCCAGGAGCAGACTTCAGCATGCCTGTAGGCATGGTAAAAATTGGAGGGAGCGCTGTGTGCAGGAGAGCTTTTACACCAGGAAATCCTCGTCCTCTTTGACCTTGTGTAAGTCCACTTTGTGAAAGGTTAAAGTGCCAGCAAAGAGTACAGTGAATTGGATTGTACCCTCAAATAACAGCTAACAACCCTCCTGCACTAACCCTGTCCTACAGCAGTCCAGTCTCCGAATTTTATTTTCTATGGGATCAAAAGTAATTCCAGAATACTTACGGGTCTTCATTTGGGCCTAATTTTTCCTAACAGTTGTTCACCTTTTTTCAGCAACTGTGTACCAGCTTCTGCTTTAAGCTTTGAGGAGAAATGTATTTTGGAATTGAAAAACGATAAATCTGTTAAGGAACTGTGCCAAGTGTGGCAATTAAATGACAGTGCGGCTGGACACTCTAAATTTTTCATGTGAATATGAACACCATAATATAAACCAAGGCAATAGCTAGAAAATTGAAATACCTCAGTCCCCATCTTAAACCATACCTCTATTCAAACTGAGCATGTAAGGCTAGCAAATTTGGCTCTCCTTAGAGTTCCTTTTTGGCTCATCAGGTATGTCCTGACGATCTTTCAGATGCATTTTGGCACTAGGTGCTCAACTTAAATAACAGGCCATCCTTGCTCTCCTCTGGATGACTGGTTGAAAAGTCAAGCATTTGGAGGGAACAATGCATGGCTGGTAGCTTTCTGTGACCTGGTTGTATACATTGCAGGGGCCATCATTGAAGAAAACTTAAAAAAAAGATCATTTTCTCTTCGGAGGGGAAAAAATGTTTCTCAAGATTTGTATGCCAATTGTGTAATCTACTGTACACTATGGCTTCCTCCATCTTCCTTATATTAAACTTCGGATGAGAAGTAAAAGGAATGCCTGTATTGACTTTTCTCAATCTTGTGGTTCTAGGAAGACTGTATTTTCATCACATAGTGTCCATGATGCCTTGCAGTGGTGATACAGAAAAATCAAGGTCAAAAAGTATGCCTTTTCAGGAGCACAATTGAGAAGTGGTAATTTCTGATTCATCCTTTCAGGCCCAGGGAGCCATCCAGAGCAATAGTACATTGTTAATTTCTTGGTCCTCGGCCAAGAAGATGTTACACATAAACATGCTGGAACTCTAAATAGTCCTTCCTGCTGTAAAGGTGGTTTCCCCTTTATTAATTTAATTCAACAGAAAGACGTCGACCCAGATATACAATACAATAATGTATTGTATTAGGAATTGGAGAGGAACAATATCTAGACACCTAGCCCAGAAGCAAGTACTTCTGAACTACTTCATGCATTCCAAGAGAGCCACTCTTCACTTCAACGCCCTAGGACAAGCATGGATTGTTTTTGAAATCTGACATGCTGAATGCTGCCTTCACAAATGGTACTGTTCGCTACAGCAGATGGTACAAAACGTGGAGACTTCACATCCAAGATTCTGGAAAATGTCTCATTAATTTCCCTTTCATGGCAGTTTCATTATGCTATTCCTCAGAAGTTCAGGATAATGCAGAAGTTGAACCAGTTCATAACTAGGTGGATTTTAAGTGTCTCCATGTGACCTTGCCCAAGCTGGTACCTGGATCCTCAGCAGACATCAGGTTGGAGTTGTGCAGAGCAGACAACCTCTCTAGGATATTAGACTCTATGGTGAGATTACCTAAATTGCTGAATTTGGCATCATGGCACCTGCAGCCCTTTCAGACATCCAGGCCTTCCTCCGGATTGTATGCAGATCCCAAATGACTCACTAATGTGAAGGGGAAATAAAGAGATTAAGACCTTCCTACGAAGTTCCTCCAACTGCTTGTCATTTTGCATTTTGGGCCACTAGCAGCAGCTTATCTAAAAATAGCAACTAACACCACATACAAAGTCAAAAATTAAACGTGTCTGTATATCCGTGTCAACAAAATGGGAAGTTGTCTTCAGATTGTAGGGTAGCGTGGTTTATTAGGACGTTAACTCGAATGAAGTAGTGATTATGAACACAGGTAGAAGCTATAGTAATCTCCTATCATAGTCACCGTCTATCAGTGGCCAGAAGGTCGTTGTGCCATATAGTTAAGGTGTCTGTGTGCTATCTGTCCGATGGACAGACACTGCTTCATTTGAGTTACCATCCTAATTAGACAGGCTACCCTATACTCTTGAGAGAACTCCCCATTTTGTTGACACGGATATACAATTGAGTTTTAGTTTTTGGCTTTGTGAGAGGAGGGACTTTCCAGTGTCAGACATTGTTGACCATCTTCCTGATGGATAAGTTGCATGTGGGCAACTAACACATGTCAGCTGCTAGAGCAACTCAATAATTAGCCGTCTAACAAAATTTGCGGGACTAATCAAAACTGCAACCTGTGAACTATGAATTAAGAATTTGTGGGACTTTGCTTTGTTTTCAATTAAAACACGTCCAGTTTAAAATAGCTACTTGAGGACTGATCAATGTAACTATTTTTCACAGTATTTTAACGTGTTTTCGGTATCGACACATCAGAAATCGGCTTTGCGGACTTTCCAATTCACAAACAATAGACACTGTATTGGTAGCATAGTGTCAGGATTCCACACGAGCACCGTGTTGGTATGCAAATACTGTTTTCATATGTGCTTAGTTACCTTGCCCGGATGCTCTGATTAGGTATATGCAATGTTGTAAACCACTGCTACCAAGAGATCCAACCATCCGTAAGTTGCCTTTCCTCTCTCGCAGGTCAGCCTCTTCCTCAGTTACTCCTTCTGCTGTTCCCCTTTTCTCATACCTCCTCCATATGGAGGTCCCAAAAAGCCCCACTTCCCATCAGCCCCATTCACTTTCTCCCTTACCACCTAGCCCCAGATCGTCGACTCTTTCACTTCCAATATTAGCTGTAGGTAACCCTCTCCTTGGTACCCCACAGCAGCAGTTGTATAGAGTTGGGGTTAGAGATCACTACAGTTGCGCGCAGCATCAAGTACTAAAGGCACAGAAGGGAAGTGAGCGCTTTCAGCTGAACTTGTTGTCTTAAGCATATGGGTGAGGGAGTTTGTTTCATCATAACTTAGGACACCCTACACACCGATAAGAGGGTGGCCTTTTTTTCTTCAGAATTTCTATTAAAAGGAGTCATGAAGGAAGCAAATCATTCTAATTTGTTTTTTGCACTTTCCCAAGGTACCTGCATCAATAACACCTCAGTGATGATGTTCAAGAAGGGAAGTTTTGAAATAGGAACCACAGTTTACCCTGTTGCCATCAAGGTAAGGCCTCAGGAGAGAGTGCACTCTTTGAAGTAGAGGAAGGACCCCATAGCGTGTACATACTTTGTCTTGAAGGGGACACATGGCTTAGTTCCAAGGGAAAGCAACACGTTATTTGTACATGATTAATTATGTAGGACACACTTGTACATGCATTGCAGTGGAGTAGAGGTGCATATTTCCCGCACATGCCTTAAACTGAAGAAGCAGTTGTTGCCTGCACATACTTAAACTAGAGTAGAAGCACACATTGCTGGCATGCACCTAGTGTTGGAGGAGAGACACATTACTCATGCTACCAATCACGGGTGCAGATGCTTGCCATAACATACAGCACCGAAAGAGGCACAATTCACATGCTCCTTTCTTAAACTGAAGAAGGGGCACATCTTACATGTACTGCCAAGCACTAGAAGTTAAAGCCATGCGTTTACCTTCACATGCCTAGCACTGAAGTTGAGGCGCACTTTGCCTGCAGTCACTTAACACTGAAGACGTCTCACATTGCCTGCACTCACCTAGCACTGGAGGACATATGCATATTACCTTCACACAACTAGAAGTGGCAGAGAGGTGCACATTCATGGCATACACTTGTGGGGCTGAAAAAGAGGCATACATTGCTTGTATATGCATTATACACTGGAGAAAAGGTATAGATGACTAGACTATAGGTTATTGTGGGAGGAGAACTTGTCTGCTTCACATGCATGGGATTGTATTGAAGGCAGTCACTGCCTGGGCTTCTCAAGTACTTTGCGGGGGCAGTGAGGCTTAAATCTACACTGAGTGCGTGTTTTGCTTTTTGTGATTGTTAGCTGCAATCTTATTTTCCCTTAGTGGATGAATGTGTCTTTCTTGATAAGTTTATACTGTTGCTTCCACAGTATGACCCGCGATTTGGAGACGCTTTCTGGAACAGCAGCAAGTACGGGATGGTGAACTACCTGCTCAGGATGATGACGAGCTGGGCCATTGTGTGCAGCGTGTGGTACCTTCCTCCCATGAATAGAGAGGTAGGTGCCATAACTTGGAAGCTTTGGGGAAGAGTGGTTCCAGGAGTTTTAAGACTGAAAAATAATCTTGTATCCTGTATTTAAAGAAAAGTTCTTGTATTGACTGCATGGGTGGAGGGTGAGTCTCTAGACCTGAGAAAGTACATGACTTGACTGTCCACTGATGGGGAGAAGAAAAGACTTTGTCATTCATTGCACGAGGGAAACAGACAAAAAGCTCTAATTCCCTTGAGGGCGCCATGCCATTCCATACCCAGGCTATGGTGAGGGCATGGCAAGAAGCCACTAGGTTTCTGGGGTTGGAAGACAAACTAACGGACGGGCCCTCTATGGGACAGTGGCCTGCTGCGTGACGTTAGTGGCCTGGAGGGATTCTCCAAATGGGAACTGATGGGCATTGAACTCCAGGGGGGTGTTTGGTGAGGGCAAGCATTAATCACATTCGAGGTCCTACAGCAAGAAAATAAGATGGCTGAATCAAAACATTTTAAATATTTGCAGTTGGGTCATGCGCTAAGGCGCCACATACGGGAGGGGGAGCAATTCCCAGAATCAACTCCTGTGGAAAATTGGCTCCCTTCTTGATCCTGTGATGGATAGGGTGCTGTCATTAATCTACCAGAAACTGAGGAACAATTCCCTTGAACCCCTGCTGAAGCTGCAGGAAGTGTGGGATGGAGATGTTGGACTTACAGAAGAGGAGGATCGGTCAGATTCTGTACAGAGCCCCATGGAGCTGGCCATATGGGCCCGGTTCCGTCAGATCCAGTTGCAAATACTCAGTAGATTATGCTATTCAAGAATGCTTTTGCATCGCCTTGGTCAGTGTGGCAACACCCCATGTGCGGTGGGGTCCTTTTCACATGTATTCTGTGAATGTCCAGAAATACAATACTATTGGAAAGGTGTGATAAAAGTCCTGACCAGAATCACTGGACTAAGCGTGCCGCTGACGGTCAGTTGGCACCTGTTATTCATAACTGACGAAGAGGAGGGGCCTAAATACCCCAAAATATGGCTTGCATTGGCCTCTAGAATCACTAAAAGAAATATACCTCGGGCCTGAGGAGCGAGCAGGCCGCCGCGGATTACAGATGGGTATCTTTTTATACTGGTGCCAAAGGGCTGAACATGTGATGTATCAGAGCCGTAGCTGCCCACAAAATGGGAGACGGTCTGGGACAATTGGCGCAGATACAGGGAATAGTAGAGGCCATTAGGAATCAGTTGACCGGTGCTTTGGGTATAGACCTGGGGATACTACAGAACCTATGTCCTAGTATATGGATGACAGCTGTTTGCACATTTATTATTTCAATTTATCCTAATGATCATGCTGCCTGCACCATAACATTTCCTTTTGCAATATATATTCTGCATATGATAATGCACTTATGCTTAATGTACATTGAGCAACTGTTCAATAAAAAGACTTTCAAAAAAAGAAAAACTCAAATTCCCAGGTAGCAGGAAGGGTATCTTAGTGACTGAAAGAAAGTACTGCACTATTCTTTGAAATGGAAGTAGTACAAGACCTCCCATCCTCTTAGATGGTCAGGAAGAGACTGGTGTTAGCAAAGGGATAGGCCATCCATTCTGGTGGGGAAAGGATGTGGAAAATCATAAAGGGAGAGGTACAGACCTCCATGATCCGCTATGATGTAGGAAGAGGATAGATGAGTCTCTTTCCACTTATTGCAATATTTGAAACACTTGTCGGGAGTTCAACAATATGACTCAGTCCTCTTCCCTGTTTATCCATTCACAGGAGGGTGAAGACGCGGTCCATTTTGCTAACAGGGTGAAGTCTGCTATCGCACGGCAGGGTGGGCTTGTGGACCTTTTGTGGTAAGTACCAATCCAAGTTTATTTCTACTCATTACTTTGAAGTCCTATATCGTTATTTTGGGTGCCTGTATCAATCACACTCTGTTGGCATCATCATTTTCCCCAGCTAGATGTATGAAATTATTCCACTTAATGGGCTGTCACCCCATGATAAAGCCCATCCTAAACTTAATAAACCAGGATGATCTATCATTTAGCCTCATAGTCCCCTTGTGAGAGGGATGGGCGGAAAAAGAATCGAGGAGGTCTTATGCTTGGATCAACGTAATATATTAAGGTTCAACAAAAAAGTAGGCAAATGATAATCGGGGTTGGTTGCAGGTCTTCTTTCTTCCGTCTTCCGGTTAGGTCTTTTCTCTCCAGGTGATTGGTGACAACGTCCCCTGGGTACCGTGGAAAGAAGAAATGGTATGCGGTAAGTATTTAGTTCTCCAAAGGTCTAATCTAATTAAAGAGGGAAGACCGTCACCAAGGAAAAAGGAGTGTGGGACACGCAAGTGCACATATTGGGCGGAAGTGTAGGGGTAAATCAAGGTGAAGCAATCTTCCAATTAATGCCTATACGTGCCAAGAGTCTAGTCACCTTACTCTCAGGTGACCGCTTATAAATGCTATTTCTGTAGGGTTTCTTAACTCCAAAAACCTTCCCCTCCCCAGCAGTCTGCCCCAGACCTGTCTTGCCCTGGATCAGCTAGAGGCTTGTCCACTCTGTGTTCGAGGCATGTGGGCTGCTGAATTCATATCTATAGCATAGATCGCCGCCTAGTGTTGGGTCCGGATGATTGCACATTGTTGTCCTGGAAGAGTCTTCGAAGTATCACGAATCTGAAAGAGACACGTTAGTATTAGATTCCTTACCATAGAATATCCCCAGGCGTCAGACTGGATCCGGAAATTTTTGCGTAGCAGTACCCTTGCGCGTCGGTAGGCGTCGTCTGCGGCTCCGCGTCCGTCGTCGGCGTCGTGGGTGCCGTGATGACGTCGTCGGAGTACTTAGACGCCGCCTCCGCGTGCTGACGTCAGTTCTTCTTTTTTCCGCGCCAGCAAGCGCAGATCTGGAAAAAGCAGTAACCCTAGTCAATTTTGACTAAACTTTTTGATCCTTTTTGATTACTATTTCGAAGTCTCTCGACTCCGAAACGGTGCCGATAGGGATGCCCGGCTTCAAGCATTGCGACGATTGCGACCGGCTGATGTCGGTCACGGATCCTCACCGTGTGTGTTTGTCGTGTTTGGGCGTCGACCACGACGACAAGGCCTGCTCCGACTGCCGGGCCCTCTCTTCGAAAGCCAGGCGGGAGCGGTCCCGTAGGCGCCTCGAACTCCGGCAGTCGGCCCCGCGCCGTGAGAGGTCCCGATCCCATGGGAGGTCGAGGGACAGGTCGCGGGCCCGGAGCCACCACAGCTCCGAGAGTAGGCCGCACTCCTCCGGGTCGAAGTAGTCGTCAGGTAAGCGGCACAGGAAGTCCAAGCGGCGTCATCGCTCCTCGGACTCCCCCCGACGCTCGCGCGATGCGGCCGGGGGTTCGGGTGACACCGCCCACGCGGCTCCGTCAAAGTCGCGGGCGCCGCGTCCAGCCCCATACCCTACGGTCCCTGGGCTCGACGCGACGCCGGAGGAGGTCGAGCGCTTCCTCATGGCCATGAGGAAACTCTCTCCTCCGACGGGCTCCGCGGCGCCACCGGGCCCAGCGGACCCGTCTGGGAGCCCTAGCGGGTCGGCGGCTCCGGCCCCGACGCCGTCGGGTGCTTCGGCTCCGACGCCGCCGATGCCTTCGGGCCCGGCGCCGTAGGTCCCTGTTATCCCGCCGCCGCCGCCGCCTTCGGGCCCGGCGCTGAGGGGGTCCAGTTGTTCCGACGCCGCCGGCGCCTTCGGGCCCGGCGCCGCAGGACGCCGCTGGTCCTCCTTCGGGATCTGGTTCGTCGCCGGTGGATCTGACGGCCTCCCCGGCGTCGGACCCTCAGGTGTCGCCTCCGGCGCCGTCCTCGGGCGGCGCGACCCCGGTTCTACTTCCGTTCCTGTTCGGCCGTCGGGACGGCCCCGTTGGGCGCCGCTCCAGACGCCGTTGGGTGAATTTCACTTTTATGAACAGGCCCCATTGGTTGAGGACCCTGAATTTCAGGAGATGGGTGAAGGAGAGGACTGGGAGGGGTCTGAGGACCCTCTGACCAGGGAGTGTCAGTCTCATGAGGACTGGACAGGAGACCTTGGGGAGGCCAGTGGCCTGGACACCTCTCCAGACCCTGGGTTTGTCTCCCCTCCTACCGTGGCTTCGGAGGAGGGGGCAACATATAGTGTGGTGCTGATGAGGGCTGCCAAGGCCTTAAACCTTGAGCTCCCCGTCGCGGCCGTGAGGACTAACCTCCTCACTGAGGTCCTTAAACCGCAGTCAAGCTCGGCCGAGCCTCTGCTGCCCTTTAATGAGGCCTTGACTGACGATCTTCTGGGCACTTGGTCCAAGCCCGCTACGGGTTCGCCCGTGGATAGGCACGTGGCCAGACGCCACCGCCCAGCCCCGGGCGACCCATGTTTTCTGTCCTCCCACCCTACCCCCGAGAGCCTGGTCATCCAGGCCTCCAATTCCCAAACCGCATTCCCGTCGGCCCCGCCGGATCGGGAATCCAAGAGGTATGACCAGTATGGGAAGAAGATCTTCTCATCCATTAGTTTGGGCCTGCGGTCTTCCAACACCGCCTGCCTCTTGGGACGCTACACCCACTCTGTGTGGGATAAGGTCGCGGAAGTGCTGCCAGAGTGTCCGTTGGAGGTACGGGCCAAACTCGGCCAAGCCCTTGTGGAGGGCCGGGATGCAGCCAAGTATTCCATCCGGTGTGGGCTGGATACCACTGACTCGCTGGGTAGAGCGATGGCAAGGACGGTGGCGGTCAGACGCCACGCCTGGCTGAGATCCGCCAACTTCTCGGCAGATGTCCAGAGCACGCTCATGGACATGCCGTTCGATGGCCGTCGCCTCTTTGGCGACAAGGCAGACCATGCGCTTGAGCGTTTTAAGGACTCCAGGGCTACGGCCAAGTCCTTAGGCCTCTCGGGCCAACGCCAGCAACCGGCTGCCTATCACTCCTTTCGTGGCCACGGAAGGGGTGCACCCGCACGTGCCGCCAGCCGCGCGCCGCAGGGCAATACCCAACGCGGTGGCGGCCGTGGGAACCGCCGTCCAGGCGGTCGTGGGCAGCGGCGAGGTCAGTCCACACCTTCCCCCGCAGCATCCGCCTCAAAACCCTCCTAGTCCGTGCTTTCAGGCCCATGTGACGCCAGTGGGGGGCAGGGTTCGCCATCACCACCTCCACTGGCGCACTGTCACGTCGGACAGGTGGGTGCTGCAGATCGTCCGAAGGGGCTACTCCCTCCCCTTCGAGGCGACTCCTCCAACCATGCCACCGCAGAACCACCGTGTATCGGGGGATCACTTGCGACTTCTGCAGGAGGAAGTTACGGCCCTCTTGGCCAAAGGGGCCATCGAGCGCGTTCCTGGGCCAGAAGTAGGGTGTGGTTGCTACTCCCACTACTTCCTGGTACCCAAGAAGGGCAAAGGGGGCCTGCGCCCTATCTTGGACCTACGGAACGTCAACGGCTTCCTCCGGAAGGAGAAGTTCAAGATGCTGACGCTGGCTCAGGTCTTAGCTGCCCTGGATCCAGGAGACTGGATGGTAGCGTTGGACTTGCAGGACGCTTATTTCCACATCCCCGTCCTGCCGGCCTACCGGCGCTACTTGCGGTTCACGGTTGGCCACGAGCACTTTCAGTTTACCGTGCTCCCCTTCGGCCTTACCAGCGCCCCGCGGGTGTTCACAAAGGTGATGGCGGTGGTCGCAGCTCATCTGCGCAGGTTGGGGGTTTCAGTCTTCCCCTACCTCGACGACTGGCTGTTGAAGGCGGGCACGCCCCAGACAGTCGTCAGCCACCTCCAGACTACGGCAGACCTCCTGCATCAGCTGGGGTTCTCGATCAATGTGCCAAAGTCACACCTGTGCCCCTCTCAGAAGCTCCTCTTCATCGGAGCGGTTCTAGACTCGGCGCAGTTTCGGGTTTATCCACCCGAGCAGCGGGTCCGGGATATTCAGGCTCTGATTCCCATCTTTCAGCCGTTATCCCGGGTTTCGGTCAGGTTGACGCTGCGGCTTCTGGGGCTGATGGCCTCCTGCATCCTGCTGGTGCATCACGCCAGATGGCGGATGCGGGCTCTGCAGTGGGACCTGAAGTTTCAGTGGGCCCAGCATCAAGGCAACCTATCCGACCATGTCCTGATCTCGGAGGGCACTGCGAGACAGTTGCAGTGGTGGCTCACGGACCGCGATTGGGTCTGCGGCAGATCCCTCTCCCTTCCCCAACCGGAGCACGTAGTTGTGACGGACGCGTCCCTCCAGAGCTGGGGAGGCCACATGGGAGAGGCGGAGATCAGAGGCCTCTGGTCTCCGGCGGAGACTCGACTCCACATCAACTTGTTGGAGCTTCGGGCGATTCGTCTAGCACTGAAGGCATTCCTCCCCTCTGTCCGGGGGAGTGTAGTGCAGGTGTTCACGGACAACACCACCGCCATGTGGTACTGCAACAAACAGGGCGGGGTGGGGTCGTGGACCCTTTGCCAGGAGGCTCTGCGCCTTTGGCAATGGCTGGAACATCAGGGCGTGACCCTGGTGGTTCAACACCTGGCAGGTTCTCTGAACGCCAGGGCGGACGAACTCAGCCGCAGGTGCATGATGGATCACGAATGGCGTCTGAACTCGGACGTGGCGCAAGGCCTCTTTCAGCAATGGGGAGAGCCTTGGTTAGATCTATTCGCCACCGAAGAGAACGCGCAATGTCATCAGTTCTGCGCGTTGGAATTTCCAAGGCGGCACTCGCTCGGAGACGCTTTTCGTCGCGAGTGGAGTTGCGGTCTATTGTACGCCTTTCCGCCTATACCACTTCTGCCCACAGTGCTGAAGAAGATCAGGCGCGACCGGGCCCAAGTCGTCCTTGTGGCTCCGGACTGGGCTCGAAGGTACTGGTATCCCGAGCTACTCAGTATGTCAGTCGATCCCCCGGTTCGTCTGTCTCTTCAGGAGGACCTTCTGTCGCAGCAGCAGGGGACGGTCCTCCACCCGAACCTGTCCAGTCTCCACCTCCATGCTTGGAGATTGAGCAACGACAGTTGAGGCCATTTGACTTGCCTCCTGAAGTCTGTAACGTCATTCTGGCAGCCAGGCGTCCCTCCACAAAGTCGGTATACGCCTGCAGGTGGAACAGATTTGTGGCATGGTGCACAGCAAAGGCTGTGGATCCTCTTGCTGCCCCTCTTTCAGAGGTTCTTCTCTTCCTTCTTTCTCTTGCCCAGCAGGGCTCTGCTCTGGGCACTATCAAGGGCTACCTTTCTGCCCTTTCAGCCTTTCTCAGGCTACCTGATCAGCCTTCTTTGTTCAAGTCCCCTATTGTGAACAGATTTCTTAAAGGCATCACTCACACTTTTCCTCCTGTTCCGTTTGTGATGCCTCAGTGGGACTTGAACCTGGTTCTGACTTTTCTGATGTGCGCTCCCTTTGAGCCACTTCACAATTGCCCTCTTCGCCTTCTGACTCTGAAGACTGCTTTCCTGGTTGCCATCACCTCTGCCAGGAGAGTGAGTGAGCTCCAGGCTCTTTCTTGTACTCCACCTTTCCTTTCTGTCCATCCGGACAAAGTGGTGCTTCGTACCAAACCATCTTTACTGCCCAAGGTTGTCACGGCCTTCCACATTGGGCAGTCTATCACCTTGCCTACCTTCTTTCCGCCACCGCATCCCTCTAAAGAGGAAGAGCGGCTCCATCGTCTGGACCCAAAACGTGCGCTCTCGTTTTATCTGGATCGCACACGCCAGTTCCGGGTGGATGACCAACTCTTTGTTGGTTACGTGGGCGCTAAGAAGGGGAAAGCGGTGCAGAAGCGGACCATCTCCCGGTGGATCATCTTGTGTATCCAGGCATGCTACTCCTTGGCTAGGAAGGAGCCCCCTGCTGGATTGCGGGCTCATTGTACCCGAGCCACGGCGACTACCACTGCCTTGGGCAGGGGTGTGCCCTTACAAGACATCTGTCAGGCAGCTACGTGGGCATCGCTGCACACGTTTGCAAGACACTACTGCCTGGACAGCCAAGTCCGGAGGGATGGCTTCTTTGGCCGTTCCGTCCTCCAGGACTTTCTGGTGTGAGTATTGGTTCGCAGACCCACCTCCGGGGTTGGTATTGCTGGGGTATCTATTCTAAGGTAAGGAATCTAATACTAACGTGTCTCTTTCAGATGCACAAGTTACTACTTGTGTAACGATATATCTGTAAGAGACATTAGTTAGTATTAGATTCCTTACCGACCCACCCATCCTCCCCGTTCTGCGAACCAATATCTAGGGTTAGGGTTGTCCCCTTCAGGGCCCTAGATTCAATGGCACCAGTGTTGGTTTTTAACATGGCTCTGCGTTTTCTGGCGCCGAAAAGCTGTGTCTAAGAACTGACGTCAGCACGCGGAGGCGGCGTCTAAGTACTCAGACGACGTCATCACGGCGCCCACGACGCCCACGACGGACGCGGAGCCGCAGACGACGCCTACCGACGCGCAAGGGTACTGCTACGCAAAAATTTCCGGATCCAGTCTGACGCCTGGGGATATTCTAAGGTAAGGAATCTAATACTAACTAATGTTTCTTACAGATATATCGTTACACAAGTAGTAACTTGTGCGATAGGTGGCTCCTCCCCTGGACTACAGTGCGCATGGGCATCGACTCCATCCCCAGATTGTTTCTTTCCGCCATTGGGTTCGGATGCATATTTGATCACTCAAGTTCGGAATCAATAGAAACTTTTCTTTTTGGCCCAAAGGACTTTCCTATATCGTCGGTATTGTCTTCCGATCGGTGCCCAGTTCTGTTCCAGCTCAGTTCCCGAGTCGAACATCCAGAGGAGTCGCGTGACCCTTCAGTGCTCGAGGCCCGGTCGACGCAACAGGCCTTATTCAACAACCCATCATGGAACGGAGCCCGTTCAAGAGGTGCCCCGTGTGCAACTCAAAGTATCCCCACATCGACGTCCACCCGGTGTGCAACAAGTGCCTGTCGCCAGATCACGATGAAGCCAACTGTATGGCTTGTTCTCGTTTCCGCTCCAAGAAGACAATTCGGCTTCGGCGCGTAGCGCGCCAGGAGGCCCAGCAGACGGCACCTGACCCGGTGAACATTTTCGATACCGAGGGAGAAGAGGCAGATGAGCAGGAAGTTCAAGAGCCGATTTCCAATCCAGCAGCAGAGATCGACTCCAACTACGACGCAGACGTAGAAATGCTCGATGCAGAAGAAATCGTCAACGAGGTAGGAGACGACGATGGGGCCTATGGGGCCACGGAAGATAGCTCAAGCGAGGAGTTATGCCCCGTTCAAACAATATCTACGGCTCAGGTCGAGGGATCGCCACATGGCCTTACCCAAGATCTTGCACCGAGTTCCACAGTCTCGCCTCCGGGCCCGGCTACGGACACTTCGAGAGAGCCACCATTGGTCAAATCGAAACCAAAAGAGAAAGCTTCGGTGTCTACAAAACCGAAAGTGCTAGAGGCGCCGTCGAAACCGAAAGCGCGTGTCGCCTTGGTCGGCTCCACGTCTTCAGACCTGTCGGTGCAGACAAAGCCAAAAAAGGTTGTCGAACCGGTGAAGTCGCTCAAGGGCGTCGAGCCGAAGACTGGGACAACAAAAGCACTTGTCAAGGTCGTCGACCCGAAGACTTCGGCGCCGAGGGCCGTCGACACAGACAAAGGACTCGGAGCTACAAAAGTTGTCGATCCTGCGCGTCGGCCGGGCAAGGCCAAAAGTACTACGACCCTCCAGTCCGCACCTGGGGGTGGCTCGAAGGCACCTGTCGAGTCGACGCAGCCGTCTGCCTCCTTCACGAAGCAGGTGTCGGAATCATTGAAACGCATTAAGGACAAAGCTTCCGCTGTCGATCCGAAGGATACTTCCGCGCCGAAGCCTGCCACCAAACCGCAAAAGTCGACAGCGCCTATTCAGTTTACGCTGCCGCCGAAAGTGGCGCCGAAAGCGTTCGTGCCAAAGAAGGTTGTCGAGGCGTCCATGAAGGTGTCCACGGGGCCGAAGACTACCCCTGCAGTTGTGGGCACAAAGCATCGACAACCGCTGCTGGAGGAGCAGTCGGAACAATTCATCGACGCCGACACCGGTAAACTTTCGATTTACAAGCGAAAGATCACACCAGCACAGCCTATGGAATCCTACACAATTCCTTTAAGGAAAAAGAAGGATTCCACGGATTCACCCGTTCTTGTTGAACTAATAGCTCCACGTGGACAAGACACTGCTCCAATCTCGCCCACGTACTCAGATGTGGAGGCAGGGGAAGGTGACTATGATGAGTACAACTACCCTGCCGACACTGATCCTGAAGATCAACATGACACATGGGCAGATGCTGCGGACCCAGGGGATCCACAAACTGCCCCAGACACTCAAGTGTATAATGTCAAAATATCACCTACTGAGGACTCAGCGGCATTTAATGCGCTTATTGAGAGGGCAGCCAAAAATCATAACGTCCAGCTCCATGCTGACCCTATTGAGGTTGATTTTCTGTTTGACACCTTTTCCACCTCTGAAAAGACTGTGAAGACTCTGCCTATGCTAACGGGTGTCTTAAAACATGCTGCAGACATTTTTAAGGAACCCACAAGAGCCAGGGTTATAAACCCCAGAATTGAAAAAAAGTACAAGCCGGCGCCTGGGGACCCTACCTACATCAAGGGCCAGTTGCCGTTTGACTCTTTAGTAGTTTCCAATGGCCGGATGAGGGCCAACTCACAAACTACTGGTGATGCTCCTCCCCCTGACAAGGAATCTAAGGTGCTAGAAGCATCAGGGAAAAGGGTGGCCGCTCAAGCAGCCAATATCTGGCGCATTTCAAACACTCAGGCACTCTTGGCCAGATATGACAGGGCATATTACGATACACTTGAGACCCTGTTACAACACTTGCCAGATGAATATAAAGAGGCAGCAGAGATGCTCATACAAGAAGGGAAACTCATCTCAAATGCTTCTATTAAGTGTGCACTAGACGCAGCAGACACCGCGGCCAGGGCCATTAACACCATTGTGATGTTGCGACGTCAAGCCTGGCTCAGGATCTCCGGGTTCAAGCCAGAGATACAAACCACCATCCTAAATCAGCCTGTAAAGCCTGATCACTTATTTGGACCTGAGGTGGACACCACCCTAGAAAAAATCAAAAAAGACACCGAGACTGCAAAGTCTATGGGGGCTCTCCAGTCCCAGCAGTTATGGGGTAGTTCTTTTCGTCGCTCAAGCAATAGAGGTGTTTCCAGAGGCCAGCTGTCCCAACAAACACAGTACACTAAGAGTGGCGCACAAACCTCATACAACAAACAAAGTAGAGGTGGCTATCGCGGAAACAGCGCCAAAGGCAGAGGTCGTGGAAACAACAGCTCCCGATCCTCTGCCGCCAACAAACAGTGACTCCTTGTCACTGCCCCCAGACCATACAACACCGGTCGGGGGGAGACTCCAAAAGTTCCTGCCAGTCTGGAAATCCATCACCACAGACAGGTGGGTCAGAAAGCTTATCCAGTACGGTTAATGTCTGGAGTTAACATCCACTCCACCCAACATACCCCCAAGACACCGTCCTATGTCCACAGAGCATTTGCACTTATTGCAGCAAGAGGTGCTCGTCATGCTCCAAAAAGGGGCAATCGAGCTCGTACCAGTGGAACAAAGAGGCACAGGAGTGTACTCCCTGTACTTCTTGATCCCAAAGAAAGACGGGTCCCTCAGACCCATACTGGACCTCAGACCCCTAAACCAGTACATTCTATCAGAACACTTTTACATGCTCACACTGCAGCAGGTTCTTCCGTTGCTCAATCAGGGGGATTTCCTCGCAACATTAGATCTAAAGGATGCATATTTTCACATTCCACTACATCCGTCACACAGAAAATACCTCAGATTCACCATTCAGAATCAGCATTACCAATTCAAAGTCCTCCCTTTCGGAGTGACCACAGCGCCCAGGGTGTTCATAAAGTGCCTGGCGACAGTGGCTGCGCACCTCAGGAGACAAAACGTGCACGTCTACCCTTATTTGGACGACTAGCTTGTCCAAGCAAAGTCGGCCCAGCAGTGCGCTGCCAACATGTCTCACACCATTCACCTTCTTCACGATCTGGGATTCTCGCTGAATTATCCAAAGTCACACCTTCAGCCCGCCCATGTGCGGCAGTATCTAGGCGCGACAATAAACACTCTGGCGGCCACAGCGCAGCCAAATTCAGTGAGGATCAACAGCATTCAATTGCTGATACAGAAATTCAGACCGCAACACTCGCTTCCAGCACGAGTGTTCATGCAGTTGATAGGCATGATGGCCTCCTGCATCTTCATAGTCCCGCACGCGAGACGACATATGCGTCAGCTTCAAGAGTGCTTAGCAGGTCAGTGGAATCAGGCTCACGGACAATTAAAAAACCTAGTGTTGGTGACCGGTCGTGCATACAACTCTCTGCATTGGTGGAATCCACACAACCTTTGCAAGGGCCGACCGTTCCAGGAGCCTGTGCCACAGATCATCCTAACGACGGACGCATCTCTCCAGGGTTGGGGAGCTCATGTACTCCACTACACAGTGCAGGGACTATGGACAACGCAGCAAAAGAAGATGCACATCAACCACCTAGAGCTGATGGCAATCTTCATGGCAATGAAGGCATTCAAGGTACATCTGTGCAACAAGGTCGTGTTGATCCGTACGGACAACATGACGGCCATGTACTACATTCAGAAGCAGGGAGATACACACTCTCCACAGTTGTCTCATCTGGCTCAGAGCATGTGGAAGTGGGCCATTCAAAGGAACATCTTCCTCATGGCAGAACACCTCCCAGGCAAGGACAATCAGATGGCGGATCTGCTCAGCAGGTACAGCCACCAAATGCACGAGTGGGAGCTACATCCATCAGTACTCCGCCCGTACTTCCAGCAGTGGGGTCATCCAGAGATAGACCTGTTCGCCACAAGGGAAAACGCCAAATGCCAAAGCTTTGCCGCCAGGTTCCCGCACCCACAGTTGCAGGGCAATGCGATATGGATGAACTGGTCAGGCAAATTTGCGTACGCTTTTCCCCCAGCACCTCTAATACCGCTGGTGGCACGAAAGCTAAAGCAACACTCGATGACGCTCATCCTGGTTGCTCCAACGTGGGCACGCCAACCATGGTACACCACGTTTCTAGAACTTTCCGTGGTACCGCATCAAAGGCTGCACCTCACACCCAGACTCTTGACGCAGAGCCATGGCGACATTCAGCACCCAGATCCGCAACAGCTCAACCTGGCGATCTGGCTCCTGAGGTCTTAGAGTTTGGCTACCTCAACTTGCCTCCAGACTGCATGGATATCATACGGGTGGCAAGAAAGCCCACCACCAGAGCATGCTATGCAGCAAAATGGAAGCGGTTTGTCATTTATTGCGTAGACCACAACATAGACCCGCTTGACGCGTCCACGCACAACATCATTTGTTATCTGTTACATCTTTACAAATGCAATCTAGCATATGCTTCCATTCGATACATTTATCCGCCATAGCGGCTTATCTCCAAAACAGGCAGCATCTCTCCCTTTTCAGAGTGCCTGCCATTAAAGCCTTTCTAGAGGGACTCAAACGAGTCATTCCTCCCAGGACCCCACCTGCTCCTGAATGGAATCTTAATGTGGTCCTCACCCGACTAATGGGTCCACTTTTTGAGCCCTTACATTCATGCGAGATTCAGTTCTTAACATGGAAAGTGGCTTTCCTGATAGCCATTACGTCACTGCGACGTGTTAGTGAGCTCCAAGCACTAACTGTACAAGAGCCATTCATACAAATTCACTCCAACCGGGTGGTGCTGCGCACTAACCCTAAATTTCTTCCAAAGGTGGTTTCACAGTTCCATATCAATCAGACTATTGAACTGCCTGTGTTCTTCCAAAATCCTGAGACAGTGGCAGAAAGAATGCTCCACACTCTTGACGTCAAACGAGCTTTGATGTATTACATTGATAGGACCAAAGATTTTAGGAAGACGAAACAACTCTTTGTTGCCTTTTCCGCACAACACAAAGGCAACCCCATTTCCAAAGCAGGTATAGCCAGGTAGATCGTTAAGTGTATTCAAATTTGCTATCAAAAAGCTAAGCGCACTTTAACAATCCCCCCGAGAGCCCACTCCACCCGCAAGTTGGGGGCCTCCATGGCTTTCCTTGGAAACATCCCTTTAGAAGACATTTGTAGAGCAGCCACATGGTCTACCCCACACACATTTACAAAACACTACTGTGTAGATGTGCACTCCAAGCAGCTGTAGGGCAGGCTGTTCTAAAAACACTTTTTCAAACTGCTGCTGCTGGCACAGGCGGCCGCCGCTAATGGAGGGACTGCTATATATTCTATGCTATAGATATGAATTCAGCAGCCCACATGCCTCGAACTGAATATGCTACTTACCAGTATGCATCTATTCTTGGCATGTAGGGCTGCTGACATTCATATCGCCCGCCCTCCTCCCCGGCGCCTGTAGCGGCTGCAGCACTTACACTTACTCTTAGCATGGTCATCGCTCACACTGTTACACTCCATCTTCGCCACAATGGCTAAAAACAATCTGGGGATGGAGTAGATGCCCATGCGCACTGTAGTCCAGGGGAGGAGCCACCTATCTCGTGATACTTCGAAGACTCTTCCAGGACAACAATGTGCAATCATCCGGACCCAACACTAGGCGGCGATCTATGCTATAGATATGAATGTCAGCAGCCCTACATGCCAAGAACAGATGCATACTGGTAAGTAGCATATTCATTACACACACTCCAGTGTGTACTCTTGCCCGGTGTTTGCTTACACTCAAGCCCACCCACACCTGTATGCATAAAAAAAAGACACTTCCCCCGCCCTTTCTCATGTGGCATTTATGACAACAATTCAACAATCCATTCCTCACCCTCCCTTCCTGCCCCTCTCCCCGGTTTACATACCGCGGAAGCTGTAACTCTCCAGAGTTACGGCGGCGTGAAGGCGTCCGGTTCCACGTCTTCTTCCTCTGCTCTGCTGGGATTTTGTCCGCCGGTCCTCCGCTCCACTCCGAAGCAATCCTCTTCACCGTCCACGGTCTCGGTCTCGTTCTCGTCCTCCAGTCTCCCGATCTCCAAATCTCCAAATCCAGATCGGGTTCTGGCGTCTTCCTTTTAGGGGCTGGTCCCGCCTCTTGATTTCCTCCTGATTGGTCCCCCTCTTCTCTGGGCTGTTCCTCTTCCTGTGTGCAAGAGGAGTCGGGGTTAGTAAACCCTTGAGTGCCTGACGAAGTCCGATCAGCGCGCTTTCGGTGCTCTGGCATATCGAGGTCAGTGGCCCCGATAGGGGCGAAGGCGGGCTCCTCCTCACACCTCTGTTATCCCAGTGAAAGCTGTATTAACTGGTGTGAGAACCCTTTTTTGTCTTTCCAGGCATGGACGAGATATAAAAAACAAACCTTCAAAATCTTCTTAAGTGTGTCTCTGCACATCCTGTCAGCGTGAGTGTAATGATGAATCAAAGGTTTTAGTTTTTCTTCCTTTAAAAAAACCAAAATCATTCTTTAAAAGTGACGGAAAGAGACTAAGTACCGTTTTGAAGCATGAATCCTTTTCTGAATTCACATGCTGGGCATCAAGTCAACCATCTAGTGCAGTGGTTCCCAAACTTTTTCAACTCACGGCTCCTTTGACCTATTGGTCGCTGGCCACGGCTCCCCATTATGTTACTTTTTTTGGGTGGCTGGAGGGATTTAAGAGCTGCCTCAGGCCGATCAAGGTATTATAATCATAGATGTAACAAAATAAAAATATAACAATTGTTTAATACAAAAACTTGAATTGGTTAGTTAAGTCAGAAACAATACTATTTAGCACTGGAGCATCCATATGGAATTTTTTCACTGTTTTTGTTTTAAAAATGGCCTCTAGCATGTTAAAGGAGAAGACACTTTTTTTCTCTTATTGGTAATTAGAGTGAGGATAGAGGGCATGTTACATTTTCCAGAGGCGCCCAGTCCTATTTGTATTACTATGTGTAAATGTATTGATTTTGCTAATCTTATAACAGAATAATTGTGAGTCACCTTCTGAGGATTCAAAGGTATAATCTGCAAATTATGATATGTAGATAACACGTCCGTCCGATCTCCATATATGGTAGATAGCGGAAGCCATAGTAGTGTGGTACCTCCAACTTTATTTATCACAAGAAATTGCCCAAAATGATCACAGGGACCTAACTTGTGCACACACCTAATATTTGTACTCCGTCAATGTCAAGAGTGGAGGAACACCACTCCATAATGCACAAAAGGAAAAATCTGAAGATCCTAGACTTACCTGTGGCATTTAGACTAGGGTTGAATATAAATGTGTGTGCATATGCTGCTGCTAATCAAAATATAATATATACATTATAAATAGTATATTTGGGACTTTGTATGGAACCAGCTGCTTTGTTAGCACCAAGCCACGTGCTAAAAAGTCATAGTTGACAAAAATAAAGTTTTAAACAATGTTAGGCAATGCAAGAAAAAAAATACACACTCCCCCTCCATAAAAAGCCAATTGTAGTGGCTGTATGCAGCCAATTTATGGTGTCCTGTTTATTAATATGGGCAAGACAATGCTAACCAGTGTTGCGTTGTAGGAGATGTGAATGCTATTTTAAAAGGAGCATACAGGGGCTAAGGCCTGTTCAGTAGGTGCCAATCACTGACAGAGGTAAAAAATCTAGGGCGTCCAAAAGTAAAATTTATGGGGTACATCTTGGGCAGAAGGGATTTTAGAGAGCACATCTATATAACAAAATGACAAGTCAGTATGTCATGTCTCTTTAACAATTACACACCCTCAGTAGATCATACCTCATTAATAAGACATATTAATAAAAACTATCTGCTTTCTGCAGCAAACCTGAAATTCGAAATGCTAGAAGACATTACTCCGTTTTATGTTTCTACCAGTCTGCGTACTCCATGCTTATATTTTACTGAAGTTTTCACTGCGCACTGCTACAAATAAACATACTCAAAAGTGAAAGTGGAGATAGCCGCTTGTGAGAAAATAGTTCAAAAAGGCATTTGCAACAGTAGGATTCCTCGTGTCCATGGCATCTCTCACTTCAAAACAGACGAGGCTGTGTAGGAGTCATTTCGGGAAAAAGGCCCACGTTTAATAGATGCACAGTAGCAGCATTTTCTAAGGCTAGGATTCCACGCTGCTGAAATGTGTGTGTGTGCCCAGTAACAGCAACAGCTGTAACTCTTTCAGAGCTAGAGATATCCGACATCACAGGAGTGTTCACCTAGCAGTGGTTCCCAAACTGTGTGATTGGTGCGCATGTGTTCACGGCGCCCCTGACTAGTCTTGACAGCGCACTGGGGTGCCGCGGCGCACAGATTGGGAACCACTGATCTAGTGGTTGGATCCGCAATAGTGTCTTATCTGTTGTCTGTCTCCTCTTTGGCGGTAATTACATCCCCTGTGTGACATCAAATGCGTGCCCTGCAAGTTCCTGTGTGTGGTCTCCATCTTCAGATTCTTTTTTCCCACCACTGGGTCTAGAAGCACGACAAAGGAGCTCTAACAAATTCTTTGAAAATAATTAAAACATAGTTTGTTCCCCACGAAAGCACCAAAGATCACTGGAGGCCACAAGAAAACTGACGAAGGGGATTAAAGGGGAGCCTTCTCAGCCCAGATGGGGGACCTCGCCGGTGAGCACCACATGGCCGGAGAATGCAGAGGCAGGGGACTCAGCAAAGGGACATGGAGAACACCCCCTTCAAATTCTACCCCAACTGCCACCACAAGTTTGCGCAGAGGTTTGCAACTTGTGCCTATTTAAGGATCACAGCTCCAAAAGCTGAGAAGCCTGCACTAACTTTGTCCAAAAAACACTGAAAGCAAGACTCGAGCATCATCTAGCACACTGTGCCATCCCAGATACTCCGAGAACACGAGTCCGTGAAGGATCTGGGCCTCTCTAGAGAGGAAGAAGATGAAGACGTTGAAGAGGCCGAAACGGTACAGGGAGGAGACTCAAATGCCCAGGAGAACGTCATTGACATAGAATGGGTAGAGGCCATGAGAAGGGTGGTGAAAGCGGCCGAAAAGAAACATAAAGTAAACAAGCTGCCGAAAGACGTGGAATCTAGGCTTGAGAAGGCTGCCCCAGTATTCATGTCAAAACACTAGACGAGTGTACTAGCCAGAATTTTGTCTGATCTAGAGTCGTTGTCACCTTCCTCCTTGATGTGGAGGACCATAAATCTGCCCTTTCCTTCTCACTTAGCTCTCTCCCTGCTGCTGCTTCCCATTGGCTTAAAGTTCTGTTATTTAATTTGGAGGTTTTGGGGCTCATGGCTCTGTATAAGTGCGCTATCTGGTGTCCTGTTATGTTCAGGCTGTTAGCGTATTGTATTATTGATGGGGTGAGCATGTTTATGTCTGCTTTGGCTATCGCCACTCTTATTTTAAGGAAGTTATAGAGCTCTATGCTGTCAAAATTGTACTGTTCTCTGAGTGTGTCAAAAGCTGTTCGAGTCCCTCTAGATCAGACAAAATTCTGGCTAGTACACAGGGCCTACTGGACCCCAGCACGTCTAGCAACCATGGGTATCAGAGAGACCGACTCCTGCTGGAACTGCAACAATCAGAAGGGAGACCTGGCACACCTCCTCTTCCACTGCGCCAAAACAAAGAAGTTCTGGAACTCCATAAACACTCTAATCAATGACGTAACAGGAGCCACACTATCAATGGACTTTCACCACCTAATTCTGGGATACACCGACCCATCCATAACATCCGAAAATGACAGAGACCTGATTGACCTGCTGCTCACAGCGGCGGTCAAAACGGTGTTGAACAACTGGAAGGACACAGCACGAGCCACCTTTAAAGCTTGGTTCAACTGGGTCATTTTCCTAAGAGGAGCCGACACCATAACAACCAACAGCCAAACGAATTCAGGGAAAAAGAGCGAGATATGGCTGGCGCTAGACAACTACCTGTCCTCTCACAAACCACCCTAAACGCCCAGAATAGACAAAACTGCATAAACTACACACGCATCCTACTCTACAACACAATGCGCCTATCTCTCTCTCTTGTCTCTCTATATCCCCACACCTCTCTTCTTTTCTTTCTCTCTTCACACCACCAGGGGTGCGAAAAGACAATCAGACAGGATGCAAGGGGGCACGGGGGAAAACCTGAAATGTGCAAGACGGACGAGAAGAAGATGAAGCAAGCTGGGGAATGGACTGTCATGAGCCAAACTGATATAAGCCAATCGAGACGATGCTTGCCCCCTCCTCCGGTGCGCCTTTTCTTGGTCCCTATCTTTTTTCCTTTCCCCCATGTGATTCACCCTGTACCATGTAAATATGCTCTTTATTTTCAATAAAAAATTACTGAAATAAAAAAAAAAAACACTAGACGAGTGAAGGGCAAGGTGCCAAAGGCCAAAGAGCTGCTGCTTGTGAGAAGAAAGGCTTCTTCGATGACCAAAGTCAAGCAGGAAAAACACCAGCTCAAAGCCGAAATAGTAGCTCTCCTGCAAAGAAAGAAATTAATCTTCTTAAAGGGTTTTCATATCCCGTCGAAGCCCTCGGAACAGAGAGAAACGGAGGCTGCGCAAACCAACATCAAGGCACCCTCTACGCCAGAACCACATGAGGAGGAGCAGGAAGAATTCAACGACGAAGATGAATCCTCCACGCTGAAATGCCGGGTGCAGCTCGACGACGTGTGGCAGGATCTCCACACCGAATTCGCTGGATGATCTGTCCATGTACAATAGACTCATCGAGAGGGTGGCAGACACCTGGAGTCCAGATCCCTGAAACGCGTCGGGCGTTTTTATGATTTGTGAAGCGGAAAGGCATGCTGAGCTGGAAGCCTGGAGGGCAGAGGTCTGTCGTGTGCCTCTTAAATGCTTCGGGCATTTTGTTGAACATATAGCTTCACGGCGGCCCTGCCGTGGAGAGAGCACCATCGCCTGCTGATACAAGGATGGTTTTGTCAGCAGAACGAGGCTTTAAGTTCCAAATAATTTGGAACTTTTTGAGCCCAGGACTCTACATTTAATACAGCGCGCCCGACCACAACACAGCCCACTAAAGGAAGTTAAGGACAATGCATTACGTATGACAGAACACTCGACCTTACTGCAAGGTGATATCTAATTTGCATCAGTTAGTAAGCGCCTTGACACCTTCGGGTCAATGTTTCGCGCTCTACAAGTCGCCATTTCATTTCATCATATTGGACCACAAGCCCCAGCAAACCCTGGACGACGGTGCACTCGGCACACGCCCACTGGAGGGCTTGTTTAAATAAAAGGTCAGAAATGTCAGTGGTGCATTATCGAGTGTCTTTCACAGCAGCCCATGAGGAAGGGGGTGGTTCCCTGAAACGCGTTGGGAGTTTTTATGATTTGTGAAGCGGAAAGGAATGCTGAGCTCGAAGCCCGGAGGGCAGAGGTCTGTTGTGTGCCTCTTATATATATATATATATATATATATATATATTATATATCAACTCTTGCAGGTTTCCCCATTTAAAGAAGGCCACTGGAAGACAGTACTTCGCTTAATTTATTGGCGGCATGCCGACAACCAACTTGTGCAGGAAAACACATCAAAGGAGTAAAATGCCAAACGCGTTTCGGGAATATATATATATAACAATTTGACCGTGTTTAAAGGGGGAGCACAGGCACTTGAATACTGGTTAGCCGAGGTAAAGTGCACAGAATTTTTTAACCACAAATATAGGGTCCAGCAAAAGACGAAAAATCCAGAATGACCACGCAGAAAAAGCAGATTACCTGCACTCACATTGTAGGATATAGTGAGCAACATCTTGTCCACAGTCCCAGATTACCTTTGTGCCAACCTCCAACAAATGGAACATGATGGTCAAGTCGTGGCAAAGTGAGCCATTAGATCAGATTTGGACACTATTGACTTCCATACCATGCATGGATACAATAAATTGACTTCTCCAGCAGTGTCCAGCAGTCCTTAATGGACAAGCTATTTTATGGCATCCATCTCTTTGGAAACAAGCCTCTCTGCAGAGGAGCGCTTCAAGGAAAGTAGAGCATCAGCATTCTCTCGTGGCCTTACACCACCCATAAAGCAGTTTCCCCAACAATATCACCCCTTTTGAGCTTTTAGAAGAGAATTGCAGCAGCGGCCACAGAAAAGTGTGCCTCTGCAGCAACAGATCCCCCTGTCCTTTTGAGGTAAGGGTCAGGGATCCAGCTGACAGCATCCACCTCCACAAGGGCAACAAACTACCCAATCCCCTGAAGCATCCACCCACCAGTCCCACAATCATTAAATGTCAGGCAGTGTCCACCTTCAAAATAAGTGTCACCAAATCCGGGGCGAATTACTCGATGCACTTACTGACTTAGAGAGAACCTCGAACACTTCTGCATGTTACCTGACCCAGCAAAGCAATGACTTTACCTCTGTGTGCGATTAGCTCATTCCACAGCCCAAATGTTTGAGTTTAATTTACCCCCAGTTTTGAACAAAGTGAAGCAAGGCTTGCATAGATGGCACTTAAGCCATTTCTCCTTGGTAGGCAAAGTAGCCACCGTAAAAATGTTAATTCTCCCCTTACAGGTTTCAGGCCATACCATTCATAACAGGCCTCTAATTTACTTGATTATTCCAGTTTGTAATTAACAAATTCATATGGAGCTGTAAGGAACCTAGAATTGCTAGTAGATTCCTGATGGATACTTCTAACTGCAGGTTCCTTGCCTTTAGAATATCACCAGGGACCAGACTGTATCAGACAGATTTTAACAGCATAGCTCCGGCGTGCCAGTAGTTGGTACTGTACGTCTGGGCGTTGACTTTGTTCTCGCCTGGAAGGGACAACGGGACCACATATAAGTGCCACTTCTGTGTGTCAACGCCCGTTCCTTCCTTTCTGCGCATTTGTTCACAACTCAAGAGCTGGTTGCCAACAATTTCCTCTTCAGTTGCCAAGTATTATACTCAAAAAAATATTTTGGGCCCAGTTTGCAGGGGAATCGTGTCCCGTCTGAAAACGACAGGGTTTAAGCCTTGGAGAGTCTTTCGCAAAAGGGTGTCTGTGACAGACCCCCCACGAGGGGTGTCGGGTGTCTAGATTCAGGGCACAACTCAGTCCTGCGAGGAGTGTGCCCTTAAGAACCCAAAGGTTATTTGAGATCATGAAGCAAAGCTGTACGTCACTAAACACACAAAATCCTGTTTGCAGTCAAGGTTCCAGACCTGAAGAAGAGGGTTCGGACCTGTTCCTCCTCTCAGGGCCGTTCCCGTGACAGGTCTTTATGGTCCAAGCCCTCTGATAAATCGAAGAAGCACAAGAAGGCTAAATAAGTTGTCTCAAGTCTACCACTCTGAGAAGTCGTTAGGACATCAGGGTGCCTCTCAGTGTTGTTCCCAGTCGCCTATTAAAGAGCTTATTCTGAAGCCGATCCCGATGCAAGCTAGTGTCCGGGACCATGGGGGATGTCACGGCAGATTGCGGTCTCTAACTAAAGAGGCCATGTTGCACATCTTTAGCATTCTTCCGGCTCTCTCTGGCATACCTGGTAACCTGCAGGATCCATAGAGGCCTCCAGTTGTCTCACTGCCAGCAGGTCTGACCTTGGCGCCATCTATGCCTCTGGTTCTGTCTCTGATGCCGCTCTGACACCAGAGCACACTTTCACTCCAGCACCTAAATTCACACCAGTCCCTTTAACATGGACACCATCTCCGACAGCACCAGAGGAGGGTTCCACCCCAGGTGCTCTTTCCGATTCCAAGCCAAAGTCAGCTTTACCCCAACCAAGTTCACGTCACGAAGTCATACCAATGCACCAAGTCCAAGCTCATTCAGATTCTAACAGAACCATGCCTTTGCTGTGATGCTGCACCCTAGTGCTCCAGTAACTTTTCAGTTCAGACTCTGATCACAGCCAACCAGTCTTTGGAGATGACAAATGAGATGAAGGGGTGCACGTCCTTCCCACACTGTGATGACCATTTATATATGGACTTGCAGGAGACCAGGGGTTTGGACACTAATCCATACACTAGACTGTGTTCTCCCCCTGAACCATCAACAGAGAGGACTACCTTTGTGATTTTAATGAGACAGGCAGTGGTGATATTGCATTTACAAAACTATAGAAGTCAAAACAAACATACTGGCATAGGTGTTGTAACCTCGACAAACTTAATCCGAACCCTTGCCTCCATTTAATGAAGTTATATTCATGAATTTGCTTTGTCGAAGATGATCTTAAAAGCAAATTATGTATATATAATTGTAAGAGATTATTTTGCTAAGAGTGTAAATATCTTATGGGAAGATGGTCTAAGCTTTGTTCCTGTCCTCCAGTGAACAGGCAGGTTGCCAAGCAGCACTGACTTTGTGAAACAGCACCCTACACCAGACGATTTGGTGGTTCAGGCTTCCACTATAATGATGAACTACAACTTATTCCCTACCACTCGCCTCTCCCTCCTCCCCCACCCCCAGAAAGTGAGTCAGAAAAAATCGAAGCATTCAGGGAGTGGATGTTTTCCTTAGCCAGCCTAGTCCTCCAATCTGTTAATACTAGCTGTTTGCTGGGGAGATGTTCCCATGCTTTATGGCACATGGTTGGTGAGAGGTTGGCCGGCAGTTCAATGGAATTTCCGGCCAACCTAGCTCAAACTATCCAGGATGGTGAGGATGCTGCTAAATACACCATCCTGTCAGGGCTGGACACTACTGACTACTTGAACAGCAGTTGTGCAAGCATAGTGCTTCTGCGACTTGCTTGGAGGGGATCCACAGGCTTCTTATGTGACTTGTAGGAAATTGCCAACTTTTGCATGCCTCCCAGATTTTTGCCCTATCTTATTTACTGGCATTAGAACTCTCTGTACTTTACCCCTGCTAACCGGAACTAGATAACCCACTGCCTGTGCATAATGCTGCCACCTTGTGTTGGGTTTGGATGTATACAACTTGTTTTTCTTCTAAAAAAGTATTTTCGAGTCGCGGGACCATGTGACCCCACCTATCTGTCGTATTGCGCTTGAGCATTGGCTCCATTGTTACTTTGCTTTTATCCATATAAAGAGAGATTGGAGCTGGAGCATAGTGAATACGGTAAAGATGGCCATGCATGGCAAAGAAATTAAAGATAACAGAAAAAATATCTGCAACAACCTCTGGCGACCGGGTAGAAGGGTGGGCCCATGTGAACATTCAGCACGACTCAGCGCAAACCGATGCTTAGAGGGTAAATAACATGTTTGATGGAATGTGTGGCTGTATATACACATGCTTTGCGTACTCCTTTCATCTTGTGTGGGGCTTGAATGTGCGCAAATTATTCTTCTAAGAAGTCTTTCGAGTCACGAGGTAAAGTGACTCTGCTCTTGGTGATATTGCGCATGGGAATCAACTCCACTGTTAGATTGTTTTCTTTCTGCTATCTGTTTCGGGCATGTTTTTCAGCGCTCCGTTTGGAGACCTCTTTCAAGCTTTCTTTAGTTCGTTGCTCCCTTCTTAACTCATCACTATTGTTTTTGTTTGCGTTACCTGTTAAAAAATAGAAGCAATCCGTCGTACTTTATCGTCAATTCAACGTTCTCCAGTCGCGGCCTTTCGGGCCTCCCTTATTTGGTCCTTGTTTTCCTATCTCATAGGATTCGATCAGCAATGCAGTTCTGAGGGACCAAACTCTATTTTGGTTCTGTTCCAGTACCCACATAAAGACCATTATCCGGTTTGCAACCTTTGTCTCCCTTCTGACCACAACAAATACATTTTTTAGGTCCGTCTATCTTTTCGATTGTATGAAAACATTGCTGGCCGCCTGGCATGTCTGAAAGAGTTGTAGCACCAAAATCTGGAGGTTACACCGAACATCTTTGACGAACACTATGTTGAACACATGGAGGAGGAACTGCACAAGACTTCGGCAGCAGAGAAAAAGGCCTTTTCCGTTATGGACTCAGCTTTCGGACCTAAGATAGACTCTACAGGCATGCAGTTAGAACCTATGTCCCTGCCCAATTCACTAGGACATTCGGTTTCCACCGAAATGACTGCTCCCGCGCCACCACTGCCATCAGGCCATGGCCGGCACGAGAATCTGCTAAGGATGCTCTGCCCCTGGGCCCAGCACCGAAAGCCAAGTCGAAATGTACTACTTTGAGCTGACCAATCTCAGTGCTGATTAAACCAGTTGCCACATCGGCACTGAGTGCTCACTCTTCCACCTCTGTGGCTCCGACCACTCCGGCACTGAAACAAAAATCAAGTTCAGCACCAAAACTATCCATTTCAGCACCGGAACTGATCCTTGAAACTATGAAGAAGAGTCTCGATCCGAAGCAGAAGTAGTTACATTTTTAGCCTTCTACTGGTTGGATTTTGGTAAAGGTGTGTTTCATCAAAACGTCAGCTTTCGTTTGAGGAGGCCATTGATATATCCATACCGCCTAAGAATCAGAAAAAGGTCAATGCAACCTGTCCTTTGCAGCCACCTTTGCGTCAATACTGTCCACCTCCCCACCATCACCTCCCTCACATTATAGTGACAGAGGACTAATTACTCCACAGGGTTCTCCGACTGTCAACAGCCCACAGATCCATGGGAAAACTATGACATAAACCCTCCTGGGGAGAATGACCCAGACATTTACCAAGCTAAACCATCACCCCCAAGTGATGCAACATCTTTTTAAGAACGTATAGCTAGGGCAGCTGTGTATCATTAAGTCCCCTTGCACAAAGACCCCATAGAGGATGATTTCCTCTTTTGAAACAATCTGCTCTACTACTAGAGCATGTCAGTATCTGCCCGTGCCAAAGGGATGCTCAGACACTCAGATGACCTCTTTAAAGATCCAGTACAAGTAGGCATCATTACACCACGTGTAGATAAGAAATACAAAGCCGCAACCTCGGATCCACCTCACATTAAAGGACAACGTTACCCAGACTCCCTGATGATATCTAATGCATGCAAAAGAACACATTCTCAAACTTCAGCAGATGCCTCTCCACCTGACTGAGTCTAAACTCATTGATGCTTTGGGGAAAAGGGTGGAATCACAGTCAGAACACTTTTGCAACAGGGCTACCTTATGTCTGCCCTACACTTAAAGGGCATTTACTTTCAGATATCAATATATCCAGTTCACCGAAAATACCTCCGGTTCGTCATAGGAACACATTACCAATTCAAAGTGCTTCGATTTGGGGTCACTACTGCTCCCCTATTCATCACCAAATGTCTGGCCGTAGTTGCAGCACATCTACGCAGACAGTATTCATGTATTCCCATATCTGGATGATGGGCTAGTCAAAACCAGTATGCATCAGCTGTGCCTACAACATACTCAGACCACGGGCGGGGAGTACGTGCTCTCTACAGTTATCACGCCTATCTCAGATGATTTGGCATTGGGCAATACATCACAACATTCATCTGTTAGCGGAGCATTTACCAGGGACTGACAATTACTGTGCCGACCTCCTCAGCAGGATGCAGCAACAAGTCCACAAGTGCAAACCGCTCCCTGGATTGGTCCTCCCATGATTTCACAAGTGGAGGTTCCCAGAGATAAACCTCTGCGCAACCGCAGACCACGCAAAATTCCCATACTTTGCCTCCAGGCTCCCACTATCCTAGGATAATGCTGTATGGATGAACTGGTCAGGGATGTTTGCCTATGCTTTTCCACCTCTCCCTCTTCTTCCGTTTGTGGTTTGGAAGCTCAGGCAAACGTCCCTCACCCTCATTGCTCCTACTTGGGCTGGATAACTATGGTTCGCCACACTACTAGAACTTTCTGTGTTGCCACACGAGAAGCTTTCCCTCAATCCAGATCTTCTCACTCAGAACCATGGAGAGGTCAGGCACCCACATCTAAAGGAACTCAACCGTGCGATTTGGTTCCTGAGGTCATAGAGTTCTCTTAACTATATCTCCCACCAGAATGTATGACCTTTCTAAAAGTGGCACTTAAACCTACAGCCAGTGCATATTAAGCTTCAAAGTAGAAAAGATTCCTCTTCTGCTGTTGTAGTAAACACATTGATCCATTTAATGCAACAGTTGAAAACATTGTATGCTATCTACTGCATTTGCAGACTTCAGGACTAGCGTATACTTCAATACCCCTACATCTAGCTGCGCTAGTAGCCTACCTGCAAAATAGACAACATGTATCATTGTTTAAGGAACCAGTTATTAACCACATCCATGCTTATGACGAGCCCAGCTCATCATAAGGCACAGTGGAGCTGTGCTCATGACAAGATGGACTCGTCATAATGGCCGCGGCACTCCCACCGCAATTGATTCCCCGCCTGTGTGGGAGAATCAATCAGTGGGCGGAGTCTTGATGAGCCCAGCTCGTCATGAAAACAGCTCCACTGTGCCTCATGACGAGCTGGGCTCGTCACGAGTACCGCGGCGCTGCGCCCCACCCCTCCCCCCACGCCTTGGGGGAATTATCCCCGCTGCGAAGGGGCTAAGGCATTTATAGAAGACCTTAAATGAGTAATTCCATCCAGGTTTTCCCCCTGCACCTGCTTGGTATCTCAACATTGTACTTACCAGACTTGTGGGTCCGCCATTTGAACCCTCACATAATTGCCCCCTCCAATTCCTGTCTTGTAAGGTAGCCTTTTTAGTAGCCATCACCTCTCTTAGACGAGTGAAGGAGCACCAGGCACTAACATTGGAAGAACCTTTCTTCTAGCTACACAGGGATAGGGTAGTACTTCAAACTAACCCAAAATACCTTCCAAATGTAGTTTCTAGCTTTCACCTAAATCAGTTAGCAAAATTACCGGTCTTCTTTCAACAGCTTGATTCAGTTGCAGAAAGAGCCCTTCATACACCAAGATGTTAAAAGATCTTGAACGTACTATTTTGACAGAATTAAAGAGTTTTGTAAAACTAAACAACTCTTTGTAGCTTTTTGAGCCCCTCACATATAAAAGCTCATATCTAAATCGGGTGTCTCTAGATGGATAATCAAATTCATTAAGACATTTTACATCAGTGCTAAAAGAACTTTGCCCACTCGTCCTGGAGTGCACACTACTAGTAAGATAGAAGCTTCTATGACTTTTCTGGGCACTATATCATTAGCTGAAATGTGTAAAGCAGCTATATGGTCAACCCAACACACTTTTACTAAACATTACTGTGTGGATGTTTTAGCACACCAACAAGCAAATGTAGGACAGGCAGTGCTACATACTCTTTTTCAAACAACTGCAACACCCACAGGTATCCACCTCTTTTTGTAGGGCACTGCTTTATAGTTTATGCAAAGCATGTGTACCAATAGCCACACATGCCATTGAATGGAGTGTTACTTACCCTGTAAGGATTTGTTTGTGGCATGTTGTGTTGAGGATTCACATGCGCCCACCCTCCTCTCCGGAAACCTGTGGTCATTGCAGTATCTACTTACAATATCATATGTATGGTCATCTCTTTAATAACACATACTCGCACTCCATTCTCACCGACTGCGGGAAAACAATCTAACAATGGAGTCAAAAGATTTCTTCGAAGAAAAGCAACTTGCTCATCCTGACCCACCACTAGATGGCAGGAGTATTTAAAGCATGGGAATCTACGGCACTACATGTCACAAACAGATGCTTACAGGGTAAGGAACATAATCCTTTCCATTCGTGGCATGTGTAGCTGAGGATACACATGCTGTGCTTAGACTGAGGAGGTTGCCGAAGACTGGAAAAGTGCATGTAGGGCTGTCTGGCCAACTCTAGCTTGCTGTCTGGCCAGGATATTCACACAGTATTGCTTGGTAAAGGTATGAGAGGTAGACCAGGTAGCTGCTTTGCATATGTCAGCGAGTGGTATATCACCTAAGAAAGTCATAGAAGCTCCTTTCTTCAGAGTGGAATGAGGTCTGGGAGAGATGGGCAGAGTTATTTTAGCTTTGGCATAACAAATCTGTGAGCACTTAATTAGCCAACGTGCAACGCCTGCTTGGAAAGAGCACATCCTTTTTGTGGCTTTGAGTTGGACTAAAACAGCTGTTATGTCTTACGGAAAGGTTTTGTTCTATGTTCTATGATACATTAGCACTCTTGACATCAAGAGCGTGCAGTGCACCTTCTGCTACAGTCTATGGGTATGGAAAGTACCCTGACAGCTCAATTGTCTGGTTAAGATTGAAGCTCAAAACTACATTAGGGAAAAATTTGGGATTGGTTCTGGGAACCACTCTATCCTGATTTCCTTGGAAGAAAGGCTCTTCCAAGGTAAGAACGTGTATTTCAGGGACTCATCTCAGGAAAGTGGTGGCCACAAGAAAAGCCACCTTCCAAGACCAGAATTGCAGTTGGCAACAGGGAAGTGATATTATGTTATGTTATATACAATTGTAGAGCGCATAGCTGCCCCAGCAACGGAGGTCCCAGCGCTAAATCTAACAGAAAGCAGACCGGTGAGGAAGCTAAAGGTTGGAGAAAAGCCACGTCTTGATCATTTTCTTGAAAGCCCAATGGTCTTGCATGCTGCAGGCAGCAAGAGCGCCCCCCTGCTCTAGTCCTGAGCACCGTGAAACAGGCCAAATGCAGGACTGCAGAGCGCAAGTCTCGAGCCGGGACATACAGCGAGCAAATCGTAATGTTAAAACACGATTTACACTATATAAACATAAGTAATACTATTAAAGCAAAAGAGCACAAAAGGACGCAACTTTAGGCGCAAGTTCTATGCCGCCTGTACAATAATTAACCCCCCCAAAAAATCACAGCTACCTCAATATATATACAATAAAGCAAAATACGAAAAAAGCACTCAATTCTAGGCACGCGCTCCATACCACGTGTATGTAACTCAATTATTTCTTATAGCAAATCACACCAATATTGGTCATATCCCTTAATTGCAATCATAATGTGTCCAGAATTACGTGCTTTTTTCGTATTTTACTTTATTGCATATATATTGAGGTAGATACCACCAGAAGCCCCAAACGTGCAATAATTTAATATTGGGTGTATCCCTTAATTGCAATAATAATGTGTCCAGAATTACGTGCTTTTTTTCGTATTTCGCTTTATTGCATATATATTGAGGTAGATACCACAGAAGCCCCAAACATGCAATAATTGGATTTCAAAATAAAATCAACAGTTAGCGCAATGTAATACAACAGATAATCCCGAGTGCGTGTGCCCACAACTCTGACAAGCTGAATGCTGCATGTAAGGCACAAGTCCTATGATGCACACACATGCAACACACCCAAAATAATGTCAGTGTCCCTTACAAATATTTCTTGTAGAAAAGCACACTAATATTGTGCGTATCCCTTCATTGCAATAATATGTGGCCAGCGAAAGCTTCTTAAAAAAAGAAACAAAATTTGCACAATAGCAAAGAAAAAATACACCCAAAACGCGTCGTAAACAAAGATAAACTGTAGACAAGGCTACAACACTATACGTTTACATATACGTACAAAATAAATTAACAGGTAGCGCGATGTAAAGTTAAAGATTGTAACTTAAATATTACCCAATAGGAAGTTATTCCCGACAAAAATAAAAAAGTAAGCTTACCTTTTGTTTCGATCTATGCGCACATAAGTAAATGTTTGGGAACTGGAAAAAAGTTTACATTTTTGAACGCATATTCCATAATTTAGTTGCGCTTCAAAATGAGGCCGATCACATTTTTAGAAGCAAACCACGCTAATATTGTGCATATTTATTTATTTATTTCCCTTAATTTCAATAATATGTCACCAGCCATTAAAAAGTAAGTTTACCTTTTGTTTCGATCTATGCGCACATAAATAAATGTTTGGAACTGAAAAAAAAGTGTACATTAATGAACGCATATTCCACAATTTATTTGCGCTTCAAAACGACGCTGATCACATTTTTAGGAGCAAATCACACTAATATTGTGCGCAATAGCAAACAAAAATAAACACACCCAAAACGCATCGTAAACCAATAAAGATCAATTGTAGACAAGGCAACAACACCGTACCTTTACATATACATAAGTCAATGCGCTGACACAAATGCAAACAAACCAAGCACAAGCAAACCAAGATGGCTTCGCCTTGTCCACATGGGCCGTCCAGAAAGTGGACAAGGCGTTAACCTAAAAGCCCAGTTTTCAATCACACGTCACTGTTTAACATAAACGATGACACGCGCCAATTGAAATCAAGGGTGTGCTTTTAAGCAAGCTTGGAAAGTGTATCGATAGCAAAAGGCACACGCATGGCGAGAGCAGCGCATGCGCTGCTAACGTCAGGCGAGACCTAAAAAGGGTGAGCAGCGACTTGGAAAGACCGATCGGCCAAGAAGGACGAGAAACAGGCCAGGGTCTTGCCATTGACCCTGATCTCCTCTAGCCGATGTAGCAGGATCATATGGCAGACCGTGTCAAAGGCTGCGCTAGATCCAGCAGGATCAGTGCCGAGGTTCTGCCTCATCCTAGGTGGACCGTAACTGCTCCGTGACTGCAAGTAGTGCCGATTCAGTGCTATGTCTAGGACGGAAGCAGTTTTGTGACATATCTAGGATAGAATTTGCTTCCAGGTAATGAGTCAGGATGGTGTTGACATAGGACTCCATGATTTTAGCAAGATATGGGAGCAGACATATTGGACAAAAGTTTTCCGGCAGAGACGCATCCAGCGTAGGTTTTTTTTAACAGAGGGTTAACTGGCATGTTTCCAAGACTTCGGGATCACCGCCACTGACAGTGACTTATTGATCAGCTCCGATAGGAGGCAGTTGTGGCATTTTCTAAAGATGTCTGGTTTTAGAATCTATTGTGCCACTTGTTGTGTTCTTTTGAATTTAGAAATTATTGTGTCAATTGCTGTGTACTTTTAATTTTGTGATTTTTGTTTTAATAATATTGTCCAGATTTAGTCCATATTGTATATGGAAATAAGTCTTTTTTAACAAAACATGTATTTTACAATGTAATTGTGTTAATAAATGAGCAGAACTATAGTTGTTTTTGTGTTGCCTTCTCTAGTTGTCATTGTATAGACAAGATTATATAATTGCCTAGGTTGGTATTTCGCAAATATATTGGTTTTAGGGGGTCGTCAGGGGATCCTGAATTTACCTTAGCCGACAGGGCCTCCATGTCTTTTGAGGACATGGGCAGGAAATCCTGGAGGGAGTGACACGAAGCGTCCGTAATTAATTCTCCCAAAGATTGAAGAGACCCTTCCACAGGCAGAATGCGCTGTAGATGCGTTCCTCCTTACTAATAAAAAATTTAGCCAGTGTCTCACATTGTGAGTTGGAGGATATGGTGCTATTAGCAGCAGGCAGGGGTTTTACCATTTATTTCATAAGGTCAAAAATGGTTTTGGTTGGATTGCTGCTAGTAGTGATCATGTTACCATAGAATATTGCCTTGGTCTTCCGGACCAGCTTATGGTATGCTTTAACTGCGTTCCTATAGATTGTCTTTGCTGTGGGATCGTAGGAACTTCTCCAGGCCCATTCTAGGATCTTACATTTTTTCTTTTTCGCAATCAGAACTCATCGCACCATGCTTGGTTTTGAGTACACTTGGTATGGGTCATTGTTGCCGGGATACAGCAATCTAATGCTTTATTGACCCATACCCGAGAGGCGGCACCTGCTGCCTCTAAATCTATTGGCCATTTTGGGCGATGAGAGTTTAGAGTGGCTGTAAAGGTAGTTGGGTCTAATTTGTCCCATGGGCGCTTCATTGAAGGCGGGCGAGAAGATTGCAGTGGGGGGCCTTCTAAACAAAGTCGTAGAGAGATGAGGGAATGATCCGTCCAGAGCATACAGAGGGGTGCAAAAGGAGGGCCCATGAGTCTAGTGAGGACTATGGTAAGGTTCCAGACAGGAGAACGACCTGAGAAGGCCCTTAAAAAGACCACTCTAGGGTCTTCTGGGCACAGTCCCCCTAAATCTCCTCCAAGCAAAGAAAAGGAGAGCAAGGGCCATGCTGCAGGGGTAAAACATACAAAGAGGACAAGCTCAGAGCCCTCAAAATCACCCCCTGAAGTCAAACGTTCCTTCAAGAAGCCGGCCTCTACACCTCTTGAGGGAAAATTGGAAAAATCTGCATCGTCGGGAGCGTCGACGGGGAAAATGGCATCGCCGTCGACGAAAACTGAGGTAAAACTTTATATCTAAAGCTATATCTCCGTCGACTGTGGCACCGTTGACCGCAGTGTCGACGCCGAGATCTTTGACGACAGCATCGACGACGACGGTTACAACAGCTACAACAGCTACGACCACTTCGTCGACTACAACGAAGACGACAATAACAGCAGCGTCGACGGCAGCATCGACGACAACAGTTTTGTTGGCAGTTTCGACAGCGATCTCGTCGACGAGCTCGACGGCGATCTCGTCGACGGGCTCGTCAACGAGAGAAAAAAAAACCTGAAAAACGGGAATTTGCCAGGAAGAGGCGAATTACCCCAGAATGTACTTCTCCAAGTAAAATGACACCTCTGGTACCATCCCACCTGTTAGAGGGAGAAAAGTCAGAGGAGGAGGATGATGGCAACCCTTTTGGCTACGCCAGTAGTCCGTCGCAGTTGCATGTAAAGTGCCAAGAGGATGACTCGGAGGACGAATATGAGGGGTATCAGGATCGTCCCCAGCAACACTATCGTCAGGACTATCCGGAGGAGATGGTGAGCGTTCAGTCTTCATTACTAACGGATCTGCAGTTTATGTTGGAGGATTATAAAAAGAGGCATCCTGTGCCTCATACCGCTCAGGAAATACCAGTGGCTACGCCTCACCCACGTTCTATTCCAAGTACGCCAGTGTGAAGGCGAGAGGTTTTACCAGAGCCCTTGCCTAGATCACCACTACCAAGGTCTCAACAAGAACCAGTGACCACTGATGAGGAACAAGAGGAGGGAGAGATAACGGACCCCAGCAGGGAGTGGGACGATTATCTCATTCTGTCGCCTTCATCTCCTTCACCGAAACCTGTTGATTCCCCACGGGAGGACATCGAGGGGTTTCATAATTTAATGGAGAGAGCTACAAACAGATTTGCACTCACCATGTCATCTGACAAGATGGAGTGTTTCTTGTACGATTTCAAGGATCCATACCGCAAGGCAGTTCGGTCTCTTCCGATTGTCATTCATCTATGGAAAGAGGGCCTAAAGGTCATGGAGACGGAGGCGACGGTGACTCCAGTGCTCACCAGACTGGACAAGAAATATAAAGCGCCTTTCGATGCTCCAGCTTGTCTACTAGGCCACCCTAAGCCGGACTCAGTTATAACCCAGGCGGCTCAGCAGAAATAGAGGAATCCATCAGCTCCTATTACGACGCCTCCCGACAGAGAGGGTAGGCGTTTGGATAACGCGGGGAAGAGATTTTCCTCCATGTCTGCCCTTCTAGTTAAGGCGGCGAATACCCTGGCCATTCTAGGCAGGTACGATAGGCAGATGTGGTGTGACCTCTCGCCTTTCATAGCCGCATTCCAGAAGCTGATAGACAGAAGGCCAAGAAGATTCTCCAAGAAGGAGAAAGGACTTCTGCTGAAGTCATTGATTGTGCGATGGACATCACGACCACAGCCTTCAGGTCTTTGAGAGGAGCGGCCGTCCTACGCCAGCAAGGATGGCTGAGAGCAACAGCGTTTAGGCCTGAGGTCCAGAATAAAATCTTGGATCTTCCCTGCAATGGAGAGGATTTATTTGGAAAACATTTCGATGAGGCACTGCAAAGTATCAAAAAAGATACCAACACTGCAAAATCACTAGGAACGCTGCAATATCGGAAGGTTATGTTCGAGGCATATGGGCTGCAGATGGTACATTTATGAATAGATCGCCATCTGGTGTTGGGCTCGGATGATTGCACTTGTTTTTCTTCTGGAGAAGTCTTTGTCGTCATCGATGACTCCTCCTCTTGGTGTTAGTGCGCATGGGCATCGGCTCCATCCTTAGATTGTTTTTTTTCCGCCATCGGGTTCGGATGAGGATCGAAGCGCTCCGGACCGACTTCGATAAAGAAGGTTATATTCGGCGCGTAACCCTTTCCAATTCGACGGTATTGTTATCGAACGCGACTTCACTTCCATCTCGACGCGTTTCGAAGAACGACGACTACGAGAAGACCAGCTCGACGTAGTCCAGCCCGGAGTCCATGGAAAGGACTCCATTCAAAAAATGTCCAACGTGTGGTGCTAAGTTCCCACACAAGGACCTACACGAGGTGTGCAACCTCTGCTTGTCCCCTGAACACGAATCCAGGGACTGTGAGGCCTGTGCAGCATTTTCCTCAAAATCGACGATTAGAAACCGTTGAGCCCGAAGACACGAGGTATCGAGAATGCAGTCACAAGCAATCCCGGAGCTGTTCGAGGACCAGCACCCAGAAGAGGAGGAAGAGGAGGTCGACGAAGCGGGGTCAGAAGCGGACGAGTCCGACGTCGAGGAAATCGACGTCCAGCAAACCGTGAGTGACGACGTCCCTTTACCAAAGAACAGACCCCGCACGGTGTCGACCCCGCCCTCGAGCCCGGTCAGACAACCAAAAAAAGTTTCCGACGCCCCGCCTTCGGGCCCGGCAACGAAACCGAAACACTCGGTCTCCCATCATGGTGGTTCCGATAAACGACCCACATCGACACCGAAGCTCCCTGTCAAGGAAAGCTCGAAGTCGAAACAGTCCATGTCGACACTGAAACACGTTTCGACGTCGAAAACACCCTCGACAACGAGGACATCCTCGACGCCGAAAACATCGGATCCGAATAAAATCTCGGTGCCGAAAATACAAATGGACAGTCAGAAGAAAAAACACCTTTCGGACCCGAAAACTGCGGTACTGACACAGGAATATAAAACCGATCCTAAACAAAAGACTCTGTTTATTGATCCACAAACTGGCAAGGTAGTCACAGAACTACCTAAAAAGAGGAAGAATGAACAGTCGGACGAAAAAACTCCTCCGAAGAAGAGAACAATGGGGACAAATACAACTCCCCCCCCCTTCTCCACAACCTAGAGACACACCCTCTTCTCCTCTTCCTCACAATAGGCCAACTATTCCTCCCACACGACCATCTACACCTACAACAGATGTAGAAAGTGACACAGGGGAGGGAGAACATCCTGGGGATGATGAAGACACAATCCCAGAGGAAGCAGACCCATGGGAACAGTAGAATGTAGGGTCAGATAACGATAACGACCCTGAATTGTATCCGTCAAAACCTTCACCTCCTGATGATACTGGTTTTGCGCAACTCATTAATAGAGCAGCAAAATACCACAAGGTAGAGCTACATGCAGAACCTCAAATAAATAAATAATAAATAAATCCACATTTGTAAAGCGCACAATCACCCGCAAGGGTCTCTAGGCGCTGGGGGCCGTTGGGAAGATTAAGCAAGCTATTGCCCAGAGTCACATGGTGCTGGGCTAACCTGCCACCGGCGCCGGGGATCGAACCGTGATCCCCAGATTCCAGCATCAGTCGCCCTGGCCGTAGAGGATTTCTTATTAGAAACACTACCTGCTGCACAAAGAACATCAGGAACACTACCAATGCTTAAGGGCCTTCTCAATCACACATCAGAGATATTCAAAGACCCGGTGAGGGCTAGGGTACTGAACCCAAGAATTGATAAGAAATATAGAGCAGCTCCAAAAGACCCAATATTCATTAAAGGACAAATTCCTATAGACTCACTAGTGGTCACAAACGCTCGTAAGAGAGCAAACTCTTTATCTACAGGAGAAGCTCCACCTCCTGACAAAGAGTCTAAGCTAATAGATGCCTCTGGCAAGAGAGTAGCATCTCAAGCGGCAAACAGCTGGCGCATAGATAATACACAAGCACTACTTGCAAGGTATGACAGAGCGCATTATGATGAATTAGAAAAACTCATCACACATCTCCCTAAAGAACATCAAAAGAGGGCAGATCAACTCATACAGGAAGGGAAGTTAATTACTAACACTTCAATCAAGTGCGCCCTAGACGCGGCAGACACTGCAGCAAGATCTATAAACACAAGCATCATGTTAAGGAGACATGCATGGCTTAGGGTTTCAGGGTTCAAACAAGAGGTACAAACATCATTACTGAACCAACCTTTTGATGAGAAAACACTTTTCGGCACAAGGACAGATGAGGCCTTAGAAAAGATGAAAAAGGATACGGAAACGGCTAAATCAATGGGAGCATTGCAACAGCCGACACAAAGAGGTTCCTTTCGTAGGTCCACCTATAGAGGAGGATCCAAAAATACAGGTACAAGCCAGCAACAAACCTCTTTTACACCTACATCACCCAGAGGTAATTCTAGAGGTGGTTACAGAGGTAACAACAACAAGGGTAGAGGTCGTGGAAACAACAACAACAGCAACTCTCCAACCCCAAAGCAGTGACTTCATACAGCTCCCCCCAGACCATATAACACCGGTCGGGGGACGCCTATCACAGTTCCTACCTGTCTGGGAAAACATCACATCAGACAGGTGGGTGAGACAAATTATCCAACATGGTTATTGCCTAGAACTCACAGCTACCCCACCAAACATCCCCCCCAAACAGCGTCCAATGAAACAAGATCACCTGACACTGTTAAAACAAGAAGTACTATCCCTGCTAGAAAAGCATGCCATAGAGAAGGTTCCACAGTACCAACAAGGAACAGGAGTATACTCCCTATACTTCCTAATTCCCAAAAAGGACGGGTCTCTAAGGCCAATACTGGACCTAAGACCTCTCAACGCATACATAAATTCGGAACATTTCCACATGGTCACGCTCCAACAAGTACTTCCTTTACTGAAGAAAGGGGACTTTCTTTCTACACTGGATCTAAAAGACGCTTACTTTCATATCCCGATTCACAAAGCCCACAGGAAATACCTCAGGTTTGTGGTAGAAGGACAACATTATCAGTTCAAGGTCCTTCCGTTTGGTGTCACAACGGCACCAAGGGTGTTCACAAAATGCCTAGCAGTGGTGGCAGCTCACCTAAGAAGACAACAAATACATGTCTTCCCCTACTTGGACGACTGGCTAATAAAGGCCAAGTCACAAGAGGAATGTCTTCAGAACACACAAAAGACAATTCAGCTGCTACACCAGCTAGGGTTCACGGTGAACTACACAAAGTCACACCTGCAACCAAGCAAGGTTCAACAATATCTGGGGGCTACTATAGACACAGAAAAAGCCAAAGTATACCCCAATCCAGTCAGGATCCAAACAATGCTTACTATCATTCAAAGATTCCAGCCACAACACTCACTAACAGCAAGAGTGTTCATGCAGCTATTAGGGATGATGTCATCCTGCATACTGCTAATACCATATGCCAAACTACAAATGCGTCCGCTACAAGAATGTTTAGCGACACAGTGGAATCAGGCTCAAGGACAGATTACAGATCTGGTGTTGGTAGACGACCGCACACACCGCTCTCTGAAGTGGTGGAACACAACAAACATTGCAAAGGGACGGTCGTTCCTAGAACCAATTCCACAGGTGACAATAACAGCGGACGCATCGCTCACGGGATGGGGAGCACATATGGAGAAATACACAGTACAAGGAAGGTGGAATGTGCAGGAAAGAAGACTGCACATCAATCATCTAGAACTACTAGCAGTGTTTCTAGCATTGAAAGCCTTCCAAATACATGTTACCAACAAAGCAGTCCTGATCAGAACAGACAACATGACAGCAATGTATTATATTCAAAAACAGGGGGGGACGCACTCTCTCCAACTATCCAGATTAGCACAGGAAATTTGGAGATGGGCCATTCCTCAAAACATCTATCTGTTAGCCGAACACCTACCAGGAGTCCAAAACCAGATAGCAGACATCTTAAGCAGACAGTCGGAACAAATACACGAATGGGAACTGCACCAACAAATACTGCAGCCATTCTTCCAAAGATGGGGACAACCAGAGATAGACCTCTTTGCCACTCATCAGAACGCAAAATGCCAAAGCTTCGCGTCCAGGTACCCACACCACCTGTCGCAGGGCAATGCGTTATGGATAAATTGGTCCAACAAATTTGCATACGCTTTTCCCCCTCTCCCACTAATCCCATTAGTGGTCAGAAAGCTGCAACAACACTCAATGACCATGATACTAGTAGCACCCACGTGGGCACGACAACCGTGGTTCACCACGCTCCTGCAACTCTCACAAGTGCCACACCAAAAGCTAAGAATTCTACCCATGCACCTTACACAGAACCATGGAGAAATAATGCACCCAGATCCCACACAACTGAACCTAGCGATCTGGCTCCTGAAATCCTAGAATTTGGGTACTTAGATCTACCCCCAAATTGCATGGAGATAATTAAACAAGCGAGACGTCCCACCACCAGAGCATGCTATGCAGCTAAGTGGAAGAGGTTTGCTATACACTGTACCACTAATAATATCAACCCTCTGGACGTATCAACAAGGGAGATTATTTGCTACTTACTACACTTACAGCAATGTAATCTCGCGTACACATCTATCAGAGTACATCTAGCAGCTATAGCAGCGTACCTACAAAACAGGCAGCATATATCCCTGTTCAGAGTGCCAGCGATAAAAGCCTTTATGGAAGGCCTTAAAAGAGTCATTCCACCAAGATTACCACCTACCCCGGTCTGGAACCTCAACGTAGTACTCACCAGACTAATGGGACCACCTTTCGAACCTATGCATAGGTGCGAGATACAATTCCTTACATGGAAGGTGGCTTTCCTTATAGCCATTACCTCACTCAGGAGAGTAAGTGAATTACAGGCATTGACAATACAAGAACCATTCCTACAGTTGCACCAGAATAAAGTGGTTCTTAGAACAAACCCAAAATTCTTGCCTAAAGTAATTTCAGCATTCCACATCAACCAGCCGGTGGAACTACCAGTCTTTTTTCCAAAGCCACAGACGGTAGCAGAAAGGGCCCTACATACACTAGATGTCAAAAGAGCCATTTTGTACTACATAGAAAGGACACAAAACTTCAGGAAAACTAAACAACTATTTGTAGCATTTTCCCCAACACATAAGGGCAATCCTATCTCTAAAGCGGGCATCGCTAGATGGATTGTAAGATGTATACAAATATGTTACATTAAAGCAAAGAGAACATTAACTGTTCCTCCTAGAGCTCATTCTACACGGAAGCTAGGAGCATCTATGGCATTCTTAGGGAACATTCCCCTAGATGACATATGTAGAGCAGCAACTTGGTCTACACCACATACATTCACAAAGCACTACTGTGTTGATGTGCAGGCTACACAACAAGCCAGAGTGGGCCAAGCTGTATTAAAAACTCTATTTCAAACAGTTGCGACAGACACTGGTGACCACCGCTAGGGAGGTAACTGCTGTACAATCTATTCATAAATGTACCATCTGCAGCCCATATGCCTCGAACGGAATATGCTACTTACCAGTATGCATCTGTTCTTGGCATAGAGGGCTGCAGAGTGGTACATGCCCTCCCTGCCTCCCCGGAAACCTGTGTCTGTCCCAACATTATCTTATTTAGATACACTTACATGGGCATATCTTTATGTATTCTACTACACTACTCCATCTAACCCTACTATGGCAAAACAATCTAAGGATGGAGCCGATGCCCATGCGCACTAACACCAAGAGGAGTCATCATCGATGACGACAAAGACTTCTCCAGAAGAAAAACAAGTGCAATCATCCGAGCCCAACACCAGATGGCGATCTATTCATAAATGTACCACTCTGCAGCCCTCTATGCCAAGAACAGATGCATACTGGTAAGTAGCATATTCCTTTTCGAGGCTCTAGAGGTAGGATACCAGCAAGGCAGATACACTTCTTACTCCACCTCATCTCGACCCTACCGTCAGCAGTATACGCAACGTCAAACAGGAGGCTACACAAAATCTACTCCTAGAGGTAGAGAAGGTCGTCAGGGGAAGGACAACACCCGACGACAATGACAACCTTCAAGATCCGGCTACACCGATCCCTCTTACGTCACATGTTCCACTGGGTGGAAAAATTGCTTATCATCTCCAAAATTGGCAAGAAATAACTACAGACCAATGGGTCCTCAACATAATACACTTCGGACACACTTTAGAAGTTCTACAAATGCCCCCTTGTACACCGCCGAAACATCAAGAGGTCAAGCACTTACATCAGATGCGTCAGGAGATTCGGACAATGCTCCGAAAGAGATCAATAGAACCGGTACCGAACTCTCAGAGGGGAAGGAGATTTTATTCCCAGTTTTCTCTAGTCAAGAAAAACGTTCTCCAATGATGTCCTATCTTGGACCTCAGATCCCTAAACACCTATCTCAAGAAACAATCTTTCAGGATGGTTTCCCTTCAAGACATTTTGCTGCTCTTAGACCCAGGGGATCACCTGACCACATTAGACCTACAGGATGCGTACTTTCACATCCCCATCCATCCTTCCCACAGGCAGTACCTTCGGTTCGTGGTAGCCGGAGAACATTACCAATTAAAGGTACTGCTGTTCGGCCTGAAATCAGCCCCAAGAATTTTTATTAAATGTTTGGCTCCAGTGGCAGCTGTCCTAAGGAAACAGAAACACCCAAGTATTTCCTTACCTCGACGACTGGTTGGTCAAAGCGCCATCAGCAGCATCAGCCCGGTCGTCAACAGCGGCTTGTGTGGAGTTGTTCACCAGGTTAGGTCTGACTTTAAACAAAGAAAAGTCATCCATTCAGCCGATACAAAACATCACCTTCTTGGGAGCAATACTAGACATAGAGGTAAACAAAGCGTTCCCCTCCAAGGAAAGGCAGCTGAGAATAATATCTCTATCCCAGAACTTTACAAGAAATAAGTGTCTTTCAGTACGCAAGTACAAGTCATTACTGGAAACGATGTCATCTTGCATTCCCCTCGAACCTTTCTGCAGATTAAGGATGGGTCCGTTGCAGGAGCAACTGGATCTTCAATGGCATCAAGCAGAGGGATCCTTTGACGACGTAGTCAAGGTAACGCGGACCATGATCCAAGCGGCAACATGGTGGATCCAAGAGCGGAACGTCTCACAGCGTCTTTCATTCCTTACAGAGCCAGCCCCACTGGTAATTACTACAGATGCGTCCCTAGAAGGCTGGGGAGCATTCCTTCGGGACCTCCAAGTCAGCGGTCGCTGGAAGTTGCACGAACAGAAAAAGCACATCAACTTATTGGAACTCAGAGCCGTCCGCTTAGCATTGCTGGCGTTCCTACCAAGGATACAAGGATCAGCTGTACTAGTAAGAACGGACAACAAAACAACGATGCACTACTTGAACAAGCAGGAGGGTACAAGATCACTCTCCCTGTCTCGGAAGCCCAGAAGGTATGGGACGGGCGCTGCAACACAAGATATCCATTACAGCAGAACATCTTCCAGGGGACCAGAACGTCAAAGCAGATACTCTCAGCAGGCTCAAATCCACCTGCCACGAGTGGGGGATCGACCAAGGGATTCTAGACCGCATCTTCCAAAGATGGGGAAACCGACTGTAGGCCTCTTTGCAACAGCAGAGAACAAGAAATGCTGGTTCTTCGCAAGCTGGCTTCCCCAACGAGGATCTTGTGGGAATGCGTTTTTGATGGCATGGTCAGGCGTCTTTGCCTACGCCTTTCCTCCAATTCCCCTCCTGCCATGCATTCTTATGAAAATTAAGAAAAAGCCGTGCAAGATTGCAAGATAATCCTGATAGCCCCTTGGTGGCCCAGGCAACACTGGTTCACGGAGCTTCTGCTACTTTCGGGGATCCACCGATTCGCCACCAGCCAATACCGTCACTCTTGACGATGATCCCGAGATCACTGCACTTAGTGGCCTGGCTCCTGAACACTGCGAATTTCAACATCTGAAGATTTCAGTGGAGTGCAGAGACACCCTATCGAGGGCCAGAGCAGATAGTACAAACAAAACATCCAGGATGAAATGGAAGAGATTCTGCTTTAGGTGCAAAAGATGTAACATTCATCCTCTGAATGCGGCAGCACATGAGATTATTCCATACATTTTAGTTTTGGCAAAGCGTGGTTTGGCGCATGCATCTATAAAGGTACATCTAGCTGCAATATCACGCTACAGAAGGATTTCCTTAGGACCATCTCTGTGGTCAGCAAGAGTCATCAAACAATTCATGAAGGTATGGTTCCGGGTTTTTCCTCCAGGAAAGCCTCCACCACCTCTCTGGCAGTTGAACATTGTTCTTTCTCAATTAATAAAACAGCCCTTCGAGCCAATACACAGGGCAGATCTTAAATTCCTTTTGTGGAAAGTGGTACTTCTCATTGCGCTCACCTCAGCCAGGAGAGTGAGGGAATTGCAGGCTCACACTATTCAAGACCCTTTCTTACAATTTAAGGAGGAAAGAATGATACTCAGAACTAATGCGAAATTTATTCCAAAAGTACCACCTGACTTTCATTTGAATGAGCCACTAATTCTCAAACTGTTCTTTCCTCAACCAACAACAGCGGCGGAAAGAGCTCTCCCCTCGCTGGATGTCCAACACTTTCTCAATTTCTATATACAAAAGACTAGACCCTTCTGCAAGTTTTCACAACTTTTTGTCGCCCTCAGCGCACCCAGGAAGGGCTTCCCTTTGTCAAAAAGAGCAATTGCCAGATGGATTTCCAGTGCGATAGAGTATTGTCATCAGGCAGCTTGAAAGCCTCTGAATGCACAAGTCCGTGCCCATTCTACAAGAGCAGTGTCCACTTCCACTGCTTTGTTTGCGGGAGTACCAATGCAGGATATCTGCAGGGCAGCGGCCTGGAAGAGTACACACACCTTCACCAGGCATTACTGCTTGGATGCAGCCTCAGAGAGAGATGTGGCGGTGGGAGAAGCGGTGCTGAGAAACCTTATCCAGTAACGGTGAGCCCTTTTTTTCATCCCTCCGTCCTTTTCCTTGTTACAAATGCACAGTTCGAGGCATGTGGGCTGCTGGATTCATATCTTAGCATAGATCGCCACCTAGTGTTGGGTCCGGATGTTTGCACCTTGTTGTCCTGGAAGAGACTTCGAAGTATCACGAGGTAGGTGACTCCTCCCCTGGACTACAGTGCGCATGGGCATCTTCTCCATCCTTAGATTGTTTTTTTTCCGCCATTGGGTTCGGATGCTATTCCTAAACTCCAACTTCGGAACCGAAACTTTTCAACTATCTAAGGCCAAACTGTATATTGACCCAGACACAGCACGGGTAACAGATTACCACAGGAAGAAGAGACCTTTGTACTTCTTCCCCTGTTCCTCCATAGAAGAAAGTCATTGCAACATCCCCATCAAGGCCTTTCACTCCTCGTCCTTTCTTTCCCAACATGCCTTTTGTGCCTTACTCTCCTGCATCACGTTATGATGAGACAGAAAACATAGAGGAAGATCCTCAAGATACTTTTGTAGAACCTGAGGATCAGGATATACAAGATAACACATGGGATGACCAGAATGATCCTTATGATACATACGTGCCACAACCCATCCCTCACACCTCTACATATCCTACAAAGCCGTTGCCTACTGACGACACCATTGTCTTTAACCAACTAGTGGAGGGCAACTAAATATCATAATGTAGACATGCACACTGACCCAATAGAGGAGGATTTCCTATTTGACACTTTTCCAACTTCAGAACAAAGTGTACGTACACTTCCTATGTTAAAAGGGGTACTAAAGCACGCACCAGACATATTTAAAGACCCAGCCAGAGCGCGTGTCCCCAATCAAAGAATTGAGAAAAAGTATAAAGCAGCCCCTACAGACCCTGCTTATATTAAGTCACAATTGCCTTTAGACTCATTAGTTGTAGCAAACTCTTGAAAGCGAGCTAATTCACAAACAACAGGAGATGCTCCCCCCTCCTGACAAGGAGTCAAAGATATTGGAAGCATCAGGCAAAAGAGTGGCATCCCAAGCGGCAAATACTTGGAGTATTGCAAACACACAGGCTCCATTAGCACGATACGATAGAGCACATTATGATCAGCTGGAGGGTTTACTACAACACCTGCCAGAACCTTTTAAAGCTAAAGCTGACGACCTTATACAAGAAGGCAAATTTATCACAAATGCTTCCATTAAATGTGCACTTGACGCAGCTGACACAGCAGCCAGATCCATCAACACTGGCGTATTACTACGCCGGCATGCGTGGCTACGCATTTCCGGATTTAAGAATGAAGTGCAATCAACTATCCTCAACCAGCCAGTTAACCAAGAATTTTTGTTTGGCCCTGCAGTAGATACCATCTTAGAAAAGATGAAAAAAGATACTGATACTGCTAAGTCTATGGGCGCACTTCAGTTTCAGCAATCTAGAGGTTCCTTCCGCCGCTCCTCCTTTCAAGGCTTAGGTAGAGGCAACACATCCCAAACTTCCTCTACATTCAACAGTAATACCCAGAGCACTTTTAATAAAGGCTCCAACAGAGGAGGTTATAGAGGCAATAATACCAAAGGCAGAGGACGTGGCAGCAACAACACCAGAGCCTCCACCGCCACCAAACAGTGACTTGCTCACACTTCCTCTAGACCACTCAACACCGGTCGGAGGCAGACTAACACAATTCCTACCAGTCTGGAACGCAATTACCACAGACAGGTGGGTGAGACAAATTATCCAGTATGGTTATTGCCTGGAACTCTCTTCTACTCCACCCAACATACCACCCAAACGCCGTCCAAAGTACACATCACGCTGTTACAACAAGAGGTGACATCCATGCTAGAAAAGGGAGCCATAGAGCCAGTCCCTTTTCAACACCAGGGGACAGGAGTATACTCCCTATACTTCCCTCATTCCCAAAAAAGACGGGTCCCTCAGACCAATATTGGACCTCTGAACCAATACATACTCTCAGAGCATTTCCATATGATCACTCTACAACAAGTACTCCCGTTACTCCAGCAAGGCGACTTCCTCGCTACATTAGACCTCAAAGATTCATATTTTCACATACCTATACATCCAGCTCACAGGAAATTCCTCAGGTTCACAATAGAAGGTCACCACTATCAATTCAAAGTTCTCCCCTTCGGGGTCACTACAGCACCAAGGGTTTTCACAAAATGCCTAGCAGTAGTAGCTAAGGAGGTAGGTCCCGGGACGTAGGGTCAGCTGGACCATATGATATATTCGAAAGAACAAAATGCCAACCCCACCACTTTTCAAGTGCTCATAATTCAGAGCCAACAAATCGAACTAGATTCCAGATTTGTTCGGTATGTTTTATTTATACCCTTTACTTGGAAATTTTCAACATTTAAAAACAGTAATCATATGTTTGAGAAAGACACTCAATCTGTAACACTCAACATGTAACAATACAAAAAATCACAAATCCCTAAATGAATTATTTCAACAAACAAAAAATCATATTGTACACCTTTTCTTGTTGAACACTAGCAAACAATTAATCTTTGCACATATTAAAAAAACAATCAATATTTCAACTCAATGATAGAGACAAGTTCAAAGGAGAAAATCGAAGAACACAGACTAATTTGGGACATTAATCAGATTCAGAAATAAATCCTGTGTATTTCATGTTTCTTTCTATTTTGCCGACGCGTTTCGAATCCGTGGTCAAAATACACGGACTCTCATCAGGGCTCAATCAATGGAGTTCTGTAAGGTGTATTCAAAAAAAGAAGAGAAAGAGAGAGCAGCGTGTCGCCAACCATAATTAAATAATGGGTGACCGTACCCCATACCCCTTTGGTCCCTTTCTGTACCTGTTAGTCAATCCGGAGCAATTATCGTGATGATCTTGTCACACCAGCACGTTAGCAAGACATCGTTATCTGCAAGATAACCGTAGACTCAGAATGTGCAGGCATAGTGTGATTCAAGTTGTACACACGTGAACAAGCCCAAAAACAAGGGGGTTCATACCTTGGACAGACGTGAGTGCTTATCCCTATCCCAGTAATTCAGTTTCTATCCCAGTAGTTCAGTTTCTATTGGGTCCTCTGCCGACCTGCAAATGACATACCCAAGTCGCTACATTAGACCCAATGAGGCGGTTCGGATCCCAGATGATGAAAAAGCGTGCTAATTAGCTAAAACGTACCTGGAGGCACAGCGTGAGATAAAGGCCTCTAGGCAATCTTTTCTTCCCACTTAAGGTCTCTTGATATATACAAACGGGCCTTCTAAAATGAGAAAAGAACGGGGCTAAATATATATGTCGCCTGGGATCGAGTGCATGCAGAGCGACCAAAAATGTATTATCTGCATCTTAGCGCGAAAAACGTGCTGCGGGTACACATATATAATTATATTTACGTCGTGCGCATCAAGTATGGCAAATAGCAGTTCTAAAGCAGAATGGCCGTTCACCTTGCTGCTCGTTTATCTGTTTTAACATATGGCAAAAGCGGAGAGCTTCTAGTGCCCGTTTACCTGCAACTCAATACCGCAGATTCCCCGATCTGGCCACTGTGTTTCCTTCTCACACAGCCAGCGGTTTTCAAGCTATGCCGCTCTGCACCTATTCACTCGACCGATAACCTGGCAATCGACAATGGAAGACGTTTACTTTTCTGCTCTGGTGAAATCACGGGTTGTATAAACACGCTTATTACTAATTGCACTCACCTATTTGGTCACAAATCCATCGCTCTGGACTGCCAAAATCAATCCAAGTCAGCCGCCGCCATCTTAGGGGCGGGGATATAGACAAGGACCCGGTGCACGGAATTCTGGTACCTGTAGTTCAAACTGGGTTTCTGATACAACAATCCCCATAATGAAATGGCGATGTCGAGTGGAGCACTACAAACCCCCTTACAATCAAGAGTTTATAACCTTGAGACCTCGGACATGCTGTTCAGGCCGGTCTGGGCACTGTTAAACCTCATAATCAATAGGCCTCTTTGCGCAATAAGGTTTCTTCAATATCGACAAGACCTTTTTTGTTGGGCATTGTAAATAGTACTGTCCATGTAAAATCAGTTTCTGCATGTTCTTTATCTGCAAAATGTTTGACCATGGGGGCACTAAGTACTTTATTTTTGATGCGGGAGCGGTGTTGTATAATCCTTGTGTTTACTTGTTGGTTAGTTTTACCAAAGTAAAGTTTTTGACACCCACAAACGATAGCGTACACGACATTTTTGGTCTTACAATTCGAGAAACCCTTATTGGTCCATTTCACTTCCTTGTGTTGAAATTCACAGCCCTCAAGGCAGGACCCACAAGATACACAATTACCACATTTGTGGTGTCCCTCCACAGGTTTGAGACCCCATTTAGATAGTAGGTCTTGCTTGGGTCTAGATGTCATCATGTCGTCACGTACTAACTGTTGGCCGATACTCCTATTCTTTTTGTAGGCAAAAATAGGCCTCGGAAATGGGCACTCCAATTCTTCCAACAGGTGCCAATTCTTGAGGACCATTTGTCTTACTCGATGTGTGTCTGCTCCATTTGTGTCAGGAAGGACGGGTGGTCCTTCTTAAGTGTATGTCTGAGAAAGACACTCTATCATTTTCTGAGAGCCATATCCAGTCTTTATTGGATTCAGACCCCTTCTCCAACATTGCCCTCAGTACCTCTGCACAACAGCAGAATGAGTCCGACAAATTGACCAGACTCAGCAAAAAACACATCCGTACGGAATTGCATGGTCATTTTTTACTGAAGCACCTAAGGGGAGGCACAATCCCCTGGGGTCTCCAAGTGAAGAATGTACCGGTAATATTCACCCAGGACGCTGAGTATAAAAAAGGTTTTAGCTGCATTAATACTAAATGTAGCCGTGACTTGGTCCACACCATCGAGACAGCACAACGTCTGTGCCAAAAAGAATTAGAAGAGATTCAAGAACTCACCAAGAGCATTCTGGACAGCACTGTGGTGCCTGATGCTAAAGCACTGATAGAAAAAATAGAAAAGGAGATTTTGTCCTTTAAGGACACCACTATTAATAACAAAACTTCGCAATACGAAAGAGACGCCAAATCCTTCAGTTTAGAAAAGGCATATCCTTTCCTGAAGGACGACTATTACACTCAGGCTGACTCGCGTGGAGCACTTTACAAATACCAAGGTCGATCACGGAACCGGTTCAAGACCTTTTCAGAAACATCCTCCTCATCTGAGTCCTCTGGGTCTGATTCAAAAGGCAACTCTAATAAAAAGAAGGTTTCTTTTTTAAACAAGAACCAACAGGGCAAGACAAGACACAAAGTTCCGTGGGACATGCGCACTCGCAGGAACCACTACCAGTCATAGCAGCCACAACTAATATAGTTAATTTGTCTTCTAAAAAACTCACTAAAGACGAAGAATCAGTGCTTAATTTGGGACTTAAATTTGTTCCTAGCCAACAAACGGACTACACTAAATTAAAGATGGAGATGATTGCTTTTTGTCGGAAGATACGACTTAGAGCATTTTTTGCAAATCAGCCACCGAGTGTGAATATTGAAACAACTGGCCTTAGAAATAAGTCAAATTTTATTCCAAGCCAAAATATTCCTAAGCAAGTGTATGCATATGAGCAAGTGTTACTATCATCCATTAATAAATTCGAGAAAAGCAAGAAGTATGTCCAATCAAATGTGAGCAAAGGTCAAAGGCAAGCACTTAAGAATTTACAAGAAGACCACTCAGTCTTGATCAAACCGGCCGACAAAGGCGGGGCCGTGGTTCTATGGCCTAAAGACAAATATCTATTGGAAGGTCAACTGCAGGTTGATAATGTGACCTGGTACAGGAAGCTACAGGGAGACCCAGTGAAGGAGATCCAAGGAATGATAATGGAATTAGTTCAGGGGGGCAGGGAGAGTGGATATGTAGGAGAAAAAGAAAGTGAATATCTTGTGAAGAAATGTCCACGCACCCCTGTGCTGTACCTCCTGCCAAAAATTCATAAAAATCTGACTGATCCCCCGGGGCGACCAATTGTCTCGGGTTGCGATTCGTGTTTGGAGCCCATCTCCAAATACATTGATTTCTTCCTGAAACCCTTTGTAAGTGGAGTTAGATCCTATCTCAAAGATACTACTGGTTTCCTTGTTAAGATTGAGGATATGGAGTTTAACCCCGAATCTGAAATCATGGTCACGATGGACGTTACGTCCCTATATACACAGATCCCTCAAGACGAGGCGCTTGAGGTGATAGAAATGTATTTGGAGACCAGAGAAAGGCCGCATAGAGTCCCGACAAAATTTATTGTACAACTTGCTGAATTGACATTGAAAAAGAATTATTTTCGTTTCAATGACCAATTCTATATGCAAATTAAAGGGACGGCCATGGGCTGTCCTTATGCTCCAGAGGTAGCCATATTGTATATGGCGCAATATGAACAGAGGTTCATTGAAAACAATAACCCTTTTCAAAAACACATCAAACAATGGTTACGGTATATCGATGACGTGTGGCTCCTGTGGCAGGGGAGCCACACCGAATTGATTGCCTTCCACCAGTGGCTAAACAACAAGCATCAAGACATCAAATTCTCCCTAGAACAGAGTAAAACTGCTATGACCTTCCTAGACGTTGAAATCACTTGCAGAGAGGGGCATCTCAAAACGTCACTTTTTCGCAAAAAGACAGACAAAAACACTATTCTCCATCATCGGAGTGCCCATCCACGGAACTTGAAAAGCAATTTACCATATGGGCAATTACTCCGTATTCGAAGAAACTGTTCGAGTATGGAGGATTTTGACCATCATGCGAACAAGTTTTGTGACGAGATGACCACTCGTGGGTATCCTAAGAAGATGCTTAAACACTCATACAAAAGGGCACGCTACACGCCAAGGGAGTGTTTACTACAAAACAAAGTAAAACGTGAATTGGAACAAATGGTGTGCGTCACGACCTTTGGACCAGACACACATCGAGTAAGACAAATGGTCCTCAAGAATTGGCACCTGTTGGAAGAATTGGAGTGCCCATTTCCGAGGCCTATTTTTGCCTACAAAAAGAATAGGAGTATCGGCCAACAGTTAGTACGTGCCGACATGATGACATCTAGACCCAAGCAAGACCTACTATCTAAATGGGGTCTCAAACCTGTGGAGGGACACCACAAATGTGGTAATTGTGTATCTTGTGGGTCCTGCCTTGAGGGCTGTGAATTTCAACACAAGGAAGACAAATGGACCAATAAGGGTTTCTCGAATTGTAAGACCAAAAATGTTGTGTACGCTATCGTTTGTGGGTGTCAAAAACTTTACATTGGTAAAACTAACCAACAAGTAAACACAAGGATTACACAACACCGCTCCCGCATCAAAAATAAAGTACTTAGTGCCCCCATGGTCCAACATTTTGCAGATAAAGAACATGCAGAAACTGATTTTACATGGACAGTACTATTTACAATGCCCAACAAAAAAGGTCTTGTCGATATTGAAGAAACCTTATTGCGCAAAGAGGCCTATTTGATTATGAGGTTTAACAGTGCCCAGACCGGACTGAACAGCATGTCCGAGGTCTCAAGGTTATAAACTCTTGATTGTAAGGGGGTTTGTAGTGCTCCACTCGACATCGCCATTTCATTATGGGGATTGTTGTATCGGAAACCCAGTTTGAACTACAGGTACCAGAATTCCGTGGACCGGGTCCTTGTCTATATCCCCCGCCCCTAAGATGGCGGCGGCTGACTTGGATTGATTTTGGCAGTCCAGAGCGATGGATTTGTGACCAAATAGGTGAGTGCAATTAGTAATAAGCGTGTTTATACAACCCGTGATTTCACCAGAGCAGAAAAGTAAACGTCTTCCATTGTCGATTGCCAGGTTATCGGTCGAGTGAATAGGTGCAGAGCGGCATAGCTTGAAAACCGCTGGCTGTGTGAGAAGGAAACACAGTGGCCAGATCGGGGAATCTGCGGTATTGAGTTGCAGGTAAACGGGCACTAGAAGCTCTCCGCTTTTGCCATATGTTAAAACAGATAAACGAGCAGCAAGGTGAACGGCCATTCTGCTTTAGAACTGCTATTTGCCATACTTGATGCGCACGACGTAAATATAATTATATATGTGTACCCGCAGCACGTTTTTCGTGCTAAGATGCAGATAATACATTTTTGGTCGCTCTGCATGCACTAAACCCCAGGCGACATATATATTTAGCCCCGTTCTTTTCTCATTTTAGAACGGCCGTTTGTATATATCAAGAGACCTTAAGTGGGAAGAAAAGATCGCCTAGAGGCCTTTATCTCACGCTGTGCCTCCAGGTACGTTTTAGCTAATTAGCACGCTTTTTCATCATCTGGGATCCGAACCGCCTCATTGGGTCTAATGTAGCGACTTGGGTATGTCATTTGCAGGTCGGCAGAGGACCCAATAGAAACTGAACTACTGGGATAGAAACTGAATTACTGGGATAGGGAGAAGCACTCACGTCTGTCCAAGGTATGAACCCCCTTGTTTTTGGGCTTGTTCACGTGTGTACAACTTGAATCACACTATGTCTGCACATTCTGAGTCTACGGTTATCTTGCAGATAACACAGTCTTGCTAACGTGCTGGTGTGACAAGATCATCACGATAATTGCTCCGGATTGACTAACAGGTACAGAAAGGGACCAAAGGGGTATGGGGTACGGTCACCCATTATTTAATTATGGTTGGTGACACGCTGCTCTCTCTTTCTCTTCTTTTTTTGAATACACCTTACAGAACTCCATTGATTGAGCCCTGATGAGAGTCCGTGTATTTTGTCCACGGATTCGAAACGCGTCGGCAGAATAGAAAGAAACATGAAATACACAGGATTTATTTCTGAATCTGATTAATGTCCCGAATTAGTCTGTGTTCTTCGATTTTCTCCTTTGAACGTGTCTCTATCATTGAGTTGAAATATTGATTGTTTTTTGAATATGTGCAAAGATTCATTGTTTGCTAGTGTTCAACAAGAAAAGGTGTACAATATGATTTTTTGTTTGTTGAAATAATTCATTTAGGGATTTGTGATTTTTTGTATTGTTACATGTTGAGTGTTACATATTGAGTGTCTTTCTCAAACATATGATTACTGTTTTTAAATGTTGAAAATTTCCAAGTAAAGGGTATAAATAAAACATACCGAACAAATCTGGAATCTAGTTCGATTTGTTGGCTCTGAATTATGAGCACTTGAAATGTGGTGGGGTTGGCATTTTGTTCTTTCGAATATAGCAGTAGTAGCAGCACACCTCAGAAGGCAACACATCCATGTGTTCCCCTACCTGGACGATTGGCTCATGAAAGCCAACTCATACGCACAGTGTGCAAACCACAATCCAGCTGCTACACAGTCTGGGATTTTCGATAAATTACCCCAAATCACATCTACAGCCCTCTCACATACAACAATATTTGGGAGCAACAATAGATACCTCAGTGGCAAAGGCATATCCAAATCCAGCCAGGATAGCCACCATGCAGTCTCTGATTCAAAGATTTCACCCACAACACTCATTGCCAGCTCGAGTGTTCATGCAGCTTACAGGCATGATGGCCTCCTGCATATTCATTGTTCCTCATACCCGACTTCAAATGCGTCCATTGCGGGAATGCCTAGCACGGCAGTGGAACCAAGCTCAAGGGCAACTAAAAGACCTAGTGTTGGTAGACAGTCGCACTTACAACTCTCTGCAGTGGTGGAACCCACAAAACCTTTCCAAGGGGCGACTGTTCCAAGAGCCGGTTCCACAGGTAGTGCTAACAGCGGACGCATCACTGACAGGTTGGGGAGCCCACCTACTTCAATACACAGTACAAGGGCTCTGGACAGTCAAGCAAAAGACACTGCATATAAACCACTTAGAGTTGCTAGCAGTATTTCTAGCAATGAAAGCCTTACAGAAATACTTGTAATACAAGGCTGTAGGGGCATCCAGAGATAGATCTGTTTGCCACAAATGAAAACTCAAAATGCCAGTCCTTTGCCGCCAGGTTCCCACACCCGTTGTCACAAGGCAATGCGATAAGGATGAACTGGTCAGGCAGATTTGCGTACGCTTTTCCGCTAACCCCACTGATTCTATTAGTGGCACGCAAACTAAAGCAACAGTCACTCACAATGATCCTGGTTGGTCCCACATGGGCAAGACAGCCATGGCACACGACACTCCTCGAACTCTCAGTAGTTCCCCACCAAAGAGTGCGCCTCTCGCCACAGCCATTAACTCAGAACCATGGAGAAATCAGACACCCAGATCCCAATCAGATGAACCTAGCGATCTGGCTCCTGAAGTCTTAGAATTTGCATATCTTAACTTGCCTCCAGACTGTATGAACTTTATCAAGGAAGCAAGACGGCCAACTACTAGAGCATGCTACGCAGCTAAATGGAAAAGATTTGTAATTTACTGCAATAATAACCAAATCAATCCATTAGATGCCTCCATCCAGAACATAATCTGTTACTTGTTACATCTGCAAAGATGCAATCTAGCATACTCCTCTATAAGGCTACACCTTACTGCTATAGCAGCATATCTCCAAAACAGGCAACACATGTCCCTGTTTAGAATACCACCTATCAAAGCTTTTATGGAAGGACTTAAAAGAATTATCCCTCCAAGACATACACCTTCACCAGTCTGGAACTTAAACATAGTACTTACCAGACTTATGGGGCCACCTTTCGAACCACTCCATTCGTGCGAATTACAATTCTTAACATGGAAGGTGGCATTTTTAGTTGCCATTACCTCCCTCAGGCGAGTAAGTGAGCTACAGGCACTAACCATTCAAGAACCTTTCATGCATAGACATCACAATAAGGTAGTGCTCCGTACTAACCCTAAGTTCATGCCAAAAGTTATATCAACGTTCCATATCAATCATTCAATAGATTTGCCAGTTTTCTTCCAAAACCCGCAGTCAGTGGCTGAAGGAGCCCTACACACACTAGACGTAAAAAGAGCTCTGTTATATTACGTTGACAGAACTAAAGCTTTCAGAAAGACAAAACAACTATTTGTTGCTTTTGCTCCACAACATAAGGGTAACCCTATTTCAAAAGCAGGAATAGCCAGATGGATAGTTAAGTGCATTCAAATATGCTATCAAAAGGCTAGGCGCACTCTAACAGTTCCCCCAAAAGCCCACTCAACGCGCAAAATGGGGGCATCCATGGCTTTCCTAGGAAATATTCCATTAGAAGACATATGTAGAGCAGCTACATGGTCTACCATACACACTTTCACTAAACACTACTGTGTGGACGTGCAGCAAGCTGCTGTAGGCCAGGCTTTCCTCAAAACTCTTTTTCAAACTGCTGCAGCTGGTACAGGTGACCACCGCTAGAGGAGATACTGCTATACAGTCTATGCTAAGATATGAATTCAGCAGCCCACACGCATCGAACGGAAAATGCTACTTACCATTATGCATCTGTTCTTGGCATGTAGGGCTGCTGACATTCATATCGCCCATCCTCCTCCCCGGTGCCTGTCACAGCTGCAGTAAGTTTTTTCTACATACATTTACATGGTCATCTCTTACTTTTCGATACTCCATCTTTGCCACAATGGCGAAAAACAATCTAAGGATGGAGAAGATGCCCATGCGCACTGTAGTCCAGAAGAGGAGTTACCTACATCGTGATACTTCGAAGACTCTTCCAGGACAACAAGGTGCAAACATCCGGACCCAACACTAGGCGGCGATCTATGCTAAGATATGAATGTCAGCAGCCCTACATGCCAAGAACAGATGCATACTGGTAAGTAGCATTTTCCTTTTTTATTATGTTTGGTGGGAGTGGTTACAATACAGTTCAGTTCAACGGCTTTATTTTCGGTTGTTACATCATAAAAGCAGCACATGAAAAATGCAACATGGGTCCATTTAAAAAAAAAATTACATTCATTAAAAAACATTATAACAAATATGAGTTTAAAAATGGCCAAATTCCATAGCATAAAAACAGGATCCCAATAAACTTTAAAAGAAATAACCATTTATCGATCGGTCATAGGATTAAAAATTGATCAATTAAACAGTAATTAATAGCCGTTTTGTCCTAATGGACCATGCCCATGACAAACATTTTGCAAGGCCGAAGACATACATGGGCCGAGTATCTTATATTAAAATTCGGAATGCCACAGAAGAGTGTCTAGTATCCATGGCCCTACATACAGGTTTGAGCCACAGTTGCCTCGGGCGTGCATAGGCCGGGCAGACAAACAAAAAGTGTTCTATGACTCCGTAATGGTGTCGCAGAAGGGACAAGATGCAATTGACTGATACGGTGGGTTCCAATGGGCTGTTAGGGCACGTACAGGAAGAGACCCCGCTCTAAATCTAAAATACAGGGCCCTATCATAGGGTTTCCAAACCATATCCAGATAAGGCTCCCGATAAGGTGAGTCCTTGTGAATTAAAAATTCCTCTGTGAGCCTACCAAGAGATGGGTCCGTAGAAGTTCTGTTGCTGACCCAATTCCAATACAAAGTTTTTAAGACAGCTTTCGGGGGGGAGGACCGACTTTCCCAGGCGTCGCTGAGTCCCAGTTTACCAAGCAAAGCCTTAACATCGGTTAGCCATCTTATCCTATGCCACCCCGCCAGTGACATCACCTCCGCTAGGCCTTTAGCGTATTTTGCAAGTTCAGGGACACGCCACATCCTAGCCCATAGAAGTAATGGTCGTAGTCTTGCAACATCGCTAATTTGTTGGCATCCAAGGTCCAGCAAGAGGGGTAGCGTAGGTGTGCTCTGTGGGAGGGACATAATACCTTTCAGGAACTTATTCTCAGACCTAGTTAGAAGATCGGTGTTAAAAGTACCCCAAAGTTCTGCGCCATACAAGGCGGAACTAACACCCTTCGCCTTGTAAATGTCCATGACAGGGGCGATGGGCTTAGTTGAAGAAGATCGCTGTTCTTTAGCAAGTGCCCCTGTGACCCTTTTATGATTAAGCAACATTTTCAGCAGATGGGGGGCCCACTGCATAGTATCAGTAATTCGGATGCCTAAGTAATCAAAAACGGTGACCCTTTCCAAAGGGGTTTTATTAAGTACAGGGGGACGACCTCATTTTTGGGGGGGGATTTAAAACCAAATACTTCGTTTTTTCTGTGTTGATTACTAGGCCCCGTTGGTCACAAAAGGTCTGAAAATTAGCTAAGAGGCCCTGAAGACCCGCCGAAGTTTTTGAAATTATTAGCGTGTCATCGGCAAAAAGAAGAGTGGGAATTTTCTCCCCTGCCAGGGACGGTGCATCTGAAGGATGTTTGAGTAAGTGCTCCACAACCCCATTCACATAAAGTGAAAAAAGGGAGGGGGCGAGAACGCATCCCTGGCGTACCCCTTTCCCCACCGGTATCCTACTAGTTTTCTGCCCATCAGTGCCCCATCGCACCTGTGCGAAATTACCATCATGCAATCGCACTAAGATCAACAGAATATTTGGGGGGATCCCCATATCCGCCAACACGCCCCATAATTGGTCTCTGGGCACAAGGTCAAAGGCAGTCTTCAGGTCAATAAATGCCAAATAAAGGCTGCCTCTGCCTATAACCACCACCTTCCAATATAATAATAGGAGCCTGAAGACCTGCTCTATCGTGCCAGTGCCAGCCCTAAAGCCAGCCTGGTAATCTGAAAGGATCTCATTTTCATTTGCCCATTGGAGGATTCTTTCCAGCACCACCTTACCCACGACCTTCTGGGTTGAGTCCAGTAAGCTTATTGGTCGGTAGTTGGCAGGGTCTTCCCTCCGGCCTTTTTTAAAAATAGGGACAACCTCTGCCCCCTTCCAAGACTCGGGGATGGCGGCACCTTTGTCAATCGCAGTGAGTAAGGTGTGGATAAACTTCCCCCATTTCTGCAGGTTGGAACGGAGCAAATCCCCGGGAATTCCATCAAGACCAGCTGCCTTCTGGGGCACAATGCAACTGATAGCATATTCCACCTCCTTAACAATACTGATATGCAGAATTCTAAGATAAATATGTATAGATGGATGATGTCTTGGGTAACTATACCAGATCTGCATTTGGTCTAAAAAAATATATATTTTTTTAAATGTGCTTTTTTCTACTGCTCGCTATTCTGATTCAGGCATGTGAATCTATGAAAGCTCCAATAAGTAAGAAAACAAGTTACTTAACTATAACTGTAGTTCTCCAGTATTGGAAACTTTCATAGATTCACATTCAACCTGCCCTCCTCCCCTGAGAGGCTCACCTCGGATTTAGCACGCAAAGTGTTATTGGCACAAGTGCACGAAAATCTGAGGGGCAAGATGTTCTCTCAGGAGTGTTCTAGAGGGTGAGGAGCTCTGATTGGTTCAGGGAGAAGTTTGGTCTCCTTTACATAACAAAGGTTATGGGTTGCAAAAGGGAAATGGGCCTAGGCCTCTTTTCAGTTTGCTATACTACTAAGCATTGCTTTTTTATGTACCGGAGACTCCCGTCTCTATGACGGAGAATGATTCAGGCATGTGAATCTATGAAAGCTTCCAATACTGGAGAACTACAGTTACAGGTAAGTAAATTGTTTTCTTCACTGTCAGAGATTTGTATGTTCCAGTGTTGAATTAGCAAGGGGTACTGCAGGACAGTTGAGTGGCTCAATTTGCATGCCCTTTACAGCAACCATCAATTGAAGGATAATGCTACTGTTATTTGGGGGCTGTCTGTGATGCAGTTCAGGGAGGAGGCTGAATATGACTGTTATTGGACTGGGGAAGATTATCTTTATGCCGCAGGTTAGGCGGAAGCTTGGTTTATGCCTCTAACCCATCTTCTGCTTCCCTTTCAGGGACGGAGGTCTTAAGAGGGAAAAAGTGAAGGAGGTTTACAAAGAGGAGCAGCAGAAACTCTATAGCAAAATGATCTCCGGAAACCACGAAGACCGCAGCCGTTCCTGATCCTCGGACACTGATTCTATGCCACTACCCAGCCCACAGGAGACCCCCAATAGTACCGCCTGATGATCAGTGTTCTCTGATATCAGTCTCTGCCACCTTGTGGGCAGCAAAAACTGCTCTGGGGACTCAACCTGTATCCATTCTTGCTACAATAAAGCCCTTTGCAGGATCATACATGCTGTGTGCCCAATGCTAGTAGAGGGACTGCAAGGGCAGATGCTGCCATTCATTTACAGTGCTTTAGGGAGGATGTTTGGAGCTCTCTGTACATGGGATGCTTGTACAGTGAGGCTTGAGCTCTGTATTCTGGACTTCTTGCAGAGTATGGCCGGAGCATGGTGTGTACACGGAGACCCTTGTGCAGTCACACATGCTCTCTGTAGACCTAGCTGCAGGCATAGAAAGTCTGGAGCAATGTGTGTATCTGAAAGTTCTTGTGGAGGAAGACTTGAACTTTATGTACACTAAGCTGTATGCAGAGGTCGTCCTAAGCTATGTCTACACTAAACTGAATGTGGAGTATCTAATGAGATGAGGCTGGAGCTCTGTGTGCATCTGAGCGTTTGGTAAGTATCACATGAGCAATACGGACGGTAATCTTGAGGGGACAGAATTAGGCTATGTTTATACACCGAGTTTCAAAATTGGAACACCTTATTTGCACATTGCGTGTGATTTTGGGCCTGGGTATTGTGCACATTCTGAGTTTCTGGTATAATTCAGTCTGGAGCTTTGGTACACTCAGCTTCTGAAGACGTAGCTGAAAATGTATTAGGTCAGAGCTGTGTTTTTACACAACTTCCTGTGGAATGAGCCATATTCTGGCATGCGTCCCAGACTGTGCACACAGTGGGGCTAGGCACTGTGTGCGTCACTGCCTCTGTTTGGGGTCTGGAGCACTGTCTATGCACTTACTGCCTGCAGCTGCATAGCAGGGTACTGTCATGCCTTTCAGGGATTATGGCTTGGATCGGTTGACACTCAGTAAGATTTGTTCTATTCCCAGAAAAGCTGATGAGGAACATGTGCAGTGTCTGGAGTGCACCCTCCTGTGGAGCCTTGTTACTGTGACAGCAAAGGAGCATCATAAGGGGATATGTTACAGACTTAGGAAATAAACGCACAACCATCCACAAGTTGCCCCCCTCTCCGATTCCGTGTGCCCTCTGCATGGTCTGTGTTCATTTTTATAATGTAAGGGAACACATTATAATAAATGCAAATGTTAACTATCTTTGGCCTTGATTTGCCTCTGTGTTTGTGTAAAGTCAACCATCTGTATAGTGGCTGCAAACCAAAGGATTAGTAGCTTGATATGAGGTTCCATACTAGGACTGGCTGTTCCTAAGCTCAATGCACTTGATATGCTTATTACATTTAACACACAAACTTCGAAACTTACATGCAAGCACTCAACATTCTTACAGTTGGCCATGAGGTAGCTACTACAAGGACTCGATTACATCACGTTGTCATCCAGAACACTCCTCCTGAACCTTAAAGTCCCTACTTTCTGCACCTCACACTATTTCTCATTCTGCTTTCACAAATGAAATTGCAATTCACAGATCCAAATATTAGAACCTTACTCTGCTGTAAGCATCGCTTAGTCATTTTGGGTCAATGTTTGGCTCTGGTTATCTGACATGTTAAAATGGGTCACAAAAGGATAAGCGAGGAACACCACTGACCATACAACACAAGGGCAAGATGGAGTTGATAAACCTGGAATGAGTCAGACCTCAGTGTTCAATGATCGTCAGAAATTGGTTACAGCACTGCTACTTGAGGGCACTCCGACTGATGGACATAGGATGTGCAGCATAGCACTGCTTTACATCTTCAAATCATTTCCCAGTGGCTGATGTCGTTTTTGGTTCCCTTTTGCACATAATTTGTCGATATCAATGATATTTCTAATTATGTAATCAACGTGTGAACATATACATATGCCTGCATGAACAGGAACTATTGTAGCAGCTGTTTGTTTCTACACAACATTGTTAATTGATGTTAAGGCTATCACACACTAGTTGCAAAATTACTCTGATGCGAACATAACGAAAATGTTAATTGGGTGGAGGGACAACCACATTGCTCTCAGATCCGCCTCCTCTTTCATTTGCCACTTCCCATCCAGAGGGCTATTCTGCCCCTTCATTTCTTTACCATGTTCCCATGTAAAAGTATTCCAATACTTACATCTAGTAAGCCTGCATGTGTTGCCCACTACACAACCAGTTTTGTTTTAAAAACGCCAAACCCACACGTCGGCTAATCTTATTTCTCTCTGTTCCTTCAATTCCCCTCTTGTCCCTGTTCAGCTGTCTTTTTCCGTACACCTTCAGTGCATCACATCTTCCATACTTTTTTTTTTAGCTGAAGAAATGAACGTGTATAACTAACTACAGTCAATGGACACTAGAAGGTTAAATACATTAGTGAAGAGCCCTGGATTAGAGTGTGCTGTTACCCCAAGATGAGGGGGAGTAGTTAAGTGTTCACTTATTTTTCAGTGTACATCTCTTATAGATTCCCAGGTTATGCATTATCTTGCCATCTTATGGTTGTGTCCTTTACTACTCGCAAAACTAGGGTTAGTCAGTAAGGCTTTGGTCAATATGGTCTTGACCAAAGCCCATAATACCCCTAATAAGACCTCCATTTTAGAATATGCTTTGCCAGTGGGACCAGAGGTGTCGAAAAGAGCACCTGAGAATGTATGAGGGCAAAAAAAAAGTGCATAGAAGACATTGAGATGAGATTTGATAACTGAGATGAACGCTGAATTGAGTATTCTACGTAGGCAGAGAATGGTTTATAGTATAGATGCAGTCCCTGAGAGTCCATAACACCATCTAGTAACTTAAGCACACTTTTCAGATTTAGTCCGAACTGCAGCTAAAAGTTCATTCTTTCGATAAACATCTGTATGTTATGCGTGTTCTGCCTGCTAAGAGAAGTCAGAAGACTGTTAGGCATGTTTGCTTTTAAAACCGAAACTTAGTAAAAAGCAATATTGTTGGCACACTGGTCCAGAGCAGACATAGTGGTGCACACAAAACGATCCATCTGTGGAGGAAATGGGTTTTCTGAGGAATAAAAGATCGCTGCCTTGGAGCAGTCTTGGGGACGGGGTGAGCCTGAAAGACAACTCTGATTTGGACCTTAAAGTGGTTTTACGGCATAAATCTATTCTGGATTCACATGCTGTGCATTATTGCACTATATAGTAGCTGGGTCCGGAATAGTTTTGTTTTTTTTCTTCCTTGAGTGGGTTTTGTGAAGTTGTCAACCCTTTGGTGTCTTTTCCCTCCCTGCAAGATGTCAGACCCACACCTTGGAAACCCTTTGACCTAGTCGCCATCTTCAATTTCTTTTCCCACAGTTTGGCCTGGAGGCCAGTGAGAGTACTCCGGAGTCGAGGAGGTAGAAAGTGCACTGAGGAAGGCCATTTTTGTTGAAAATCACTGAAGACTGCCTCGATGAGAACAATTCTCATGACGGATGTCAAAGAAGGGGATACTAAAAAATACTTTGTTCAAGTGCCTGATGACCCAGGGAATCACTTGGCAGTGATTCTGCAGCTTGCGCTCTGCCCTGGCTGGTGAATATGTTGGACAGCTGATGTGTTTGGGTGTAAGGTAACTATCAAATGCCCACACATTGGTCTGGAGCAATCATAGAGGCATGGGGTAGGTCTGGGGAAAGCAACTAATGAACGCACTCGTCCATTAATCTAAGGCCTTGAAAAAGGTGCTGTGCATACACTGCTTTGCAGGTATGCTAGATGCCTAGGTTCGAGTTAAAGGAGTCACGCAAAATACTTTTTACATTTTCAAAACCTTAAACCCTCTCATGTTTGCATGCTACCTACATTCAGTGTTAAAGTAAACCTTGAACCTCTTTGTTATCACAGAGGTCTACTTGACTTCTTTTTTTTTTTTTTTTGCTGCTGAGCACCATTTCTTACTCTACCTGATTTCCCCTAACTGCATCAGACCCCCCTAGGTACTGCATGATGAAGTATTTCCTAAAAATAAATTAGCCAGCGGCTGAGCTGACCACACTGTTGTGTCTGAAACTATGACCAGCACACCCAATTACCAGAGTCCATAGGACGGACGTTCCCTGTTTGTGCCATGGTGCACCTTCAGACAGGTGCATCGGTCGCAAACAGGGAAAGTGATCCTCTTAGGTTGAACGTGTTGCTCTCAGGGCAGCCGTGAACTAGTGCTTCCCTAGGTGCAGCGCCTGCAAGTGCAATACTTAGCAGTTGGTTCAAAGCTGTTCCGTGTTTCACTGTGCAGGCAGCGATCACCTTGCAGGCGTATGCAGTGAGTGACTTCACCAGCCTTAAAGGGGATGTCTGGGGGGTCCATAGGACCTCTTAACCCTGTCCAGACGGCTGCCATCAGAGGGTGCACTGACTGTGCTTCATCTATTAGTGGCGCAGTGTTAGTGCACCTCCTGACAGCTTCTTTACCTCTGAGCATGTGTCCATAATCCAGCGCTGGTGCATTGTTAAAGGGATTCCCTCATTTGCATGGGGCATGAGGGAACCCCCTCTTGAGATAGCACTGGTGCAACGTATGCACCATTGCTATCTGTATTACAGATACACTCAAGCCCCTTCTGTAGTACAAAAGTGCCCCAGGATGCACATTTTGGGCGCAAATGCCCGCTGCGCCCCAAGGGGACTTCTGTAATAGGGGCCAGATGCAAACAACAGAGACCTCTGCAACAGCTTCCTGGAATCTTCTGAAAGTATGAAAGGAGGGAGGGAGGAAAGTCACCACTTCTATAACAGAGGGTGATAGCCCACTTTGATCACCTAATAAGAGTAGCTCCTGCAGCACATTTTGGTGAGAAGTATGCTGAGGAAGAGCTTGTTCTGAGATCAAGATTTAGAGAATAAAAGGAGAGCCAGTAATTTTTGCAACGCTTTCCCCAAATAACCTCCTAAATCCCACCCAGGCCAATTTCGTGATTCATCACAATTTTAATATGACCTCGATGAGAAAGGAGACAGCTACACCAACCCTCCGATTGAGGCAGACTCCCCAGAGAATTCCACAAGGGTATGAGGGAAGCAGTGGTCGAAGTGGGCGGGATCGGAAGGGCACGGCGTGCCCCTACTTTTTTAATATAAGTAAGTCCGTTCCCCTACTTATTCATTTCAAAAATGCGTTCCAGGACGGCAGTGTTGCTCCGAACACAATATATTACAAGACCCCCGAGTCCTGTGTGGTGCACATCGAGGAAGTCCTCTCTAGTTGCCAGGACTTTCTCCCCCTTCCCCTCTGTATCTGTGGGCAGGGGCCTGCCCAGCAACACTGTAGGAGCCGTGTTGCACTGGAGGAGCAATCAATACGCACGAAAAAACGGCTACCTTTGATGGCCCGGCTGTGCAGTGATTTACACCTCATTTAGTGAGGAGGCTACATACCTGCCCCCACTGTGACCAATACAATGGTCACATCAGGACACAATGGCAGCCCCGCCCTTGACCCCATCTGCCCATTATTTTCGTGCTCACCCAGTCGGACGCTGCCACAAATAATTCGTAATTCCTGACAGACAGAGACCAAACCTTGGCGCTTTTAAAAAAAACAAGCATTGGAAATGCAATAGGTCTCGGATTTATTTGAGTTCGAGCTAATGGCATTGTAAATGGCAATGTCTTTTAGCCATGTGTTATGGATTGTATGCATGTGGTGTGTAATGGAATTATGTGGTTTGGATTGGAATTGTTCACCCTGCACACACACACTGTTCACCCTGCACACTCACACACTGTTAACCCTGCACACTCACACTGCTCACCCTACACGCTCACACACTGCTCACCCTGAACACTCACACACTGCTCACCCTGAACACTCACACACTGCTCACCCTGCACACTCACACACTGCTCACCCTACACACTCACACACTGCTCACCCTACACGCTCACACACTGCTCACCCTACACGCTCACACACTGTTCACCCTGCACGCTCACACAATGTTCACCCTGCACGCTCACACACTGCTCACCCTGCACGCTCACACACTGCTCACCCTATACACACACACACACTGCTCACCCTGCGTAATGCGAAAAGACCTAGCTCTGCCCTTTGGCCTGTGTTGTAATCGTACAGTAGGTTGTGAGTAGCTGTGCTTGATTGGTTGAGGCATCCCCTCCTTGCTGCTCCCTTCACAGAGGGCCGGCTGCCTCAATGAAGCTCCCACGTGTTCAGCTGTTCTTTGTTTTAGCTCATGTGTGTCAGTGCACCGTGTAAGAGCAGAAGCATACCCTGCTCTATCTGAAACAGGCACTAGGCACTCTGCACTCACCACTCTGCACTCACCACTCTGCACTCACCACTCTGCACTCACCACTCTGCACTCACCACTCTGCACTCACCACTCTGCACTCACCACTCTGCACTCACCACTCTGCACTCACCACTCTGCACACACAACTCTGCACTCACAACTCTGCACTCACACTCTGCACTCACACTCTGCACTCACACTCTGCACTCACACTCTGCACTCACCACTCTGCACTCACCACTCTGCACACTCACTCTGCACACTCACTCTGCACTCACAACTCTGCACTCACAACTCTGCACTCACAACTCTGCACTCACACTCTGCACTCACACTCTGCACTCACACTCTGCACTCACACTCTGCACTCACACTCTGCACTCACACTCTGCACTCACACTCTGCACTCACACTCTGCACTCACACTCTGCACTCACACTCTGCACTCACACTCTGCACTCACACTCTGCACTCACAACTCTACACTCACACTCTGCACTCACACTCTGCACTCACAACTCTACACTCTGCACTCACAGCTCTGCACTCGCACTCTGCACCACTCACTCTGCACCACTCACTCTGCACCACTCACTCTGCACACACACTCTGCACTCACACTCTGCACTCTGCACTCACTACTCTGCACTCTCTACTCTGCACTCTCTACTCTGCACTCTCTACTCTGCACTCTCTACTCTGCACTCACTACTCTGCACTCACTACTCTGCACTCACTACTCTGCACTCACTACTCTGCACTCACTACTCTGCACTCACTACTCTGCACTCTGCACTCACACTCTGCACTCACACTCTGCACTCACACTCTGCACTCACTACTCTGCACTCACCACTCTGCACTCACCACACTCACTGTGCACTCACTACTCTGCACTCACACTCTGCACTCACTAGTCTGCACACTCACTCCTCTGCACTCACTCCTCTGCACTCACTCCTCTGCACTCTGCACTCACTACTCTGCACTCACTACTCTGCACTCACTACTCTGCACTCACTACTCTGCACTCACTACTCTGCACACTCACTCTGCACTCACTACTCTGCACACTCACTCTGCACTCACTCTGCACTCACTAGTCTGCACACTCACTACTCTGCACTCACTACTCTGCACTCACACTCTGCACTCACACTCTGCACTCACTACTCTGCACACTCACTCTGCACTCACTAGTCTGCACACTCACTACTCTGCACTCACTACTCTGCACACTCACTACTCTGCACTCACTAGTCTGCACACTTACTCTGCACTCTGCACTCACTAGTCTGCACACTCACTACTCTGCACTCACTACTCTGCACACTTACTCTGCACACTTACTCTGCACACTTACTCTGCACACTTACTCTGCACACTTACTCTGCACTCGCCACTCTGCACTCGCCACTCTGCACTCGCCACTCTGCACTCACCACTCTGCACTCACACTCTGCACTCACTACTCTGCACTCACTACTCTGCACACTTACTACTCTGCACTCACTACTCTGCACACTTACTACTCTGCACTCACTACTCTGCACACTTACTACTCTGCACTCACACTCTGCACTCACACTGCACTCACACTGCACTCACACTCTGCACTCACACTCTGCACTCACACTCTGCACTCACACTCTGCACTCACACTCTGCACTCACACTCTGCACTCACACTCTGCACTCACACTCTGCACTCACACTCTGCACTCACACTCTGCACTCACTACTCTGCACTCACTACTCTGCACTCACTACTCTGCACTCACTACTCTGCACTCACTACTCTGCACTCACTACTCTGCACTCACTACTCTGCACTCACACTCTGCACTCACTACTCTGCACTCACTACTCTGCACTCACTACTCTGCACTCACTACTCTGCACTCACTACTCTTCACACTTACTACTCTGCACTCTGCACTCACACTCTGCACTCACACTCTCCGCTCACACTCTCCGCTCACACTCTCCGCTCACACTCTCCGCTCACACTCTCCGCTCACACTCTCCGCTCACACTCTCCGCTCACACTCTGCGCTCACACTCTGCGCTCACACTCTGCGCTCACACTCTGCGCTCACACTCTGCGCTCACACTCTGCGCTCACACTCTGCGCTCACAACTCTGCACTCACAACTCTGCACTCACTACTCTACACTCACTACTCTACACTCACTACTCTGCACTCTGCACTCACTACTCTGCACTCACTACTCTGCAGAGTAGACTCACTACTCTGCACTCACACTCTACACTCACTACTCTGCACTCACTACTCTGCACTCACTACTCTGCACTCACTACTCTGCACTCACTACTCTGCACTCACTACTCTGCACTCACAACTCTGCACTCATAACTCTGCACTCACACTCACTCTGCACACTCACTACTTCACACTCTGCACTCTACGCACTCTGCACTCACACTCACTCTGCACACTCACTACTTCACACTCTGCACACTCTGCACTCACACTATAATAATCCTTATGTCCTGTAACCAAGGGTTTGTGTGTTTAATACACTCCAGCTCTGCCAGTTACCAGCGGTTCAGTGCCCTTTTTGGACGCCGCACAACAAAGTGAACACAGTGTACTCCGAGGGCAGGGGCTTGTCCCGGCTGAGAAGGGAGGGGGCATTGAAACTACAAAGATTTGTTGATCCTGTACAAATCCGGGCTGACGTTCTTTACAGAGCCTAAAACAAATCAAGAGCAGCTTAGCGTGTACCTGTGTGCCATTGTAGACCCAATTAAATAGTTACGCATAAATGGAAAAAAAACTGTATAACAGGGTGGAACAGTTTTCTTGTGCAATTGTTCCTGCGAAACGTCCATTATTGATATAGTTCACTGCAATAACCTACTTTTCTTAGCCTTTGACATGTACTTTACTAAGAACCGGCATGTTAATAAATAAATAAATAAATGCGTGCGACGGCAATAAAGCAGCATTGAAAGTGATCACTTTCGCGATCGCTATTGTTAAAAAATTCACGGTGAAGGAGCACACAGCAAAGAATGGGGCACGCGCGCCCGGCATCTGGCTTCAATTACCACGGCCCCTGACAGCTGGTAATTGATGAATTTTAGCCTTCTGCTGCGCGTGTCCGCGCGGAATATGCAGGAAGCGGAGCAACTCAACAGCCTATGGCCTATTGCGTGCTGGCTTGTAAAAACACAGCCATGCGAGGGCCAATTGCCATGCAGCTGCCATAAATAACGAACAAAATTCACGCGCTTCTCTGGAATTCGTAGGTTAGATTTTGGAACTCCTCACAAAAAGGACTCTGAAGCCACACCCACTTCGTGGGATGTAGGCCGAGCCCTAATAACTGTGAAAAATGTTTAATGTCTTATTAGTTGTTTTCCTAAAAGATGCTGGACCTGTGCCATTCTACCTAAGTTTGTCTGAGCACAAAAGGGAATCTGCCTGGTATGTGTAGATGCCACAAAGGAAAACGGCGTTATGCCCTTGCTTTAATTGCACAGCCATTAGGCTATTAACCATGTATTGAAGAAAAGGAATTGGTCATCAGTTTGGATCACTTATTAATTCCACACTTCACCTGCCAGAAAAAGAAGATCTTTGATCAGCATTCAAAGGACAGCGAGTCGAGGAATGTTTTAGGAAGATTTTGCGCAATTGATCATTTATGACAGAATTATTTAGTGTTTTAACTATACTTATTATTTTAATAATCGAAAATACCAAGAGTAGTATTTCAGATGGTACTAAGTGATTTGTATTTTTTTGTGATGGTTTTTATGAACGTACAATAAAGCAACCAAGTAACCACAGATGCCCACTGGGGAAACAAAAAACGTTTCTCTGCCAGGCGGCTTTATTTTTATACCAGCCCTTATAACACGAGCCCCAAAACAGACTTCAACTAGCCGTGACAGTATATAAATGCCTAGTCTTTTTGCCCACATTCTGAGATGGCCTACCCACCCTTCTACTTAAAGCTCTGAGTTTACATCAAGTCTCCTCTGGCATTATGCGGTTTTGGTGATATTAGGTAAACTGTCAGATAGAGCAAACTTGTTATATTCCATTAAACCCAAAGGAATCCTGTGAGGGGGGTGGGGGGCTGCAGCTAGCCCACCCCCCATCAGGTCTTTATTGCTCCTATTCACCATTCACTTGATGCAACAAAACTGAAATATTTCTACCACATGGGTGTTGTTAAGCATTGACCATAAACCAAATGAATACGTACAGCACAGCTGATCTTTGGTTTTGAAAAGCCTTGAAGGTCATGCTTGCACCAAGGAAAGTAGTAAATGCACAACACAAATCTGCAAGTCATATTTATGAAGCCACGCTTAACCACTTTGCATGGCTTTGAATGGTTTCATAAATATGGAGTAATGCAATACAGTGCAAATTGCTGCTTTGCGTTACTCCGCACAAGGAAGGCATTGCAGTGGGTGTTCCCACTCACCCGTTTTTTTTAAGCAATGGAAAGTAAACCTGGGACTGCATCAAAATCTTACGCCTCCCCAAGAGAGGCATTACAAGGAGAAACATCTTAATTTCTCCCTGTTTTTCCTTTATCTATATGTGCAGCACACACAGAGGAAAAAGCCTCTCTGAATTGTTTTTGTGCAGGAAGGTGCCCTTCCTGCACAAAAACAATCCTGCATGCAACAGAGGCACCCTTGCACCATGGTGTAAGGGTGCCTGCGTTGACGCTAGGCTGATGAAATGGCACCAGTGCACTTGGATAAACGTGTATTTATTGGTTGCATTGAATAACGTTATAAGCTGTAATTCGTCAGTGAAATGCCAAACATAGTAAAAATTGAGATGTTTTGCTCTTTCTAGCCACACCTCTGACTCCGCCCACTGACCAATCCTCAGATTATTCTGGCCCCCTGATGCTCCACCCACAGTTCCCCTACTTTTTTTCCCCCACTTCGACCACTGGAGGGAAGAAAGCCTAGAAGAACCAAATATTTGAAAAGGGGTGACCGAAGAGGGACTAGTCGAAAATACCCAGCAGCTGCATAAAACATCCAACACACTCTAGATGGCTGTAATAAAGCACTGGCAATGACTTACTTGTGCAAAAGAAAACACATATATCCAATGTAACAAACTATCACCTGAATGAAATAATTCAAGGGAAGGGGACTCTCATATAAACAAATGTCAAGACCAGTGGCGTAACAAAACTTGAGGGGGCTCCCTGTAAAGTACATGGAGGGGGACCCTCTGAACACACTCAGAAGCTTTCAGGTCAGGGTACTGTGCTTGGGACGGCGTCTCCAGCTCCGGCTTGCCTCTCCTTCTCGGGGCTTGTATCGGCCAGCAGCTTCCACGTCTCTCGCTCTTCTTCTCCCATATTCTCTACTTCCTCAGTCGTCACGGCGTTCCGCCCTCCCTCCCAGTTGCGAACCTCCTCTGATAGGGCCGTCGAAGCCCGCGTCGTTGGCCACACCCCTTGGGGCTCCTCCTGGTAGCAGCCGTGAAGATCCTTAAAGGGCTCCTGCACCGCCTGTATACAGAGTGACAGCACGTCAATTAGGTTGTTGACGGGGGAGTAAGGAGCTATAGACAGCTGTTCATCTTCCGACTCCTGACAGTGCGACAATCACTTGTGGTTGTCTGCACGTACCCAGTATTGGTGGTGCGTCTCATTGGTATGTGCTCCCCCTTTGTAGGCCGGTTACCCCCGCAATCACCCCTCCACATTGGGGACGAGGTTGGCCTGAGCCGACGTTATGCACCTGTTGCTGATGAAGTGGCCTGCTTACCGCCTTGGGGGGGGGGGGAGCATGAGGCCACGGCCGTAGAGTTTCTCCACCCCGCCCTCACCGTAGCGCACAGTGTGAGCATGTGGGAGGGCGTACACGAAGCTAGGAAGGGCACAGCAGAGCTTCCCGCACAGCAAGCCTGGAGCACACCACGAAGAGAGTCCTCACGAGCAGGGAGAGGAGGCACGCCTGCAAGGCAGAAAAACAGAAAGACAAAAGTGTAACACTGACCAAACAAATTGTTACTCGGTGAAGAAAAAAAAAATAAGACACAAAGTAAGAGAACAAAAGAGTCAGACTGAGCAAAACCTATACTTACCAGGCAGCACAACCTTATGAGAAGTGAAAGAAGAAAGCTCACATGCTGGAGGGGTAACACAGAGTGCCAGGAGACAAAAGGAACTCTGGGATGAGGTTCCGTGAATCCTGAACCCGTTTCATAAAGGTCATTGTTTCGCTACGAATTTGGTATTAGCGAACCGTAACCAGTTAGTACGGCAAGCATGAGTGTTTTCGTCACATTACACCGATGGATTCACTATGTATTTATGGTTTCGTTCTGAACCCTCAGGTTCCATTTTGTATACGGCAGCCATTTTGTGGTTGCCCTCACATAGGCCAATGACTTCGGCCACACGAGTCTTTAGCAACACGTACACTGTAGCTGACTTCTGAATGACCCGAGCGAACGACCCTCTTGCCTGAAGCCGAACTTGTTAGGCCAGTTCCTTTCCCAGTAGCTGATCAAGATTGAGAATCAAGGCACAGGAGATCATAAACCCTTTTATTGCACATAACTATGTCTTATCTTACTCACACCTGTCTCTGCTTCTTTCTTTATGACCCGTTTACGATGAGGTGCCCGTTTTTATGGTGGGTTTTCGATCGACCTGTCTGATGAAGAATGTTGGGTTCGACCAATGATCAATCGTGGGCTGGGCAACTGAAAAGTGGGTTTTACCGTCCTGCGATACCTCTGATTTGGATACATGTGATTGGACAGTTTGTAAATGTAAGATATTTGTCTGGAATGTGATTTTTGGCATAAAAAGGATGGCTTGCTTTGTAAAAATTGAGCAGTCTCCTACGAATATACAGCCATTGTACTTCGTGGACCTCTGTTTCTGGTTGCAGCCAATAAATTCGTTCTTTGACGTCACCAAGAAGAATCCGTGTCTCTGTGTTTAGAAGACAGGTGAACTCGGAGACTTTGGGCGTGTCCCCTGACGCCGCAGGGTCTTAAATAACCCGGTTCTTCATTTGGCGCCCATCGTGGGGCGACTTCAGCGGTACCGGTCCAAGCCTGAAGATCGTGAGGAGCTTCGTGTGGAAATTCTGGAGGAAGGCCTGCCACTTCATCGACCCCTGTATGTCGTCGTGGTCCGAAAGTCTTTGCTGCGAGGTTTCCCGCTTTCCGACGGCTACAAAGGCCTGCTGCCCTGACTGTCGCCCTGTCTTGGAGCCTTTGATGATTTGTAGAGCGAGACGATAGACGGATCTTCTGGCGACGTCATCGATACTTTAGTTAAGTATGAGTGGAGCGTCTCCCAGTCCTTAGTTTTGTTTAGGGTATCCCTTGGGATCTTTGATTTGGACCTCGACGATCTTTGATTTGGAACTTGCAAGCTCCAAAGCCGAGGGACTTGTGTATTCACGAGACTATCGTATTCGATACTCCGCTGAAGTTTGAAGCTAGACTAGCAAGCGAAGATGCCTGGTCTTAGCAGACTTGGAAGAATATTTTGTGTGGTCGTAATAGGGATTCCCGATTGGAGGACTCGTGTCCGGTTCCTCCAATTGGAACTCCAACCTATGAGCTCTATGTGAAACATGGCGTGGGCCCCATCACGTATAATGAAGTGTGGATTCGTTACACAAGGAAGGACGTGTGTCCTCAAATGGCCCCAATATGGTAGTTTTGACACGATAGTCTTAGATAATCTAGAAGTTAGATTTTTTAAGAAGAAAGCCCGGCCGGCGATGTTTGACTCTTTCCGCCTATGGCGAAAGGAAGCCAAACAGAGAGAAATTAAATTAGCGAAGAAAAATAAAAGAGAGAAGGGTATATCGATAATGCAAGCTGCTATGCAGTTTAAAGATAATGAAGAAGAACAAGGGAGTGAGCAGTTGCACAGGCAACGTAAAATGGCGATAGATAAATGCTATCCAGTTTTGCCGCCTCTTCAGCAAGATGCGATGAAGGATCTTGTGAAAGATCCTTTGATGTCACATTTGTTGAATTCGCCACCCCCTTATGCTCAGAATGCTACAGCACCTCCACAGCCTTTAGTTGCGCAACCTCCGGGTGCTTTGCCTCTTGCTATTGCACAACCGCCAGCTCCTCTTCAGTTGGCTCCTACTCCTCTGGTACAGCCTTCTCAAGGGCCGCCGACCTTGCTACCTGCTCCGCCTTTACTTCATACGACTTTTTCACCTGTTCTCTCTACCTCCTCCGCTATTGCTCCTACGTTGACCTTTTCTCAGTCCGCTTTATCTCCTGTCCTGTCAACTTCTCCTTCTGTTCGACAGAGGATGACTGATACTGTTACTAGTCTTCTGTCCCCTTTCTTTGGGTCATTTAGTACGACCCGAGTTTCAGAGCGTAAGCAGTTACGTAGACAACTGCCTGATTCCCGAGAGAGGGAAGTATTGAATCATTTAGTGCGTAAATGGATCACTCGTCCTTTAAGATATGATATAGAGTCTGTTATGGATGTCTTCCGTCAATGGGAAGAACCGAAGCAGAGATATGTCTTTGATACGATGTGCACGTTCCTTCGTGGGAAATGGGAAGACGGTGATCTGGAACTTACTCCGCCTGAGTTGTCCAATGTGCAATCAGAGTTTGCGAAAGGCACGATTGTGGGCCCTGACGTTGAAAGAGCGGTAGCGACGCTGCTTTCGTTCAGGAATGAGTCTCCTTCTCGGTCATTGTTTGAGCCTGACCCTTCTGTTAGGAGAAAGGTGAGACAGTACCCAATGAGATAGGTTCCTCCGGTATGGAAGGAAGCAGTTCAGGCTGATGTAGGTCTTGGTATTGTAGCTGCACCGGCTCATTTTCAACGTGTTTGGGTGCATGTTCCGTGGAAACGAGCTGAAGTCTTGGCTCTTAAGCAGACTTTGCCTGACCCCCGTAAAAATCCTGCTGGGTACTATAAGGAATTATCACAGACTGCAGACTCATGCGTTATGAATCTAGCGGATATAGACATGTTATTTGGTAATGTGGTCCCACAGCCTTTATGGGGATTGATTCATCATACCGATCATGCGCCGGAGTTAGGTGATACAGGGGTTAATATTAGTGCTGCGGATGGCCGACAAGTTGGTGGTGCTAAACCTGAGCCTGTAGTTGCAGAACTTCCTGGTAGGATTATTACCTATATGAAAACTTTAATGCCCGCTATGAGAGAAATTGGGACAAATTGTCTGCATGTAAGCAGAAGAAGGATGAAACCGTATCTGATTTCTTCACTAGGTTTGAAGAAACGTTTATTGACCATAGTGGTCAAGACAGGAGTACCGAGGGTGGTCAACGGTTGTTTGTTGATAAGTTTGTGCATAATTTACTACCTGAATTATGTACTAAGTTAAAGGATTCAGAAAGTTCTTGGGCCGTTTCCTCGTCAGCACAGATATTGGCTACTGCACAATATTACGAAAATAGGGATAAGGATGAGAAAGATAGAGCAGACAAGAAGACTAAAGAGTTGAAGACGAAGGTTCTTTTACAGCAAGCGTATCCGCCTCGTAATAACCAACGTGATTATCAGCAACCTCAGAAGTTTCAGCGAAACTCACAACGGTTTGAGCCTTCTCAACCGCGTTTTCCTGTAGGCCCTAATCAATGTGCATATTGCAAAGAAGAGGGTCATTTTAAACATAGTTGCCCTGTTTTGTTACAGCGTATGAATGGTGTTTCTGGCGCAAGAGGTCGGGGTGTTCCTCAAGCTTCTAGAGGTAGGGGACGTGGAGGTTTTCCCCAGAACGCGCGTTCCTTCCCTCAGCAGAATTCAATGAATTGTTTCGATCAGCAGAATAATGCGTCTGGTAGAACGACTCAGTACTATGCTGATGACTACTACGTCGAAGGTGAGAATGTGGATGGTAATGATTGCTAGGAGGCCATGGACAAAGAGAGGGAGTTGTTTCAGTTCCAGTAGATCAGAGTGGACCTTATGTTGAAGTGATTACATCAGGTGTGTCAGAGCCTTTTCTGTTGGATACTGGTGCTACGAAGAGTTCTATTATGCACTCTAGACTCCCTGGCGCACCTTTGTCTGGCTTAACAAATGTTTCAGTAGGCTTTTCTGGCGCCCCAGTTAGAAACCCGATTTCTGATCCTTTGTCCCTTTCTGTTGGACCTCGTGAATTCGAAGCACCCCTTATTCTGACGACAGGTTGTGGTGAGAACTTGTTGGGATTGGATCTGTTGAAAAGATTGTATGCAACATTGTATTGTTCTCCTTCGGGAGTACAACTTACATTGGGTAAGAAAGTGGTCTCTCCGATGTATTTGTCGAGGGAGCAACTTCCGACAGAATTATCTTCTCTTCCTGATACTATTTGGGCTATTGGACGTAATGATGTAGGTCTTTTGGAGATACCGCCGTATGTTGTGACGCTGAAAGCGAACGTTAAACTGCCACGCATTCCTCAATATAGGATCTCCAGTAATGGTGAAAGAGCGTTGTTAGCGATTATCCACGATCTAATTGAGAAAGACGTAATTGAGGAAACAAGAGGTAATGTTTGCAACAGCCCTGTTTTGCCTGTCTTAAAACGCACTGACTCTTCTCAGCCACCCGTTTACAGGTTTGTGATCGACCTCCGCGAGGTGAATAAGATAGTTGTGCCGCAGTTTCCTGTTGTTCCAGATATCACTGCCTTACTGACCATGATTCCAGCTTCGGCCACGTGGTTTTCGGTGATTGATTTGAAGAATGCTTTCTTCAGCATCCCGATTGCCGAGGAGAGTAGGGACATCTTTGGCTTCTCTTTAGGAGGCCGAAGCTTCCGGTTTAAGAGAGCTCCTCAAGGCTACTGCGAGAGTCCTTCTATCTATAGTCAGGCCTTAAAAACACAGCTTGATACGATTGCTTTACCTGATGGTGCTGCTCTTCTCCAGTACGTTGACGATTTGTTAGTCGCTGCCGATACGGAGGAGCTTTGTAAGGAAGCTATTTTGTTGGTGTTGCGTCATTTGTCTGACTTCCATCACAAGGTATCTCTCTCGAAGTTGCAGTATTGTCGACAAGAAGTGACCTACTTAGGTCATCTCTTATCGAAGGAGGGAAGAAGATTGACCCCAGAACGAATTCAGGCGATTGCGAAAATGAGTGTGCCAACTACGCAGAGAGACGTGCGTGCTTTCTTGGGTATCACATCATACTGCAGACAATGGATACCGAATTTTTCTTTGCTGGCCAAACCTCTGGTGGCATTGACTTGCAAAGATACACCGAATCCCCTCCCGTGGTCTGATGATTGTCAGAAGAGTTTTTCCGAATTGCGTGATGCATTATGTTCGGCTCCTGTGTTGGATACCCCCGACTAAAGTAAGCCTTTTACGCTTTATGTCCACGAGAGAGAGGGATGTGCGTTGTCAGTATTGACGCAATCTTTTGGGGACAAGCAACGTCCATGCGCGTATTTCTCGTCGACTTTGGATCCGGTAGCTAGAGCGTTGCCGAGTTGCTTGAGAGCTACAGCGGCAGCAGCTGTTTCCATTCGACAGTCTGCTGGTTTGGTCATGAATAATACGTTGATTGTAATGGTTCCACATGCAGTGGACACCCTGTTAAACAGTACAAAGACACAGCACTTAACTAGTGCTCGATTGTCAGGTTATGAGTTGACACTTTTAGCGAGTCATGTACACATAAAGAGACGCAATACGTTGAATCCAGCCACATTGTTGCCGATCTCAGGAGAGACAGATGTTTGTGAACAGCATGATTGTTTTCTCAGGACAGAAGAGGAAACGAAAGGGAGAGTAGATCTTAGGGACACTCCTCTTGTAAAGTGCGATGGTACCTTATGGGTGGATGGTTCATGCTTCAAGCTTCCGAATGGTGATACGACTGCGGCATATGCTGTTACGACTTTGCATACGATTGTTGAAGCTGCACGTATCCCACATAATTCAGCTCAAGCAGCCGAGTTGATTGCACTTACGAGAGCGTGTGTGTTATCGAAAGGAAAGAAAGTGACCATATATACCGACAGGCAGTATGCGTTTGGTGTGGCTCAAAGTTTTGGACGTTTGTGGAAGGAACGTGGGTTCCTCACGTCTCATGGAACGAAGATTCAGAATGGTCAGTTGGTGAACGAGCTTCTTGAGTCACTCACCTTGCCGTTGCAAGTTGCGATTGTGAAATGCAGTGCACACAAAAAGGTTACCGATGACGTTGGTCGCGGTAATGCGTTTGCCGATGAAGTTGCAAAAGATGTGGCAAGGGATGTGATGAGTCGAATGTATGTTGCTGGCCCTGCAAGATGGATTGGTGATGTTGGAATGTGTGAAGATACGATAGAAAGTGTGAAGTCTATCCAAGCTGAAGCTACAGAGAGAGAGTTGAGCGTATGGAGAGAAAGTACGGGTAAATTGGATGCGAATGGTTGTTGGGTCGAGTTGTCAGAGCATCAGCGATGGTTGTTACCCGATGCGTACGTGCTTGCAGTGGTTACGATGGCGCATTGAATGGCTCATATCAGTGTGAAAGGGATTTGTAAGTTGTTGGCTCCAGTATGGCAGAATGCTGGAATTCCTAAGTGTGCAGAGAATGTTGTCAAAAGAATTGTATGGTTTGCCTGATGTACAATCCTGGTAAGGGAACCCCAACTCCAGCTGGTCATTTTGCGCCTCCGACGTATCCGTTTGAGGTTTTGCAATTAAATTTCATTCACATGGAGGGATGCAACAACCTGAAATACGTACTCGTGGTTGTTTGTACCTTCTCGAGATGGGTAGAAGCATATCCCCTAAAAGATAACACTGCCTTCTCCACAGCTAAAGCCCTTATTAAGGAGTTTTTCCCTAGGTATGGGTTGCCGAGAATGGTCTGGAGTGACAATGGGAGTGAATTTGTGGGTCAAGTGATGAAGAGAGTGTGTGAGGGTTTAGAAATACGACCGAAATTCCACGCTGCAAATCACCCACAATCAGCTGGACTAGTAGAGTGCTATAATGGCACTCTTAAGTTAAAACTTGCCAAGATACAGGCAAGCTCTGGTCTTAAATGGCCTGACGCGTTGCCATTAGCGCTTTTGTCAACTAGGATGACTGTACATTCTCGAGTGGGACTTAGTCCCTATGAAATAATTTTTGGTCGCCCGGCAAACATATGGGGAGTGCCGAGGCCGAGGAAATTTACTGAGATTGAACACCCTGTATTGCTTGATTATCTGTATGATTTGGCGGCTAAATTGCGTGTCTTACACCAACCGGTTCATGATACATTGCCTCAGGTTTCTGACGATCCAGGACATGTCATCAATCCTGGCTCTTGGGTGCTAATCAAGAACTTCCAGCGGACAAAGAACAATCAGCCTCGCTGGATTGGTCCCTATTTGGTACTCTTATCAACGCGATCTGCAGTGCGGGTACAAGGGAAAAAGAACTGGATCCATGGCGTACACTGTAAGAGGGTCCCTTTGCCTTTGCCGTACGACCGGTGGGTCCAGGAGGTAATTCCTGATTCGGAAACTGACACTTTGCCTCGTTTTCTGCCTTTTAGCGATGCACGTATAATTGGGACAAGTTCTGAGCCAGAAAGCGACGATCTTCTACAAAAAGCTGTGGCACCGTCAGTTCGATTGGACACTACTGAGCCTGAACTGCTGTTTCGCGACCAGACATTGCCTGATAAAGGCCGTTATAATTTGCGACCAAGAGTCATGGGACAAATAAAGTGACCACATTTTTCCTTTTTGCTATTTTTTAAACTCAGCTCTCCCATCTGAGAAACTGTTTTGACCGATTTTTGTTTTTCGAACCGCCATCCGGGTTCAGCTGTAGGGTCGCGGTGTCAAGTCTTTGGAGTGCAAGCCGAAGACACAAGGTCGACGGTTCTGGTTGGTCCAAGGGCGTTCCCTGGACTGACAGGCACATTCCTTAGCACAGAACACCCAACCGCCGCGAACGGCACGGTTAGAGGATGGAGTTTTTCAAGATGGAGAGACCTGTTAAGGAAACGAATTTTAAAAGCAAAATGTGTAAAATTATGAGCAGGAAATGTTTTTTAATATTGTGTCTTTTTATGTTACTTAGCTTAATGATGCTTTTAATGGGATATATTGTATTCTCTTTTCAAGTGACGTTTGCACCCACTACACAACCCATACCTTCTCCTACTGTTTCATTGCATTCTTTCCATCCTCTGCCTGAACATGAATCCACTAGAAGATTGGAATCCATTAATAACTCCTTTGTTCAGCTTCTGCACCAACACCAACTAGTAGTGAACACAACTAACTGTTGGGTGTGTGGCCTTATGCCGCATACTACTGATAAAGGTATTCCTTACCTGGTCCTGCCATTCAGCCACAATGGTTCTGTGTGGACATACAGAACGATGTTCATCTATGCTTGTGAAGTTTACCCCCTACGTTCTCTAAAGGACAATCCAAAGAATAGTGCTCTAGTTAAGGGAATAGTCGATATGATTAGAGGGTTTAGCTCCTATGAGACGATCCAGAGAGAAGAGACACTAGTATATATTGGATGGAACGTGACTGGATATGGAGTTAGTCTGAGTGAGAACCAGCGAGCGAAAAGATCCTCTCCGATTTGGATTGTACCCCATCAGGGTCATCTTTGTCTGCAAGGTAATGGCAAGAATCCGAGAGCTCAGCTAGGGAAGAGTATCTGCACGGAGACGTATGTTTTTGCGTCCCAGACTTCCCCACTGTTTCTAGCAGCTAAGGGTACCTATTTTGTCTGTTACGATAGGGCATACACATGGTTGCCCCCTGACTTCTCGGGCACATGTTTTGTCTCGTTTCTATTGCCCCCCACCTATACAGCAGCGGCAGATTACCACAAGACGAGAATTGTTAGAGGTGTCTTCAGTAAGGAAGATACTGCAGGACAAGAATTAGGAGATTTTTTTAAGGGTTTTCTGCCGTTTTGGGGACCGATGGCTAACAGCAGGAACATACGACAGCTGACGAGAGTGGTTGAATCCACCGTAGTTGAAACTACCGGTGCCCTTAGTAACTTGACTGCTGAGCTCCAGTCGGATCGTCTTATGACACTCCAGAACAGAGTTGCGTTAGATGTCGTACTTGCAGATCGAGGTGGGGTATGTAAAGTGATCCAATCGAGCTGCTGCGTTTTCATTCCAGACAATGCTCCGACAGTATACCAGGCCATTTCCAAGTTACATAAGATCTCTGATTCTATACACGTGGATGAAGGAGATTGGTCGTTAATGGGATGGTTCTGGGAACTGTTATCCACCTGGGGATGGAAGATTCTGATGGTCATTGGGATTGCTTTAGCGATTCTGTTCCTGTTCTGTCTTTGCGTACAGTGTGCTCCTGCTATATGTGGCCTCTGTGCTACTATGTGTACAAGGAGCCCTGTCCCAAGAGAGGTACTAGGCAATAGGATTATGCTTCAGCAACATCTTGATGATCTGATGAATATAGACCTGGACTCAGATTAACGTGAGTGTAGGAAATTGCCTATGTAAGGGCAAAAGGAGGGTCTGAGGTTCCGTGAATCCTGAACCCGTTTCATAAAGGTCATTGTTTCGCTACGAATTTGGTATTAGCGAACCGTAACCAGTTAGTACGGCAAGCATGAGTGTTTTCGTCACATTACACCGATGGATTCACTATGTATTTAGGGTTTCGTTCTGAACCCTCTGGTTCCATTTTGTATACGGCGGCCATTTTGTGGTTGCCCTCGCATAGGCCGATGACTTCGGCCACACGAGTCTTTAGCAACACGTACACTGTAGCTGACTTCTGAAGGACCCGAGCGAACGACCCTCTTGCCTGAAGCCGAACTTGTTAGGCCAGTTCCTTTCCCAGTAGCTGATCAAGATTGAGAATCAAGGCACAGGAGATCATAAACCCTTTTATTGCACATAACTATGTCTTATCTTACTCACACCTGTCTCTGCTTCTTTCTTTATGACCCGTTTACGATGAGGTGCCCGTTTTTATGGTGGGTTTTCGATCGACCTGTCTGATGAAGAATGTTGGGTTCGACCAATGATCAATCGTGGGCTGGGCAACTGAAAAGTGGGTTTTACCGTCCTGCGATACCTCTGATTTGGATACATGTGATTGGACAGTTTGTAAATGTAAGGTATTTGTCTGGAATGTGATTTTTGGCATAAAAAGGATGGCTTGCTTTGTAAAAATTGAGCAGTCTCCTACGAATATACAGCCATTGTACTTCGTGGACCTCTGTTTCTGGTTGCAGCCAATAAATTCGTTCTTTGACGTCACCAAGAAGAATCCGTGTCTCTGTGTTTAGAAGACAGGTGAACTCTGAGACTTTGGGCGTGTCCCCTGACGCCGCAGGGTCTTAAATAACCCGGTTCTTCATTTGGCGCCCATCGTGGGGCGACTTCAGCGGTACCGGTCCAAGCCTGAAGATCGTGAGGAGCTTAGTGTGGAAATTCTGGAGGAAGGCCTGCCACTTCATCGACCCCTGTATGTCGTCGTGGTCCGAAAGTCTTTGCTGCGAGGTTTCCCGCTTTCCGACGGCTACAAAGGCCTGCTGCCCTGACTGTCGCCCTGTCTTGGAGCCTTTGATGATTTGTAGAGCGAGACGATAGACGGATCTTCTGGCGACGTCATCGATACTTCAGTTAAGTATGAGTGGAGCGTCTCCCAGTCTTTAGTTTTGTTTAGGGTATCCCTTGGGATCTTTGATTTGGACCTCGACGATCTTTGATTTGGAACTTGCAAGCTCCAAAGCCGAGGGACTTGTGTATTCACGAGACTATCGTATTCGATACTCCGCTGAAGTTTGAAGCTAGACTAGAGAGCGAAGATGCCTGGTCTTAGCAGACTTGGAAGAATATTTTGTGTGGTCGTAATAGGGATTCCCGATTGGAGGACTCATGTCCGGTTCCTCCAATTGGAACTCCAACCTATGAGCTCTATGTGAAACATGGCGTGGGCCCCATCACGTATAATGAAGTGTGGATTCGTTACACAAGGAAGGACGTGTGTCCTCAAATGGCCCCAATATGGTAGTTTTGACACGATAGTCTTAGATAATCTAGAAGTTAGACTTTTTAAGAAGAAAGCCCGGCCGGCGATGTTTGACTCTTTCCGCCTATGGCGAAAGGAAGCCAAACAGAGAGAAATTAAATTAGCGAAGAAAAATAAAAGAGAGAAGGGTATATCGATAATGCAAGCTGCTATGCAGTTTAAAGATAATGAAGAAGAACAAGGGAGTGAGCAGTTGCACAGGCAACGTAAAATGGCGATAGATAAATGCTATCCAGTTTTGCCGCCTCTTCAGCAAGATGCGATGAAGGATCTTGTGAAAGATCCTTTGATGTCACATTTGTTGAATTCGCCACCCCCTTATGCTCAGAATGCTACAGCACCTCCACAACCTTTAGTTGCGCAACCTCCGGGTGCTTTGCCTCTTGCTATTGCACAACCGCCAGCTCCTCTTCAGTTGGCTCCTACTCCTCTGGTACAGCCTTCTCAAGGGCCGCCTACCTTGCTATCTGCTCCGCCTTTACTTCATACGACTTTTTCACCTGTTCTCTCTACCTCCTCCGCTATTGCTCCTACGTTGACCTTTTCTCAGTCCGCTTTATCTCCTGTCCTGTCAACTTCTCCTTCTGTTCGACAGAGGATGACTGATACTGTTACTAGTCTTCTGTCCCCTTTCTTTGGGTCATTTAGTACGACCCGAGTTTCAGAGCGTAAGCAGTTACATAGACCCTTCTGTTAGGAGAAAGGTGAGACAGTACCCAATGAGATAGGTTCCTCCGGTATGGAAGGAAGCAGTTCAGGCTGATGTAGGTCTTGGTATTGTAGCTGCACCGGCTCATTTTCAACGTGTTTGGGTGCATGTTCCGTGGAAACGAGCTGAAGTCTTGGCTCTTAAGCAGACTTTGCCTGACCCCCGTAAAAATCCTGCTGGGTACTATAAGGAATTATCACAGACTGCAGACTCATGCGTTATGAATCTAGCGGATATAGACATGTTATTTGGTAATGTGGTCCCACAGCCTTTATGGGGATTGATTCATCATACCGATCATGCGCCGGAGTTAGGTGATACAGGGGTTAATATTAGTGCTGCGGATGGCCGACAAGTTGGTGGTGCTAAACCTGAGCCTGTAGTTGCAGAACTTCCTGGTAGGATTATTACCTATATGAAAACTTTAATGCCCGCTATGAGAGTAAATTGGGACAAATTGTCTGCATGTAAGCAGAAGAAGGATGAAACCGTATCTGATTTCTTCACTAGGTTTGAAGAAACGTTTATTGACCATAGTGGTCAAGACAGGAGTACCGAGGGTGGTCAACGGTTGTTTGTTGATAAGTTTGTGCATAATTTACTACCTGAATTATGTACTAAGTTAAAGGATTCAGAAAGTTCTTGGGCCGTTTCCTCGTCAGCACAGATATTGGCTACTGCACAATATTACGAAAATAGGGATAAGGATGAGAAAGATAGAGCAGACAAGAAGACTAAAGGGTTGAAGACGAAGGTTCTTTTACAGCAAGCGTATCCGCCTCGTAATAACCAACGTGATTATCAGCAACCTCAGCAGTTTCAGCGAAACTCACAACGGTTTGAGCCTTCTCAACCGCGTTTTCCTGTAGGCCCTAATCAATGTGCATATTGCAAAGAAGAGGGTCATTTTAAACATAGTTGCCCTGTTTTGTTACAGCGTATGAATGGTGTTTCTGGCGCAAGAGGTCGGGGTGTTCCTCAAGCTTCTAGAGGTAGGGGACGTGGAGGTTTTCCCCAGAACGCGCGTTCCTTCCCTCAGCAGAATTCAATGAATTGTTTCGATCAGCAGAATAATGCGTCTGGTAGAACGACTCAGTACTATGCTGATGACTACTACGTCGAAGGTGAGAATGTGGATGGTAATGATTGCTAGGAGGCCATGGACAAAGAGAGGGAGTTGTTTCAGTTCCAGTAGATCAGAGTGGACCTTATGTTGAAGTGATTACATCAGGTGTGTCAGAGCCTTTTCTGTTGGATACTGGTGCTACGAAGAGTTCTATTATGCACTCTAGACTCCCTGGCGCACCTTTGTCTGGCTTAACAAATGTTTCAGTAGGCTTTTCTGGCGCCCCAGTTAGAAACCCGATTTCTGATCCTTTGTCCCTTTCTGTTGGACCTCGTGAATTCGAAGCACCCCTTATTCTGACGACAGGTTGTGGTGAGAACTTGTTGGGATTGGATCTGTTGAAAAGATTGTATGCAACATTGTATTGTTCTCTTTCGGGAGTACAACTTACATTGGGTAAGAAAGTGGTCTCTCCGATGTATTTGTCGAGGGAGCAACTTCCGACAGAATTATCTTCTCTTCCTGATACTATTTGGGCTATTGGACGTAATGATGTAGGTCTTTTGGAGATACCGCCGTATGTTGTGACGCTGAAAGCGAACGTTAAAATGCCACGCATTCCTCAATATAGGATCTCCAGTAATGGTGAAAGAGCGTTGTTAGCGATTATCCACGATCTAATTGAGAAAGACGTAATTGAGGAAACAAGAGGTAATGTTTGCAACAGCCCTGTTTTGCCTGTCTTAAAACGCACTGACTCTTCTCAGCCACCCGTTTACAGGTTTGTGATCGACTTCCGCGAGGTGAATAAGATAGTTGTGCCGCAGTTTCCTGTTGTTCCAGATATCACTGCCTTACTGACCATGATTCCAGCTTCGGCCACGTGGTTTTCGGTGATTGATTTGAAGAATGCTTTCTTCAGCATCCCGATTGCCGAGGAGAGTAGGGACATCTTTGGCTTCTCTTTAGGAGGCCGAAGCTTCCGGTTTAAGAGAGCTCCTCAAGGCTACTGCGAGAGTCCTTCTATCTATAGTCAGGCCTTAAAAACACAGCTTGATACGATTGCTTTACCTGATGGTGCTGCTCTTCTCCAGTACGTTGACGATTTGTTAGTCGCTGCCGATACGGAGGAGCTTTGTAAGGAAGCTACTTTGTTGGTGTTGCGTCATTTGTCTGACTTCCATCACAAGGTATTTCTCTCGAAGTTGCAGTATTGTCGACAAGAAGTGACCTACTTAGGTCATCTCTTATCGAAGGAGGGAAGAAGATTGACCCCAGAACGAATTCAGGCGATTGCGAAAATGAGTGTGCCAACTACGCAGAGAGAACGTGCGTGCTTTCTTGGGTATCACATCATACTGCAGACAATGGATACCGAATTTTTCTTTGCTGGCCAAACCTCTGGTGGCATTGACTTGCAAAGATACACCGAATCCCCTCCCGTGGGCTGATGATTGTCAGAAGAGTTTTTCCGAATTGCGTGATGCATTATGTTCGGCTCCTGTGTTGGGTACCCCCGACTACAGTAAGCCTTTTACGCTTTATGTCCACGAGAGAGAGGGATGTGCGTTGTCAGTATTGACGCAATCTTTTGGGGACAAGCAACGTCCATGCGCGTATTTCTCGTCGACTTTGGATCCGGTAGCTAGAGCGTTGCCGAGTTGCTTGAGAGCTACAGCGGCAGCAGCTGTTTCCATTCGACAGTCTGCTGGTTTGGTCATGAATAATACGTTGATTGTAATGGTTCCACATGCAGTGGACACCCTGTTAAACAGTACAAAGACACAGCACTTAACTAGTGCTCGATTGTCAGGTTATGAGTTGACACTTTTAGCGAGTCATGTACACATAAAGAGACGCAATACGTTGAATCCAGCCACATTGTTGCCGATCTCAGGAGAGACAGATGTTTGTGAACAGCATGATTGTTTTCTCAGGACAGAAGAGGAAACGAAAGGGAGAGTAGATCTTAGGGACACTCCTCTTGTAAAGTGCGATGGTACCTTATGGGTGGATGGTTCATGCTTCAAGCTTCCGAATGGTGATACGACTGCGGCATATGCTGTTACGACTTTGCATACGATTGTTGAAGCTGCACGTATCCCACATATTTCAGCTCAAGCAGCCGAGTTGATTGCACTTACGAGAGCGTGTGTGTTATCGAAAGGAAAGAAAGTGACCATATATACCGACAGGCAGTATGCGTTTGGTGTGGCTCAAAGTTTTGGACGTTTGTGGAAGGAACGTGGGTTCCTCACGTCTCATGGAACGAAGATTCAGAATGGTCAGTTGGTGAACGAGCTTCTTGAGTCACTCACCTTGCCGTTGCAAGTTGCGATTGTGAAATGCAGTGCACACAAAAAGGTTACCGATGACTTTGATCGCGGTAATGCGTTTGCCGATGAAGTTGCAAAAGATGTGGCAAGGGATGTGATGAGTCGAATGTATGTTGTTGGCCCTGCAAGATGGATTGGTGATGTTGGAATGTGTGAAGATACGATAGAAAGTGTGAAGTCTATCCAAGCTGAAGCTACAGAGAGAGAGTTGAGCGTATGGAGAGAAAGTACGGGTAAATTGGATGCGAATGGTTGTTGGGTCGAGTTGTCAGAGCATCAGCGATGGTTGTTACCCGATGCGTACGTGCTTGCAGTGGTTACGATGGCGCATTGAATGGCTCATATCAGTGTGAAAGGGATTTGTAAGTTGTTGGCTCCAGTATGGCAGAATGCTGGAATTCCTAAGTGTGCAGAGAATGTTGTCAAAAGAATTGTATGGTTTGCCTGATGTACAATCCTGGTAAGGGAACCCCAACTCCAGCTGGTCATTTTGCGCCTCCGACGTATCCGTTTGAGGTTTTGCAATTAGATTTCATTCACATGGAGAGATGCAACAACCTGAAATACGTACTCGTGGTTGTTTATACCTTCTCGAGATGGGTAGAAGCATATCCCCTAAAAGATAACACTGCCTTCTCCACAGCTAAAGCCCTTATTAAGGAGTTTTTCCCTAGGTATGGGTTGCCGAGAATGGTCGAGTGACAATGGGAGTGAATTTGTGGGTCAAGTGATGAAGAGAGTGTGTGAGGGTTTAGAAATACGACCGAAATTCCACGCTGCAAATCACCCACAATCAGCTGGACTAGTAGAGTGCTATAATGGCACTCTTAAGTTAAAACTTGCCAAGATACAGGCAAGCTCTGGTCTTAAATGGCCTGACGCGTTGCCATTAGCGCTTTTGTCAACTAGGATGACTGTACATTCTCGAGTGGGACTTAGTCCCTATGAAATAATTTTTGGTCGCCCGGCAAACATATGGGGAGGGCCGAGGAAATTTACTGAGATTGAACACCCTGTATTGCTTGATTATCTGTATGATTTGACGGCTAAATTGCGTGTCTTACACCAACAGGTTCATGATACATTGCCTCAGGTTTCTGACGATCCAGGACATGTCATCAATCCTGGCTCTTGGGTGCTAATCAAGAACTTCCAGCGGACAAAGAACAATCAGCCTCGCTGGATTGGTCCCTATTTGGTACTCTTATCAACGCGATCTGCAGTGCGGGTACAAGGGAAAAAGAACTGGATCCACGGCGTACACTGTAAGAGGGTCCCTTTGCCTTTGCCGTACGACCGGTGGGTCCAGGAGGTAATTCCTGATTCGGAAACTGACACTTTGCCTCGTTTTCTGCCTTTTAGCGATGCACGTATAATTGGGACAAGTTCTGAGCCAGAAAGCGACGATCTTCTACAAAAAGCTGTGGCACCGTCAGTTCGATTGGACACTACTGAGCCTGAACTGCTGTTTCGCGACCAGACATTGCCTGATAAAGGCCGTTATAATTTGCGACCAAGAGTCATGGGACAAATAAAGTGACCAAATTTTTCCTTTTTGCTATTTTTGAAACTCAGCTCTCCCATCTGAGAAACTTTTTTGACCGATTTTTGTTTTTCGAACCGCCATCCGGGTTCAGCTGTAGGGTCGCGGTGTCAAGTCTTTGGAGTGCAAGCCGAAGACACAAGGTCGACGGTTCTGGTTGGTCCTAGGGCGTTCCCTGGACTGACAGGCACATTCCTTAGCACAGAACACCCACCCGCCGCGAACGGCACGGTTAGAGGATGGAGTTTTTCAAGATGGAGAGACCTGTTAAGGAAACGAATTTTAAAAGCAAAATGTGTAAAATTATGAGCAGGAAATGTTTTTTAATATTGTGTCTTTTTATGTTACTTAGCTTAATGATGCTTTTAATGGGATATATTGTATTCTCTTTTCAAGTGACGTTTGCACCCACTACACAACCCATACCTTCTCCTACTGTTTCATTGCATTCTTTCCATCCTCTGCCTGAACATGAATCCACTAGAAGATTGGAATTCATTAATAACTCCTTTGTTCAGCTTCTGCACCAACACCAACTAGTAGTGAACACAACTAACTGTTGGGTGTGTGGCCTTATGCCGCATACTACTGATAAAGGTATTCCTTACCTGGTCCTGCCATTCAGCTACAATGGTTCTGTGTGGACATACAGAACGATGTTCATCTATGCTCGTGAAGTTTACCCCCTACGTTCTCTAAAGGACAATCCAAAGAATAGTGCTCTAGTTAAGGGAATAGTCGATATGATTAGAGGGTTTAGCTCCTATGAGACGATCCAGAGAGAAGAGACACTAGCATATATTGGATGGAACGTGACTGGATATGGAGTTAGTCTGAGTGAGAACCAGCGAGCGAAAAGATCCTCTCCGATTTGGATTGTACCCCATCAGGGTCATCTTTGTCTGCAAGGTAATGGCAAGAATCCGAGAGCTCAGCTAGGGAAGAGTATCTGCACGGAGACGTATGTTTTTGCGTCCCAGACTTCCCCACTGTTTCTAGCAGCTAAGGGTACCTATTTTGTCTGTTACGATAGGGCATACACATGGTTGCCCCCTGACTTCTCGGGCACATGTTTTGTCTCGTTTCTATTGCCCCCCACCTATACAGCAGCGGCAGATTACCACAAGACGAGAATTGTTAGAGGTGTCTTCAGTAAGGAAGATACTGCAGGACAAGAATTAGGAGATTTTTTTAAGGGTTTTCTGCCGTTTTGGGGACCGATGGCTAACAGCAGGAACATACGACAGCTGACGAGAGTGGTTGAATCCACCGTAGTTGAAACTACCGGTGCCCTTAGTAACTTTGGCCAGACGCTCACTGACCTGTGGGGGGCCATTCAGGCAGGGCTCCAGACTTCCGCAGCCTCAGCGCTGCCCTCTTCCAGCACTTCCCAGGCTCCCTGCTGTCCGGACGCGACGAGACGGCAGATCGGGGACTTCATCCCCCAATACCCCTAGCGCCTTGGAAGGCGTGCTTCCGGTCCCGCCCCCCGGAGGTGCGCTAAAGGACAGCGCGAGCCCCGGGGGAGCGGGGAACTTTGGCCAGACGCTCACTGACCTGTGGGGGGCCATTCAGGCAGGGCTCCAGACTTCCGCAGCCTCAGCGCTGCCCTCTTCCAGCACTTCCCAGGCTCCCAGGCTCCCTGCTGTCCGGACGCGACGAGACGGCAGATCGGGGACTTCATCCCCCAATACCCCTAGCGCCTTGGAAGGCGTGCTTCCGGTTCCGCCCCCCGGAGGTGCGCTAAAGGACAGCGCGAGCCCCCGCGTCGCGGGATCGCATGCGGGAGAGCGCCCGGGGCTAAGCCCGGGCAAAGGGCGGGCCCTCTGTGGCCCTCAGAGGCACGAGGAGGACGGGACGGGCCACCACACTTGGCATCATCATTGGAGAAGGTAAAGCCAGGTTCTATCTCTACCGCTTGGAGTTGTCTACCTTTGCCACCAGGATGTTATCTCCAAATTATAATGTCCATCTGGGAAGAGCTGAATGCCCTCTGTGGCACAAACTATATCCCGGATGCACCAATCACTCCCATAGTGACCAGAGTTACTGATCAAGTAATTTGTACTCCCCAGGCAACCCCCAATACAACTCTCTCTCCATCTAACAACTGCAGCCCCTCTGTATCTGGCCCGAACCCTGCCTCATTACCATCGGATAAGGCTGAGACTCGATCCCCTCTACAATCGACCCTACTGGCCCAAATCGAGCGACTGCTATATACTGCTCTATCTCCACTGGTAGTCAAAATTAATGATTTGGGGGACAGACTGAGCAGGATCGAGAAAACTATTGTTCGGTCATACCCACAAACCGGAAACCCTGTTAATCCTATAAGCCCTACCCCCACCAACACTCAGGAAAGGTCTATGATCAATGCCCCCACGATACTGCAAACTTGTGACTCCCCTGTTATACCACCTATCCAAAGTGGTCGCAATGATATCCTTAATCTCGATCATCCCTCACATAGAGCTCCTGTGATCGCACTAAAAAGAAAGCATCGCATTGATTTACCCCCCGAAGCAGCCCCATACATCACTGTTCTCTCTGGGGTCCCCGCACTCAGACCAGGAAAACGTGAACTGCATCAGGACCTACTGAACAAAGCCATCTTTTGGCTCAAAAACAATAGACCATTACCTTCTGCGCTAGACGGTGGGATACTGAGCGTAAGAAGGGTGGGGTGGCTTGGTCTTCTGCCCAAAAATGTTCCAGGGGACTTGATTTTGGTTAAGTTTAAACACAGGAACATTGCCCCCTACTTGCGATCTACCCAGCCCAAACGTGGCGATGGCTCCATCCGTATCTGGGACCTGCATGGCTTTTACCCTTGTCCCCGAGCATCGAATCACCATAACAGCGGGTGAACAAGGGGGAATCTGAGTATTTTGGGTTATCGTTTGAAACGCGTTATTATAAAGAAGCGTATGATTGCTTGTTATCCCTGTCAACTGCACGTATATGTAATGCCGTTTTAAACTTTATTAGACCAGCTTTGGTGATTAGAAATAGATATTGATGGAATTTGGTTTTAAGAAAAATTATGTAAACATGTATTGTGATTTTATGGTTGATTAATTTTATTGCCCTTTTAAAATTGTCTATGCATACTTTTATGGTTTCTATATGAAATCGAAATAAAGTTTTGGACACAATTTGTAGTAACTTGACTGCTGAGCTCCAGTCGGATCGTCTTATGACACTCCAGAACAGAGTTGCGTTAGATGTCGTACTTGCAGATCGAGGTGGGGTATGTAAAGTGATCCAATCGAGCTGCTGCGTTTTCATTCCAGACAATGCTCCGACAGTATACCAGGCCATTTCCAAGTTACATAAGATCTCTGATTCTATACACGTGGATGAAGGAGATTGGTCGTTAATGGGATGGTTCTGGGAACTGTTATCCACCTGGGGATGGAAGATTCTGATGGTCATTGGGATAGCTTTAGCGATTCTGTTCCTGTTCTGTCTTTGCGTACAGTGTGCTCCTGCTATATGTGGCCTCTGTGCTACTATGTGTACAAGGAGCCCTGTCCCAAGAGAGGTACTAGGCAATAGGATTATGCTTCAGCAACATCTTGATGATCTGATGAATATAGACCTGGACTCAGATTAACGTGAGTGTAGGAAATTGCCTATGTAAGGGCAAAAGGAGGGTCTGAGGTTCCGTGAATCCTGAACCCGTTTCATAAAGGTCATTGTTTCGCTACGAATTTGGTATTAGCGAACCGTAACCAGTTAGTACGGCAAGCATGAGTGTTTTCGTCACATTACACCGATGGATTCACTATGTATTTAGGGTTTCGTTCTGAACCCTCTGGTTCCATTTTGTAAACGGCGGCCATTTTGTGGTTGCCCTCACATATGCCGATGACTTCGGCCACACGAGTCTTTAGCAACACGTACACTGTAGCTGACTTCTGAATGACCCGAGCGAACGACCCTCTTGCCTGAAGCCGAACTTGTTAGGCCAGTTCCTTTCCCAGTAGCTGATCATGATTGAGAATCAAGGCACATGAGATCATAAACCCTTTTATTGCACATAACTATGTCTTATCTTACTCACACCTGTCTCTGCTTCTTTCTTTATGACCCGTTTACGATGAGGAGGTGCCCGTTTTTATGGTGGGTTTTCGATCGACCTGTCTGATGAAGAATGTTGGGTTCGACCAATGATCAATCGTGGGCTGGGCAACTGAAAAGTGGGTTTTACCGTCATGCGATACCTCTGATTTGGATACATGTGATTGGACAGTTTGTAAATGTAAGGTATTTGTCTGGAATGTGATTTTTGGCATAAAAAGGATGGCTTGCTTTGTAAAAATTGAGCAGTCTCCTACGAATATACAGCCATTGTACTTCGTGGACCTCTGTTTCTGGTTGCAGCCAATAAATTCGTTCTTTGACGTCACCAAGAAGAATCCGTGTCTCTGTGTTTAGAAGACAGTTGAACTCGGAGACTTTGGGCGTGTCCCCTGACGCCGCTGGGTCTTAAATAACCCGGTTCTTCAGGGACATCTTACCTGTGTGGAGCACAGAAAAGTAATTTCTGTCCAGTCCGGAGATGGTGCAGGAGGCTCAGTGGAACATCCTTCTCACTCTGTGCTAGCCACCCTGCCCCCATTCAGTCAACCAGCAGACCCAGCCACAGCTGCACCACAGTGGAAGAAGTGGATCGGACGCCTGAAAAACTGCTTTCTGGCAGCACGTGAGACAAATGGGGCAGTCAAGCGATCGAAGATGCTTCACATCGGTGGAGATCAACTGTATGAACTATTTCAGGATTTTCCTTTGAAGTTGTGGTGCAGGTTCCTTTGGTAATGGAATCGATGATCTGCCCATGGCAGGATGGATGTGGATAGGATGTGTAACAGCCAGTCCTTAAGGGTTGCAGTCTTGACCGGGCCCACTGTAGGTGCAGTCCCTGGTCAGCAGATGCAGCCTAACTGTGTTAGTGTATCAGCAGTTGTAGTATTGCTGTTTCTTCCAGGTAGCGGAGGAATTTGTCCTATTCTCAACTTGGTCTCCCACCAGGGTTGGATTGGGATTGAAAATCGGCCCGGACACGCAAAAAAAATCGGCCCACATCTGCATAATGTCTTTCCTCAAATGACTGCTTCGGTGTAATCTTATAACAAAAAAAAGCGGAGGTAAAAAAAATGCACACCTTAGTTTACACTTCTGGAAACACACCTGGAAACAAGTGAGGCAACTCTACTCAGGCCCCCTGCCCCCGCTCAGTATGTGTACACGTTAATGGGACGGCCAGCGAGACAAAGGGAGTGATACCTCTGCCTGTTGCTAAACAGGAGGTAACGAGCGCCCATCTGTCTATAGAAAGGCCACTCAGACACTCACTGGGCCGCTGGCTGTTTGAACAATAGAGACAGCGCCCAAATCGGCCCCCAGACTGCTCAAAAAAGCAGCCCACAGCAGGAATTCGTACACCGGCCCTTCGGGCATTGCCCGAATGCCCGCGTTACCAATCCTACGCTGTCTCCCACAGTCCTGATGGGTAATGATCCCATCCTTAAGATCACCAGTCCATCCTAATTTTTAGTTCCAAATTATGAAACATTTCACTTTCAACTCTAGAGTTCTTATTTGCTGGAGGCTTATTTTCTTCTTTCTAATGTATACCCTTCAAAAGTCAATACTGCTATCTTTCTGTCATTACTAAAGTAACCAGCTTTAAATCCCTCCGCACTTGGCACATTACTCCTTTTAGACTTTTAAATGTCGCATATTCAGACTAGTAACATCCTTTCTGCATCACCTTCACTGCAGGGAAATGCTTGTTTCTTAGAGGTTTATCATCTCTGCACACCACAATTATCTACCCTTTATTCAAATTCTACTTGGCTCCTCTGTGATCTTCAGAACTGCCAAGCAACCAACACTTCCTACAACACATGGCATCAGTCACAGCATCCGGGGATATATTTAGAAGAATTACTGCAAAGCAGTTTTCACGCTGCTTAATGGCAATCATTTTACCGCTGCAGATCGCTATGTTTGCAGCGTATTTACAATATGGCATTAGGATCAGCTAGCGGCCAGGAAAATGTCGCTAACACTAGTGTCAAGGCGATAGAGAATTTAAACTCTAACGTGAAAAAAGTGACGGCTGGCCAATTAGTAGCAAAAAGATTCACTCTAGTGAGCCCAAAATCACTTTTCAGCATGTAGCGTCAAAAAGAGTATACAAATACCCCTCTAAGGAGTAAAAAAACACAGGAGTGCATAATGGAGCAGCCAGGACCAACTCAGCACAGGTCAACACCTCTCCCCCCCCTCCCCCCCAACAGCCAGGATGACCAGCCAGAGTCCCAGGGGAAGAGGAAATGCAGATTCAGGGCCTCATGTATGAAAAGTGGTGCATCGCTGTGGAAAAACAGTGATGCGTCACTTTTCATTGCGCCATCCTTGCGACACCATGGATGCACCGTATTTACAACAATACGATGCAGCCCTGCGTTTCCCCCTGTGCTGTTGCTAATTTCAGCTGCCTAGCACAAACAGATTGTTTATGTGCAGGAAGGTGTCCCTTCCCTGTCTACAGCCCCTCTGGTCACCACCCACCCTTCACCGGTGCCATTGCAGACATCTTTGCACCCCAGGCTCTCGTATCCACTGATTACATCCTACACGGAGACCTTAATTTCCACCTGGACAACCCCAGTGACCGGAACACCTCATCCCTACTTGAAAACCTCAACAACATCGGGCTCAAGCAGCTAGTCACTGCACCGACCCACCCAGCTGGACATAGGCGTGACCCCGTTTTCTCTGCCAGCGGTATCTTCACCTACAGCCACACCACAAACTACTCTGGACTGACCACCACTGCGTACATCTCACCTTCGCCACGCCCACTGCACACCACCACCCTCATCGCCCCCCATCAGAGCTGGAGGAACAAGGCCACTCAAGATTCTTCTCAGCGCAAGCTGTTGACTAAGGCCTGCCTCTGGCTCCAATAACTCCAACGAAGACTGGCTGGTCCTCTGTGGTCTTTCAGGTGTGTGGAAGAGCCTCACTGGGTACATAGTGGCAACAGAGAGGACTCCTGAGAACTCATCAATCACAAGAAGGGGCAAGATAAAAGGCTGCACGTGTTTTAAATGGGGGGAATCCAATTGCACCAGAGCCATATTCACTCTTGACTATGCTTTGTGGAAAGGTAAACTCAGAAGTTGGGGAGAGCCCTTGGCAGGTTACAGAGAGGTAGAGGGGTGGTGAAACACCTACAAGAGATAGCACCCAAAATCACTGACTTGGAAACTTTATTGAAGTGTGCAGCATTTAGTACAATTGTGTGATGGAAGTACTTTCTTTCTTGGGCTGGACATTCATTTTTATTGTGTATGCTAGTAGATAGTTGAACTCTGAGCTCAAGCACTCCACACTACCTCATTGTGAAGTCTTTAACTACTTGTACTCACTACCCTGCGAGTCAATTGCGAAAGATGTTGTAGTCTGCCTAGTTTCGTAGCGACATCAGTGGCAAGCAATCGCAACCCCCACAGCTGAAGCTCCGTAGCCACTGCCTGCCCTGTGGTCACTACCTGCCCTGTAACAGCCCTTCCGAAGAGGGTCTGACAACCTTATATCAGATCGTACCATCCTGAAATAGAATTCTACCAGCCTGACATCAGAATCCATCAGCTGGATCTTGGCAAACCACTATAGGAATGTCAGGCTCAAACAGCCAGACCACACCACCTAAAAGTCAGACTTGACCATCTACCTGATCGACATCTCCATCCACAAGCTGAACCTCTACAATCACCAGCGTTATGAGTCCAGCCACATCTCCAGACACATGAACCAGGCATCAAGACACAAAAGACAGGCCTAAGGATACAAGAGGAAGGCATCGGGTGCACAATTGGGTCGCAGGACATACAAGCCAGATCGCAGATTTGGCCAGCCTGACACATGAACTCACCAACCTGACAACCAAAGCTAGCAGCCTGACTTTGAAACATACCAGGTTGACTTCAGAATCACCAACTGGTTCCTGGCACCCATAATTAGGATGTAGTGCTCCATGTCCAGTGCTCACAGCCCACCAGGATGGCCTTGCTAACAGCCAGATGTCATCAGTCATGAGCAATCCATCACCACCCAGCAGGCAGAATTCCTAATCAAGTAGACAGACTTCATACCCTACCTGCTTGATATCCCACCCACCAGCTGGAATTCCAGACACTAGTTAGGTATTTTCATACACTAGCCATTGCACTACAACTACCAGTCACAATACTCCACCTGCAAATTGCATCTCAGGATACACAAACCTGGCTCGGACACAATAGCCAAGCTTTAGAACACATGAGCCAGGCTTCAGGATGTCCGATCCAGTTCATAGGATATACCACCTAGATCTCAGATTCTGCTCACACGACATCGGAACTCTGCAACCTCATCAAATCATGCCAGCCCGACATCGAAATCCACTAGCCTAATATCAGAATGTACCAGCTGGATTTGGGCTCTATTGAGATGTCCAAGCTCACCAGTCAGACTCTGCAATCAGCATCCAGGCATCATCAATCATGAGCCATACATCGCCACCGAGCAACCAAGCTTTGCAGACCATCGGATAGACCAAATGACACACATTAACAAGACTTTGCCATTCACAACCCCATACCTTGCGAACTTCCTACCCTGACTACTCCTCACACCAAAAGAACAGTCTACTCACAAGCTAGACGCCTTTGCACTCCTGTCGGACAACACCATAGTTGTGCCGGACCTCCCTACCCTTCAGTGAGACCTCCCTACTTTCCAGGTCATGAGCCAGGCTTCACGACAGATAGGCAAGACCTCAAGGCTAACCTATAAACTCAACAGACATCAGAACAGACGTTGCCAATCACAGGCCAGTCCTCACCACCCAGCGGTCATATCACACCACTTAGGGGTCATATCATACCACCCAGCAGTCTTGTCATGCCACCCAGCAGCCAGACCTCTTCTTCCAGTACTCAGACCTCAGGACACATCTGTGTAGCCTCATGACACACCAGATAGGCCCCAGGATAAACAAAGTCTAAGGACACACAAGTCATGCTTTGATACCACTCTTTCATGACCGGCAGAACTCACATCGTCAGTTGTGGAGGCTTTAGAGAAAAAGCCTTCGGCCTTCCCTGTGGGGTCCCCCAGGGATCCTCGCTTAGCCCCATTCTCTTTAACCTTTATGTGACTCTTCTTGCAGAGTTGGTGAGATAATTCGGTTTCCAGGTGCTCTCCTACGCAGATGACACACAAATCATTGTTTCCATAAAAAATTATCTGCAAGCAGTTGCCCTAAAGTTCAATCAATGCATGCCCAGCATTATATGCTGGATGAAGGACAATTCATAAAAAATTAATGCGAACAAAACTGAGGTGCTAGTCTTTGGATCACAGAATTCCATCTGGTCTAATGCCTGGTGGCTTGTAGATTGTGGACCCCTCCCTATACCAGTCAAAACTTCAAAAAAATCTGGGGGTCCTTTTTGACAAGAGTTTCACTTTTGATGCCCAGGTTTGCTGGACAGTCAGCACCTGTTTCTACATCCTAAAAACCCTGAGGAAAGTACTGCCAAACATTCCATTTGAACTGAATCGCCCTACTATCATCGCACTAGTCTCCTCCTGGCGGCACTACTGCAATGCTCTTTACCTTAACAGCAACGCAGGATCCCTCAACAAGCTTAAGGCGGTACAGGACGCTGCGGCCAGGATGATACCTAATATGCCGAAATCTGAGTCAGGCAGGAAGGAATTCATGCCTTGAATTGACTCCCCATCAGGAAGCGCATCTCCTTCAAGGTCTTGAGTTTGGTGTACAAGGCCATGCTCAGCAATGGTTCATCACACCTAAAAACCCTGTTTCAGTGGTACAATCTGGTCAGGACCTTGAGATCCTCCTCTCAGAAAACATTGTTTTCTCACAGATTTCAAAGGTCCAGGTGGGGTGATCGCTCCTTCTCTGCGGCAGCCACTAGACTCTGGAACTCCTTGCCCCCTTCAATTTCCAAGGCGGACTCTCCTCCAGTCTTCAGAAAATTTCTAAAAACCTGGTTATTTGCTTCTTAGCTGATATTGGTTCTTTTTCCTCCCCTCCGTTCGTTTAGCGCCTTGACACCCGTGGGTATAATCGCACTTTATACATATTATCCTATCCTATCCTGTACCAAGGAAAATACAGAAGTCATGGGTGGAATATTTTGAAAACTGGCAATCACTCGGGGCCTCCTTTTGTCGATCAGTTCCATCCACTTAGCCACTTCAGAGTCCTATCAAGTGCAAATTACTTGTAGGCTGCTCCAGTTTGAGCAGTCTGGTAATACTGATAGACCAAGTCCCCTCTGAACAGGAGCACAAATAACTCCAGACTGAGTTTGGCCACGGTAGGTCTAACAAGTGAAATAGTGTTGGGCATAGCGTAAGGAAATGCCTATTATTGCATGACCCCCCCCTCCCCCCCCCAAGTTTTGGACTGATGCAGTTTGTTCTTTGACTCTGAGAGTGCAACAAGTCCTACCAAACAGGCCTCAGTGCCAATGCTCTGACCCTTAAAACGTGGCTGTATGACTGGTTAACCCACAATTGGCATAGGTTAACAGGTCCCTTGTATATGATACCAAGGCAGGTCTTTCAAGCCCTAAGCAGGGTGTAAGATATTAAAAACTAGCTGTACCCGGCCACGCGTTGCTGTGGCTCAGTCTGGTTAAACGGAATAGAAAGAAAAGAATAAGCGCACGTTTCTAATATGTTTAATTTCACAATGCTTGTGGGTATACAATATGTTTTTGTCCATCCTAATATATGTAGACTATTGTCTATATGTGTCCCTTGTATTTGTTGCACAGCAACCAAATCGATAGGGTCTGTTCGGGTTGCAAAGTGAACCAACTCCTCCCCCCTCCCTCCACCCACTTCCCGGTCTGCCATCCTGACACCAACTGTCCATCCTAATATATGTAGTCTATTGTCTATATGCGTCCCTTGTATTTGTTGCGCAGCAACCAAATCGATAGGGTCTGTTCTGGTTGCAAAGTGAACCAATTCCTCCCCCTCCCTCCACCCACTTCCCGGTCTGCCATCCTGACACCAACTGTCCATCCTAATATATGTAGTCTATTGTCTATATGCGTCCCTTGTATTTGTTGCGCAGCAACCAAATCGATAGGGTCTGTTCGGCCTTTCGATTAAAAACGCGCGTATTGGACACGCGCGTATTCGAATCCAACGTTGTGTATATATAAACGTGCTAAAATTGCAAAGTGAACGAACTCCTCCCCCTTCCCTCCACCCACTTCTCGGTCTGCCATCCTGACACCAACTGTCCATCCTAATATATGTAGACTATTGTCTCTATGCGTCCTTTCTTAATGTTGCCAAGTGAATCAACTCCTCCCCCGTCCCTCCACCCACTTCCCGGTCTGACGCGCTAATGTTGCAAAGTGAACCAACTCCTCCCCCCTCCCTCCACCCACTTCCCGGTCTGCCATCCTGACACCAACTGTCCATCCTAATCTATTTAGACTATTGTCTCTATGCGTCCTTTCTTAATGTTGCAAAGTGAACCATCTCCTCCCCCCTCCCTCCACCCACTTCCCGGTCTGCCATCCTGACACCAACTGTCCATCCTAATATATGTAGACTATTGTCTATATGTGTCCCTTGTATTTGTTGCGCAGCAACCAAATCAATTGGGTATGTTCGGGTTGCAAAGTGAACCAACTCCTCCCCCCTCCCTCCACCCACTTCCCGGTCTGCCATCCTGACACCAACTGTCCATCCTAATATATGTAGACTATTGTCTATATGCGTCCCTTGTATTTGTTGCGCAGCAACCAAATTGATAGGGTCTGTTCGGCCTTTCGATTAAAAACATGCACGTATTGGACATGCATGTATTCGAAACCAAGGTTGTGTATATATAAACACACGCTTATTCAAATTCAACGTTGTGTCAAAATTTCAAATCAATCGGTGTAGAACTTTCGTAGATTTAAGATTTTTATCAAACTCACATTGACATTTGTATGTGTCTGTTTGTGCCTTCGATTAAAAACACGCGCTTATTCGAATCCAACGTTGTGTATATAAAAACACGCGTGTATTCGAATGCAACGTTGTGTCAAAATTTCAAAGCAATCGGTGAAGAACTTTCGGAGATTTGAGATTTTGAACAAACGAAGTTACATTTTTATTTATATAGATGAGGACGTGTGGTTTTATACATCTTAGCAGTAAAACTTTGTCTTCAAATGTATGTAACCATACACATGATTGAGCCTTTGAGCAATATATTGACATGCATTTTATTATAGCTTGTATAGATTAATGAAATGCATGTCAACAGGGCCGGCTGTAGGGTGTTGCCATTGCTGCCACCGCACCGGGCGCTGACTTGGGGTGGGGGTGTCATTTCTGCAAATATATTAACAATTTAAAAGCACCTGCTGCTGCGTTCCGGGCCTCCAGCAATTTCCAGGCATCAATTAAAACATCAGGAAAACTCCAGTGATTTATCGTGTTCCTGGAAAGAGACTGGAGGTTTGTCTAGGGGAAGTTTTGACTCATGGAAATGCAGCACCTAGGGTTAAAAGGCCTGCTGCTAAGAAATTGTACCATGCAGATCACAACGTGCATATAATGTAAATAGGTCAGTGGGTTACTGCTTCTGTAAAAGAGCTCTTTTTGTTATTGGTAGTTTGTAAGTCAAAATCATAATATAGAACATTGAGCTATTAACTGTCATCACTGAGGTGCATGCAAACTGCAAGGTATATGTTAGAGCTATATGTTTTTTTTGCAGTCTTTCATTATCCTAAACTTCCCAAAAGGTTTGAGTAGAAAACAAATCTTATTAGTAAAAAGAACCCCTAACATCGATGTTACGTTTTAAATTCTGAATTCGTGCTTTTCCAGAGTAATGACTCTTAAACTATATTGCCTACCAGTATCGAGGACTTCTCACTCCTACACTGCACCTTGTAGTTGTGTCTGATATAACATTTCCTATACATTGATTTATACACATATGATTGTCTCTGTGCAATGTGTGCGTGTGATGTAAAGTGCTCAGACACCTTACACTGGTATGAGTGGTGCTACCAGTGTATCAAACTAAATGAATCTGAGAGACAATGGTTATGGAGACTTGAGGGTCACTGTTAAAGGGTGTAAATGAGGGAATCTGTGGCAGAGGTGGCCATTGGGTGGTGCCAACAAACATTGTCGCACAGGGCGCCACCAGTGTTAAAGCCGGCCCTGCATGTCAATATACTGCTCAAATGCTCAATCATGTTTATGGATATGAGGCTATCAATGGTCGCTAATTGGCTTTTTTTCGGTATTGTTGTTATCCCTGACAAAGGGCTTTTAACCCAAAATGTACTGGGTTTACATCAGCTTGGTTACGCAGAATAGTTTGAGAATTCCTTCATGTTGTGGAAAGAAACCTGGATGGGCATTTCCCATACATATGAAGACTGGATACACGTTGCCTTCGCATGAACTTTGGATATATTGGAGAAAGATTAATAAAAAACTAGATTACCCGGATTAAATTAGATTCTTGGTTATTTGCTTCCGACTTACACTGTATGTCTTGGTGCTTGTGTGCTTAACGTACTCCAGCTTGAATTGTAATATATCTGTGCTACAGAGGCAGAGCGCGACTGAGGGTGCATGCTATAACTTTGCCTTTGAGAATCCATTATAACTGTTGTTAATTATGACTTAACTTTAGTGTGCATTCTACCATATTCTTGATAACTTTACAAAGTAGCCACTCTGTTGCCCAAGTGTCCAGTGGCCATTTATGGATGCTGGTCACAAGACAGTCTTCTGCTCTCTTGGGGAGAGGTGTGACCGACACCAAGGAGGGAACAAGGGCCTGCCTTTGGGAGAGGTGTTACCGCTTCATGGCAGGAAAGGCCACACAGGCAGGCTTCAGAGGGACAGGCACCTTTGAAGGGCAAATGGTGGAAACACATGAGAGGGACTGCTCTTTTGTTTAGGGGGACATACTGGCGTTGGGGACAGAGGGGGAAGCCGCTGCCAAATTGGTTTTCCTGTGGATGTTTTGCTCCTAGGTAGCCACACCTCTAGGATGGGCTGCCAGTCTCAGAAACCAAGAGAAGGGTTCTGCCATTTTGGCAGTGGGAGAAATCGTGCACTTTGGGATTGCTAGATGCCACACTTTGCAGGAAGTAAAATGGCACTTTGGGCACCCAGATCACATCTGAACTGGAGAGAGAAGCAAAGAAGAACTGCCCTGCTGTTCCCTGGACCTAGGAAAGAGAGGCTGCCCCAAAGACTGGACTGCACATGCCGAGCCTTAGGCTAGCAAAGAGAGAACTGTGCCAGTGATGCCCCGCTTGATAAACAAATCATCTCCAAGCCCCAAACACGAGAACCGACTCCAAGAGTCAGCTACTGACTTCCTGTTCGAGCTATAGGACCACAAAAGCTAAAGAAATCTGGCTTGGCAAGTGGTTGCCACAATCATCTGATTGCCGAAGTGCAACCTGTGAGAACTAGGATTGATTTTTTTTAAATTAAATATATTTTTATTGCAGATTTGTTTTTACACATGTATGCCAATCAGCACCTTTGTAACCAACGTTTGTGGTCCTTGGAACAGAAACATTTGAAGTACACAGCCATTCAGCCCACAACCCAGGGGTCGAGCAGCAATTTTCAAAGTCTTAACGCATGCATACGTTTCACAGTAATAGAACCAGTTCTGGCTAACAGATGGAGGACTGCACCTGCTTTTCTTTTCTCCCCCCCAAATTCCTAACAAACAAGCTAAAACTATCCCTGGAGCTACCACTAACAGTTCCACTTTGTTGCTCCCTTCAGCTCTCCTTTCCCTCCTGGTTCCCTCCCCCGAACATGAGTGGTGGTGTGGAGAACTAGAATTGATGCTCAAAAGTTACACCAGAGTCTGCTGGACCCGGGAGAGTCATGGGAGTGCAGGTTGGTTGCCCAAGACTGACACTAGCCTCATCCAAAGGGAATCTCTGGTTTTGCTGTGACCAGAGACAATTGGCAACTTTGTTTCGGCTGGCCTTTACGAGGACTTCGAGGGACATTGACTCCTGTGGCCTAACTCATGTTACCATGCCTGTGGACCGAGGAAGAATCCCAAGCAGACCCCATTGTCATCACAGCATTCTTCAGCATCTTGTATTTTCTGTATCAGATTACTCCATTGAACCCTACTGCATTTGGTGCCTAAGGACTGGAACTGGAGACCACTTTTGTGTTGAGTTAGCTGTCCAAACAAGCCTTTCTGTTCCCTTTGACTAACACTCCTGCTGCAGTTGGTCACCCAAAGTGGCCCAGGGTACCCAAACATAACTTCTTCCAAGGTTGCCAAAGTTACCACTAACCGTGGCAGTTGCCAAAGCTTATTTAATCTTGAGTGAAAAGCTGTAGTTTACAAATTTCCTAACTACTTATATCTTTGGAAACCTCCAATGGATTTTGTTAATTTTGGTGTCAACAAAATCATAACAATAAGAGCTATTTTAATAAGTTGGGGTTGCATTTCTTCTGTGTCGGGTTTCTATATTATTTGACTGGTTTGGTAGTTCTAAATGCTTTGCACTTGTTTCTTTGACAAAGCTGGACTGCTCAAAGCCAAAAGTATCCAGGGTTGAGCTAAGGTTTATTCAAACGAGCCTCACTGGACACAAGACAGGTTGGTGAGTATATTACACTAAGGTCACCCAACACCATAAAATACACCATTGTCTTCGCACAGATCAACCAAGAGACCTCCATCTAGACATTCATTCATATCACACAGAGTTGCACTCTGCAAAACAAAGAAGGTGATGGGTGAAATGTTTGTAAAAGTCTCAGCCACTGAAATTTACTCGATCCAGATTCCAGTCCATTTTATTTAGCTATAATGCCAATACCAGTGCCTACAATACCAATTTGGACCGAGTGCAACCAATTGAAAGTCAGTCTTGGTCCAGCTCAAGTAGAAACAGTCCAGTCCTAAAAGGCAGGCCTGTTCCCCCTTGAACGCAAACAATAACACGCTGGTATTGACCTAGCAAATCCACAAGTTGGAATTTGGCACCCACTATTCAGATGTCCTAGTTCACCGGCTAGATCTTGCCCCCACATACCAGACCTCCTGGTCTATCAGCAGAACTTCACAATCCACAAGCCTGACCCCAGTTGCATCTTGGAAGCTACTATACAAAACTTGGAAGTCACACACCAGATTTTTACTCAGTTTAGAAGTACCTCGGCTCCCACAAATTGAATATCAGGATTCAATAGCCAGACCTTAGATCTTACCAGCCAGACCTTGTGCCCCACCCTCCAGCCAGACCTCACCACCTACCAACCAGACTGCAGCAACTACAAGCCAGCATTTAAGGTGCATCAGCAAGACAGCAGACCAAATACATCAGTAATCAGTCACATATCAGGAGAGGCACCTTCCCACCCACTGACCAGACACTACGTCCATCAAACAGAACTCATCACCCATCATCCATGATTCAGGTAGATAAAATCATGACCCAAGCCTGAGCATGCACAAGCCAAATCTTCAGACAGGCAGACCACAAGACACTACCCACACATGGTGACTGACAAGTTAGACCTCAGGCCCCCCAGTCAAACTTCAGAACCCACCAGTCTGATGTCAGAACCTACCAGCTTTGTGTCAGAACCCATCACACCAGTTGGTTCTTGCCACCCACTCAGAGCTCACTATTCAAACCTCAGAACCTGCCAGTTGGAACTCTGCTCCCAACACCAAGTCTTCATCTCTCTACTGCGGATCCTCTGCTCCCACCCACATGTTGCATATCTCAGAACCCTCACGTCGGACCTGTGGACCCACCACCAGGCATTAAGCCACAACAGATAAACATGTGAATCCTCCAGGCCTTGACAGCCAGGTATCGGGATCAACCTGCCAGACTGCTTAACTGGACCCTAGGGTCTGTCATCGACAACAGAATCATGCATGATGGGGGGGGTCATGCACAGTGCTGGACCTTCTACTGCTCATGATGCTCATCAGAGAGGTACAGTGGGTTAATCATCTATCATGGGCCCGAGGGCTCCAGTATCTGCAATATGCATACCTCTGGCTCTGTTACCATACACATTTATATCAATGCTGTGTCTCCCGATGGACCTCCTTCTCCTCCTCTCCCTATTACTCCCCCTGATTGGTCTCATAATACTATCTTTCTGGCCATTCTTGTATTCCTAATGGTTCTACTCCTGCTTTTTAGGTCTCGCGCCTGCGATGCATATGGCGAAGCCATATGCATCGCGCAGGCGCGATATTATAGTTGCGGAGTCTGCTTCCCAGGAGACAGAGACTGGCGCGCGCACGCTCAGGAAAGCGATCGGAGCCGGCCGCGCGCGCGCGTTCCCAATCTCCTGTCTCTCTGGGAAGCACACAAGCAAGCCCAGCAAGCCCCGCCAAGGCATCACGAGCACGTCCCAGCCCGGGGTGCCAGTCTTTATTAGTTCATGGTGTGCGCTGCGCAAGCACCTTTTATATTTGAATTAACAGACCGTAAGGATGCTCCATCTATAAGAAACATTACTATTGACTTGCCATTCCTTCGGCGAGCTGGCCCCTCCGGCCGCGCAGAGCGGGGGCGGCGCCCGAGGCCCCTGGCTGTCAGGAGACGGCCAGTTTACGTCTCCCGTCCAGCACAGGAAAAGGATGCACTCTCGGGCCATGTGCGGCCCGAGATAAGACGCGGCTTTCAGTGCTCCAGCCTTATCAGGCCTTCCTGCTTCGGCGCTGGGCAGACCTGGCCTCGGCGGCAGGGACCAGGGCCTCCTCCGAGACGGAGCAGCCGCCAGGAGCACCCCGAGGCCGCCGCCGCGCTCCCCTACTCCATGGACACCCCGAAACACCCACCGCGCCCCATAACGTGACTCCACCAGGTGACGCGGGGACTATTCCTTCTGCAGAGCAAGGGCCGTTTCGTTTGTATTATTCAACGAATTGTTATATGCCAACGGATGAATTGCCCCCCTTCGACGTAATATTTGCCCAGGTGCACCCGTACATAGGGCGGATGTACCAGGAGACACCCAGGCACAGACAGCCACGCCCCATACGCGTGAAGTCTGCAGCAGCACAGTACCTGACCAGGGCGAACATCTATGTTTTCCATCCCACAAACATAATTTTGTATAAAATGACAGAACAACACTGCTCCTACCAGCACAAAAAGGTTAAGATTTAAGGTAGGGAAATTATGTTTTCATATCTCGCCCACATATAGGCACTACCAATGTTTACAGCGTCAGCCCATTATCATTGCTTGGCTCTCTTGCCGATCTCATTTGCTGGCTTCTTAATCAATAGCTTTCTTTCCTCCACTTGTGTTTCTGCCTCTTACCATCCTTTTGATTTGGTAACTTACGCCAGGGCTTTATTTTTTTCCCTTCTACTTTTCCTTGCTCTCCCCTCTCCTTGCCATGCACTTTACCTGTTGCACTCACTCTTGCTCAGCTCACACGTTGCTTCCACCCTGTCAAGTTACACTTTTTTCCCCACTCATATCTCCTCTGCTCCCCCATCCCTCTCTATTTACCGTTCCTCTACGCTCGCTGAGCACTCCCCACCCCTCCCTATTTGATTATATTTCAGACGTCCCAGCAGCTGCAATTTGCTGCTGGGCTGCTCCTCTCAGCAGCGTTTCATATTATTTTTTACTTTAGCGGTCCAAGATGACCGAACGCCATCTTGGAACGGTGCATTAAAAAAAGGGGGAAAACATTTCAGTTGTAACAAATGTACACATGCCTGGCGGTCCATGCGTGAGTACATCACCACGCTCGGGTCACTAGTGCATTATGATGCATACATGCGTGTGAATGATGACTCGGGCACCTATACATCTTCAGTCTGTGTGTGTGTGTAGGGGCAGTGTGTGAGTGTGCAGGGGCAGTGTGTGAGCAGCCCTACCAGCAAGGGGTTGCTGCAGCACTAAAACTCCACCAGAGGCAGCAGTACCAGCCCCAACAACACAAGCAGCAGGGACACCACCAAAAGCAGCAGCACCGCTGTAGCTCCACTAGAAGTACCACCACTGACAGCAGGAGGACCACCACTACCTGCAGCAGAAAAAGTCTCTGCAGTAAAACAACCACTACCAGTAGCACCACCAGCAGGTCTAGCAGCTGCAATACTAGTGCAATCAATACCACGCGTTACCAGCACCACCAGTCAAAATACTGCAGCAACAACACCACTGCCATACACACAGGGAAACCGCCACTGCCGTGCACACACGGACACCACCACTGCCATACACACACACGGACACCACCACTGCCATGCACACACGGACACCACCACTGCCATGCACACGGACACCACCACTGCCATGCACATACGGACACCACCACTGCCATGCACATACGGACACCACCACTCCCATACACACACGGACACCACCACTGGCATGCACACACGGACACCACCACTGCCATGCACACATGGACACCACCACTCCCATACACACACGGACACCACCACTGCCATGCACACACAGACACCACCACTGGCATGCACACACAGACACCACCACTGCCATGCACACACGGACACCAACAAAAAAAAATTATGCAAAGCATTGTTATTTACAATGCCAGCAACTCAAACTTAAATGCTGCGAGACCTATTGCATTGCAAATGCTTGTTGTGCAAGTTGTCATCCTGGTGCTTGTCTTCATGGTGCACGTGAATCACTGACAAAATATCCAAGGTCGAAAAATCGACCTACAAAAATATCAGAGCAACAATATCGATGTCAAAAATATCAACATCCTATCTACAACATGGTAAGTACAAAAATATCGAAAATAAAATATCGATGTTAAAAATATCGTTATTAAAAATATTGTTTTTTTTTGTTAAACAGAATATGTAAAATAAACTAAATAATACTTATAAATAAAATAAACATAGTTAAAAATATCGAATAATATTTAAAATTAATAAGTAATACATATATAACAAAAATTAAACATATACATAGAATATATATATATACTTAATCAGTTTTAATAATTTTAATAACTTATACATTATTAAAAATGATAAATTACAAATACATCTATACACAAAACAATAACAAATACAAATTAAATAATTATGTATAATAAATTAAAAAAATTAATTTACTTGAAATATTTTTAAAATTAGTTATAGTCAAGTCAAGTCAAAAGGCTTTATTTCGATAAAAAGATATCATAAAAGCTTCACATTAAAAGACACAATTTTGGAATAAAAACATGAGGTAATCTATTTACACCAATTTTAAATTCATTATTTACAAAAAGACATTTCAAACAATTAGTACTATACTACATTAGCTAAAATAATACAAAAAATATTAAATAGAGGAGGAAATAAAACTACTATTCCAACTCCAAAAAAAACAACAGTAAGGCAAATTTTGGATAGCGTAGGGCTTAAAATTACTATTCCAAATCCAGAGAGTGCAACAGTAGGGAAAGTGTTGGAAAGCGTAGGGGTAAAAAATACTATTCCCACTCCAGAGAGTGCAACAGTAGGGAAAGTGTTGGATAGCGTAGGGGTAAAAATTACTATTCCCACTCCAAAGAGTGCAACAGTAGGGAAAATGTTGGATAGCTTAGGGGTAAAAATTACTATTCCAACTCCAGAGAGTGCAACAGGAGGGAAAGTGTTGGATAACATAGAAGTTAAGTATAACATACTTATAAATACATTTTGTATTTAAAATAGTTAATGCTTTAATTTTCAAATCACTCTAAATTATTTACAAATACCCATTAATAATTGTTAAAGACATAATTACCAACGAATATTTAACATATTTTTCATAACAAAAACATATGAATTATTAAAAAGTAATTAACAATTAAAAAATATTGGACAATTAAATAATTTGTTATACCCAAAAATATTTATTAAACATTAATGACTAATTAATTATTTTTTAATATACTAATTAAAATTATCGATAAATAATATTTAATATGAACAATAATTACCAATTAATCATTAATCAACAATAAATTGATTTTCATACCCAAAAAATTATAATGTAAAATATTTATCAATTAATAATCAATGTCCAATAAATTAATTACCAATACCCAACAATAAATGTAATTACTTAATTAGATTTCAATTACTTCCAACACTATTCCCCTATAAACGCACAACACACTCCAATAATAAAATAATACACTTAGCATAATTATCAATTAATCAATTAATATAAGTTAATTACCAATTAATAAAAATTAATTACCAATTCATAGAAAATAATTACCAATTAAAAAAATAATTACCAATTAATAATTAATTAACAATAATATAATTATCAATACCAATAAATGAAAATAAATCATTACTTAATTACAATTAAATTACTTCCCACCCAATTCCCCTATAAACCCACAACCCGTTACAGAACTTAAACGCAAAAATTAATTAAAATTAATTTATAATTCCTAAAAATTTATAATTAATTTAGTATAATTAAATTACTTCCCACCCTATTCCCTTATAAACCCACAACCCGCTCCGGTACTAAAACACAAAAAACATTATTAACACATAAAAATAGTATACATATAATTTAAAACCAGTAGAACACTTAACAAAAAACATATAACACATACATATTAAATACATAATAAAATACATAGCAATAATTTAAATATCGATATTAGTAACATCGAGATTAGTAACATCGATATATTTGATATCGATATTACTAACTTCGATATTACTTACATCGATATAAAAAATTCGATATTACTTACCTTAGGGTCGATATTCTGTCCATCGATATTCTGTCCATCGATATTCTGTCCCTTCGATATTACCAACTCGATATTAGTGTAGGTCGATATTTAGGATTCGATATTTAGACTGTGCACCGGTCCACGTATTTCCCTTTCTGTTTGCGGTCTCAACCACTTCTTATCCCTTTCATTCTTCCTATCCTAGTATGCTTTCATGTCCTCCACCCAATCCCCCTCCGGGTACTAGTCTCCTTGTGGTCCTAATCCTCCTCTTCCGCCTCGTGTTTCATCTCGATCAGGCCCAACTAATCCTGCTCCTCCAGGGCCTTACCATTGTCCCTCTTGTTCTCAGACTTCTGCTGCTGTTCCTCCTTTGCCTTCTCTTGGTTCTCCAGCTGTTCCAGTGCAGCAGCACTACTAACACACCATATGCCACCTGGAAGGCAGCCACTGGCAATATCTAAATTCAAGAGAGGTGTTGAGGACAGGAAAAGAGGGCTTGGTTGAGACTAGTCTTGACACTGATCTTTTGGCTTTGCTGATGATGTAACCAGCACACTTAAAGCAACGGCCCCACCTTTCATGATTGATATACACCTTTATTAGGAAGCACAAGCAAGCCCCTTTCATGACTTTATCCTTGTATTCCACTGGTGGCCTTTATCACCCCTTTCTCATAAAGCCCTTATTGTCCTTCTTGTGAACAATCTCTTGCATTTGTGATTGGGATACCACATGTTTGCCCCATGACCCTCTGCAGGTCCTTCACAGACCAATGCCCATGTCCTTACCCCTTCCCATGTGGGACTTTGGCATCTGCACTTTTACACCAGGGAGGCCATCCTTTTGCCACCATCAAAAATGCTTTTTTGCACGGGACACATGAGCACCATGTTGCCTAGAAAAAGTCATGTTGCATATTTTCTGCCCCTTTGTGCTTTGATTGCCCTATTATTCCTCAAGGGTGTTTTAAAACCTGTTGTCTAAGGGGAAATCACTTCACCCCTCTGTTCCTTATGTGGGCGTCTCCAATAAACCATTCATCCTATTCCCTGTGTTCTGAAGAGGTCTTAGAAACCCATTTCCCCAGAAGGGATCCTGCGATTTGAAGCTTTACAAGTCCATGCCTGACAGCTCATCCAATCCAGGCTTTTTTCCTTTGAATTCAATACTATGTTTATAATATTATTACAAAGACTGTAAATCGCAGAATGCAAAGAAAAGCTTGGACTGGATCCGATATTGACCCAGTAATCTGGGAATCTTGAGAACTCTTTGCAATCCTCTCTCTTAATTCTATTGTCTCCCACATACCCACTCCAAGCCTGGTGGTCCTTAGCACTTTCCTTACCTGCTTACCATGGGTTCTCTCACCACCCCTTGCCCACTTTTCTTTGTGCGTCACCCAACCAGAGGTTTCCTAGAGGTGGTCGAGCCAATGAAGGCTCGAGCCAGATGCTTGGCTGTGGCTTACTGACATGCTAGAACCTTTACCCCAAATTGAACCACGCCATCTGTCTTCTGCCTACCGTGGACTCTCTAAGCTAGAAGAGCCATTAACATTTTCTGTATGTGAAACTAGAAAACCTGGGTTCAATTCCAGTTTCCTTATTGACCAAATTGTGTGATCCTGGGAAAATATTTTATTTCGAAGTATTTATTTTTTAGTTTGAGCCTGGGCAGCACATGCGCTGCTCTGCGGCATGCTGTATTGGAGTATGGAATAGAAGCCCCACCCACTCTCCGCCCATATTTGTCATTGGCTTTTGTCATTGTATTTCGTAAATACTGGCTTCTGATTCGTTAATACGCTTGTTAGTCCCTCCTTAGTACTGCCTTGTCTTCATTTGTAACTTTCCATGAGGACTGGTCCTTTTACCTCGGCTGTTACACTGTACGTCTTTATTTGTCTGTTAGCACTGTAAGAACAATGGCGGCTGCTTCTTTGAATAGGTTTCGCATTTACAAGAGTTTGAGCTATTGGCATTGTAAATGGCAATGGCTTTTATCTATGTGTTAATTAGCAAAACAGATAAATAAAAGGCATAGTAATTTACAATGCCAATAGCTTAAAGTCTTGCAAATGCAAGACCTATTGCATTGCAAACGATTGTTCTTCATTATGTGCGCTGTACAAAAACCTCTCTTGCATTTGATTTAATAAATTATAATGTTATTCCTTGCATATAAGGAATCTTGGCCACATTCAAAGAGCACGTGACACCATTAGTGTAGGTGTCGGCCAATGGAGACGTGAAATCACTCCCACATCAGCCCCTGCCCATCTTTGACATCAGCGCGCCATGAGTCACGATGACATCACAGATTCCCCACTGGAGCGGCAAAAGCAGCAAGGTGAGTGCTCTCATCCCGCTCCGGTGGGGGGAAAAAAGGCTAAAAAGCCCTCCCCACATTTCAAGGAGCCTTGACTGGAAAGGGGAGGACAGAGATATGAAAGGGTGGGAAAAGCTTAGGCTAGGTGTGCTTTCCCAGGGATATTGCATAGGTAAAAGGCAGATAGCAAAGGTAGTACAGATATAATAAAAAAATAATAACCCGGCTATTTGTAAAGTGCAAACTAATTACCCTTAAGTGTCTAAAGGCGCTGGGGGCCATCGGGGAGATTAAGCGAGCTATTGCCCTGAGTCACACCGGTGCCGCTGGCACCGGGAATCGAACCGTGAGCTCCGTACTCCGGAGTCAGCCACCCTGCCCGCTACGCCACACCTCCTCCAGATACACATGCCATGACTTCATCTTCACCTATGGATTCAAACCCATTGGCGCTGCACTCACCCCTGTACTGATTTACTCCCTCACTCAACCAAACAGAATGCAGCAGCCAGCCTCCTTCCTCAACATCCCAAGATGCACATACCCTGCACCTTAAGCAACTTCACCGAATCCCCATCCACCGCTCTTTTCAAACTTCTGATACACATATTCAAAGCCTTACACAGCACTGGTCTAGCAAATCTCAAAACCGCCTTAGATTTCAGAAACCTTCCAGACACCTTTGCTCAGCCAGTCTCCTACTCGCACACATTCTATGCATATGCAGCATCAGAACAAGAAGTGACGTCTCCTAATTGGCTCCAAAAGAGCAGCATGACCTGCCTCTACACATATGCGCCACCTCTAAAATTATTGCATTTCGCACAAAGTTGAACACTTGGTTCTTTGACTAGGTTAATCCATGGATAAGCCCTCACTGCTCTTGCGTCGGCAAAGGGATACCCTCCAGTGTGATAGTGCGCTTTACAAAAAAATCATAACATTACAGAGAACTCTGCACCCAAACACCACATCTGGGTAACATGTTTGTCCTGCTTGCCATGTTCACTCCACAGCATGTTTGCCTTAGTGTCAAAGGTAGATAAGTTCACTCAGTTCGAGCAATGTAGGCCTCGGAAGACATTCTCGGACACCTTCACCTTGCATCCACATACTAGATGGAGTTGGATAATTTACCACAGTGAGTGTGCTAAAGACACATGTAAGACATGTCTTCCTGAGCCTCATGCGGCTGTCATGAGAGCCATTAGTAAAGGTTCACTAGGCATGTGTAATGTTCAGAATGGAGACGCTTACTTGACAGGTGCTCAAAATATAGTTAGACTATGTACTAATTTATAAAGGTTGTGGATGCACCAACTGTAAACATGTCTGGCATATGTTTTTATACAGGTTTGTTTGTGGTGTGTGGTGTGTTTGTGTACATGCAATTTGGTTGATGAGAGATTGTCTTAATGGGGATTCCATCTTTTGCCGCATGAATACGATACGCCCTTGAATGGCGGCGTGATGTTGATGTGAATGCCCTGATCTGTTGGACTGGGCTTGTGGCCGGTGGTATGAAAGTCGTGTGTGTGGTACGTGAATGACGTGAATAGACCATAAAGCGCTTGATGCATTTGCCGTGAATTTATGGCTCGCCTTCAGTAGACTTGGTTTCAATTTTCAGAATCTTTCATAAGTATTTGTGCTATGAGGCTAGCATTTCTGGAGTTGCTAAAACCAAATGGTGGATTAACTTAAATAAATTAGTACCACATTTATATCTGTGGTGGTAAGGATACTCCGTTGCATTGGCAACAGAGTATCTTTACAGTGAAAATAATGGTCTGCCTGCCAAATATATATGTGGACGGACCATTGGTGTAACCGATGTGAAGATAACTCCATCTCTGGCTTGGTTGTACCCCACCCATGTCACGACTGAGTAAGGGCCAACTGCTGTTGACCTCTATTGCCACCCACCTAATTTAGATGTGCAGACCTACAAGACAATATTCACTGCCCGCACCACCTGGAAAAACCATGGTGGTCAGAGGCAGTGAAAACTGTCTAATGCCTCCCTTGCCGTGGGTGATAACTCTCATGGCAATAGGGGCATTTTTTTAAATTTCAAAATAGAAATCCAGCATCAGGAATTTTAGTTATTGAAAATTTGAAAACAAATTGACGGAGACCTCAATCATGTTGATAGAGCAGTGCGTCAAATGTAAAAACGTATTTTACAGGAACCGCCGTGACGGCGGCTCCTGTCAATGTTTTTTAATAGATTGCCAGCTTGCGGTCATTTCTAAATTTTGAGAGCGGAGTATTCTCAGCATGGCAGATGATAAGTCCTCTGCATGGGCAATGGAGTCTTCTTTGTCAGCCAAAATGTAAATATAGGCTTTACTAAGAACTCCTCAGTTTTGTTTGCAATCTAAACACATGGGGGTGTCCAGCATAGTTTAATTTGCATTTATTCTGTTCACTTTCTAATAATGCTGTACAAAATTTGAAAGTGCATACATGGCTAACATTACTTATTTATTTACATTTTGAGTTGGAAATTTCTGAAATCTGTTGAGATCCACAAATTGACAACCAACTGACGTTCCCTCACGTCTTCACATAAAAACTGAACCCAATTTTTGTGGGTTGTCCTAGCACCCACGATTTGAAAATTCTGAAAAAACAACATAGACACATCACATTATGCAGTAAAAACGCACCTTTTTTGTAATGTGGGTAGCTATGGATTTTGGGCCCTAGCTTAGCCGGCACCTAGGCAAACCTGCGCATTTCTGAAAACAAGACAAGCAGGGGGGGTCCCGGGATGTATGACTTGCATTGCTCTCACCAGGTAATTGTACCCAGAAGCCTTTCAAAACGTCAAACTTTGGTAAGAAACACACATTTTTGTGACGGAAAGAACTGGTATCTGATGGGAGCCACAGTTTTCCTACCACCGTGAGTTCCCACACATCTCCCGATATGAACAGTACCCCACATGTGTGGGTAAGCCAAGAGACAACGACACAAAAGGTCCAAAATCACTATGTTGAGAGATGACCAATAAGGGTAGCTGCGGTATTTGGGGCTGTGCTGTGGCGCAACCCATGCAAACCTACAATCACAGACCTTTTTGAAAACTAGACAACTAGGGTCATCCAGGGTGGTGTTCTTTGCATGGATTCCACAAGGTTTGCTTACCCGCAATGTTCTGCAAACCTCAAACCCTGCCTAAACTCATGCATTTTCCTTCCATTTCTGTGATGGAAACTTCCATTAGCCGCAGGAATCCACAAAATTCCTACCACCCTGCATTAACCCACTTGAGCCGATAAAAACACTGCACCCCTTATGTGGCTGGGCTTAGTGCCTGCTACAGAAACAGCTCACACCAAAGGCAATGGGAGCCCTCTCCAGGGAACTCCATACATATGTGAGGTACCATTATCTGGAGAGAGCCATGCAATTTTTGCACCCCTGGACTCCCCTGCTTGTCTAGTTTAAAAAAAGTCAGGTTTGCTCGGTTGACCTAGGTGCCGGCTGAGCTACGGTCCAAAATCCACAGCTACCTGCATTGCAAAAAAAGGTGTGTTTTCAGTGTAAAAATGTTATCTGTCTATGTTGTTTTTTGGGCCGTTCCATGTCGCGGTGACAAGCCTACCTATACAAGTAAGGTACCGTTTTTATTGGGATACTTAGGGAAATGCTGGGTGGAAGGAAGTTTGTGACTCTTGGCAGATTCCAGAACTTTCCAATCACAGATATGTGAGGAAAATGTGTTTTTTTTGTCAAAGTTTGAAGTTTGCAAGGGATTCTGGGTACAAAAACATAGTGAGAGCCATGCAAGTTGCCGTACACTGGATCCCCACAGCTATCTAGTTATAAAAAATGTGCAAGTTTGCTAGGTTTTCATAGGTGCAAGCTGAGATAGAGCTGATAATCCACAGCTACCCATTTCCCCAAAAAAGGGTTGGTTTTGAGTGGAAATGTGTTGTATACATGTTGTGTTTTGTGCCATTTCCTGTTGTGGGCACTAGGGCTACCCACACAAGTGAGGTACCATTTTAATCGGGAGACTTGGAGGAATACGGGATGGAAGTAAGTTTCTGGCTCCCCACAGATTTCAAAACTGTCCATCACAGAAATGTGAGGAAAAAGTGTGTTTTTAGTCATAGTTTGAGGCTTGCTAGGGATTCTGGGTAGAAAAACCTGGTGACAGTCATAAAAGTCACCCCACCCTGGATTCCCCTACGTTTCTATTTTTAAAAAAATGTGCACATTTGCTGGATTTCCCTATGTGCTGGATGAGCAAGGGCCCAAAATCTACAACATACCCACTTTGCAAAAAAGAGTACGTTTTGAGTGGAAAAATGTGAATTATCCATGTTGCGTTTTGGGCCGTTTCTTCTCGCAGGCATTGCGCCTACCCTACAAGTGAGTAGACATTTTTATTGGGAGACTTAGGGTAATGATGGGTGGAAGGAAGTTTGTGACTCCCTGCAGATTCCAGAACTTTATATTAGAGAAATGTGAGGAAAATGTGTGTTTTTGTTTATAGTCACACTTTGAGGTTTGTAAGGGATTATTGGTAAACAAACTGGGTGACAGCCATAAAAGTCACCCCACCCTGGATTTCCCCAGGTGTCTACTTTAAAAAAAATGCAAATTTGCTAGGTTTACCTAGGTGCTAGCTGGGCTAGGGCCCAAAATCCACACCTTACCCACTTTGCAAAAAAGATCTGTTTTGAGTGGAAAAATGTGATGTATCCATGTTGCGTTTTGGACCATTTCCTGTCACGGGCACTAGGCTTACCCACAAAAGTGAGGTATCATTTTTATCAGTAGCCTTGGGGAATGCTGAGTGGGAGGAGGTTTGTAGCTCCCCACAGAATTCAGAACTTTCCAACAAAGAGATGTGAGGAAAATGTGTTTTTTTAGTTACTGAGGTTTGCAATGGATTTTGGGTAAAAAAAACTAGTGAAAGCCATGTAAGTCACCCACCCTGGATTCCCCAAGGTGCCTAGTATTAAAAAATGTGCAAGTTTGCAGGGTTTCCCTAGGTGCCAGCTGAGCTAGGGTCCAAAATCCACAGCTACCCAAAATTGCAAAAAAGGAGTCAGTTTTGAGTGGAAAAATGTGATGTATTCACATTGTGTTTTGGGTAGTTTCCTGCAGCGGGCACTAGGACTACCCACACAAGTGAGGTACCATTTTTATATGGAGACTTAGGGTAATACTGGGCAGAAGGAAGTTTGTGACCCCCCACCCCCTGAATCCAGAACTTTCCATCACAGAAACGTGTGTTCGAAGCATAGAATAGTAGAACATTTGTTATTACCAATCGGTTTTCACTTTATTTGTGCTTTCCAAATGTAAGCCAGTGTATAAAAAAAAGACATTTTGAAAAAACAACATGAAATCATATGCACGTACGGGCGACCACAAAATTCAGAGATGTACAAATAACCACTGCTCCTAAACTTCATATCTTATGCCCATTTCAGAAATGCATAGCTTTCCTTGATACCAATTTTTCACTCAACATATGAATTGGTCTATACTCGATACACAATGAAAAACCATTGTGAAGTGCAGCTCAGTTGTTAGCTCTGGGTACCTTGGGTTCTTTGAGAACCTACAAACCCTATACATCCCTGCAACCAGAAGGGACTAGCGGGTGTAATTGTATATTGCTTTTATAAAATGCCCATTGTGACAAAAAGTTACAGATGAAAACATTATCACAAATGGATGTTTTTTCCCAACTGATCTTCAATATTTCCTTGTTTCATCAGTTACTTTCTTTAGGAAAACTTTGGGTGTTCTACACATATGACCCCTTGCTGAATTTAGAATTTTGTCTACTCAGAAATCTTTAGCTTTCCTGGATCACCCATGGGTTTCACACTAGTTTCCACAACAAACTAGAAGGAGGCCGAGAGCACAAAAAATAGGAAAAAATGGTCTGCCTCTTATAAATGACAAAACTGTGTCAAAAATAGTTTTTATTCAGCTCTGCATGTTTCTGGAAGCTGGGAAGATTGTGACTTTAGCAATTTTTAGGAAACATAACAGACACTTTTTTCCTGTTTTTCCCAAAAAACTCAAAATGTAGCTATATTTTTCCTATTTTCTTGGTCCTCTTTAGGAGCTTCCACAAACCCTGGGTACCTTCAGAATCCCCAGGCTGTTTGGAAAAAAGGACACAAGTTTGGCATGGATACCTTATGTGATGTGGAAAAAAAAGTTATGGAGTCCTAAGTGCAAACTACCCTAAATAGCCAAAAAAAGGCACAGCACTGGGTGGGGGGAAAGCCCAGCAGTTAAGGGGTTAATTCACTAATGGCACTGTTGTAAGGACGGTGGGCATGAACGTATATATTTAAGGTCATGTTTAAGCTCTATCACTTTTAAGAAAAGCCTCTCAATGCAGTCATATAACCAGATGTACCAAGGCGAAACATTTTCATATATTAAACAAATGCACTTTTTACAGTCATCCTGCAACGAGAAATTTCACCCTTAAAACACTCCTTCACTGCCCCAATACCGTTTTACAGTCATCCTGCCACAGGAAATTCATTAATAATGATTTTACCCTTAAAAACACTCATTCACTCCCCCTTTAACCGTTTTACCTCAAGCCCCTCCCTTAGGTGCCCCCATCAGCCCATTGTATTGGGGGGCTCACCTTCCTTTTGTCTCCCTTTGCTTCCCTGACTCCCCCCGTGTACCCTCCTCTCTCCATTGGCTGTCACTGAGTGCTATGTCACTTGGAGCACTAATTACCCTACTAAATAACTATCGAAAGTGAAAAGGGCGCCAGGACCATGAGCAGTTACGTGCATCCAGGGTAGGAGTACTGCAGCCAATCAGCCTTCCTTCCCAAAGGAAAGCCTGCCTAAGCTACGACCAATAGGAGCAGAGAAAGCCTGGGCTAAGCAGAGCCCGTATCTGACTCTCAGTTATCAACTTCCTTCTACTCTGTAACCACTAATACTCTTTTTTTCTCCAGGTTCCAGTCCTATGCAAAAAAAATATGCACTGGATTGCACCCACCACCACAACACTCAAGTTTACCCTTGTTTGAAATGAATCGGTCCACTTCTGTCAACCCATGATTGCTGAGAGTACAACTTCCTGTCTTCCTGGGTCTAACTGTGCCACTGAAAACGTGCTCGTAACCAGCAATTTCTGCCACCGCCAACATAAGTTGTCAATCATGCACCATCACCTATTTGCATCACACCAGACTGGTCCTTCACCATACAAATAACCTTGTATCACAATGTTTTCCCCTATGCAGCCCACCTCCTGTCTTGACACACACTCACAAACGCCCCATTGCACGATTCTTGCACTCCCTGTTCTTCAGAGGGATTTTTTGAAACGTTCTGCAGCTTTCATACTTAATACTATCCAAATATCATGTCATGGCACTGGATGTAGCAAGGTCAGCATCCCAGTTGTGCCCTACTGTGCAGAGATCAGGTCGCTCTATTGACCAATTTGTGTAGAGATGACCATGTCCTTTGTGAACCATGGTGCAAGTAGCATTAGCCTTTGACCCTGGGGCAGAGGTAATTACTTCAGTCCACACGAGAGTGAGGTACAGATTGAGCTCTAATGATTCTTCCTTGCTCTTTATTCTTGATTACAACTCGCTGATGAGGCGGTTCACCAGTTTCAGTAACATCCTGTTAATACACCCGCTCATCTCCTGTGCCACGCAACGCCTCCGTCGGCCCTCCACTGCACCCCTCCTCACCCTGGACAGGGCCTGCTGTGGCCTTGGATATGTGTCTAACCCTTGATCGTAGCCCTGGTGTTTGGCCTTCCCCCATGTATGCTGCCAATCTCTTCCGTCCTGGCAGATGTTGAGGAGGGCCCTCTCCTCCGTTTCCATTTCTCGGAGAGGGCTCCTAGACCTGTCCCTTGCACCTTCCTGTGCCATCAGATATCTTTGTTGAAGGGTCTCCGGCTCGTAGTTAATGGAGCACTCGGCTTGGTCTGCGTGAACTCTCTCTTCTGTCCCTCCCTGAAGCTGCCTGGCCCTCAGGACCTCCTGGTATTGACAATCCGTTGCATGTGTACATTGCGTCTCCGCTTCCTTATGGCCACTTGCAATCTCCCACCCTTTTTCCTTGTAGTCTCGATGCGGGCTTCTTGACCGGTCTTGACCAGCTTCCCTGGTTGATGGAGGTCTTTGCTGGAGATAGTTGGCTCTGCAAGAAAGGGAGGTGCTAGGCTGCTCTGCATCAGCTCTTTCCAGATGCCTGTCCTGCTTGGCTCCCACGTCCTTCTGAGGTTGATGTCTATCCCTTCCGTATTGGCTCGCTCTGTCCTCATCACGCTGTTTCAGGCCCTTCTCACTTCTACTGTCTTTAGCCCTTGCCTGCTGCCTAGCTCTTTCCTCTTCCTCCTGACAAAGCTTGAGACATCGCTTTGCTTCACTGTCTTTGTGAGGGCTGCCAGGCTTGTCTCTTCCAGTTCTCTTTGGTGACCTAGAGGATCCCTCTCTTTTGGAACTGGCCTTTTTGGGGGAACCCGTATCCTTTGCGCATTGCTCGTCTCTTTCCCTCTGGCTGGTTTTCAGCCCCCTTTCTTCCACCTCAAAGTTTCTACGTGGGCTCCCTGACCTGCCTCTTGAGGCACTCTTTGGCGACACAGACCTCTGCGGGGAGGTGCGCTTCCTCCTTTGGCTGGGGCTTCTGGAGCGACTTCTACTCCTTGCTTGTCTGCCTCGAGCTGAACGGCCACGTTTGGGGCCCGTCTTCTTATTTTTTGAGCCCCTGCGTGGGCTCCTAGTCCTCCCCCTCGCAGATCCACGTGGAGAGGGAGTCCTGCGCTGGAGGTAGGACCTTCTGTCACGGTGGGAGCTTCCAAGGCGGTCTCGAGCCCTGGGTAATGTTGTGCCTTTATCCTCTTTATCGTAATTGAGGCACACCTCCTCCACTCGGTACTCCAAGTGTGAGCTCCGCGACCTGTCTTCACTGCTGGTTCCAGCCTTGCTGGAGCCTTCAGACAGGTCTCTAGAACGTGGCCCTTGCTTTTCTCTTTCCTCTTGATCTTGCATGGGGCACAGGTCCTCCCCTTCACTGCTCAGATGTGGGGGGCTCTTAGACCTGTCTCTGATATCTTTCTTAGAGGATGGCGGTCTCTGCATTAAGCAAACACCTCCCACGCAAATGGGGCCTCCTAACTCGTCTCCAGAGATCAGGTGTTGCTCATCGTCTTCCATGTGAAATATTAATGGGAGCATTTCTTCCTCTTTCATGCTCATATGGGGGCTTTTAGACCTGTTTCTCAGAGACTCCTTTACAGATGGGGGTCTTTGCAGGAGGCCTACCTCAGCATTACAACTTGGGCTTCTGGAGTTGTCTCTAGATCTTGGTTGTATTTGGTCCATTTCATCGCATTCATTGACCCTTAGTGGTGTCCTAGATCTTTTTCTCGCTCCTTCGTCCAGGGACACAGGCCTCTGCGGGAAGCCGTTCTCTCTACTGTGACTTCCAGCCTGGGGATAACTGCTGGTGTCTGCGTGCTGGCCAGCTCTTTCCTCAGCACAATATTTCAGATTCCAGTCCTCGCGTTCACTGTGGAGACTGCTACGTCTGTCACTCGGACCTTCTTCTGGTGACAGAGAACCCAGGATGCATTCCACTCCGGTGTAGCTTATGTTGTTGGGATCACTTACGCCAGTTGCTATTTGACAGTCTCTTTCTTGATTGACACTCTGTAGGCTTCCTGATCGGTCTATTGCAGCCTGCTTGGTGCTTGAAAGTTTCGGCAGGAGGCACTGGCTGGAGGTGTGGGGTTGTTCTCTGTCAACCAGACATGCTTCTTGGGCTTGGTGATCTTTGTGCCCCCTGGGTGGACTTTTGGATGATGTTCTTGCGGTTGCTCTAGGAGAGTGAGTCTGGGACCGATGGAGGTCACTTCTGCTTCGACTCTGCCCCCCTCTGGAAGTACCAGGGAGGGTACTGCTAGCCTGGCTCTCACTCAGAGGCAGATTTTGCCCCTGAGGCTGCACAGTCTTGCTGGTGCTGCTCCCTGCCATGCACGCCTGTACGCAAGAAGTTCGGGACAATCTTTGAGCTTCTTGTGTGGTAGTGCGCTGTCTGCTGCTGGTCCTTGCCCTGTCACGGGAGCCCCTCCTGGATTGACTCCATGATGGGGCAGGACAAGGTTCCCTTCTTGGTGGCCTGCTTGACAGATTGCAAGTATCCGGCCTCCCCACCATCTGTTGCCGGCGACTCTGGAGGATGAACTCTGCTGTGGAGAAGGTAATTCCAATTTTCAGGGCAACCTGTCTGGGGGTGAAGCCGGTCCAGTCCTTGGGGGGGTTCGAGTGGCAATCTCGAAACATTTTTTTTCTCCTGGAGCTACCGCTGCCACTCAACACCTCATGCTCCTGGCTGTGGTCACTGTTGGTGTTGTGTCTTGCCTCTGCTGTGACATCACAAGCCTTCTCTGGCACATGATGTCACAAACACAAGCAGCATCTATTGTGATGTGTGGATCTCCACACTCCACAGCTCTTGTAGGGAAGATGTCACAAGCCCCATAGTCACTTGGTCCCAATCCTCACTGGCGTCCCTGTGGGGATGGCCACAGGCTCCTCCTGGGCCTTAGTCTATTGGCTCTGGTGGGAGGTGTGACTTGTAGTCCAAGATCAGGTCACAGAAAGTGGCACCACCAGTATAGGTTGGCAGATAAAGCAAGTGAAATTCTGATGTTGGTGGGATTTTCTGATATTATATACACAACTCTGGACTTCCTCCAAAACCTTGAGAGGAGAACATCAAACGCTGGGCTCTCACATGAGAACACCAGGTCTAGGGTCACATCAAGAGGGTTTTATTACTTGGATCCTCACAGAAGAGGATCGGTTGTAGGGTTCTTGCAGGAAAACACCTGGCCATGAGGAACTCTTCAAGAATACAAGGTCCGGAGTCCTCACAGAGAACGTCAGACTTTGACCCCTGCCTGGAGGTGGCAGGCTTAGGTTCTATACTTCAAAATGGAAGGCCTAGGATCCTTACAGGAAATTTTCAAGGCTTCACAGGCGAACACCAGGGCTATAATACTGTTGGAAGGGTAGCAGATTTTGGATCCCAATAGGAGAATGTCATGTTTCGGATCGCTCCAGAAGAACACCAGGATTTGTGTCCAGAGAGTGCCAAACGTAGGGCTTCAAGGAGAACGTCACGCCTAGGGGCAACAGGACAATGTGGGACCTAGGGCCCTCAAGAAAAACATCAAACGTAAGGATGTCAGAAGAGGAAGGCACACCAGGCCATTGGTCTCAGGAGTTTGCTCTTGAGAGGAGAACACCAGATCTAGTCTTAAAGAAAAATACCAGAGATCTTCCTCATGCCTAGAGCCATCTTGCCATTGGGAGGTGGAGCATTAAAATGACTGCTATAGTTGGAAGTGTCTGACCATATAGAGTATCATATAATCTAGAATTATGCTACCAATAAATTACATTAAATACGGAAGCCCAATTCTGTCTGAGTGATCAGGCCCCTGCTTCCAAATACTATTCGAGTAACTGAATCAGGTTACTTTACCTTATTCCAGGCGTCCAGCCATTAGAATGATACTGCATTTGTGCACCCGGGCAGGACCTGCACTGTACACCACCAAATGTAGTCACCAAGGGGTTTACTGCAACAATAAAAACGTTTCTTCATCCAATGGCACCGACAGCTCCCCCAGATGACAACAGTCACTCAACATTCCATTCCACAATTTATACCATCAATGTTCCAGACCCACGCCTTACTACAATTTCGTCACAAACTGACACAAAACTTATGTTTATTGTTTTAGATGTACAACAAAAAAGTGCGGGTCGACGTATTTCACTAACCTCAAATGCCCTAGATTACCAGGTGAGACATTTAAACAGTATTGGCTAGAGTAAAAAAAGTCTTCATATCAGTTTAGTAGACTTAAGAGAAACCAAATGTTAATAATTTCAATAAAAATAACATGGCTATCTATGTACTGTGTCTAAGCATGGCTAAACAAATACTTGGCCCACCAAATAAAAGTTCTTTGTGGGCCTCCATCTGAGATTGCAATATAAATGGTATGAAAGTGATGTGGGCAACAAAGCTAGGGATTGGCTTAAAAGATTTAACACTCACGCACTCTCCTCATCAACGTTAACATTAGCTAGAGTTGAAAACAGACTTGAAGTTTACAAGATGTTTCTGATTCCTGAATTTGCCACTGTCAGATAAACGGGAGGGCTTTAAATGCAGTTAACAAAAAATTCTTAGCAGCTGTAATATGAGCAGGCCAACTTCAGCCACTGAAACTGAGATGTTTTTTGAGTTTCTCAGATGTGATAAACGTTTCGGAATCCTAAACAAGAGAAGGGCTGCGAAGGGCGTCAAGTCGTTGTTGTGGCCCACCCTCATCTTTTCACGATGGATATTGTGTCAACTGATAAAAACCCGAAAATTAATTTGTCCAAAAATAACCACTTACTCTTTCTCCATTGTCTTCTCACGCTGACTACCAACCGGTTAATTTCTTCCGCATTCATTACCCTTAGTTCATGTCCCCTGTCTCTGAATACTTGGAAACTAGTGCCATATTTCACTGCCCCCATCCAATACTTCGATCAGTTTGCACTTCCTGATGCAAATACCACATAATTAGAAAAGCTTTATCGCCACTGCTAGATAGTCTTGATACTCTCGCTCAATAAAAACAATACTCTCCATCCCACATGTCACTTTCTCTCTTGTCACTCTCTCCTTGTCAGTGTACTGTTTCCTCTTGTTTCAATCACTCTTTGATTAAACTTCTGGCAAAAACCCTTATCCAGCAACACTCAACATTTCTTCCTTACTCATCCGGGCCACAACTTAGTGATGGTCTTGTTCCACGTCATCTCACAAACTGAAGAGATCTCCAGTTTTTGATTGTGGACTAGCCCCAGTGCTTTAAATGGGGAAAAATAAGTGCAGGTTGTTATGTTGTTTACTTATGATTTACTATTGTATTGTTACTTTAAGTGCTCGTGATGCCAGAGCCATGGAATGAATGGTGATGTGCCATTCTGGTTCCATGGTCAGTTGCTGAGTAGCTGCAAGAGCGTATGCTGCTTCCCTGGCACTCACCTGTTGTCCCTTCCTTATATTCAATCTATCAATAAAGGACTTCTTAATCAATCAGATTCCTCCTCTACAAATTGGCGATGAGGGAAACTGGTGGTCTAGAGGCGACATCTATTTTGAGAATTTATTTCAAGGAAAGGAGAAGAAGCTGATTTTCAACTGCGTTTTTATAGCGGAACGGAAAATAAAAAAAGGAAAAGGATAAAGCTTTGTGGAAAATTCGACGTTGGAAGACTCATTTATCACCAACCATCGTGCGCAACTTAATTTGGTAAGGTTTACCTTGGTTCTTTGGACCTGCATGGTGACCGTTGAATCTTCTGCCCCGGCTGCATTTTTCGAGCAGCGGCGAGATTCGTCACGGGCTGTGCGTGTTGCTGGTGACGCGGGGAATGTTCGCTCTATGTCACTAGGCATGCGCTGTAGCGTCTCTAGCGGAATGACGTCAGAACGTAAGGTCACGCAACGTGACCTTGCGCAGCGGCCATTTTGAGTGCATCTGTGGAAATAGACCATTTATGCGAAGACGTTGAGGATTTAAGGATTTAAGGAATCCAACACGATTTGGAAATTTAGTTAATGATTAAAGCAGCTTGCTAAGCAGTGAAGAAGTTATTGATCATATATTGCCACGATTTGTGTGGCAACAGGTGAGGAAGTCGGGGAAAAGTTGGAGTGTTGTGCAACCAGCTATTTTGTTGTTGATGGTTCTGGGAGGAAGAAAATACTTTATTTTACATTGTGTATGGAAGAAGGTGACTGTTCTGCGAATCGAAATAAAGACATGGCACAGCAGAATTTTTCTATCAGCTCTCCGGAACCATTTTGGGCAACTGGCACACAACCCACCATCAAGTGGATTGAATGGAAAGAGTATTTCATTAATTATATTGAAGCTATTGATGAGGCTAAAAAGAGGAAGGCTGAACAGAAAATAATAATTTTATTACATTCATTAGGGCCTATCGGATTGAAAACGCATTCACAAATGAGTAAACATGTAGATCAAGATTTGGATGTATTTGAAAATACTCTTAGGGATATGGATAAATACTTTACACCAAAAGTCTGTATTGGGGTGATAAGACACAAATTCTTTCAGAGGAAGCAGACGAAGGAAGAGACAGTTGATGAATGGATGGATGATTTAAAGAAACTGGCTATTGATTGTAAATTCGGAGGATTACATGATGACTTAATATGTGACCAATTGGTCATGCACAATAACAATTCTACTTTGCAGGACTGTCTGTATTTGGACGATGTAATTGCTATAATGAGGAAATCGGAAATGTCAGGCAGATGTGCAACAATTTAATAAATCAAGTAATCTGTATCTTGATTGTAGTGTCTTTATTGTCACACACACCGGGAAGGCTTGCGGCACAGGAGATAACAACCAACTCTCTGGCCCAGCACCAACATTCCTCAAAGACATACATTCTCGAAAAGAATGCTACACTTAAAGGCACAGATATAACACATCTCCCTTTTTATAATATTAAAAATAATGAAAAAACAGAAAACAAATAACAGAAACAGTTCATCAAACAAAGAAATTATAATACAATGCTACAAATTCAAAAGAAGACAAAAACGCCATTAAATTGCAAAAAAGAAGCTCATTTGAGATGATAATCTTGCAAAAACAAAGGAGATCTTTTAACTCTAGAACTGCGAGAAGGAAAATGAGAAGTATCAACAGAAACCACATCCAAATTTTTGGATCTCAACTTCACATCAGCATCCCCTTCCCTACATTTTGCCAAACGAGACATGCTCCAAACATCTCCACCAGCGAGCATGACAACATTCTTCATGACCTTCACAATGCGCCTAGGTCCAAAATATTTTGATTCTCCTTTAGGAGACCACACTGCCTTTTTGACATAAACTAAATCACCCACCTTCCATACATCTTTTTTTACCCCCATTTTGGCATCAAATCTCCTCTTATAGTTACTCTGGTAGTTCCTAATTCTCCAATTGTTGACAACACAACCCCTATCCTTCACACTCAACCATAAAGGATTAAGTTTAGACCCAGCCATCCTACCCTTTAAACACTTAAAAGGAGAACAACCAGTAACGTTGTTGGGAGTATTCCTATGTGCCCACAACTTTTCTCTAAGAACAGGTTTAAGCGGAACTCTCAACTACAAAGCAGTTTGAGCAGAAGCTCTAACCAATCTGTTCATGCTCTCCACCAGACCATTTGCCTGGGGAGCATATAGAGCAGTCCTCTGATGAGTGATAGACAAATCATTCAAGAAATCAGAAAATTCTTGTGAAGTGAACTGCACTCCATTGTCAGAGACTAAAATGTCAGGTATACCCTCACAAGTGAAAGCATCCTTGAGAAATTCAATAACATTCTTAGAGGTGACAGAATTCATACAAGAGGCAGACACCCACTTAGATGTATAGTCTACTAATACAACCACAAATCTTTCACAAGGAGCTAAATTGTCAAAAGGACCAACTAAATCCACAGCAAGTTTGGACCAAGGACGTACAGGTATCGCCACAGGAGAAAGAGGAGAAGTTCTTATTTTCCTCGATTTGTCATTCCCTGCACAGATGACACAATCCTTAACAACATCTTCAACTTGGCGATCTACTTCAGGCCACCAGTACGATTCTCTAACTCTAGCCTTTGTGAGGCTACGCCCCAAATGCCCCTCATGAGCAAGGTTAATCACCTTTTCACGCATCGACAAAGGGGGAATCAGTCTGTCACCACGAAAAAGTTCATCTTGCACAATGTTTAACTCTTCCCTGACATTCCAATAACCTTTTACACAATCAGGAACATCTTTCAAAAGAGGCCAACCATTAACCACAAAATTCAAAATATGCACTCTGGCCTCATCATTTGCATAACAACTTTTCCACTCCACTTCACTCAATGCTGATTCTTTCACCCACGAAACTGTGTGACAATCAGATTCAACCACCACATGCTTCTTCAAAGGTAATCTTGAAAGAAAGTCAGCCGGAACATTTTTTAATCCAGGTAGATACTCTACACTAAAATTGTACTAAAAAAGTCCTTGAATCCATCTTTTGATTCTAGGGTTAGCACATTCAACATTTATGCAAGAGAAAATTTGAACAAGAGGCTTGTGGTCAGATCTGATCAAAAATGGTAAACCCCACAAGTAAAACCTAAAATGCCAGAGCCTCGCGCTCGATTACTGAATAACGTTCCTCAGCTCCCTTCAGTGAACGAGAAGCGAAACCAATCACTTTTTCCAAACCATCAACCATTTGAGAAAGGACAGCACCCAGGCCACGAACACTTGCATCAGTTGTCAAGATTGTCTTTCTTTTTACATCAAAATGGCCTAAAGTAGGCATTTTCCCAATCTCAGACTTCACAGCATTGAAAGCATCAGCACATTCCTGATCCCATTTAAAAACAGTACCTTTTTTCAAAAGAGGTCTGATAGGTTGCATGACACTAGCAAAGTTATAAATAAACTTAGAATAGTACTCAGACAATCCAAGGAATGACTTCACCTGGTCTTTGTTTGACGGTGACGGAGCTTTCAAAATGGCCTCAGCCAGATTAATCTTAGGACTGATACCTTCACCCGATATTGAATGTCCAAGGTAGGTCACAGAATTCACCCTGAATTTGCACTTCTCACTTTTCAAGGTTAATCCAAATTTTTGCAATCTCGCCAAAACTTCGAATAACACCTCATCATGCTCACATACATCATGCCCATGGACCAAAATGTCATCCTGAAAAAACAGTACAGAATTAATGCCAGACAACACATTCTTCATAATTCTTTGGAAACAGGCAGCTGCACTCGCCAACCCAAAAGGCATCCTAATGAATCTGTAGGCTCCAACAGGGGTTACAAATGATGTCAAATGCCTCGAATCTTCGTGAAGCATAATCTGGTGATAAGCTGCCGATAGGTCCATCACACTGAAAACAGAAGCTCCACTCAAACTTGAAAGAATTTCATTAATATTCGGCAATGGTTGTCTATCTACCCAGATTGAACCATTCAAACTCCTTAAATCAACACACATCCTACTTTTTGTTCCATTGTCCTTTGGCGCTAAAACAATGGGTGCGAGCCATTCGGAAGATTCGATTTGTTCAATCACACCCAACTTCAGTAACCTATCAATTTCTTCTTGTAAAGGCTTCAACATAAGATTTGGTACCTTCCTTACCTTATGCACAACAGGCTTTGCGTTATCTTTTAAAATTATTTTGTGTTTAAAACCATTCAGCAATCCCAAACCATCAGTAAAAACATTCGGCTATTTTTTTACAATGTCCTGAACATCACCCTGCAGGGTTACTAGCATGACTTGTTTTGGAGCATTCGGATTTAAAATGATACCCAAATCTCTTTGGTGACGCCAACCAAGAAGACTGGCGCCACGTTTAGCAACATAAACCTTTCCTACCGTTTCTCTGTCATTGAAAACAATGGTTTGTATAGTATAACCAATTAAATCAATTTTTTTACCCCCATAACCCACTGGATTGATATCAGGTGTTAACAGCTCTATGTTGTAAGATCCAAAAGTTGCAAACTAAAATTTGTCACTTATTAAGGTATACAATGAACCTGAGTCTGCCAAAACAAGCACTGTTTCATCACATATGTGAATGTCACATTTTGGCATGGTTATAGCATCTGAGTCTACACTTTTTACATCATTAACCACAACAGATATTTCATCAGAAACACAATGGATAGCTTGTTGACCATCTCCTCCTCTTCTTCTACAAAGTTCACTTTGCTGCTTTTACACATTCGTACATAGTGACCCCCTTTTCCGCAATTCCTGCAAGTATTATTCTTTGCAAAACAGTTTGGAAAATTAAATCCATGAAATTTACTACCACACCTTAAACATTTAAATTTCCCATCTCTGTTCCAATTTGGATTTGACTTTGGTCTGTCGGGTTTCTGAGTAAGCTTTCCTAAACCAGTATTTGCTTTACTGACAAAAGTAGCTTTACTTCCAGAAGTAGCATTCACTTGAGATGATAAATTGTCTTGCCCCTTTTCAATGACATTGGAAACAGGATCAGAGCAACTTGGACCCTTACGTATCTCTTTAACCCAATTGGAAGTATGTTCAACACTTTCCACAATAGTTATAGCCTCTTTCAAATTTGGATTCTTCGATAATAGTTTTTCCTGGATTTTTTGGTCATTTGTACAACGAACAAGCTGATCACGAATCAGAGAGTCAGTGAGCTGTTCAAATTTGCAAGTCTGAGCAAGTGACTTAAGTGCTGCAACATAGTTACCAACTCTCTCACCTTTGGCTTGTACACGCATAAAGAATTTATGTCTCTCCATGACTACATTTATGCGCACTCCAAAATGTTTTTCTAAAAGCAAAACACTCATGTCATAGACATCATTTGGCTCTCCTGCACCTCTGCCTAAAGGTATAGGGACTAAACTGTCATATATGTTCCTTCCCTCAATTCCAAGATTGTTCAATAAAACAGCTTGCTTCCTAATAGCTGAAAACTTTTCACCACCAATGGCAATTAGATAAGAGTCAAAAATTGGCTTCCATTTTTTCCAAGGTAAAACTGGTTCACCTTGTTCACTTAAAAATTGAGTTGGTTGATTCATTCCTCCTGACAGACATCCTGAAAATAAGTAAACACAACAAACCAAAATAATAAGTTAAAATAATTATTTAAAGTAATTATTTAAAATAACAATCTAAAATAAGTGTGGAAAAAAATAACCAATTGAGTTACAGTTTAATTCTAAAATTTGTCATCTCTTCCATGTCATTTGTCTCAAATGACTCTATTTCCCATATTTTTAGGTTATGGTAAAAATAAAATCAGAATTGTAATAGTGTTCTTCTTGTAAATATCACATATATGTTGTAACTTGAAAAATTAGTGCTGTCTAATTTTTTTAATCCTGGGAATGTCTAGTCGTTTTTCCTTTAAAAGACACTTGACTTCCTGATGAGTTTAATATAATGTGCAGTCCTACTTCTGTTTCAATGTTTTCAGTGTTGCCTACAAGTTACACTACAGTCCTTCTTCAATTTCCACATTTCTCAGAGTTAACTAAAAGCTGTTCGATGCTACTGAGGAGTGAATGTTCCTTTCACGAGTCAACTCCTGGTTCAACACATAACTCAAGGTGGGTGTAATCTATTTAATCCTTAAATTCCTCTCTTCGTGACTCCCTTCCTGTTTAACAGGGCAATTCAGTTTTTACATTTGGTTGAAAGTCGAACTCTTCATTACGTGCGTTTCAAAAACTAATTAATCTTTGTGTCACTCTCTTCGTGTTCATGTGACTTCCTCTTTTACAGTTCACTGTTTGTTTTTGAGTGAAATCGAACTGTTTACTGCATGCGCATCAAAAACGACTCGCTTCACGCTCAAATGTGCACGTCACTAATCTGTTCTTCTTGCGCACATTAACGCGAGCCCCACACGCATGAATGCACACGCAGCTGTTTTCTTTCAATCCAAGATAAAATTCCAACCGCTCTTAGTTTTACGTGCAAAGCTCTCACGCTCGAATAACAAAAACACAGAATTTTCGATAAATCTTAAAATTACTTCAGGAATGAATGAATTATATTAAAGCAGATATTTGCCAATAAATGATACTGCCATTTCTTCACTTCGGCACTTCTTAGATACGTATTTCTCCGTGCTTTTTCTCCCTTCACAATTCATGAATCTTCATTAAAGACAAACGTAAATATCTCCTTCTTCATGCGCTAATCTCATGCGGTAATCTCTTTTAATGCCTTTTCGCCTCAAGCAACTTCCTGCTTCAAATTAAAACTGACCTCTTCGTTTCAGTTCTTTCCGTTCACTCTTGTGGGTTCTCTTTTATATCTTCCGGTGTGTGTTCCCTCTATCAATCGTCGCCAGTAATAAATCAAGTAATCTGTATCTTGATTGTAGTGTCTTTATTCTCACACACACCGGGGAGGCTTGCGGCACAGGAGATAACAACCAACTCTCTGGCCCAGCACCAACATTCCTCAAAGACATACATTCTCAAAAAGAATGCTACACTTAAAGGCACAGATATAACACAATTGTTAAAGAAACAGATAAGGATCCAGCCAAGACATCAGGAGCGATATGTAAAATTCAGACGCCATCTAGGAGTTTTCATCAGCAGTCGCATGGCAAAGGGATGAGCCAATCTGCAAAGTATCAGAGTAAAGATAGGAAGATGGAAGAAAGGAGATGCTATTGTTGTGATAGTAGAGAAAATTTAGCTTTTAGTAGATATTGCCCTGCGTTAAAGAAGAAGTGTGGGGTTTGTGGTCTGATGGGTCATTTTAGTAAGATGTGCAGGAAACGTGCTAATGTGAAATGTATTTGGGATGTGGAAGGTGGTGAAATGGATGAGGAGGTAGTAGATCAGGAATGTGTTAAAAATGTGTGAGGGAATTACGTTATAAATATCACGGAAAATTCTTTGGAGGGTAAACCTGTATGTGAGATATCTTTGGGAGGAGTAAGAGTCAATGTATATGCAGATTCGGGATCTCCCTACACCATTGTAAACGAGGAAGTTTGGCGGAAAAAAATTATTGGGAGAATTGGTGATCAACTGTGTGTATCGGACATTTGCCCGGTTAGTTATACTGGAGAGAGTATTGAGATGCTGGGTTTTAGATGGCTTACCTTTTTGTTCAAGGGTAGATCTACTAGAGGGAAGTTGTATATGTCAAAGGTGGGGCCATCGGTACTTGGGTGGTTTGATCAAAAGACTTTAAACATAATTTTAGACCCCAATAGAATAGAGAAAGTGTTGATCATGGATGAGTGCTGTAAACTGAGTGATGTAATGTGTAAAAGATTTCCTAAAGTATTTGGTGAGGAACTAGGAGCGTTAAAGGGCTTTGAGCACAGAATTGTATTGAAAGCGGATGCGGAGCCTAAAGTGCACAAAGCAAGACCTATTCCTATGTTAATCAGGGATGAGGTTAAGAAAGAGTTACAAGGGGTATTGTCCAAGGGAGTAATTGGGGAAGTGGAAACATCTGAATGGATTTCTCCCATTGTGGTTGCTCGGAAACCCAATGGGAAAATTTGTTTATGCATTGATTTGAGACACCTGAACAATAATATCGTGATTGAGAGATTTCCCCTTCCTAAGATTAATGAAATGGTGTCTTCATTGAGGGATGCCACATGGTTTTCAACAATTGATCTTTCGGCCGCTTACCATCAGGTGGAATTAGAATCTGAATCCAGGAAACTTACGGCATTTATCACGCCATTTGGCTGTTACCAATTTAGGCGTATGCTGTTCAGGCTGGCGTCAGCTGCGGCTGTCTTCCAGCGTCTCATGCATAGATTATTTGGGGATATGGACATGGTTTCATTCTTCCAAGATGACATTTTGGTGGCAGCGGCAAGTAAGGCTGAACATGATTCAAGGTTAGATCAAGTTTTAAATATGTTGCAATCAGCTGGATTGACAGTGGAGTTGTCTAAATGTATATTCGGTCAAAGGAGCGTGTCTTATTTGGGCCATATTATTAGTGAAGTTAGACCTAAACCTTCACTGGTGGAAAACTTTGTGAAGTCATCAGCGCCTACTAACAAAGAGGAGGTGAGAGCGTTTCTTGGTATGGCAGAGTACTGTGCAAAGTTTATCAACAATTTTGCATCAAAGGTATACAATATCTGTGATTTGCTCAAGAAAAACACAAAGTTTGAGAGGACCAGAGCTTGTGAGGATGAGTTTGTGATGGTCAAGGCGGATTTACAGAAGGTGGATGCGTTAGCCAGTTTTGATCCTAATGGAGAGTGTTTGTTGACTACTGATGCTAGCGATAAGGGTCTGGGAGCGGTGTTATAGCAGAAAGGTTTGGATGGCAAAGAGAGGATAATTTTGTTTGCTTCAAGGGCACTCTCTCCAGCTGAGGGGAGATATCTGATTATAGAGAGGGAGGCTTTGGCGTGTGCATGGGCCATGGAACATTTTCGGGCTTTTGTGTGGGGTAAACCAGTCATTGTTCGCACTGATCATCGACCTTTGATTCGCATTTTGTCTTGTGATGGTGTTTCAGGAGCCTCGGCGAGACTAGCTAGATTATCCATGCGCATGAAAGAGTATATTTATAAAATGGTCTATTTACCAGGGAGAGAAAACTTCATAGCAGATTGTTTATCTAGATTATCTAGTCTCCTCTTGAAGAGTGTGTTGATGATCCTTGGGGGAATTTTGGTGTGGCATTGGTGCATGATTCTGGTGCGCCTGCTATTAGCAAAGATCAGTGGATGGAAGAGCAAGGGAAGGATATGATTTTGAAAGATGTTATGAATTATATTTGTAAGGGTTGGCCTAGGAAGAACTTTATAAAAGGGAATTTGAATGCTTTCTGGGAAGTTCGCATGGAATTGTCTCTGGAGAAGAATATATTCTTGAGGGGTGATAAAATCGTTCTGCCAGTTTCATTAAGGAAGAAAATTCTACAATTGTGCCATGAAGGGCATTTTGGGATTGTAAGGAACAAATTGATAGTTAAGGGCATGTTGTGGTGGCCAGGAATTGATAAGGAGGTGGAAGGTTTTGTGAGAGAGTGTGAGGTGTGTAATTCAGCGGATAAGACACTTAGAACGTTGAAACCTGCCATGAGTAGTGGGTTAATTCCAGATCTTCCGTGGGATACTGTTGCGGTGGATATCATTGGGCCTATTGGTGAGTTAAAGGAGTTTGGATTAGTGGCTATTGATCTTTTTACTAAGTGGCCCATTGTTAGGTTTGTTGATAAAATAGACACAAATACTGTTCTCAAGTTTCTTGATAAAATGTTAATTATGGAGGGTTTACCTGTCTGCATTTTAACAGACAATGGGGTGCAATTTATGTCTAAAATGGCAAAAGATTATTTTGAGAAATGTGGTGTTAAACACAAGACTACAGCTTTATATAACCCAAGTGGCAACGGCACAGTAGAAACGTTTAATAGGGTAATTAAGGGGATCATTCAGGCATCTGTTAACAAGAAATTGGATTGGAAAGTTCAAGTGCAGAAAGCTGTGTGGTCGTACAGGATAACACCTCAGACTGGCACTGGCTTATCTCCATTCGTTATGATAAGGGGTAGGTCACCTAGGTGCAACTTCAACCCTGGTTGGTTGTTAAAAGGGAAGGTTACACAATCATCTCCTTTGGAAGTTAAGAATGATTTGGATTGTGCTCATGCAAAAAGTAAAGAATCTTTTGACAAACATTATGGTACCTAAGACGTTGGTGTTAAGGTTGGTGATTGGGAACAGGTTAAAAGACCTTTTAAGGTACCTAAAGGTGAAAGCCATTATGACCCACCTAGACAGGTCATAGAGGTCTTGAGGAACTCAGTCAGACTGGATGATGGCAGAGTGTGGAATCTTAAAAGCATTGCTGTTAATCCTGAACAAAATGAGGTTAGAAGTTCTCAGGAGTTGGTCAATCGTAATGATTTTGACTGGATTGAGGAACATTTTGAGAATAGTTGCTTGCAGTCTCAATTAGCTAGTGACATGGAGAACGCAAGTGAACTGTATAATGACTGTTCTTTTGATAAAGTATCCTCTTCCTGTGAGGAGGGGGGAAGGGTCGGAGATGGTAGTTCTAGGTTGGTTGAGTCTGAACTTGGAAAAAGAACAAGAGTATTACTGGGTTGGCTTAAAGAGTATGTTATGTAGTTTTGAATTAGGAATATGTTAAGAATATGTTATGCATTTATTTTTTTGTTATTTCTTTTCCTTGTATTTGTTTTTTTATTTTTAGTTATAAGGGGGGGGTGTTATGTTGTTTACTTATGATTTACTATTGTATTGTTACTTTAAGTGCTCGTGATGCCAGAGCCATGGAATGAATGGTGATGTGCCATTCTGGTTCCATGGTCAGTTGCTGAGTAGCTGCAAGAGCGTATGCTGCTTCCCTGGCACTCACCTGTTGTACCTTCCTTATATTCAATCTATCAATAAAGGACTTCTTAATCAATCAGATTCCTCCTCTACACAGGTACTCATCGAATTGAGCTAGGGGGTGGGACAAGGGGCGGAGTTGAGGGTGGGGCATAATTATATAAAGACACTACTGTCACCTGTCAAGTAATCATTTTGCCCTTAAATTACACTTATCAACAGTCTCAAATTGCCTGCATGTGCAAATTACCTCTGCACATGTGAGCATGGCATACGTAGACAATTAATAACCTGTCTCCTAATATGCCCCTTTCAACTGTGTAAGCCACTCATTGCATTTAAAAAAACATTTTACTTACAACAGTTTCAGCACACACCAAAAAACATGATAAATGTATAAACATAAACTGGTTATTTCCTCACAAAAAATGACATCACGGCCAAACAATGTGTTATGCTTTAGTTTCTGCGTTTTCTTTTATATTTGCAGGTTCAGTTCTTATTTGTTTTATTACGTACAGCATTCATACATTCTCTTGCCCATGAGTACCCACTCACACACAGGCCCAAGAACAAGCAGACATGCACACACAAAACATGCCTCACATTTTCGGTTAAAATACCTTTACATAATGTCCTGATGCTCTCTCTGTCAGCTTCCGCTCTCTCACACAAAAGCAGACATTCACTGACATAAAAGGCTCACCACAGAATTAACAAGCATTTACAATGCAACGGTTTCGCCTTTGCCAGTTAGAGCTATTGGCATTGTAAATGACAATATTTTTATATATGTGTTGGTTTTGAAAACAGATAAATAAATGGCATTGTCATTTACATTGCCAACAGCTTAATCTCTTGCAAATGTAAGACCTATTGTACCCTACTGGATTTCACTGAAGAAATTCAGAGTCTGGTCTGCAGGTGTCACGTGACAGATGCCCAATTGACAGCTGAGGGGGTTAAATCGTGCTGGGGTGGCACATTAAGGCAACGCTTGCTGAAAGCACTACACTACCCTACTGGAGTGTCAGTCTTTTTGGACATGGTCCACTCACTCATCTTGAAACAGGAAGCTCGCCACCAGTTCCACAAAAAATACCGTCATTAAATCTTTCCTTTTTAAGGGTTGGACATTTCAGTTGGCGTCTGCTCTCAGTCACGCTCGTCTTGTCGCCCATTGTCAATCACGCGCCTCTCTGTGCCTGGCTGTCAAGTGCCGGCGCCATCCTAGTGCGCATCTTCAGTCAGCCACGGTGTGCTAGCCAACCGAACTGCATTATGGGATGGCATGGTGGGTTAAAGAACCTGTTTTACAAACATGTGTCCGTGCTTGTGAGGAGGTAGTGCACCTGTTGAGGGAGAGAGAGTGTGTTTGCATATGTGCGTGCATGCATGTGTGTGTGTGAATAAGCACTTCCAAGATTTAGTGGGACTAGAGGTTTTTATCTACAAATCATTGTTTTCAGCTGTGTTCTAATGGAATCAAAGCAACACTACACCCCCCATAATGCATAGTGTGATCACATAAAAGTACAGAACTGGAAAGAGTGTCCATAATGACCAGCAAGACCCTAAGAAGGATGTGCTTCAGTCTCCAGTGCCACGGGCGAGTGGAAACACACACTGTGCTGGTGGAGAAGTAGAAGAAGTACAAGTGTCCATAGAAGAGAAGTAGAGGGGATGCACTCTCCATTCCCTATGCACTCTCCACTCCCTATGCACTCTCCACTCTCCACTCCGTATGCACTATCCACTCCCTATGCACTCTCCACTCCCTACGCACTCTCCACTCTCCACTCCCTACGCACTCTCCACTCTCTACGCACTCTCCACTCTCCACTCCCTATCCACTCTGCACTCCCTATGCACTCTCCACTCTGCACTCCCTATGCACTCTCCACTCCCTATGCACTCTCCACTCCCTATGCACTCTCCACTCCCTATGCACTCTCCACTCCCTATGCACTCTCCACTCCCTATGCACTCTCCACTCCCTATCCACTCTGCACTCCCTATGCACTCTCCACTCTGCACTCCCTACGCACTCTCCACTCTGCACTCTCTATGCACTCTGCACTCCCTATGCACTCTCCACTCCCTATGCACTCTCCACTCCCTATGCACTCTCCACTCCCTATGCACTCTCCACTCCCTATGCACTCTCCACTCCCTATGCACTCTCCACTCTGCACTCCCTATGCACTCTCCACTCCCTATGCACTCTCCACTCCCTATGCACTCTCCACTCCCTATGCACTCTCCACTCTCTATGCACTCTGCACTCCCTATGTACTCTCCACTCTTCACTCTCTATGCACTCTGCACTCCCTATGCACTCTCCACTCTCCACTCCCTATGCACTCTCCACTCCCTATGCACTCTCTATGCACTCTGCACTCCCTATGCACTCTGCACTCCCTATGCACTTTCCACTCCCTATGCACTCTCCACTCCCTATGCACTCTGCACTCTCCACTCCCTATGCACTCTCCATGCACTCTGCACTCCCTATGCACTCTCCACTCTGCACTCTCTATGCACTCTGCACTCCCTATGCACTCTCCACTCTGCACTCTCTATGCACTCTGCACTCCCTATGTACTCTCCACTCTTCACTCTCTATGCACTCTCCACTCCCTATGCACTCTCCACTCCCTATGCACTCTCCACTCTCCACTCCCTATGCACTCTCCACTCTCTATGCACTCTGCACTCCCTATGCACTCTGCACTCCCTATGCACTCTCCACTCCCTATGCACTCTCCACTCACTATGCACTATGCACTCCCTATGCACTCTCCACTCCCCACTCTGCACTCCCTATGCACTCTCCACTCCCTATGCACTCTCCACTCCCTATGCACTCTCCACTCCCTCGAGCTGCACTCCCTATGCACTCTCCACTCCCTATGCACTCTCCACTCCCTATGCACTCTCCACTCCCTATGCACTCTCTACTCCCTATGCACTCTCCACTCCCTATGCACTCTCCACTCCCTATGCACTCTCCACTCCCTATGCACTCTCCACTCTGCACTCCCTATGCACTCTCCACTCTGCACTCCCTATGCACTCTCCACTCTGCACTCCCTATGCACTCTCCACTCTGCACTCCCTATGCACTCTCCACTCCCTATGCACTCTCCACTCCCCACTCTGCACTCCCTATGCACTCTCCACTCCCTATGCACTCTCCACTCTCCACTCCCTATGCACTCTCCACTCCCTCGAGCTGCACTCCCTATGCACTCTCCACTCCCTATGCACTCTCCACTCCCTATGCACTCTCCACTCCCTATGCACTCTCCACTCTGCACTCCCTATGCACTCTCCACTCCCTATGCACTCTCCACTCCCTATGCACTCTCCACTCCCTAGGCACTCTCCACTCTCTATGCACTCTGCACTCCCTATGTACTCTCCACTCTTCACTCTCTATGCACTCTGCACTCCCTATGCACTCTCCACTCTCCACTCCCTATGCACTCTCCACTCCCTATGCACTCTCTATGCACTCTGCACTCCCTATGCACTCTGCACTCCCTATGCACGTTCCACTCCCTATGCACTCTCCACTCCCTATGCACTCTGCACTCTCCACTCCCTATGCACTCTCCATGCACTCTGCACTCCCTATGCACTCTCCACTCTGCACTCTCTATGCACTCTGCACTCCCTATGCACTCTCCACTCTGCACTCTCTATGCACTCTGCACTCCCTATGTACTCTCCACTCTTCACTCTCTATGCACTCTCCACTCCCTATGCACTCTCCACTCCCTATGCACTCTCCACTCTCCACTCCCTATGCACTCTCCACTCTCTATGCACTCTGCACTCCCTATGCACTCTGCACTCCCTATGCACTCTCCACTCCCTATGCACTCTCCACTCACTATGCACTATGCACTCCCTATGCACTCTCCACTCCCCACTCTGCACTCCCTATGCACTCTCCACTCCCTATGCACTCTCCACTCCCTATGCACTCTCCACTCCCTCGAGCTGCACTCCCTATGCACTCTCCACTCCCTATGCACTCTCCACTCCCTATGCACTCTCCACTCCCTATGCACTCTCTACTCCCTATGCACTCTCCACTCCCTATGCACTCTCCACTCCCTATGCACTCTCCACTCCCTATGCACTCTCCACTCTGCACTCCCTATGCACTCTCCACTCTGCACTCCCTATGCACTCTCCACTCTGCACTCCCTATGCACTCTCCACTCTGCACTCCCTATGCACTCTCCACTCCCTATGCACTCTCCACTCCCCACTCTGCACTCCCTATGCACTCTCCACTCCCTATGCACTCTCCACTCTCCACTCCCTATGCACTCTCCACTCCCTCGAGCTGCACTCCCTATGCACTCTCCACTCCCTATGCACTCTCCACTCCCTATGCACTCTCCCCTCCCTATGCACTCTCCCCTCCCTATGCACTCTCCACTCCCTATGCACTCTCCACTCCCTATGCACTCTCCACTCCCTATGCACTCTGCACTCTCCACTCCCTATGCACTCTGCACTCTCCACTCTCCACTCCCTATGCACTCTCCACTCCCTATTGTTGGACAGGCCCCATGAAGGGCTCGCTCCCTCCCCGCATGACAGGGCCCTGGTACCGGCCTTCCAGGTACTACCCGCAGAAGCAACCCCCAACCCGTCCCCCATGGGACGTCTGCTCCTGGGAATCCCTGTGTCCCTGGCCTGGGCCACCGTCAGCACCCTTGCTCGGGCCGGCCGCCATCTTAGACACTGCGCCACGAGGCCGCGTGGCCTCAGCTCGACCCCAACCCCGGGCCTGGCCAGGTCCCGACATCCCGGCACCACCCTCCACCCAGGAGGTGAACGGACCACTTGGCAGGTCAATGGGAGTAAGAGGTGTCGATGGCTCTCTCCCGCCAGGTGCCGATCACCCCCAGCCTCCCCGGGCGCTGGCTCCACCCCCCTGCTGGGTGTCTGGACTCCCTCATCCCGGACCTCCCGACCTCCAAGAGCGAGGGTCCGGACATCAAAGAGTGCCAGACCTATAACTGAGGCAGCCCCCGAACAGGAAGGAGTTGTATCCTGGAGTCGAGAGACACCGCGACAAACTCATCCTTGACGGACTGCTGGCGCTGCCGCAGCCCTGCCTTGTGAACTATTGTCCTGCCTGCTGGCGCTGCCGCGGCCTTCTGCAACCCTCATCCTCGTTGGGACCTGCTGGCGCTGCCGCGGCCCGTTGTCACCTTCATCCTCGTTGGGACCTGCTGGCGCTGCCGCGGCCCGTTGTCACCTTCATCCTCGTGGGACCTGCTGGCGCTGCCGCGGCCCGTTGCAACCTTCATCCTCGTGGGACCTGCTGGCGCTGCCGCGGCCCGTTGTAACCTTCATCCTCGTTGGGACCTGCTGGCGCTGCCGCGGCCCGTTGCCACCTACGACCTCTTCGGGACCTGCTGGCGCTGCCGCGGTCTGACCCGTCCGAACACCGAGCTCGAGGATTGTGAGCTATCACCGTTCCACCGCCGTACCTACGGGTACCAAGACTGTCCCGCTACCCCCTTCCCTAATAGAGACTAGAATTGAGAGGATCATCGTGTCCTGATCTCATTGTATCGTACTACCTTACTTCAAGAGCTGCCTATAAAAGGTGTTAATCTGATCTTCGTGTGGTGTCCATCTGTGGGGGGGAAGTTACTTGTCTGTACGATCGCTGGGGACGGCCCTCACCGGAGGCCTCTCCCCTTGTGCTCGGCCGACCCTCCAGGTCCCCGTCTAACATTGGTGGCGCGATCCGAACCAACGCGTACCGTACAGATAGTAACTCACCCTACGACTAAACCACAATGACGACCAAAGAGAGCGGATCGGCAGAGAAGTTCCAGATGGAAAAGCTGGAGGAATACAGCCACCGAGAGCTAAAACAATTTTGCATGGATTTAGGCATTGCTACCACCGGGCTAAGCACAAAAGAAGACTTCAAAAACGCCCTAGAGGCCTGGACAGAGACGAATACCGCCACACCCCGGGACCTCGAAGCCCCGGAAGTCAACACCACCCTGACGGAAGAACGGAGAACAGGTCCCTCCCGAGAAGAGATCCAGGAGCGGGAAAAAAATAGACTACACGAGCTGGACTTGGCACGGCTCAAATTAGACGGAGAATTGAAGCTGGCGGAACAGAAAATAAACTTAGAACACTTACGGCTCAGAGAAGAGCGAGAGGAAAAACAGAGACAGAGGGATCTCGAAGAAAAAAGACTGGCATACGAACACGAGTGCAAACTAGCAGAGATAGAAATACGCAAACTGAACACAAACCTAGGGGTGCCCGAGCCACCGCGCTCCCCGGGTACTACCGAACAGAAGGTCCACATCCCCAAGGATGTGGTCCGAGAATACCATCGGAACGACGACATACAGCAGTGGTTCAAGGCCTACGAGATCGCCATGACGGCCCACCGGATCGCTCGAAGTGACTGGGGAGCTGGGCTATGGGGAAGATTCGTCAATGAAGGCCGTGATGCCCTGCTGCAGCTTCCGGACCATCAAATGACGTCCTATGACCACATGAAGGCCGCCCTCCTCAGCCGATATGGGCTTACGCCCGAAATGTACCGCCAGAGGTTCCGCAACTGCACCCGGATCCCAGGTACAACTTGGTTGGAGTACGTAAACTATTTCAGCCGAGCCTTCGAGGGGTGGATCAAGGGTAACAACGTAACCACCTACGAACAACTCTTCAATCTCATTGTGTGGGAGCACCTCTCCAACAACTGTTTCGTCGAGCTCAGGCAGCACCTCCTCGACAGTAAATTGACTGAACCACGGCAGCTCGCCACCGAGGCGGACCGGTGGGAGAGCACCCGAGTGGCCCGGAGTGGGCCGAATGAGCAGAACAGATCCAACCAAGGTCATCATCGTCCCCGAGGAGGAGGAGGAGGACCGGGCCGGGGCAGAGACGCTGTCCCGGTCACTCCCGCTAACACCACCCCGCCCCCAGCCGGCCGGGGAAACCCCCCGATGCGCCCGGGGTTCCGAGCCAACGTTACGTGTCACCGATGCCAGCGAGTCGGCCACTACGCCAGTGACCCGACCTGCCCAAAGAACCAGACCCCCGGGCCCCGCCAGGTGGCGGCCACCGTCCTAGGAGAAGAACAAGTCTCCGAAGACACTGAAGCATACGAGTCGGAGCAGTTAGAGTGGGAACCTGCCGCCATGACCCTGGCCTGCCTAGGGGGAAGAGACATGGTCCCGCGGACCCCCCTGCCAGCCAACACTCGGAAGTACAGCCAATGGGTGAGCATAAATGGGCGCAAGGCCGAAGCCCTGCGTGACACCGGGGCCAGTGTGACGGCCGTCCGTTGTCACCTGGTGACCCCAGAACAAATCCTGCCAAACGTTCTTTGCCCCGTCCGATCGGCAGACAATTCGGAGAGCCTGTGTCGGATGGCCTGCGTCCCCTTCGAATGGGGAGGAGTGTCCGGCATGCTAAAAGTAACTGTCCGCGACGATGCCCCCGTGGACTGCCTCCTGGGGAACGATCTCGAGAGCTCCCCGTGGGCAGCGGTTGAAAGAAGAGAGCATCTGGGGATGTTGGGTCTCCCGGACTGGGCGTGCGTGACCACCCGGTCCATGGCCACCCGCACCATCCCTAGACCGGAAGAACCCGAATGGTCAGCACCTCCTCCCCCGATCGCTCCCGAAGACGACTCCATCCATACCGACCACCCGGAACCAACCCCAGAGGGGTCCGCACAGCCCCCCGAACTTCCCGACCTGGCTCAGTGGCGTCAAGAAGGGGGGCCCACCCAAGAACAATTCCGGCAGGAGCAAAAGACCTGTCCCTCCCTCGAGGGACTGCGACAGCAAGCGCTCGCCCAGGGCCAAGGAGACACCACCGGGGCCCACTGGGTTTATTGGGACAATGATCTCTTGTACAGCGAGCAGAGAATCGCAGAGCTGGGGGCCGGTCGAGTGCTGGTGGTGCCCCTCCACTTCAGAGACTTCCTGTTGAACTTGGCCCATGATGTCCCCCTGGCTGGGCACCTGGGGCAAGACAAAACCTACCACCGCCTGGTGACTCACTTTTTTTGGCCCAAAATGAGAAATGACGTCTCCAACCACTGCCGGTCCTGCCCGACCTGCCAGGCCAGCGGGAAGAGCGGCCGCAAACTCAAGGCACCCCTACAACCATTCCCCGTGGTGACCACCCCGTTCGAAAGGGTGGGAATAGACATTGTGGGGCCCCTGGACCCCCGAACAGCACAAGGGCATCGCTTCATGCTGGTCCTGGTGGACCACGCCACCAGCTATCCTGAAGCGGTCCCCCTTCGTACTATAACAGCCCCAGTAGTGGGTCGAGCCTTAATGGGGATCTTTTCTCGAGTGGGCTTCCCCCGGGAAGTCGTCAGTGACAGGGGCACGAACTTTATTTCAAAGTATATGAAATCCCTCTGGCAGCAGTGCGGGGTCACTTACCGATTCACAACCCCCTATCACCCCCAGGGAAACGGACTGGTCGAGCGATTCAACCGCACTCTCAAGGGGATGATCATGGGGCTAGAAGAACCCCTACGCCGCCAGTGGGACGTGCTACTACCGTGCCTCCTCTTCGCCTACCGAGAGGTCCCCCAGAAGTCCCTCGGCTTCAGCCCCTTCGAACTCCTGTACGGACACCCCGTTCGCGGGCCTCTCAGCCTAGTGAAGGAGGAATGGGAAATGGCCCCCCTAAAATCCCCTCCAGACGTCTACAAGTACCTCCTGACCCTCCGCAACCAGACCCGGAAATTCAGGGAAATCGCCAAAGCCAATCTGGAGGCCAGTCAAGAGGACATGAAAAAGTGGTACGATCAACATGCCTCCTCCATCGAGTTTGAACCGGGTCAGCAGGTATGGGTGATGTCCCCCATCGAACCGTGTGCCTTGCAGGACAAATGGACAGGGCCCTTCAAGGTGATCGAGCGCAAGAGTCCCGTCACCTATCTCATCGACCTGGAGTCCCCCCGGAACCCCCTCCGGGTTCTCCACGCCAACAGACTCAAGCCCCACTTCGTGCGCTCAGAGCTCAGCCTGCTGATGGCTACCGACAGTGGCGCAGAAGGAGACTCCGAGCCCCTCCCTGACCTACTGAGGACCCGTGAAAGAGATGGTTCGGTGGACGGGGTCCGACTCTCCGAGGCCCTGACCCCAGAGCAGCGTCAAGATTGTCGGGCCCTCCTGCTGCCGTTCGCAAACCTGTTCTCCCTCGCACCCGGAGTCACCTCCTGGTGCCTGCACGACGTGGACACTGGGGACAGTCCTCCTGTCCGACACCGGGCGTACCGAGTACCGGATCGGGTACGGACATGCATCCAAGAAGAAGTCTCCAAGATGCTCGCCCTCGGGGTCATCGAACCTTCGGACAGTCCCTGGGCCAGCCCGGTCGTCCTGGTCCCCAAGGCCGCGGCCCCGGGCACCACACCTGAGCTCCGATTCTGCATCGACTATCGGGGTCTGAACGCGGTCACCCGAACCGACGCTCACCCTATCCCCCGAGCAGATGAACTAGTCGACCGCATGGGGGCAGCCCGCTACCTAAGCATCTTCGACCTGACAGCGGGCTACTGGCAGATCGGCCTCACCCCCAGGGCCCAAGAACGTTCCGCTTTCTCCACCCCGGATGGGCACTACCATTTCAGAGTGATGCCATTCGGCATGAAGAACGCTCCAGCCACTTTTCAAAGACTGGTGAACCAGGTATTGGCGGGCCTCGAGGAATTCAGCGCCGCCTACCTGGACGACATCGCGGTATACAGCCGCCACTGGACAGACCACCTACACCACCTCCGAAAGGTCCTGCAGGCCCTCCAACAGGCCGGCCTCACCATAAAGGCCAGCAAGTGCCAAATCGGCCAGGGGTCCGTGACCTACCTCGGACACCAAGTGGGGAGCGGTCTGGTGGGCCCCCTCCAACTCAAGGTAGCTGCCATTCAGTCCTGGCAACCCCCCGAAACACAGACCGAGGTCCGAGCCTTCCTGGGGCTCACCGGATACTACCGGCGGCTCGTGAAGGACTATGGCAGCATTGTGGGGCCCCTCACGGAACTCACGTCTAAGAACCACCCACAAAGAGTCAACTGGACTCCCGACTGTCAAGCGGCCTTCGAAAAGCTGAAGGCCGCCATGTGCACCGCTCCTGTGCTCCAGGCCCCCGACTACAGCCGCGAGTTCATCGTTCAGACCGATGCCTCCGACCATGGTATTGGGGCCGTCCTCTCCCAACTGAACCCCGAAGGAGTCGACCAACCAGTGGCCTTCATCAGCAGACGCCTACTGCCCCGAGAACAACGCTGGAGCACCATTGAGCGAGAGGCCTTCGCAGTAGTATGGGCCCTCAAGAAGCTCCGGCCTTACCTCTTCGGAACCCACTTCCGGGTACAAACAGATCATCGGCCCCTGCAATGGCTCATGCAAATGCGGGGGGAGAACCCCAAACTATTGCGATGGTCCATCTCCCTGCAGGGGATGGACTTCACTGTAGAGCATCGCCCTGGTCAAGACCACGCCAACGCGGACGGCCTGTCCCGCTTTTTCCGCCTCGACGAGGAAAGTCCCCAAGAGGATGGGTGACTCTCCCCGCCTTCAGCTGGGGGGGACGCATGTTGGACAGGCCCCATGAAGGGCTCGCTCCCTCCCCGCATGACAGGGCCCTGGTACCGGCCTTCCAGGTACTACCCGCAGAAGCAACCCCCAACCCGTCCCCCATGGGACGTCTGCTCCTGGGAATCCCTGTGTCCCTGGCCTGGGCCACCGTCAGCACCCTTGCTCGGGCCGGCCGCCATCTTAGACACTGCGCCACGAGGCCGCGTGGCCTCAGCTCGACCCCAACCCCGGGCCTGGCCAGGTCCCGACATCCCGGCACCACCCTCCACCCAGGAGGTGAACGGACCACTTGGCAGGTCAATGGGAGTAAGAGGTGTCGATGGCTCTCTCCCGCCAGGTGCCGATCACCCCCAGCCTCCCCGGGCGCTGGCTCCACCCCCCTGCTGGGTGTCTGGACTCCCTCATCCCGGACCTCCCGACCTCCAAGAGCGAGGGTCCGGACATCAAAGAGTGCCAGACCTATACCTGAGGCAGCCCCCGAACAGGAAGGAGTTGTATCCTGGAGTCGAGAGACACCGCGACGAACTCATCCTTGACGGACTGCTGGCGCTGCCGCAGCCCTGCCTTGTGAACTATTGTCCTGCCTGCTGGCGCTGCCGCGGCCTTCTGCAACCCTCATCCTCGTTGGGACCTGCTGGCGCTGCCGCGGCCCGTTGTCACCTTCATCCTCGTTGGGACCTGCTGGCGCTGCCGTGGCCCGTTGTCACCTTCATCCTCGTGGGACCTGCTGGCGCTGCCGCGGCCCGTTGCAACCTTCATCCTCGTGGGACCTGCTGGCGCTGCCACGGCCCGTTGTAACCTTCATCCTCGTTGGGACCTGCTGGCGCTGCCGCGGCCCGTTCCCACCTACGACCTCTTCGGGACCTGCTGGCGCTGCCGCGGTCTGACCCGTCCGAACACCGAGCTCGAGGATTGTGAGCTATCACCGTTCCACCGCCGTACCTACGGGTACCAAGACTGTCCCGCTACCCCCTTCCCTAATAGAGACTAGAATTGAGAGGATCATCGTGTCCTGATCTCATTGTATCGTACTACCTTACTTCAAGAGCTGCCTATAAAAGGTGTTAATCTGATCTTCGTGTGGTGTCCATCTGTGGGGGGGAAGTTACTTGTCTGTACGATCGCTGGGGACGGCCCTCACCGGAGGCCTCTCCCCTTGTGCTCGGCCGACCCTCCAGGTCCCCGTCTAACACCTATGCACTCTCCACTCCCTATGCACTCTCCACTCCCTATGCACTCTCCACTCCCTATGCACTCTCCACTCTCCACTCCACTCCCTATGCACTCTGCACTCCCTATGCACTCCACTCTCCACTCCCTATGCACTCTTCACTCCCTATGCACTCTTCACTCCCTATGCACTCTTCACTCCCTATGCACTCTTCACTCCCTATGCATTCTCCACTCCCTATGCACTCTCCACTCCCTATGCACTCTCCACTCCCTATGCACTCTCCACTCCCTATGCACTCTCCACTCCCTATGCACTCTCCACTCTGCACTCCCTATGCACTCTCCACTCTGCACTCCCTATGCACTCTCCACTCCCTATGCACTCTCCACTCCCCACTCCCTATGCACTCTCCACTCCCTATGCACTCTTCACTCTCCACTCCCTATGCACTCTCCACTCCCTCGAGCTGCACTCCCTATGCACTCTCCACTCCCTATGCACTCTCCCCTCCCTATGCACTCTCCACTCCCGATGCACTCTCCACTCCCTATGCACTCTCCACTCCCTATGCACTCTCCACTCCCTATGCACTCTCCACTCCCTATGCACTCTCCACTCCCTATGCACTCTGCACTCTCCACTCTCCACTCCCTATGCACTCTCCACTCCCTATGCACTCTCCACTCCCTATGCACTCTCCACTCCCTATGCACTATCCACTCCCTATGCACTCTCCACTCCCTATGCACTCTCCACTCCACTCCCTATGCACTCTGCACTCCCTATGCACTCTTCACTCTCCACTCCCTATGCACTCTCCACTCCCTATGCACTCTTCACTCTCTATGCACTCTTCACTCCCTATGCACTCTTCACTCCCTATGCACTCTTCACTCCCTATGCACTCTTCACTCCCTATGCACTCTTCACTCCCTATGCACTCTTCACTCCCTATGCACTCCCTATGCACTCTCCACCCCCTATGCACTCTCCACTCCCTATGCACTCTCCACTCCCTATGCACTCTCCACTCTTCACTCCCTATGCACTCCCTATGCACTCTCCACCCCCTATGCACTCTCCACTCCCTATGCACTCTCCACTCCCTATGCACTCTCCACTCCCTATGCACTCTCCACTCTCCACTCCCTATGCACTCTCCACTCTGCACTCCCTATGCACTCCCTATGCACTTTCCACTCTCTATGCACTCTCCACTCTGCACTCCCTATGCACTCTGCACTCCCTATGCACTCTGCACACCCTATGCACTCTGCACGCCCTATGCACTCTGCACTCTCCACGCCCTATGCACTCTGCACTCCCTATGCACTCTGCACTCCCTATGCACTCTCCACTCCCTATGCACTCTCCACTCCCTATGCACTCTGCACTCCCTATGCACTCTCCACTCTCCACTCCCTATGCACTCTCCACTCTGCACTCTCCATGCACTCTGCACTCCCTATGCACTCTCTATGCACTCTCCACTCTGCACTCTCCATGCACTCTGCACTCCCTATGCACTCTCTATGCACTCTCTATGCACTCTCTATGCACTCTCCACTCCCTATGCACTCTCCACTCCCTATGCACTCTCCACTCCCTATGCACTCTCCACTCCCTATGCACTCTCCACTCCCTATGCACTCTCCACTCTCCACTCCCTATGCACTCTCCACTCCCTATGCACTCTCCACTCCCTATGCACTCTCCACTCCCTATGCACTCTCCACTCCCTATGCACTCTCCACTCCCTATGCACTATGCACTCTCCACTCCCTATGCACTCTCCACTCCCCACTCTGCACTCCCTATGCACTCTCCACTCCCTATGCACTCTCCACTCCCTATGCACTCTCCACTCCCTCGAGCTGCACTCCCTATGCACTCTCCACTCCCTATGCACTCTCCACTCCCTATGCGCTCTCCACTCTGCACTCCCTATGCACTCTCCACTCTGCACTCCCTATGCACTCTCCACTCCCTATGCACTCTCCACTCCCCACTCTGCACTCCCTATGCACTCTCCACTCCCTATGCACTCTCCACTCTCCACTCCCTATGCACTCTCCACTCCCTCGAGCTGCACTCCCTATGCACTCTCCACTCCCTATGCACTCTCCACTCCCTATGCACTCTCCCCTCCCTATGCACTCTCCACTCCCTATGCACTCTCCACTCCCTATGCACTCTCCACTCCCTATGCACTCTCCACTCCCTATGCACTCTCCAGTCCCTATGCACTCTCCACTCCCTATGCACTCTCCACTCTCCACTCCACTCCCTATGCACTCTTCACTCTCCACTCCCTATGCACTCTTCACTCCCTATGCACTCTTCACTCTCTATGCACTCTTCACTCCCTATGCACTCTGCACTCCCTATGCACTCTCCACTCCCTATGCACTCTCCACTCCCTATGCACTCTCCACTCCCTATGCACTCTCCACTCCCTATGCACTCTCCACTCCCTATGCACTCTCCACTCCCTATGCACTCTCCACTCCCTGTGCACTCTCCACTCTCCACTCCCTATGCACTCTCCACTCTGCACTCCCTATGCACTCTCCACTCTGCACTCCCTATGCACTCTCCACTCCCTATGCACTCTCCACTCCCCACTCTGCACTCCCTATGCACTCTCCACTCCCTATGCACTCTCCACTCTCTATGCACTCTCCACTCCCTCGAGCTGCACTCCCTATGCACTCTCCACTCCCTATGCACTCTCCCCTCCCTATGCACTCTCCACTCCCTATGCACTCTCCACTCCCTATGCACTCTCCACTCCCTATGCACTCTCCACTCCCTATGCACTCTCCACTCCCTATGCACTCTCCACTCCCTATGCACTCTGCACTCTCCACTCCCTATGCACTCTGCACTCTCCACTCCCTATGCACTCTGCACTCTCCACTCCCTATGCACTCTCCACTCCCTATGCACTCTCCACTCCCTATGCACTCTGCACTCTCCACTCCCTATGCACTCTCCACTCCCTATGCACTCTCCACTCCCTATGCACTCTCCACTCCCTATGCACTCTCCACTCCCTATGCACTCTCCACTCCCTATGCACTCTCCACTCCCTATGCACTCTCCACTCCCTATGCACTCTCCACTCTCCACTCCCTATGCACTCTGCACTCCCTATGCACTCTTCACTCTCCACTCCCTATGCACTCTCCACTCCCTATGCACTCTTCACTCTCTATGCACTCTTCACTCCCTATGCACTCTTCACTCCCTATGCACTCTCCACTCCCTATGCACTCTCCACTCTCCACTCCCTATGCACTCTCCACTCTGCACTCCCTATGCACTCCCTATGCACTCTCCACTCCCTATGCACTCTCCACTCTCCACTCCCTATGCACTCTCCACTCTCTATGCACTCTCCACTCCCTATGCACTCTCCACTCCCTATGCCCTATGCACTCTCCACTCCCCACTCTGCACTCCCTATGCACTCTCCACTCCCTCGAGCTGCTCTCCTTATGCACTCTCCACTCTCTATGCACTCTCCACTCCCTATGCACTCTCCACTCCCTATGCACTCTCCACTCCCTATGCACTCTCCACTCCCTATGCACTCTCCACTCTGCACTCCCTATGCACTCTCCACTCTGCACTCCCTATGCACTCTCCACTCTGCACTCCCTATGCACTCTCCACTCCCTATGCACTCTCCACTCCCCACTCTGCACTCCCTATGCACTCTCCACTCCCTATGCACTCTCCACTCTCTATGCACTCTCCACTCCCTCGAGCTGCACTCCCTATGCACTCTCCACTCCCTATGCACTCTCCCCTCCCTATGCACTCTCCACTCCCTATGCACTCTCCACTCCCTATGCACTCTCCACTCTCCACTCCCTATGCACTCTCCACTCCCTATGCACTCTCCACTCCCTATGCACTCTCCACTCCCTATGCACTCTCCACTCCCTATGCACTCTCCACTCCCTATGCACTCTCCACTCTCCACTCCCTATGCACTCTGCACTCCCTATGCACTCTTCACTCTCCACTCCCTATGCACTCTTCACTCTCTATGCACTCTTCACTCTCTATGCACTCTTCACTCCCTATGCACTCTTCACTCCCTATGCACTCTTCACTCCCTATGCACTCTGCACTCCCTATGCACTCTGCACTCCCTATGCACTCTGCACTCTCCACCCCCTATGCACTCTCCACTCCCTATGCACTCTCCACTCTGCACTCCCTATGCACTCCCTATGCACTCTCCACTCTCTATGCACTCTCCACTCTGCACTCCCTATGCACTCTGCACTCCCCACTCTGCACTCCCTATGCACTCTGCACGCCCTATGCACTCTGCACTCCCTATGCACTCTCTATGCACTCTCTATGCACTCTCCACTCCCTATGCACTCTCCACTCCCTATGCACTCTCCACTCCCTATGCACTCTCCACTCCCTATGCACTCTCCACTCTCCACTCCCTATGCACTCTCCACTCCCTATCCACTCTGCACTCCCTATACACCCTGCACTCCCTATCCACCCTGCACTCCCTATCCACCCTGCACTCCCTATCCACTCTGCACTCCCTACCCATTTGCTGTTAATCACCTTTGCAGCACGTACTTTATGGCCTCTGATGCTCTTCAGCGCTTTGCAGTGCGGTTAGGATATAAAGCGCTATATAAATTCAACTGTAATGCATTACGAAAAATGCCAAACCATGAAAAAACTCCCTGTTGCAAATCTTATGAGCAGTTTTACAAGTGTCTCACGAGGGGCACGAGATGCTTAGCCCAAACGAGTCTATTTAGGCCGTTTGGGTACTGGACACCCGCAGTTTTAAGGACAGTATTAAAACGGACTGTAAAGTCGAACTGAAAGAATGAAAAGTTATGCATGCTGCAACAAAGGGGATCAGCCGAGCAATTTCACATCAGACAAACCACTGTGGAGTCCTCACTACAAATAAAGGGGCAAAAACTACTTTTAGCGCCCATGCACTTGATGAACAGCCAGATCGTGGCCTGTGTCTTCATCATGTATTTTTAACCAACGTACACTGAATTCACGTGCTCCACCACTAAAAAACAAGCACTCACCTGGGCTTCCTCGCATGGAATGACCAAAACAAACACAGAAGGAAAAAAAACGAAACTCCGCCCACCGCCGCGATGACGACATCGCAGAGGCGGAGAGGGAAAAAATCGCGGGAACGCCCCCGAATCTGGTCCGGCCTTGACGGACAGATCCGGCTCCCAATGGCTAGCCTCCATTTATGGAGCTAGCTAATGGGAGGTGGGGGACGTTCCGATAGCCAATATGGTAAACAAAAGATTTCACCTGCGCGAACTGCTTGCGCAGATCGCCAGGTCGAAACCTAAAAATGTTGTTTGCAATTCCTACCTCCTACGGCGTTCTCCTTGCAGACTCTCAGCCAGTTGTCTAGACCTTGAGTGGCTGTGAAATTTCACACTTGTGATCTAAAGGGCAGGGTCTGATCGGACCCTGTCACTCACAGCGTGATACTAAGCTTGCTCCTTTGCCACACTAACAAAATGTAATGAGCCACCGCTGAATGATTCAGCAGCGGCTCGGCACAGGGTTACAGTGGCGCTTTCACTGAGAGTGGCACTCAGACAGCCTCATCCTCAGCAGGAAATGTACCACTGAGCCATGTCATGAGTACCGGTACGCTCCGTGGCGATGAAAAAGTGCCGGTACTCGGGAGGTTAAAAATAGAAAGTGCTGGTACTCAGTACCGGTGAGTACCGGCCCATTTTAAGCACTGACTAGCCCTATATAACAATGTAATGCTTTGTGTAGCATCTTTCCATAGCACTTTGGATCCCACAGCTGGTTACACACAATTGTCATTCAGACAATTTTTCGTTTCCACCTTGTTGGTATTATTCTGAAAATATTGCATAGTCATGCACCGCGTTTAATATTACTGTATAACAGAAACAATGTACGTCTAAAGATGCGAACTGTAAAAATGATTTCCATCGATATACCTTCTTGCAATAGCTTATTTTCTGTAAACCCTAAGGCGGTATGTTATGATGAAAAAAGGCGATCCAGTAGCCGAGGTTAGGTTATTGCTGAAAGATTTATTGTTCTTAGATATTAAGATGGTCTTCAAGCAAGTTCTGTAGTACACTTGTAATTAGCAGGGGCGGCTCCTCCATTAGGGCGGAGGAGCGTCGCCCACTGCTTTCTCACAGTGCGAAAAGCAGAAACATAAAATTGTATTTTAAATACCATTTTATGTTTCTGCTTCTCGCTGCAAGAAAGCTGAATGCAGGGTAGGCCTGTTTGGGGGCAGGCGGGAGGGTGTGCCTGGTTGGGGGTGGGCAGGTAGGCGGGTTGAGGAGGAGTGCTTTGCCCACTGTTGTGGGCCCTGACTGTTTGGTTGGCCCTCTGGAGCCGACCAAACCAGTCTTGCTCACTCTACATTTTCTCCATGTAGGCTGCAAAATGGCCTCCCTATATGCACCCGGTTGGGTGTTGTCTGCACCAATCACAATGCTGTCATTGCAGTATTGTGATCGGCTTAGGGGAGGAGAGGGATGATGCATGCTTTCTGTTCTAGGAAAACGAGGGCGCGAGACCTAGCCTGGAGCAGAGGCCTGTGTGTTGGACCCGGTAAGGTACGTTTTTAATCTTTTTTTTAAACTCTCCTGCGCGTACCCCCCACCTGGCTCACCGCCCGCGAGTTGTGCGAGCCGCAACTGGTAATTAACCACATCTGGAGCAGCCTTTCATGCTGCTCTGCCCATACTCCAACTGACACTCCACATCACAAGCATCCTCACATTCCATTACATCACCATGCACACCAACATTCCACATAGCACATTCACACTGGCTGAGCAGCTACGGCAGAGAAACAGGAAAGGTGCATTATACAATAAACCAGATACAACACATCTTCTCCCTTTACAGAACACATATAATATTGTGAATAGAAGAAGGAAGCTTAGCAATTACATAAAGAAACTTGCATGTAAAAATGCTGCAATCGCATAATGAAAACACGCATACCACAAAAGAACACAACGCATTTCAAAAGAGAACATGCATCGGAAATGCTGCAATATGCCCGATGGAAACATTGCATAAGTTGGAACATGACGCATTTCATCATAGGATATGCATAAACAATACATAAGATAAAATGCAAAGAAAATATTGTAAGATGTAAACATTGCATTATACATACCAAAAGTGACACACATCTCCCCATTTGCAGAGTAAGTGAAAATAACAAGAAATGCAAGATGGCAAAGATGCTCTTAATTAAAGGTAAATCTTGCAAACTAAAAGGGCTGAAGCTGGAACAAAACAGTCCAAAAATAACATCCAAATAAGGAAGGAAACATGGGAAAATACATATATCCCCTCCACATACGTACCAATTATGACGCACACACCAAGCAGATACAAACGAACAAAACATGACGCTCCTAGTTACCACCACAACACACCAGCTAGCCAGACTAGCATGAAAATAGGATATAACACAGAAAACCAACAATAAAAGTAAAAGACACAACTTCAAAAACAAAACAAGGTACTCCCAAAACAGTACACCACACTGGACTCTCCAACTCTCACACGCAAACGAAAACCACTAAACCTGAAAAGCAAGCAATGGGTGGCTTACAACCAACACATCATCCCTGAAGAAGGGCATCTAGTGAAAAACAATGAATGGGTGAACTACACCCTACTAGTGTATCAGCGTGAACTACATCCCTTTAGGGTATCAACAAGCAGTAAAAATAAATGGGTGAACTCCACCCCACAAGTGAGTTAACTAATAGTAAAAGTAAGGGATGGATGAGCTACACACTACCAGTGTATCAACACCTCAAAAAATAAGACCAACATGACAATAAACAAGTGAGGATTCCATGCACAAGAATCTGTGCACAGGTGGAAAAAGCACACTGTCATTGGAAGTCTTATAATGTAGCAGAAAACGCAATCAAATTCTCTTGCACAAGAAACTTGCGCACCAATAACACAATCAAACCTACATGACAGTAATAAAAGTGATAATTTCACGCACAAAGATTTTCGCACAGTTGGAGGATCACACTTCCTCAGGCAATCCCAAAACATACCAGAAAGTTTCAGTCAACATTCCCAGGTACGGGAAACTTGCATACCTACAGTAAAAGACACCGTAATCTAGTATAACTTCTCCTGATGACAAAATGAAAAATAATAATAAATAAGAGAAATCTAAGCATCCTACAATACATGCCAGGAGAAATAAAAGCATTCTACAACACATGCCAGGAGAGAAACAAAGCACGCTACAAAACATGTTAGTAGGAAAACATATCAATAGAAGTCTGCAAATATAGAATCAAAATTTTGATTCCTATATTACCAAGACTAGAGAATCTGGATTTCATTTAAGACAAGAAGGTTGACATTGTGCATAATTCTTTTAATGCAGTCCAAACAGCCGCATACATCAAAATATTAAAAGGTTCCCGAATAGTTCAATAGCAACACATAAAAGGCATGAGCCATCAACAATCTGCCTCTTTTAAATGTGGAGGAAAATAAGTTCATGAAACTTGAAACTTCTAAACTTCAAAACGATCTTCTGATGAGCAATATAAAGGAGAAGGAAGAATGAAGGTAAATCCAAAGGTTATACAACACGCAGTTAAGGAGCCTTACCTGAAAAGAGAAAGAAGTAAATATGTCTTGAATGTGAAACATAGTGTAAAGCTTATCAAGCTAATTGAAGAAGTAAGAGATGAAGCAAGTACTGTTAATAACAAGCATTTACAATGCAATAGGTCTCCCAGTGACAATGTTTAGAGCTATTAGTATTGTAAATGATATACTTTTTTATAATGTTGTTCTTTTCTAAAAAGTATACAGTATATATTAGCAATTATGCACCATCAGAATTTAGATGAATTAGTGCCTGTGAGTGGTGTGTGCCCCGGGATCTCTCTCTGACTGTGAGTGTGATGAGAGTCTGGAAGGTATGCTTGTGCGCCGAGATATGCACAGACACCATATAGCGCTATTTGTGGAAGCAAATATTGGTGCAAGCGCTGCAAGAGACCCGGACAGGCAACTGACACTGAGGAGGGGGTAGGGGGGCATGAACTCAGACATGCCAGGGAGAGGGACTGGGGAGAAGAAGAACCGGAGAAATAACGAAGAGCGATTGCACATCAGAAAAGGGGGGCTGCAGAACGAAGTAGTATAGATATGCATATAGAACGGGCAAACAGCATACATATGAACCGTTGATCAACATGTATACACTGGCAGAGACAGACGAATGATTAGCCAGAGCAAAATAAAGAGATATGGATGGATGGTAGGAGGGACGGACAGGTGGATGAATCAATGGAAAGAGAGAAAGACAGACAGGCGGATAGATGTACAGACAAATGGATGGGTGGAAAGTTGCACATGAATGGACGGACAGAAGAAGGTACAGATGGAAGAGAGAACGGGCAGACGGATGGGCAGGCAGATGGACGGGTGGATGGATGGCTGTATCCATATGGTTCGTTGGGTGGACGGATGGACAGATGGCAGGATAAAGGGTGAGATAAGTGAAAGTAAAGCGATAGGGAGCCAGCGATGTGGAGACTGACAGGGGGCGGTGACAAAGAGGCAGGGAGGTATGTGTGTGTGGGGGGGGAGGGTCCTCGCCGGGGAGAAAGGTAATGACGTGAAGAAAGTGTGACCAGAGGGAGATCACAGGAGAGTGTGTGTACACGTCGTGTGGAGTGATGTAGATAAAGAGAGGGGGTATGGATGTACACCGGTAGAGAGCTGTGATGTGCGGTTGGAGGGAGGGGGTGAAGAGTGAGGCGAGGTGAGGGCTGAGTGGGAGGCCAAGGGTAAGGGCGAATGGAGGCAGCTGGAGAGAAAGTATCGCAGTGCAGATGGAGAGGAGGGAAACTAGGTGGGCAAAGAGAGAGAAGAACAGTGGAGGGAGCAGAGCTAAGGTGAGGGTAACTGGTGCTGCAGGAGTGGAGCGGGAGCTGGTAGAGAGGAGGGGCTTCAGGTGGAGGAGGGTTCCTGGTGGAGTAGAGGATGTGCCTGTTTGAAGGCAGAAGGGAACAGGTGGAGGGGTGGAGTGTGCAGGTGGAGGAGAAGAGGGGCTTCAGACGGAGCAGGGTTACAGGTGGAGTAGAGGGAATTCACTTGTTGGGAGGCAGAAGGAAGCAGGTGCAGAGATGGAGGGGTGCAGGTGGAGGGGTGTGTCGCTAACTCCTAAATGAGGCACAGGAGTCGGGAGCGTATGGTGGCACGTCTTTATTATCTCGCTGCCACACACGTACTGCCATTCCCCGTTCCCCGTGTTTCCGCTTCCGTTCCCGCCCCTTCCCCATTGCCTGCCCTGTCTTTATGCAGGGTCAGGCATAACGATATGACACCTCCCCCTTTTGTACAAAGTCTTACTGTCTCTCAGATCTCTTCAATGAGACGCGTTGGTCTTCTCACTTGTCTCTTGGGGCGGCCAGATCGTTCCGGCGTCCTGGTGCGGAGGTCCGTGAGGTCATCAGATCTCGCTGGGCTGTGGCGATCTCGGTCGCTGTTTCCACTTTGGCTTGATGAATCGGTGGAGGCTTCATGTGGCTGGATCTCATAGTTGTTGTTGGAGTTGCACTTCTTGAAGTGTGAGATGTTTCTAGTGATCCGTTTGTGGTCAGCTTCGGCTGTGATCATAGTTCCTTTCCGTCTGCTGACTTTAAGGGGATGAGCAAGGTATCGACTGTCCGCTTTTGTCCTTCGGTCACGCTGGACCTTTACCCAGTCTCCTTCTTGGATGTCAGTGTGTTTGGCCTGTCTGCGCCGGTCCGCATACGTTTTCATTTGTAGTTTCTTCTCATGGTTTATTTTGACCAGTGTGTCATGATCGACACTTGCAGTTTGCGGCTGGAGTGTCCGGTCCAGCGTGGGTAGTCGGGTGCGGGGAATTCTTCCCAGCATCACAGTGGCTGGGCATTGATTAGTGGTGTTGTGCGGCGTGGTGCGATATGCCCGTAGTACTTCGTTCAAGGCTTGCTGGATGTCCCGATGAGCTAGTTCTGCTTGCTGGACTGCCTTTTTCAGGGTCCCCATGAAGCGTTCTACCATACCATTGGCTTGGGGACACAATGGTGTGATTTTCTGGTGTTTGAAGTTGAGGTGCTTTGCGAATTCTGCAAATTCCTGGCCGTTGAATGGGGGCCCATTGTCAGATTTGACTCGCAGCGGGATGCCCCATGCTGCAAAGATCTCGTCGAGAACTGGGATCACTGTGGCCGCTCTGGTAGATGACACTAGGTGTGCGAATGGAAATCGGGAGTATTCGTCCAAGACGACGACAATGTACTGGCCTGATTTCAGAGGACCAAAGAAGTCAATGGCGACTTGCTGCCATACCCCTTCTGGCAGTTCTGACATTTGAAGGGGAGCGGGTGGTTCTTCGCGACTCACTAGTTGGCACGGTACACAGTCTTTAAGGGTGGTCTCTACCATTTGGTCTAGTGTGGGGAACCAGACACGTTCCCGTAACGCCTTCTTCGTGGCACTTATGCCTCTGTGGCCTTCATGAGCGAGGTTGATCACTCCTTGTCGTAGTCCTTGTGGGATCACAATCCTCCCCCCTCTCAGGAGTAGACCGTCGTCACTGATTGAGAGCTCATCCTGAACATGTTTGAACGCTATTAGGTCACGAACAGTCTGGCTGGAGTCCTGGGGAGAGTCCCTCACGTAGCGCCAGGAATTATTGCGTACGCGGTCCATGACATCTTGCAGGATTGAGTCGTGGGCGGAAGCGTCCCGGATGGCTTCCAGTGGGACTGTAGGTGGACAGGCGGTGTCAATGACAAAGTGAATGTATTCCTCTGCCATGGAGTGTGCCACGCCTGTGAGCGGTTGAGGGTGCCGGGACATATAGTCAGCCGGATTTTCCGCTTTCCCCGGTTTGTGGACAATGGAGTAGATGTAGTCCTGGAGACGCAGGCCCTATCGTTCAATGCGCGGGGGCATCTTGGCTTTGGGGTTGCCGAAAATGGTGACAAGGGCTTGGTGATCCGTGACGATGGTGAAGTGCTTTCCGTACACAAAACAATGAAAATATTCGCACGCCCACACCACTGCCAGACTTTCTTTCTCTGGCTGGGAATATTTTTTTTCGGTAGCAGTGAGGCTGCGGCTGGCGTAGGCGATGATGTGGCGTTGGTCCGAGTCCTCCTAATACTGCGCCAAGATGGCGCCAAGACCCACGGGGCTGGCATCAACTGTGATTTCCGTTCTCTTTCTGGCATCAAAGTAGGCAAGATTGATGGCCGAACTGACAGCCTGTTTGATTTCTTGGAAGGCATGTTCACATGCAGTAGTCCACGTGAATGGCTGGCCTTGCCTGGTGAGCTCCCTGAGGGGGATGGCTGATGGTGGCGTAATCCCGGATGTAGCGTGCGCAGTAACTCGCCATTCCGAGGAATGAGCGGAGGTCACCAACATCTTGAGGCGTCGGGGTGTCAGCCAGGGCAGACACTTTCTCTGGGTCCGGTTTCATGCCGTCTCTGGAAATGATGTGACCGTAGAACTTCAAAGTGGACTTATGAAACTCGCATTTGTCTGCATTTAGGGTTAAGTTGGCGTTCAGCAAGGCATGGCATACCCTGTCTAGAGCAGTATCATGTTCAGTCTGGTCCTTTCCGAAGACTAGTAAATCGTCGCTGTAGTTAAAAGCATTGGGAATTCCTTGGATGACTCGCCGAATGGCCTCTTGGAAAATTTCGGCGGCCGAAGAAATGCCAAAGTTCAGGCGCTTGTAGCGAAAAAGGCCTTGATGTGTTGTAAACGTCATGATGTAGCGCGATTTTTCGTGGAGCTCCAGCTGGTGATAGCCTTTGTTAAGGTCGAGTTTTGAGAATACCGTGGTTGAGGCGGGCAATCATGTCGCTGATGTGTGGCCCCGGGTGTCGTTCCCGCTCGATAGCAGTTTTGGGTGCTCACATCTCCACACATAGACGAACCTTATTGTCCTGTCCTTTTTTGGGGACCACCACGACCGGCGACACCCACGGAGTCGGTGCTGATGTGCGCTCGATGATGTCTGTCTTTAGGAGATCTTGAAGCTCATCATCTACAGCCTGCTGCAAATGAAAGGGCACCTTTCTGTGATGTTGAGCTATCGGGGTCACACGCTCATCAATGTGCAGTTTTACCTTAAAACGGTTGAGTTTACCAAGTCCTTTGAAGAGGTTCGGGAATTTTGCAACGATGTCGGGAGCATCTTCGGTCATGTAGAGAAGTTCCACGAGCTTTAATCTTTCAGCCGTTGGCAAGCTGAGCAGGCAGTCGGCTAGGTCTGGGCCTTCGACGACATGGACATAGGCTGGGATTGTCCGGTCCTTAAATGACAGGGTGGTGTGGAAACGCCCTAAGCATGGCAGCGGTTTTCTCGACATCCATGTGAATACGCGAACAGCTGCCGGTTCCAGTTTGGGTCGTGGTTTCATGCTCTGGTACTCAAGTGCGCAGATGTAGTTCAAGGATGCTCCTGAGTCGAGGACGAACTTGGCCGGGTGATCCCCTATTCGGATGTCCAGTTTTGGGTACTTCTTCAGTCGATCTGGGTCTGACACCATGCAGATATATTCATCGCTGTCTTGTGACACAGGTGTGTGGGACAAGGACTCGCTGGATGTTGATCTTTGTGATCGACACGAGCTCACTGACCGGACGCTGGACCTGGAAGAACTAGAAGAGCGGTCTTCCCTTCCTTTTACTGCCTGGGCATGATGGCGTGTGGTAGGTCTAGTTTTGGAGGAACTTCGCCCTGATCGTCGGGTCTGACAGACCGACTCGAAGTGATTCTCCCTTCCACAGCGATGACATCGTTGGCCAATGGCTGGGCACTGTCCTGAATGAGGGTAATCTCGACCACATCTGTAGCATGTTGATGTGTGTTTGCTGGGTTTTGAGTGTAGTGACTCATGTCGGGATGATGTTCTCTTGGAGGTCGTGGAGCGAGTTGGCTTACTTGAGCTGTGAGAGTCCTACCGATGTTTAATTTCTTTGCGTGCTAGCATCCTGAATGCTTGTTCCTTCCGCTCGATCTTGTGGGACTCCATTTTCTTTGCGTGATCTTCTGCTTGGTCGTTGATTCTCGTTAGTTCTTCAATTTCCTCTAGGGTGTAGTGTTTCTTAAGCAGCCGCCGGCGTAGAGACTCAGATTGGCAGCCTTCAATTATGCGGAGCCGCAGGGCGTCTTCAGTGGTTAAGTTGTCGAACTCACAGTGATGCGCTAGTCTTCTGATGCGCACGATGAAATCACACATGCGCTCTTCTTTCTCTTGGGAGGCTAAGTTGAACGTATATCGTTCATAGTCTAAATTGCGTTTGTGTAGAAATCTTCTGTCAAGGGCTCCCTTCACATCGTCATAAGAGGCAGTGGCTGCGTTTGGCAATTCTTTGATGATTTGCGCAATGTCCTTACCCACTAGGTTTCGTAGGGCTATTAGCTTCTGCTTGGGGTCATGCACTTGAGACCCGGTCATGAAGTCTTCAAAATCTTCGGCCCAACTCTTCCATTTGGGTCCCATGCTGTTGCCAGACGTCAGTTCTAAGGGTTCTGGTGGCCGTAAGTATGATATTCCCATGTATGCTTGGGGGACTGGCACTGGTTGGCCTGGAGCTGCTGGGCCTGGTGGGTTGCCTGGAGCCGCCGCTCCTCCTGAGGCACCTGTAGAGCTGGTGACAGACATTTCGATTTGTTTGCGTCACCTGGTTGGCTCCTCTTGCTTGATATGTGATGTCTTTGAGTGTTTTCTTCTTGTTTTCACTTCTTCGGGGCAATTTGAAGAGTATGACTTTGGCCGCGCCTGACTTTAAAATGGCCGCCTCTCAGAAGTCATGGGGTGTCTATGGTCAATGCCTGACCTCAAAATGGCCGCCTTTCGGGACACACTGCAATGTGTTTGGGCCTGGTTTCCTCTCTTTATGCCTCAATGCCCCTCCATCCACCAGCTACATGCATCTGGTGAGTATTGCAAAGTTCAGGACTCACCCCGGTGTTCTCGTGTCCACTCGGCAGGCTAGGGTCGTCACCGGCGCTTTTATCTGTTTCGTGCCGTTTTGGGACACAAATCCCACCAAATCACTCCCAGTTCCAATGAGGGCTCTGTGACATTCTCAGCCGTTGCCACGAGCTTTGTTTCTTGAGGCGTCCTTGCGCGGGCTCACACTCCCTCGGCAGCACCCGACGCGACGCGCTGAGCGTTTCTGTTCTCGCGCCCTTCCGCGTCGTCAGGCGACTGGCTGCAGACTCGCTGGTCGAAGGCCGTACACGGACGGCTGGGGCTGTGCCAGGTTGCCGTGGGTGTTTAGAAATCTCACCTTCGTCGCCAGTGTCGCTAACCCCTAAATGAGACACAGGAGTCGGGAGCGTATGGTGGCACGTCTTTATTATCTCGCTGCCACACACGTACTGCCATTCCCCGTTCCCCGTGTTTCCGCTTCCGTTCCCCCCCCTTCCCCATTGCCTGCCCTGTCTTTATGCAGGGTCAGGCATAACGATATGACAGGGTGGAGGGATGGAAGGGTGGAGTGTGCAGGTGGAGTGATAGAGGGGTGGAGTGTGCAGGAGTAGGGGAGAGTGCCGGTGGGCGGGAACAGGTCAATTAGGGAGAGAGGCGGTGTAGAGGCTAGGGCAGACATTGAGAAGCGGGAAGGTACGTGGTGGAAGGGGTTGTTTGGGTGGAGCAGGAATACAGGTGTAGTAGACAAATGTGCTGGTGAGGGGACTCAGGTGGAGCGAGGGTGCGCATGGAGTAGAGAGAGTACAGGGTGAGGAACGTAGGCACATAGGTGGAGGGCGGATATGGAGCAGACACAGGTGGGTACAGGTGGAGGAGTGACCAGATCAAGCTAAAGTAAAGGTATTGGTAAAGTGAAGGAAGCGGTGCAGAAGAAGAGTGAGGGTGGCAGCGGCAGACGAACCCCTCTGCACCGGGGTGGTGTGGCGAGGTGTCCGGGGTGCCTTGTTCTGCACCCTGCCTTACTGCTAAGCTCTCCACAGGAGCTCCACTCGGCCCTGATCTTATCAGCTGGAGCTGCAGGGAGCTGGCACCGCCGCCAGGAGGTGGGGAGTAGAGCGAGAGGTCACTCCTAGACTTGGTGCTTCTGCACTACTGCCGGGGGTAGAGCCGTCCCAAGTATGAGACAGAGGCAAGCTCACACCGCACTCTCCACCGGAAGCGTAGCGAGCAGAGATGTAGCACCAAGCACAGCGCGCAGAGACACCCCGAAGCAGCGGTCTATGGGCAAGCAAGCAGATAATCTGCTCGAGGAGGCCAGCCAATAGAGGGAAAATGCCTGCATCGCACCACGCATCCCACCCAGGGGAAATAGCCGATAAGCTTGGGGGGGGGGGGGGGCAACATGGAAGTAGTGGCAGCAGTCCAGTAGTTAATTTGTAAAAAAAGAAGTGCCGGGGCTCTCATCAGAAAGCAGTTTCGACCGGCCAATTTCTCCTATCAGCACTGCCTAACACATTGCCAACAAACCCTACAAGTGGGATGGGGGAAGTGGCGTAATGGCCAGAGCTGCCGAATTTGGGGCTGGGGAATCAGGTTCGAGCCTCTGCCTGGACTCAACATCCTGTGATTCTGGGCGAATCACTTAATCAACCTGTGCTCACCAAAAATTAATGATTAGGTGCTGTTGTTCAGCCAGCTCATATTAAGCACAGCCAGGAGGTCGAACATAGCAGAAGGAAACAGACTAAACATTATTCCTAATTGATTTGCGCATTCATTCGAGGCTAAGAGGAAGATTAGATATTTTTGTGCTACGTTATTCTACATACTGAGCTTCATCCACATGTGCTTCCTCTTTTTTTCTGTTTTTTTTTGTTTTAGCTCAGCTCGATGTTCGGAATACCATACAAGTTTTGCTTGTTTCACGATTTGGGTTTTAACTTGTGGCGATGGTACTGATTTCACTCAAATGTCACTAGACTGCAGGTTAGCAAGAGATGATACCAGGAATTCACACGCCTTGTGGGGATCATGTTGACTTCCAGCCACAGTAAACACTTCAGTGTGTTTCTGGAATTCATCGAAGTTTGACAGGCATGAGTGAGGCCTCAAAGTGTAAGTGAAATTAGAGTCACTCTTGCGCCTGTCTCGTGCTATCAGATAAATACATAACATTAGTCTTTGTTCACCCACTTTATAGAATACATAAACTAAAACTGGAGTGAGGTTTAAAACGGAGCTCCTACAGACTACGCCACTTATGCATATATGGTGCCCAGTTACCAGGAATGCTATTCCCTCTCCGCGCCCCACTCCTCCCAAAGTTGCTGATAGCAGGGGTGTACGTACCTCGCTGAAATGAGGAATTACAAGGGGGGCAAGATTTCAGCACCTGATTTACTCCTTTCTTCCATTACTTTCATCTGAACATTTCGCTGCTTTCAGCTGCTGAAGTGTCCTTGGGAACTGCCCCTGATCTCGTAACGGGGCCCAAAGATGTGTCATGGACGTGTTAAACTTAAAGCGAAATGTTTATGCCACGAGGGAGAGGGGGGCAGGAGGGGCTGCCCGTGTACAGCTCACACCCGGAGGTCCTGGTCACACACTACTACCAGCAGCATCATGTTAAATCACTACTTACTGGGACAGCCTTTTAGTTTTACTTCATCAGGGGCCTGCTGCGCAACACGCTGCTCGCTTCATGACATCCGTTGAAAATCACTGCAGCTGCGCAGTATGCCTGGGCGGGCTGCAGCGAGCACAGTGATCCCATTGGTCCAACTCAGGACACACACTTGACGATTTGTCAAGTAGGGACGGGGTGGGCTAAATGTATAGTTAGCAACTAAGGGGTCATCATTGGTAGCGTGTGATTTATGATAAGGCAGGGACCCTGGCAGTTTCTAACCGTGTGCCTTCATAAGGCGGGCTGCTGTGATGCAATATCAAGTCAAGTCAAGTCAAAAGGCTTTATTTCGATAAAAAGGTTATCATAAAAGCAACACAAAAATCACAGTGCAACAATTAAAAGCAAACATGAACATTCGATAAAAATGTAACCTATTTAAAAAGTTGTCAAAACAATACAATAGGTGCGAGAACCCTATCGGTCTCATATGAGAGAGGCAATTGCGCATTACTGGAGTGATAATGACCACCCTGATATTGATGCCGTGACCCTCTGGGAGGCCTTGAAGCCCACGCTACGTGGCGTGGACATTGCCTGGTGTGCGGCTGACCGCAGGCAGCGTAGGGAGGACTTGGTTCAGGCGGCCGAGCGTGTTAGGGACCAAGAACATAGATGCGGTGCTGACGGGAGTGAAGAAGATGTGAGACGCCTTCTATTGCTGCAACAGTCCTATGCCTCCTTGCAGTTAGACGAGGCTCGCCAGTTGTGGTTGGCGACTCAGAGTCGGATATATCAGTGGGGTGACAAGTCCAGCTCGATGCTCTATAGACTATGCCAAAGCACTTTTCACGCGCAATCTCTGCCTTGTCTGCGAGATGAGTCGGGTGGGTCCATCACTACCCCATCGGCCCTGGCGGCCGCATTTGCGCGGTACTACGAGGCCCAGTACGCCCCTCGGGAACTTCTTTCGCCAAGCGACGTGGATACGTTCCTGGCTGATCTCCCGCCACGATCGCTCTCAGACGAGGAGCGAGATGCCCTGGACCTCCCCCTATCGGCGGAGGAACTGGGTACGGCCCTCGGAGAACTGAACACGGGCAAGGCCCCCGGGCCCAACGGTTTTCCCTGTGAATTCTTTAAGACCTTTCACCTCCAACTGGGCTCCTACTATGGTAGAGCGTTGGAAGAAGCCAGGGATTGTGGCCGACTCCCGAGGGACTGGCGGCATGCTGAAATAGTGGTCTTCTGCAAACCAGGGAGGCCTCCGGACCGACCTGAGTCCTACCGACCGATATCGCTACTAAATACTGAAGCCAAAATTCTTGCAAAGGCGTTAGCTAATCGCCTTCTCCCATACATTGCGGCGCTCGTGCACCCGGATCAGGCCGGATTTATGCCCCACAGGGCGACGCGCCACAATATCCGGCGTGCGCAGGTGGTGCTGGAGGCAGTCCGGACAGCGGGGATACCAGCGGCCCTTTTACTGGCCGACATTGACAGGGCCTTTGACTCCGTGAGCTGGGTCTACCTCCGGGCCCTTTTGTCCCGATTGAATCTAGGGCCCCGCTTCCTATCCTATATTCATTTGTTGTATACTGATCTCACGGCGTCGGTGAGAGTGGCTGGGGCAACATCGGCTCCATTTCCCATCGGTAGAGGCACCAGACAGGGTTGCCCCCTTTCACCGTATCTCTTTGCCCTAGCCATGGAGCCCATGGCGGCGTGGGTCCGAATCGATGCACAGATGCGGGGCATTGAGTGGACTGGGGGACCCTCCGACAGACTTGCACTGTACGCCGATGATGTCCTCTTCTTCCTCACGGACCTGAACAGATCTGGACCACGAGTCCTCGACATCATGCGTGTCTTCGGGGAGGTGTCGGGCCTTCGCCTGAACGTACGCAAATCACAGCTGTGGGTGCTTGGGGAGCGCCGAGACCTGGGGCCCTGGGCCGGGGCACTGCAGGAAGCGAGAGGCGGACTTAAGTACCTGGGGATATTTCTAACAGACATTCCAGGAGTCTCCTGGGCGCGTAACATCGTGCCGGTGTGGGAGCGTATCCGATCCGACATGACTACGTGGTCCCGCATGCCCTTGAACATCTATGGCCGGTCGGCCATCTTTAAAATGGTGGCCCTTCCGCGCCTCTTATATCAGCTACAAAATCATCCGTACCCTATACCACCGCGGTGGTTCAGACTGGTGAACTCGACACTTGGTACTTTCCTCTGGGCGGGGGGGGCGGCGAGAGTGGCGCTCCGCACATGCTTTTTGTCCACGTATTGTTGTGGACTGGCGACTTCGGACGTCTTGTCCTACTACCAAGCTTCCCACCTCTTGGTGCTTAACGAATGGTGGTATGGGGAGCGGAGTGACCCTACCTACGCCCTGGAGCACTTCCTGATGGACCCCGACACGCTGCACACGATCCTGTATTCAGCGGTTAAAAGGAGGAGGCTCCCGGCGGTCACACAAACCGTGTTCCGCATATGGCGCGGCGCGCTCCGTAGAATGGGGTGGTGGAACAGATTGACGAGGGAGACCCCGTTGTGGCAGAACGGGCAGCTGCCGGAGTTGATGTCCCTGCAGGGTTTCCGAGGCTGGGATGCGATCGGTATCTCGGCCGTGGGTCATGTGGTCCGGGGTACGACTCTTAAATCGTTCCAGGACCTGCGCGAGGAATACGACATGCCTCAGACCCAATTTTTTAAATATCTGCAGCTTCGTCACGCCCTCGCCCCTACCCTGCGAGGTCTGGACTCGTTGCCCGAGTTCAGCCCCCTGGAGGCGAAGGTCTTCATGGGAGAATTGGAGTCCAAGAAAATCTCGTCCATATACCAAACGTTGGTTACGCATTGCTCGACACCCCTGGACTCTCTGCGGACCAAGTGGGAACGCGATCTAGGAGCATTTGAGGAGGAAGACTGGAGGGAGGCACTCGAAGCTCCCAGGGGAGCGGCCATAGCAGTCCGGCTACGATTTATACAGTTTAAATACTTACATGGAGCATACTACACTAGGGAAAGGCTATGGAAGGCGGGCTTGATTGCATCTCCCATCTGTTTGAGGTGTGGTAAGGAGACTGGAACGTTCCTGCATACTGTCTGGGCATGTGAGGGCCTGCGGAAGTTTTGGACGGGTGTCTGGAATTGTTTGTCTGAGGTACTGGGCTGGGACCTTCCTCGCACACCAAAGTTAGGCCTCCTTCATGTCCTGGAACAGGTGGGAGGAAATGTTTATAAGCGCCACTTGCTGCTGTTGGGTCTTGTGGTGGCCAAGAGGGATGTGGTCCGTGCCTGGAAGGACCCTAAGGCTCCCCTGTTGGGTGTGTGGAAGAAGGGGCTGGACTATTCAATGGGCCTGGAACGCCCGATATTTGAGGCCCGGGGTTGCCCCAGGAAACATTACAAAATTTGGAAACGGTGGGCTGAGTACAGGGGGCTCTGGCTGGAGCCGCCAGCATGTGATGGACCGGGGGAAGGACATTTGGACATTGTGCCCGAGTGAGGAGGGTTCCACACTTCATCTACTATATTAGATTCTATGTATGGTCTGATTTGACGCTGTGCAGGGGGTGGGGTGGGGGGGACCTCGGGTGGGAACCTAGGGGGGTGCTGGGGGGAGGGCGTTGGGGCTAGTGTTTGTGTTTATATAGCTGCTTGAATTGTCCCATAATGTGATTTTTGCCTTCATGCTCGCAGCCTCCCCGGACTCGGGACGCTGTATGTTTTCTGTAACTCTTCAACAGCACAATAAAATTTGTTCTGAAAAAAAAAAACAATACAATAGGTAATCAATATGAAGGAAAATTTAAACAATCAATATTAACCTTTTAGTTCATTTGGTTTTTAGTTTTTCCAATTTGCAAAGCAGTTCATAAGAGAGTTCATTCAAACAGTGGATTAAAAATAAAATTAAACAGTCAATTTTAGCCTTTTAGCTCGAATGGACCAAGCCCATGATAAAAATTTGGCTATAGCACAAACGTAGGTTGCACGGCTGTCGGACATTAATATCCTGATTGCACCCGCGTGGCTCCTAGTACCCAGCTGCCGACATAAGTTTTTGAGCCAAACCCTCCTGGGTATTGTATACTCTCTGCACTCAAACATAAGATGTGCCAATGACTCTGGTTTGTCTAGGCATGCAGGGCAAAGCTCTGTAATTTGTACACGAGATTTCCAGCGTGAAGTAAAAGAATAGAGGGGAAGAGTTCCTATTCTGAATCTGAAATACAAAGCCCTATCAAAAGGTTTTTCAATGATGTCAAGGTACACTTCCCGTTTAGGTTGATCTTTAAACTTCAGGAAGTCCTCCGTGAGTCTGCCCGTGGTGGTACTAGTGTTCCTCTGAGAAAGGATCCAGTCCCAATAGAGTTTCTTAAGAGCTAGCTTCAGGGGTGAAGTTCTATTTGCCCATGCTTCATTCAGGCCCAAATTTACTAGCAGCATCTTCATGTCCCTTAACCATTTAATTTTGTGCCACCCTGGTAGTGACATAATTTCTGCTAGGCCTTGCGCATATCTGCTGAGTTCCTCCACACGCCACAGGCGTGCCCATAGCAGTAGTGGACGAAATTTTGCGAGGTCATCAATTGGGCGGCAACCTAGATCCAACATTAGCGGAACTGTGGGAGTGCCTTGCGGGAGAGACATAATCGCTCTACAAAATTTCCTCTCTGATCCTGGCAAAGCGTCAGTAATGGATGACCCCCAAAGTTCGGCCCCATAGAGGGCAGAACTAACCCCTTTGGCCGAATAGATCTGAAGGACAGTAGCTATTGGTCTTATTATACAGGAGCGTTGTTCTTTCAGAAGAGCTCCTGTGATCCTTTTATGAGATAGCAGCATTTTGTCCAGGTGAAGGGTCCATTCCATTTTGTGAGAAAGGCGTATCCCAAGATAATCAAAGACTTCTACCCTCTCCAAGAGTTCAGCGTTCAGGGTAGGAGGGCGGGCTTGTTTTTTGGGAGGGTTCAGCACAAGGTATTTAGTTTTGCTTGTGTTGATTACCAGGCCTCGTTTGGTGCAAAAGGATTGGAAGTTGTCTAGGAGCCTTTGGAGTCCTATGGGGGTTTTAGAAATTAAAAGCGTATCGTCCGCGAAGAGGAGGGTTGGTATGCGTTCACCAGCCAGGGATGGTTCATCTGAGGGATGTTTCCGAAGATGCTCAACCACCCCATTGATGTAGAGGGAGAAAAGGGTGGGAGCTAACACACATCCCTGGCGGACACCTCTCTCAACCGGGATACTATTTGTTTTTCCCCCCCCAGGGCCCCACCTAACCTGAGCAAAGTTATCTTGATGCAACCTAACGAGTAGGGATAACAAGTAGTGGGGCAACCCCATATCAGCCAGTACGGTCCAAAGGGTCTCCCTGGGTACAAGGTCAAAGGCAGTCTTTAAATCGATGAACGCGAGATAAAGACTGCCCTTGCCTATGACCACAACTTTCCAATACACCATCATAAGTCTGAAAGCTTGTTCAACTATCCCGGTGCCCACTCTAAAGCCCGCCTGATAGTCAGAAAGGATTTTGTTTTCCTCTATCCAGTTTAAAATTCTGACCAACAAAACCATGCTGACTACTTTTTGACTAATATCTAACAGGCTAATGGGCCTATAATTAGATGGGTCGTCTCTGGGGCCTTTTTTATAAATAGGGACCACCTCAGCCCCTTTCCATGAGGAGGGGATAGGGGCGCCCCTACAGATGGCAACAAGTAGGGAGTGGATCAGTTTCCCCCATTTCATGATATCGGATTTCAAGAGGTCGCCGGGGATACCGTCCGGACCAGCCGCTTTTTGGGGAATGATGGTGCTTATTGCATAGTCCACTTCCTTAGTTGTAAAATCAAAGTCATTAGGCTGAATGACCCAAATTGGGGTGGACAATAGTGGAGCCTCCAGCCCTCCATCAGGATCACAAAAAACAGTAGGAATAATATGATCATCTTGACGGGTATATAGCTTTGAGAAGTGTTGGACCCACGCCTGACTTGGGATGTTGCAAGTTATCAGGTCACTATCTGGCCTATTACGAGCTCTTATAGTATCCCAAAACCATTTAGAATCTTTCTTAGAGCTAGCTTCTTTGAGGGTAGACCAATAGGCCTCTTCCCACTCCTTTTTTGCTAGCCCCAGTGTTCTCTTGTGTTCTTTCCTGGCTATCTGTATTAGGGGTTGGGACTTGCCCTTGACGGCCTCAATTAGTCTAGTCTTAGCTTTCCTGCATGCTACAGTGTACCAATCATGTGCCCCTTTAGATTTGTTCTGGGACATATTCTTCCCCGTAGTACCCTTTACCCAAAAAACTTCTCCTATAGCCTTAACAGCTGCCTCAAAAATGGGTGTTGCCCTATCTGCTACCGTGGCTAAATCAATGGTATTGATCTCTGCTTGTGAGGCTATGAGAACCTCTTCTATGGTAGAAAGTTTGTCAGCATTGCTGGCAACTTTGTTCCACTTTAGGCGTCTTCCACAGGAGGAGACAGTGACCCTATGTTTGCATTTGGGTGGTGCTAACAATGCTCCATTGAACCAGGGATTCGTGATGGTTAAGGAGAGCGAATTATGGTCGCTCTCCACAGTCGGTGTAATTACCATATCTTCAACCGAACTCCAGAGCCCCAAGTCCAGCAGAATATAGTCAATCCTCGAAGTATGACCAACCCTGTTGAACGTTGGGGCGCCCATCCGGTCAGAAGATGTACGGCCATTAGAGGCTCTTAACCCAAACTCCAAGGTCAGTGCATTTAACTGCACTGCACTACGGGTCCAACGTTTAATCGGAGGGATGGAGAGTGTGGGAATACCCCATCTGCTATCTTCCTCACCTAGGTCAGGGATTCCATCCAGGGGAAGTGGCTCATATGTGCAGTTAAAATCGCCTGCTACTAGGGTGTGGTCAGCTTCTTTATAGTCCCTAAGTTGCACCTCAAGATCAGATATTACAGACGAGGTGCACCCATTTTTAGTGCCTCTGGCATAGACGTTGTAAAGATCTAAAGTCAAACCTCTACGGTGGTTAGACAGAGAAATACCCAAAATGTCTGGGTTATTTGTCTGCTTAGAGGTTATCCGGCAGTTAAGGGAGATGCTTACCCAAATAATGAGCCCCCCCGAGGGACGCCCCTTCCCTTGCCTGGGTTTTTCTGCTGGAACAAAATAGGTAACAAACCCAACTCGGTGGAGTGGCTCAGTGCTCCAGGTCTCCTGAAACACACATATCTTGTGTGCTTCAACCAAGTCGCTCCACTCAGGCAGACCTAATTTCCTGTGAATCCCCGCGAGATTCCAACTGAGAATTTTTATTTTGTCCTTGATGGTTTCTCCTCTAGTACCATTAGTATCTCTAGGGTTATGGGGATCTATACTGACTCTATCTAAAGCAAAAGGCGTTGGCTTGGTCAGGCTGGTAACTACCACAATTGGGGGATTAGGGCATAAGGGGTGAGATGTGACCGAAGAAGCCTCCTCCTCACCCCTATTGATATCAAGATGTGTGGAGGAAGCTTCGTCAGAATTGAGTCAATCAACCTCATCCAGTGCGCAGAATCTATTCCAGTGGGCAAACTGGGAAACGAAGGGGTCAAATGGAGGAGGTAGACCATGCCATGGTTGCTGCCACTGATGAGTAATATGATGTGGAGCATGCGTGTACCCTCTATTAATTGGGAAGCTGAATCTAGGGGGATTTTGTCTTGGAGGCATAGGTAAAAAATAAGACAGGGGAAGTGGATTAATTTGAGTAGCAGGTCCACTAGAGGGTGTATTACATATATAATTCGCTGCCCCTATGTCCCTGAATTTGACAGTAATAACATCCCCTGCTATAGTCTTAGTATTCCTACCCACCCACTCGCCTCTACGCACCGTAAGAATTTCACCACTCATATGGATGGGTAGAGGTTTGTGCAACTGAAGCCACTGGGCACATTTGTTTCTCAATTCAATGAAGGTTTCTCTTCTACCCTCCTTCAGTGGAGGTACACCCGTCAAAACAACCACAAAGGGGGAAACTTCCGGTGGTAAGTTGATTGTTTTAAAACGAGCCGGCCTTGTCCTTGGTTCCTGAGTCTTATTTGAGGAAGAAGTTGATGTTGGGTTAGCATCCAAACCATTAGGTCCCTTTGCTGGCTGATTGCTCACTTTTTTTGGGCCAGAGGATGTCTGCATCTCCGGGTTGGGACCAGTCACACTAAGGGTTGGGGGAGATACAACAGATTTGCCCCCTGTTTGAATCGAATGCTGTGTTACTGTTCCTAGGTTATCTGATGTGATTTTGGCCTTAGTGGAAGAATCTCTCGAAGGCTTGCTACCAGATGTATTTGCCAGAGGCACATCTTTTGTGTTCCCGTGCGTCTGTGTAGGCACATTCCCACTTACCATATTAGCCCATTTAGAATTGATTAACGACGTCAGTCTATCAATTTTGGATATTAAGGGCTTAATTTGAGCCGCTATCGTAGCTTCAAGGTCCGATTTCAGATCTATTACCATATTTTCGACCCAGCAAGGTATGCCTGATGCAGAGTTAGGGGTAGGTGAAACAAGGTTGTGATTCCTAATTTTAGTTTTAGGCTTTTCCTTAATCTTAAACACATTTTTAACAGAACCTGAGTTCCCTAATTCTGATGGTGCAGGAATAGCTCCTACCCTTGATACTTGGGGATGTTTATCTGCAATTAGCTCTGACTTTTCGAATGATTGGCAGGCTTCTAGGTCTGGAGTGGCCTCAAGATCAACGTATGACGGGTCAGAGTCTGAATGAGTTACCGATAGATCGACTGCGTTAGGGACTATATGTGTGCCAGCAGCAGGCGAAGGTAAGGGGAGGGAACAATTAGTTAGGGGTTGCTGGGCAGGTGAACTTGCAGTTGCTAGATGGCCCAGGGACGAGCGTTTGGCATTCATAAGGTCCAGAGATACCCTTTTTTCCAATAAAATAATGCTATGGTCAATTGTCTCATTAACCCAGGAGATAAATTGGTCTATAGGCCCAATGACCTGTGCTACAGCCATTGCTTTTTTAGTGTTACTTCTAGTTCTACCGTGCATGGTAGACATTTGTGAAGGCCTATGCTCTGAGTGATACCAGTAATAACAGTTGAAAGTTGAAAACCAAAGGCGATGCGCGTTAATGCCCTTGGTTAAATTCCTGTAGAGTGAGAGGGGGCGTGGCACTGGGAGGGGGCGCGGCTCACGCGGGAAGAGGCAACAGCTGATGGAATTGAACGCTGAGCCTCGCAGTCCCGGGGCCTCGTCTCCTCTGCGGCCTCGCCGGTGGTTTTCCTCCGCTTCTCAAAGGGCACAAGGGCTGGAACACTGGAGGGATCACAAGCTACTCCTGTAGCGTCAGGCAAGGGTTTGTGATAAAAACCTCAAGGCGAGCGGCCCCCGCGAAGCGGGGGCCGCGAGAGGTTATGAGCAAGCAGGTGGGTGCGTGGCACTGGGAGGGGGCGCGGCTCACGCGGGAAGAGGCAACAGCTGATGGAATTGAACGCTGAGCCTCGCAGTCCCGGGGCCGCGCCTCTCGTCTCCTCTGCGGCCTCGCCGGTGGTTTTCCTCCGCTTCTCAAAGGGCACAAGGGCTGGAACACTGGAGGGATCACAAGCTACTCCTGTAGCGTCAGGCAAGGGTTTGTGATAAAAACCTCAAGGCGAGCGGCGCCCGCGAAGCGGGGGCCGCGAGAGGTTATGAGCAAGCAGGTGGGGGCGTGGCACTGGGAGGGGGCGCGGCTCACGCGGGAAGAGGCAACAACTGATGGAATTGAACGCTGAGCCTCGCAGTCCCGGGGCCGCGCCTCTCGTCTCCTCTGCGGCCTCGCCGGTGGTTTTCCTCCGCTTCTCAAAGGGCACAAGGGCTGGAACACTGGAGGGATCACAAGCTACTCCTGTAGCGTCAGGCAAGGGTTTGTGATAAAAACCTCAAGGCGAGCGGCGCCCGCGAAGCGGGGGCCGCGAGAGGTTATGAGCAAGCAGGTGGGGGCGTGGCACTGGGAGGGGGCGCGGCTCACGCGGGAAGAGGCAACAGCTGATGGAATTGAACGCTGAGCCTCGCAGTCCCGGGGCCGCGCCTCTCGTCTCCTCTGCGGCCTCGCCGGTGGTTTTCCTCCGCTTCTCAAAGGGCACAAGGGCTGGAACACTGGAGGGATCACAAGCTACTCCTGTAGCGTCAGGCAAGGGTTTGTGATAAAAATGAATATGCGAATGGTTAAAAGAAAAATAACCATGATTATATATGCTGATTAGATATGCTTAATTTAAGATTAAATCCGCGACTTCAACACCGGAGGGAATAGCAGCGGGCCACGCGCACTCTGCGTACTAACACGAAGAGTTGTGACGGATCAGGAAGCTGCTAGGTGATGCAATATCAGCTCTTCACCGGTGTGCAGCCAATATCGCATTTAGACCCGGCCCTGAAAATTAAGTGCCGGTGCTAAGCACCGGAAAGCACCGGCACAAATTAAGCACTGCAGCAGTCGATCCCTGGGAACAGACCAGGACGCCGAAGAGTCCACTGTTTCCTGGGGCTCCAGGGAGGCTCTCCAGACAACGTTTCTCTGCTAGGGCGGCACCTCCTCTCTGTGTCACGGCGGCGTTGCGGGCCCGGTTAGATTCATCCAGGCAGTCAGAGTTAGCATTAGGCCCGTATTGCTCTCAGGGTCGATACGCCATCCGATAAAATGTGCATGAGTAAATTGAAAAGAAAGGGTCCATGTTATACTGGTTTATATATTACACAGACACACGTGACGAATGACGTGTAAAGATTAAATATGGTGACCAAATGTGTTCAGAGCTTTCTCTTCCTGGCTGAGTGCCACTCAAGCTTTGTTACTTCGACTCCACAGCAATAAAACACAGCTTTGTTATTTCCGCGCTGTTTTACTCGCAAGCTAGCGGCTGATTAACGACGTCAGTCTATCAATTTTGGATATTAAGGGCTTAATTTGAGCCGCTATCGTAGCTTCAAGGTCCGATTTCAGATCTATTACCATATTTTCGACCCAGCAAGGTATGCCTGATGCAGAGTTAGGGGTAGGTGAAACAAGGTTGTGATTCCTAATTTTAGTTTTAGGCTTTTCCTTAATCTTAAACACATTTTTAACAGAACCTGAGTTCCCTAATTCTGATGGTGCAGGAATAGCTCCTACCCTTGATACTTGGGGATGTTTACCTGCAATTAGCTCTGACTTTTCGAATGATTGGCAGGCTTCTAGGTCTGGAGTGGCCTCAAGATCAACGTATGACGGGTCAGAGTCTGAATGAGTTACCGATAGATCGACTGCGTTAGGGACTGTATGTGTGCCAGCAGCAGGCGAAGGTAAGGGGAGGGAACAATTAGTTAGGGGTTGCTGGGCAGGTGAACTTGCAGTTGCTAGATGGCCCAGGGACGAGCGTTTGGCATTCATAAGGTCCAGAGATACCCTTTTTTCCAATAAAATAATGCTATGGTCAATTGTCTCATTAACCCAGGAGATAAATTGGTCTATAGGCCCAATGACCTGTGCTACAGCCATTGCTTTTTTAGTGTTACTTCTAGTTCTACCGTGCATGGTAGACATTTGTGAAGGCCTATGCTCTGAGTGATACCAGTAATAACAGTTGAAAGTTGAAAACCAAAGGCGATGCGCGTTAATGCCCTTGGTTAAATTCCTGTAGAGTGAGAGGGGGCGTGGCACTGGGAGGGGGCGCGGCTCACGCGGGAAGAGGCAACAGCTGATGGAATTGAACGCTGAGCCTCGCAGTCCCGGGGCCGCGCCTCTCGTCTCCTCTGCGGCCTCGCCGGTGGTTTTCCTCCGCTTCTCAAAGGGCACAAGGGCTGGAACACTGGAGGGATCACAAGCTACTCCTGTAGCGTCAGGCAAGGGTTTGTGATAAAAACCTCAAGGCGAGCGGCGCCCGCGAAGCGGGGGCCGCGAGAGGTTATGAGCAAGCAGGTGGGGGCGTGGCACTGGGAGGGGGCGCGGCTCACGCGGGAAGAGGCAACAACTGATGGAATTGAACGCTGAGCCTCGCAGTCCCGGGGCCGCGCCTCTCGTCTCCTCTGCGGCCTCGCCGGTGGTTTTCCTCCGCTTCTCAAAGGGCACAAGGGCTGGAACACTGGAGGGATCACAAGCTACTCCTGTAGCGTCAGGCAAGGGTTTGTGTTAAAAACCTCAAGGCGAGCGGCGCCCGCGAAGCGGGGGCCGCGAGAGGTTATGAGCAAGCAGGTGGGGGCGTGGCACTGGGAGGGGGCGCGGCTCACGCGGGAAGAGGCAACAGCTGATGGAATTGAACGCTGAGCCTCGCAGTCCCGGGGCCGCGCCTCTCGTCTCCTCTGCGGCCTCGCCGGTGGTTTTCCTCCGCTTCTCAAAGGGCACAAGGGCTGGAACACTGGAGGGATCACAAGCTACTCCTGTAGCGTCAGGCAAGGGTTTGTGATAAAAATGAATATGCGAATGGTTGAAAGAAAAATAACCATGATTATATATGCTGATTAGATATGCTTAATTTAAGATTAAATCCGCGACTTCAACACCGGAGGGAATAGCAGCGGGCCACGCGCACTCTGCGTACTAACGCGAAGAGTTGTGACGGATCAGGAAGCTGCTAGGTGATGCAATATCAGCTCTTCACCGGTGTGCAGCCAATATCGCATTTAGACCCGGCCCTGAAAATTAAGTGCCGGTGCTAAGCACCGGAAAGCACCGGCACAAATTAAGCACTGCAGCAGTCGATCCCTGGGAACAGACCAGGACGCCGAAGAGTCCACTGTTTCCTGGGGCTCCAGGGAGGCTCTCCAGACAACGTTTCTCTGCTAGGGCGGCACCTCCTCTCTGTGTCACGGCGGCGTTGCGGGCCCGGTTAGATTCATCCAGGCAGTCAGAGTTAGCATTAGGCCCGTATTGCTCTCAGGGTCGATACGCCATCCGATAAAATGTGCATGAGTAAATTGAAAAGAAAGGGTCCATGTTATACTGGTTTATATATTACACAGACACACGTGACGAATGACGTGTAAAGATTAAATATGGTGACCAAATGTGTTCAGAGCTTTCTCTTCCTGGCTGAGTGCCACTCAAGCTTTGTTACTTCGACTCCACAGCAATAAAACACAGCTTTGTTATTTCCGCGCTGTTTTACTCGCAAGCTAGCGGCTGATTAACGACGTCAGTCTATCAATTTTGGATATTAAGGGCTTAATTTGAGCCGCTATCGTAGCTTCAAGGTCCGATTTCAGATCTATTACCATATTTTCGACCCAGCAAGGTATGCCTGATGCAGAGTTAGGGGTAGGTGAAACAAGGTTGTGATTCCTTATTTTAGTTTTAGGCTTTTCCTTAATCTTAAACACATTTTTAACAGAACCTGAGTTCCCTAATTCTGATGGTGCAGGAATAGCTCCTACCCTTGATACTTGGGGATGTTTATCTGCAATTAGCTCTGACTTTTCGAATGATTGGCAGGCTTCTAGGTCTGGAGTGGCCTCAAGATCAACGTATGACGGGTCAGAGTCTGAATGAGTTACCGATAGATCGACTACGTTAGGGACTGTATGTGTGCCAGCAGCAGGCGAAGGTAAGGGGAGGGAACAATTAGTTAGGGGTTGCTGGGCAGGTGAACTTTCAGTTGCTAGATGGCCCAGGGACGAGCGTTTGGCATTCATAAGGTCCAGAGATACCCTTTTTTCCAATAAAATAATGCTATGGTCAATTGTCTCATTAACCCAGGAGATAAATTGGTCTATAGGCCCAATGACCTGTGCTACAGCCATTGCTTTTTTAGTGTTACTTCTAGTTCTACCGTGCATGGTAGACATTTGTGAAGGCCTATGCTCTGAGTGATACCAGTAATAACAGTTGAAAGTTGAAAACCAAAGGCGATGCGCGTTAATGCCCTTGGTTAAATTCCTGTAGAGTGAGAGGGGGCGTGGCACTGGGAGGGGGCGCGGCTCACGCGGGAAGAGGCAACAGCTGATGGAATTGAACGCTGAGCCTCGCAGTCCCGGGGCCTCGTCTCCTCTGCGGCCTCGCCGGTGGTTTTCCTCCGCTTCTCAAAGGGCACAAGGGCTGGAACACTGGAGGGATCACAAGCTACTCCTGTAGCGTCAGGCAAGGGTTTGTGATAAAAACCTCAAGGCGAGCGGCCCCCGCGAAGCGGGGGCCGCGAGAGGTTATGAGCAAGCAGGTGGGTGCGTGGCACTGGGAGGGGGCGCGGCTCACGCGGGAAGAGGCAACAACTGATGGAATTGAACGCTGAGCCTCGCAGTCCCGGGGCCGCGCTTCTCGTCTCCTCTGCGGCCTCGCCGGTGGTTTTCCTCCGCTTCTCAAAGGGCACAAGGGCTGGAACACTGGAGGGATCACAAGCTACTCCTGTAGCGTCAGGCAAGGGTTTGTGATAAAAACCTCAAGGCGAGCGGCGCCCGCGAAGCGGGGGCCGCGAGAGGTTATGAGCAAGCAGGTGGGGGCGTGGCACTGGGAGGGGGCGCGGCTCACGCGGGAAGAGGCAACAGCTGATGGAATTGAACGCTGAGCCTCGCAGTCCCGGGGCCGCGCCTCTCGTCTCCTCTGCGGCCTCGCCGGTGGTTTTCCTCCGCTTCTCAAAGGGCACAAGGGCTGGAACACTGGAGGGATCACAAGCTACTCCTGTAGCGTCAGGCAAGGGTTTGTGATAAAAATGAATATGCGAATGGTTGAAAGAAAAATAACCATGATTATATATGCTGATTAGATATGCTTAATTTAAGATTAAATCCGCGACTTCAACACCGGAGGGAATAGCAGCGGGCCACGCGCACTCTCCGTACTAACGCGAAGAGTTGTGACGGATCAGGAAGCTGCTAGGTGATGCAATATCAGCTCTTCACCGGTGTGCAGCCAATATCGCATTTAGACCCGGCCCTGAACATTAAGTGCCGGTGCTAAGCACCGGAAAGCACCGGCACAAATTAAGCACTGCAGCAGTCGATCCCTGGGAACAGACCAGGACGCCGAAGAGTCCACTGTTTCCTGGGGCTCCAGGGAGGCTCTCCAGACAACGTTTCTCTGCTAGGGCGGCACCTCCTCTCTGTGTCACGGCGGCGTTGCGGGCCCGGTTAGATTCATCCAGGCAGTCAGAGTTAGCATTAGTCCCGTATTGCTCTCAGGGTCGATACGCCATCCGATAAAATGTGCATGAGTAAATTGAAAAGAAAGGGTCCATGTTATACTGGTTTATATATTACACAGACACACGTGACGAATGACGTGTAAAGATTAAATATGGTGACCAAATGTGTTCAGAGCTTTCTCTTCCTGGCTGAGTGCCACTCAAGCTTTGTTACTTCGACTCCACAGCAATAAAACTCAGCTTTGTTATTTCCGCGCTGTTTTACTCGCAAGCTAGCGGCGGCGCGGCCCTTTACGGGTCTCCTAGCGCTGTATGCACATCTAATGCATGCATAATTATCCTGTCGATCTAAGTAGGAATTTACTTTCTACAAAGGTGTTCTATTAATGCACGGATAAAAATCAGTCCTGTATGATAGTTAAGCACCCGGAGGAGACTGCAGACGCTGGGGCATTACACAGCATTTGGATCCGGACGCAGAATATGACTTGTTTCATCGGAGATCTTTGGAAGTGTGTCGTGCACATGCTTTGTGCACTTCGTTAGTTTAACGCACGCAGACCAGGGGGAATCAAGTGAAAACATCTCTGTGAACGGCGGAGATCAAGGCGGTATCAAAACACTGGCAGCATGGCAATGTGGTCCAGTGAGCAGATGCCGTTGTCACTTAGGTGCATGCTACATGTGTGTTTCTTGTGCGAACTAACTCAAGACGGAAGAGACGCGGGAGTGCAGGAGCGAGACGCTGTGAGCGTGCACGTTGGCGTGCCCTGCGGCTCGTGCCCAGTGGCGGCGCCTGCCCACTGTGCTTGAGGAGTGCTGCGCGGCTTGTGAGGCTGTGGGAGGGGGCCGCCAAAGATACAAAAAACAATCCTGTGGCAGTGTTGTCAACATTTTTGTTATTTTTGCCAGTAACGTTTGCACTACAAGAGGACTGCTATGACCCGCAGTGACTGAGGGACGGGGGCAGGAGGGGATGTAATATAGGGATCCTTTGTAAAGATGCACAGAAAGTGGCTAACGACTTGGCTCATTGAAAAATGAATCCTGACAAGTGTCTTTATTTGTTGGGTTTGGATTTCTTGTCTCGGAAGGTACTGCCGAACCGGTTTTGGTTTTGCCCTGCTCGTGAGGTTCTGTATGGCCCTGTGGCACTGCAGACACCCCCCGCTCACCGTTTTAGAGCTGGCCGGTGTCCGCTGCAGAGAGAGGCGAGGAAGCGGCACTGGAAGAGATAGGCGGGATCAGTGCGGTAACACAGCAGCGAATCGTCACCTTAATGAATGACGGTTCCCCTGGCTAATGAGAACGCTGGGTGCGCGCACGAGTGGGCTGACATAACAACCAACGTGGTAGGCTGTACCTTTACTTTCCAGGAAGAGCAGCATGTGCCAGGTGATGCGGCGGAGTGACGGAGCCTGTAGCAGCGGAAAGAGCCCGGTGAGTGGGGGGTGGAGGGTGTGTGTGTGTGTGTGCACGTGTGTCTGTGTGTGTGTGTCCGTGTATCTGTGTGTGTGTGTGTGCGCGTGTGTCTGTGTGTGTGTGCGTATGTCTGTGTGCGCGTGCGTGTGTCTGTGTGTGAGCGCGTGTGATTGTGTGTGTGCGCGTGTGTCTGTGTGTGTGTGTGTGTGTGTGTGTGTGTGTGTGTGTGTGTCTGTGTGGGTGCGCACGTGTGTCTGTGTGTGTGCGCGCATCCTGATCCGATTCCGGCATGCTGTTCACTGAAGCAATGGAGCACGTGTTCATGCGCACGACATGATCCGATTCCAGCATGCTGCGCGTGCTCTTTTCCTGTCTCCTTGAAAGCATAGCCGATGACTATAGGTCTCGCAGGCGAAACAGCGCTTCGTGCTGCATCGCCAGTGTGAGACCTAAAAAGTTCATTAATAAACTGTAATAAAAAGAGCATTAAATCATTGTAACAATTCAATATGGTCTCACACTGCTCCTCCTACCAGCAAGTTGGCCCCTGGGCATTATGGTAAATGCAGTTCGTTCCAGCGTGTGCGCTTCAGAAAAAATGTCGAGTATATCCACCATTGTGCTGGCCATCCCTGAACACGTGTTTTGAGGTCGTTACCTCTCATCAGCAGGGAATAGGCATGTGTATGGGGCTGCTGCGTAGGCTGTCAAAAATGTTCTCAGATCTTGATACCTCTCGCGGCGCGCAGGTGCGTAACCATGAGCTCGTCAGCTCAACCGGCTCAAGGGAGCCTTAATAAACAACAATCCAATATGGTCGCACACTGCTCCTCCTCCCGGCGAGTTGGCCCCTGGGCCTTATGGTAAATGCAGTTCGTTCCAGCGTGTGCGCTTCCGAAAAAATGTCGAGTATATCCACCGTTGTGCTGCCCATCTCTGGACACGTGTTTCGAGGTCGTTACCTCTCATCAGCAGGGAATAGGCGTGTGTATGGGGCTGCTGCGTAGGCTGCCAAAAATGTTCACGCTGGAACAAACTGCATTTACCATGATGCCCAGGGGCCAACCCGCTGGCAGGAGGAGCAGTGTGCGACCATATTGGATTTTTGATTAAATCATTGTAAGACCACCGGGTGGTGGGATGGGAGGGATAATGTCAGCCTCCGTGTCTTTAATGAAATCCTGATTCTCTAGTCATGGCAATATGAGAATCGCAATTTCATTACAAGAATGGAGGCTACATTATGCATGTTGGTAGCTTTGTAAAACAACATCAGACATATGTTCGATATGCTTTCAATAATGATGTGCAAAGGTCCTAGTCAGCAGCTTTGAGAATGTCGTTCAACTTCCCTCCAGACCAGAGAGATTTACTGGCCATAGCACCTCTAAGGGAATGAGCTTGACATTTCTTTAAGTCAATACCTGCTAAACTCATACCAGTCTTAACCCATCTAGCAATAGAGGTCGAGGTTATGCCTTTGTGGGGTTTAACAAAGGATATAAGTAATTGGTTAACACCCTGAGGGCGAAGAGCAAACATTCTGCGATCATACTCTCTCATCCAGTCCACAATGCAAAGTTTTGGACATAAATCAAAAAGTGGGTAAAAGATTGAATCAGACATAGTCTTTGTTCTTCTAAAAATTTCAAATTTGACCCCCGAACATGTTATAAGATCTATTCATAATCTCCAGGGCTTTGACATCAGAGACCCCTCTGCATGAAATTAGGCATTGTAGAGTAGCCATCTTAATGAAAAGGTTTTTTCCATTTAGGAGAGTATTAACAGGCCATTTATTGAAAAGATCAAGGATTAGTTTGACATCCCAGAGACTTTCATATTTAGCTTTAGGAGGTATTCTTAAACAAATGCTTTTCATCACTCTACAAGCAATGACATTTTTACCTACCGTTTTATCTTTGACAAGGACATGACCAGCAGAAATAGCCGATCTCTAGCAATTGATAGTTCTATAGCTGAGACCTTTATCAAATTGTTCACCATTTCAACAAGGAAGTTAACTATGTCAACAATAGGTGCTTCCAAGGAATCCAGGTTCCTTTCCAGGCACCAAGGTACCCAGATTCTCCATATGTTGTTATATCTGTAGTGAGTGCCTGGGGCCCAAGACTCTCTGAGGAGATTTGCAGCAGTTTGCGAAAGTCCTGAGATTTCATTGGATCTCCTGACACTCTCCAGCCAAGAAGGGTTAAACTCCCGTTCTGAATTAGGGGGTGAACTCCTCCGTCTACATCTGCAAGAAGATTCTCTAGGGTAGGAATTAAGAAGGGGGGTTGCAAGCTACTTCTAGAGTGGTAGGGAACCATGCTTGGGATGGCCAAAAGGGAGTTATTAGGACAAGGAAGCACTGATCCTGTCTCACTTTCTGAAGAACTCCCTGAATCATGGCAAAGGAAGGGAATGCATACACCTTGGCTCTTTTCCAAGATTGTAGGAAAGCATTGAATGCCAAAGCACGCGGGTCGGACATCGAGCTGAAGTAGTTCTCCAGTTGAAAGGTTAGTCTGCTCGCAAATAAGTCTATCTCTAGAGGGCCCTAGATCTTGTTTAGGGTACCGAACACGGAAACATTCCGTTTCCAATCGCTGTGATCTAACAGGAATCTTGAGTTACAGTTGGCAGAGATGTTCGATTTCCCCGGAAGGTATTCTGCTTTGAGAGCGATCTTGTGTTCCAGGCAGAACATCCAAACTTTCTTTGCTAGATACGAGAGGTCCACAGATTTGGTGGCTCCCAGATGATTTATATATAGGCTACTGCTGACATGTTGTTCATCTTTAGAATGACTGACCTCCCATGGAGAGAGTGTTGGAAGCTCATGAGGGCTTAAAGCCCAGCTGTTAGTTCTAAATAATTTATGTGGTGAGATGAGTCCTCTTGTGACCAGATACCACCAGTGTTCTGATTGAGAAGGCAAGCTCCCCAGCCATGAAGGCTCACATCTGATTCTAAAACAAACTCTGGTTTTGAACCAAAAATTGCTTTTCCGTTCCACGCATCTAGGTTCTCGAGCCACCAGGCTAGTTCCGTTTTGGCTTCTTGATCCAGACAGAGCCGATCTCCGTACAAGAGACCAGATCTTAGGGCTCTTGCCTTTACCTTTTGGAGGGCTCGATAGTTGAGAGGACCGGGAAAGATGGCTTGGATGGAATAGGAGAGGAGACCCAGAAGTCTGGCTAGCTCTCTCAGAGATAAGTCTTGCTGTTTCTGGACGTGTCTTATTTCCTTCCTGATTTTGGTAATTTTTTTGGAAGGTAGTAAAAGGAGACATTTCAATGTGTTTCTCTGTGAAACCTAGGAACTCCAGAGATCCGGAAGGGGTCAGAATTGATTTTGTTTTGTTTATGATGAATCCTAAACTTTCTAGGAGATCCATCACAGTCTTCAGGTCTTTGGCTAGTTGTGAAGGATCTTGAGACATTATAAGAATGTCATCTAAGTAAATGATTAAACAAATGCCCCTTATTCTTAGAGATGAGGCAACATCTCTCATGATCTTGGTGAAGCACCAAGGGGCAGAAGAGAGTCCGAAGGGGAGAGCCCGAAATTGGTGAAGGTGATTTTTCCAGAAAAATTGAAGAAAGGATTGGTGGGATTCGGCCATAGGAATGATGAAGTAAGCATCCTTTTGGTCCAGTTTGACTAGCCAGTCTCTCTCTAGAAGTAAATCGCGCAAGAGATGGATGCCCTTCATCTTGAAGTGTCTGTAACCCAAATATTTGTTTAGTTCTCTTAAGTTTATGACAGGTCTCCAATCGTTGTCTTTCTTTTTTACAAGAAAGAGTGTGCTTATAGATCTTAAAGTTTCTAATGGAACCTCTATTATGGCTCCTTTCTGAAGCATAATGGAGATCTCCTCCTCTATTAGTTTTTGTTGCTCTGTATAGAGAGGCACGTCTCTCGGGAAAGAAGTGTGTAAAGATATGTGAGTAAAGTCTACCCATTGACAGTGTTTAAGATCCAAGGATCTTGAGTGAACAATCTTCAATTGTGAAGGAAGGGTTTAAGCCTGCCACCCACTTTTTGGGGGAAAGATGGAGAAGGGAGTGGGGAGAGAGTACTCACTTGAAGGGTTCTTTGAGATGGAGGTTCCACAGGATCTAAATCCTCTGTTGTGTTGGCCTCTACCTCTCTGAGGGTAGAATTGAGGCACGTTGTATTGCTGATACCCTCTTCCGAAACCACGGGATCTGGAAATGGCCTTTGATTGAAACGGCCGGAAGAGAGGCCCGTCTTCTGGCCCGCCCAAAAAGGTTAGGATTGAATACTCTGCGCATATTTTGTTGTACCTTGTCCAGGGCGGTGAAAGTGGACACATGTTCCCCAAGGATTTAATGAGATCTTCTCCAAAGAGTAAACCTTTTTGGTTTTGCAAGGGTTTTTTTCCCCTATGTCACTTAGTTTTGGATTTATTTGAGTCAAAACAACTCTTCGTCTTTCTACATTAATGCTAGCGTTGGCATTACCCAGTAGTATTAATGCTCTCTGTCCCCATCCCCTGATGAGATTGGTGTTGAGAGGGTTGCCATTGATGTGGCGGTCTTATGCGGAATCTAGGATTCTGGCTAATGGTCCCAGTACGTCGAGAAGACAGCCTTGGCACCCTTTCAGGGATCTTTCTATCCCTTTTCTTGGATCAGGTCCAAGTTTGAATAGGAATTTAATGAGTTCAGGGTCTAAATTGGGGGTATAGCAGGTTTTATCCTCAATAGAAGGTCTAGAGCATTTAGCTCTAAGGATGTTACGAGTGTCCCTTTCTAAGAGGTTTCTTGTCCATTTTTTAATGAATTTTGCGACGTGGTCCTGAGGGAACCACTCAGAACTTCTTGGCTGTTTCAGATTTAATGGGGAAAACATTTCTTCCCCTAAGGGGTCAAGGCTAATGTCCTTAGAGGATGATGGAAAATCCTCTTCTGGATTGTAAAATTCTGGATCATCTTCCTCAAGATCAAGGACATACTCATCAGGTGTGTCTGAGGATTCTATATAATTAGATTCGTTATCTCCCACATTGTAAAGAGCATTATGATATTTTGTACCACTAGGGACACCCAGATGTTTTGTGCCACTAAGGACACCCAGATAAGTCGTGCCGCTAGGGACACCTTGGGAGTTCGAGGTGCGAGGACCTCCATTAGAAGTTGAGGTGCTAAGACCTCACTGAATTGATGAGGTGCTAGGACCTCCTATATTGCTCTTATCAATGTTTTTACTTTTCTTAAGTCTTTTGCCCCTTAATTCAGTGATGTTGTCAGAGTAGGGGTGTGAGAAGTTGGCCTGATGTATGATGTCTCCAATTATGGGGGCACCTTGTATCAGTCCAAACAATCCCTTATGGTGATGGTTGTAAGTCAACCTTAAAAGACAAGCTATCCTAATGGTAGCATGGACTAAGCAGCCTAAAGGCTTAACTCAAGAGGGCATGTGAAGCCAGCTGTTTTACCATATGCAATCCTGTAATATCAAATGAAAGGACACCACACAAGTTATATATTATAAAATATATATGTATTTATTACTAGAATAATCCCCTGTACTCTTTATGAGTATAGAAGCACAAGCGTTTAAACAAAAGCACAGTATAACATATGAAAGTTGCACAATTATGGATGAGGCCGGTGGCCACTCAAACCATATATCAAAAAAGTGGTATAAGTATCACCTTTCGAACTGTGGTAAGGCCTGGGGCCTTGGGAATCGCTGGGACTACACTGGACTAACAGCAGTTAGGACGGGAGTAGCCCGCGGGAATCGGGTGCAGCGCTAAAAGCACACACATGCACCAATGCAAAGTCAATGGTGCGTAAAAGTTATCGAGTTACAGTTTTAAGAGTCTTCCGACTGGAATAGAATTACCACACTTTAAACTTAGACACTAGAGGTGTAAACCAATTCCAATTCCAAAAATTCTTTATTTCGGCCACATGGGCCATAAAAGATGCAGTAAAATACAATACATATATTTAAAACACAGTATTTACATATAAAAGATTCTCCTGGACCTGCAAGGGGTAAGGGATACAAAATAATACAAGATCAAGATGACATTTTCTTCCTTATTATCCAGGCTGCCATTAAAAATTTTGAGACAGCAAAGACAATATGGCCCTGAGTGTTGGTTTTCATGACCCTGTAGGCCTGTGGGTATTTCCTGAAGCCCAGGTTCCGACACAAAGGGGCTATCCAACGCCTCCTCGGGCTCTGGTAAGCGTAGCAACCAAACATTATGTGCAAATCATCTTCATCATGGGCTTTACAACATGGGCAGAGTTTGTCACCCCCTGTGGACCATTTGTGAGTGAATACTTTGGTGGGGAGTGTACCAAACCTCCATTGCAGGAACAATTTCCTCGCCAAAAGAGGAAAAATAAAATCCATAAAAGGTTCAAACACATAAGAATTTTTGGATTCCATAAAACGTCCCGTCAAGGTGCCACTATTATGAGCATTATCCATGTCAGCGAGGTTTTTGTTCTTGTACAGCTGGGCAAGAGTTTTACGCGAAATCCTTTGACAGCCCTGAGCTGGGTCATCCCATAAGTCTGGCAAATTCAGGCTAAACAGTTCCGACTTGATAAAAGCCAGCCAGGGAATTTTGCAGTTGGCATTCAACCTCATAACATGAATAAGGTCCTGTCTCTTCGATCTTCTTCCCAACACCTGTTCTGCGTGCCTAAGTTCAAGCTTTCAAGAGTAGGTGGCCGTTCCTTTGCTGTACTGGGACCCAAACTCTGGAATTCTCTTCCCCTGGACCTACGAATGGAGCAGTGCCATTTCCGCTTCCGAAAAACCTTAAAGACCTGGTTTTTTGCCCAATAATTTCTTCTCCTCAGGATTAATTATGTCGCTCATTGTCAATTAGCGCCGGGAAACCCTCACGGGTAGCTGTCGCGCTCTATAAGATTAATAAATAAATATAAAATATAATGATACAGTTCCTCGGTGGTCCATATCCGATGCCAAAACTTCACGGGTTTCGACAAAAGGTCCTCAGCAATAGAGGGAAGGCCCAAGTCTAATCTTAAGGGGAGGAGTGGCGAACCTTGCGGGAGAGCAAGTAGGCGTCTCAGAAAACTATTTTCCACACCTGCCATAGCCTTCCCTGCTTTATGTCCCCACAACTCACTGCCATACATGGCTGCAGCCTTCGCTTGGGACCTGTATGTTTCCAGGGCCGGGCTTACAGGCTTAAAGGTGGATTTGTTAGCCACCTTCAAGAGTGCGCCCGATAGCTGGGAAAGTTTCAGCCTAGATCTCGCTACCTGGCAGTCCCATGATAAATTTTCTTGAAGTGTTACCCCCAAATATATAAAGGTCGAGACCCTCTCAAGACTAGTCTCCCCCAGTTTAGGATTGGGTCTAGTTTTGGTAGGGGGGTTGAAGATCATGAACTTAGTTTTTTCCGTGTTCACCTCCAACCCATGTTGGCGACAGAAAAGGCCAAAACCATTCACAATCCTCTGAATCCCCATGGGGGATTTGGAAAGCAGGAGGGTATCGTCAGCAAACATTATTTCCGGTACCCTCCTGCCTGCCAAAAGCGGGGCATCATTGTCCTTAACAGCGTCAAGATGTTGAATGACGCTGTTGATGTAAAGACAGAACAGGGTCGGGGCCAGGACACAGCCCTGTCTGACGCCTCGACGGACCGGGAATTTGCCCGAGAGCTTACCATCCCTCCCACACCTTACTTGTGCATAGTTGTTCTCATGCAACCTGATGATGATACTAAGAAGGTGGGGGGGTACTCCTAGCTTTTGCAGAACCTCCCATAGTTTCCCTCTGGGGACTAGGTCAAAGGCTGACCTCAGGTCCACGAAGACCATGTACAGTCGTCCTCCCTCTAACGTTACCGTCTTCCAATATAGGAGAAGGAGGCGGAAGATTTGGTCCATGGTCGACGTGTTCTTCCTGAAGCCAGCCTGGAGGGGGCTCATGATGTCATTGTCCTCCACCCAGTCTAGGAGATGGTTAAGGATAAGGCGCGCAAAGAGCTTTTGGGGTACATCTATTAGGCTAATAGGCCTGTAATTGGCGGGGAGCAGAGTAGATCCCTTCTTGTGGATTGGGACAATCTCTGCCCCCAGCCAGGACCCGGGGATCGCCATACCTCCTAGAATGGCATTGAAAAGGATGAGAAGGTATGGACCCCAGATATCCGGGTGATGCCTGAAAAGATCCCCGGGTAACCTATCCAGACCTGGCGCCTTCCCCAACGATAGATGTTCCAGGGCCGCCTCCACTTCCCCCAGGGACAGTTCCATGCCAAAGACCTGGGAGTCCAGGGGCGGTAACAGGGCTGTATCAGGGCATGAATTAATGTCTTGGTAAAGTACCCCAAAGTGGGCCTCCCAAACCATGGGGGCAATGTTGGGTTCAATTGCTTTTTTGAGTTCCCCTATCCCATTATTTACAAGAGCCCAAAATTTCCGGGAGTCCCTAACTTTTAGGGCATCATGAAGGTCCTGCCAGTGGTTCCAGTCCCACTCGGTCCTGGCGATCGCCATCACTGATTTATAATGCTTCCTAAGGTCACGTACCTTGGCCTTATTTGACCGCTCTTTTATTGCAGCAATGAGCTCAGATTTTGCTGCCCTACAAGAGGAGGTATACCAGGTGGGAACATGGGTCTTTTTCTTTCGGATTGGCACCTCCGGGTGAAATACCTCAGCCAAATCCCTCACTAAGTCCTGATGTATATTACCCAGTTTCTCATGGTATTCTTGGGTTCTTGGTTCATTCAGAAGTACGTCCACCTCCATAAACCATGGGAGTGCCAACTCATATAGCTTATTAATGGCCTCCTCTGAACTCACTAGCTTTCCCCACTTAACCCGGCGCCTATTTGTTGTGAGGAGCAGTTCCCCCGTGGCTTCCCCTCGACTTACTAAGGATGTGCCCGGTGAAGGCAGAGGGCACTGGATGTTTAAACAAAGGGCATTATGGTCACTATCTGACCTATTTATTACCCTAAAGTCGAGGACTTTTGGCCAGAGTGTAATGTCCAGCATGATATAGTCTAGCCTCGACTCATGGCCCCTTCTATTGAAAGTACACACTGAGGGGGTATCGGAAGGAGTACGACCATTACAGGCCCTCAGTGCGTAGTTCAGGGTAAGGGACATGAGTTGTGTTGCTAGGGGGGACCAGGCTTTGGGGTGAGGGGAAGACGAGGGTGGAACCCCCCAGTAGTCATCCTCGGCCGTAAGGGCACCATCCAGTAGGCCTTCCAGGGGTTCAAAGTGGCAGTTGAAGTCTCCTCCAAGCACCACCTTGAAATCTCCCGGAAGTTGACCCAAGAAGGAGAACAGATCGTTTAGGGTCGGTGATTCATTTGGCGTGGCAACTGGTCGCGAGTAGACATTGACAATAGCCCACGATGGTTTGCCAGGCCAAGTGAGCCGAACGCACTGAATGTCCTGCGAGAACGTATGTACCTGTTCCGCCTGGCACCCAGTGTGACTCGCAATCCAGATTGCCAAGCCACCTGATGGCCTCCCCCTCCCACTCCATTTGGCAGGAATTTCGAATATTTCAAACCCTCTCCTAGTTTGGGTGCCCCTCGCCCATGTTTCTTGAAAGAGGAGGATGTCACTGCCACCTACTAGGTGATCCCACTCCGGTGTGCCTTCCTTATTTGCAATTCCTGCCACATTCCAGGAGAGAATTCTCAACCCCGGCTCTAGTGGTAGAATACCTTGACCACCAGTAGGAGGTTGCGGAATGACTATGGATGGGTAAGAGTCTGGCGAAACAATATCGCAAACCACGATGGCGGGTGGCCCAACCGTCTCCGCCATCCCAGGTTGCAAGATATGGTCAGACCCGGTGTTAGGTGGAGGTCCCTGTTGACCCAGACTATCATCCGTGATATCCGTTCGATCTTTAGCGGTCTCCTGCAGACCGTATTCAATTACAGGGGCTGTACTCAATCCCACCTGACTTTGCACCTCAACCACCATCTTCCGAGAATCAAGAGAAGTCTCCCCGGTTTGTGGTCAGTCGACCTGATCCAGACAGGAAAATCTATTATGATGTATAAAATTGGCCTGGGCAGGAGGTGTGTAATGCCTTGGTCTATAACGTGAGCCATCTACAGCAAAGCCTACTCTGGTCCACCCCTTCTCCCTCCCTACCACCGTGTTGCTAACCATTGGATAGAAGTGTGAAAGGGGTACTAGATCAATGTTAGACTTGTCAGACCTTACAAGCCAATTGCAGATGTAGTTGGCGACGTGTGGGCTTTTGAAACTTATAATGATACAATCCCCTACCCTATTCTTTGGAGTAGGGCCAATCCATGGGATCCTCCTAACCATCAAAACCTCGCCTTTCAGGTTTGGGGGCAACGGCCTATTAATACTAAGCCAGCTTATAACCTTATTGCGTAGAGAGTCTTGGGGCTCCCTTATATCACCAGTTAACTCAGGTACTCCCACCATAATTGCCGTATATGGAACAGCTTCTGGGGGCAGATTAACCACCCTGCGTCTAACAGGCAGGGGAGTGATACCACCAGTGGGGCCATTGGTGGAACTCACTACCCCCCCCAATTGTGGCGCAGGAGGTGGCTTAGATCTCCTGGGGGCCGGTACAGGGGGCCTAGACGCTAAAGGTAGCAAAGGGCGCGTCTGGGAAGCAGACGCACCATTTGTGCTCAGCGGTACCCTATTAGAGACCTGGGACGATGCAGAAGTCACTGGTCTATTCCCAGATGGATCCCGGGAAGCTACAGGAACATTTGTAGCTGACCCAGGGCTTTCCCTTATGTGGCTGACTTCCAAGGCCTGGAGTCTACTCTCTATGGCGTCCAATTTAGCTGAGATGGGGATTAACAGATTCTTAATAATGGCTGTGAATGAATTGATTATTATGTCAGTATTATTGGAAATTGCCCCACCAAAGATAAATGGGCCCGATGGCAATGGTAGGGACGCAGGAACTGGAGAGCCCATGTAATCCGAACTAGACCCTGATAAAATGAGCTCAGGGGAGACCGAAATGTCTGTACTATCATCATGGGTTGATTCAGCTATATCCACTTTGGCCCTTTTTGCCTTCTTGGTTTCCCTGGACCTTTTCCTTTTTGGAGGATGTTCTACTCCGCTGCCTGCAGGCTCTGTAAGCAGGACAGCCTGACCCGCTTCATGCGCGTCTAATCCCATATTATCCGGCATGGCAGAATGGTCAGGACTCCCAGATGGCCGGGAAGAGTTCCTATCCCTCTGCGTTAGAGGAGTTCTTAACTGCTGAAGGACCGACTCGATAGTCTGATCGATACTGTCCAATAGTGACATATGGGTGGCGTCCAAAGGAATGGGTGTACTAGCGTCCGTTGAAAAAGTTTCCCCATGGTCCAGAAACACACTTTCGGGACCCAGCTCGAGGTGGGTTTCTGTGACTGAGTGGCATTTGCTAGTTTGAGTACTCGCCTTTGGGAAAAACTTTTCGAGAGTACTCAAACCTTGTTGGGCAGACTTACTCCGTGTAGATCTAGTCGCCATTTTGGAGTGAGTGGAAAGGGGCTGCAGAGCGGGAAGCGTCAGAGGAGTAGCCCGGTCCGGTCTCTGCCGGCCTCTAACGGCCTAAAACGGCCCGCTCTTTGCCCGGTCTTCGCCCCGGGGATCGCCCCGCGAGCGTCCCGCGATACGCGAACCCAAGTGCTCCTAAGTATAGCAGGGGGGCGTGGCACTGGGAGGGGGCGCGGCGCGGCGGGAAGAGGAACCAGCTGGCGGTGTTGTAAGGAATGCTGGTCCTCGCAGTCCCGCTCGCCGCGCCTCTCACCTCCACTGCGGCCGGGTTCAGCAAAGAAAATGCCCCCAAATAGCGCGTTGGCTCCCAGCTACACCAGTAGCGAGCTTGGCTTCACAAGGGACAGAGTTTGTATCTCGAGCGGCACCCGCGGAGCGGGGGCCGCGAGAGGTAATAAGCAATCCAGGCAGGGGGGCGTGGCACTGGGAGGGGGCGCGGCGCGGCGGGAAGAGGAACCAGCTGGCGGTGTTGTAAGGAATGCTGGTCCTCGCAGTCCCGCTCGCCGCGCCTCTCACCTCCACTGCGGCCGGGTTCAGCAAAGAAAATGCCCCCAAATAGCGCGTTGGCTCCCAGCTACACCAGTAGCGAGCTTGGCTTCACAAGGGACAGAGTTTGTATCTCGAGCGGCACCCACTACAGGAGCACCGGCATTAGATCGTTACCTCAACCACAGGAAGCGGGTGCATAGGTGCCAAAGTGTGTCGGGTTTCGTCGTGTAGATCTATGGAGCCTGGAGATGAAGATGCTGCAGGCGGCCAGTAGAGAAGAGTCCGGTTGGATCCAAGGGTGGATCGAAGATGTAGAGTACCTGAAAGCAGGGGGGACAGAGTCTGGGTCACTAGCTAGTGACCAGGAAGGAACCAGGAAGGAACCAGGCAATGTCGGGCGCAATCAGGTGCTTGACGGGAAGCTTGTCTCCCCTGCCACGTGGACTCTGGGGCACCGAGGATGTCCTGGAGTGAATCACGAGCTGTCCCACAAAGGCTCTCGCTGTCGGCGGTGTCGGCTTCTGGATCGGAGTTAACAAACCTTGGCAAGTGCAACCCACGCAGGATTGGAAGATCGCTTTTTGTTCGCACCAGCAAGGTCAGATAGATTGCTCCTTTTCAGGGGAGCGAGGGCCAGTCTGGAGCAACCAGACTAGCAGTGTAAATTCAAAGGATCGTCGGTATTGGGGCCACTAGCCAACAGGCAAGTGACCGGACCAACGTGTCAAGCAGAAAAATGCAAAAGGGCCCCACGCAGCACTCGGTAAGTGTGGAGGGGAGAGCTTCGGTGCAAAAGCTGCTCGGGGCTGGGGCTTCTCAAACCCCAATGCACAGCTTCGAGGGAGCCTCGGGAGCTGTACGGTCAGCACTTCGTAGTTTTTCCAAGATGGCCGGCTCCACGCTTCACGTCGCCTCCACGGGTCTCAGATTCGCTGGGACTGTGGATCGGGCTGCTGGAAGTCGAGAGGAGTTGGTCTTGTCGATCTCTGTTGCTCGAGTTCCGGCAGGACCTGCAACAAAGCAAATGGTGAGGTGCTGGATGGTGCCTGTTTGCACAGGGTGGTCACTCCTTGACCACAAGGGAGATTCTTCAGTCTTCCACGTCGAGTGGGATGTCGAAGGGTCCAGAGTTCTGTATCAAAGTTTCAGTCAGGATAATCTGATGTGCATCAGCACAGCTCCTACCTTTATTCCAAATCAAGGGGCTGGATTACCTGCTAGGTCCCTCCTATGGGTGGGACCCAGGAAGGGGGTGGTTACACCCCTTTCCCTTTGTCCAGTTTTGCGCCAGAGCTGGGGCTGGAGTGCCCCAGAACCTGTTTGACTTGATTTTGCATGGGACACCTTGTGTGCCCCAGGCAGTGTCTAGTTTCATTCAACCCTCCCTGCTCCAATCCACTATCTCCTGTCTGGGGTGGTGTAACACCTCCCTGTGACAGGAAACCCTTTGTCCAGGCCTCCCCTGCCAAGTTTCGGTCAGCAGCAGGAGGTCAGACTTGTGTCAGGGCAGCAGCATCCATTTTGTGATGCTGAGGCTCTGGTTAGGATTAACCGCGTTTTAAGTAAAGTAACATGTCTTCTCCCTCTAGAAGGGTGGAATGCTACCCCCGTCGCCAGAACTGGCGAGGGGGTAGTATTCCAAAGTGTATGACACCAAACACGACATGTTTTGATAAAGCCAAACCAAAGTTAGCAATAACGGCGAGGATTTTAATGCACTCAAGAGTATATGGTATGGCAATATCCTGGACCAGCAGTAAGGAAATGGTTCCGAACACTGCAGACAGGCTCTAGAGCACCATCTCACATAAAACCAAGCACTCTGCCTCCAGGATTGTTAAGGCCTGCTATAGGAGTGACTTATAGGTATATAGGTGTCCAGATATAGGTTTAGACATAGGTATACAAAATCTAAGCAAGGGGTGATTACACGACCTTGCCCCAGCTGAGTGATCAGCCAGTTGTGTCAGTTTGGATGGCCAGCCAGGGGTGGCAAAAGATATGCTGCAGCCCTTGGTAGGCCTTGGATGCACCTATGCCCTGGGTACCTATAGTACACTGTACAGGGGCTGATAAGGTGTCCAATACCAATTTAGTTATGCACCTAGGGTACATGGAGTCCATTTTAAAGAGAGAGCAGATCACCTGGGACCCTGATTAGCAGGATCCCAGGCCAACTAAGTCGAAAACCAGCTAAACACAAGGCAAAAAATCTGGGGTAACCATAGTCAGGTATCCACCTTCCTACAAGGGGTTTGGAATTTCTGTGATTTCGTCCTCATCAGGGAGTGACCTTTTAGAGGACATGATCAGACTTAAGGTCTCAAACATGCAGGATCTCATTTCCTTATGAAGGATTATTTTTTGCAGGGCTTCGTTTTCGATGTTAGGAGTAGGGGCAGAAGCCTCGTCTGAGTCTGAGTCAGACCTGGTATATAGGAAATGTTAACGTGTAAATAGCGGTATAGCCCTTTAATGAAAAGATAATTAGGGAGGGATTTCCCTTAATAATAGTGACAAGGTTTATAGATGAAGGAATGACAAGAGAATATTTCCTCTATTGTTATTATTTTTTTGTTATAGATGTTGAAAAGACCAGTTAAATGAGGATTTCCAGTTAAAACCCCTCTTTTTTTAATATATATAAGGTTGTAAAACAATGACTACTTGTGGTGATACGAAGAGCAGCATCTGCATCGGGAGCGCATGGAAAACCGAAATAATAAAAGTAGCAAAGCAGAGCCGCATTGGAGTGCATGGCCTGCATCAGTGGAGAGAGGTGAAAAACTAGAGTTAAACGGAGACATTAGGTAAGCTCATTATGGTAGAACAAGGATGAAAATGAAGAATAATCGTTTAAACAAATATCAAAATATTAAGGGTCGATTAAACATCTAAAAATCTTTAAATATATTCAAACATTAGAAAATAGCACATAAGCTAAAAAGAAATGGCAGGTTAATCTGGTCAGTCAACCAAGGATGGGACTAGGGAAAGGAATGTAGTGAGATCTCTGTAAATTGGAGATCGGTATAGAGGCAGTCGCATAAGGCATTTTGTATAGCTGCTGTATTTCAGCCAGGAGCCATGCCACCACCAAGGAAAACCTACCAAACCCAAGATATTTCTGAAAACTAGCCACCCAGGGAAGTTTTGGGTGATTTGACATGCATGAATCCCACTAGGTTTTCTTACCTAGAATACCCTGAAAACATCAGCCTTGGGCTTAAATTGATAATCTTCCTCACATTTCTGAGCGGAATGTTCCAGAATCTACAGGGATCCATAACATTCATTCTACCCACCATTCTCCCAATAACGTCACCCTGCATATATGGCTGGGTCAGATTCCCATGACGGGAACTGGTCAAACCTTGGACCACGTAAAGTCAATGGGGTGTGAACGAGGTCTTCACGTGATTATAGTTTTGGTTAGTTCCAATGATGTTAGTTAGGTCCAGCCACATAACAGAAGCAGCATTTTAATCCAGAGAAATATTGAAATGCAGGTTCTAATGTAAATGTAATGTAAGGTGTATTTGTGGAGTGCTGCTTGTCACCCGTGAGGTGGAGTTGGTAAGTTGGTTGGTAAGACTTTGGCCACTGGCCACAAGTGCCTGCAGTTTACATCAATATGGGATGATAGCATTTTTTGACTCATAGTCTGATATCCTGTCTGAGAAAATGAACTGGGATTGTTGCAAACCACACCACATTGGATTCTCCAGGGTCCCTAAGTTTCAGAAGCCAGAGCCTGTACATTGCAGCCATTTACCATGACTTGAGATTTCTTTGGGTGATATTTTGACACATTGGCTGGCAGAAAAAAGGTAAACCCCCAGTGTGCCTGCACTTAGGGACAGAAAGACTGACCGTCCTGTCCTGTGCAGAAGCGGTCGCTCCCCTCACCTCCTCTCCTCCTGGTATCGTGCTGATTGCGCTTTGTGCCTCATAATTGTTTTTGCTATCCTTTTGTGTTGCGCTTTCAATCGCTCGCCACTGCTAATCACTCGCTCTACTGCTGGGCATTACTTTGTATTGTAAATCGATTTTTCTGTGTGTAATATTGCTCGCCTGCTGCTGAGTGCGTAGCGCTATACCACTGCTGCCTTGACATTAAAATCACCCATAGCGCTCCATTGCTGAAACAGTTCCTTTACTTTGTGCCCAATCTCACCCTGCTTCGCAGTATTTGTTATTGTTACTGCCATTTTGTTTGTTGTGCCGTCCCAGACCGTCCCTCCACCTCGCTCCCGCCTCCCAGCTGCCCCTCCCACCCACTGAGACTACAGGCTGCCCTCGTCCTCTTGGAGAGCTGTGACTGTCCTGTCCTGTGCAGAAGCGGTCGCTCCCCTCACCTCCTCTCCTCCTGGTATCGTGCTGATTGCGCTTTGTGCCTCATAATTGTTTTTGCTATCCTTTTGTGTTGCGCTTTCAATCGCTCGCCACTGCTAATCACTCGCTCTACTGCTGGGCATTACTTTGTATTGTAAATCGATTTTTCTGTGTGTAATATTGCTCGCCTGCTGCTGAGTGCGTAGCGCTATACCACTGCTGCCTTGACATTAAAATCCCCCATAGCGCTCCATTGCTGAAACAGTTCCTTTACTTTGTGCCCAATCTCACCCTGCTTCGCAGTATTTGTTATTGTTACTGCCATTTTGTTTGTTGTGCCGTCCCAGACCGTCCCTCCACCTCGCTCCCGCCTCCCAGCTGCCCCTCCCACGCTCCGCCCCCCTCCACTCTCCATTTAGGACAGATGGACCTACGCGCAGCATCCACGCGCAGCGGTCACGCCGAAGGTGCGCCAAAGGTAAGCCCGTCTACGCCCGTCCGCGCCTGGACCGCGCCCAGTGCCGGTCCCCCTGGTCCCCATAACACTCACCCCTCGCGCATTACGTACGATACCACCACCCTCTGTGCACTCAACCCCGGCCGCCTCCAAAACTGCTACCAAGCCGCTCCTGGACACACCCATGGTCCCTTCGCCTACCACTCCTGCAAGTTTGACTGCACCAAGACCCACACCAACCCCACTAACGCCAAACAAAGCTCCGACACTAACCACCTGAAGTGCATCCTACTCAACACCCGCTCGGTTCACAGCCACGCCATCGCTCTCTGGAACTTACTCGACACTACATTGCCGGACGTCGCCTTTCTCACAGAAACCTGGATGAACGCCTCATCAGAGCCTGACATCGCAACAGCCATCCCTGACAGATACAAGATTATACGTAAGGACCGCAGCAACCAAACAGGAGGAGGCATCGCCATCGTCCATAAGAACACCATCCGCATCACGACCTGCTCCGACGACACCCTCGCAAACGCCGAACACCTTCACTTCCAGATCCACACCGACCCCAAGACAACTCTCAGAGGCACCCTCATCTACAGGCCACCAGGACCCCGCACACAATTCTGCGAAGATATCACTGACTTCATCAGCCCACATGCCCTCCCCTCCGAGAACTACATTCTACTAGGAGACCTTAACTTCCACTTGGAAAAGACCAACGACAGCAACACCACCACCCTTTTGGACAACCTCGCCAATCTCGGACTTAAACAACTTGTTGACACCCCTACGCACTGTGCCGGACACACACTCGACCCAATCTTCACCTCCAGCAAATACATCTCCTTCTCTCACACCTCAGCGCTACACTGGACAGACCACAGCTGCGTCCACTTCAACTACAAGAAAACCACAACCCACAACAACCTAAAGCCAATTCCCCGCAGAAAATGGAACAAAATTACCACGGACCAGCTCTTCACATCGCTTCTCCATAACACCCCCTCAAAATCATCGAACCCAAACATCTCAGCCACCTACCTCACACAATGGATCACTCACAGCGCTGACGAACTAGCACCCTTGAAGAAAAAACACCAAATCAAACAAGGAAGCAAGAAAGCCCCTTGGTTCAATGATGAACTCAAGCAATCCAAGAAGTCCTGCCGCACACTCGAGAAATCCTGGAGAAAAACCCCAACCACTGAAAACCTAATCACGTTCAAGAACGCCATCCGCAAACACCACCAACTGATCCGCTCCACCAAAAAAGCAGCTTTCAAGGTCCGACTTGACAAGAACTCCCACAACAGCAAAGAATTATTCAACATCGTCAAAGAATTCACCAACCCCACCGCCGGCACCAACGACATCACTCCCTCCCAAGACCTCTGCGACTCCCTAGCCTCTTTCTTTCACAACAAAATCGCAGACATACACAACAGCTTCGAAAACAAGCCCGGAGATCAGCCCACCCCACTCACACCCGAAGATAACCTCCCCCAACATCCTTTGCGCCTGGACCCCAGTCACCACTGAAGACACCATCCGCTTGATGAACTCCATCCATTCTGGATCACCTACCGACCCATGTCCCCACCACATTTTCAACAAAGCCGACTCCATTATCGCACCTCATCTCCGAGACGTCATCAACTGCTCCCTCAACTCCGCTACCTTCCCTGAAAGCTGGAAACATGCCGAACTCAGCGCCCTCCTGAAAAAACCCACAGCAGACCCCACTGACCTTAAGAACTACCGCCCCATCTCACTCCTTCCTTTCCCCGCCAAAGTCATGGAGAAAGCCGTCAACAATCAACTTGCCGCCTTCCTCGAATCCAACAAATCCCTCGACCCATCACAATCCGGGTTCCGGGCCAAACACAGCACCGAAACCGCACTCATCGCAGCAACCGATGACATTCGAACACTACTGGACAACGGAGAAACAGCTGCCCTCATCCTACTTGACCTCTCCGCAGCCTTCGACACAGTCTGTCACAGCACCCTTATACAACGCCTCAGCAATGTTGGAATTCAAGGAAAAGCACTGGACTGGATCACCTCGTTCCTCGCCGGAAGAACTCAAAGAGTCCGCCTACCCCCCTTCAGATCAGAAGCCACTGAAGTCATCTGCGGCGTACCTCAAGGTTCCTCACTCAGCCCCACCCGCTTCAACGTTTACATGAGCCCCCTCGCTTCCATCGCACGACAACACAACCTCAACATCATCTCCTAAGCAGACAATACCCAACTGATCCTCTCCCTCACCAAAGACCCAAACACCGCCAAAACCAACCTACACGAAGGAATGAAGGAAGTAGCCGAATGGATGAAGAACAGCCGCCTTAAACTGAACTCGGACAAAACTGAAGTCCTCACCCTAGGATCTTCACCCTCCGCTTGGGATGACTCATGGTGGCCACCGGCCCTGGGAAACGCACCCACCCCCACAGACCACGCACGTAACCTGGGCTTCATCCTGGACTCCTCCCTCTCGATGACCAGACAAGTCAACGCTGTCTCTTCATCATGTTTCAACATCCTACGTATGCTTAAAAAAATCTTCCGTTGGATCCCCACCGAAACGAGAAAGAAGGTCACTCACGCTCTGGTCACAAGCCGTCTGGACTATGGTAACACCCTGTACGCCGGAACAACAGCAAAGCTACAGAAAAAACTCCAACGCATCCAAAACGCGTCAGCTAGACTCATTCTAGACGTCCCCCGCCAAGCTCACATTTCCGGTCACCTGAAAGAACTCCACTGGCTCCCCGTCAACAAGAGAATAACGTTCCGTCTCCTCACCCACGCACACAAGGCACTCTACGACCTTGGACCCGAATGCCTCAACACGCGCCTGTCCTTTTACACCCCCACCCGCCAACTTCGATCGACCAATCAAGCCCTCGCCGTAATCCCACGTATCCATAGATCCAGCATGGGTGGAAGATCCTTTTCCTACTTAGCGGCCAAAACCTGGAACTCTCTCACTGCCTACCTCCGCCTTACCCAGAACCACCTCTCATTCAGAAAACAATTAAAAACCTGGATATTCGATGAGTGAGCACCCTCCTTCCCCCAAGCGCCTTGAGACCCTCTGGGTGAGTAGTGCGCTATATAAATGCAGAACTTGAACTTGAAAGACTTCTGTGCCTATGACGTGAATTTATGGTCCGATGCCTGGGTGGACTGATCCCACCCATTTATTTTCTTATAAAATTCTTCCCCCACTCCTAGGAGAGGGCAGATTGGGTGTATGCTCCCCTTCTAATCCCGGGGCTGAGGCCAGAAAGACTGTTGAGGGTATTAAGGGGTATGGGCATATCCATATCCATCTTTGAAGCCCATAGGAATGAATGGGCATTACCGATTCGGTATTTACCGAATCGGTAAATACCGAATTACACAAGGGTGCAGGGGGTGTCACTTTGACACCCTCTGGCACCCCCAAAAGAGGCTCGGGTGCCATGTGGCAGGCGTCTGCCTGTCATATGGCATAGGTGTGCATGCACACATGTGCATGCACACCGGAATCTGTATTTTACCATCAAATTGATTTGATGGTAAAATACCGATTCTGTAAGGCTTGTGGGACTCAGAAGAGTCCCACCTACATCTCAAATTTACCGATTCGGTAGAAATACCGATCGGTAAATTTACCGATCGGTAATTTTACCGAATCAGTTACACATGCCCCTACATCCCATTTCTGTAATACCGGTCGGTAACGGCCGAAAATACCGATTTTCGGCCATTACCGACCGACCTACATCGGGCCCTAACTCCTCAATTTGTCCCCTGTGGGAGTAGAAAGACTGTTGGGGCTTTTATGGGGTGAGCGCTCTGCACAATGCGAGGGCGAGTCATTTAAAAAAAAAAAAAATATTTAAAGGCTCGTAATCTTTATTTGTCCCTCCTGGAGGGCTCATAAGGGGACAATTCCAAATTTTGTCCCCAGAGGGACAGTAAAACTTTTGAGGCCTTTAGGGGTGGAGTCACGCCCGATCCCAGGGTGGACAACCAGCCCATTCATTTTTATTAAATCTAATCCCCTGGCCCACATGGCTTTATGCCCCCAAGAAGGATAGATTGGGAATAAACCCCTTAATCTGGTCCATGGTGAGAAGACCGTATGGGCAAGAACAAAACAACAGCGCACATCACATGTAGTAACTTTTATCCTTTGTGCAATCAGCACTCTTCTTCAATCAATATTCTTGCAGGAACACTCTTTTTCAATCCAAGAAATCACGTTGCGTAGACCATTCAGACTTTATTTCTTTTAAAATACAATGTTCATCAGCAGTCAAAGGGATTTGGAGCACCCTGCTGACACGTCACAGCTGAATTACCTCATGCATCATGGTCAATGTGGTTCAGTGTTACTCGCTTCACACACAGTTCTCACAGTTTGTTGGCCAGTGCCAGTACCAGTATTCTTTTCAAGTGTATCCCCATAACAGTCAAAGGGATTTGGAGCACCCTGCTGACATGTCACAGCTGAATGACCTCATGCATCATGGTCGATGTGGTTCAGTGTTACTCGCTTCACACACAGTTCTCACAGTTTGTTGGCCAGTGCCAGCACCAGTATTCTTTTCAAGTGTATCCCCAGCAGACGCGCGTTTTGCCCTATGCCGGATTCCTCAAGGCTGCAAATCATACATAAGAAACATTCTGTAACCTATATGTCCTGGTCATGTCCCATTGGACATATTAGTAGCTTTACATATATGTTTATACATCACTTAATCCAAAAGTGTGCTACAAACATACAAGCTGACCACCATATCATCATGTGAATATGTCATGCTTAATACAAAAATGCACCAACAACAACCTTTCTTCCAGCTATAATCGTGATGCACACAAAAGAAGATAAGACAGCCACCAAGTGACATGGTCAAGACATAAAAATTAATCAAAGCGTTGGCTCAAAGACCCCACAAATAGCAAAGAAATATAACCCTTCAACAATAACCACACCTGCACAAGTGTGAAAAGCACCTTAAAAGACGCTTCTCAACCTGCTCACCTTATTCACAGTGTATTGAGCACTAAAGTCATAAAAGCACAGGTATCCAAAATTTGAAGTTCTGTAGAAAAATATATATAAACTTAAGCATCAATGTGTCTGGTCACTAACAACCGTCTTTGCCCACTGCAAATCAGTAACACTGGCAATACATGTTCCTGAATCTTACCTTTGTATAAGATTCATCGTAGATTTTTCGCACTCATTCAAGTATGTAATAAATATGTAATAAGGTCCTCTTTATTTTCAATAGTTGTGGAGCCATGATACGTATGGGGAACAGCAATTGATGGACAGAATTCTGCACAATGTCATACATTCACCCCAGTACAGAGATCTGGGCCTAAATGCATCGTTTTTTTGCACTCCACACCACCCCAGGTCAGACATGGCCATATGCAAATCAGCCTTGACCCTGTGCCTCTTGGGAACAGTCCAGCCCGAACTGCCAAGCCATGTCTTTCCTGGACCGGAATAAAGCATCCAAGGACCGGTTTCTGGCTATCAGCCGTCATCAGCCTGGATAGCTTGACTCCAGTGGTGTGGAGAGCATGGGACTCACGTCTGAGCATACCCATCCCACTCGGGGTGACAAATGCAAAAACACCAATTGATGGACAGAATGCAGCACAATGTCATACATTCACCCCAGTACAGAGATCTGGGCCTAAATCCATCGTTTTTTTGCACTCCACACCACCCCAGGTCAGACATGGTCATATGCAAATCAGCCTTGACCCTGTGCCTCATGGGAACAGTCCAGCCCGAACTACCAAGCCATGTCTTTCCTGGACTGGAATCAAGCATCCAAGTGTGATGTATTCCTATAGGTACTGTATCGATTCCCCTATTCCTGACCCTGGTTTGGTTAATAATTAACTAGCAGCCATCCAACGGTGCAAAAACCGTTATCTGATTAAGCCACACCACGGCACAGAAGCGCGTTATCTGATTAGGTCATAACGCATGCCATCTAATTAGACAAGTGATATTCCTCCAGCCCCTGATAAGGCATACGGAGTTCTCAAAACAAATCAAACCTACAGCGACCTGGGAAATTCCCATAGCCATTGTTTTGATTTCACCGAGAACTTCAGTAAAAGAATGTGCGAACGAACCCGTTCATATGACATCCTTATTGACATATATATGTCCATCCTTACGTCAATCTCGGCACCTTTCAGGTATAAATATTACCGACATTGCCTTAAGCAAACACATGCGGTGGTGACGAGATTGGAGCAGCGAGACGTGCCGAGGAGCCCAGCAGAGAGCAAAGCCCACAGGCGCTGCCCCTCCTTCCTGACGCGCTGAGAACGAGATGCTGCCTTTCTCCTGCTGAGAAATCCAGCTCCGGCGCTTCCAAGCAGCCCTCGCAGGCAGCGGGAATATCAAGACCTGGGATAAGAGATACCAGCCCTCCACCATTCTAGATCTCAGGTACAGAACTGAATAACCCCTTGCAGAGAATTCTCGAGTCAGTCCCTTGGCAAAACAAACTTAACTTAAACTGCTACTTATCTACTCCCGCCCACGTATTAGGCTTAGGTCAGGTACACTGGGGTAGGCGTGGTTAGACGCACAAGTGGAGTACGATTAGTCAAATGTATATATGTATGTATCTATTTTATCCATTTTAAAGTATCATATGGCTCAGAAACCATATCAATGCTTTTACAGTATTATTTTATAATTCTGTCTTTACTGTATGCACTTTACTTAACTACAAGTATTGCAATAATAGCGATTCATTTCTCTTGTATGAGAAAAGAGACTGATCAATAAATAACATCTTTTATTGAACACGCCCGTCTCTTCCTTTTCTCTACAATCTGGTGAAACTAAGAATGCACTGAACTGACTGAGTAAAATAAGTTGTCTTTTGTTTTCACACGACTCTAGAGATACACTCTTGATTAGGGGAGAGCAAAGTTGTCATGTTCTATGGTTGTCAGAAACTAAATCCCTTCTTGTCTATCCAGGGAGATTAAAATCCTCCGTGCCTATTCGAGAAAGTTTCTAGTGAACTCTGAGCTAGCTGGCAAACACAAAAACTTTAAGTCTAATATCGTCGGTAGAAGACCTAGTTAACCTCTGCCCTAGGTCTATACTATTGAAGATATTATTCCAATGCGCAGAGCCTATTGGGATAATAGGAACTACACTACATGGCGCCCAACCGTTTGGATAGGCGATAAAACTAACGCAAGACATTAGAGTAACTCAGTCGTGCTTTTTCACACAGACCCCTTTTTCCCATAATACTCCAAAGACGTCTGGAGTCGGTGAAATGTCATATCCGCCAAACCTCGCAGGAGGAGACTCCTATGTATGGTTCTTGGTTTACTCAACGTTGAAGGATACACTGTTCCAAAATATTGTGCATCTAATCTTTGTTTCCATAGAAACCTGATCTGCAAATAAATAGAATAATCTTCTTGACAATAGTGTGTCAGAAACTGAAGAAGAAAGGGAGACAGCTAGAATAGCAACTGAACTCCTAGCAGCTGACAATACTCTGCTGCAAAATGACCCGGATATAATACTCATCCCGGTCAACATAAGAAAATCTATAACCTTAAAACTTATAGAAAATGGACTGACACCAAGAGGTGGTACAGTCATATTCGTAATTGAGGCACACGAATATCGGCAGACAGAGGTATTCTATTCATGGATAAACTTTCCAGCAGCAAACGCTGTAACAAAGGACTTCCACTATTACAAAATAGAGGAACCTCCTAATGAGTACACTCCTTTCGAGGAGGTGGAAATACCACTCAAATTCCAAGAGCACCTGCTCTTGTTTAATGGCGCCCTAAAACATAATAATCACATCACCAGGCTCGGTCCACTAAGCAGACCAGGAGCAACGTGGCCGGTCCTAGCCGGATACACACCACATCCAGACATTGAAGAAATGCCTGCACCAGATCTTTTAGCACAGCTAAAACAATTAATAAAAATACATAGACAATTAGTCCAATATGTAATGCAGACTTCAACAGTCCAACCAGCAATTAAAATTCCACAGCTGACCACTCATCAGGGGAACACAAATAAAATTACACCACAGAACATACAGTCCTGTCTAGGTAAAGTACCCGCAAAACGGGAACAAATTCCTTTCTGGCTAGCACAAAAAATCACTCAAATAGAGGCGGTGTTTCCAGATACCACCCCTGTTGAGAAACATAGGATTCTGACTATCTGTCTTCCAATGGGAATCGCACCACATGTGGAGGACTGTGACACTTGGGGAACAGTCTTTGCTTCCATTTACACAAAAACACATGGTGTACCATCCATGTCAGTAATACCAGATGTTCTAAAACAGATTCAAGATGAATACGGTCCAGAACCCGCCTTAACTCTCGGTATGAAACTACTGAAAGATTTCAAGCAGGTCTCGGCAATATTATTAGCCAACATAAAGGGAGAAGCAGCAAATGTGGTGATTCGCCAGAGGTTAAAAGAGACAAATATAGCAGACCAACCATCTGAAATTGCCAGAATCATAGAAAAATCATATGAAGAACTAGGAAGAGATAGTTTGGGTGGAATACCAGTAAAACCCCAACTAGTTGAAAGTCCTGAAAAGGTATTTATTAAAAATAATTTAAACACTCAAAAAAAGAGCTGGGATGGAAATATCCTAAAGAAAAAAGATTCCAGTCCAGAGAAAGGTCTCCTCGGCGGAGAGAAAGATCTCCTGATCAAGGATGCAAGTCTCCCCAAAGGGAGCCCTCTGTGAAAAAATACAACCTTAGAAATAGGGATAATATAAAAAAACCTGATAGATATCAAGATATTGATACACGTCCCTCTAAATCTTTTCAGACTTCCTCGCAGAAATCGGAAAGAAGAGGACGATCAGAACACAGGGAAGAGCACGTCAAGTCCAAAGACAAAGAACGTGCTCATCTGAATAAAAAATTAAAATTTCCAAAAAAGAAGGTAGCCAGTATTAAAGTAATCAACTATGCCGAGAATACTGAGGACACAGCTGAAAAACGGAGAATGGGCTCAGACAATGCTAGACAGCGCAGCAGAAGTGAGCATAGCTCGCAAAGTCCTTATGAATCATTTGGAGACAGTGGACACGAATGAATACATTCAGGTGGAAACTGCAGATACCAGAGTTAGCAAACCTCATAAAATATATGAAATAACATTGCGTATAAAGGGGGATAAGACTAGAAAAATAAGGGGTCTATTTTGGGATAATCTCTCCAAGGGCTATGACATCCTTCTAGCTGAACGAGACTGGCCTCCAGAGTTTGTCAGGGAGTGCCCACATGGCGAAGAAATAATTATGCCTGCCTTCTCAAACCATATTCCAATTCATAAAAAATATACACTTGCAAGAAAGTGGGCAGTAGCTCAAGCCCCTGCCTTATATAAAAATCATGTGGGGTGGGATGAGGACTCTCCTCCTCACAAAATCCAGTTAAAATCACAACCTACTGCACAGAGGCAGTACCCGATTAAGCAAAAGCTAAAAAACAGGTAAAAGAGATCCTAGATCAACTTGAATACCAGGGGGTGATTGAAACTTGCACCTCACAAATGAACAACCCTTTGTTTCCTGTCTCCAAACCAGACAATTCATATCGTCTTGTTTTTGACTACAGACACCTTAACTCATGTTGCAAAACATTTGCAGTACAAAACTCGCATAGTGCTGCACTAATGAATAACATAGTGCGCAAAAAATACAAAACCACATTAGACATTTCTAATGGATTATTTTGTCAAAATATAGCACCAGAGAGCAGATATTTGACGGCGTTCTCAATAAATGGCACGAAAAAAATTTCTGTCGTTTGCCCCAGGGGTTCAAGAACAGCCCAGGATTATTCTCAGCGAGAGTAACAGAATTACTACAAACATATGATGACGAGGCATTATCTTATGTCGACGACATCTATCTAACAGATGATGACTTGGATACTCACTTGAAGAGAGTGAACACCATAATACTTGGGTTCGCAGCAGAGGGTTACAAATTCAACTTTAAAAAGTCAAGAATTGCCCATCTCACAGTCCTGTTTTTAGGATATGAACTATCACGTGAAGGCAAAAGCCTGGCTGACAATTTCCTAGAGAAATGTGCTGTAATCCAAGCACCTAGAACACTGAAAAACTTACAATCAATTCTAGGCTTCCTAAATTTCGGAAGAACTTACATTATAAATTATGCAGAGAGAATTAAACCTCTCTATGATCTAATAAAACCAGATTTTAAAAGAATCAATTGGACTCAAAAACACACAGAAATTTTGGGATCTTTACAAACAGATATGTTAGTTAAAACAAAATTACAAACACGTGAGAACACACGCAACCTTGTGATTCGAGTCATCCCAGGAAGATGCGGATTCACATACCTGACCTCTAATGAGGGAGAGAAGGTACCAATAGCATACAAATCACATTTGTACACAGAAGCTGAAAAAAGGTTCAGCATTAAGGAAAACATTGTTCATGCTGTTCAAACAGCTGTAGCAAAAGAAAAATACCAAGCAGACGGTAGACAGGTTACAGTCAGAACAGCAGAATCAGCTTTTGAGGCATGAACAACACCATGTAATTTACCGACAACTGCACTAAATCCAGAATGGATACAATGGGTAAATTCTGTTGCTACAGACAAAGTAAAATACTATTTTGACCCGGAAATGAAAGAATTAAAATATCTAGAATATGAGAGAGAATACCCTCTGCCAATCGACATTCTGCCTTTACGACAGTACGCCTGTGTAATATATACAGACGGTCATGCTCAACCCTCAGTTTGGGGAGAGCTGGCTTACAACGCCACATGCGAAATTGTAAAAGAGGTGTGGCGCGGAGGTAAATTAAGACCTCTACTTACAAAAACACACTCAGTGGAAAATAATTCAGAACAACAAACTGAAATAATAGCATTAAAAATGGCGCTAGATAATGCCGATCGCGAATTCCCGACACTTATTGTGTGCGATTCGTATTACTGCGTCAAATCATACAATAACGATTTGCAGAAATGGATTCAAAACGGTTACAAAGATGACACAGGTGCCACAATAAAGCAGAAAGCGCTTTGGGAACAATTAGTTCTTTTAAAGAAAGAACTACCAAAAACTCACGTGATACATTCACGGAGTCATCAGCGTGATGGCGTTCACGTTGCAGGGAATTCATTGGCTGAGACAGCCACAGCGGTAGCAACTAAACCGGCCTCCGTAGCTACAAAAAAGCGTACAGTAAAACACATTGACGGTGAAACTGTGCTGGCGGTGAAAACGTCATCAAAAGGCGACTGCTCAGCGCTACCGATCAATTATCCACTCAATTATACATACATAATCGATGCAAACTCAGTCCCTTTTGCTCGAATCCCTGGAGTGGGGGATAGAGTAATTCCAAACACGGACAGGAGAGGCTTGTTAATAGCAGACGCACATATAGGTGAGGGTCTCAGACACCTTAAGCAAAAAGATTCTCTGGAAGAATTACAATCAGTGTACTGGTGGCCAGGCATGAGCCTGCATCATCACATTTTTGTAAAAAACTGCCCAGACTGCAATAGAGATCGCAGTGGCGAGCGAGGAGGACTATTGCCATGGCATTTCGCTCCAGATAAACAACAAGAATAAGAAAGTACCCATCATGAAAAAAGCGTTATATTAACATAAAAAGACTAATTTTCACTTATAATGTAGACCCCAGCGCTCGGCTGACGTCTGGACTGTTATAAAAGGATTTGCAAGTCTATAATGGCATATACGCTAGGAGCATGATACGTTTTGACTAATGTATTCCCTTTAGCCCTCAAGCTTATGGGGAAGCATGGCCAAATGAGCATTGCATAGCGGGACTCTTCTCACTTCCTTCCTGAGGGATACGGGATGGTGTAAAGAAAAAACCAAGACATAAAGCAATCTATAACGGAAAAGGTATTAGGTTCGGGAGCTGGGTGGGTCAAACATTTAATAAGTGTCCAACGTAGTCTAAATAACCTGCCAAGGAATTCTCTGAAAGGGTTCAGTCCGTACGAACTATTGTTCGGAACTAGAATGATGATCCAAGATCTTGATAGTCAGACTTCAGTGGTTAAAGACAAAAGCTTTGATATCAAAGATCGTTTGGCTATTTTGCAGGACTTAAATGAAACAAGAAAAGACCTGAGCAACATAAAGTTGAAACAACAGCCAACAACCACTGAAGAAAAACCCCTGTCCCAGCAAGGCCTGTCTGGATTCCAAAAGTCGGGGATCTGGTCAGAGAAAAGATCGCGGTAAAGAAGGAATTTGGGCCTTCTTACAGAAAAGCAGTTCCTGTCTTGTCTATCAACGGGACAAGATCAGTAGTACTACCGCCCCTTGCTGGTAAAAAGGAGAACTGAGTCATATCCATCGACCTGGTAAAACCACAATCATGTGGCCGATAACAAACAGTAGGCCAAGTGGACTCCCAAGAAGTAGCAGAACACCAATGTTTGCTACGAATACAGAGGTTCAAACTGAAAGACTGATCACATTTGGAAAATCTACAGTGAAACAACAAGGACTATGCAATGAAGCAATGGAACTTGAACCTCTTAAAACCCAAATCAAAGCTTTTCATCAAGAAACAACAACCTATGATGATGTAACTACAGACTTTGCTAATGAAACAAAGCAAAAACCAAAAGCAATTGGAACAATTGACAGAACGGCATCCGGCTACTTCATCAACTTCGATGATTCATCTGAAGATCTGAGTGAACCTAAGAAACAGTCATCAACAAAAACTTTTAAAGATAAAGCTAAGGAACTTTTTCAACAGCTGAAAGAAACCTATCTGATTTCTCCATGGATTGAATTTTGGGTGGCCTTCGGTGCATTTATTATCATTCTTTGGCTCATCATGGTACTATGCTTGGGACATTTCATTGAAGGAAAATATGCTAAAATGGACACAGCAAGCCAGAAAATCAACTTGGTCCTTAAACCACACACATCCTCACACATCGAGAAAAGAGAACTTTCTTCAGTAAACTTCACAGCCAATCCTATACCAGGCGGTGTAGCATGGGACAAAACTGATTATGAAATCCATGGTCCGGTTGAAATCCTGAAGTATCCACACCAATTCAAGATCTCATTGAGTGACTTTGTAAAACCAAGCACATTTGCTGATAATTGGGACTTTGAAAGTATTAATGATATGATGTCTGATCTTGTGATGTCTGCTAAATTCACAGAACATGATTATTTGCAGGGTTCGTCTAATTATGATCAGATGTTCTGCTACAACCACTATGGTAACCATTATCTACATAAATCTGCACAACCTAGAAATGTTTTAAATTATAACCAATGGGAACATTGTGCTACTCCTCCGAAAGATAGCTCGAAAACATTTTATGATAAATATTCATACTTTTCAGGGTTTAACACAAGTAATGCAGAAACATTTTATTTCAAATTGTCAAATAAGACAGGTATGAAGACCATGCTTACAAACACAAAATTTATATATTCCGATTCATTTTTTGAGCAAATGAATACATTTGGGTTTGATTTCTGGAACAATAATATTGAAACAAAAACTGTTTGGGGTACAAGAGATTGGCAAGTACAAGGTATAGAATCATTGTTTAGAGCCTGCATGATCCCAGAACAAATTATATTTTTGAACAACACTATTCAACAAACTACCTGTCTTGGCTTAGCCAAAATCAAAGATTTGAACAAACCGTCTATTCCAAAGCCAACAGTGAACAGTAATAGCTCTATAGATGTTGAGATAGACGTAAACCATATATTAAACCAAAACAGAACACATCCTGAATGGAAAAAATGGTTGATCTGGCCCACAGATACAAATAACTGTCAAGACAGATTCCTGAACAAAATACAGGGGTTCACATTGACTAGGCCAGACCCTAGATATTCCCAAAGACAACATCCAGGGATAGTAACCACCTACAGCGTGGGCAAGCTCTGCCTTCAATGGCTACAAACGTCCACACTGGCTGAAATTAAGCAACACCTAACTTTACTTACAGAAGGTGCTGACTTGCGTGATTTTATTATGGGACCACGCAAACAGCGTCAAAAACGTTTCATAGCGGCCTCTATATATGCAGCTTATAACGAAGTCTGGAAAGTGACTCAAATTGAGACAGCAGAAAAAATACGGGAGATTGACCGTATTAATTTGGAAAAATCACTTTCTGTGGTGGACAATGGGTTAATGACTCTGTCCTCCAGAATATATTCTCTGGACAGCATTGTGTCTTCAGCAATCGATATAATATCGCAAGACTTACTGATGTTACAACACGGTCAGTCCCAATTGCGTTCTATTGTACAGCTTGGCTGGACGTTACAAAATCTGCGTTCAGGCTATGTGCCTTGGCGTTTAATCAACACAACGTCATTATTTAATATCTTTAACCTTACTGATAAACAAATCAGTTTGGCACAGAAGGGTGCTGACTATACAATTCTGAGCATTGAAAAACTAGAGAGAGTACCATTGACAATGTCAGAACGACCTGTCATTGAATGGATAATACATGGAATAATAAATATTCCGATAACTACTTTCCAGTTTCAATTCTGCCAAAAATATATACAGGCAGGCCAGTATGAAAGGTTGGGTAAAGGGTACATTAAGTCAATATGGAACTTGCCCTATACACACGAATGTGTCAGTAATAAAGGCCAGAAAGTGTTTCTCAGTGGCGATAATTGTGCAAGATCACTAAGCGGTACACTTCTGTGTCAGGGTATTAGTTTGCATGGAGCCTGTGAAGGAACTTCAAATAACCTTTCATGTTACCAGCTAGGCACACCTGCAACACGAATAGAACCATTCTTTAGGAGACTCTCGAACGGGAGTTACATTCTAATAGTAGATCGCAGATGTTGTAGTTTGCTGCCCGGAAAACCTTATCTCATAACCGTGACTAGGAAGGTCATGTGCTGTGAACGAGTTTTGTTCCCTAACGATTCTCCAGACAGGGAGGCAAGGTTATGGCCAGATTTGAAAATTGCTTCTATTCGAATTGATACTTTAAGCAGAATGAAGACTGTGCTCCTACAGACGCCGACCAGGCTAACGTCATCAAAAGAAACGTATGATCTCCAAGTTGCAAGGACAACGGCAGAGATTCATTCATTGTTATCAACTAATTCCCCCATACATTTCGCAGAAATACTGAACGAAATCTTAAATATTTCTGATACCAGTGGTGTCTTATGTGTATTTAAGACAGTGTTTTCAGGAGCTTTAACACCATTCAAAGCCATCCTGGGTATTTTTCCAGACTTTGTCCATTCAATTTTTGGCGGACTTCCTCTCCTTTTGGGACTAGTGGCAGGCTTCCTATTTTTGATCCTGTTATTTCGCTATGGCAAACCATGTCACAGACAAAACACCTGCGACAAGGGAAGAAATGATCCTAGCCATTGGCTACCGGGACCGCATAACTAAAGTCCTTGGACTAGCACGGCTTCGGGACCTGAACATGACTTGGTTTCTTTCATTTAGACCAATGTGGCAAAGTTGTGTTATGCCTGTATTAAGGTGCTTGCTATGCGGCGGAGAATGCGTGTTGGACACCTGTCTGGCACTACAATCGGATGTGCCAATGGACGCAGACACCTTGTTGGGTCCGGTAACGGCTCATGCATTGTGCTGTCCCCAGCGGCTACCAATCCTGATGACGGCATTCGTGGAGACTTCACCACTACGATTGAGGGGTGGTGAAGTACAAGATGAAAGCAGCATCGATCAGGTACGACCTTCAGTCAGCTATGCTGATCAAAACATCAATGGAGGCAATCATGCTCAGGCTCATGAATGCATGGTAACAACTTTTTCCGAGTTAGTGGAACTTACGCAAGAAGCTGTTGACAGTTTTTTCAACAGTCTAAATGAGATGATGTTTTCACCAGAGCAGCAGGAATAACTTTGAGCAGACTAGCACTTGGAGTTCCCTACATCCTGAATTTGGCCTTCAACTTTTTAAAAAAAAGCGATATGAAAAATTTTCTCAAGAACCTTTTTCCCCAATTCCAAAATATTTACGATTTTTTGGGACACTTATCTTCTGCTTAAAGTAGACATTATTCTTAGAGAACTGAATTTCTATTTTAGGTAGTCACGAGACATTAGCTATCCTCTAGCACTCTCATACAAAACTTTATGATTGTGATGAAATGGTCTCGCATTTTTTTTTCTGTATTAAGAGCCATTTCATGTGTGGTTTTCGCATTTATTCATGCTGAATGTAAAAATATGCATTATATGTTTAGCATTATTAGACTGCTTGTGCATATAGTACACGTGATAGTACATGTGATTGTGTTTCGTAAATTTCATAATTCTAATTTTCAGAATACATATGAATGTATTTTGGGGTGGTACGGTATACACAAACGCTACTGATTTCACTATGCCTAGATTTGTAAATATGGACATAGTCTACGTGGAGTGGGTGTGATGTATTCCTATAGGTACTGTATCGATTCCCCTATTCCTGACCCTGGTTTGGTTAATAATTAACTAGCAGCCATCCAACGGTGCAAAAACCGTTATCTGATTAAGCCACACCACGGCACAGAAGCGCGTTATCTGATTAGGTCATAACGCATGCCATCTAATTAGACAAGCGATATTCCTCCAGCCCCTGATAAGGCATACGGAGTTCTCAAAACAAATCAAACCTACAGCGACCTGGGACCTGGGAAATTCCCATAGCCATTGTTTTGATTTCACCGAGAACTTCAGTAAAAGAATGTGCGAACGAACCCGTTCATATGACATCCTTATTGACGTATATATATGTCCATCCTTACGTCAATCTCGGCACCTTTCAGGTATAAATATTACCGACATTGCCTTAAGCAAACACATGCGGTGGTGACGAGATTGGAGCAGCGAGACGTGCCGAGGAGCCCAGCAGAGAGCGAAGCCCACAGGCGCTGCCCCTCCTTCCTGACACGCTGAGAACAAGACGCTGCCTTTCTCCTGCTGAGAAATTCAGCTCCGGCGCTTCCAAGCAGCCCTCGCAGGCAGCGGGAATATCAAGACCTGGGATAAGAGATACCAGCCCTCCACCATTCTAGATCTCAGGTACAGAACTGAATAACCCCTTGCAGAGAATTCTCGAGTCAGTCCCTTGGCAAAACAAACTTAACTTAAACTGCTACTTATCTACTCCCGCCTACTCCCGCCCACGTATTAGGCTTAGGTCAGGTGCACTGGGGTAGGCGTGGTTAGAAGCACCAGTTGAATACGATTAGTCAAATGCATATATGTATGTATCTATTTTATCCATTTTAAAGTATCATATGGCTCAGAAACCATATCAATGCTTTTACAGTATTATTTTATAATTCTGTCTTTACTGTATGCACTTTACTTAACTACAAGTATTGCAATAATAGCGATTCATTTCTCTTGTATGAGAAAAGAGACTGATCAATAAATAACATCTTTTATTGAACACGCCCGTCTCTTCCTTTTCTCTACAATCTGGTGAAACTAAGAATGCACTGAACTGACAGAGTAAAATAAGTTGTCTTTTGTTTTCACACGACTCTAGAGATACACTCTTGATTAGGGGAGAGCAAAGTTGTCATGTTCTATGGTTGTCAGAAACTAAATCCCTTCTTGTCTATCCAGGTAGGTTAAAATCCTCCGTGCCTATTCGAGAAAGTTTCTAGTGAACTCTGAGCTAGCTGGCAAACACAAAAACTTTAAGTCTAATATCGTCGGTAGAAGACCTAGTTAACCTCTGCCCTAGGTCTATACTATTGAAGATATTATTCCAATGCGCAGAGCCTATTGGGATAATAGGAACTACACTACACAAGGACCGGTTTCTGGCTATCAGCCGTCATCAGCCTGGATAGCTTGACTCCAGTGGTGTGGAGAGCATGGGACTCACGTCTGAGCATACCCATCCCACTCGGGGTGACATATGCAAAAACAACAATTGATGGACAGAATGCAGCACAATGTCATACATTCACCCCAGTACAGAGATCTGGGCCTAAATCCATCGTTTTTTTGCACTCCACACCACCCCAGGTCAGACATGGCCATATGCAAATCAGCCTTGACCCTGTGCCTCATGGGAACAGTCCAGCCCGAACTGCCAAGCCATGTCTTTCCTGGACCAGAATCAAGCATCCAAGGACCGGTTTCTGGCTATCAGCCGTCATCAGCCTGGATAGCTTGACTCCAGTGATGTGGAGAGCATGGGACTCACGTCTGAGCATACCCATCCCACTCGGGGTGACAAATGCAAAAACAACAATTGATGGACAGAATGCAGCACAATGTCATACATTCACCCCAGTACAGAGATCTGGGCCTAAATACGTATGGGGATGGGTGCACAGCCCAATGTCAAGGTGGGTTTCTCCACACCATTAAAAAAAAAGGCATTCCCTCATCGCTGATTGGCCTTCTACCCTTCTGGGGACGGTGACTGTGGTAAGGCCTCCAATATTCCCCCACTACATCTTTTTTCAAGTAAAACCCTACAAAATAGTGGGATTTCCGCCCCACCCTGGGGAGGTCAGATTGGAGGTAAACCCATTAATATGTCTCCAAGGGGGCAGAAAATCTTTTGGGATGGTTATTGGGTGGGGGCATGGCCCAATACCAGTGTGTACTGCACTAACCACTGTTTATAAAAAAAAGTATAACATCGCTGGAATATGGGGGTTTTCTGCCCCTTGCGTGGGCAGCTTGAAGAAAAAGGCAGATTTTTTTTTTTGTGGGTAGGCCACCCATGCCTGGTTAGTCACTACCACCACCTATGTCTAGTGCGTGGACCCCTGCTTGGGGCTCATCCTCCTATGGCCATCTCTTGACAGGGATCCACTAGGGAGATGTTCCATTGGAAAGTGGAAATTGTCCCCTTTTCAGCATACCCTTTCCTCCTAGATAAGTGCTCAAGGGGTCTGAGTATTGCCCCCAAGCACTTTATAGCACTGACTGCTTTCACTTTCAATCAGTGTGATATCACTGCTGTGTGCACACTGTGTATCACAGTGCTAAAAAAATAATAATCACAGTGCAAGTGGGAAGCTCTTTCGTTGTGTCCATTATTTTCAGCCAAAAGGACTTTCTCTGCATATGTGAAGAAAGAAACATTGACTTATTCTGCGATATGGCGGCAATGCAGAGGATGTGAACGCCTTGCCCTGCACATCCATCAGGTTAACTTTCCTACTGTTAACAAATTTCAGGACTTCCAAGTCTCTAGTCGTTGTAAATGGTAAATCTTATCAATTGCTGCACTGCAAAACTGATGTACGCATGGGTGCTGCTTTTATGTTTTTTTGAGCGATCTGATGGTATTGGAGTTCTCGTACCATCCGCTGTCTTGCCATAGTCTTCCGTGTACACTAAAATGCATGCGTGTGTACATAAACAAATGCATTTCTTAAAAAGTTATTAAAACATGAACAGCACTTGTTTACTTTTGTTGCATGATCTGATGGTATGCAAGCACTCACTGTCCTGCCATAGCGCGAACACAAGCCACGTTTTAAGTTACATTTCACAATGACAGATTCATTTTTGTCGCTGATCCTGCTTCAATTAAGGTATCCCCCCCTGTTGCTTCTTCCTCCTGCTCTCTCCCGTCATTGCTTGCCCATCTCCCTATCCACTCCAGCTTCCCTGCTTTACCAGTCCCCCTACTACCTCCCTCAACGGTGCTTCTTTTATTTTTTTTTGTACGATCTGATGATATTGGAACGCTCATTCAATCCTCCGTCTTGCCATAGTCTCCCTTGTACGCATACACACATACCACTAAAATGCATGTCTGTAAGTTGTTAAAACATGAACAGCACTTGTTTATTTAAGTTGCAAGAGCCGATGGTATTAGAGCAGTCTCTACATCCTCTGTCTTGCCATAGCACGAACATGAGCCGCGCTTTAAGTGCTCAGCAGTTACATTCCACAATGACATATTCATTTTTGGCACTAATCCGGCTTCAATTAAGGTATTTTTTCCCCATTCATTGTTGCTTCCTCCTGCCCTCTCCCGTCACTGCTTGCCCACCTCCCATCCCCTCCTGCTTCCCTGCTTGACCCGTCCCCCCACTACACCCCCCTCATAGCTGATGATTTTATTTATTTATTTTTGCACGATCCGATGGGATTTGAGTGCTTGTTTCGTCCTCCATCTTGCCATAGTGCTAACACCAGCCGATGGTATTGGAGCACTGTAAGTGCTCACCAGTTACCTTACACAATGACACATTCCTTTTTGCACACAGGGGGAGGCATAAGTAATTTGCCCAAAATCACAAACTGTTTAGCCGATCACGAGATTCAAAACTCGTTCCCCAGTTCCCCTTTTGGCAGCTCTGGCTGTTACACCCCATCCTCGCTTCATTTCAAAGCTCCTCAACTGTTTCTCACTATCACTTCCACATTTGTTCTGCAAGACCCTGTCAAAACCAAACAAGCATTGGCAAAGCCAACCTATCGCTGCAATGCCCGAGCAATTGGACTTGTTAACATGAATGTCTTTTAGCCATTGAAGGTTGGGTTTTGCTTATATTTTTAATACGCACTTTGCAATTTTCTCTATCAGGATTCTCAACCGATATATATAATTGCTATGAATTTATACCGCTTCAGACAGGCAGAGAAATCATTGTTATTTTGTTTATACCTTATAGATTTGGCATTTTGCATGACGCATATTAATTAGCACCTTGCACTTTAATTTAAGGTGATCTTTTACTACCTCATATGAATGTTCTGATTTTACTCTGCAATAGTCTGGAACATGTATTTATATCTGATAGCATTGTATGTTTGAAATTCCTATGAACTCTAAAAAAAAAATGTATGTCTTTTAGCCATGTTGTCTAGCAGCAAATCTATTGTTAAGCATGGCTGAATGTCACTGAGAAAAGAGCTATGATGCGGCCAGCTCGGATCACGTTATATCGCTTTTGTGTGTTAGGAGGGGCAGAACAATTATAAACTCAACATGGGGGATAAAGAGACTCAGCGTCCACTTAACATTCAGTGATTTTGGGCTTTCAGTCATGCTGAATAGTAGATGTGCTGCTAGACAACATGGCTAAAATACATTCACCTTGACAAGGCCAATAGTTCGGGCATTGCCAAGACCTATTGGCTTTGCAAATACTTGTTTATGTTACACCCACTCCTGCTGCTTGCGTCTCGGGCATCCTTCTTCCATGGCTGCAGCTACAGGTATTTGATGCTGGTGAGAATGTATGTCCCAGTCCTCACCGTGCTGGCCTCAGCTGGTGGCACAGTGGGAATACTGTGTAGAAGATCAACAGCAGCTGTAACATCTTGCCCTCCTTGTAATGCAGTAGACCCAGCACTTAGCCCAGACACAAGTGGAAATGCAGCCACTTCTTAAGCTATCAGAAATAAGGAGACTTGTCAAGGACCTCTGCTTTGAGTGTGAGGGGGTTGCCTGTGCTAGTGCCTGTCCTACAATCTGCCTCACACAGATATTTCCAGAAGAGTTGATCATTTCTTCCTAGCCAACCATCTCATGCCCATGAGATTCATTTATCGCCATGGTGAGTGTTTTTTAAAGAATATGTAAGAGTGAACACCATGCTGAAGAAGCTATTGAGATACAACTGTTTCTCAATAGCAGCCTTCAGCATGTTGGCATTGAGTTAAAATGCTCTGTATGTATGTCAGAATACAGGGACTTTATTGTTTCCATCATGATGAGAGCCCAGGAATTCAAAGCCGCCACCTCAGACACCGCAGTACCCACCCGGATGGGAGTGCTGGTCGCTCTCCCCCTGGAGGTCACCAGCGATGCCCCCACGCTCCACAAGGAAGATGGCTTTTCCAAATACTTCTCACGGAGAGGGGTGCTCCATTCTCCTCTTATGAGAAAGGGTAAAGTCAAGAATGAGGGGTGTTACCCCAACACCGTTCCAAGGATGCTTGTTTCTAGTCCAAGGAAGACCTGGCTTGGCAGTTCGGCTGGACTGTTCCCATGAGGCACAGGGTCAAGACTGATTTGCATATAGCTGGGTCTGAACTGGGGTGGCGAAGTCAGCTAAAGAACTATGATGGATTCAACCCAGATCTGTGAGTGGGGGTGAGTGTCTGAAAAGTTTCAGCGCTCCGTCAATCATTTCCTTGTGTATGCTTTGTTCGCCCTAAGTTGGCAGGGTATGCCCAGACGTGGGTCCCTTGCTCACTTTGCCACTGGATTCAAGCTAGCCCAGCTGATGAAGGGTGTTACCTCAAAACCGGTCCCAGGATGCTTGTTTCCGGTCCAGGGAAGACCTGGCTTGGCAGTTCAGGCTGAACGATTCCCATGAGGCACAGGGTCAAGACTGATTTGCATATAGCTGGGTCTGAACTGTGGTGGCGAAGTTAGCTAAAGAACGATGATGGATTCAACCCAGAGCTGTGACTGGGGGTAAGTGTCTGAAATATTTCAGCACTCCGTCCATCATCTCCTTGTGTTTGCTTTGTTCACCCCAAGTTGGCAGGGTATGCCCAGATGTGGGTCCCATGCTCACTTTGCCACTGGATTCAAAATAGCCTGGCTGATGAGGGGTGCTACCCCGGAACTGGTTCCAGGATGCTTGTTTCCGGTCCAGGAAAGACCTGGCTGGGCTGTTCCAATGAGGCACGGGGTCAAGACTGATTTGCATATAGCTGGGTCTAAACTGGGGTGATGAAGTGAGCTAAAGACCGATGATGGATTAAACTCAGATCTGTGACTGGGGGTGAGTGTCTGAAAGGTTTCAGCTCTCTGTCCATCATCTCCATGTGTTTTCTAAAGTCAAGAATCTCCAATTCTCTAGACCTTGCTGTGAACTCCCCTCCTTCATTACTGCGTTGTCAATAGCCAGAAGGCTGAGTTCCCACAACTGCAAAGACTGAAAGCTACCACCAGGGAATAGAGAGAGGATATTTAATAGCAATCAGCCTATAACACAATATTGCATATTCGTAATCGGTTGGCTGTGCTCTGAACCACAAAGCAAGAAGGTGTTTCTTTTACATATCAGGTTGAACAAAGAGAAGCAAAGAGAGCACAGTAGTTTTTCCCAATTTCACCTTTATCTTGTCTTTCAATGTATGGTTGGAAGAATGACATTTTGCTTGCATTTACCATCTGCAAGGGGGAGAGGACAGCTGGGCAATGGAAGAAGGAGTAGAGATAAGGCCATCCAAAATGCAGTTAGCATTCCCAATGGGGCGGGGATAGAATAAGGGGTGGAGATGGAGCTGGAGAGACTCTTCTTCATATGGCAGTCATCAGAGACAAATTCCAGGGCTGATAGAAGGCGAAGATTGAGCTGTGCATCGTTTAGGCAGCACTAAAACAGAAGATAAAGTTGGAGACTATTTTACATCAATGTGTCCATCATACAAATCTAAAACACAATACACCACTATACAGTACTACTTGATACAATTAATTTGTTTGTAAACAGATTTTATTGGTTTTATAAATCCTGCATTACATCATTACAATTGTCATAGCTAGGTCAGCTCTATAGTTGTTTACAGCATTTGTATGGAATCAAGGCATTGGAATGATAGAATCTTAGCATCAATCTAGAAACTGTTACTCCCTTCCCCCAGTGAGTCAGTACTATACAGCATGTGCGGCTAATTTGTGGTGTAAGCAGCATTTCTCCATTATACCCAGGTTGGGTTGGGGCAGTCACATATGAATCTATTGTCACCATGGTCTTTTAAAGGTCTACATGACAGGCCAAGTGAGCAAGGAAGTGCACTTTCCAGGGGGCACTCATGGGGACTTCGCAGGTGAACTCCCGGGCATTTTTGGATTGCGATTGGACAAGTCTCCCACCAGGGCCTCCCAGGCTTGGGCCACCTCTTTGTTCCATATCCCCCACCTAGCTTCACTCAGCAATAGTCGCCTCTCACATCCTGCCCCCTTCAGCTGTTCCCTCCTCTATATATGTAATCTGGAACCCCCCCAGTGTCTTCCAATTCCTCACTATCTTGCGTTTCGCAAGGACAAATGCTAGGCCTTGAAATCTGCTTGTGACTTTAGTCTTAGATGTGCGGGGGAACCAACCTAATAAGCAGTGGGCCAGAGTATGTGGGACCTCTCTCTCGATAACCTCCTCCACCGCATGTAAGACCCCTTTCCAAAACTCTTTTAATCCCGGGCAGGCCCAAAACATATGGAGTATGTATGCCCTCTCTTCCCCACAGCAAGGACAGGACACATCGGCTATCTGAAAATATCGGCTTACGCGCTCTGGGGTTAGGTAGGATCTATGTATGACATAATAATTAATAAGCTTGAAGCGCGCATTTCTGGAGAGCTTGGGTACCCTGGCTAATATGTTGTCCCAGTCCATTGCTGTAATCGGAGTGTCTAAATCCGCTTCCCACTGACAACGTAATTTCTCCAGCGGGCGCTCCTGATCTGCATGTAGCGCTCTGTAGAGGCAAGACACTGCCTTTAATACTTAATACAATGATACACACACTATGATATAAAACTAATATGAAAATCTACAAACATCTTCCATATATTTCCTTTTTTTTAAAGGGAATGGTTTAGTGTGCTAACCCCTCCCTATAAAACAAATAACAATTGCATTTACAAACACAGTAGGTTTCACCTTATCCAAGCCTCTATCCATAACCGTGACATTGGTAAAGACGTGTATTTGGTTTTATTGGAGAAGGTTAGCTAATCATGCACACTAGCATACATGCTATTGATGTTGTGCACAAGCACTTGTTCTCTGGGACTGCTTGTGCGATGGGACCATCACATCAGTGCTGCCCACAATATGGCTGGGGTTACTATCATTGAGTGTGGGCAACTATTATACCAGGGTCAGCCCTCTCATGCCATGCATCATGATCTTTAAGAGATATCTAAAGGATCTCCTCCTTGATCTGCACCTTAACCCTCTGGACAGTAAATCCTAGCACTCTTCAGCTAGCCTACAATTCCAGTAACGCACAACTCTGTCATTTTTACTTTTACTTACGGCTGTCTGTTTTCTTTTATTGCCTGTATAAATGTTGTAAAGCGCTGTGACACCCACTGGTCTTGCCAGAGCTATATAAAACTCTCGAAATAAACATAAAAATAAAAATGCATGCCCATTAAGATTTTTTTATATATATTTTTTTTTTATGTCCTCATACCACCATTGCAATGCAAATACCAGCCTGCCATCCAATCTATGCCTTCCCAGGCTTTTGCAATACTTCAATAGCCCTGTGCACGTGCCCATCCAGTACCCTGGTTGCACAATCCACGCAGGTGTAATCATAGGACTTATGGGACTAAGGGCCTCATTTATGAAAAGTGACGCATCGCTGCGTGAAAACAGCGATGCGTCACTTTTCACTGCGCACTCCTTGCGACACCAATGATGCGTCATATTTAATGTATGACGCATCATGTCTCAAGGAGTTACAGATACGTCAGTATTTCTGACGTATCTGTAAGCGCAAAAGTGACGCATTGCTGGAGTGTGTTACAAAAGTGACGCAACTCCAGCAATACTCCCTTTCACATGTGGCAAGCCCCATGTGAAAGGGCCTGCGTCAGTCTAATGCCTGCTGTGAGGCAGGCGCAAGATTTTGACGCAACGGCGTCCTAAAAGTGACGCAGTGAAATCTCATAGATTTCACTGCGTCACTTCTACGACTCTTCCTTGCGTCAATACGCCCCCCTTGCATATATTATACCTGGCGCAGGTATAATGTGGCGCAGGGGTTTACAAAGTGACGCATCTACCTAGATGCGTCACTTTGTAAATATGGTGCAATAAGGCACATTATTTACGCTGCTGGTGCATCACAAAAAGTGACGCACCGAGGGCTCATAAATGAGGCCCTAAGTACTTTTGGACCCATTCGAATTCTGGAAAGCCTCCCAGATTGAATGAGTATTGATCTCCAAATCGGCATCCAGTTTACACGTTCTTCTTACTGCTTGTAACCAGTCCATCCCATTGGGTTGTGCAGCTTCAACCCATACTTTACAGATTTCACGCCTTGCGAGAAGGTCTAAATAAAAAAGCTGGGCCTGTTTATAGCCGGTAAGGGGCCTGTTTAGCTTATCTTCCACCCCCAGCCTTATTAACAGAATATTTATTTTGATGTTGGTACCTAAGATTTCATTAATAGTCTTTCCTAACACAAACCAATATTCCTCTAACTGAGGGCATCCGTAAAACATATGCCTATCATCAGCCCTCATTACACCACATTTGCGGCATTGGGGGCTTCTATAACAAACTTTGCAAATTTGCGTGGTGTCCAATAAAGCCTGTTTGCTGTAAAAAAGTGATTCCTTTTTAGATTCGATGGTTTACCTGTTTTATACACCAGCTTAAAAGAAAGGTACCATAGTTTTTGTGGTTTCCGGGGTCTGCATCACTTCATCCCATATCTCATAGGGAGCTTTAATTTTTTTCTCCTCAAAAGTCAATAATGTCTGATACCATCCACTTACTTTCTTCTTCACTGTAGTTTTGTTCTGTAATTTTTGTTTAAATTCCCAGAAACCTCAGTCTCATGCCTATTTGCCTCCCCCCAGGACTTCAACTGGAGAAATTTGAACCTAGAAAGGGATCTCCCTGTCTTAGACCATAGTATTTCCCATGGCACCACTTCATTCATCACTATCAGCTCCCCCCAAACCTCCATTCCTGCCCTTCTAAGTGGAACGCTCAATTGATCCTGCAAGCATTCCGGCGTGCCAGGTGAGTCCCAAATTGGAGCCCCTCCTGAATAGTATCCGATTCCTAGTATATTCCTAATCCTTACCCACAGAATTAGTGCTGCCTGCATCGTCTTTAGCTTTACTTTTTTAAATAATTTCTTTGCACCAAATTTAAACAGAAACCCTTTCCCTCCCCACTCTTTAATCATCTCCTCAAGTAACCCGCCCCACACCCTGTGCCCCGGTGTACATAATAAAACCCAACAATTTTTAAACTGGAATGCCATACAGTATAATTTTAAGTCTGGTAAGGCAAGCCCTCCGTCTGCTAATTTACGTCGCAATTTCTACCAGTACAAATGCGCTCACTTAGCTGCCCAAAAAAAACTGCCCAATTTACCCTGTATTTTATCTATCAAGCTAATCAGGAATGTAAGAGGATACAATTGAAAAGAAATGTATAGATTCAGAGCCCAGATAGTGCACACTTGATTTCCAAATTATATAAACAGTGCGGTACGCTCAAACCAATAGATGACACACGGCTTAGGGCTGCTTGGGAGGGAGACCTGGGTGGACCTATTACTGATGACCAGTGGGCATATTGCTGTAGAAACACGCCCAACGTCTCTTTGAATAGTTGTCATAAGTTGCTTCACTTCAAATTCCTTCGCCGGATGTATTTCACCCCGGCCCACGCACACAGAATCGACTATTCCAGGCCTCACCACTGTCGGAAATGTTTGGCCCCCTTTGCCAACTTTGCACATTTAACCTGGACTTGCCCTAAAATACACCAGTATTGGCTAGATATCCACTCCACCTTGGGTGATATGTTGTCCATGCTCCTCCTTCCTTTACCTGAGATCGCCCTATTGGGTTATGTAGCGAACTTCCCTTTGAAGGTTCGTAGGCTTGCTGCGTTGGGCTTCCTTTTGACAAAACAAGAGATTACATTACTGTGGGGTAGTAGACGTGCTCCTACTCTCCGCTCTTGGTTAAATAGCCTCGCGTTCTGCAATGTGAACTGCGAGGAATTTAGCACTTCACTCCCCGATTCTTCCAGACCAATCGACATTTGGGGCCCATACAGGGACTACATTTCCCGGCGCCAATTAGCGCATGATTCTCCGGCTCAGTCCGGCATTACCCCAACCGGAGTGGGTTAGCTCTCTTCGGACTTAGGAGAAGAGTAGCGGGGATACGATTATACCACATTTAGTTCACTTATTGTTTTTGTTCCTAACTGTGTGAATTGGTTTCAGATATGTCACATGTTTGATTTGTTCATTATGTGTATTATATTGGTCGCAGTCGGTGCTTATGTATCACATCACCTTGGTTTTTAGTTTTTTTTTCTTCATTTTGGATATTATGATTGGTACTCATGTTTCGATTGAACTGTTTTTCATTCTTTATCCTTTTTTCAGCCTCATTATAATTGTCATTCTATGTCATCATATTGCAGTTTCATCGCTGTTATTTGTTTTTTATTTCTTTATTTGTCTTTATGTAAAAATGGAAAATAAAGTTTAAAAAAAGAAATATGTAAAAAAAAAAAATGAAATGTAAGCTTTGGCAAGATCACCATTTTTATCAGGTTAACCCCCCCCCCCTCATATACTGTTAATGGAAGATTTTTCCACCGAGTTAATGTTTTCTCAATCTCCTTTCTGATCCTCTCAAGGTTATGTTGTGGGACATCCTGCAATGAATTAAGAATATTAATTCCTAAATACCTAATCTCCCTCTGTACACTCCCCCTCCAATCTGAGATATTCCAGCACATAATCCTGTTTTTTTCCCTGTTTACTAGGTATCCGGAAATGGCTCCAAAATCTTCTGCCAATTGCTCCACTCTTGGAATTGTTGTGGCTGGATCCAATGTATAGATAATTAAATCATCCGCATATAGGGCAATTTGTTTTTCAAAGGTTCCTACCTGGAAAGCCTTCACCTGATTATCTTGTCGAAGCGCCTGAGCGAATGGCTCGATATACAGGTTGAACAACAGGGGTGAAATTGGACAGCCCTGTCGCGTCCCTCTCATGATCCTAAAACTCTTAGTGAGTACTCCATTTAATAAAATCCTAGTCGTAGAGGAAGTATATAGTGCTTTTAGTGTATTTAGAAAACAATGCCCAAATCCCATTAATTCCAGAACTACCCATAAATACTCCCAACAAACTCAATCGAACGCCTTAGCGGCGTCCAATGTGGCGACTGCCAAAGGTGCAGATCTCTCTGTAGCTATATCTATACATCCTATTAATTGCTGAGTCAGCTCACATATTTGTCTCCCGGGGATAAACCCCTTTTGATCCTCATGTATTAGCTGAGATATAACTCTAGATAGTCTCCCTGCCAAAATGCTGACTAAGATCTTATAGTCAGCATTTAGCAGGGATGTTGGCCGATATGATTCCGCCTTAGCTGGATCCTTAGCAGGTTTCAGTACCAAAACTATAGAGGCTTCCTGCCATGAATCTGGTGCCTTCACTGCCCCACTATATATCAAGTTGAACAAATTCTCCCAGACAGGTAGTATTTCTTCTATTAAGGTTTTATAAATTTCCGATGGCACAGTATCGAGCCCTGCCGCCTTCCTGTTTTTAGCTCTTTTAATTACTTCCTTTATCTCCTCTTGTGTGATTGGTGCTTCAATCATTTCTTTTCCTCCGACGTTCAATGTCGGGAGGTCAAATGAGCTAAGCCACCATCTAACCTTTGTATTGTCAGACATAATATCTTCAGTGTATAGCTGTGAAAACAGTGCTAATATATGCTCTTGCATGGTCTCCCAGCTGTCCAGCAACACTCCTGCATCACTTTTAAGCACCTTTATATCGTTTCTTGATCTTTCAACACTTGCTTTCCAGGCAAGCAGCGCTCCTGCTTTCTCCCCATATTCGAATTCCTTAATATTTGCTGCTTGCCATCTTGCTTTACACTTTTGTTCTATCCTTATTTTAAATTCTTGCTGCACATCCTCTAGCCTCCCTTCCATCTTCACTTTTTCCTCCACCTCACCTATGGAATGCAGGGCCTCCTCCAAAATCCAAATCTCTCTTTCCATCTTCTCAAATTCAGACCGTTCTTTTCGATTTTTTAATGAAGTGAGACTTTTTAGGATCCCCTGTGTGTACACCTTAAAGGCATCCCATACTATGCCCGGGGAAGCGGTATCCTTATTATTAACAAAATATTCAAATGCTGCTTCCTTTAGAGCTGTCTCCAACCCCTCTTCCAACAGCACTGCACGCTTTAGGGTCCATCTCCTGGGTGGTTGTGGTCCTAACGCTTGCACAGTTACCATTACAGGCGAATGATCTGAGATATGGGCAGGGAGGTGTTTAATCTTCCTAATATTCGCTGAAAAAGATCTATCAGCTAAGAAGCAGTCAAGTCTAGAGAAATGATGATGTTTTTTATTATGATACGTATACCCCCTTGTCTTGCCCTTCAAATGTCTCCAAACATCCACTAAGTTAAAATCATGTATCATACTTTTCAGGGCATTCCTCAGTCTAGGGGCATATACGCCCACTCTTCTTGTAGAACGGTCTACCACAGGGTTCAGCAGGACATTAAAATCACCCCCTACAATTACGGGGGCTGAAATTGCTCCCATCCTCAATTCTAAATCTACAATATGTTGGGGATTATCCTCATTGGGCCCATAATATGCCATACATAAAAAATCCCTGTCCGCCCACTTAAAACGAGCTGAAGCCCATCTACCCGAGCTATCTCTACTCGACTCTTTAATTTTTATTCCAGACCCATTCCTATCTAAGATCGCAACTCCCTTGCAGTAATACAGTTAATCTGAAACAATAAAATGTTGGACCCAGCCACACCTCCCAAACAACTCCTTCGTCTCGCTTGCCAGAAGATGCGTTTCCTGTAAAAGGATAACCTGCGCTTGACTGTTCTTTAAATATTCCAATATTTTCCTCTGACTGGGTTTATACCTGAGACCATTCACATGTCATGTGAGAATATTGACACTCAGAATGTTAGTAATATCCATTCTGATTCTCAATTGATTTAATTCCTAGCTTTGGACCCAGCTTATTAAAATACGCCTGCATAAGAGGTACTGAGGAAATGTTTGGTTTTTTTTCCCACTGCTCCCCACCCATAATCCCCCACCACCTCCCCCCCCCACTTCTCCACCTACACCTACCCTGGGGAACCCTCCCTAATTTATTAGGCATAATAATGCCTATGGGCATACCGTTTGGGGAATCCTGCTAACACAGTTTCAATATTTTGAAAGCGATCCTTCACTTCGAAGTATTTTCCTTGCAAATTCTGTCAATTAGTGCTTCCACATCTTCTACTGAACGATAATTATACATTTGATTGTTCCACATAATATGCAGCATTGCGGGGAATTTTAGCTCCCAGCCTACGAAGCTCCTCCATCTTCCCGCCTAACTCCCACTGTCTCTGCTCAGTCGCCTTACAGAGATCAGATCTGACAAGGAGGGAGTAGCCATTAACCAGATAGGGCCCATTTTTTAGAGCGCAACTAAGTATCTCCTCTTTCATAGTATAGGAGAGAAAGTTTACCAGGATCTTCCTAGGTTAGGACCTTTGTAAGTTGCGCCAAAAGGGCTCTCTGTGAGCGCTCTGTATTTCTTGCTCGAGATTTATCTCCTCCTTGTCTTTCAGGTTTGTTTTCGGTAATAGGGAGAAGACGAAAGCCTTCATATCAGCCTCTTCCTCACTTTCGGGTATATTTAGAAATCTTAAATTGTTCCTGAGAGAATGGTTCTCGACTCTCTCTAGATCTTCTCTTAGTATTTGATTTTGCTTGCCAAGTTTAGAGATCTCAGTCGCATTTTTCGCAACATCCTGTTTCACCTCGCCAACTTCTTCTTCCAAAATCTTTGTACGTGAGGTAACCTCGTCTAACTTCTGCGTTAACTCGGAACAGGATGATTGTATGCCCAACTGGTTAGCCTCTGATATCTCAAAACCCTTTGTGATATCCGTCTTCAACTCCAATAACATGCTGGCCAGCGAGATCTCTGCCTCTTTATTTATTACAGGCGCTCCCATGCCCAGACTGTTCTGCCTATCTCGATTTACTTCAGAAGGCAGGGGTTCCTGTTCTTCAGCTAATGCTAAGGCTGCATACCTATTGCTCACTGGGACTGATATTACATCTTGCGGAGGGGTCCCACTCTCTCCTCTTGAAACATTCATGCCTTCTGCATCATTGTAACCATAGCCCATTATATGTTATAAATTACCATCACAACATATAAGCAGTGGTAGAGCAGGAGTAGGGATCAGGAATGCCCACAACATATTAGGAGTTAGCACCATACTGCCAGAAGCACCACTCTGACATGAAATGCTATGACAGAAATTACGACCACTGGACACCACTGTGCAATGGATGCCCATGATATGCCAAGAATTACCACCAACCTGCCAAGACTGCCAGGGTTGGGAACCGCTATGCTTTGGATGAGCAGCCACCACTCTGCCAGGACCAGCATTATGCCGGACGAAGGCACATTATGTGACAAAAACCCACAATATGTCAGGAATGACTTCCATTATGCCAGGATCAGCGTTTTACCAAGGGTGGAAATTATGTTATAGATGCCCATAGGATGTCCAGAATTACCACCATTGTTCCAGTGCCAGAATTTTACCAATGACGAGCATCATGCTTTGGGTGCCCATAAGCTGGCAAGAAATACCACCATTATGTTCCAGCCAGCATTTTAGAAGGGGTGGCAATCAACATCATGCCTTAAATGCCCGCAAGCTACCAAGAATCACTACCATTATGCCATGCTAGCATTTCACCACATTGGGTAATAAGCATGATACCATGGATGTCCATAAATTGTCAAGAATGAATTACCACATGTGAGTGAAGGCTAATATTTTACCGGGGGTGGGGGGGACTGAGGACACAATATGCATACAAACTCTTCAATTAAAATCTCTCTCTCCTTACCTTTCACTGTCATTCCAGGTTGCAATCCTGACTCCTGCTGGTGTGACGGATGCCTCTACTTTCTCTCACATGGCCAGCTACTGCTTCCCATTTAGTTAGCCCAAGAGTAGCGAGATTGAAGGGAAGAGACTCAGCAAGCCTGGGGAGGGAGTAACGCAGGAGTACCTGGGGAGAGGCAAAAAAATAGAGCTTCAAATTTAGGGAAATTGGGACTAGGGATCCAGTGTGCGTGCCAGGGAGGCAGAGGCAAGTGCGATGGACCCCGAGCAGCCAAGAGAGAAGGCAGGGGAATTGCCTTGCATGGTAATGGGATTTCTCTATATCAGGCATATCCAACAAGTAGCTTGTGAGCTACCAGTAGCTCTCCAGCTACCTGTGAGTAGCTCTCCTGTGTGCAGCCCATACTACTAAATTAGAAGCTTTTGCTTGGTTGAATTATTATTTGTATGCCAAAATTAACAAGCATGTATTTGAGACGAGATGTGAATATGTTCAGACCCCATAAGAAGATGATTGGAGAAATATTGTTAATTTTCAAAATTAATTCAAAGGCATTATTTGAGTTGGGGAGAGTTATTACTCATATTATAATTGTTGTGCTGGGGCGGTTGTAGCTATGGATGTTATGTATTACCCATATAGATGTATTCAAAATTGATAGTGCTGATTTACTTTATGGCAGGCAACCCTGCCTAATGCACTGATGTGATCAATGCTGACTGTCTTGGTTGGGGTGCTCACTGTCATATCATTAACATCAGTAGCTCTGCGTGATTTTTGTTGAACATAAGTATCTCTTATTACAGAAAAGGCTGTAGACCCGAGGTCTATATCTAACTCACTACTAGCCACATTGGACATACAATCCCTTTATTCCCCAAGGAGAGGGAATTGATGTCATATGTAATGTCCTTATCCACAGACAACACAGCACCAGGTACCTACATCCTTCATAATATCCTTACTCAATTTGGCACTCAGATGCAAGTTTTTCAAAGTCATGAATGACTTTTTCCTTCAGGGTAGAAGCATTTCCATGGGAGCCATTTTTTGGTCCAAAGTTTGCAATTCTATATATGGACGGTCTGGAACAGAAATTCATCTTGAGCAGTTAAAAGCCTTTTACAGATTCCTGGCAGGTAGGGATGGTGCTGGCAAAGGGCGCTACTGAAGAGTATGGCATAATTCACAACAGTGGGCAAAACTAAGTCAGAGCCATCAGCTTCCTCAGTGGCAGAGAGATTCCATTTTATGTTTGTTCTTCTTTTTATCGTCCCTTTGCTAGAAACGATAACAAGCCGGCTGTTTTTAGATCACGCCAGGGTAGCTCGATATTGCGTTACCACCTAATCTGGGAGCATGGCAGTTGCAATATTGGAGTTGCTCCACAGTTCAGCCAAAAAGAGGTTTCAAAAGGGTCGGTGCCAGGATGCACCTAATTTGGGCCGCAAATGGTTGGGATTTTCCTGGAGAGGTGCGTTCCTGCACCTATCTTGACCCGCACCAATGTGTCTTCATGGAGCATGATAAGCATGTTTAGCAGGCTTTGTGATATTTTGGAGTAGTAGTGGATTGGGTCCCCGCGGCTGTTGTCGGAAGCAGCTATCAGGAGCCTCGCCCCCAGCTGCAGCTACCTAATGTCAGTTACTCCAGCAGGCACGGACAGTGGTAGTAACGGCAGACAATCGTGGCCCACTGCAGAAGACCCCTTTGCAGCGAAGCTTGGTTCGCAGCTTGTGGTGTGGTTCCACCTCACGGAAGTCATCACCCCTCACGTTAGACTGGATGCACGAATGGGTAGTCATGGACCTAGGGCGATAGGATCTCCTCAGGATTTTCCCCAACACCGTAATTCTGAGATTAGGGCTTCAACTCATCCAATTTGGCAAATATCCATGCCAGTAGGCTTCTTTCGACACCTGCAGACGTTTGTCCATAAGCACGTCGGGATCTAGTCTGTAAAACTCGGGTGGAAACTCATCTGTGTCTGGGTTTTTCCCACTTTGCACATTGTCCAGAGCTGAGCACAGCTTCTCATCAGTCATGAGCTGCTCTAGCTCCTCTTTGATATCCATATATGAAAGAAGTTTTAAGATTTTATATCTCTGCTTCTCATGATTGGAAATCCTTGCTTCCCGCTGCAGAGTTTGTTTATAATTCTGATCATAGTTCAACTAAATGTTCTCCACTTTTTGCTTTAACTGAATTTCAACCCACATTTTTCCAGAGATTTCCAGAAGGACGTAAGGAAGAGGAATAGGAGAAGGCAGAGGAACATGAGAAAAAGGAAGGGAACAACAATAGTGATGAGTACTTGTAAATCTGGCCTGATCCTTAGTTTTTCAGTGGCTCACAAGTCTCCATGTTAAGTTAAAGGGTCTAAGATAGGTCCAGTAGTTGGTATCTCTACCAGAAAACAGTTCTGGGTAGACAGGTTAACGGGTCAAATGGTTTTACATCAGTTCACGGGGACTGGACTACTGGTGCTGGAATGGGCTGGTACCCAAAGTATACCCCCCTGGAGCGCCAACTTTAAGGGGCATGTAGCTCGAAACGTGCAAACCATTGTGAATCCTTTTTTCTAGGTGAGGGTACAACATATCTTGAGGTGTCAACTTATTCCAAAACTCTCCTTGTTTTATCTATTTATTTGCTGGTTTTGTACCTTGCTGAACATGACTCCAAAACCCTTTGAACAGCACTTGATGAACCATTAGGTAGTGTCCTCAGATCAGGGCCCAAGGAGTTCTTAATGTGCAATCCCTGAGTGCTACTAGATTTGCCTTCATGTTTCACTCCCCTGTGTTTGGGTAGGCTGGTCAGTGTTGCATTGCCGGGTCTGAGATTCTGACCTGACCTTCAGTGAGGGGTCAGTTTTCAGAGGCACATGAGTCATTTTCCCCAGGCAGCGGTACAGATGCTGCAGAGGCTTTTCACTGTTATCTTTTGTTACCCTGGCTACCAGTTCTTTCAAGGTCTAAGTATTGTCGCCAAGCTTCTTGATATTTTGGCTATTCTACCCATTTGAGTCTGTATCTTCTGATGTTTTCGGATGCCCTTTGGGATGCCGAGGTAGACAATATTACCATATTTAAGGCGTGTCAGCACTACAACTCTTGCAAATTAAATGTTGTGTTTCAACTGAAGGTTCATGCTAAGCATCATTCGCAGAAAGATGTTTACAAGCTTTGATCTGGTGGTTGAAGGAAAGTTCTGAGTCAAACCAAACTCATGTTTTTTATTGTGTACACTGATGGAGAATACAGTTCACAGCTCTAGTGACTATCCAGACAATATAAGACAAAAGCAAATAAATAACCTGTAACCACAGACTCAGTTTCAGAACCATGCATTTAATTCTCTACTTCAGAAGAAAATATGACATATGAGGTTGAGAATACATAAATATACAGAGTAATCAAATATGCTAAAGACCGCTTCCTCATGTTAAATAGCAATGGGAAGCGAGCTTCATGCTGATGGACTTCGCATGTTATGGGTTTAATTGAGGAAGTGGTATTGCAGGTCTAAACTTGTAGACTGGTCAGCGCGATTCCTTATTTACAACAGATGTATGTTCCAAGTTATTAATAGAATGCTCTACTGGCATAAGCATTTATCTGAGAACGATTAAACTGCAGTAGAAGTTTATTTAACAAATACATCATTTTCTTACTCTCGCCTTCAGCTTCCTTGGAAATGTCTGTTAACCATTGCTAATGTACCTACTATATGGTACGAGAAGTCTACATAGCCAATTCAAATATCGACCTTTATTCCAAATGCTGCTTCACAGGGAGTACCCCATCGCGGTACGAGATCTAGCCAGTAGCTTACATATACTCCAGTTTGGTCTAATCAAAAGCACTGCAGAAGAGTTCACTTTTCAGCAGTTCTCTGAATTTTCTGAATCTAAAGTGATCTACCTTGTGAGTAAATAGCAGCGCATAGGTTCAGATTTGTGAGCCTTGATTATCTATCAGTAGCCTCCAGAATTTATATATTTTTTAATCTTGGCATCAACATCCAGTAGGAACTGTTTGATATCATGATCAGGGCGAATTTAAACCTAGAGCCTTGAAGGTATGCTGGCCATTGAGCCCCAGAACGTGTGGTGAGCTATATTACAAATAAGAGTATCAATATTGTGGAGTATTAGAACTGTGCTATTTTTTAATGGCAATCATCAAAATAGACCTGATTGTTTAGGACATAAACATTTCTTCAGACCCGGGGTAGGATATTACACTCTCCACCCAACAGCTGGCTTTTATCAATTGCCAGTCGTAACCAGTCCTAAATGTCCCACAAGAACATCTTTCAAACACACGTTTACCAGTCCACCCCTTGTATACGTTCCCCCTTTTGAAAGGTGTGTACAAAAAGAAATATGTGAAGGAGAGAAAGTACCTCACATAAGCATCACCAGGGGAGCTGATGGTAGGTACTCACCAGTTTGGCCACGTTTCTCATCATCTGTAGCTTTCTTATCCGTGAAAAGAAAAGACAAACTGTCCAGTATAAGCATAAGAGGTGACAAGACAAAAGAAGTGGAGTATGCACAAAAGTGTGTTGTGTCAAAAAAGACCTCATATTGTGAGAAAGAATAACCATTTTTCTCAAACTAAAATCGAGTTATGACTTACATGGACAAGATCCTAATATTATTCCATGTTGTGGGCCTACTCAAGATTAAAAACAACTGCATGTTTCAGACCACTTTAAGATGGGCCGACATGTTTCATTGCCAAGCTTCCGTTACGGCAATTTCATCAGGGCTCGGGGACAGAATTCACCTCACTGGATATCAATTTTAGACCACGGGTGACGGGTAAACAAAGAACAAAGTACAAATTAAAATTACCAACCAATCAGGACACCCTACACCACGCATACTGACCGATTTGTCAGAGGTAATATGTATGACACAGAGTTCATAGTATATTTACCAGGTGGTAGCCATCAATATTCATACCGGCTCCCCACCATTTAAAAGGGGGGTGTCCTTCACTCGTAAGTCCCCCACCGGCACAGTCTGTCGCCATCCGTATACCTGTGGATACATGCAAAAGTATTTCAACCTGTTCTCAACCTGTGACGATGTATACACTATTTAAATCAGTTCAATATAGACGGTGGCCCAATGTATCCCACTCATGCCCGTAGGCTAACGATATGCACTAAGCAGTGTACAAGTGCAGCCTTGCTGCGTCCTCATCCCTTTAATGATGGTAATAGTTTCTCGAATGAGGAACCCATCTTAGAATTGACCATCCTTTTTAACACCGATACAGGCACTCAACTCTCCCAATCTCTGACTCTATGCCACTGTTTGTTTCTCAAACGAGAAACCCATATCTGTGATGACCATCCTCTTTAGCACAACTGCGGGTGCAGAACATCCCCTCCAATCATTAACTGCATGCCCCCACTCGGCTCATTCTCACCGGTTCCGAGTCATGCATGTCATGCATACCCTTACCGCATTTACCTGTGTACTCAGCTGTGTCTCGTCCCAGCGCCTTACTGTCCCTCTCGCGCTCTACTTCAAGTGCGCTCACCGGAAGTATTTTCCCATGTGACATTGCTTGTTTTTTTTCTTTTTTAATGTGTCTGTACAGGTTCCTGGCTAAAACAGTGATGTGCTGGGTTTGGCCAAAAGAACTGGTTGGTTCCACAAGAACTTTAAGGGTCCTATTGTGCGACCACTTCTCATTTAGTGATAAGCACCTCTCACCAAATTGCTTTTTATCTGTGTCATGACTTAGCAATATTATACTAATATCTACCTCTCTATTCGCAACATCTTGATTTGAAGTGTGTTAACTAGTGCTGGGAAGTTCCCACTTCAGAAAATTCCACAGAGAGAGATCTGCCCACATTAAAGACTATCATTCAGGGTTTATGTGAGCTGGGAAGAAGGAACCTGCAGTTCAGTGTGGATCCTGAAGGTACTTAAGTAAAGGTGGCTTTTTTTTTTTTTAGTAAATGTGGCTCTTACGTGGCCTAGAGGCTGTAGCCGCCCATTTTGCAAATATAGGAATGAATGAGTACTGGTATCGTCATCATGTTGAGCTTAAGTGCATGTTTTGAAATTCAGGAACACCAACTTGGTTTTAACCCTGAGATGTTCGGAATATCCATGGGATCGCTTACATTACTTTCTGAAAGAATCAAACTCTAACATTAAAGATATCACCCACTGAGCTTCAGAAAGGGTTTAAAAGTAGAGTTGTGTATTTTCCTTCAGATGGCAAACACAATATTGAACCTGTGAATGTAGAGAGAGATTTGGGAGAACCACTTGTTCTAGTTAAGGGATGTGCCCACGGAAAGCAAAAAACATGGCAGGAACTTGTGGATGTAAATGAGGGGAAGACACCTACATTATATCTTAAAGACAATATTGTGTACTAAAACGATGTAGATGTTGTCTGACATGAAAGTTGCATGGAGGAAGAAATGTTGCCTTTGAGTGGACAGTTTGAAAAAGTGTACAGAAGTATATCTGAAAAAATATATGGGCATAACCATATCCATCTAATAGATTCAAAAGAGGTTATTGGGGCTGCCATTGAACTGTATCAGATGAAACAAGCTAAAGGAACTCCAATACCTGTCTGGAAAAATGTTTAGAGGCTCAATATTTTCCTCAACCATTTCTAACTAGACCAGGCGGACGGTATGATGACCGCCCTGTGCAAATGCCTGCAGCAGAGTACAAGTCAACAAGATTATATTCTCAAGACCCTGGATTTCATATTCCATATCTATTCCATCTGTTGTTTGAAACAAGTTGCTTCTTCTCAGTTCTCTTTGGAAAAAAAGAAAAAGTTTAAAACTGTTAGAAACACCTTCTTAAAAAACGTCCGTACTTTAAACAGAGATCTCAAAAGTACCCTTACAAAATGCTCCTAGCAGTAGTGCTAAAGTTACTGACTAACCCTGAATTTTAACCTGCACTCCTCTGGGGTTAATTCATACTTATTGACAGTGGCCGCCTTTTAGTGGAATACCTCAACCTCTTCCCCTTCTCTACAGCCAGTAGATTGTCTCTCCCATCAACACAAATATGACTCTGAAGGCATCTCTACAATCCTCCTAAGAGATCCTCTGTATCTCTACAGCTACCTCATATACCAGAAATAACTTGTCTTTAGCAACCCCCTCCTTAAAGGCAGGCACCAAGTCTCTGAATATATGAACTCTTTCTTCTGCACTGGAACTCTTTCTTCTGCACTCTTTCTTCTGCACTGGTGCTCCCACCATTCTTGCTAGACTAACAGCTATTTGGCTTTCAAGTGCACCTCCTTGACACTCCAGCCAGCAAGACCCTTTTCTCTTCCATGGTTCTCTTATCCTCAGCTTTTCTCTCCTGTGCACACAGCTGGACCAGCTGCAGCCTCACGTCCACCTCAGCCTGTCTGTCTTGAAGTCCTCAGGGGACTGGGTTTGGGAGGAGAGGGTACTTCTTACACTGTAACCAATGGAGAAGTCTGTCTCTGAGGGATCCCCTCTCTCCTCTGGAGACTTTATGTTTATGTTTGGAGAATTTGTTAAGCGCACGTATACCAAAAGGTCGCTTGGCGCTGAAAGGGAGGGAGAGACTTCCTGAGGGCTACTAACAATAAGCTAGAGTGAACAACCATGCTTTCAGTTTTTTTCTGAAATTAGTGTACTCAGGTATAAGTCTAATATCTGTTGGCAGAGAATTCCAGAGAGTGGGGCCAAGGACAGAGAAACGGGAGCCACCCGTTCTCTTGCGCTTGAATCTTGGAATCATTAGCATAGCCATCGTGGCCGACATGAGATTCCGTTTGGGTACATACCTTGAGATCTTAGCAGAGATTAATTTGGAGCCCTTCTCACAGAGGGCATTGAAGACCATGCAACCTGTCTTTAACATGGACCGCTGAGTCACCGGGAGCCAATGCAATTGCTTCAGAAGTAGTTTAATATGACAATGTCTTGGTTCCTGAAGGACCAGTCTGGCCGCTTGATTTTGTATCAGCTGCAGTCTATGGGTCTGATTTTCAGGGAGCCCTAAGTAGATGGGGTTAGCGTAATCCAGCCTGGACATGATCAAGGCCAGCATAACTGTCGTGCTTGCTTCCCTGGAAAGAAAAATCCTAGTTTTCTTGAATGTCCTCAGATAGCACACGCAAGAGGAGATGACCAAGTTGATCTGTTCGTGCATGGATAGCTTGGCATCGATTGTGATCCATAAACTTTTAACCACATTTTTAGGGATAGGTGGGGGCCCAGTGCAGCTGGCCAGGGAGCTGGTGACCACTGATCGAGTCTATTGTTAGAAACAACTATCTTAGTTTTATCCAAGTATAGTTTGAGATAGTTATGACTCATCCAGTCTTTCATGAAGAGCATAGTGAGTTGGAAGAATTCCTTAGATTCCTCCGTCTTGTCCATTGGAAAGTTCAGCTGCATGTCGTCAGTGTAATTGTATACCTTCACTTCCTTGGATTGCAGAGCATGAATCAGGGGGCTAATATAGATGTTAAACAGGTGAAGTGAAAGAGATGAGCCTTGTGGGACACCACATGTGCTGTTGACCCAAGCCGAGGAGGCAGGAGGCAACCTAACGGATTGGGTGCATTCCCCAAAAAATGAGAGCATCCATTCCAGTGCAACTTCCATTTATCAGCTAATATGGTGTGATCCATGGTATTGAATGGGGCGGATAGGTCTAATAAGACCAGGGCTTGTGTACACCCCCTATCTGCACCCTCTTTCAGATCATCCACTACACCAACTATAGGTTTCAGATATGTTATAGTTAGGAATTAGCATTTAAAAAACCTTTGAAACTCACTGAAAAAACCATAGGTTTCAGACATGTTATAGTTAGGAATTAGCATTTAAAAAACCTTAGAAATTCACTGAAAAAACCATAGGTTTTAGGGGTGTTATAGTTAGCTGGACATTTCACTCGTACAAAACCATTGAAATTCCTCTGTTATAGTTAGTTGTACTAAGTATAAATTGCGCGCCCGCAATCCACTGGTGATGATGTCACATATTACATCATTCATGAGATGGTCAGCAACATCACTGATGACATCTCAAATGTCAACACTGCTAACATCACTGATGACATCATCCACGTGACAATCTGATACATCGTATCATACATTAGTATAACCTTTCAACACTCATTATAAAATATGGAGTACCATATTTGAAACCATTGACACACCAATACTAATTTCTAAAAACCCATTCAGTGATTCCTACATCTACACACACATCTAAACACTTACCTATAGATTCACTCATACATGCTAACAAAGATCAATAGAACACTATTAAATATACTTATACACCTACATCGACATTACACACCAGCAAACATCCTATTCACTTATGCAGTCATCCTACTCAATTATGCAAACAATTGATCATACTTACATTTACTAAGCTACACACTTATACAAACACCACTTTATTGATTCATATAGATAGTAAATCATACTTAGTGTGTTATAAAATCACTATTAAAGTATACAGTTTTCGATACAGTCACTCATACAATCACTGAGTCTTATGTATACTTATTTATAAACAACAACTGTCACATACACTGCCTTTTATATTTCTACTTTGTTGGACATGTATCATTGAGAAATATATTTACTCATCACCACACCCATAAAAAGATTCACTCACCCAAACAACTGTATCCACATACAGTCTTAACCTCATATACCTACTAAATCAACTATTTATACATCTTTGGACAGTCACACACCTCCCACCCAATCACACACACATTCACTATCCCATACAAATACTCACTTAACTAGTTAATACTTATATAGACTTTCACATAGCTAGTGACCAACTTATGTAGTAGTTCACACAACAAGAGATAGAGTGATACAGGTATGCACGCAGTTTAATCACTATCCCATATATTTAGTGAGACACTTTAAATTAGTCAATTAAAGAGTCAATCACATTGCTACTAAATCCTCCATTTAGACACTTATACATCCACTCAGTCTTCTTTGCAGATTGCTATATATATATATATATATAATACTTATTTAAATATCAAACCAAACCACATTCACTGGATGATGTCATCAGTGGTGTCATTTGAGATGTCATCAGTGATGTCATCAGTGATGTCACTGACCATGTCATGAATGATGTAATATGTGACATCATCAGCAGTGGATTGTGGGCGCTCGAGTTACACTTAGTACAACTAACTATAACGGAGAAAAGATAATTATTGTCCCCAAGCACAACACAATAAATATTAGGTCTTAAGAGAAAAGAGAAACCAAATCATATTCTTTCCATGTCATAAGTTCATTAAATCAGTTCCTTTTATTTTCTTTCCTTTTCTCTTCACAAACGTGAGATTTCCATCACAATGTCAGTCTTCATACAATATTCATTGGAATCATACAAAATGTAGCTAGCAAAGCCGACACGTGTTCCGTCACGGGAAACAGTCACCCAATGACTCCTTCAGGGCATAAGAGACTCTTCACGAAGTCAAACACCACATTCCAGGTATGACCTGTCTATGGTCCAATACTATATAAGACTAGCTAAAGCCGTATTCTCTTCAAATGGTCAGGTCTCCATCCATCATAAATATGTTTAATATCTCCATATAGTTCAAGAATCCGTAATGATTCAAGGAATTTTTGTGGTGACACAACTTTAGAAACTCAATAGATGACGACGGCAAGAAGTCATTGGGTGACTGTTTCCCGTGACGAAACACGTGTCAGCTTTGCTTTTCTTGTATTCTTTGTGTTTACACAGAGGAGCTTTTGGGGACGTAAGTGGCCGTTTTTCCCTTGTTCCCTGGAGCAACTTACTTTACTTTTAAAGTTGGCGTTGCGCAAGGTTAATCCAGCCACGTCTCGTACTCTAATTAACTATAACGGAGGAATTTCAATGGTTTTGTACGAGTGAAATGTCCAGCTAACTATAACACCCCTAAAAACTATGTTTTTTTCAGTGAATATATATATATTTAAAAGTGGTTCCCACCAGCGCGCTCAATAGCGGGTGCCGACATGGGGCCGAACCAAAGGCAATTCAAATTCTGTAAAACCAAAGATGACGCCGCACTCAGTAATCCGCTTTTCTTATTTATTCATGCTGAGAGCTTGATTCACCTATGCGTTTCGGCCTCACAGGGCCTTTGTCACGGTGGTGAGTACTGTTTCTACACGTTTAAATACCACTCCCATTTTTGCCCATTATGAGGCATTGTGGGATTTGAAGTTTGTCATATAATCATTGTTAACAGTTAATGACATTTTCCTATTTGGATTTCATACATCAGAGTCTGTTGTAAATAGAGTATTTTGCAATAGTTTGCAATTTCTCACATACATTCTCAGGTTTCATAGCACGGAGACATGTTCGTGTTGATTGTGTGCTTAGGCGTTCTGTTAGTCAGAAACTTTACATGATGGTATAGTACTTTTCCCTCTATCGTTTTGCTTGTTCCACATTTGTGTTCTGGCATTCCGTTTGTCTAAGATTGTTTGGGAGATTTCTTGTGATGGTATAGTACCTTTCCACTCTGTTGCATGATAGATATATTTTGATCTCTTGTTGGTTGTTCCATTGTTTCGGTACTGATCATTTTCGTTCATATGTCCCATTATTCAGTGAAAAACGCAAGGGAGACACATTCCGGTCTCCATCTAGCTGCACAGCCTATTATAATGAATTTAATTAATTAAATTCGTAATCAACATTTTCATTGTTCCTAAATTTTGACCAAAATTATCCATCCTTTCTTTACTTTTTATTTTCTTCTATACATTATATTCATTGTTCTTTATTCCTTTGCTTTTCAAAAAACACAGGAGAATCCTTGTTTCCTTTTACCACGTATTTATTGCCAATCACCCAATGCATTTCGGGAATAATCCCTTCTTCGGGGATTTCTAAAGTACAAAAAATAATTGATCCTAATCAATTGAATGGTAATCATTATTTTTAAACAAACCATTTTTGAAAAACACTCATCTTTAAAAAAATATATAAACAAGCTGACATCTGCCATATATCCCTGTTATTCTCTCTGTGCGCAAGCAGTTGCTGTCATTTGTTTAGGTACATAAAAAGCTTCGAGCAATCCCCTTACTAAACTGTTTTAACACCCAGTATTGTCACATTGCAACTTCACTGCAATCTCGCCAGATTCTAAACTGGTATATACTGCCCTAGAGTCCTTTACTAAACTTGTTTGAAGCAATATACTAAGGCGCGCTTACCGTGGCACTAATTTTATGACAAGACCGGAGGCTCCTATTATGCTTTCTAATCTTGCATTTAATTGCACAGCAGCCAAGATAAGCAAAAAACTACAGTTCCCAGAGGGCCAGAGAACAACTGGGCCATGGGAATGAGAAAAAACGAGAATACAGTATCCAATCACAGAAGACCTAACAGATAAAGACCCTAACTGACTGCGCAGCTTCCTCTTTTCTTGCTGCTCGCAGTCAGATAAGTGCCTTTATCTTCGCTCTCAGCTATTGTTATTATATATTGTTATTATATATTACTGTTATTGTGCCCGTTTTTCTATTGAGTTACTTGGTATTATATAGCGCGACCTCGCGCTGCTGCTTCACGCTCTCTGCGTGTTTCTTTCACCGCTCCCGGAGTTCACCCCCGTCCCCCCTCCCGCCCCCCTCTCCTCGGAGCTCGCTTGGTCGCTTCCAAGCTCGTGCTGCTTCGCGCGTCTTCCGTGCGCCTCTCACCTTCCTGAGGCTTCTCCAGTCCCCGGCTCCCTGCGTGTCAGCGCTTGTTGGTTCTGCTTCTTCGTCCGCGTTTGGAGCTCGGTTGACGCTCTCTGCTCGGCCCGCCTCCTGTCACGCCCCTGCTGGCTCAGTTAACCCTCGCCTGCCTCCCCCTGTGTTTTCTTTCGTTTTTGCTCCTTTTTGGATTACTCTGGCCATGGAACACGATAGTTCCTCGGAGGAAGTCCCTGCTGAGGACTCTCACACTTTTAAGAAAGATTTAAATAAATTTATCAATAACTCTGTCGAGTCAGCTGTGGAAGTCTCCATGAAACGTATGTCAAAAAATATGGAGAACTCTACGTTGAGTGTCATGTCCAAATTATTGGCCCATTCTGTGGGGGAAAGCAGAAAGAGAAAGGTGGACCACTCTGCTCAGGCTCGTGCCTCAAAAAATGCGTCACTGATTAGCGAGTCTTCCTCGCTTTTGACTGAGGACTTAGCGCCTCCCAGGCCTCCTATTAAGGAGGGGTTTGTTGGTTCAGAGGGCAAACGAAAACAAAAAGATAAACATGCAGAGTCTCCTAAGAGAAAGTTAGTAATTTCCACCATATTGGAATTGAATTGAATTGAATTGAATTGAATTGATGATTTGTAAAGCGCGTTGGCTACCCAGGGGCGTCCCAGCGCTATAATGATGATGATGATGATGATAACATGGATGACGCTGACAAATTATTTGATATGTTTGATACTGCTGACCCTTCCCCCCCCCTTCCAAATCTGCAAAGCTAGATTCGTTTTCTTTTGAGCCTGTCTTTGACTCCAAAGGTTTTCCCATGTTTGATCCCTCTTCTATCCGTCATCCGAATTCTACGGAATGGCTTCCTTCCCATCATGTCGGAGAATATATTACGGCCAGACTGCGTCTCCCTCTGGAGGCCGCAGTGAGATCCAGGCTCAAATCTGAATGTCCCAAACCGGCTCTTCCCGACAAAATCACTTTGGTTCCTTCCATTGACCAACCTCTCCTTACCTTCTTTTCCAAATTTGGCAAGGACCCTCGCAGAGGGGTCGACAAAGCTTGGTCCACTTGTCAGGACAAGTTGCTGGACGTTGTGGGCCCTCTCGCCCGTATCTTTGATTTGGCAGAGGCCGCACGCTTAGAGGGTTCGGAACTCTCCGCTGAAGAGATCTCCATGTGGGCGCAACGCGCTTTTTGTCTACTAGGAAATGCGAATTCCGCCATTACTCATGAGCGCCGCAAAGGTCTCCTTATCAAGCTGGACCTGAAACTCTCCAATCTCGCCCCTATGGATCCTGGACCCAAAGCTAATGGTCTCCTGTTCGGAGAAAATTTGGTTCGTGACCTTAGCAGATTCGTCTCCACTTTCGCTTCTTTGGACAAAGCCCAGCAAACCGTAAAAAAGGTTTTTGCCCCTCGGGTTTTTGGACGGACCGGCAGAGGCAGGGGCCGCTCTTCCGGCCGTCCCTAGAATCAAGGCTCCAGAGGGTCGTCCAATAACAACCAGGACTACAAGCCACAATTTTATCCCCAACGTGGCCGTGGCTTCAGAGGCAGAGGTCAAGGAAACTATTGTCACAACAACAACCCCAAACACCAAGGTAAGCCTTCCTTTTTCCCCTCCTGTGGGGGGTCGTTTAAAACTTTTCCTTCCAAAATGGTGTGCTCTCAGTTCGGACCCTTGGGTCGTAAACACTGTCCAAGGCTACCTAATCGAATTTCTCTCCCCCCCCGTCCAAACTTCTTTTCCTCCTCCCCTAGTTTTCTCCTCTCTCATGGCCTCTCAGATTTCAAACGAAATCGATGTTCTTCTTCGAAAGCAAGCAGTTAAAATTTTTCCCTTCGACTCCTCAGGCTTTCTAAGCTCCATTTTTCTTGTTCAAAAGAAAAACAAGAAGCTCCGCACTGTCATCAACCTGAAGTGGTTCAACCAGTTTGTGGTTTATCGCCATTTCAAAATGGAGACGATTTTACATCTACGAGACACCCTTCGCCCAAACGATTGGATGGTCCGTTTGGACCTTCAGGATGCTTACCTCACAGTTCCTATTCATCACTCCCAATGGAAGTTTCTCCAATTCCAATGGGAGGGTGTCAACTATTGTTTCACTTCTCTTCCCTTTGGCTTATCTTCCGCGCCATGGTGCTTCACAAAACTCTTAAAGCCGGTGGTTGCTTACCTTCGATCCCTTGGCATAAGACTGATAATTTATTTGGACGACATCCTTCTCATGAACTCCGACAGGCAGACTCTTCTCTCAGACCTGCTTTTGACACAATCTCTCCTATCAGACCCGGGTTTCCTCATCAACACCGACAAGTCATCTCTCATTCCATCTCAGAACATGGAATTCTTGGGTTTTCTGGTGGACTCTGCAGCGGCGTCCCTTCGCCTTCCCCTCTCCAAAGTTTCCAAAATCAAAACGGAGATTGTTTCCGTTCTTCAGTCCTCTCTCTTATCTCTCCGGTCCTTGGCGAGAATCGTTGGTCTCCTCTCCTCCTCCATTCAAGCCATTTTCCCCGGTCCTCTCCATTATCGCGCTCTTCAGCGTCTGAAAATAAAACATCTAAGACAAGGTCTCGCTTATTCGGATCTCGTTTCCCTAGATCCCGAATCCCGCACCGAGCTTCAATGGTGGTTAGACCATTTAGATGCGTGGAACGGTCGGGCTATCTTCGCCACGGCCCCAGATCTTGTCTTAGAATCCGATGCAAGCCTATCGGGTTGGGGTGCCCGATGTGGACCAATCTCGACTGGAGGTTCATGGTCCGCCGAGGAGTCCAAGCTGCACATCAACTGTTTAGAGATGCTTGCAGGTTCCTTTGCAATCAAAAGCCTTTCAAAGAACAGGATTCGCTGTTCTATCCTCCTACGTATGGACAATGTTTCTGCGGTCCGCTATATCAACCATCTGGGCGGAACCAGGTCCAAACCTCTGGCGGACTTAGCGAAAAGTCTGTGGGAATACTGCCTCGCCCATCATCTATCCTTGTCAGCGGAGTATCTTCCTGGGGATCTCAACTCGGTGGCGGACTGGCACTCGAGATTCCTTCGGGATTCCAGCGATTGGAAGCTCTGTCCATCCGTCTTTCGTTCTCTCTCCCATCTTTGGGGCCCTTTCTCTATCGATCTTTTTGCGTCCCGGCTCAACTCCCAATTGCCCCAGTTCTACAGTTGGCGTCCGGACCCTTTGGCCTTGGCGACAGACGCTTTCCTGCAGGATTGGTCTCGCCATCTGCATTATGCCTTCCCCCCTTTTCTGATGATCAACAGGGTTCTCTCTCAAATTCGCCGCCAGTCTTCGTCTCTGGTTCTTGTAGCTCCTTTCTGGCAGGCACAGGTTTGGTTTCTGTCTCTGCTCGAAATGGCAGTGGACTTCCCGGTTCTTCTTCCCTCCTTCCAGGATCTTCTACTCAATCCTCTGGGCGAAAAACACAGTCTCATTCTCGACAACTCTCTAACATTGTCGGCCTGGAAAGTTTCCGGCCTTCCTCTTCTAACGTCCTCATTTCACAAGAGGCTTCACTCTTTATCAGCCAGGCCTGGGCCCCTGGAACCTCCAAGGCTTACAAATCCGCCTGGTCTCTTTGGGCAAGCTGGTGTTTGGAAAGGGACCTCAATCCCATTTCAGCCCCTCTGAATTTTATCATTAATTTCCTCGCTTCTGAGGCCAGCGCAGGTAAAGCCTATCGCACTGTCAATCTCTATCGTTCAGCTATTTCCCTTAACCACTCCCAAATTGATGGTAAACCAGTTGGTGCTCACCCTCTCATCTGTCGTCTACTGAAAGGAGTTCGATGTGCGAAACCACCGTTGGCTAAGTATACTTCTTTATGGGACGTTACAGTTGTTCTTAAATTGTTTACAAATTGGCCGGACAATTCTGTTCTTTCACTCAAAATGTTATCCGCCAAACTTACCATGTTACTGTGTTTAATTTCAATTAAGAGAGTTTCTGATGTTAAAGCCCTAGATATTTCTGCTCGCCAATTTTCTCCTACAGGTGTATTTTTTCAAATACGCAGACAAACTAAAACTAATTTGGATTCAGTGTTTTATCCTTATTTTCCTGCTCATCCCAAATTATGTGTTGGACAATGTTTAAAAGTGTATGAGGAAAGGACCGCTGGTCTCAGAATGCCCTCTCATTCTCAACTCCTTAATTCCTTTCGTAAACCCCATCTCCCTGTCTCCTCTCCTTCCCTTGCCCGTTGGGTCCGTTGGGTCATGTCTCTTGCCGGAATTGATGTCTCTGTCTTTGGGGCTCATTCGGCCATGGCTTCTAAAGCCTTTTGGTCTGGCTCTCGGTTGGAAGACATTCTAAGATCAGCAGATTGGTCCAATGACAGTATTTTTCGCATGTTCTATTGTAAACCGGTTCATACTGTGGCTTCTGATGTTGTTAATATGCTTTAAACAAGCATAATAGGAGCCTCCGGTCTTGTCATAAAATGTAGATTTTCCTAGTGTTCATGACGGAAAGTCTTAATTTTATTAAAGACACGGAGGCGAGTATTATCCCGCCGCAACATTACTAACATTGTTTTCTCCCTCCCTACAGCTAATCCAGCCCTGCCACCGGCTTCGTCTTAGGAGATCTACCCTTCGACTTCTGAGGTCCTCACCTCCACGTTCTCCGACTCCAGTGCTTCTGGATCCTTCTTCTGTTGTCCTGTTCGATCTTCTCCCTTAGATTCCTTTGATGCAAGACTTATGTTCCTGGACTTTGGCTCTGTCTTTAATTTTGTTGCTTTTTCCTTTATTTAATGACATTGGGCCCGATTCACAGAACTAACTTAAGACAAAATCCTAAACTTACTACTTTTGGTATTCACAGAAGTTAGGATTTTGTCTTAAGTTTGTCTTAAAACAGACTTAAGACAAAATCCTAACTTAAGTCTGTCTTAAGTCTGTCTTAAGTCTGTCTTAAGACAAACTTAAGACAAAATCCTAACTTCTGTGAATATCAAAAGTAGTAAGTTTAGATTTTTGTCTTAAGTTAGTTCTGTGAATTGGCCCCATTATATGACTTGCTCGACAGCGAAAAGAGGAAGCTGCGCAGTCAGTTAGGGTCTTTATCTGTTAGGTCTTCTGTGATTGGATACTGTATTCTCGTTTTTTCTCATTCCCATGGCCCAGTTGTTCTCTGGCCCTCTGGGAACTGTAGTTTTTTGCTTATCTTGGCTGCTGTGCAATTAAATGCAAGATTAGAAAGCATAATACTCGCCTCCGTGTCTTTAATAAAATTAAGACTTTCCGTCATGAACACTAGGAAAATCTACATTATTTCAACCATTCATGATGATTTTGGCTGCGAAGTCATCACACAGCCAAACTGCTTACTGCTCATACTCGTCACATCGAGAAAAGCTTCACTGAATGCTGGTAAACGCTCACCTTAATTACCCCAGCTGCATTCTCACGTGACAAGCAGACTCGTGCTACTCTCCTCCCCAAACTACGAAGCCTGCACTGCCTCTCGCGCTGTAACTCCTTTAATACACAACATTTCCCAGAATGCTTCTGTATCCGAATATTAACGTGACTGCAGTCCAAGTTCCCCACCTAAACAGTTTACCACACTGCTGAAATGTGTAAAAACCCTTAAGCTACTACAATACAATTAACACTATAGAAATTATCCAACAACTTTTGCATTTGCACATTTCGCAGATAGATGTCTACCACTCAAAAGAAGATCTCATGATAAAATTCAAATTTGTTTGTTTCATGTGTTCACGTTCTGGTGTGGCTTTGGGAAACACAACTCCTGCGTTTACGATGTTTAAACCTCTTTCCCATATACTCTTTGCTTCTTGTTCTCCATCCTGGGTGCAACCTCTCCGGTTAGGGCGGAAAAATTCATGCAATGATGCACTCCTTTTTCTCCTTTGATTATCCAACGTTACTTGAAATGTCCACTTTAACTTTGTCGGCGTGCTCGCTCTCCGTTCTCCACCCATTCGCACTGCAAACAAGTGAAAAACGCAAGGGAGACACATTCCGGTCTCCATCCAGCTAGACAGCCTATTATAATGAATTTAATGAATTAAATTCGTAATCAACATTTTCATTGTTCCTAAATTTTGACCAAAATTATCCATCCTTTCTTTACTTCTTATTTTCTTTAATACATTACATTCACTGTTCTTTATTCCTTTGCTTTTCAAAAACCACAGGAGAATCCTTGTTTCCTTTAACCGCGTATTTATTACGAATCACCCAATGCATTTCGGGAATAATCCCTTCTTCGGGGGTTTCTATAGTACAAAAAAGAATTGATCCTAATCAATTGAATGGTAATCATTATTTTTAAACAAACCATTTTTGAAAAACACTCATCTTTAAAAAAATATATAAACAAGCTGACATCTGCCATATTTCCCTGTTATTCTCTCTGTGCGCTAGCAGTTGCTGTCATTTGTTTAGGTACATAAAAAGCTTCGAGTAATCCCCTTACTAAACTGTTTTAACACCCAGTATTGTCACATTGCAACTTCACTGCAATCTCGCCTGATTCTAAACTGGTATATACTGCCCTAGAGTCCTTTACTAAACTTGTTTGAAGCAATATACTAAGGCGTGCTTACCGTGGCACTAATTCTATGTCAGGACAGGAGGCTCCGATTATGCTTTCTCATTTCTTTAATGAAATGCTCAGCAGCCAATAAAAACAAAACTACATTTCCCATGAACACCAGGGAACGACCATAGAGACCATGCTATAAAAGGGTCAAACATTAGTCCTTCTTCCTCTTTCTTTGCTGCTCCGCAGCCAGTTAAGTCTCTTTACATTTACTACTGCTTATGCTGATATTACAATTTGTTTATACTTGTATGCGCTTGCCTTGTATTCCGCTGCATTGTTTACACTTGTGCGCGGTGCTTGTGCGTGTGTTGAGCACTCGGCTCCTCTTTCGCGTGTGCCGGTGTTTCTCAGGCGCCCGTTCGCGGCGTGTCTTCTTGGGAGCGTGTGTTCGCCTCCCTGCGCCTGGCCGCTTGTGCCCGGTTGCTTTAGTGGAGCGGGAGCAGGGGTCGTCGGCTCATTCGGAGAGCGCGAGCGCTCTCGAGCCGTTGTGTCAGCGGCAGCAGCGTCGCGCATGCGTGCTGCATTTATTTCCGGTTTCAGGCTGTCTTCCTCACGCCGGTTCACTGAAGGAACGCTTCCCCAGTGCTCACGCCCACAGCCCTGCACTTTCGACCCCGTTTTGACGCCGGAGCACAGGAAAGTGTTCTGGTTGTTATTTTGCGTGCATAGGCTCTGCCTAGAGTGAACTTTGTTTGGCAGGCTTGTCTCCCTCCACATTTTATTCTGTTTGCCTTGAGTTTGGTTATTCCAGCCTCATTTAAGCCTGCTTTGGGGTGGTCACTCCCCCTTATTGGTATCTCTGATACTCCATATCTGTGACAGTCATCTTGTGGGCTCTTTTTTCTGCACTTAGTGCAATGGCTGATTTCTATGATACAGATGATGACTGTTTCTATAATGATGAAGAGGATGACTCTCTTGAATACAATCTTGTGGAGGAATTAGATAAGGGTGTGCAACTTTCAGTGAATAAGGCGCTTGTTAGAGCTATTAATCCCCTGAAGCGCCATTTGAATCAATATGCGATGCAACAGGGTTGGTTGCCTCCTTCCCAGAAGTCCACCAAATCTCCACATAATCCCCATAAATCGGACTTTCAAAGGCTGGCAAAGACTTTGTCTTCTGAGGCACCCAAATCTTCTGCGTCTCTTTGTATGGAAGAGTCTGACCATGCTCATGCCTCTTCTGGTCAGGATTCTCCCCCTCCCAAGAAGCGTCCTCGCAAGGAGAATTTTGTTGACGCCCCTGAGCGTCCTTTCCTCCTAAATTTCGAGCCAGAGGACATTGTCCATCCGAACTCGTCCTCGTGGTTGCCCGCTCCGGCCGCTTATATTGAGGCACATGTTCGCCAACCTTTTGAGGCGTCTGTCCGGGCTAGGCTACGTTCCGAGTGCCCGAGACCAGACCTTGCGGACCACCTGGCGGAGACTCCGGAGGTGGACCCGATGATGGTTACCTACCTTAAAAAATATTCAAAAGATCCTAAGAAGGGCCTGGACCGTTCCTGGAGGTCTTGCCAGGATAAATTACTGGACATGCTCGCCCCCCTTTCCAAGATCCTAGATTTAGGTTTCAAAGCTAAGGAAGCTTCGGCGACTGTGAACCCAGATGAGCTCATCGAGTGGGCGCAAAGGGCTGTCTGCATGCTGGGGAATGTTAATTGCGCAATTTCTGCGGAACGGCGTAGGTCCATTCTCCTCAAGTTGGATCCCAAATTGGCAGAATTGGCATCCTCAGAGGCTGGTCCGGAGGCGCAGGGCCTTTTATTTGGTCAACCATTTCTAAAGGAACTGACGAAATTTGTGTCCGCCTTCAGCGGCATTGATAAAGCACAGGCATCCTTCCGCCGGGCCATGCGTCCGGTTTTTACCAAGGCCGGACGACAACGGGGACGCTCGTTTGGCCGTGGGTCGCAGCAGCAGTCCCAGAGAGGAGCCTCACAGCAGCGTGGTGGGCAGTATGACGCTGGATACTCCACCCATGCTAATTTCTACCCGTCCCGGAAAGGAAAAGGTCAATACGGCAAGGGACGATCAGGTGGCCACCAAGGCCATTACCCAGATTCCGGCTCTACAGGTGAGCTTCATTCAAGCATGCGATGTGATATTGGGGGGCAGGGTGCAATTTTTCCTGCCCAATTGGCGTATGATCTCCGCCGATGCTTGGGTGCTAGAAACAGTTCAGGGTTTCAAGATAGAGTTCTATCACCCAATGCATCAGACCCATCTTCCCCCTCCTATGCTTTTTTCCCGTCACTCTCAGGATTGTCTCTCAGAAGAAATCGAGGTTCTCCTCGAAAAAGGAGCGATTGTTCCTACCGAACGCCATCCGAAGGGCTTTGTCAGCTCAGTCTTTCTGGTCGAGAAGAAAGGAGGCGGGTCTCGCCTGGTTCTCAACCTGAAAGACTTCAACAGCGGGGTGGTCTACAGGCACTTCAAGATGGAGGGCATCCATCTGTTACGGGATCTCCTTCGGGAGGGAGATTGGATGGTCCGTCTGGACCTGAAGGACGCATATCTGTCAATCCCGATTTACAGGCCCCATCGTCGTTTTCTCCAGTTCCAATGGCTGGGACGCTGGTACGAGTATCAGGTTCTCCCATTCGGCCTTTCGTCGGCACCATGGTGCTTCACGAAATTGCTGAGACCAGTTGTGGAACATCTTCGTTCCAGGGGAGTCAGACTGATCATATATCTGGACGACATTCTTTTTATGGCGGATTGCCCTCTCCGGCTTCTGCAGCATCTGGAGTGGTCCATCACACTCTTGCAGTCTCTAGGTTTTCTCGTCAATGTTCCGAAATCGGTTTTGGTTCCCACTCAATCTATCGATTTTCTGGGCTTTCAGATAGACTCGGTGACTTGCCAACTTCTCTTGCCCAATCAGAAGCTCTGTTACATCAGGAGGGAGTTGACGTCTGTTATTTCCAAACAGACTGTGTCATTGAGGTCGTTGGCACGTGTGGTAGGTCTTCTAGCGTCCTCAATTCAGGCGATCTTTCCGGGTCCTCTACATTACAGGGCGATGCAACGCTTGAAGATTCAGCATCTCTGGAAAGGCCTCCGCTATTCGGATCAAGTTCCTCTTTCGGAGGAAGTGCGGGGGGAGATGCAGTGGTGGCTGGACCACATGGAAGCCTGGAACGGTCGAGCCCTGTTCGGTTCATCTCCGGAACTGGTGATCGAATCGGATGCCAGTCGGTGGGGTTGGGGAGCCCGTTGCGGGTCTGTCTCGACGGGGGGTCGTTGGTCACCCCAGGAGTTGTCTCTCCACATAAATTGTCTGGAACTCCTGGCGGGTTCCTTTGCGATACGGTGTTTTTCCCCCCTACAGACGAGTTGTTGCATTCTTCTCCGAATGGACAACGTGTCCGCAGTCCGCTATGTCAACAAACTGGGCGGGACTCGGTCCAAGGTCTTAGCGGAGATCGCCAAGGATTTTTGGCATTTTTGCCTACAACGGAAGATCACGGTTATTGCAGAGTATCTTCCGGGCCGCAACAATCAGGTTGCGGATTGGCACTCCCGACATCTTCGGGATTTCAGCGACTGGAGACTTCATCCTCGAGTCTTCCGTGCCATTCTTAGGCAGTGGGGCCAGTGTCACCTGGATCTGTTTGCCTCTCGCCTCAATGCGCAACTTCCCCGGTTTTACAGTTGGAGACCGGATCCCTTAGCTCTGGCCACGGATGCTTTTCTTCAACAGTGGCCCTCGACTCTATGTTATGCGTTTACCCCTTTCATGATGCTTCCCAGAGTGTTAGCTTACGCCAAGAGGTTTCATGCGGAACTGATTCTGATTGCTCCTCTGTGGAGGGCTCAGGCGTGGTTCCCGGTTCTCCTAGAGATGTGTTGCGCACCTCCGCTCCTTCTTCCCCTGAAGTGGAATCTGTTGCAGGATCCTCTCGGAGATCCGCATCCCCTCATTCTGTCCGGCTCTCTCCAGTTGCTGGCATGGCGAATCTCGGGGATCGTTGGTCGATCCCGGGCCTTTCTAGCGACGCTGCCCAGTTCATTAGTAACGCCTGGTCTCCCAATACCCACAAGCGATATCGAGGGGCTTGGAAACGCTGGTGTGATTGGTGTGTTCAACGGGAAGTCGATCCCGTTTCAGCGGATGTCAGTCTAGTCATTAACTTTTTGACTTCTCTGGCCACCTCTGGTCTGGCCTACCGGACAGTTAATAGTTTTCGTTCTGCTATTTCTGCGGGCCATGTCCACATTGATGGTAAACCTGTTGGTGAACATCTTTTGCTTTCCAAACTGCTTAAAGGGATTCGTCTTGCGAAACCTCCCACTCCGAAATATGTGTCTTTGTGGGATGTTTCGGTTGTCCTGAGGTTTTTGGAGGCTTGGCCTTCTAATCTTTTATTGTCCCGTAAACAGTTGTCTGCAAAACTGACCATGTTACTGTGCCTGGTATCTTGCAAACGTGTTTCGGATATTCGCGCTTTAGACCTTGCGGGTCGCAGTTTCACCCCTGAGGGTGTTACTTTCACTCTCTCTAGGAGGACTAAATCCAACACTTCCTCCATTACATATCCTTCTTTTCCTGATCATCCCAATCTTTGTGTTGTCCAGTTTTGAAGGATTATGAGGTGAGTACCGCTTCTTTGCGTACGGACATGCAAGGTCAATTGTTGATTGCCTTGCAGAAGCCTTTCCGTCCTGTTGCACCGGCTACTCTGGCTCGCTGGGTGCGCTGGCTCATGTCTGAGGCGGGCATTGATGTTTCTGTGTTTGGGGCACATTCTGCTAGAGGGGCAATGGCCTCTAAAGCCTTTTCCATGGGTGTTACTCTATTTGACATTATGAAAGCTGCAGATTGGTCTTCAGACTCTGTTTTCAAAAAGCTTTATTATAAACCAATTGTTAGTGTTGCTTCTGTTGTGGTGGACGAGCTTTAAACAAGCATAATCGGAGCCTCCTGTCCTGACATAGAATTCAAAATTTGCAAACATTTTTCAATTCTATTAAGGACTAGGAGGCGAGGATTATCCCACCCTTATTATGACTATGTTGCATTGTTATGTACTGTATAATATTTGCATATTGTTGCAGATCTATATCTCCTTGTTCTTTTCCCCCCCTGACTTGCTTTGATTTTTTCTCCATTATTTGGATATTACGGCTCTGTATCTTTTTCAGGTTCAGACCAGAAATGATGTGGTTGATCTTCTTCGAGAGTCTCCTATGTTTCCTAGTTCTCGGGCCCAGGATTCCTCCATCCTCTACTACAGGATCCTTTGGATTTCGGCAGCGTGCTTGGAACTGTTTTTGTTGCTCTACCTGGGATTGTTTTTCGATGTTGAACTGTTTCCACAAAGAAAGAGGAAGAAGGACTAATGTTTGACCCTTTTATAGCATGGTCTCTATGGTCGTTCCCTGGTGTTCATGGGAAATGTAGTTTTGTTTTTATTGGCTGCTGAGCATTTCATTAAAGAAATGAGAAAGCATAATCCTCGCCTCCTAGTCCTTAATAGAATTGAAAATTCTTGTCACGAATGTTTGCAAATTTTGAATTATTTCAACCGTTCATGATGATTTTGGCTGCGAAGTCATCACACAGCCAAACTGCTTACTGCTCATACTCGTCACATCGAGAAAAGCTTCAGTGAATGCTGGTAAACGCTCACCTTAATTACCCCAGCTGCATTCTCACGTGACAAGCAGACTCGTGCTACTCTCCTCCCCAAACTACTGAGCCTGCACTGCCTCTCGCGCTGTAACTCCTTTAATACACAACATTTCCCAGAATGCTTCTGTATCCGAATAATAACGTGACTGCAGTCCAAGTTCCCCACCTAAACAGTTTACCACACTGCTGAAATGTGTAAAAACCCTTAAGCTACTACAATACAATTAACACTATAGAAATTATCCAACAACTTTTGCATTTGCACATTTTGCAGATAGATGTCTACCACTCAAAAGCAGATCTCATGATAAAATTCAAATTTGTTTGTTTCATGTGTTCACGTTCTGGTGTGGCTTTGGGAAACACAACTCCTGCGTTTAGGATGTTTAAACCTCTATCCCATATACTCTTTGCACCTTGTTCTCCATCCTGGGTGCAACCTCTCCGGTTAGGGCGGAAAAATTCATGCAATGATATATAGTCAGTGGTTCATAATTCATATTATATTCATAAGTGCACATATAAGTCTTCGTTATTGTTAAAAACCATTGGGGTCTTAGTTCTCAGGCTTATAATGCAACGAGATTCTAGTTGTCGCAGTTTCCTCATTCTGTCTCCCCCTCGTTCGTTTTGGGGGATTGTATCCAATCCAAAAAATTGCATCTTTCTCAAATCTTTATTGTTACATGGAGCCATATGGTTTGCAATGGCGCGTAGTTTGTAGGTAACTTGTAGGTGAAGTCATGCTCTGAGCATTAATAAATAAGAAAAGCGGATTACTGAGTGCGGCGTCAGCCTTGGTTTTACTATATATATATATATCCACAAGTTCCACAGTGCGACCATCCAATGCGGCGCAACAACAGGATACAGACTCCGTCAGCAAAATGCAGGTAAGTGTCGTTTATTCAAACATCATATGTCCAAAGGACGCGTTTCGGCTGCCAGACATGCGGCCTTGTTCACATAGCATGCTGATAAACAATGTTGCAATATATACAAGTGACAGTGGCAGTATTTTTTCTATTTTCGTTGTAGTGATAAGGCATTTTACTACATGTGGCTCTCTTTTGATGTAGTACCACTTTACTGCCAATGGTAGGAATGACATCAACAGTAATGAGTCATGCACAGACATGGTGGACAGACTAAGTGGGCTATCAGAGAATGTTTAAAGTGAGGGAAAACAAGCGGCTTACGTGTAATAGTCCTCAGTGCTCTACATCTTAGCCTCACATTATCCTCTTACCCGGAACACTGTATGTTGATCTCCTAGGACGTGAGTGCCCATTAATGTCTTGTTGTGAATAGGCAATCAGCAGCTTATGTAATTATGATAGGGTATGCGGAACTTGCGCAAAGAGGTAGTGCATGCTAACAGTGGGTCCAAGCAAATCAAAATTAAAAAGGTGCCACGTGATACATGGTCACGTACGTAGAGTCATACAGCAAAGAAATGATAGTAGAAATGATCACAGAGTGACCTAACTACAATATTACTGCATAACTCCAGGAACGTACACCACTAAAATATGAGTAAAAGTGTGAGTGTGAGGGATGTCTGTTTGTGCTATATACAAATGTGAAGAGGCGTGCATGCTTAGTGCTTATATATAGTGAGAATGTGTTATCGTGATGATGCCTCTTCCAAGGGGTGCTAATTAAAAAGAAAATATATGATAACAAGCAAATGCCTTAGCGTGTGCCCAATGTAGTCATGTTATACCTAATTCATCAGAGGCTGAGATCATGGGGACGCTCTACCTTAGCCTAAAATATGTGATGTGACTAGATAGAGCCATGAGAAACACAAACGTGACGCAATATGTACAGTGCGCAAATGTAAAGCAAATAACATGCATGAATGCATTTTTAAATAATGAAAACAGAGTGGGCCTCATTTATTAAGCCTTGCGTCAGTTTTGCGCTTCCGATGAGTCACTTTTTGTGACGCACTGGTGGCATAAAACATGCCTCCTGTTGCGCACTATTTACAAAGTGATGCATCTAAGCAGATGCGTCACTTTGTAAACCCCTGCGCTACATTATACCTGCGTCAGGTATAATGTATGCAGGGGGGGCGTTCCCCTGCAAAAAGCCTCATAGAAGTGAGGCAGTGAAATCTATTAGATTTCACTGCGTCACTTCTAGGACGCCGTTGCGTCAAAATCTTGCACCTGCCTCACAGCAGGCGTAAGACTGACGCAAGCCCTGTCACATGGGGCAAAGGACACTTTGCTCGAGTTGCGTCACTTTTGTGACACACTCCAGCAATGCGTCACTTTTGCGCTTACAGATACGTCAGAAATACTGACGTATCTGTAACTCCTTGCGACATGATGCATCATACATTAAATATGACGCATCAGGTATGTCGCAAGGAGTGCGCACGGAGAAGTGACGCATCGCTGCTTTCAAGCAGCGATGCGTCATTTCTCATAAATGAGGCCCAGTGTGTTTAAAAGCTGTTATATGATTCCACTCGATAAGCATAATGTTCATGTGTTCAGTATATATATAGTGCCTTATTAGCGACATGACACAACCCGAGATACTCTCCTGGAGAGACAGTGTCATGCACTAATACATAAATAGATCTCTCAACACAGTGTGTTAACGTTTTCCCATGGCCCAACTTGGTTCGCATGTCATTGGGGTGCTCATAATATATACAATGTGATTATAAGTCAACAGAGAAACGGGGATGCACAAATGATGACATAGGGGATGCATACAATTGAATTAATTCATAGGAAATTATGTAAGTCCTCACTGGTGTTCAGCCCTGCGAGTGCCTTGGTATTGAACTGCAGGATGTATTTACTCTCTAGCTGACGCAACAGCTTTTCCCTATTGCCTTCGCGCCTCAATGTTGGTATGCAATCTATTATTGAGTATTGAAGGTGGTTCAGGTAATTGCTGTGTACCTCCTTGAAATGTCTTGCTACCGGATAAGCCGGGTCACTATTAACGATAGCTCTCAAGTGTTGCAGGATGCGCAAATGGACCTGTAGCTTGGTACTGCCAATGTACCTCAGACCACATGCACATTCTAAGATGTATATTGCAAACTCAGTTCTGCAAGTCAGACAATACTTAATGGTGAGAAGTGCATTCAATTTCAATCTTTATTCGGTTAAAAACCTTATAAGATACAATACATTTAAAAAGATACAAACAAATGCAAAGTCACAGTTAGATTTGAGGACAGATAGCAGCACGTGATTCTTGTAACAGGAAAAAAAAGTATTTACATGTCCCAAAGATGTTTTTGAAATGGAAGACAATTCATTGCAGTCGGCCTGTCTCATCTAGCGAGATCACTTACTAAATATAAAAACAATGGAATAATTACAGTTTAAAAGAAGCACCAGGATCACTAAAAACAAGCAGTACTTTAACATGTAATGTAAAACCAGTTCTATTTTCCTCTGTACTTAACTTGCGGATACTATTCTAGCCAGCAATAATCCATGTGAGGGTAAATAGGATTAGGTTTTAAAACCTTTTCTCTTTCTAATCAGGGCTACACATAAGAGGAAACGGCTCAAGCTAAACACTATTGGTTGTGAGGTATCACCCTTGAATACTCTAAGCCCAACCTCAACTTGGCGAAAGCCTAACAGTTTGCATATAGGCTTTAACCATTTTTTCCTTGCGCTAGAATAAGCAGGGCATATAAATAATACATGAGATTCATCGTCTTTCAACCCCATTTCACAGAACTCACATAAGTTGGAGTCAATATTCCCGTTTGCACTCTTATTACAATGCCATTTGGCTGTCATGACCCTCGTTTGTAAAATGCCATACCTAAATTTTAGATATAGACTCTTGGCAAACGGGGGATAAATTTCATCCATAAAGGGCTCCAATTGCATAGTCAATTTTATTTCAAAAAATTTTGAGGTCAAAGTTCCTATGTTGGGTTTGGTTAACACTGAATCATTTATAAACTCCCAATACCTTTGTTTCAGGAGTTTTTTTGAAGAATTGGTTAGCGATTCAGGGTCAAACCAAAAATTACTCAGGCCCAATTTCCCAAACCATTTTTCGACATACACTAACCATGGCAAGTAGGTAGTATTTTTTATGGCCATTATCTCCCTCAATGCTTCTCTATAATCCACCAGCTCCTCTGTGGACCACAAACGAACCCAATAGAGCAGCGGGCGAAGGGAGGCATAGTCATCAGTGCGTCGGAAATTTAGGTCCCACAATGCGGGAGTCAATGGTGTGGAGCCCGGTACACCTAGGAGCTGTCTAATGAAGGAGTTCTCACGTACTAGAAAAGTATCCTTCAATGCATAACCCCAAAGGTCCGCCCCGTAAAGACAAGATGATTGTGCTTTGCCTTTGAACAGTTCAATGGCCGGAGAGACAGCTTTAAAATGACTGTTCCTATGTTTTTTTACAATTGGAAACTGGTTTTGGGTCAGCCTCAATTTAGCATTTTCGAGTTGTGTTTTCCATGTTAATTTACTATCTAAAATGATACCAAGGTATTTAAAATTGGGGACTTCTTCAATAATTTCATCATTTATTTTAAAAACCTTGTTAAAACCCTTATGGGGATTAATTGTCATGACCTTTGTTTTTGAGGAATTAATTTCCAATTTCCTGTCATGGCAATACAAATTAAATTTATTTAAAAGATTCTGAAGTCCTCTAGGTGTCTGAGAGATTAAAATCGTGTCATCTGCAAATAACAATGCCGGAACGGCTTCACCACACAATTTGGGAGAGCCATGCTCGCAGCCCAAAAGGGTGTCAGGGATATCGTTAACATAAAGGGAGAATAGGGTAGGTGCCAGAACGCACCCTTGCCTAACCCCTTTAGATATATTTATTTTCCCACTAAGCTCCCCATTTGGTCCCCATCTGACTTGTGCATAGTTGTTCTCATGCAGTCTAATTAATAGCTGTAGAATGTTTCCGGGGACGCCCATGTTATTTAGTGTCCTCCATAGGTCTGCCCTAGGGACCATATCAAAGGCTGCTTTCAAGTCGACGAAGGCCACATATATGTGGGAGCTCCTTATCATAGTGTATTTCCAGACTAAACATAAAAATCTAAAAACCTGGTCCACTGTGCTTATTTTAGATCTAAAACCAGCCTGGTACCTCGTAAAAATGGAGTGATCATCGATCCATGAGGCAAGTCGGCTAAGAACTTGACGGGCGAAGATTTTTTGCAACACGTCAATCAAGCTGATAGGACGATAATGCGCAGGGTTCGACCTATCACCTTTTTTGAATAGTGTTACAATCTCCGCCCCCTTCCATGTTTCAGGGACAAGGGCACCACTAGCAATTTCGTTGGATAGTAGATTAATGTAGGGAGCCCAGATATAGTCCTCGTGCTTCCAGAGGTCCCCTGGTATTCTATCCGGTCCGGGGGCCTTTCCTGGCTTAACAGCTTTAATTGCTGAAATCGTTTCATTCAGAGTGAATACAAGAGGGAGTTCTTGTAGTGCCATCTCTAAAGACGTATTGGTCTGGTCTTCACTATCACCTGAATCGGCACTAGCATATAGTAGTGAAAAATGCCTAACCCAAGTACTCTCTTCGAGAAATCTATCTTTAGTGTCTATTGCCCCTTTGGTGCCACTGGCAATAAGGCTCCAGAAGGAGGTCTGGTCCTTGCGCTTACAAGCATCTAACAGGTCAGACCATACCCTCTCATCCCATTCTTTTTTGGCCAAAAGTAGACATCTTTTGTACTGGGCTCTTTTGGTTTTAACATTATCTGATATATTTCCCCTGACTGCACTAATTAGCTCCGTTTTGGCTCTCCGGCATTCCTGGTTGTACCAAGAATTACCCGTTGTCTTACATTTGTGGGAGGTATTTGATCTTTTTAGCACTCTAGTCAAGATCTCACTAAGCTGGCCAATTAAATGGTCATGGGATTCTATCAAGCAAGGGTTATGGTTTCCAGACCTATTCTCCGTCAAGGGGGACATGTGTCTGACAAAGACATGATAGATCTGGCTAACAATGTTTGCATTTCCTAGGACTGCTGGCCATTTTAGGGACCTGCGATTGTTTGCTTCCAGAGGCCCTTGTGGTAGGAAATTTTGTCTGACTTTTTTATTGATAGAATTGGTAAACAGGTTCTGCATAGAAAGAGTCAAAGGGTAATGGTCACTCTCCATGCGAACATCCACCTTCAGGTCCACTACCCTAGGCCATAGGTGTTTAGAAATCATGAGGTAATCTAAATGGCTAGAGCAATCCCCTCTAATAAATGTTGGATTACTAGGGCAGTCTGAAGGCAGTCGCCCATTACATGCACGCAGCCCATACTCAAATGTTAAGCTCAGTAATTGTAGGGCACTCACAGTGCAGGCTACTTTATATGTAGTGTCAACCAAGGGTATATTATTGGCGCTGTCCTCGTCTTTATAGATGTCTTCGAGACCTAATATCGGCTCGAAACTTCTGTTAAGGTCGCCACCTACAATTACCGTTGCATTCTGGTCTAACCCTGCCATGATGTTACCTAGGTGGGTTATGACTGGTGATTCTTTGCGTGCTTGATGGGGTCTGTTATAGACATTGATCACATAGATGATCTGTCCCTTAGGCTTCCTTAGTTCGATCATCAGGAGGTCAGGGTTGTTAGTTTCTATCTGCTTATAACTTGTCCCCCCTGTAATTTTTACCCATATTGTTAAACCACCAGATGGTCTACCTCCATTAGTATTTGTTGCAGGAATAAAAAAAGACCTATAATCAACCTTAAAGTGATTCTCTAACCCCCAGGTTTCCTGGAACAGGATTAGGTCCCCGTTATCAAGATATTGATGCCAATCTGGATCGGATAGATTTTTTCTCAGCCCTGCAATATTCCAACAAATTATTTTGTCTATTTCTAGGATTTCGTGGTTTGCCTGTACATGGGGTTGTCTGATAATCTCAGGGGAATCACTATCCAATGTTCGAATCACGTCATTTTGTATAGTGGAACGGTCGGATATCGATTCTCCCGTGCAAACCAATGCATTTTTGTTGGGCTCAGCTTCGGGGTTATGCCTAGTAGTTGTATCCCCTTCTTCAATAGAATGTCCACAGACCATGAGTCAATCGCAGTCGTTAAGGCCAGCCAAACCCCAAACCTATTGGTGGTACTAACTCCACAGTTGTATGACGGAGCTACAAACCCCCATCCATTTATAGCTGGGTTCCATCTGGACACTGGGGTATTAGGGTAAGGCAAGTTCAGCTGGTCACCTAGCCATCCTCCAACGTAATTGTCATTTCGTGTTGGCGCATACATATTAACATGATTGTACAAACCCCGTCTATTCACCATGTTCCAATTTGGCCCTTGGGTAGTCAAACAGGGCGTTTTTTGATGGTCGCCTAGCCTTGCACCAACCCTATTGCTGGAATCAAAATGCATCTGTCCCCCACCCCATCTTTTGTTTCTTGCCATCCATGGTGACTTCAGAGCATTTTGTTTTGATACTTTTTTCAAATCGTTGTAGAAGAATTCCAATGTAAGGGGGATTATGGTGCCACTTCTTCGTTGGGGTGGTAGAATGTTCGGCAAAATATTCAAAAGCCGGGCTGAATTATGGAAATTTAGCACAACACAGTCTCCCTTCCATTTTTTGGAATTGTTCCCAATCCAAGTAACTCTCCTTGCCGTTTTGACTTCATCAGCTAACTGCTGTTCTCCCCCCTGTGCCATCCTCATGTTGTTGGAGAGCCAATGTAATGCCTTGCTTGTTAGAGATGAAGTTGATTCTGTGTGGTCAGGTGATAGAGTGGGGACATTTGCTAATACTAAAATCAGAGGCGCAGCTTCTAGTGCAAATTGTGAAGAATCACTCTCAAGGCTATAGGGAGCTGGTGCAAGCGGTGGGTCTATAGGTACCTCTTTTTCTGGTTCTTGGATGGTAGGACCATTTTGTGGATTCTTAGGGGGAATAGTCTCTATTGGAGGTGCGTCTGATTCTATCACACCCATATTGTGTATCTCTTGGCAGACCAGCTGTTTTGTAACACTCTTTGAGACAATACCTATTGCGTCAGCTAATGTGTCTTGAGTACCTCCCAATTTTTTTATTACTGCAGGTAGTTTATCAATTTTGCTGATCAGAGGCTTGATAGATGTCTGAATTTTTACCTCTAACAGCTCTGAAATTTTGGACAGTAGAGCTTCATCCAGTAGCTCCCTAGTATTTTCCTCATACTCCCGGCATTTATTTTTAGGTTTTGGTGATGGGGTAGGTTTATTCTTCTCTGGCCTTCCCGCCCCCGCGATTTTTTTGCATTCCTGAACGTGGAGTCTAGCTGCGTGATGTTCTTACCAAACTTACAAGCCCTACAGCTGCATTTAACAAAACCCTTTCTGTCAGCTAACCAATTCTGTGTGGTTTTGATCTCTGGGCTATTCCTCACCGATGCATCACGCATAGAGAATGCCCCCCTGTAGGTGATGTCAGGCTGTTTGGCAACCAGTGGGCCCAGGGTGGGGTCAGATTTAACTATCCCCAAATGCTTGTTCACGGCTGATCTGATCGCTCTGTCCTCTGTGTTGTGGGTTATGATGAGTCTGGTGCAAATAGTTCAGCAGCTCTTCTCGGGGAATGGCATTGGCTCTTTCTGTGGCTTTTCGGAAGGTGTTCACGGCATAGCCACGTGCCCTGAATCTCTTAGAGGCCGCACTCTGACACTCATGTAAATCCTCACGAGTGCTGCAGATCCTGCATAGTCGAAGCATTTCCCCATAAGGGATGCTGGCTATCAGGTGGCTGGGGTGAAAACTCGAGGCGTGGAGAGTTGAATTACCTGCCGTGAGCTTTCTATGCAGTTTGGAGTGCAGAGTGCCATTGGCAATGTATAGCATGATGTCTAAGAATTCTTTGGAGGTTTCACTGATATTGGCATTGAATTCCAGATTGAGATTGTGGGTTTTAATCTCTGCTATGAATGCCCTTGCACTGTTAGCGTCACCTCGCCAGATTAGAAAGACGCCATCTATGTATCTTAGCCAAGACACAATGTTCTCATTCCAAGCGTCTGAGTGGTCGACCCTGAGAGCCCGCTCCTCCCACCAGCCAACATGTAAACATGCATAGCTAGGCGAGAAGCAGGCTCCCATGGCCACACCCCTGAGTTGCTGGTACACAGTTTTATTAAACATGAAAAAATGGTGTTTAAGACACCAGTCAATCAAAAAGAATATGAGGTTGTTATGCTTGTGACAGTGTATTGGCCTTTTGTCAAGGAAGTATTTGCATGCAGCTAGCCCATCGCTGTGGCGGATACTTGCGTACAGTAATGTTATGTCAAGTGAAATTAACAGATACTCTTCACGCCATGGGATGTTCTTCACTTTGAGCAAGTCACTAGTGTCTCTCAAATATGATTGATGGCTAGAAACCAAGTCCTAAAGGAAAAAGTCTACATATTTTGAAATGTTTTCGCACATACTTTTCCTCGCCGAGATTATGGGCCGCTCTGAGCATGAATAAATAGGAAAAGCGGAATACTGAGTTTGGCGTCATCCTTAGTTTTAATATATATAGATATATATATATATCAAATAGTGAATCTGTCAAAAAGAGAAATCACAGAGACAGAAATTGCACTACTAATGAGGGGTAAAAACTTCTGCCCAAAAAAGAAAATGAACTTGGCACAGGTCAGAATTGATCTGTATCTATACATAAGAAAAATAAAATTGGCAACATTTTTTGCAAAAAATCAAGGAAAACAACAAAAAACAAGCATGTTGGAAGATAGTACCACAGGCCTACTAGTAAAAGATTCGGAGAGTTATCTCACCCTATTGAACTTAGATGCAAGAGAAAGTGAGGCAATCCCCTTAAGTCAGGCTACATGCCAAACTGGAGCGGGCATAAGTGGAAAAAAACCAAAATCGAAATTTTATCCCCAATTACCACCTGGGAATAATGTGGATCTTTTTCAGGAAGCAGTAATTCAAGACCTATATAAAATCAAGGGATCAAACTATGAGGACAACTTGACAAGAAATGAAAGAAAAGCACTTGAAAAGCTCACATCGGATGATCAGATTGAAATTAAAATAGCCGACAAGGGATGCAACATAGTTATTTGGGACAGAACTGCCTATATTACAGAGGCACATCGACAACTGAGAAATCCCAAATACTATGAAAAACAAAAAATTAATCCAACAACCCAAATCAAGAAAGAACTGGATGACAAACTATGGGAATGGAAAATGAAGAATCTGATTGATGATGAAGAGCACAAGTACTTGACAGTCTCTCACCCGACAACGGCAACAATATATTTTCTGCCCAAGCTACATAAGGACCAACTTTATCAGCGAAGGGCTCATATTAGAACCCATTTCAAACTATATAGACTTTTTTCTCAGGCCATATGTAGCCCAATTGAGCTCATATATAAAGGACACAAGTGATCTGTTGCAAAGACTTCAAAACACCCCCTGGCAAGAAAGCTATCACCTCATCACTATGGATGTCATATTCCTGTATACGAACATAGGGAATGACATGGGCTTGCGTGCATGTAACTATTTCCTACAAGATCGGAATATCCAGTACAAAAACCACAATCAAATGTTACTAGACCTGATCTCAATGTGCCTCACCAAGAACATCTTTTTATTTGGCGAAGAGATATATCGCCAAAATAATGGGACAGCCATGGGATTTTCCTTTAGCCCAAACTATGCTTGTTTAGCCATGAGATACTGGGAAAAAGAGATGGCCTGGAATGCAGGAAATGATCAAAGGACAAAGAAAATAGTAAGTTGGATACGATTTATTGACGACTTACTCATCATTTGGGATGGGTCAATTATAGATTTCCAGCAATATTTTGAGATCAACAAAAGCATGCCAGGATTGAAATTCACCTATGAAATAAGTAATCAACGAGTGACTTTCCTGGATACTGAAATCTGGGAAATATCCTTTACAACGAAACTTTTACAACGCACTACCATTACGACGCAACTTTTACAACGCAAACCATTACAACGCATAGCGCTGGGGGGCGCTCTAGGATAGGGAATGTATTTAATATACTATCCAACACCTTCCCTACTATCCACGGGGACTGGAGTTGGAATAGTAAATTAAATAAATCACTATCCAGCGCCTAAAAGCACTATGCGTTGTAATGGTATGCGATGTAAAAACCGCGTTGTAAAGGCATGCGATGTAAAAGTATGCGTTGTAACGTCATACATCCCTGAAATCTATATCAAGGAAAACCAAATCCAAACCACCTTACACAGAAAAAGTACTGCAACCAATGCCACATTAGAAGCTAGTAGCTTCCATCAAGAGTCACTCATCTCCAGTATCCCTTATGGGGAATTCCTCCGAATACGAAGGATTTGCAGTGAGGAAACTGAATGGCAAAGACATAGTGCTGCCACACGAAAAAGATTCAAGAACCGAAAATATAATTCTGGAAATGTGGAAAAGTGTTGGCGAAAAACAAATGAGAAATCCCGAGAGGAATGTCTGAAACAGCCAAACAAAGAGGAAAAAAATGACCCGGAACCAATACGACTGATAACTGAATTCTCCCAGGAAAGCAAAGAAATCACTCAAATATTGAGAAAAAATTGGAAAATCTTGCACCTGGATGAAACTGTGAGCAAAATAGTGGAAAGACACCCAACGATAACTTATCGAAGGGCGAAAAACCTCAAGGACCATTTGATTCACAGCCAATTCAAATCAAAGATACGGGATAATATATGGTTGAAAACAAAGGGATTTGTAAAATGTTATTCATGCACAATGTGTGAAATTGGAAAGCCAACAAAAGAAGTCAAAATGCCAAACAACAAGATGTGGGAGATACGTCAACTAATCACTTGCAAAACATTGTGCACTGTATATGTTGTGGAATGCCCGTGCCCACTACTATACGTAGGAAGCACGATATGTGAACTTAAAAAACGAATAATGGAGCACACAAGAGCAACGATCCATGAGGATAGATCAAATGCAATTGCTAAGCATATGGAACAATTTCATGAAGGCGATTGGAAACGCCTAAAATTATTTGGGATTGAGACAATTCCAAAGAGTGAGCGTGGAGGAAACAGGGAAAATCTTCTGCGCCAGAAAGAATCTCGCCACATTCTTAATCTTCGAACTTTAGGTCCACACGGCCTTAATCAATCTGAGGAGTTATACATTCATCTGTAAAAAATGGAACTTCTAAAGGCTGAAAAAGAGGAAAAGAAAACAATATTGGAAAGGAAAAGAAAGGAAAAGAAAGGAGGAAAAAGGAAATAAAAATTAAAACAAAACATATATAAAAATAAGGTTTCAAACAAACATACAAAATTGAAAAATATATGACTGAAGGGCAACCATCAAAAATGCCACCCCACTGGAGGGGAACATCATTATACAAGAGAAACAACAATGATCTCCCACTGAAGGGAATGAATAATAAACAGAAACTTTTATTTTTGATGAATAATGAGAAAATTGTATTTAGTAGTTGACAGTATAATCAAAAGGCAGAAATTTCCAGAAAAATGATAACTGTTTTGATTTTCCAGTTGGTTTTTAACGGAAAAAACTACAGCACATATAATGCAGTCAGACCCTACATACCATGGACAGGAAATGATGCAACTATTAGTTGTATGAGGCTTTTAAATAATACCAAAAAAAGTGAAAGGTTGATCGTAACCAAGGTGTCTGCGACACCGAAACGCGTAGATCTCTCGCCTTTTGAACCCTGCTAAAATGAAAATGGTCTTTTGATAAAAAATTACGGAGTTGTGGAACTTGCTGGTGGGCGCCTTGTTTTTCCTTCGTGAGAGGGATTGTGCTTTGCTGTGAAAGCAGCGTGGTTCCGCTGCAGAGAGCTGCCCCCATGGTGAGCGCTGCGTGCCTTGGATCTCTGTGAACCGACATGGTGCATATATATATACTGGATGTTGGCCGCACCCCACCCCCATTCCAGGGAGAAGCTGGAGCAGTGTTGTCGCCATCGGGCGGCACGTTGGGTCTGGAGGATTCATCCCCAAACCCCCTACTTCAAAGATCCCGTTCGGGTTTTGGGGGTTTATGCGGAACAGGGGACCAGAGGAGACATGCAGTCTCGGAGGGCACACGGACTTGGTGAAGTTTGGTGAAATTTCGTGACTTCGATTCCCCTTGCATACCACACCCCACACGACTGTGGCATTCTGGGACTGGTAGGCGGTATTCAACTCGCCACTGTTAGACTCTTTACAGGGGCGGAGTCACCAATCACGGAACCGAATGCAGTGGACTATTTAAATCTACAATTTTAACTGCACTGTTCATTAACAACACCTCTGGCACTGAAGAAGGCGGGGATGACCGCCGAAATGCATTTGCCTACCTGTGAGCCTCGAGAATAAAATGCCTCCGTGTATCCCCGCTAGTGGTCTCTGTTTCTTCGTTTGGAGGAGCTGTTTTTGATATATATATATATATACATACATACATATTACCTACTGGCGATAGCCAGTAGGTTATGTTATGTTATGTTAATGGCATTTGTAATGCACGCAGCTGCTCCAGCGAAGGAGCGTCCCGGCGCCCGACAAGGTAGCCACACAACATAACTAGGAAACAGAAAATTTTAAAATTAACGTTTAACAGTGCTGGAGAAACAAGAAGGTCTTAACGGCCTTGCGAAAGGAAAGCAAATCAACAAGGATCCGGATTTTCAGAGGGAGTGCATTCCATAGTTAGGACCTAGTTTCCATAGGAAATCCACAACATTCTATTGGGAATAACTTTGGCGCCAGTTAATGAATGTACGCGATTTTCTCAAAGAAGATGGCCCGTTACGCTCCGCTCCTTCCCTGAAAGTTTCGGGGGGATTCGTCAAGTGGGGGCTGAGAAAAAAGGGGGTCCCAAAATGTGTTTTCCCCATGTTATTTTCCATAGGACGATTAGACACGGCTACAGCCCGAACCGCTGAACGGAATTACACCAAACTTGGCAAAATGGTAGGGACTGGTATGCAGTAGTGCCTTTTCCATATTTGGTGAAAATCGCTCCAGTGGTTTTTATGAAAATTAACTTCAAAAACACATATATATCTATATGCGCTCTCCGAGCGCTTTGGGTACGCGTACCGGTAAGCGCACCCGGTGCGCCACGGAAGTGCGCGAGCGGAAAGCTGATTGGCTCTCGGGTGTCTGTGAACATTCCAAACGGTCCGGAGAGTCCGCCATCTTGTGACCCCCTAGGTTTTCTCAGGGGGGCCTTACATGTACGCATACATGTGCGTTTACCCGTACGCGTACATGTGGTTTACCCGTACGCGTACCCTGAGCGTACCACAGGGGAAAACAGTGAAAAAGGGGGTTCCAAAACGTGTTTTTCCCCATGCAATTTCCCATAGGACATTTAGCCCTTCTCAGGGGGTCCCAGAAGAACCCCAAGGGCCAGAAAAAAAAAAGTTTCGAAAACACGTACCCCGCATTTTCAACTCTTGTTTTGGGCTCTCTTGTGCCTCAGTTTTCCTGAGAAACAAGATGGTGGCCAACACTTCTTGGTTTGGACAGTTTGGAATGTTGACAGACGACTGCCAGCCAATCAGGAGTGCGTGCAGACCTTTCCGAGCATGGGCTGCATTGATTGGCTGTGAACACTCCAAACCAGGAAGTTTAGGCAGCCATCTTGTGCTCGGTAGACCGAGGCACAAAAGAAGCAGAAAAACAAACGTGTAGAATGCAAAAAGGGGGCAGGGTAGAAACACCCTCACCCCCTAGGGTTGCTCAGGTGGTCCCACAAGGATATTAACATATTTAAATGTTATCTGCTAATAGAATTAGCATTTAGAAAACCTTTGAAATTTGTTGAAAAAAACCATAGGTATCACGTCTGATATAGTTAGGAATTAGCATTTAAAAAACCTTGCAAATTGACTGAAAAAAACATAGGTTTCAGGCCTTATATAGTTAGGAATTAGCATTTAAAAAAACGTGCAAATTCACTGAAAAAAACCATAGGTTTCAGGCCTTATATAGTTAGGAATTAGCATTTAAAAAACCTTTGAAATTCACTGAAAAAACCATAGGTTTCAGGCCTTATATAGTTAGGAATTAGCATTTTAAAAAACCATTGAAATTGCTCCTATATAGTTAGTTGTACTAACTATATTTCGCGCACCTGCAATCCACTGCTGATGTCACATATTACATCATTCATGACATGGTCAGTGACATCACTGATGACATCTCAAATGACACCAATGATGACATCACTGATGACATCATCCACATGACAATCAAATACACCTTTTCATACACTAGTAAAATCTTTCATCACTCTTTGTAAAATACAGAATATCATATTTGAATCCATTGACACAGCAATACAAGTATTTAAAAACCCACTCATTGATTCCTAGATGTATACACACATCTAATCACTTACCTGTAGATTCACTCATACATGCTGTCAATGAACTATAGAACACTATCAAAAATACTTAAACACCTATACCGACATTACACACCAGCACACAACCTATTCACATATGAAGTTGTCCTACTCACTTATGCAAACAATGGATCATACTTACATACATACTTAGCTACACACTTATACAAACACCACTTCATCTATTCATTTAGATAGTAAGTCATATTTAGTATATTATAAAATCATTATTACAAGTATACAGTTATCCATACAGTCACTCACACAATCATTGAGTCTTATGTTTACTTATTTATATACAACTACTGACACATACACTGCCTTTTATTTTTCAAGTTTGTTGGACATGTATCATTGAGAAATATATTTGCTCATCACCACACCCATAAAGATATTCATTCACCCAAACAACTGTTAGAACATGTAGTTTTAACTTCATATATCTACTGAATCAACTATTCACACATCTTTGGCCAGTCACACACCCTCTACCGAACCACACATACATTCACTCTCCCATACAAATACTCAGTTAACTAATCAATAACTAACATAGACTTTCACATAGCTAGTAACCAACTGGAGAACCAGTTTACACAACAACTGACAAAGTGATACAGATATTCACACAGTTTAGTCACTATCCACTATATTTAGTGAGACACTATAAATTGTTAAAGTCCTCCATCCAAATATTTATTTTTATATATCCACTCATACTTTAATGCTAATTGCTAAATAAATAATGCATATTTAAATAAAGAAGCAAACCACATTCACTGGATGATGTCATCAGTGATGTCATTTGAGATGTCATCAGTGATGTCACTGACCATGTAATGAATGATGTAATATGTGACATCATCAGCAGTGGATTGCGGGTGCGCGAAATATAGTTAGTACAACTAACTATATAGGAGCAATTTTAATGGGTTTTCTTAAATGCTAATTCCTAACTATATAAGGCCTGAAACCTATGGTTTTTTCAGTGAATTTCAAAGGTTTTTTATATGCTAATTCCTAACTATATAAGGCCTGAAACCTATGGTTTTTTCAGTGAATATATATATATATAGTTCAAACAATCCCGTACCACTAATCCTCACAGTGGAACTGAACAGGTACGGACCACACCACGCACAAAATATATATATACATATATATATATTCCTTAGATTCTTCTCACTTCGTTCCTTACGATGGAAGTCACGGCACAGCAGACAGGTAGGTTTTAACAAAGATTATTTACACACCAAGTGCAAAATAACGTGCATTGATTAGGACGGCCTACGCGTTTCGGCTACTGCTAGCCTTCCACTGGACCATTATATATATTTATTTATTTATAGTAGCCACAGAGCTCCTAGAAATGGAGAGCTCGCTATGTGGAGAGCAGGCATGGATTGAAGGCATGCGCACTCGGAGGGGCTCATGCAGAGCCTTTTAGTAGTATGCAATTGAAGCGGCATCCATTCAGGTTTAATTAATGGACTTGTGAACCCCGAAGGCGACATGCAACAATAACAGCAGCCCATTTGGGAAAATGATTTATGCCAAACCACGGAACACAAAAGCCCATAATGCACCGCTCCTGACTTGCGAAGTCTATGAAGAAGTTGATAAAACGAACCCCGTTGGCATGAGTCAGGTGATGTTAATTAAATCTGTTTGCGCATGCCTGTACCAATAAAAGCCGATGGGGAAAGGCAACCTGCTTTCGAGTGCTGCTTATGTTTTGGACACTCCCCAAGAGCTTGATATATATATATATATATATATATATATATTACACACATCCCTTCGCACGGCAACACCAGGCAGTGTGGTGCATCCATTAGGGCGCTGGGGCGTTGCCCCACAAGCCGCCCGCGAAGCCGCCTGCGCCACTGTCTGAAATTCTGACAATGCTATTCTGACAGTCTCAGTCAGCATGACGTATGACTGCCCGGCCCACACCCTTCAGAGTCTGAGGTGGGTGGGCGGTCCGGCGTCATGCTGCTGAGTGACTGACATGCTAAACAACAGCAATTGTTCTGTTGGGGATCACAAATAAATTGAACAGACGAATTCAGACGTCTTCGCTGCTTCACTAAGTGATCGCTATGGCGGCACCCCTCCCCCGATCATTCCACCGGCTGGTGTAGAAGATCAAATACAAAGAAAACAGAAATCCTTTCGCCAAGCATGACTATGGAGTCTGTCGGCTGACATTCTCCTCCCACTTTGAAGGACCGATATAAGGAAATATATACGTAGAATCAGGCTGTCCTACCTTCCTTTTTTAGTCCTGATGAAGACCCGACACAGATGCACACAAATCTGCGCATTTACATAGGGTCCAAATGTCGACGTTCTTTTCATGTATCCGCCAACACAGAGTCTCAACGAAACAAGGGAATAATTTATCCAGTTGTGACAATCGTATTCTAAAGTGGACATTCATGATTTAATGTTTTGTCTATATGTATGATTATTTGTCACTTCGTTCAACTGTGTACAGCACCCTGTCACCAGTCACGACCTATTCACTCAATGTTTGCATAGTCCATGTGTTTGTTTGTTTTGGACAGCTATTCAAAAATTGTGAATTAACTCACTACAAGGTTTACATTTACTTTGAGAACCATTGTGGTCAGTGTTTGTCTCCTTATATATCCTTCACTAGATATATTGTTTTGATTTGTATTAATTACAGGTTGTTCAATTTATTTGTGATCCCCAACAGAACCATTGTTGTTGTTTAGCTTCCATACCCAGGTTCTGAGGGTTACTGGGTTACCCCATTACTTCTAATGGAGTGACTGACATGCAGCAGACCAGGGGTGGCGCAGAGCGAACAGCAGGCAGCAGTGCGCATTCTGGGTGAAGGTTGGCGAATTTTTCTGACCAGCCCAGTCATGCGCACTACTGTGGCTGCACATTAGGAGAGCGAGGGTTGAGCAACGCCGCAACCCTCGGTCTCCTAATGGACAGGCGGGTGGCGAGTACCCCTGCTAAGCCAATCCTGGCGCTGCTGGAGCAGCATCAGTATTGGCTTAGAGGGGTTGCCACTCCAGTGCTGTTCCAGCCTGTTCCTGTTTGAAGACTCAGAGGCGCCAAAGCGGACCCGGCCGAGGAGCCGAGGCAGCGCGGACCTGGTCAGCCTGAGGTAAGTTTTATTTTTTAAATTTTAAATCCCCCCGACCCCCCCACAAGTATTGTGAGCTGCCGCAGCAGTCTAACACATACAAGTTCTGTGAACATGGCAGTGTGCAAGACTCCTTACCTCTGAACTACCCCAGGTGTGCCAGCCACAGGTCGTGTAACGTACTCGCAACACACATACATATACACCTTCTGTGCCAAGACAGGCCCTGTCACGCACTTGCCTTACGAAGGACCTGTCCAGGGAGGCGTGTGACGTCGCGACCACTCATGTAGCCACCTTCAATGAGTAGACTCCATGCACAAGAACCTGCCCAATGAGTAAACTGATTAGGGAGACATGAATTGAGTACCGCACCATCATCAGAACAAACATGTGTCCACCTGGTATGAGCAGGGCACCATCCAAGACCCCTGGCGCGCACCTGCTTTCTTCAGAACTGCTCTGTGGAAGCACGAGCCGCGTTCCACATACTCACAATATACACACAGCCACGTCTATGAGCAGGATGTGCAGCACTGCCCAGAACTAGTGACAGGCATCTCTGCCTCATCTCCGAACTGTCCATTGGAACGGAAGGCATGTGGTGTACAGCACGTACTCGCAACAATCATAGTGCCCATGTAGCCACCTTTTTCTGAGCATGGCAGAACCCAAGACCCTTGGCACGCATCTGTCTTACTTAGTTCTGAAGTGTCCAAGTGAAGGCATGTGTTGCGTTCCACTTACCCACAACACACCGGCATCAGAGACACCAATCGTATCGTATATCCTGTCACTTTTTTAACAAAACGTTGTTTAATGAACTAGGATACTATATCTCCCAGAATGCGTTATACGCCCGAAGGAGAGGCCCGGAATGGTGTCCTGGTGTCGTGCGGTAACAGTCTAAGGTTTGTTTACAAAGGATAACCCTGTGGGCCCACAGAGATCGATCGCCCTTTGCTGAGTGAGGCTGGATGTGATGTAACAGAGCACGAGATACCTGGAAGTGTCTGGAGAACAGCGGGGGCAGAGGGAATGAGCAAGAGGGAGTAGTGTAAGAGGAGGAGTAAAGTGTGAGGGAGAGCGCTGCGAGGAGAGTAATGGCAGGAGAGGCGCTGCACCTACAGAAGGGGAGAGGAGGAGGGCCACAGCAAGTGTGGGGGAGAGGGAGGGTGAGGACCATAAGAAACAGGGGCAAGAGTGAGGGGAGAACCACGGAAGTACTGTGAGTGATACACTGAGGGACTGTGAGTGACACTCTGAGGGACTGGGGGAGCGCTGCAAGGAGAGTAACGGCAGGAGAGGCGCTGGACAGACAGAAGGGGTCTGGGCTGGCGCTAGGCATGGATAGTGTGGGCAGCTGCCCAGGGCCCCACTCTCAGCACACAAACACAGGGCCCCACATCAGTGTGTCACAGCCAGGGCACAGCACACTGGCTTTCCCCTGACCCCAGCTCATCTAATTTGAGAAAAAGGTAGCTCCTTACAATTGTACCCACGCGAGGGGCTCCTCCCCTGGGCCTCACAACCATGTGTAGTAAGGCTAGACCTAGCAGAGGGGGGCCCTCCTGTTGGCTCAGTTGCAAGGCGACCCCTTTCACAGGTTTGTCCAGCAATCAGGCCTCCTGCCCTGCTGACTATATATATATGTGTGTGTGTGTATATATATATATATGTGTGTGTATATATAAATATGTGTGTGTGTATATATATATATATATATATATATTCACTGCAAAAACCAAAGGTTTTAGGGATGTTATAGTTAGAAATTAGCATTTAAAATGTCATTTGAGATGTCATCAGTGATGTCATCAGTGATGTCACTGACCATGTCATGAATGATGTAATATGTGACATCATCAGCAATGCATTGCGGGTGTGCGAGTAATAGTTAGCTGAACTAACTATAACATCCGAATTTCTCTGATTTTGTACGAGTGAAATGTCCAACTAACTTTAAAGTCCCTGAAACCTGTGGGTTTTTCAGTGAATTTCTAAGGTTTTCTAAATGCTAATTTCTAACTATAACGTCCCTGAAACCTATGTTTTTTTCAGTGCATTTCAAAGGTTTTTTAAATGCTAATTTCTAACTATAACGCCCTGAAACCTGTGGTTTTTTCAATTAATTTCAAAGGTTTTTAAATGCTAATTCATAACGATGCCTACAAAGGTAGGACATGTTCAGAAAGAGGAAGAAAGGCGCAGAAAGAAGCAAGAGAAATGCAGGAAGAGGCAACAGAAATCCAGAAAGTCGAAGAAAGGTGCAGAAAGAAGCAAGAGATATGCACAAAGAACCAATAGAGGAGCATATAGAGGCCTTGTTGCAAAGTCACCCTATGCCCCCAACTTTTTGCTGACTAGTACTGGTGGTAACTGACTCTGACTAACCAGGCCCAGTGCTATGCTGCAAGACACTTATAATACAGTAAAAACACCTACATATACTAGGGTACTCTATGGGTTGGGGTACCCATGTGACTGGCATGACCTCACCTGTATGGCCCGAGTACATAATGGGGCAGGGGGATTAAAACTACCTCTAACTAAGAGGTGCAGAAGGAGGCAAGAGAAGTACAGAAGGAAGCAACACAGGTGCCGAAAGAGGCAAGAGAGGTGCAGAAAAAAGCAAAAGCAAGTGAAGTACAGAAAGAGGTAAGTGAGGAGCAGAAAGAAGCAAGAGCAGTGCAGAAAGAACCAACAGAGGTGTAAAAAAGGCAAAAGGGATACAGAAAGGGGTAGGGGAGGTGCACAAAGAGGCAAGAGAGGTAAAGAAAGAGGCATGAGGGGTGCTGAAAGAAGGAAGAGAAGAGCAGAAAGAGGCAAGAGAATTGTTGAAAGAAGTAACAGGTGTAGAAAGAAGCAAGAGAAGTGCAGAAAGAGGCAAGTAAGGTGCAGATAGAAGCAAGAGCAGTGCAGAAAGAACCAGCAGAGGTGCAGAAAGAGGCAAGAGGGGTGGATAGAGAGGCGAGCGGGGTTTAGAAAAAAGTAGGATGTGTACACAAAGAGGCAAGAGAGGTACAGAAAAAGGCAGGAGGGGTGCAGAAAGAAGGAAGAGACATGCAGAAAATCCAAGAAACGTGCAGAAAGAGGCAAAAGAGGTACATAAAGAGACAACAGGGGTGCAGCAAGAAGCAAGACAGGTGCAGAAAGGAGCAAGTGAGGTGCAGAAAGAGACAGCAGAGGTGCACAAAGAGGCAAGAGAGTTGCAGAACCAGGCAAGAGAAGTGCACAGAGGCAAGGTAATTGCTGAAAGAAGCAACAGAGGTGTAGAAAGAAGCAAGAAAAGTGCAGAAAGAGGCAAGTGAGATGCAAAAACAGGCAGGAAAGGCACAGAAAGAGGGAAGACGAGTACAGAAGAGACAACAGGGGTGCAGAAAGAAGCAAATGAGGTGCAGAAAGAGGCAACAGACATGCAGAAAGAGGGAAGGGAGGTGCAGAAAAACACAAGAAAAGTGCAGTAAGAGACAAAAGAGGTACACAAAGAGACAACAGGGGTACAGAAAAGCAAGACAAGTGCAGAAGGAAGCATGGAAAGTGCAGAATGAAGCAACAGGCGTGCAGAAGGAGGCAAGAGAAGTGTAGAACGGAGCAAGTGAGGTACAGAAAGAGCCAACAGAGGTGCAAAAATAGTCAAGAGAGGTACAGAAACAGGCAGAGAAGTGCACAAAGAGGCAAGAGAATTACTGAAAGAAGCAACAGAGGTGTAGAAAGAACAAGAAAAGTGCAGAAAGGCAAGTGAGATGCAAAAACAGGCAGGAAGGGTACAGAAAGAGGGAAGACGAGTGCAGAAATAGACAAAAGGGGTGCAGAAAGAAGCAAATGGGGTGCAGAAAGAGGCAACAGACGTGCAGAAAGAAGGAAGAGAGGTGCAGAAAAAGGCAAGAAAAGTACAGAAAGAGGCAATAGATGTGCATATAGAGACAACAGGGGTGCAGAAAGAAGCAAGACAGGTGCAGAAAGAAGCATGGAAAGTGCGGACTGAAGCAACAGGGGTTCAGAAAGAGGCAAGAGAAGTGTAGAAACAGGCAAGAGAAGTGCACAAAGAGACAAGAGAATTGCTGAAAGAAGCAACAGAGGTGTAGTAGGAAGCAAGAAAAGTGCAGAAAGAGGCAAGTGAGATGCAAAAACAGGCAGGAAAGGTACAGAAAGAGGGAAGACGAGTACAGAAGAGACAACAGGGGTGCAGAAAGAAACACATGAGGTGCAGAAAGAGGCAACAGATGTGCAGAAAGAGGGAAGAGAGGAGCAGAAAAAGGCAAGAAAAGTGCAGAAAGAGGCAAAAGAAGTACATAAAGAGACAATAGGGGTGCGGAAAGAAGCAAGACAGGTGCAGAAAGAAGCATGGAAAGTGCAGAATGAAGCACCAGGCGTGCAGAAAGAGACAAGGGAAGTGTAGAAAGGAGAAAGTGTGGTGCAGAAAGAGCCAACAGAGGTGCAAAAAGAGGCAAGAGGGGTGCAGAAACAGGCAAGAGAAGTGCACAAAGAGGCAAGAGAATTGCTGCAAGAAGCAACAGAGGTGTACAAAGCAAGAAAAGTGCAGAAAGAGGCAAGTGAGATGCAAAAACAGGCAGGAAAGGTACAGAAAGAGGGAAGACAAGTGCAGAAATTGACAAAAGGGGTGCAGAAAGAAGCAAATGGGGTGCAGAAAGAGGCAACAGGGGTGCAGGAAAAAGCAAGAAAAGTGCAGAAAAAGTCGAAAGAAGTACATAAAGAGACAACAGGGGTGCAGAAAGAAGCAAGACAGGTGCAAGAAAGAAGCATGGAAAGTGCAGACTGAAGCAACAGGGGTGCAGAAAGAGGCAAGAGAAGTGTGGAAACAGGCAAGAGAAGTGCACAAAGAGACAAGAGAATTGCTGAAAGAAGCAACAGAGGTGTAGAAAGAAGCAAGAGAGGCATAGAGGGAAGCTAGAGTGGCTTGCACAACATTAGTAGCAATTTAAGGCCCACATTTAGCAATAAGTAACAGGTGACCAGTCTAGGTTTGCAAACGGCCTTCCACCACGCTGTAACACTTGTCTCTGCATTTTTGGTAATGTTTGACCCGTTTTAGCTAGACACAAGGCTTTTTTTGTTCAAAAATTATGTGGCTAATGCAGAAAATGTATAATTGTGCGAAAGTCGGTGCAGCCAGTCACATAATTCCATACCTCTGACTAAGTCCACAAGTGTTCCTCAGTGATTCCATCTTTTTTGTCTCACTGAGCTCATAGTTGAGCTTCTACGGAAATGAGGAAGACTAAACCTGAGGTTACCCCTCCACAACACAGACTACCATACCACATAATTACACTCCATAACACATAATCCCACTCTACAAACAATATCACATACTTTCTATCCCCATAATTTCACTGCACAACATACCACATAATTCCACTACACACAACGTACATCCACTCCACTCCAAAAAACATTAGTAAAAAACTTTTGCATTTACAATGCCAATAGCTCTAATTCTCGCAAATGTGAAACCTATTACTTTGCAAACACTTCTTTAACTAGTTCTCGCGTTTGCAGAGTGGTGGAGAAAGGGTGCTGGGCTTCTGACCAGCGCTCAGGAATTCCAGTGCTTAGGGCTTACAGGAGGTATCAGTAGGGCTTCTTGGCCCCCAAAGTCCCTCAGGAGTAAATTGGACTTCATTCCCCATCCCTTAGTCTGCCAGGAGGCACGTTTGCAGAATGGTGAAGAAAGGGGGGCATGGTCTCCGAAGACGTCTTAGCAATCTCACTGTGCGGGACTTACTGGAGGTAACAAGAAGGGTATTTGGCCTCCAAGGACATCCATGGCGCCAACTACCCCTCCTATAACCTCCAGTAAGTCCCACACAGCAGCATTGTTAAGTTCAAAGAGCAGGTCACACCCTCTTTGCCCACCACTTTACAAACAAGCTTCCTGGCACACTCTTGGATGGAGATTGAAGTCCCCTTCGCAGCTGGGGGTCATTTAGGGGCCAACTAGCCTACCTCTTACCTACAGTAAGCCCCACACAGTGGGATTGCTGAGAGGTGGACAAAGGCCACGCCCCCTTTCTCCACCACTCTGGAAACGCTCCCCATGGCGCGTTGTTAGTTGGGAAATTAATTACCCTTGAAAACTGCGGGTCCCTGGGGGCCAACTAGCCCACCAGGTACCTCCAATATGGGCCACGGAGCTGGATTACAGTGAGGTGGTGCTGGGCCAAGCCCCCTTTTTACACCACTCTGCAAACGCACCTCTTGGTGCACTGCTGCTCGGGGGATGAAGTCCACTTGTGTCCTGAGGTCCTCAGGACACATTAGGACTTCATCGCCCCACCAGCAGTGCACCAGAAGCCACGTTTGCAGAGTGGCCTCGGGCCACCTCTCTGCAATGCAGCTCTGTGGCGCTTACTGGAGGTATTTAGTGGGCTAGTTTCCCCCCAGGGACCCTCAGGATTGAAGGAGACTTAATAACCCAAGTTACAATGCGCCAGGGGGCATGTTTGCACACTTGTTATATCAGGCCCCGACCCCTCCCTGCACCACTGTGCAAATGCACCCCCTGGTGCATTGTAAGTTGGGGGATTAAGTCCCCTTGAATCCTGAGAGTCCCTAGGGCCAACTAGCCCACCAGGTACCTCCAGTAAGCGCCACAAAGCTGCAATGCAGAGAGGTGTAAAAAGGGATGTAGCCTCAGGCCACCTCTCTGCAAGGCAGCTCTGTCGCGCTTACTGAAGGTACCTGGTGGGCTAGTTGGCCCCCAGGGACCCTCAGTATTCAAGGAGACTTAATCCCCCAACTTATAAAGTGCTGCAGTGAGGGGGCTGGGTCTCCGGTGAGTTGCTGGTTTCTTTTTCTTTTTTTTAAATTATTCTTTTTTGGGAGGGGGGTTGTGTGGCCATCCTTCCCTGGGCCACTTTTGGACCCGGGGAACCCATTCCCTGCGGGGGGCCTGAACTTTTTCTTTTTTTTTTACAAAAAATCAAAGGGAAGGGGGCCACATGGCCCTCCTTCCCTGGGCCACTATTGGCCCCTGGGGACCACATCCCCTGTAGCCTGGCCTGGTTAATTATTAATTTTTTATATATCTGCAGGGAGGGGGGCCACGTGGCCCCCTCCCCTAGGCCATTTCTGGCCCCTTGGACCTCATTCCCCGGGGCCCGGCCACGTTTTTTAATTAACGCGGAGGGAGGCCGCATGGCCCGCCTCACAGGCCACTCCTGGCCCTGGGGACCTAATCCCCCGGGGCCGGCCTTTGCGTTCAGGACCGTGGGGGGAGCCCCAACTCCCCCACGGTCCCGCCAGCTTTGCCTCCGCGGGAGCCAGCATTGCTTTTGAGTATGGGGAGCTGCAGAAATGCAGCTCCCCTTGCTCAAAAGCAATTCTGCTTTGCTTCATTGAAGGGAGAGCAGGTTTCCCTGCTCTCGCGTCAATGAAGCGAAGCAGAGTTAGATATGACAGAGTGGGAGCCGCACAGCTCCCGTCCTGCTGTAGCAAACGGCAATGTCCCGGGGTGGGTAGCCTGGGACATTGCAAGAGCCGGCCCTGGGGGTGGCGGTCCCCAGGGCCATCAAGGTCTCCTGGAGGGGCGCTGTGTGGCCCCCCTCCCTTCATTTTAAAATCCCCGGGGAGGTGGTGGTCCCCGGGGCTTGGGGGCCCGTAAAGGAACCCCAATTTCCATATTTAGTGCCCCGGGAAGGTGGTGGTCCCAGGGGCATGTGGGAGGCTCGAGCCCCCCACACATTTATTTATTTTTAAAAGCAGGTCCCAGGGAGGAGGCGGTTCCCGGGGCTTGGGGGGCCGTGAAGCCTCCCCCATACTGTCTGAATAATGACCCAAGGATGTGGTGGTCCCTGAGCTGCGGGGGAGCGTGTGCCCCTCGCACATCATTAATAAAGGCCCGGGAAGGTGGCGGTAATAAAGTTCCTATGAAAATTAACATGGGGAACACCCCCCTTTTTCTTGACCCCTGCTTGACAAATCACCCCGGAACTTTCAACACACAAACTGAGCGGTCCAACCCTGTTTCTTGGAAAATTTCACGAAGATTCATCAAACGGCGCCAAAGATATTGGCAAATCAAAAACGCTTTGCCTATGGAAACTAGGTTCTAACTATAACTACCTACGTATAATATATATATATATACTAGAAGATGAAGGATCACAAGAAAACAGCCATCCAGGGCAAAAATCTGGCTCTTAAAGGATACGATGAGTCACAAAAAAATTAAATATCCAAGCAAGAAGTGACTCAAACAGATGGACTCACCGAAGAACAAAAATATATTTCCACTACAACGTTTCAGCTTCTACCTTCCTCAGGTAGTACAATATGATTTGCTCAGTGGCCGCACAGATGACACTTCTGGATTTTCAAAAAGCATCATGAGTGAAGATTCCATTTAGAATGTGGAATCAATGAAGTACTGAGATCTATTGAAATATTCAGTAATCAGGTGGTATTATTAGTGATGTCCAGTCCAGCTGGATGCAGTGATTTTAAACTATATATGCAGAAGTTTTCCCTGACGTCTAGTAGCTCTTCCTTTAAGACATGTTCTACAGGACAAATCTTCAAATCTGAAAGAAAATGATCCACAAGTGTAAAATGATTGGCTACAGACTGGTAAAGCTTCTTATTAAATATTGCTGATTTGTGATTCCTGAATCATGTATGGAGATTATTCACCGTTTGGCCTACATATTGTTTTTTTACAGCTTTGGTGTTGGCACTGAATCACATAATTAATGCATGTTGAGGAACATGTAAGAGGAACATGTAAGATGCTGTCTTATTCCATAGGTCCTTCTCGTAACAGAACTAGTTACTGATGATGTTTGTAAAAGGTATTCAGACATGATGCACCTTTTAGAGTCACAACAATAAACCCCTGCATTTGTTACAGCTTGATTGAGTTCAGCTCTCACAGTATGAGTTCCAAAATTGGGAGCTCTGCAGTAAGCAATGACAAGCTGTTTTGTAAAAACCTTTTGCAATTATTCACAAGCGGACTGTAAAGGAAATATTTTTTGCATTATATTTCTGTAGTTGGGAGCTGGTGGATGATAGTCAGCCACAAATTGAATTCTGTTACCCTCAGCCGCTGTTGCTTACTTTGGGGGAGATTTGCTGACGCTGCTGTGCCCGCTCTTGTTCCCTCGCGGCCGGGCTTGGCTCCGCCCCCTTGCTACCGTAACGACTGGCCGGGCTTTGCTCCGCCGGTCCAACGAGCGACCACAACCCCCAGGATCCCTTGGGGCAAACGCCCATGCCATCATCAAGCGCGCCAGGAGGCGCATAAAGCCGCGTCAGGGGCCGAGTCCTCTGGTGCCCTCAGACGCTGCTGCTTACTTTGGGGGAGATTTGCTGACGCTGCTGTGCCCGCTCTTGTTCCCTCGCGGCCGGGCTTGGCTCCGCCCCCTTGCTACCGGAACGACTGGCCGGGCTTTGCTCCGCCGGTCTAACGAGTGACCACAACCCCCAGGATCCCTTGGGGCAAACGCCCACGCCATCATCAAGCGCGCCAGGAGGCGCATAAAGCCGCGTCAGGGGCCGAGTCCTCTGGTGCCCTCAGACGCTGCTGCTTACTTTGGGGGAGATTTGCTGACGCTACTGTGCCCGCTCTTGTTCCCTCGCGGCCGGGCTTGGCTCCGCGCCCTTGCTACCGGAACGACTGGCCGGGCTTTGCTCCGCCGGTCCAACGAGTGACCACAACCCCCAGGATCCCTTGGGGCAAACGCCCACGCCATCATCAAGCGCGCCAGGAGGCGCATAAAGCCGCGTCAGGGGCCGAGTCCTCTGGTGCCCTCAGACGCTGCTGCTTACTTTGGGGGAGATTTGCTGACGCTGCTGTGCCCGCTCTTGTTCCCTCGCAGCCAGGCTTTGCTCCGCCCCCTTGCTACCGGAACGACTGGCCGGGCTTTACTCCGCCGGTCCAACGAGTGACCACAACCTCCAGGATCCCTTGGGGCAAACGCCCAGCCTATCATCAAGCGTGCCAGGAGGCGCATAAAGCCGCGTCGGGGGCCGAGTCCTCTGGTGCCCTCAGACGCTGCTGCTTACTTTGGGGGAGATTTGCTGACGCTGCTGTGCCCGCTCTTGTTCCCTCGCGGCCGGGCTTGGCTCCGCCCCCTTGCTACCGGAACGACTGGCCGGGCTTTGCTCCACCGGTCCAACGAGTGACCACAATCCCCAGGATCCCTTGGGGCAAACGCTCACACCATCATCAAGCGCGCCAGGAGGCGCATAAAGCCGCGTCTGGTCCCTCGTGCCACAAGGACGCGCCGGGCGAAGCCCGGGCAAAGGACGGGCCGTCTGTGGCCGTCCGGGGCCGGAAGAGGCCGGGACGGGCCACCCCTCTTACATCTACGGTGGACCAGCATCAGAGACATCAGTAAGGAGGGTCCTGTATATTGCCAGACATTGTTAAACCAGGCTAATTGTATTGTCACAGTTGGGTAGAGAGCCCCGATATTATACATCAGGGGGTAATATTGCATTATTATGATTAAAGCTAACCCTAAAGTGTGTTCTGGGGCTGGTAGGGTTGGAACCTTAGATGCCTTTCTTAAATTAGCCGAAAGCGCTGTGGCAAAAGAAATTGATATTGTGGAAAGAAGGCGTTCGCTGGATCCATCCTGTCACATTGTACCCCAAATATTAGTTCCAGAGACAATGGATTGCCCTACGGTTCCATCTGCTCTTATACATCTCCCGCAGGCTACTAATGGGTCAGTCTTAGATGGTAGCTTCTCTATCAGCTCGGCACCATCTTCCCCATCCTCTGCTAGAAGTTTAGTTCCTTCGCCCCCGGTAACACGCAATAGGCAGCAGCGGGCCAGGCCGGTGAGCAAGGCTAAGACTGTAACAGGTAAAAGAAAGGCTAGTAATGCACCCAAAAGTAGCCAGCAACAAGCTAAACAACCTAGAAAATTAATTTCCTTACCTGGGTTGGGTGGGCAGCAAAATAAGGTTACACCTAAGGCTTTTGAAGGCAGAACCCCAGGCAGAAATGAGCAGTTGGTGAAAGAAGCAGGGGCCAACCAGGGATGCAATATGACCGAGCTCATGAGAATCATGGACGAAAGCCTCTGGTCCCTTATCTTGCCATTAATGGCCAAACTAGAGCAAATAGATGGTAGATTAAATGCCATAGAAAAACATCTCCTAGACCATAAAAGCCCCTCACCGGAGAATGACTTAATTGCGGCTCACCCTTTGAACACAATTACAACTAGAGTAAACGACCTGGTGGACTCTATGATAACTTCTTTGCCTCAGGATATAGTCCAAGTTGTAGCACCTAATACGACTTCCCCAGCTTTAGGACCTAGGGAGGCCGCAAAACAAGGGCCTTGGGGGCCTGTAGGGAGACTAAGCCCACTGGAACAGCCAACAAAAAAAATCTTCTCACTGCACCTTCCCCCGGAGGCTTGCCCATATTCAGTAATTTTGGCAAATGTCCCGAAAACCCAGGATGGTCGCGAAGAACATTGGACCACACTAAAAAACAAAGCCCTTCATTTCCTTCGCGCAAAAACCGTGCTGGGCGATCATTTGCACAATAATTTCAAGATGGTGAGAAGGGTACCATGGGTGGGTAAATCCAAGAAAAGTATGGAGGGTGATTGTGTTGTGGTGAGTTTTAGATCCCCAAAATTGGTTAATGACATTTTGAGGCAGGCGGGATCAGCAATTATTCATCATGACTATGTAAATGTTGTTCCGCTGCGGTTCTTTTACCCCCCCTCATAAATTTGGTGCTATTGGTGAGGGTCAGTCCAGCCGGGAAACAGTTCCCCATATCGACTTAATCACAACAAGCAATAGATATGAGGTCCTGAGCTCGCTGGACACTAACGACTGACTTGAGGATGATAATACCAGGGCTCGGAGAAGGGTGTGTTCAGGTGTTGCAAATAGAGGGTGTTTACCAGTGGAAATTGGGCCGCAAAGCCCATTGGTACAGCTAACCACCCCCAGTGGGGGTAGGGGCGCTGACATAACAGAGACCAGGACCAGAGCTACTGAACATCCTATAGGGGAAAGTGGGTCGGAATCTGGCCATGCCGAAACCCTGGAATGTATTCGGACTACTGGGGGAACAGGGGAAGCTCAGGAAGTAGTAAGAGTTATCTCCTGGAATATAGCGGGTCTGGCATCTAAATTTAATAACACTGAGTGGCGCCACCATATTAGTGGCTATCAGATAATTAGCCTCCAGGAGACATGGGCGGTCGACAATAGCACCTTTCATATACAGGGGTATAAATGTTTCTTTGTCCCGGCACAAAAATCCAGATCTGGTAGAGCCATGGGAGGACTATCCATTTTTTTATTTATTTTTTTTAAATAATTTTTATTGCAGTCATGCCTGTACAGGCCCATACATGCGCAAGTAGTTTCATAAAAATGAGCAGATATACAATATGAATTGGTGGTCAGTACACAGCCGTTATGCCCACAACCCGGGGGTCGGGCGGCGTTGATATCTCTGCGCTCACATGCCCGACGTCCAGATCAAAGGAGTAATCGGTGTCCTGATCGTGTGCATGACTACTTTTACAGTCCTACTTAACTTATGCGCTAACCCCCAACTCCCACCCCCGCGCAAAAACCTAGAACTCCCCCCCTCATCCCACCCCAGTCACCACCACCCATCTAAGGCACTTATAGCGTTCGTTCCTGGAGTACCAGTGCCTGTCCTCCTGTGTATCTGATGCTCTCGGGGCCTCAGCTAGTCTCTGTCTCCCTTCCTGCCTCGGGGGCCTCTTCCTCCTCATCTGCCTCGTTGTCCCGGAGTGCCTGCACCATTACTTCCCAAGCGGTCGCCGTATCTGCCGCCGTCTGGCTAGGGGACCTACGCGCAATCTGGTATCTATATGAGCTGTCAGCCGCCGCCCACTTCAAGAATTCCCGCCGCCACCTCCGCGGAGTTGGCCCCAACCTCGCCTTCCAGTTCCTAGTGATCTCCCTCTTAGCCACCATCAGTCCCATATCAATGAACTTGCTCGTGAGTTTGTTTTTGGGGGTATGGGGAAACCAGTGCAGGATGCATTCCGCTGGTCCATAGTCTACGGTCCTTTCAGTCACCTCATTCAGCACCATCCCTATTTCCTGCCAATATCCCCGCAGGGCCGGACACGCCCACAGCATGTGCACTAATTCGGCCCCCTCAGCTAGGCATCGGGGACAGGACGCTGTTTCCGCACCGAAATATCGCCTGATCCTTCCCGGAGTCATGTATGCCCTATGTAATATGTAGTAGTGGATTAGTTGGAATCTAGCGTTTCTTGTGCTGTTGCGGGCCCTTCGGACCAGCTGTGCCCATGTCGTGTCTGGCATGTCCTTACCCAGGTCCGCCTCCCACTTGGCTTTCAGAGATGCAAGAGGAGGAATGTTCTCTCGTATCATCCGATTGTAAAGGCATGTAACTGCCTTGAGTGTTCCCGCCGCCATCATAGTGTACTGACACGCTGCTGCCGTCTCGGGCTCCTCAAGCCCCGTGCCCCAGTGGGCCTGCATTGCCCTGGTTACCGCCGCGTGAAGCAAAAATCCCCCTCTTGGGATGTCAAATCGCTCCATGAACTCCTGAAACGGGATCAGCGCGCCATTTTCGTACAGGTCCCTTACCACCTGCACGCCCGCTTCTTCCCATCCTTGCAGATGCGACCAGTCCCCGCCATGCGGTAGGGCTGTTAACATGCCCAGAGGGATCTCCGGTGCGTACGGGCGCCGAATTCCGGCTCTCCTCTGTGTCCGGTCCCAGCAGTGGCGGTACGTGCGCTGCTCCAGCGATAAATCCCTATTGTCTAGCCGCTGTTGGAGAGTAATATAAGCCAGGACATGCCTGGGCGTTCCCCGCAAGATGCCATCCTCCGGACCCCGAAACACCCTTGCAACCTCCTGCGTGAAGACCTGCAGTTGGGCCGCTAGGTAATAAAGCTCGAAGTCCGGGACCGCTAACCCCCCCTCATCTTTCGGGCGAGAGAGCGTGGCCAGCGCCACTCTACACCGTCCCGCGCCCCAAATGAATGTCGTGATCAGAGATTTAAGTAGTCTAAAGAAGGAGCCAGGTAGCCAGATCGGGAGCGTCCGGAAGTAATATAATAATCTTGGCAGTGCAACCATCTTCAGCAAGGAGATCCGGCCAGCCACCGATAGCGGCAATGTGGCCCAGAAGGTCATGCAGCCCCTCAATCCACGCACGCATCGCCCCAGGTTGCCCTCTAGCAAGTCTTCCGCCTTATGGTAAATTTGGACCCCCAGGTATTTAATACAGGCAGGCTCCCAAGCTACTTCTGATCGGTGGTGCGGCTGGGCAGCGCCCTCCTGCAGCGGGAACAAGCTCGTCTTGGGCCAGTTAACTTTCAGGCCCGACATCTGTCCGAAGCTCTCTAACAGCGCCTCCGCTCCCTGCAAGTCCTCAACGCCGTCATGGAGGAACAGCAGTAAATCATCGGCATATAGCGAGATGAAATGTTGCCCGTCTCGGGCCTGCACTCCACGGAAGTGCCGCCCAGTCCGGGCCTGAGCCGCCAGCGGTTCTATAGCCAGTGCAAATAGCAACGGCGAGAGAGAGCAACCCTGTCGAGTGCCTCGTTCAACCGGGTATCGGAGGGACACCGTTGATCCCACCCTTACTCTCGCTATCGCCTCCGCATAAAGGACCTTCGTCCAATGAATATAGCCGGTCCCCAGCCCGAACCGTTCCATTACAGCATAGAGGTAGTCCCACTCTAGACTGTCGAAGGCTTTTTCGATGTCAACCGAAAGGACCAGTTCCGTCCCAGCTCCGCCGTCCAACCCGTCCATGAGGCGGACAAGCCTTCTAATGTTGATTGTGGTGTTGCGTGTTGGTATAAAACCATTCTGGTCCTCGTGCACGAGGTCCGTCATGTGTGGCAGGAGCCTCGCTGCCAGTATGGAGCTCAGGATCTTATAGTCAGCGGTGAGCATAGAGAGTGGTCGATAGGACGCCGGGTCACTACTCTCTCTGCCGGGCTTCAGTAGTGGGACCACCAACGCCTCCCGCATTGACTGCGGTAGTTGGCCCGCTGCCTTGGCCTCTTTATAGACGGTCAACAGTCGTGGGGCCAGGATATCTAGATATTTGCCATAGAATTCTATGGGGAGCCCGTCTATTCCCGGCGACTTGTTCCGTGCCATGCGCCGCACCGCCGATCTGATCTCCCCTAACTCAATGTCCGAGCCCAGGTCTTTCGCCTGCTCTGCCTCTAGCCGTCGTAGAGGTAGACCCGTCAAGAAGGGTTCTGCCAGGCCCGGCCGGTCTCCCGGGGCACTCTTATATAGGCCCTCGTAATACTCCCGGAAGCCGTCAACTATGCCCATCTGAGTGTGCTGCACTACACCCGACGTATCCCTCAGTTGGAGTATGGGAGTGTACCGTCTAGTGGGGTTCGAAAGCCACGCCAGAAGGGTGCCCGCCTTGTCACCGTCCACATGGGAGCGCAGCACATACCTCTTGAAGTCAAAGGCTCGAAGCCTCTCCACCTCAACCGCTACCGCCTCCCTAGCCGCGCAGAGTGTCTCCTGGAGTTCAGGGTGTCCGGGCCGCTCCCTTTCCGCTTCTCTCAGCCTAGTATCCGCCTTAGCCAGATCGCCCAGCAATACTCTTCGCACACCTACATAATCTTTGATGCAGACACCCCTCACCACTACCTTAAAGGCGTTCCATTCCATCGCCCTGGAGGACGCCGTCCCTTCATTTTCCGCGAAATATGAGGCCAACCCCTCCGCCAGGGCCGCCTCGAATATGGGGTCTTCTAAGGTCTCAGGCCGTAGTTTCCAGATCGGGATCCTGGGTGTCCCCGCCACCCAAGCCAGCCGGATCAGGAGTGGATTATGGTCAGAGATCGTTCTCGACAGGTACTCCGATCCCGTGACGCACGGCAGTACCCCCCGGGAGCAGAGTATCGTGTCCAAACGGACATGCAAGTCGTGCAGTCCGGAGAAGAATGAGTAATCCCGGTCAGCCGGGTGTTGCCCTCTCCAGACATCCGTTAGTTCCCAACTCTCTTGCCACTCCCTTCTACCTCTAGATAGCCTGTGTACCGGGGAATCGTGCAGGGGGGGGGTGGGACCTATCCAACAAAGGGTCCGTAATGGAGTTGAAGTCACCCCCCATCAGGACCGGGCCCGCCAGGGAGTGAGCCAGCGTACCTGACAGTGTCGTGAGGAAAGCCAGCTGGTCCGAATTCGGGGCATAAACGCTAGCTAAGACCACATCTCTACCTTCCAGCTTCCCCTCCGCCACCACATACCTCCCTTCCTGGTCTACCCATTGGCGTGTGAGCTGGAAAGGTGTGCCTGCTCTAATCCAGATTAGGACCCCCCTAGCATATGCCGAGTAGCTGGTATGAAAAACCTGTCCCCGCCACCTTCTCTGCAGCGCTGCCCCCTCCTGCCGTGTAAGATGCGTCTCCTGCAGCATGGCAATGTGCACTCCCCTCCGCACTAAATAGGCATATACCTTGTGTCTGCGCTGCATAGTGTGTAGGCCCCGCACATTCCAGGTAATACAGTTCAAGTTATTCACATTAGCCATTGTCCCAGCGATCTGATCGACACATTTCCTCCAGTTCCCACCCTTCAATGGTGGTGATGCCCCCCCTTAACAAAACAAAACATCTCAGCAGTCCTACCCGTGGTGTACCCAGGGTCAATAACTTCAAAAAGGGTAAACAATCCCCAACTGTGGAACCCCCCCCTCCCCCAGAATAGGCCCCAATACCAAGATATCAGTCCCCATCCAAACTCCCACACCTGATCTACCCAGGTCGTAACTACACAGCCGTAGCCGTGGGTGCCTTAAGGGCCTACGAAGTGCGGCCTTGTCCAGAGGGGGGCTGCGCCGCCTAGCTCCTCGCTCCCTCCCCAATTCCCCATGTCCTCTCTGCTACGAGGGCCCCGGTGTGCCCCGGCGCCCGCTATATACTTAGGTATGGGTCCCCCTCCCAGCTTCCCAAACATTACCCATAGTCTTCCGCCAGCAGTTCAGACATTCAGGATCTCGTCCGCCGTCTGCGGCGTCACCAGCGGCCCTCCAGTCCGAAGAATCCCAGAAAGGTCCGATTCTGAGCCGGAGGCCGATACAAGAGCGTCCGAGTCCAAGGCCCCCCCAGAACCGGGGCCCTCCGCCTGACTCAGCTTTCCCACTTCCAGTAGTGCGGCCTGCCGTTCTGCCTCGGTCTGGGAGGCCGTTGGTCCCATCTTCCCCTGCCCTCGTTTCCTCAGCCTCCTCGACCTCCGCGGCCGCTGCGGCGAGCGCCCCCGCTCCTTCTCCCGCTCCTCCCGTGCTCTGGCGCCGTCCGTCCCAGCCTTGTATGTCTCCCACCAGTCCCAGGCCTCTGCTGATGTGTTAAAGAAGCTCGCCTTGTCGTCCACCACCACTCGGAGCCTGGCTGGAAAAAGCAACGAGTAGGCAATCCCCTCATTCCGCAACTCCTTTTTGATTGTAAGGAAGGAGGCTCGCTGCTTCTGTGTCTCGAAGGTGAAATCCGGGAAAAGCGTGACCCTGCTGTTCGCAATCTGGAAGGGGCCAACCTCCCGAGCTCTCCGCAGGAGCAAGTCCCTATCCTTGTGATGAAGCAACTTGGCTATAATCGGCCTGGGTGGGAGCCCGGGCTTGGGAGGCCCTGAGGGGACTCTATGTGCACGCTCCAGTGTGAAGAAGGGTGAGAGCCCTTCCGGCGCCACCACTGTTTTCATCCATTCCTCCATGTAGGCAACCATGTCCCTCGCCCCCTCCGTCTCTGGTACGCCCACGATCCGCACATTGCTGCGCCGGCTTCTATTTTCCGCGTCCTCCGCCCGCCTTTCCAGGGTGCGTATGCGGTCCAGGGCTTCCGTTAGCTTCCCTTCCATCACCTTGTGAGCCGGCGCCAGGTCCTTGATCACCGTTTCAGCGTCCTTATTTATTTATTTATTTATTTATGGCTCTTATAAAGCGCGCAGCTACCTCCGTCGGAGGTGTCCCGGCGCTAAAAAACTGTCAGCAGAGATAAGGAGAAAATCTAAGATGAGGAGAATAGCCAAGTTTTCAGGCGGTTACGAAATTGTACTTCAGATGAGGCAAATCTAAGGTCCAGGGGGAGGCCGTTCCAGTGTTTCGCAGCAAGGACAGCAAAAGCTCTGCCGCCCATTCGAGCGCGGCAGAAGCGTGGCACCACCAAAAGGCGTAGGCTGTTGGAACGTAAATCTCTCACAGAATGAGATAATGTAACTCTCTTTCTCAGGTAATCTGGGCCAGTACCGTTGAGAGCACGGAAAACAAGAGTAAGTATTTTAAACTTAATCCGAGAGGCTATGGGAAGCCAATGGAGCTTTTTGCGAAACATAGAGATCGAATGTCGAAAAGGGATGTTACCAATCAGTCTGGCTGCCGCGTTTTGAACTGCTTGAAGGCGTTCAATTAGGTACAAAGGGGCCCCAGCATAGAGACTGTTGGCATAGTCCAAATGGGACGTTATTAACGCCTGAGTGACTGTTCTGCGCGCATCCATTGGCAAGAATGGAAAACATTTTTTCATCATTTTTATCTTACCAAAGCAGGCAGCCGTGACTTTGTTAATTTGCGGGCCGCAGGAGAGCGTGTCATCAAACTGGAATCCCAAGTTACGGGCAGTGTGCACCGGAGTAGGAGGAGGGTTAAGGACCGAAGGCCACCACAGAGAGGGGGGAATAGTCATTTTTTGATTAAAAAACAAAACTTCCGTCTTATCCGCATTCAGACGAAGGTGGTTCGTAGCCATCCAAGAGCAGATCTCTCCCAAACAGTGGCGGAAACTGGAGAGGCTGGAGTCAGAGTGATCTCTAAAGGAGAATATCAGCTGAGTATCATCAGCGTATGAGATCACTCTGACTCCACATGCCTCTACAACTCTGGCCAGCGGGGCTAGGTAGACATTAAAAAACAGAGGACTCAGTGCTGAGCCCTGAGGAACTCCACATATAAGAGGTTTGGGCCCTGATTTAAAAGGTCTAAGAAAAACCCTCTGTGATCGGCCCTGGAGGAAAGAGGAGATCCAGGATAGTGCAACACCGCCCAGTCCAATCTGCTCCAATCGGGCTAGAAGTATTTGATGAGACACCGTATCGAAAGCGGCGGACAGGTCGAGGAGGACCAACATGGCCTCCTCGCCCCTGTCCACACACTCTCGAACAGTCTCAGAAACCTCCAGTAATGCAGTCTCCGTGCTAAAGCCCGCACGGAAACCGGACTGGGAGTCGTGGAGCAGAGAATTAGTTTGGAGATATTCTGCCAGTTGAAGTTGGACGGCCTTCTCCAAAACCTTCGCTGGTTTAGGGAGGAGGGAGATAGGCCTATAGTTGCAAGATTGAGTAGGATCAGCATCTGATTTCTTTAAGATAGGCACGAGCAAGGCTTCTTTCCAAGCCGAGGGGAATTGGCCTAGCTGTAAGGAGGCATTCCAGAGGGAAGTCAATGGCTTTAATAGTAGGGTGGCTAGGTCAGTCATGATCTTAGGGGGAACCGGGTCCAAGGGGGAGCCGGATTTGCATTGTAGAATAAGTTTTAGAGCAAGATCAGAGGAGAGATCCTTAAATGCCAATAAAGTAGGGGCGGTGTCAAGTTTAATTGATGTAAGAAGATGAGGGAGCTCAGACGCCACCACAGGGCGAAAAGAAGAGGATATCTTCTCAATTTTGTCCTCAAAGAAATCGGATAGTCCATCACAGAGGGACTGGCTGGCAACATTGTTAGGGGTAGTTGCGGGGGGATTGATGAAATCTTTTACGATTTTAAACAAAGTTTTTGCCGAATTGTCAGCCTCTTTAATTTGCGAGGTGAAGAACTCTTTCATAGCCGTTTTTTTGAGCTTAGAGAATTGCTTCAACGCTGTTTTATATATAGTTTTCGCCTCCGAGTCATATGACCGTCTCCAGCTTCGTTCTAGTTTTTTGCAGCGACTTTTTTCTTCCCGTAAGGTCTCAGAAAACCAAGGAGCGGAGGGACGAGATCTAGCCGAAGAAACCGGTAATAATGGGGCAATATTGTCAATCGCAGATAATAGGGCAGCATTGAGTTTAAAAACATCAGCATCTAAATTATCTATGTGAGGCTCCAGAGGGCAATTAAATACTGGCTCCAGGGCCGAGCTTGTAATTTTATGCCACTTTCTCCTAAAGTCAGTGCTCAGAGTCACTGAGATAGGGGACTGCGGAAGAAGGATATCGAACGAGAGGAGATAATGGTCAGTCCAAGTGAGGGGCAGGGGGGGATAGGCGACAGTCCCTGGAAGATTGGAGAAAATTAAGTCCAATGTATGGCCCGCCTCATGTGTCGGACCTTGGATCAATTGTGTCAGGTTCAGATTTTGAAGAGATTCGAGGAACCGAGTGGCTGGAGTGCAGGTGGGATCCTCAACATGTAAATTAAAATCGCCTAATACTAAAAAGTGCGGATGCTTGAGAGACAGATCGGTTAAAATGTGGACCAGTTGCGTTAATGAGGAAGGGGATGCTTTTGGAGGGTTATATACTAGAACACCAGTAAGGTAAACAGATGCAGAATTAGCAATCGAGAAGTACAAAGCTTCAATCAGGCCAATATTGGTAAGTTTTTTTATAGAAATATTAAAATGGGATTTAAACATGATGGCAAGTCCTCCCCCAGTTTTACCCTCTCGGTTGATGCCCAGAAAGCGATAGTCCGGGGGTGTGGCCAAGTAAATGTCAGGTTTAGAGGTGTCCTTGGTCCAGGACTCCGTTAGGAATAGAATATCCCAGTTATATGTAGTCACGTTTGACCAAATTTCGTTAGCGTGACGGGGGAGGGATCTGCAATTGATCAACGCTGCTTTTAAAGGATGAGCCGTCGAAGCAGGGGGTGGGAGCGGTGTACGTTCGCACCATGGGGGGAGAACAAAATTGCACTGAGAGCATAAGGAAGAATGGCCCTCTAAATTTTCAGGGATGCAGCGAACATCAGTAACACAGGAGCTTAATCCGATATGTACGAGTTGCTCTCTAGACCAGCAGACTCGGTTGTTGGTGGTAGCATGAGCAGGGGAACTGGCCCTCGGCCCGTGCCCGGCGCGGACGGGCGCAGACGGGCTTGCCTTAGGCGCGCCTTCGGCGCGCCATCGGCGCGCCCGCTGCGCCCGCCCGCTGCGCGGACGGGATGGGTAGTTGTTTATAAGCATGACAGGAGGGCGGGAATTCGTCCAGAAGCTGGACCGCTACCCTTCCTGCCTTCCCCAAGATGGCGGCGGCGGTAATATCCGCGACTACCGGCGTCAGCGCTTCAGTCGGGCTGCGCCGGTAGAACAGACAATGAGTAAGGTCCTGTGGGTCTTGTTATAACAAAATATCTTTTTAAAAATGCGCCCAGTAAAATATTTACACAGCTTAAAAAATAAGTGCAAAGTAAGTATAATACACTCCGTTTTGATCGCTGCAAAAGGGTAAAGAAAGAGCGCCCCCGGCTTCCGCCTCAGGGGAAAGGTGCAAACAGTATTTGCATGAATCTCAAAATAACGAACCTTAAATAAGGCGGGAGGGCGGGAATTCGTCCAGAAGCTGGACCGCTACCCTTCCTGCCTTCCCCAAGATGGCGGCGGCGGTAATATCCGCGACTACCGGCGTCAGCGCTTCAGTCGGGCTGCGCCGGTAGAACAGACAATGAGTAAGGTCCTGTGGGTCTTGTTATAACAAAATATCTTTTTAAAAATGCGCCCAGTAAAATATTTACACAGCTTAAAAAATAAGTGCAAAGTAAGTATAATACACTCCGTTTTGATCGCTGCAAGAGGGTAAAGAAAGAGCGCCCCGTCCATGACCCTGTCTTTCAATTTGTCGTGGTCCGCCCGGAGCAAGCCCAGTCCCGACGCCACTTGCGCAATATCGTTGTGGAGCGCGTCTCGAGTGGCCGTTATGGCTTCCAGTATCCGGTCCTGTAAACGCTGCAGGTCCGTCTGCCCGGTGGGGCCCCCCTCCGCCGCATCAGACGGCTCAGCCTCCTCCGCCTTAGTCCTCGGCTTCCCCATTGTGGCTGACTTCGGCCTGCTCGGCCTGCCTGGTTGGCTGAGACCCCCCCGGGCCACGGCCTCACGGCCTGTCCCTGTACGCTACGGGGTCGCGCTGTCGCAGATGTCGCACCCCAGCAGTGGCGCCTGTCGTGGTTCTCGGCCCCCGGGGGCTGTGGATGTTCGTTCTTTCCTCCCTCGGGCCTCAGCCACGTGGCCGGCTCCTGTGCGCCACGGGATCCCACTGCTCTGTTGCCGCACTCCAGAAGCAGCGCCTGCCGTGCAGTTCGCTCCCTGGGGGACTATGGTATACCGTCTCCCCACTCCTGGGCTAGCGGCTCAAGTGTGGCGCGCTATCGGGAGTTTGGCGCTGTCGGGGGACCGCTGCTGGCCTGCAGGGCGTCTCCGCTACGTCTCCAACCACCATTCGCTCAGTCGCGGCGGGGGGGGCAACGAGACAAAGGAGGTGGGGGGCGGGGGGGGCCCCGGGCCGTGCTGCAGTAGTTCCCGTTCCTCGTGGCCCACCTCTCAGGGCTGCCCCCGCTCACCCGCCATCAAGTTCAGTGCCCAGGGCTGGGTCGGAGGTCGTCTCTCCGCTCTCCTGGCTAATGAAGCCGCCTGGGAGCTCCGCCTGCAGTGACGTACCTGGCGGCCCTGTTTCCTAGCGGTCGCGGTCGCCGCGCACCGCAGCCGAGGGTCAAGGAGCTCCTCCCGCTGCGGGGGGTATCGCCGTTGGGACCGTCCCAGACGGCGGCCGCGCCCCCACCGTGTGCTCCGGGTGTGTGGACCGCTGCGCCGCCCTCGGTCAGTCAAGGCTCCGTCGCGGCCGCCATCTTGCCCGCCGCCGTCTCTCCCTTCACTCAGGCGACCGCTGCGACCGGCGGCCGATCTTGGCTCTGCAGCGCCGCCAGCAGCGCAGATCTCGCCCGGCCAGTCTCCCTCAGGTCCGCCACCGGCTCCGGGGCACTTGCGGGTTCTCTGGCCCCGTTTTCAGGAGTATTGTGGGGAAGGAGGCACGGAGCTCCGGGCTCACGCCGCCATCTCCCTCGGCGCTCAAGCCACGCCCCATGGGAGGACTATCCATATATGTAGATGTGAACCTCCAGGGCACATGGTCTAATACGGACTGGTGCTCGTATGCCATTCAAGCCGTACGATTTAAGGGCAAGGGGTTAAGGTTGACCATGTTTAACGTTTACAACAATGGGGCGGGGGGAGACTATAACACACTTGTAGGGGAATTGGATGACAGATTGAGCCAGGAAACCACAGTTAGGAAGGGGGCACATGCACCTGCTATACTTCTCATGGGAGATTTTAATTGCCACCTATGCCCGGCCCTAGTTCTAATAGACGCTGAATGGTCTAATTGCCCCGTGGAGAACGGGCCGCACTATGACCATACGCCGGAAGGTCTGGCCTTTAGCAAACTCCTACACAACCATGATTTAGAGCACACAATTAATATGATGATTGTGCAGAGGGATGGCAGTCTCCCACCAACATTCAAGGGCAGAGGGTGCTCCTTATTTATCCATTATATCCTAGCCTCTAGAGTTTTAAAAAACAGAATCACTAGTGTAGGGATAGAATGGAGCTCTTTCAGTGATCACAATCCCCTAGTAGTGGAGTTTATTTATTTATTTATTTATTTAGTGTATTTTGTTATAGCGCACAGATACCCCAACGGGGTGTCCCGGCGCTCCTGTACGATCTTATGCTGAATTTGGAAAATTATTTAAAAGGGAGTAATTAACAGAAGAGGAAAGTATTTAACGCCTTCCGAAAGGGTAGTTCTTCCTGGATCATCCGGATGGAGTTAGGCAGTTTGTTCCATAGGGCGGCTGTACAGACTTGAAAAGTTTTTCCGCCAGATCGAGTTTTTTTAAATCGGGGAGTGGTAAGGAGATTTTTAGATGAAGAACGGAGATTCCTAGTGTTATTGTAGGGGGTAAGGCAGGTGGATAGGTATACGGAGCCCTTGCCTCTCAAGGCACGGTGAGCCAGCACCAGTGCCTTGAATTCTACTCTTTTATGGATGGGTAGCCAATAAAGGCTGCGACGATGGGGCGAGATATGCTCGCGGAGGGGAATGCCCCCGACCAGTCGTACTGCAGCATTCTGGACTGTCTGAAGTCGATGGCACAGACCTACAGACAGACCAGTATACAAGCCATTAGCGTAGTCCAGATGTGAGGTGATCAACGCCTGGACTACGGCCTTCCTGGTAGAGTTAGGAAGGAAGTTGATGAACTTTTTTACCATCCTAATCTTGGCAAAGCATGCTGCAGAGACTGTGTGCACTTGGTGTTGCAATGAGAGGTTAGAGTCCCATCTAACCCCTAATTTTTTTACCGAATCTGAGGGCTGGGGTGGAGCACTAAGGTCAAGAGGCCACCAGATGTGAGGGTCTAGAGGAGATGGTTGGTGGAAAAAGAGGACCTCCGTTTTTCCTGCATTGAGCCTTAGGAAGTTGTTATCCATCCAATGGGAAATCGTACAAAGACAGTTTTTTAGAGGATCAAAAGTTGTTTGGGTGGGACTGCCAATTGAAAACAGAAGTTGAATATCATCGGCATAGGAGGTGGCCTTTATGCCGGATTGGGCGATGATATCAAAAAGGGGTGAAAAATAAACATTAAATAGGAGGGGGCTCAGTGAGGAGCCTTGAGGGACTCCCCACCGAAGAGGACAACTATCCGAAGTGTAAGGGGGGGGTGAAAACTGCCTGCGTACGGCTGGACAGAAAGGATGAAATCCATTTTAAGGCCGTGCCCTGGATGCCTTTAGTTTGTAAACGGTCCAAGAGGAGGGGGTGGGAGACGGTGTCGAATGCTGCTGACAAGTCAAGCAGCACCAACACCGCTCTAGATCCCTCGTCCATCCTCCAGCGTACAGCATCTGCCATTTCAATTAGTGCAGACTCGGTGCTGTGGCCTGGTCTAAAGCCATGCTGGGAATCATTGTAAGCACCCGAGTTTTCTAAAAAATCCGCTAGTTGTTGCTGAGCGAGTTTTTCGAGCACTTTGGCAGGGGCTGGTAACAGAGAGATCGGTCTATAGTTGGAGGGGTCACTAGGGTCGGCATTGGCTTTCTTGATTATAGGGATAAGCCGGGCATGCTTCCAGGAGTCTGGGTAGACTCCTGTGTGCAATGAATCGTTCCAAATCCCATTCAGGGTAGGGTTGAGAATGGATGCGAGGGATTTGTAATGGTTGGCAGGCCAAGGGTCAAGGGGAGAGCCAGATTTGCTTTTACAGAGTTCTTTGAGGGATTGATCAAGAGTGATCTCTTCAAAATTAAGGAACAAATGATCAGATACAGGAGTGACAGTATTTATAGTACAGTTGTCTGGGGTGGGGTTACTAGGAAAGGAGTCGTATATAGTGGCTATTTTACTTTCAAAGAAATCAGAGAGGCTATTGCATAGTATCTGAGATGCCAGCGGGGGACGTTTGAGAGCCAGGGGATCGGTGAAGGATCTAACTATATCGAATATTTCCCTGGAAGATCCTTGAGAACAAGTGATTTTTTCTTCGAAAAAGGCCCTTTTGTGATCAATTATTTTTTTCCTGTATTCTTTTAAGGCAGATTTGTAGAGGGCTTTACCGTCAGGTGAATAAGTGAGTCTCCAACGTCTCTCGAGACGTTTACATTCCGATTTACATTTCCGGAGGTCATCGGAGTACTAAGGGGCGGATGGAGTAGACCGATAGGTTTTTATAGGCCTCATGGGGGCGAGGCGGTCAATGGCGGAGGAGATCAGATCATTAAAACTAGTCAAACGGGTGTCGAGATCAGCCATAATATCTGGGGGGTCGGAAGGATGGAGAAGAGCGGCAAGGCTGTCAGAGGAAATCTTGCTCCAGTTTCTTCCCTGTTGTTTAGCAGGGCGTATGTGACTAGTTTGACGATGCCAGGGGAACGAAAAAGGAACAAGAAGGTGGTCGGACCAGATCACTAAGAGAGGGTCACTTGTGACCAAAATCTCCAGATTGGTACAGATTAGGTCCAAGGTGTGGCCAGCCTTATGTGTCGGGCGGCTGATCAGTTGGTTTAATCCCCCGTCTAGCAAGGTAGAAAGGAAATTGGAGGACGTGGAGTCCTGGGAGTTATCTACGTGGAGATTAAAATCCCCAAGTAGGGTGAAGTTAGCGTACCGCGATGTAACTTGCAGGACATAATCAAGAAAAATTGGGAGATAGGATATTTTAGAATTTGGAGGACGGTAGACCGGAAGGCCAGTGAAAGTAAAGTTGGCCGCTATTTGAATACAGAAAGGAAGTGCCTCAATACGTTCCAATTGTTTGTACGGGAAGGAGGATATAGTCCAGTGGGATCTATATATTATAGCAACACCGCCTCCAGGGTGGGGGCCTTGTCTATTTGCGCAAAGTATGCTATAGCCAGATGGAATGGCTAAATATATAGCGGGATTGGTTTCATCCCCCAACCAGGTTTCAGTTAAGAATAAAAGGTCCCATTTATCTTCTTCCAAAGTATGGACGATATCAAGGGAGTGTTTTACAAGAGAGCGGCAGTTGATCATCGCCGCCTTTATTCGTGGTGTATTGGTACCGATTTGAGAGAAGAGGCAGGTGTGCATTGAGTCATCGGGATGGTCTAAAAGGCATTTTGTGAAGGGTAGATGGAGGTCGACATCTTGGGTTGGGATGGGAGGTGGGGTACAGTGCATAGGTTTCAATGTTTTGAGCAAGGCGCTGTCATAGGAAATAATGTGCGAGGAGTCGCATGGTGTAGCACTACCTGCGTCTGCGGCCGCATACTGGGCGCAGACGGGCAGGACTCTGGCACTACTCCAGCGCAGGTCCGGCGCATCCGCTGATCGCGTCGGCATTGCCTTCCATTTTTATAGGGGCCAATAGGGAGCGTGTAAACGCTGCCCCAAACCAAGATGGCCGCCAAAGTCGATTCACCCTGTCCGAGGCTCGGCTGTCACAGCGTCTAAATCGGCTGAGGATGACCCGAGACTCAGGGTGAGTCGAACGCGCTTATTAGATCAAGCGGGGGGCTGGGGGCATTACCACCACTTCTACAATCGAGCAGGGTACAGACAAAATACAGTAGCTCATCAAGCAGTGCAGCTAAGCTTCGTTATCAAGCACAGTGCAATAAATTTAAAAGCTGAGGGACCAGCAAGGTATTTTTAAAAAGGTGCAAAACAGAGAAATAATCGTACAAATAAAAACAGCAACCTCCCGGCTTCCGCCTCAGGAGGGGTATAGATGCACAGCGAATGGGAGCAGTGTCAATCTGATGTCCTTTTATAGAGGCCAATAGGGAGCGTGTAAACGCTGCCCCAAACCAAGATGGCCACCAAAGTCGATTCACCCTGTCCGAGGCTCGGCTGTCACAGCGTCTAAATCGGCTGAGGATGACCCGAGACTCAGGGTGAGTCGAACGCGCTTATTAGATCAAGCGGGGGCTGGGAGCATTACCACCACTTCTACAATCGAGCAGGGTACAGACAAAATACAGTAGCTCATCAAGCAGTGCAGCTTAGCTTCGTTATCAAGCACAGTGCAATACATTTAAAAGCTGAGGGACCAGCAAGGTATTTTTAAAAAGGTGCAAAACAGAGAAATAATCGTACAAATAAAAACAGCAACCTCCCGGCTTCCGCCTCAGGAGGGGTATAGATGCACAGCGAATGGGAGCAGTGTGAAACCGATGTCCTTTTATAGTGGCCAATAGGGAGCGTGTAAACGCTGCCCCAAACCAAGATGGCCGCCAAAGTCGATTCACCCTGTCCGAGGCTCAGCTGTCACAGCGTCTAAATCGGCTGAGGATGACCCGAGACTCAGGGTGAGTCGAACGCGCTTATTAGATCAAGCGGGGGGCTGGGGGCATTACCACCACTTCTACAATCGAGCAGGGTACAGACAAAATACAGTAGCTCATCAAGCAGTGCAGCTAAGCTTCGTTATCAAGCACAGTGCAATAAATTTAAAAGCTGAGGGACCAGCAAGGTATTTTTAAAAAGGTGCAAAACAGAGAAATAATCGTACAAATAAAAACAGCAACCTCCCGGCTTCCGCCTCAGGAGGGGTATAGATGCACAGCGAATGGGAGCAGTGTGAAACCGATGTCCTTTTATAGAGGCCAATAGGAAGCGTGTAAACGCTGCCCCAAACCAAGATGGCCGCCAGTTGCTCTATTTGGCTTGGCCTAGAAGGAGACAGCCTGGTATAATTATTGAGAAGGTAACGGACCAGGGTAGGCGACTGAGGTGGTCTAAAATAGATGGGGAAACCCTCTATAAATCCTTGATGGATACTGGGAAATCTGTTTTCGAGGATTGTTTAGATACGGCAGTAGAAGGTCCCCGTTACTCGTGGCATTTGGGCAGATTGCTAAGCTGATAAATGGATTGTTAAAAACAAGGGCGCCTACAAGGTTACACTGTCACCCACGATGGTTCGATCGAGATTGCTCACAGGCTTTAAGGGAGCTTAAAAGTAGTCTTAAAATTAGACCAAGGGACCCCCAACAAGTTGCACTGTGCAGGAAAAAATATAAGAGTGAGACTAAGAGGAGGAAATTAGTCCTACAGGGGGAAGCATGGGCAGACTTAAGAGAAGCGGGGGAAAAAAGGGACATGTCTGAATTCTGGAGAATTATTAACAGACCAAGTTTCCAGGATAACAATGTCCCCGAAATAGGGACGAATATTCTGCCGGACCAGTGGGTCTCCCACTATAAGGGGCTGTATAATCACGAAGCAGGAATAACTGAAGAGCAGGTAGGGAAGGCGCACCAGGGCCAGCCTGTAGTTTTTTCCATTAAGGAGATTACTGCCGGAATTGAGGGTTTGACGAAAAATAAAGCCCCTGGCCCAGACGGGATCCCGCCTGATTTGTTTCTGAGCTGTGTGGAGCTGTGGGCCCCTATACTGACCAGGGTCATAAACGCTGCCATTAGCTGTGGTTTGCCGCCCTCATGGCCAATGGCCATAATCGTCCCCATCTTTAAAAAGGGCAATAGGGACGACCCCCAGTGCTATCGCCCTATTTCCCTGATTGATGTGTCTGCTAAACTTTTGGGTAGGGGGATCCTTAACCGACTGACTGAGTGGACCGAGTAAAACAACATCATCTCGGACACTCAGTACGGCTTCAGGATGGGGAGGTCCACTAGTGACCAATGTTTGAACCTCTACATGCTGACTGCCAAATACACCAAGGCCAGCAACGAAGCCATCTATATGGGGTTCATGGATTTGGCAGCTGCATTCGACCACGTGAATAGGGATAAGCTCTGGGACATGATGTCCCTCATGGGGATTGTGGTTGGCCTAATTAACATTTTAAGGAAGCTTCACAGGGACACCTCAGCAAAAGTCCGGTACAATATGGAGGGTGGGTTGACTGAATCATTCCGTTGTAGGAGCGGGGTACGCCAAGGCTGCATTCCTGCCCCGTTTTTATTCTCACTTTACATAAATAATTTAGAGCAGTTTTTGCTAAATTTAAGGACAGACCGTCCAAGAGTAGGGTCGCGTCATATCCCTGTTTTACTTTACGCGGATGACGCGGTCCTGCTTGCACGCATGCCAAAGAGTCTACAGATTTTGATTGACGGATTTGTTAAATTTATGGGTTCTTTAGAACTGTCCGTTAACCTGGGCAAATCATATGTGCCGTTGGCAGGCAATAAACCTTGCACCAAATCCACTTATACGATAGGAAGTCACAAAATACAAAAAGTTAAAACATTTTCCTACTTAGGCTTACTATTCGATGGGTCTTTACAATTTAACTCCCTGGTAGAGGAGCGTTGTTGTAAAATGATTGCTACCAATCGCAAGCTATGGGAGGAGGGTAGGTAGATGGTGTCCCGAACAGGTGATGAACCTTTATGGTTCTATGTGCTGCTCCAAAGTCATCTATGGGCGGAGGTATGGGGCTTTGCCAACTTCTCGCAACTTCAGCGGGAAGAAAATAAATATCTAAGATCCATCTTGAAAGTTCCACCAAGTACCGCCGGCGTAATAGTCCATAGGGAACAAGGGAGGCCATACCTCGAAGACTTGGTGAAGCTTAGACCCATAGTGGCTTGGTTGAAAATTTGGACTAATCCCGAGGCGTCCCTGAGTAGGGAAATTCTAAATGATTGCCTAGGAATGAAGTACCGGGTTATTTTAGAACCCAGCGGTCCCAGGGGACACACCCAAAGACTTCAGATTCTCCTGTCTCAGACTACAGAAACGCAGAAACTTCTTGGTGACGTCAAAGATCAAATTTATTGGCTGCAACCAGTAACAGATATCCTAGAAGTACAACACGGTGTATGTTCTCAGGAGACTGCTCAATCTAACAAAGTCAGTCGACCCTTTTTATACAAAATATTACGCTTCAGGCAAACATTCCTTATTTACAGTAGACCATTCTCATGTGTACAATAAAAGCATTGCATGACAAGCCCACATTTCATTGTCCAGCCCACTATCAATTATCCGGCAAGACCCAACACTCTTCATCAGATAAATCGGCTGGACCCCTAATAAAAACGGGCACCTCCTCATCGTAAAACAGGTCATAAAGAACGGATCAGAGACAGGTGTGTGTAAGATTAGACATAGTTGTGTGCAATGAAGGGTTTATGGTATGCTGTGCCTTGATCCCTAATCTCGGCCGGCCACTGGGAAAGGAACGGGCCGAACAGGTTTGGCCTCGGGCAGTGGAGTCAGCTTGCCCAGGTCACACAGAGGTCAGCTGAACGTGTACGTGTCCCTAAGACTCGTTCGGCCTTGGTCATCGGCCTATGTGAGGGCAACCATAAAATGGCTGCCGTGCACAAAATGGAACCCGAGGGTTCCGAATGAAATCTCTGATTTCATGGTGATCGCATCACTCGAATGGGACGAAAACACTCGTATATATTATACTCGCCATTTTCGGTCTGCTGAAAACAAAATCGTTATGATACGATGATGTTTATGACACGGGTCCAGAATTCACGGAACCTCAGACCCTCCTTTTGCCCTTACATAGGCAAATAACCTATACTCACGCTAATCTGAGTCCAGGTCTATATTCATAAAGTCATTGAGATGTTGCTGTAGCATCATCCTATTACTTAGCTCATCTCTCGATACAGGTTTCCTTACACACGATGTAGCACAGAGGCCGCATATAGTAGGAGCACATTGTACACAAAGACAGAACAGGAAAAGAATGGCTAAGATCATCCCAATGACCATCAGATTCTTCCATCCCCAGGCGGATAACAGCTCCCAAAACCATCCCATTAACAACCAATCTCCTTTATCCACGTGTATAGATTCGGAGATCTTATGCAGTTTGGAAATGGCCTGGTACACTGTCGGAGCGTTGTCTGGAATGAAAACACAGCAACTAGATTAGATCACTTTACATACCCCACCTCGATCTGCAAGTATGACGTCTAGCGCAACCCTGTTCTGAAGAGTCATAAGACGATCCGACTGGAGCTCAGCAGTCAAGTTACTAAGGGCACCGGCAGTTTCAACTACGGTGGACTCAACCACCCTCGTCAATTGCCGTATGTTCCTGCTGTTAACCATAGGTCCCCAAAACGGCAGAAAACCCTTAAGAAAGTCTCCCAATTCTTGTCCTGCAGTATTTTCCTTACTGAAGACACCTCTAACTATTCTTGTCTTGTGGTAATCTGCCGCAGCTGTGTAGGTGGGGGCAACAGGAATGAGACAAAACATGTGCCAGAGAAATCAGGGGGCAACCATGTGTATGCTCTATCGTAACAGATGAAATAGGTACCCTTAGCTGCCAGGAACGAAGGGGAAGTTTGAGACGCAAAGACATATGTCTCATTGCAGATACTCTTCCCTAGCTGAGCTCTCGGATTCTTGCCATTACCCTGCAGACAGTAGTGACCCTGATGGGGTACAACCCAAATCGAGGAGGATCTTTTCACTCGCTGGTTCTCACTTAGACTAACTCCATACCCGGTTACGTTCCATCCAATATATGCTAGTGTCTCATCTCTCGGGGTAGTCTCATAAGAGATAGTTCCTCTAATTATATAGACTATACCCTTAACTAGAGCACTATTCTTCGGATTGTACTTCACAGAACGTAGGGGGTGAACTTCACGAGCATAGATGAACATCGTTCTGTATGCCCACACAGAACCATTGTAGCTGAATGGCAGGACCAGATAAGGAATACCTTTATCAGTAGTATGAGGCGTAAGACCACAGACCCAACAGTTAGTCGTGTTCACTACTAGCTGATGTTGGTGCAGAAGCTGAACAAAAGAGTTATTAGCGAATTCTAATCTCCTCACAGATTCATGTTCAGGCAGAGGGTGAAAAGAATGCGAAGAAGCAGTAGAAGGCAGTATGGGCTGTGTAGTGGGTGCAAACGTCACTTGCAAAGAGAATAAAACATATCCTATTAAAAACATCATTACACTAAACAACATAAAAGGGCATAATATCAGAAAACGTTTTCTAGTCATCATTGTACACATTTTGGCTCTAAAATTCATTTCTTTGTGAGGTCTCTCCATCTCGAAAAACTCCATCCTCTAACCTTGCTGCTCGCGGAGGTAGGGTGTTCCGTGCTAAGGAATGCGCCTGTCAGTCCAGGGAACTCCCAAGGACCAACCAGAACCGTCGACCTTGTGTCTTCGGCTTGCACTCCAAAGACTTGACACCGCGACCCTACAGCTGAACCCGGATGGTGGTTCGAAAAACAAAAATCAAAATAGTTTCTCAGATGAGAGAGCTGCACTTTTAAAAAAAAAAGCAAAAATAATTTTTATTTGTCCATGATTCTTGGTCTCAAATTATAACGGCTTTTTCCAGGTAACGTCTGGTCTTGGAATAAGAGTTCAGGCTCGGTAGTGTCCAATCGAACTGAAGATGGCACAGCTTCTTGCAGAAGATCGTCGCTTTCACGTTCAGAATTTGTCCCTTTTACACGTGCATCGCTGAAGAGCAGAAAACGAGGCACAGTCTCAGTTTCAGAATCTGCAATACCCTCCTGGACCCACCGGTTGTACGGCAGAGGCAAAGGGACCCTCTTACAGTGTACGCCGTGGATCCAGTTCTTTTTTCCTTGCACTCGCACTGCAGTTCTTGTGGACAACAGGACTAGATAGGGGCCGTTCCAGCGGGGCTGATCATTCTTTGTACGTTGAAAGTTCTTTATTAGAACCCAAGAGCCAGGATCGATGACGTGTCCTGGATCTGCAGAAACCTGAGGTAGAGTATCGTGAACCTGTTGGTGTAAAACACGCAATTTAGCCATCAAATCATGCAAGTAATCAAGCAGTACAGGGTGTTCAATCTTGCTGTATTTTGTCGGCCTCGGCACTCCCCATATGTTTGCCGGGCGACCGAACACGATCTCATATGGACTAAGTCCCACTCGTGAATGCACAGTCATTCTTGTCGATAAAAGTGCTAAAGGCAAAGCATCAGGCCATTTAAGACCAGAGCTCGCCTGTATCTTGGCCAACTTCAATTTGAGGGTGCCATTATAGCATTCTACTAATCCAGCTGATTGGGGGTGATTTGCAGCGTGAAATTTTTGCCGGATTCCTAGCCCTTCACATACTCTCTTCATCACTTGACCCACAAATTCACTCTCATTATCACTCCAGACCATTCTCGGCAAACCAAACCTAGGGAAAAACTCTTTGATGAGGGCTTTAGCTGTCGATAAGGCAGTGTTATCTTTCAGGGATATGCTTCTACCCATCTCGAAAAGGCACCTCTCCATGTGGATGAAATCTAGCTGCAAAACCTCGAACGGATACGTTGGAGGTGCAAAATGACCAGCTGGAGTTGGAGTTCCCCTACCAGGATTGTAATTCAGACAAACCATACAATTCTTGACCACATTCTCTGCACACTTAGGAATTCCAGCATTTTGCCATACTGGAGCCAACAACTTACAAATCCCTTTCACACTGATATGAGCCATTCCATGTGCCATCGTAACCACTGCAAGTACGTACGCATCGGGTAACAACCATCGCTGATGCTCTGACAATTCAACCCAACAACCATTTGCATCTAATTTACCCGTACTTTCTCTCCACACACTCAACTCTTTCTCTGTAGCCTCAGCTTGAATGGACTTCACACTCTCTATCGTATCTTCACACATTCCAACATCACCAATCCATCTTGCAGGGCCTGCAACATACATTCGACTCATCACATCTCTTGCTGTTTCTTTTGCAACTTCATCAGCAAACGCATTACCACGACCAACCTCGTCAGTAACCTTCTTGTGTGCACTGCATTTTACAATCGCGACTTGCAACGGCAAAGTAAGTGATTCAAGGAGCTCATTCACCAATTGACCATGCTGAATCTTAGTTCCATGAGACGTGAGGAACCCACGTTCCTTCCACAATCGTCCAAAACTATGAGCCACACCAAACGCGTACTGGCTGTCGGTATATATGGTCACTTTCTTTCCTTTCGATAACACACACGCTCTCGTAAGTGCAATCAACTCAGCTGCTTGAGCTGAATTATGTGGGATACGTGCAGCTTCAACAATCGTATGCAAAGTCGTAACAGCATATGCCGCAGTCGTATCACCATTCGGAAGCTTGAAGCATGAACCATCCACCCATAAGGTACCATCACACTTCACAAGAGGAGTGTCCCTAAGATCTACTCTCCCTTTCGTTTCCGCTTCTGTCTTGAGAAAACAATCATGTTGTTCAGAAACATCTGTCTATGCTACAATCGGCAACAACGTAGCTGGATTCAACGTGTTGCATCTCTTTATGTGCACATGACTCGCTAAAAGTGTCAACTCGTAACCTGACAATCGAGCACTAGTTAAGTGCTGTGTCTTGGTCCTGTTTAACAGAGTATCCACTGCATGTGGAACCATTACAATCAACGTATTATTCATTACCAAACCAGCAGACTGTCGAATAGAAACAGCTGCTGCCGCCGTGGCTCTCAAACAACTTGGCAACGCTCTAGCTACCGGATCCAAAGTCGACGAGAAATATGCACATGGACGCTGCTTGTCCCCAAAAGGTTGTGTCAACACTGACAACGCACATCCTTCTCTCTCATGGACATACAGTGTAAAGGGCTTACTGTAGTCGGGGGTACCCAACACAGGAGCCGAACACAATGCGTCGCGCAATTCGGAAAAACTTTTCTGACAATCTTCAGACCACGGGAGGGGGTTTGGTGTATCTTTACAAGTTAATGCCACTAAAGGTTTGGCCAGTAGAGAAAAATTCGGTATCCATTGTCTGCAATATGACGTGATACCCAAAAAGGCATGCACTTCTCTCTGTGTAACTGGCACACTCAGTTTTGCAATCGCTTGAATTCTTTCTGGGGTCAATTTTCTTCACTCCTTCGATAAGAGATGACCTAAGTAGGTCACTTCTTGTCGACAATACTGTAACTTCGAAAGAGACACCTTGTGATGAAAATCAGACAAATGACGCAACAATGATAAAGTAGCTTTCTTACAAATTTCCTCTGTATCGGCAGCCACTAACAAATCGTCGACGTACTGAAGAAGAGTAGCACCATCAGGTAAAACAATCGCATCAAGTTGTGTTTTCAATGCCTGACTATAGATTGACGGACTCTCACAATAGCCTTGAGGAGCGCGTTTGAACTGGAAGCTTCGACCTCCTAAAGAGAAGCCGAAAATATCCCTACTCTCCTCGGCAATCGGGATGCTGAGGAAAGCATTCTTCAAATCGATCACTGAGAACCACATGGCTGAAGCTGGAATCATAGTCAATAAAGCAGTGATATCAGGAACAACTGGAAACTGTGGCACAACTATCTTATTCACCTCTCTAAGATCAATCACGAACCTGTAAACAGGTGGCCGAGAAGAGTCAGTACGTTTCAGAACAGGCAGAACAGGACTATTGCAAACGTTACCTCTTGTTTCCTCAATTACATCTTTTTCAATCAGTTCATAAATGATCGCTAGCAACGCCCTTTCACCTTCACTAGAGATCTTATATTGGGGAATGCGTGGCATTTTAACATTCGCTTTCAACATCACAACATATGGCGGTATTTCCAAAAGACCCACGTCATTAGGACCAGTAGCCCAAATGGAATCAGGAAGAGAAGACAATTCTGCCGGAAGTTCATCCTTCGACAAATACATAGGAGAGAACCCCTTCTTACCCAGTGTAAGTTGTACTCCCGAGGGAGAACAATACAATGTTGCATACAATCTTTTCAACAGATCCAATCCTAACAAGTTCTCACCACAACCTGTCGTCAGAATAAGGGGTGCTTCGAATTCACAAGGTCCAACAGAAAGAGACATAGGACTAGAAATCGGGTTCCTAACCGGGGCGCCAGAAAAGCCTACTGAAACATTCGTCTCGCCAGACAAAGGTGCGCCAGGGAGTTTAGAGTGCATAATAGAACTCTTTGTAGCACCAGTATCCAACAGAAACGGTTCTGACACACCTGATGTAATCACCTCAACATAAGGTCCACTCTGATCTACTGGAACTGAAACAACTCCCTCTCTCGGTCTATGGCTGTCCTAGCAATTATTATCGTCCATATTCTCACCTTCTGCATAGTAGTCATCGGCATAGTACTGAGTCGTCCTACCAGACACGTTATTCTGCTGATCAAAACTATTCATTGAATTTTGTGGAGGAAAGGGACGCACGTTCTGAGGGAAACCTCCACGTCCTCTACCTCTAGGAACTTGTGGAACACTTCGACCTCTTGCGCTAGAGACACCATTCATGCGCTGTAACAAAGCAGGGCAGCTACTTTTAAAATGACCCTCTTCTTTGCAATATCCACATTGATTAGGGCCTACAGGAAAACGTAGTTGAGAAGACTCGAACCTTTGCGAGTTTCTCTGAAACTGCTGAGGTTGCTGATAATCACGCTGGTTATTACGGGGCGGATACGCCTGCTGTAAAAGAACCTTTGTCTTCAATTCTTTAGTTTTCTTGTCTGCTCTATCCTTCTCATCCTTATCCCTATTTTCATAATACTGTGCAGTAGCCAGTATTTGTGCTGAAGAGGAAACAGCCCAAGAACTCTCGGAATCTTTCAATTTCTTACACAACTCGGGAAGCAAATTATGCACAAACTTGTCAACAAACAACTGTTGACCACCTTCTGTACTCATATCTTGACCACTGTGGTCGACAAATGTTTCTTCAAACCTAGTGAAGAAATCAGACACGGTTTCCTCTTTCTTCTGCTTACATGCAGACAATTCATCCCAGTTTACACGCATCGCAGGCATTAAAGTCTTCATGTAAGTAACGATCTTACCAGGGAGTTCTGCTACTAAAGGCTCAGGTTTAGCACCGCCTACTTGTCTGTCATTCGCAGCACTAATATTAGCCCATGTCTCACCTAACTCCTGCGCATGATCAGTATGGCGAATCAATCCCCACAAAGGCTGCGGAACAACATTCCCAAACAACATGTCTATATCGGCTAGATTCATAATGCATGAATCTGCAGTCTGTGATAATTCCTTGTAATACCCTGCAGGATTTTTGCGGGGGTCAGGTAAAGTCTGCTTAAGAGCCAAAACTTCTGCTCGCTTCCACGGAACATGTACCCAGACACGTTGAAAATGTGCTGGTACAGCATCAATGTTATTGGCGACATCAGCTTGAACTGCTTCCTTCCATACCGGAGGAACTTCTCTCATTGGGTACTGTCTCACCTTCCTCCTAACAGAAGGATCAGGCTCAAACAACGACCGAGAGACAGCCTCACTCCTAAACGACAACAATGTCGCAACTGCCCTCTCAACATCGGAACCCACAATCGTGCCTTTCGCAAATTCGAACCGTACACGCCACAACTCAGGCGGGTTGGGTTCCAGATCATTACTCTCCAATTCTTCACAAAGGAAAACACACATTTTATCAAAAACATATCTCTGTTTTGGTGCTTCCCATTGGCGGAAGACATCCATGACAGACTTTAATTCATATCTTGTAGGGTCGGTAACCCATTTATGCGCCAAATGATCCAATACTCCCTTCTCTCTAGAATCAGGCAGTTGGCTACGTAACTGTTTACGCTCTGAAACAGGGGTCGTAGTTAATGACCCAAAAAAGGAGACAAAAGATTAGTAACAGTGTCAGTCATTCTCTGTCGAACAGAAGGAGAAGTCGACAAAAGAACAGGAGGAAAAACGGAATGAGACAAAGCAGACGCAGAGGCAGTATCAGAAGGAATATCGGAAAGGGTAATTGTTAGACCTGTCTGACCTTTTGTGTAGTCCCTCCAATTTATTATTTATTTTGTCCCCTTTCTGCCCCTCATGCCTTTATTTATTTTTGTGTCCACTAGATTTTTATGGTGTTGGCCTGGGGGGATAGGTGCTCTTTTACCCTCATAATCATTCACCTCAGTTCAGAGGCCTTTCCTGATAGGAATTCCCTTGGAGTCACAAAATGGTGGCTACCAACTGTCATAACTGACATACCTGGAACCAGTCCCAGAACCTTCTGGTCCCTTCTGGACCTCTGAGGGACAGCCTATATAAGGCGGAATGCTGGTCAGCCATTTTGTCTTGCAGTGAGCCTGGACAGGAGTAAGGTGACTAGTGAGAAGGAGCGCGCACTGGAGTAGGGAGAGACTGGTCAAAAGGGCAGCTTTCCCCTGCAGACTGACGGGCCCTCTTGCTTGCCTACCCAGCCCTGTCCCTGAAAGAGGAAGCGCTTGACCCAAGGACTGAACCCTGATTGCTTTAAGTCCTCAACACAGAGGGAAAAAGGGGTGCTGAATTGGGCTCTGGCGTGACACCGCCTTCGTGAGAAAACAGCTCCCCCCTGCTCGTGGAGAAGAACTCTCCGACTGGGTGCCGAATTGGACCCCCACCCCCTCGCAGCAGCGTGGCACTAACCCTGACTGTTGGCAAGGTGGGAGAGAGCTTACTCCGTAGCTGCCAATTCCGCGATTAGGAGCGCCATTCAGGAAGGCTGCTGTGACGCGTGAAAAGGGTTGCAGCGCTGAGGAAGTTCTGTCACCGGAAGATCAGCTGCCGGCTGGGAGGTGGAGAATACCCCGGAAGAGGACGGCCGGAGGCGGGGCACAGTATCGAAGCTCGGCGGAAGGCGGACCCCCTGTGGGAGGAGCCGCCGAGGGTCGTGTGGAGGTTCGCTGACACCGGAGTGCACCGTGAGGTAACGGTACCTCGCCCCATTGTTGAAGAAGCGCCAGGGGCGGCCAAGCGAGCCAGCGGAACGCCTGCTTCCCCAGGTAGCGTGGGAAGAGTGGGGATTCTCCGCGATCACTGCCGGCCAGGTGGCTTTCCAACCGGAAGGTCGGGGAGGCGTCTGACTCCGACTTCTGACTGAGCTGAAGTAAGCCGGGAAGGTGGGGAAGGCGGGGAACTAGTCCGGAGAGGCGGACTTCACTGAACGTGAAAGCAGAACAGTACCCAACTTGAAAAAGAGACAACACTCTCTCTGGGTTCAGTATAAGATCATAAAACCTTCAGTATTAAGGAGTGGTACCATATTGAGCTACAGTATCTCCAGTGACCCCCCACACGTCCTGGGAGTAACGGTGAAGAGTCCTGCGGGAATTCAACAGGATCGAGTGATTCTGGTCGAGGGTGAAAGCTCACGCTAATGTAAAGGAGGGGCTTGGGGTGGTAATTCTGGTTGTGCTCACGTGTTCTATACCAGGCTTAGTTGGGTGTGACCTTCTTTCCTCGCAAACCAAGTAAGGGATTAACGCCTGGTGGGTCCAGCTAGGAGATTGCCAGCCCTAAGTCTCTTGAGAGTTAGTTGTGCCCTCCACTGTATCGCAATTGAAACTTATGGTATTATAAACTAAACTTGTGGCAAGAGAATAATTCCTGTGAGAGGGGAGTGAAGAAAACCTCGAGAAGCTGAATTGTTGCACTTTACCAATTGAAAGACAAAAAGGGGGTACTTGCTAAATGTGATAAAGTTCTACGGTTAAGTGTGTTGAAATGTATTGCACTGTAATTTGTAAAGACAAGAGAGCAAAGAATATTTTTATAAACAAGCTCGTATTTTTCCAAACATTGGTGTAGCGTCATTTTTGAGTGATATTGCGTTGGATTACTGCTGGGTGGTTTGCAACCTTTGCACATGTGCCTCTATGGATAATGTCTTACCCTAGGCCAGGCTACCCTAGGTGACCTGACATCATTAGGTTCCAACAAGTTGGTGGCAGCGGTGGGATCTTGACTGTAGTTGCAACTACTCTGTAGTAATTTAGTGTAATCCACTAGCCTACACCTGGAGTTTTCTCCTAGCGGCCCTCCTAATTTTTACTTTTGTTTTTACAAATTTGTTCCTGGTGGTGGGGTGGAGGTAGCTTCAGGTTGCCCTTGCCACTCTATTCTTTTTGTGTGCTTAACTTTGTGTTGCCCTTTTGCAAAATGGAATTTGCACTGGAAAAACTGGACACTTATTCATTGGCCCAGCTAAAAGATTTCTGTCAACAATTGGGAGTGTTCTTTAAGCGTGGTGCCAAGAAGGGGGAACTCCAGACCAGTTTGAGGGCTTGGGTGGAAGCACGCAATGAGGAGGGAACGGTGGAAGAGGAGGAATCGGACAGAGGTACTGTCATTGATAGGACTGCGGAATGTTCCCCGGGGGTGGGTGAGATGTCAATCAGCCCCAAGGCAACCTCACGGGAGGGCAGCAGTGTGTCATCGAGAGGGTTGTCAGAAACCGAGTTAGCTGACAGGAGAGAGGATAGACTGTTAAGGTGGGAAATAGCAAAAATGGAGTTGGAAGAAAAGAGGGAGGGGAGGAGGTTAGAACAGGAGAAGGAAGAGCGGAGAATGGCTCATGAATTCAAACTAAAAGAGTTAGAACTCCAGGCCCTGCAACGGGGACCCTTTCCAACTCCAAATGGTGGCAGCGAAACCAGAGAACCAACCAGGGAGTCCAGACCCTACCTGCCTAAGGATATAATTGCCAGCTATAGTCAGGGGGATGACATAGCCAAGTGGCTGGCAGCCTATGAGGTCTCCTTAAGAGCCCATGGGATCCAGGAGAAGCACTGGGGGGGGTGGGTTGTATAAGTACATGCCTCCTACTGGTCGGGACACCTTGCTGGCCTTGGAATCAGAGGAGCAGACCAACTACCCCACCATGAAGCTAGCATTGGTCAGGAAGTTTGGGCTTACCCCGGAAAGGTATCGCCAGAAGTTCAGGGGGAGCCACAAGTTAAGCACCCAGAACTGGGTGGACTTCCTTGATTATGCAAGAAAGGCATTGGAGGGCTGGGTAAAGGGCAGTGAGGTGAGGGATTATGAGGGGTTGTATGATCTATTTTTGAAAGAGCACCTCCTCGAGAAATGCTTTCCCGAGCTGCGCCAACACCTGGTGGACAGCAAGCTGACCAATCCCCGGAAGCTTGCAGAGGAGGCGGACATCTGGGCAAGTAACCGGGTGTCCTCAAAGGGGACTAGAGGGGATTCCCAAAAGGCCGGACAGGGCGCCCCTCAGAAGAAGGAGGGGGGAGATAAAAAACGGGAGTTCTCTAAAGGTCCCCAAAACAATTTCCAGGGAAAGGGAACAGGTTTCACCCCTAAGGCAAACCCGCCCAGGAACTCTAATCTTGGCCAAAGCCAGCAGCCAAGGGTTCTCCACTGCTTCGATTGTGGTGGTGTTGGACATTATAAGGGAGATGTCAGATGCCCAAAAAGACCACCCCCTCCCACCGGAGGAAAACCACCGGGAGTAGCTAGTGTAGCGCTCGGGGAGGAGTTGCCCTTAGATAAGGGGGGTGAGTGGGCGGGTGTCACCTTAGTGTCCCTGGGAGAACGGGAGATGGTTCCTAAGATCCAGGTGCCCCCAAATACTGTTAAGTATGGGCAATGGATCACCATCAATGGCCAGAGAGGGGAGGCTCTGAGAGATACAGGAGCCAGTATGACTATGGTGAGAAGTCAACTGGTGTCTCCAGAGCAGGTGGTTCCCAATGTACTCCACCCCGCCGCGATGGCTGACGGCAGAATGGGCCACTATCCCGTGGCTGAGGTTCCCTTTGAGTGGGAAGGGGTTGCAGGTTCACTTCGAGTTGCCGTAAGCCCTGCCGTGCCAGTTGATTGTCTGCTGGGGAATGATATGGAGCACAACGCTTGGAGAGAGGTGGAATACCGGACGCATTCTGCGATGCTGGGTACACCTGACTGGGCCTGTGTGAGCACAAGGTCTGCGACTACCCGGAGAGGGAGTTCGCCTGGGTTGGAGCCTGGAACAATGGCCCAACCCGCTGCCAAAAAGGGACAGACCCGAAGACAGGAAGAGCCTGCTTCGGCTTCCACACCCCATGTGACAGATCGGCCACCTGCGGTGGTGGACCAGGAGTCCGTGGAGGGGGAAGTAGTCTCGCTGGAGGACCTACCCATCCCTGCTGAGTGGCATGTGGAGGGAGGGCCTACCAGAGAGGAATTCTGTAAGGGGCAAAGGGAGTGCCCTACCCTTGAGGATTCAGAAAAGGGGGTGGTGATGAACAGAGTGTCTGAATTAAGCAGACCACTCTTACCCATTCCAAAGATCAGGGCTTGATCCATCACCGTTATTTAGCTCACTGCCCCATCCCAGCTCAGAACCTGGCTATATGCAAATTAGTCTGTCCCTGGCCCAGTGCATCATGGGAACAGGGCAGACCAAACTACCAAGCCAATTCTTCACCAGAAAGGAGACAAGCTACCGGGGACCGGTTTCTGGCATTTCAGCCTCGTCGGCCCGGCTTGCTTGAATCCTGATGGAGCAGTGAGCAAGGGACTCATGTCTGAGTATACCCTGCCACACCTGTAGTGGCCAAAAACGATTCAGAAAAGGGGGTGGTGATGAACAGAGTGTCTGAATTAAGCAGACCACTCTTACCCAGTCCAAAGATCAGGGCTTGATCCATCACCGTTATTTAGCTCACTGCCCCATCCCAGCTCAGAACCTGGCTATATGCAAATTAGTCTGTCCCTGGCCCAGTGCATCATGGGAACAGGGCAGACCAAACTACCAAGCCAATTCTTCACCAGAAAGGAGACAAGCTACCGGGGACCGGTTTCTGGCATTTCAGCCTCGTCGGCCCGGCTTGCTTGAATCCTGATGGAGCAGTGAGCAAGGGACTCATGTCTGACTATACCCTGCCACACCTGTAGTGGCCAAAAACGATTCAGAAAAGGGGGTGGTGATGAACAGAGTGTCTGAATTAAGCAGACCACTCTTACCCAGTCCAAAGATCAGGGCTTGATCCATCACCGTTATTTAGCTCACTGCCCCATCCCAGCTCAGAACCTGGCTATATGCAAATTAGTCTGTCCCTGGCCCAGTGCATCATGGGAACAGGGCAGACCAAACTACCAAGCCAATTCTTCACCAGAAAGGAGACAAGCTACCGGGGACCGGTTTCTGGCATTTCAGCCTCGTCGGCCCGGCTTGCTTGAATCCTGATGGAGCAGTGAGCAAGGGACTCATGTCTGAGTATACCCTGCCACACCTGTAGTGGCCAAAAACGATTCAGAAAAGGGGGTGGTGATGAACAGAGTGTCTGAATTAAGCAGACCACTCTTACCCAGTCCAAAGATCAGGGCTTGATCCATCACCGTTATTTAGCTCACTGCCCCATCCCAGCTCAGAACCTGGCTATATGCAAATTAGTCTGTCCCTGGCCAGTGCATCATGGGAACAGGGCAGACCAAACTACCAAGCCAATTCTTCACCAGAAAGGAGACAAGCTACCGGGGACCGGTTTCTGGCATTTCAGCCTCGTCGGCCCGGCTTGCTTGAATCCTGATGGAGCAGTGAGCAAGGGACTCATGTCTGAGTATACCCTGCCACACCTGTAGTGGCCAAAAACGATTCAGAAAAGGGGGTGGTGATGAACAGAGTGTCTGAATTAAGCAGACCACTCTTACCCAGTCCAAAGATCAGGGCTTGATCCATCACCGTTATTTAGCTCACTGCCCCATCCCAGCTCAGAACCTGGCTATATGCAAATTAGTCTGTCCCTGGCCCAGTGCATCATGGGAACAGGGCAGACCAAACTACCAAGCCAATTCTTCACCAGAAAGGAGACAAGCTACCGGGGACCGGTTTCTGGCATTTCAGCCTCGTCGGCCCGGCTTGCTTGAATCCTGATGGAGCAGTGAGCAAGGGACTCATGTCTGACTATACCCTGCCACACCTGTAGTGGCCAAAAACGATTCAGAAAAGGGGGTGGTGATGAACAGAGTGTCTGAATTAAGCAGACCACTCTTACCCAGTCCAAAGATCAGGGCTTGATCCATCACCGTTATTTAGCTCACTGCCCCATCCCAGCTCAGAACCTGGCTATATGCAAATTAGTCTGTCCCTGGCCCAGTGCATCATGGGAACAGGGCAGACCAAACTACCAAGCCAATTCTTCACCAGAAAGGAGACAAGCTACCGGGGACCGGTTTCTGGCATTTCAGCCTCGTCGGCCCGGCTTGCTTGAATCCTGATGGAGCAGTGAGCAAGGGACTCATGTCTGAGTATACCCTGCCACACCTGTAGTGGCCAAAAACGATTCAGAAAAGGGGGTGGTGATGAACAGAGTGTCTGAATTAAGCAGACCACTCTTACCCAGTCCAAAGACCAGGGCTTGGTCCATCACCGTTATTTAGCTCACTGCCCCATCCCAGCTCAGAACCTGGCTATATGCAAATTAGTCTGTCCCTGGCCCAGTGCATCATGGGAACAGGGCAGACCAAACTACCAAGCCAATTCTTCACCAGAAAGGAGACAAGCTACCGGGGACCGGTTTCTGGCATTTCAGCCTCGTCGGCCCGGCTTGCTTGAATCCTGATGGAGCAGTGAGCAAGGGACTCATGTCTGAGTATACCCTGCCACACCTGTAGTGGCCAAAAACGATTCAGAAAAGGGGGTGGTGATGAACAGAGTGTCTGAATTAAGCAGACCACTTTTACCCAGTCCAAAGATCAGGGCTTGATCCATCACCGTTATTTAGCTCACTGCCCCATCCCAGCTCAGAACCTGGCTATATGCAAATTAGTCTGTCCCTGGCCCAGTGCATCATGGGAACAGGGCAGACCAAACTACCAAGCCAATTCTTCACCAGAAAGGAGACAGGCTACCGGGGACCGGTTTCTGGCATTTCAGCCTCGTCGGCCCGGCTTGCTTGAATCCTGATGGAGCAGTGAGCAAGGGACTCATGTCTGAGTATACCCTGCCACACCTGTAGTGGCCAAAAACGATTCAGAAAAGGGGGTGGTGATGAACAGAGTGTCTGAATTAAGCAGACCACTCTTACCCAGTCCAAAGATCAGGGCTTGATCCATCACCGTTATTTAGCTCACTGCCCCATCCCAGCTCAGAACCTGGCTATATGCAAATTAGTCTGTCCCTGGCCCAGTGCATCATGGGAACAGGGCAGACCAAACTACCAAGCCAATTCTTCACCAGAAAGGAGACAAGCTACCGGGGACCGGTTTCTGGCATTTCAGCCTCGTCGGCCCGGCTTGCTTGAATCCTGATGGAGCAGTGAGCAAGGGACTCATGTCTGAGTATACCCTGCCACACCTGTAGTGGCCAAAAACGATTCAGAAAAGGGGGTGGTGATGAACAGAGTGTCTGAATTAAGCAGACCACTCTTACCCAGTCCAAAGATCAGGGCTTGATCCATCACCGTTATTTAGCTCACTGCCTCATCCCAGCTCAGAACCTGGCTATATGCAAATTAGTCTGTCCCTGGCCCAGTGCATCATGGGAACAGGGCAGACCAAACTACCAAGCCAATTCTTCACCAGAAAGGAGACAAGCTACCGGGGACCGGTTTCTGGCATTTCAGCCTCGTCGGCCCGGCTTGCTTGAATCCTGATGGAGCAGTGAGCAAGGGACTCATGTCTGAGTATACCCTGCCACACCTGTAGTGGCCAAAAACGATTCAGAAAAGGGGGTGGTGATGAACAGAGTGTCTGAATTAAGCAGACCACTCTTACCCAGTCCAAAGATCAGGGCTTGATCCATCACCGTTATTTAGCTCACTGCCCCATCCCAGCTCAGAACCTGGCTATATGCAAATTAGTCTGTCCCTGGCCCAGTGCATCATGGGAACAGGGCAGACCAAACTACCAAGCCAATTCTTCACCAGAAAGGAGACAAGCTACCGGGGACCGGTTTCTGGCATTTCAGCCTCGTCGGCCCGGCTTGCTTGAATCCTGATGGAGCAGTGAGCAAGGGACTCATGTCTGAGTATACCCTGCCACACCTGTAGTGGCCAAAAACGATTCAGAAAAGGGGGTGGTGATGAACAGAGTGTCTGAATTAAGCAGACCACTCTTACCCAGTCCAAAGACCAGGGCTTGGTCCATCACCGTTATTTAGCTCACTGCCCCATCCCAGCTCAGAACCTGGCTATATGCAAATTAGTCTGTCCCTGGCCCAGTGCATCATGGGAACAGGGCAGACCAAACTACCAAGCCAATTCTTCACCAGAAAGGAGACAAGCTACCGGGGACCGGTTTCTGGCATTTCAGCCTCGTCGGCCCGGCTTGCTTGAATCCTGATGGAGCAGTGAGCAAGGGACTCATGTCTGAGTATACCCTGCCACACCTGTAGTGGCCAAAAACGATTCAGAAAAGGGGGTGGTGATGAACAGAGTGTCTGAATTAAGCAGACCACTTTTACCCAGTCCAAAGATCAGGGCTTGATCCATCACCGTTATTTAGCTCACTGCCCCATCCCAGCTCAGAACCTGGCTATATGCAAATTAGTCTGTCCCTGGCCCAGTGCATCATGGGAACAGGGCAGACCAAACTACCAAGCCAATTCTTCACCAGAAAGGAGACAGGCTACCGGGGACCGGTTTCTGGCATTTCAGCCTCGTCGGCCCGGCTTGCTTGAATCCTGATGGAGCAGTGAGCAAGGGACTCATGTCTGAGTATACCCTGCCACACCTGTAGTGGCCAAAAACGATTCAGAAAAGGGGGTGGTGATGAACAGAGTGTCTGAATTAAGCAGACCACTCTTACCCAGTCCAAAGATCAGGGCTTGATCCATCACCGTTATTTAGCTCACTGCCCCATCCCAGCTCAGAACCTGGCTATATGCAAATTAGTCTGTCCCTGGCCCAGTGCATCATGGGAACAGGGCAGACCAAACTACCAAGCCAATTCTTCACCAGAAAGGAGACAAGCTACCGGGGACCGGTTTCTGGCATTTCAGCCTCGTCGGCCCGGCATGCTTGAATCCTGATGGAGCAGTGAGCAAGGGACTCATGTCTGAGTATACCCTGCCACACCTGTAGTGGCCAAAAACGATTCAGAAAAGGGGGTGGTGATGAACAGAGTGTCTGAATTAAGCAGACCACTCTTACCCAGTCCAAAGATCAGGGCTTGATCCATCACCGTTATTTAGCTCACTGCCCCATCCCAGCTCTGCTTAATTCAGAGACTCTGTCCATCACCACCCCTTGTTGTAAATAATTTTGTCCACCCTAAGCGTGGAAGGGTATACTCAGATGTGAGTCCCTTGCTCATTGCACCATCAGGATTCAAGCAAGCCGGGCCGAAGACGGCTGAAATGCCAGAAACCGGTCCCCAGAAGCTTGTTTCCTTCCCAGTGTAAGAATTGGCTTTTGTAGTCTGGTCTGCCCTGTTCCCATGATGCACTGGGCCAGGGACAGACTAATTTGCATACAGCCAGGTTCTGAAACTGGGATGGTGCTATGAGCTAAAAAACGGTGTTGGATCTAGCCCTGATCTCTTGACTGGGTGAGAGTACTCTGCTTAATTCAGAGACTCTGTCCATCACCACCCCTTGTTGTAAATAATTTTGTCCACCCTAAGCGTGGAAGGGTATACTCAGATGTGAGTCCCTTGCTCATTGCACCATCAGGATTCAAGCAAGCCGGGCCGAAGACGGCTGAAATGCCAGAAACCGGTCCCCGGAAGCTTGTTTCCTTCCCAGTGTAAGAATTGGCTTTTGTAGTCTGGTCTGCCCTGTTCCCATGATGCACTGGGCCAGGGACAGACTAATTTGCATACAGCCAGGTTCTGAAACTGGGATGGTGCTATGAGCTAAAAAACGGTGTTGGATCTAGCCCTGATCTCTTGACTGGGTGAGAGTACTCTGCTTAATTCAGAGACTCTGTCCATCACCACCCCTTGTAAATAATTTTGTCCACCCTAAGCGTGGAAGGGTATACTCAGATGTGAGTCCCTTGCTCATTGCACCATCAGGATTCAAGCAAGCCGGGCCGAAGACGGCTGAAATGCCAGAAACCGGTCCCCGGAAGCTTGTTTCCTTCCCAGTGTAAGAATTGGCTTTTGTAGTCTGGTCTGCCCTGTTCCCATGATGCACTGGGCCAGGGACAGACTAATTTGCATACAGCCAGGTTCTGAAACTGGGATGGTGCTATGAGCTAAAAAACGGTGTTGGATCTAGCCCTGATCTCTTGACTGGGTGAGAGTACTCTGCTTAATTCAGAGACTCTGTCCATCACCACCCCTTGTTGTAAATAATTTTGTCCACCCTAAGCGTGGAAGGGTATACTCAGATGTGAGTCCCTTGCTCATTGCACCATCAGGATTCAAGCAAGCCGGGCCGAAGACGGCTGAAATGCCAGAAACCGGTCCCCGGAAGCTTGTTTCCTTCCCAGGGTAAGAATTGGCTTTTGTAGTCTGGTCTGCCCTGTTCCCATGATGCACTGGGCCAGGGACAGACTAATTTGCATACAGCCAGGTTCTGAAACTGGGATGGTGCTATGAGCTAAAAAACGGTGTTGGATCTAGCCCTGATCTCTTGACTGGGTGAGAGTACTCTGCTTAATTCAGAGACTCTGTCCATCACCACCCCTTGTTGTAAATAATTTTGTCTACCCTAAGCGTGGAAGGGTATACTCAGATGTGAGTCCCTTGCTCATTGCACCATCAGGATTCAAGCAAGCCGGGCCGAAGACGGCTGAAATGCCAGAAACCGGTCCCCGGAAGCTTGTTTCCTTCCCAGTGTAAGAATTGGCTTTTGTAGTCTGGTCTGCCCTGTTCCCATGATGCACTGGGCCAGGGACAGACTAATTTGCATACAGCCAGGTTCTGAAACTGGGATGGTGCTATGAGCTAAAAAACGGTGTTGGATCTAGCCCTGATCTCTTGACTGGGTGAGAGTACTCTGCTTAATTCACAGACTCTGTCCATCACCACCCCTTGTTGTAAATAATTTTGTCCACCCTAAGCGTGGAAGGGTATACTCAGATGTGAGTCCCTTGCTCATTGCACCATCAGGATTCAAGCAAGCCGGGCCGAAGACGGCTGAAATGCCAGAAACCGGTCCCCGGAAGCTTGTTTCCTTCCCAGTGTAAGAATTGGCTTTTGTAGTCTGGTCTGCCCTGTTCCCATGATGCACTGGGCCAGGGACAGACTAATTTGCATACAGCCAGGTTCTGAAACTGGGATGGTGCTATGAGCTAAAAAACGGTGTTGGATCTAGCCCTGATCTCTTGACTGGGTGAGAGTACTCTGCTTAATTCAGAGACTCTGTCCATCACCACCCCTTGTTGTAAGTAATTTTGTCCACCCTAAGCGTGGAAGGGTATACTCAGATGTGAGTCCCTTGCTCATTGCACCATCAGGATTCAAGCAAGCCGGGCCGAAGACGGCTGAAATGCCAGAAACCGGTCCCCGGAAGCTTGTTTCCTTCCCAGTGTAAGAATTGGCTTTTGTAGTCTGGTCTGCCCTGTTCCCATGATGCACTGGGCCAGGGACAGACTAATTTGCATACAGCCAGGTTCTGAAACTGGGATGGTGCTATGAGCTAAAAAACGGTGTTGGATCTAGCCCTGATCTCTTGACTGGGTGAGAGTACTCTGCTTAATTCAGAGACTCTGTCCATCACCACCCCTTGTTGTAAATAATTTTGTCCACCCTGAGCGTGGAAGGGTATACTCAGATGTGAGTCCTTTGCTCATTGCACCATCAGGATTCAAGCAAGCCGGGCCGAAGACGGCTGAAATGCCAGAAACCGGTCCCCGGAAGCTTGTTTCCTTCCCAGTGTAAGAATTGGCTTTTGTAGTCTGGTCTGCCCTGTTCCCATGATGCACTGGGCCAGGGACAGACTAATTTGCATACAGCCAGGTTCTGAAACTGGGATGGTGCTATGAGCTAAAAAACGGTGTTGGATCTAGCCCTGATCTCTTGACTGGGTGAGAGTACTCTGCTTAATTCAAAGACTCTGTCCATCACCACCCCTTGTTGTAAATAATTTTGTCCACCCTAAGCGTGGAAGGGTATACTCAGATGTGAGTCCCTTGCTCATTGCACCATCAGGATTCAAGCAAGCCGGGCTGAAGACGGCTGAAATGCCAGAAACCGGTTCCCCGGAAGCTTGTTTCCTTCCCAGTGTAAGAATTGGCTTTTGTAGTCTGGTCTGCCCTGTTCCCATGATGCACTGGGCCAGGGACAGACTAATTTGCATACAGCCAGGTTCTGAAACTGGGATGGTGCTATGAGCTAAGAAACGGTGTTGGATCTAGCCCTGATCTCTTGACTGGGTGAGAGTACTCTGCTTAATTCAGAGACTCTGTCCATCACCACTCCTTGTTGTAAATAATTTTGTCCACCCTAAGCGTGGAAGGGTATACTCAGATGTGAGTCCCTTGCTCATTGCACCATCACGATTCAAGCAAGCCGGGCCGAAGACGGCTGAAATGCCAGAAACCGGTTCCCCGGAAGCTTGTTTCCTTCCCAGTGTAAGAATTGGCTTTTGTAGTCTGGTCTGCCCTGTTCCCATGATGCACTGGGCCAGGGACAGACTAATTTGCATACAGCCAGGTTCTGAAACTGGGATGGTGCTATGAGCTAAAAAACAGTGTTGGATCTAGCCCTGATCTCTTGACTGGGTGAGAGTACTCTGCTTAATTCAGAGACTCTGTCCATCACCACCCCTTGTTGTAAATAATTTTGTCCACCCTAAGCGTGGAAGGGTATACTCAGATGTGAGTCCCTTGCTCATTGCACCATCAGGATTCAAGCAAGCCGGGCCGAAGACGGCTGTAATGCCAGAAACCGGTCCCCGGAAGCTTGTTGCCTTCCCAGTGTAAGAATTGGCTTTTGTAGTCTGGTCTGCCCTGTTCCCATGATGCACTGGGCCAGGGACAGACTAATTTGCATACAGCCAGGTTCTGAAACTGGGATGGTGCTATGAGCTAAAAAACGGTGTTGGATCTAGCCCTGATCTCTTGACTGGGTGAGAATACTCTGCTTAATTCAGAGACTCTGTCCATCACCACCCCTTGTTGTAAATAATTTTGTCCACCCTAAGCGTGGAAGGGTATACTCAGATGTGAGTCCCTTGCTCATTGCACCATCAGGATTCAAGCAAGCCGGGCCGAAGACGGCTGAAATGCCAGAAACCGGTCCCCGGAAGCTTGTTTCCTTCCCAGTGTAATAATTGGCTTTTGTAGTCTGGTCTGCCCTGTTCCCATGATGCACTGGGCCAGGGACAGACTAATTTGCATACAGCCAGGTTCTGAAACTGGGATGGTGCTATGAGCTAAAAAACGGTGTTGGATCTAGCCCTGATCTCTTGACTGGGTGAGAGTACTCTGCTTAATTCAGAGACTCTGTCCATCACCACCCCTTGTTGTAAATAATTTTGTCCACCCTAAGCGTGGAAGGGTATACTCAGATGTGAGTCCCTTGCTCATTGCACCATCAGGATTCAAGCAAGCCGGGCCGAAGACGGCTGAAATGCCAGAAACCGGTCCCCGGAAGCTTGTTTCCTTCCCAGTGTAAGAATTGGCTTTTGTAGTCTGGTCTGCCCTGTTCCCATGATGCACTGGGCCAGGGACAGACTAATTTGCATACAGCCAGGTTCTGAAACTGGGATGGTGCTATGAGCTAAAAAACGGTGTTGGATCTAGCCCTGATCTCTTGACTGGGTGAGAGTACTCTGCTTAATTCAGAGACTCTGTCCATCCCCACCCCTTGTTGTAAATAATTTTGTCCACCCTAAGCGTGGAAGGGTATACTCAGATGTGAGTCCCTTGCTCATTGCACCATCAGGATTCAAGCAAGCCGGGCCGAAGACGGCTGAAATGCCAGAAACCGGTCCCCGGAAGCTTGTTTCCTTCCCAGTGTAAGAATTGGCTTTTGTAGTCTGGTCTGCCCTGTTCCCATGATGCACTGGGCCAGGGACAGACTAATTTGCATACAGCCAGGTTCTGAAACTGGGATGGTGCTATGAGCTAAAAAACGGTGATGGATCTAGCCCTGATCTCTTGACTGGGTGAGAGTACTCTGCTTAATTCAAAGACTCTGTCCATCACCACCCCTTGTTGTAAATAATTTTGTCCACCCTAAGCGTGGAAGGGTATACTCAGATGCGAGTCCCTTGCTCATTGCACCATCAGGATTCAAGCAAGCCGGGCCGAAGACGGCTGAAATGCCAGAAACCGGTTCCCCGGAAGCTTGTTTCCTTCCCAGTGTAAGAATTGGCTTTTGTAGTCTGGTCTGCCCTGTTCCCATGATGCACTGGGCCAGGGACAGACTAATTTGCATACAGCCAGGTTCTGAAACTGGGATGGTGCTATGAGCTAAGAAACGGTGTTGGATCTAGCCCTGATCTCTTGACTGGGTGAGAGTACTCTGCTTAATTCAGAGACTCTGTCCATCACCACTCCTTGTTGTAAATAATTTTGTCCACCCTAAGCGTGGAAGTGTATACTCAGATGTGAGTCCCTTGCTCATTGCACCATCAGGATTCAAGCAAGCCGGGCCGAAGACGGCTGAAATGCCAGAAACCGGTTCCCCGGAAGCTTGTTTCCTTCCCAGTGTAAGAATTGGCTTTTGTAGTCTGGTCTGCCCTGTTCCCATGATGCACTGGGCCAGGGACAGACTAATTTGCATACAGCCAGGTTCTGAAACTGGGATGGTGCTATGAGCTAAAAAACGGTGTTGGATCTAGCCCTGATCTCTTGACTGGGTGAGAGTACTCTGCTTAATTCAGAGACTCTGTCCATCACCACCCCTTGTTGTAAATAATTTTGTCCACCCTAAGCGTGGAAGGGTATACTCAGATGTGAGTCCCTTGCTCATTGCACCATCAGGATTCAAGCAAGCCGGGCCGAAGACGGCTGTAATGCCAGAAACCGGTCCCCGGAAGCTTGTTTCCTTCCCAGTGTAAGAATTGGCTTTTGTAGTCTGGTCTGCCCTGTTCCCATGATGCACTGGGCCAGGGACAGACTAATTTGCATACAGCCAGGTTCTGAAACTGGGATGGTGCTATGAGCTAAAAAACGGTGTTGGATCTAGCCCTGATCTCTTGACTGGGTGAGAGTACTCTGCTTAATTCAGAGACTCTGTCCATCACCACCCCTTGTTGTAAATAATTTTGTCCACCCTAAGCGTGGAAGGGTATACTCAGATGTGAGTCCCTTGCTCATTGCACCATCAGGATTCAAGCAAGCCGGGCCGAAGACGGCTGAAATGCCAGAAACCGGTCCCCGGAAGCTTGTTTCCTTCCCAGTGTAAGAATTGGCTTTTGTAGTCTGGTCTGCCCTGTTCCCATGATGCACTGGGCCAGGGACAGACTAATTTGCATACAGCCAGGTTCTGAAACTGGGATGGTGCTATGAGCTAAAAAACGGTGTTGGATCTAGCCCTGATCTCTTGACTGGGTGAGAGTACTCTGCTTAATTCAGAGACTCTGTCCATCACCACCCCTTGTTGTAAATAATTTTGTCCACCCTAAGCGTGGAAGGGTATACTCAGATGTGAGTCCCTTGCTCATTGCACCATCAGGATTCAAGCAAGCCGGGCCGAAGACGGCTGAAATGCCAGAAACCGGTCCCCGGAAGCTTGTTTCCTTCCCAGTGTAAGAATTGGCTTTTGTAGTCTGGTCTGCCCTGTTCCCATGATGCACTGGGCCAGGGACAGACTAATTTGCATACAGCCAGGTTCTGAAACTGGGATGGTGCTATGAGCTAAAAAACGGTGTTGTATCTAGCCCTGAACTCTTGACTGGGTGAGAGTACTCTGCTTAATTCAGAGACTCTGTCCATCACCACCCCTTGTTGTAAATAATTTTGTCCACCCTAAGCGTGGAAGGGTATACTCAGATGTGAGTCCCTTGCTCATTGCACCATCAGGATTCAAGCAAGCCGGGCCGAAGACGGCTGAAATGCCAGAAACCGGTCCCCGGAAGCTTGTTTCCTTCCCAGTGTAAGAATTGGCTTTTGTAGTCTGGTCTGCCCTGTTCCCATGATGCACTGGGCCAGGGACAGACTAATTTGCATACAGCCAGGTTCTGAAACTGGGATGGTGCTATGAGCTAAAAAACGGTGTTGGATCTAGCCCTGATCTCTTGACTGGGTGAGAGTACTCTGCTTAATTCAGAGACTCTGTCCATCACCACCCCTTGTTGTAAATAATTTTGTCCACCCTAAGCGTGGAAGGGTATACTCAGATGTGAGTCCCTTGCTCATTGCACCATCAGGATTCAAGCAAGCCGGGCCGAAGACGGCTGAAATGCCAAAAACCGGTCCCCGGAAGCTTGTTTCCTTCCCAGTGTAAGAATTGGCTTTTGTAGTCTGGTCTGCCCTGTTCCCATGATGCACTGGGCCAGGGACAGACTAATTTGCATACAGCCAGGTTCTGAAACTGGGATGGTGCTATGAGCTAAAAAACAGTGTTGGATCTAGCCCTGATCTCTTGACTGGGTGAGAGTACTCTGCTTAATTCAGAGACTCTGTCCATCACCACCCCTTGTTGTAAATAATTTTGTCCACCCTGAGCGTGGAAGGGTATACTCAGATGTGAGTCCCTTGCTCATTGCACCATCAGGATTCAAGCAAGCCGGGCCGAAGACGGCTGAAATGCCAGAAACCAGTCCCCGGAAGCTTGTTTCCTTACCAGTGTAAGAATTGGCTTTTGTAGTCTGGTCTGCCCTGTTCCCATGATGCACTGGGCCAGGGACAGACTAATTTGCATACAGCCAGGTTCTGAAACTGGGATGGTGCTATGAGCTAAAAAACGGTGTTGGATCTAGCCCTGATCTCTTGACTGGGTGAGAGTACTCTGCTTAATTCAGAGACTTTGTCCATCACCACCCCTTGTTGTAAATAATTTTGTCCACCCTAAGCGTGGAAGGGTATACTCAGATGTGAGTCCCTTGCTCATTGCACCATCAGGATTCAAGCAAGCCGGGCCGAAGACGGCTGAAATGCCAGAAACCGGTCCCCGGAAGCTTGTTTCCTTCCCAGTGTAATAATTGGCTTTTGTAGTCTGGTCTGCCCTGTTCCCATGATGCACTGGGCCAGGGACAGACTAATTTGCATACAGCCAGGTTCTGAAACTGGGATGGTGCTATGAGCTAAAAAACGGTGTTGGATCTAGCCCTGATCTCTTGACTGGGTGAGAGTACTCTGCTTAATTCAAAGACTCTGTCCATCACCACCCCTTGTTGTAAATAATTTTGTCCACCCTAAGCGTGGAAGGGTATACTCAGATGTGAGTCCCTTGCTCATTGCACCATCAGGATTCAAGCAAGCCGGGCCGAAGACGGCTGAAATGCCAGAAACCGGTTCCCCGGAAGCTTGTTTCCTTCCCAGTGTAAGAATTGGCTTTTGTAGTCTGGTCTGCCCTGTTCCCATGATGCACTGGGCCAGGGACAGACTAATTTGCATACAGCCAGGTTCTGAAACTGGGATGGTGCTATGAGCTAAGAAACGGTGTTGGATCTAGCCCTGATCTCTTGACTGGGTGAGAGTACTCTGCTTAATTCAGAGACTCTGTCCATCACCACTCCTTGTTGTAAATAATTTTGTCCACCCTAAGCGTGGAAGGGTATACTCAGATGTGAGTCCCTTGCTCATTGCACCATCACGATTCAAGCAAGCCGGGCCGAAGACGGCTGAAATGCCAGAAACCGGTTCCCCGGAAGCTTGTTTCCTTCCCAGTGTAAGAATTGGCTTTTGTAGTCTGGTCTGCCCTGTTCCCATGATGCACTGGGCCAGGGACAGACTAATTTGCTTACAGCCAGGTTCTGAAACTGGGATGGTGCTATGAGCTAAAAAACAGTGTTGGATCTAGCCCTGATCTCTTGACTGGGTGAGAGTACTCTGCTTAATTCAGAGACTCTGTCCATCACCACCCCTTGTTGTAAATAATTTTGTCCACCCTAAGCGTGGAAGGGTATACTCAGATGTGAGTCCCTTGCTCATTGCACCATCAGGATTCAAGCAAGCCGGGCCGAAGACGGCTGTAATGCCAGAAACCGGTCCCCGGAAGCTTGTTGCCTTCCCAGTGTAAGAATTGGCTTTTGTAGTCTGGTCTGCCCTGTTCCCATGATGCACTGGGCCAGGGACAGACTAATTTGCATACAGCCAGGTTCTGAAACTGGGATGGTGCTATGAGCTAAAAAACGGTGTTGGATCTAGCCCTGATCTCTTGACTGGGTGAGAATACTCTGCTTAATTCAGAGACTCTGTCCATCACCACCCCTTGTTGTAAATAATTTTGGCCACCCTAAGCGTGGAAGGGTATACTCAGATGTGAGTCCCTTGCTCATTGCACCATCAGGATTCAAGCAAGCCGGGCCGAAGACGGCTGAAATGCCAGAAACCGGTCCCCGGAAGCTTGTTTCCTTCCCAGTGTAAGAATTGGCTTTTGTGGTCTGGTCTGCCCTGTTCCCATGATGCACTGGGCCAGGGACCGACTAATTTGCATACAGCCAGGTTCTGAAACTGGGATGGTGCTATGAGCTAAAAAACGGTGTTGGATCTAGCCCTGATCTCTTGACTGGGTGAGAGTACTCTGCTTAATTCAGAGACTCTGTCCATCACCACCCCTTGTTGTAAATAATTTTGTCCACCCTAAGCGTGGAAGGGTATACTCAGATGTGAGTCCCTTGCTCATTGCACCATCAGGATTCAAGCAAGCCGGGCCGAAGACGGCTGAAATGCCAGAAACCGGTCCCCAGAAGCTTGTTTCCTTCCCAGTGTAAGAATTGGCTTTTGTAGTCTGGTCTGCCCTGTTCCCATGATGCACTGGGCCAGGGACAGACTAATTTGCATACAGCCAGGTTCTGAAACTGGGATGGTGCTATGAGCTAAAAAACGGTGTTGGATCTAGCCCTGATCTCTTGACTGGGTGAGAGTACTCTGCTTAATTCAGAGACTCTGTCCATCCCCACCCCTTGTTGTAAATAATTTTGTCCACCCTAAGCGTGGAAGGGTATACTCAGATGTGAGTCCCTTGCTCATTGCACCATCAGGATTCAAGCAAGCCGGGCCGAAGACGGCTGAAATGCCAGAAACCGGTCCCCGGAAGCTTGTTTCCTTCCCAGTGTAAGAATTGGCTTTTGTAGTCTGGTCTGCCCTGTTCCCATGATGCACTGGGCCAGGGACAGACTAATTTGCATACAGCCAGGTTTTGAAACTGGGATGGTGCTATGAGCTAAAAAACGGTGATGGATCTAGCCCTGATCTCTTGACTGGGTGAGAGTACTCTGCTTAATTCAAAGACTCTGTCCATCACCACCCCTTGTTGTAAATAATTTTGTCCACCCTAAGCGTGGAAGGGTATACTCAGATGTGAGTCCCTTGCTCATTGCACCATCAGGATTCAAGCAAGCCGGGCCGAAGACGGCTGAAATGCCAGAAACCGGTTCCCCGGAAGCTTGTTTCCTTCCCAGTGTAAGAATTGGCTTTTGTAGTCTGGTCTGCCCTGTTCCCATGATGCACTGGGCCAGGGACAGACTAATTTGCATACAGCCAGGTTCTGAAACTGGGATGGTGCTATGAGCTAAGAAACGGTGTTGGATCTAGCCCTGATCTCTTGACTGGGTGAGAGTACTCTGCTTAATTCAGAGACTCTGTCCATCACCACTCCTTGTTGTAAATAATTTTGTCCACCCTAAGCGTGGAAGGGTATACTCAGATGTGAGTCCCTTGCTCATTGCACCATCAGGATTCAAGCAAGCCGGGCCGAAGACGGCTGAAATGCCAGAAACCGGTTCCCCGGAAGCTTGTTTCCTTCCCAGTGTAAGAATTGGCTTTTGTAGTCTGGTCTGCCCTGTTCCCATGATGCACTGGGCCAGGGACAGACTAATTTGCATACAGCCAGGTTCTGAAACTGGGATGGTGCTATGAGCTAAAAAACGGTGTTGGATCTAGCCCTGATCTCTTGACTGGGTGAGAGTACTCTGCTTAATTCAGAGACTCTGTCCATCACCACCCCTTGTTGTAAATAATTTTGTCCACCCTAAGCGTGGAAGGGTATACTCAGATGTGAGTCCCTTGCTCATTGCACCATCAGGATTCAAGCAAGCCGGGCCGAAGACGGCTGTAATGCCAGAAACCGGTCCCCGGAAGCTTGTTTCCTTCCCAGTGTAAGAATTGGCTTTTGTAGTCTGGTCTGCCCTGTTCCCATGATGCACTGGGCCAGGGACAGACTAATTTGCATACAGCCAGGTTCTGAAACTGGGATGGTGCTATGAGCTAAAAAACGGTGTTGGATCTAGCCCTGATCTCTTGACTGGGTGAGAGTACTCTGCTTAATTCAGAGACTCTGTCCATCACCACCCCTTGTTGTAAATAATTTTGTCCACCCTAAGCGTGGAAGGGTATACTCAGATGTGAGTCCCTTGCTCATTGCACCATCAGGATTCAAGCAAGCCGGGCCGAAGACGGCTGAAATGCCAGAAACCGGTCCCCGGAAGCTTGTTTCCTTCCCAGTGTAAGAATTGGCTTTTGTAGTCTGGTCTGCCCTGTTCCCATGATGCACTGGGCCAGGGACAGACTAATTTGCATACAGCCAGGTTCTGAAACTGGGATGGTGCTATGAGCTAAAAAACGGTGTTGGATCTAGCCCTGATCTCTTGACTGGGTGAGAGTACTCTGCTTAATTCAGAGACTCTGTCCATCACCACCCCTTGTTGTAAATAATTTTGTCCACCCTAAGCGTGGAAGGGTATACTCAGATGTGAGTCCCTTGCTCATTGCACCATCAGGATTCAAGCAAGCCGGGCCGAAGACGGCTGAAATGCCAGAAACCGGTCCCCGGAAGCTTGTTTCCTTCCCAGTGTAAGAATTGGCTTTTGTAGTCTGGTCTGCCCTGTTCCCATGATGCACTGGGCCAGGGACAGACTAATTTGCATACAGCCAGGTTCTGAAACTGGGATGGTGCTATGAGCTAAAAAACGGTGTTGTATCTAGCCCTGAACTCTTGACTGGGTGAGAGTACTCTGCTTAATTCAGAGACTCTGTCCATCACCACCCCTTGTTGTAAATAATTTTGTCCACCCTAAGCGTGGAAGGGTATACTCAGATGTGAGTCCCTTGCTCATTGCACCATCAGGATTCAAGCAAGCCGGGCCGAAGACGGCTGAAATGCCAGAAACCGGTCCCCGGAAGCTTGTTTCCTTCCCAGTGTAAGAATTGGCTTTTGTAGTCTGGTCTGCCCTGTTCCCATGATGCACTGGGCCAGGGACAGACTAATTTGCATACAGCCAGGTTCTGAAACTGGGATGGTGCTATGAGCTAAAAAACGGTGTTGGATCTAGCCCTGATCTCTTGACTGGGTGAGAGTACTCTGCTTAATTCAGAGACTCTGTCCATCACCACCCCTTGTTGTAAATAATTTTGTCCACCCTAAGCGTGGAAGGGTATACTCAGATGTGAGTCCCTTGCTCATTGCACCATCAGGATTCAAGCAAGCCGGGCCGAAGACGGCTGAAATGCCAGAAACCGGTCCCCGGAAGCTTGTTTCCTTCCCAGTGTAAGAATTGGCTTTTGTAGTCTGGTCTGCCCTGTTCCCTTGATGCACTGGGCCAGGGACAGACTAATTTGCATACAGCCAGGTTCTGAAACTGGGATGGTGCTATGAGCTAAAAAACGGTGTTGGATCTAGCCCTGATCTCTTGACTGGGTGAGAGTACTCTGCTTAATTCAGAGACTCTGTCCATCCCCACCCCTTGTTGTAAATAATTTTGTCCACCCTAAGCGTGGAAGGGTATACTCAGATGTGAGTCCCTTGCTCATTGCACCATCAGGATTCAAGCAAGCCGGGCCGAAGACGGCTGAAATGCCAGAAACCGGTCCCCGGAAGCTTGTTTCCTTCCCAGTGTAAGAATTGGCTTTTGTAGTCTGGTCTGCCCTGTTCCCATGATGCACTGTGCCAGGGACAGACTAATTTGCATACAGCCAGGTTCTGAAACTGGGATGGTGCTATGAGCTAAAAAACGGTGTTGGATCTAGCACTGATCTCTTGACTGGGTGAGAGTACTCTGCTTAATTCAGAGACTCTGTCCATCACCACCCCTTGTTGTAAATAATTTTGTCCACCCTAAGCGTGGAAGGGTATACTCAGATGTGAGTCCCTTGCTCATTGCACCATCAGGATTCAAGCAAGCCGGGCCGAAGACGGCTGAAATGCCAGAAACCGGTCCCCGGAAGCTGGTTTCCTTCCCAGTGTAAGAATTGGCTTTTGTAGTCTGGTCTGCCCTGTTCCCATGATGCACTGGGCCAGGGACAGACTAATTTGCATACAGCCAGGTTCTGAAACTGGGATGGTGCTATGAACTAAAAAACGGTGTTGGATCTAGCCCTGATCTCTTGACTGGGTGAGAGTACTCTGCTTAATTCAGAGACTCTGTCCATCACCACCCCTTGTTGTAAATAATTTTGTCTACCCTTGAGGGACTGAGGCGACAGGCTGAAGCCCAGGCAGCAGGTGATGTTACGGGACACTACCACATTTACTGGGAGGATGGACTCCTCTACGGTGAACCCGAGGTACCCTTACCTGGTTCATCAAGGGCCTTGGTAGTCCCGCAACAATACCGAGCCTTTCTGCTGGAATTGGCTCATGCTATACCCTTGGCAGGACACTTAGGTCAGGACAAGACCTTTGCTCGGCTTGTCCTCCACTTTTACTGGCCTCAGATGAAAGTGGCGTCCAACACTTACTGTCGGACATGTGTATCCTGCCAGGCCAGTGGGAAAACAGGGGTGAAGCTGAAGGCTCCCCTGGAACCACTTCCAGTCGTTAGCACCCCCTTTGAAAGGGTGGGCATCGACATTGTAGGGCCTTTAGATCCACCAACAACAGCAGGTCACAGGTTCATCCTGGTTCTGGTGGATCATGCCACACGGTACCCAGAGGCAATTCCTCTGAGGACAGTCACTGCACCTGTGGTGGCTAGGGCCCTAATGGGGATCTTTACCCGAGTGGGATTCCCCAAAGAAGTTGTGTCTGACAGGGGGACCAACTTTATGTCAGCTTACATGCGGGCAATGTGGAAGGAGTGTGGAGTGACTTACCGGTTCACCACTCCTTATCACCCCCAGTCGAATGGACTGGTTGAGAGGTTCAACAAAACCTTGAAGGGCATGATCAGAAGTCTGCCTGAAAGCCTGCAGAGGAAATGGGACGTCCTCCTACCCTGTTTGCTATTCTCCTACAGGGAAGTGCCACAGAAGGGAGTGGGCTTCGGCCCCTTTGAACTTCTGTATGGGCACCCTGTACGCGGTCCTCTCAGCCTGGTGAAGGATGGTTGGGAAAAGTCTCCCAGGAAACCCCCCCAGGATGTGGTGAGCTACATGCTGGCCTTCAGGAGCCAAATGGCGAAGTTGTGGAAGCAAGCTTCTGACAACTTGGAGGCTAGCCAGGCGGTCATGAAAGAGTGGTACGACCACAATGCTCACCAGGTGGAATTGGAGCCTGGCCAGAAGGTGTGGGTGATGGAGCCTGGAGAGCTTAGTGCCCTCCAGAATCGCTGGACAGGCCCATTTGAAGTGTTGGAAAAGAAGGGTAAGGCCACATACCTGGCAGACCTTAAGACCCCTCGACAGCCCCTACGGGTGCTGCATGCCAACCGACTCAAACCCCACCATGAGAGACCCGAGGTCATCTTAATGATGGTGACTGATGGGGGAGAGGAAGCAGAAAGCGAACCTCTCCCGGACTTGTTCTCGTCCCAGGAAAAGGATGGGTCAGTGGAGGGAGTGAATCTCTCTCCCACTCTAACTCCTGAACAGCGGGAGGACTGCCGCCAGGTACTGGAGCAATCAATCAATCAATCAATCATGTCATTTGTAGAGCGCACTACTCACCCGTAGGGTCTCAAGGCGCTGGTATGGGGGGGGGGGGGGTGCCGTTACTGCTCGAACAGCCAGGTCTTGAGCTTCTTCCTGAAGGAGAGGTGGTCTTGGGTCAGGCGCAGGTCGGTTGGGAGTGAGTTCCAGGTCTTGGCGGCCAGGTAGGAGAAGGACCTTCCTCCTGTTGTCGCTCTTCGGATGCGGGGGACGGCGGCGAGGGCGTGGCTGGTTGATCTGAGGAGGCGCTTGGGGGTGTAGAAGTTGATCCGGTTGTTGAGGTAGCTCGGGCCTTGGTTGTGTAGGGCTTTGTGTGCGTGGGTGAGGAGACGGAAGGTGATTCTCTTGTTGACCGGGAGCCAATGCAGATCTCTCAGGTGTCCGGAGATGTGGCTGCGTCGGGGGATGTCGAGGATGAGTCTGGCCGAGGCGTTCTGGATCCGCTGGAGTCTCTTCTGGAGCTTGGCGGTGGTTCCGGCGTAGAGGGCGTTGCCGTAGTCCAGTCGGCTGGTGACGAGGGCCTGGGTGACCGTCTTCCTCGTCTCGGTGGGGATCCACCGGAAGATCTTGCGTAGCATGCGCAGGATGTTGAAGCAAGACGAGGAGACGGCGTTTACTTGTCTGGTCATGGAGAGGGAGGAGTCCAGGATGAAGCCCAGGTTGCGTGCGTGGTCCGTCGGTTTGGGTGCGGTGCCCAGGGCGGGGGGCCACCAGGAGTCGTCCCAGGCGGAGGGCGCGGAGCCCAGGATGAGGACCTCCGTCTTGTCCGAGTTCAGTTTCAGGCGGCTGGTCGTCATCCATTCGGCTACCTCTCTCATCCCTTCGTGTAGGTTGGCTCTGGCGGTGGCGGGGTCGTTGGTCAGGGAGAGGATCAGCTGGGTGTCGTCGGCGTAGGAGATTATGTTGAGGTTGTGTTGGCGTGCGATGGCCGCGAGGGGGCTCATGTAGACGTTGAAGAGGGTGGGGCTCAGTGAGGATCCTTGAGGGACGCCGCAGATGACTTTGGTGGCCTCTGACTTGTACGGTGGTAGGCGGACTCTTTGTGTTCTTCCGGCGAGAAAGGAGACGATCCATTCCAGTGCCTTGTCCTGGATTCCGATGTTGCCGAGGCGCTGTATTAGAGTGCGGTGGCAGACAGTGTCGAAAGCCGCGGAGAGGTCCAGGAGGATGAGGGCCGCTGTCTCTCCGTCGTCCATCAGAGTTCGTATGTCATCGGTGGCCGCGATGAGGGCGGTCTCGGTGCTGTGGTTCGCTCGGAAGCCAGACTGTGAGGGGTCGAGGGATCCGTTCGTCTCGAGGAAGGCGGCCAGCTGTTTGTTGACGGTCTTCTCGATGACTTTGGCCGGGAACGGGAGGAGCGAGATGGGACGGTAGTTCTTGAGGTCGGTGGGGTCTGCTGTGGGTTTCTTGAGAAGAGCGCTGAGTTCGGCGTGCTTCCAGCTCTCAGGGAAGGTGGCGGTGTCGAAGGAGGTGTTGATGATGTCCCGCAGGTGGGGTGCGATGACAGCGTCGGCCTTGTTGAAGACGTGGTGAGGGCAGGGGTCAGTCGGAGATCCGGAATGGATGGAGTTCATTGTGCGGATGGTGTCTTCGGTGCTGATCGGAGTCCAGGTGCGGAGGGTGGTGGTGGGTGGCGTTGCTGCGGTTGTGGCTTGCGTTGGTTGGTTGCTGAAGCTGTTGTGTATGTCCGCGATCTTGTTGTGGAAGTAGGATGCGAGGGAGTTGCAGAGGTCCTGCGACGGGGTGATGTCATTGTTTCCGGCGTTGGGGTTGGAGAGCTCTTTCACGATGTTGAAGAGTTCCTTGCTGTCGTGTGCGTTGTTGTCCAGCCGGTCCTTGTATGTATTTTTCTTGGTGGCGCGGATCAGTTGGTGGTGTTTCCGGGTGGCGAGCTTGAGGGTGGTTATGTTGTCCGTCGTTGGTTCCCTTCTCCAGACTTTCTCGAGGGCTCGACAGTTCTTCTTGGAGCTCTTGAGTTCGTCGGTGAACCATGGTGTTTTTCTGCTGCAGGGTCTGCTGGGCGGGGTTCTCAGAGGGGCGAGTTCGTCCGCGCTGTTGTTGATCCACTTCGTGAGGTTGTCGGCGGCCTGGCTGGGGTTCGCTGAGCTGGCGAGGGGGTGCTGGCTCAAGGAAGCAGTGAGCTGGTCGGCTGTGATCTTGTTCCAGCTTCTTCGGGCAGCCTGTTGCTGGTGTTGGTGGATCGTCGTTCTTTTGAAGCTGAAGTGGACGCAGCTGTGGTCCGTCCAGTGGAGTCCTGTTGTGTGGCTGATGGTGACGTCTTTGCTGGATGAGAAGACGGCGTCGAGTGTGTGTCCGGCGAGGTGGGTGGGGGTGGTCACCAGTTGCTTGAGTCCGAGGTTGGCGAGGTTGTCGAGCAGGCTGATGGTGTTGCGGTCGCTGTTGTTCTCCAGGTGGAAGTTGAGATCCCCCAGGAGGATGTAGTCGGCGGAGGGAAGGGCATGCGGGCTGACGAAGTCGGCGATGTCCTCGCTGAATCGTGTGCGTGGACCCGGGGGTCGGTAGATCAGGGTGCCTCTGAGGGTGGTCTTCGGGTTGGTGTGGATCTGGAAGTGCAGTACTCTACGTTGTTCTCCCTTGTCCCGGGAAGGACTCACCTGTGTACCCATGATGTGGACACAGGGGACAGCCCACCAGTGAAGTCAAAGACCTACCGGCTGTCCGACAAGGTGAAGGCTAGCATCCATGGAGAGGTTGCCAAGATGCTAGAGCTAGGAGTTATAGAACCTTCCAACAGCCCTTGGTCCAGTCCGGTGGTGCTAGTGCCAAAAGCAGCTCCACCGGGCACCACACCAGAACTGAGGTTCTGTGTGGATTACCGGGGACTGAACTCAGTTACAAAGACTGATGCTCATCCGATCCCTAGGGCGGATGAATTAATTGACCGGCTAGGAGCTGCCCAATACCTAAGTACCTTTGACCTCACTTCAGGGTACTGGCAGATCTCCTTGACAGATGGAGCGAAGGAAAGGTCAGCCTTCTCCACGCCTGAGGGACACTTCCAATTTTGCGTGATGCCCTTTGGGCTCAAAAATGCCCCTGCCACATTTCAGCGGCTGGTGAATCAGGTCCTCTCTGGAATGGAGAGTTTCTCCGCTGCTTACCTGGATGACATTGCTGTCTTCAGTAGCAGTTGGGAGGACCATTTGCAACATTTGCAAGCAGTTCTCCAGGCCCTGAAACAAGCTGGATTGACAATCAAAGCCAGCAAGTGCCAGATTGGGCAGGGGGCGGTTGTGTACCTTGGACACTTGGTGGGTAGGGGGACAGTGCAGCCCCTGCAGGCAAAGATTGAGGCAATCATGGCCTGGGAACCCCCCAAGACACAGACTGAGGTCCGAGCTTTCCTGGGCCTCACAGGCTACTACCGTCGCTTTGTGAAGGGGTATGGCACTATTGTAGCGCCCCTCATAGAGCTCACCTCAAAGAAACAACCTCGACGGGTAGTTTGGATGAACGCTTGTCAGCAAGCTTTTGAGAAACTGAAGCAGGCAATGTGTGCAGCACCGGTCCTGAGGGTCCCAGACTTCTCCAAGGAGTTCATTGTCCAGACAGATGCATCAGAACATGGCATTGGGGCAGTGTTATCGCAACTGAATGAAGAGGGCCTGGATCAGCCTGTAGTCTTCCTATCTAGGAGACTGCTTCCCCGGGAACAGAAGTGGAGTGCAATTGAGAGGGAAGCTTTCGCGGTGGTGTGGGCTCTGAAGAAGTTGCGGCCATACCTGTTTGGCTCGCATTTCCTGGTTCAGACTGACCACCGACCCCTTCGTTGGCTAATGCAGATGAAGGGGGAGAATCCCAAGCTGTTGAGGTGGTCCATCTCCCTACAGGGAATGGACTTCCGGGTGGAACATCGGCCTGGAGTGGACCACGCCAATGCAGACGGTCTCTCTAGGTATTTCCGCCTTAGTGATGAGGACTCCCAAGGGGTTGGGTAGCTCTCCCCACTTTCAGCTGGGGGGGACGCGTGTTAGACCTGTCTGACCTTTTGTGTAGTCCCCCCAATTTATTATTTATTTTGTCCCCTTTCTGCCCCTCATGCCTTTATTTATTTTTGTGTCCACTAGATTTTTATGGTGTTGGCATGGGGGGATAGGTGCTCTTTTACCCTCATAATCATTCACCTCAGTTCAGAGGCCTTTCCTGATAGGAATTCCCTTGGAGTCACAAAATGGTGGCTACCAACTGTCATAACTGACATACCTGGAACCAGTCCCATAGGAAAGAGTAGGGCATTCCAGAACCTTCTGGTCACTTCTGGACCTCTGAGGGACAGCCTATATAAGGCGGAATGCTGGTCAGCCATTTTGTCTTGCAGTGAGCCTGGACAGGAGTAAGGTGACTAGTGAGAAGGAGCGCGCACTGGAGTAGGGAGAGACTGGTCAAAAGGGCAGCTTTCCCCTGCAGACTGACGGGCCCTCTTGCTTGCCTACCCAACCCTGTCCCTGAAAGAGGAAGCGCTTGACCCAAGGACTGAACCCTGATTGCTTTAAGTCCTCAACACAGAGGGAAAAAGGGGTGCTGAATTGGGCTCTGGCGTGACACCGCCTTCGTGAGAAAACAGCTCCCCCCTGCTCGTGGAGAAGAACTCTCCGACTGGGTGCCGAATTGGACCCCCACCCCCTCGCAGCAGCGTGGCACTAACCCTGACTGTTGGCAAGGTGGGAGAGAGCTTACTCCGTAGCTGCCAATTCCGCGATTAGGAGCGCCATTCAGGAAGGCTGCTGTGACGCGTGAAGAGGGTTGCAGCGCTGAGGAAGTTCTGTCACCGGAAGATCAGCTGCCGGCTGGGAGGTGGAGAATACCCCGGAAGAGGACGGCCGGAGGCGGGGCACAGTATCGAAGCTCGGCGGAAGGCGGACCCCCTGTGGGAGGAGCCGCCGAGGGTCGTGCGGAGGTTCGCTGACACCGGAGTGCACCGTGAGGTAACGGTACCTCGCCCCATTGTTGAAGAAGCGCCAGGGGCGGCCAAGCGAGCCAGCGGAACGCCTGCTTCCCCAGGTAGCGTGGGAAGAGTGGGGATTCTCCGCGAGAACTGCCGGCCAGGTGGCTTTCCAACCGGAAGGTCGGGGAGGCGTCTGACTCCGACTTCTGACTGAGCTGAAATAAGCCGGGAAGGTGGGGAAGGCGGGGAACTAGTCCGGAGAGGCGGACTTCACTGAACGTGAAAGCAGAACAGTACCCAACTTGAAAAAGAGACAACACTCTCTCTGGGTTCAGTATAAGATCATAAAACCTTCAGTATTAAGGAGTGGTACCATATTGAGCTACAGTATCTCCAGTGACCCCCCACACGTCCTGGGAGTAACGGTGAAGAGTCCTGCGGGAATTCAACAGGATCGAGTGATTCTGGTCGAGGGTGAAAGCTCACGCTAATGTAAAGGAGGGGCTTGGGGTGGTAATTCTGGTTGTGCTCACGTGTTCTATACCAGGCTTAGTTGGGTGTGACCTTCTTTCCTCGCAAACCAAGTAAGGGATTAACGCCTGGTGGGTCCAGCTAGGAGATTGCCAGCCCTAAGTCTCTTGAGAGTTAGTTGTGCCCTCCACTGTATCGCAATTGAAACTTAGGGTATTATAAACTAAACTTGTGGCAAGAGAATAATTCCTGTGAGGGGAGTGAAGAAAACCTTGAGAAGCTGAACTGTTGCACTTTACCAATTGAAAGACAAAAAGGGGGTACTTGTTAAATGTGATAAAGTTCTAAGGTTAAGTGTGTTGAAATGTATTGAACTGTAATTTGTAAAGACAAGAGAGCAAAGAATATTTTTATAAACAAGCTCGTATTTTTCCAAACATTGGTGTAGCGTCATTTTTGAGTGATATTGCGTTGGATTACTGCTGGGTGGTTTGCAACCTTTGCACATGTGCCTCTATGGATAATGTCTTACCCTAGGCCAGGCTACCCTAGGTGACCTGACATCATTAGGTTCCAACAGTAATCAATACAGGAAGCAAAGTCGTAGGAAGTAAAGGCGGAGCAGGTAGCAAAGTTGGCGGCCCTTGAGGAGGTTGCGCCAGAGGAGTAGGAGCCAACTGAAGAGGAGCTGGCGGCTGTTGAATAACTGGAAGCTGCACAACTGGAGGTTGCACAACTAAAGGTTGCGGAGGTGCTGTAGCACTCTGCGCATAGGGGGGTGGTGAACTCAACAAATGTGACATTAAAGGATCTTTCTCAAGTTCCTTCGTTGCATCTTGCTGGAGAGGCGGCAAAACTGGATAGCATTTATCAATCGCCATTTTACGTTGCCTGTGCAACTGCTCACTCGCTTGCTCTTCTTCGTTATCTTTATACTGCATAGCAGCTTGCATTATCGAGATACCCTTTTCTCTTTTATTTCTCTTTGCTAATTTAATTTCTTTCTGTTTGGCTTCCTTTCGCCATAGGCGGAAAGAGTCAAACATCGCCGGCCGGGCTTTCTTCTTAAAGAGTTTAACCTCTAAATTATCCAGAACTTCGGTGTCAAAACTACCATATTGGGGCCACTTTAGGACACCATCTTTCCTTGTGTACCTAACCCATACTTCATTATACGTGATAGGGCCCACGCCATGCTTTACGTAGAGCTCATAGGTTGGAGTTCCAATCGGAGGAACCGGACACGAGTACTCCAATCGGGAATCCCTATTTCGACCACAACAAAACAAATTTCCAAGTCTGCTAAGACCAGGCATCTTCGCTCTCTAGTCTAGCTTCAAGCTTCAAACTTCAAAGGATTATCGAATACGATAGTCTCGTGAATACACGAGTCCCTCGGCTTTGGTACTTGCAAGTTCCAAATCAAAGATCCTAACAATTCAAAGATCCCATGGGATACCCAAAAACTAAGAACCAAAACTAAGGACTGGGAGACGCTCCACTCATACTTAACTGAGGTATCGGTGACATCACCAGAAGACCCGTCTATCGTCTCGCTCTACAAATCATCAAAGGGTCCAAGACAGGGCGATAGTCAGGGCAGCAGTCCTTCGTAGCCGTCGGAAAGCGGGGAACCTCGCAGCAAAGACTTTCAGACCACGACGACATACATGGGTCGATGAAGTGGCTGGCCTTCCTCCAGAATTTTCACACGAAGCTCCTCACGGACCTCAGGCTTGGACCGGTACCGCTGAAATCGCCCTACGTTGGGCGCCAAATGAAGTACCGGGTTATTTTAGAACCCAGCGGTGCCAGGGGACACACCCAAAGACTTCAGATTCTCCTGTCTCAGACTACTGAAACGCAGAAACTTCTTGGTGACGTCAAAGATCAAATTTATTGGCTGCAACCAGTAACAGATATCCTAGAAGTACAACACGGTGTATGTTCTCAGGAGACTGCTCAATCTAACAAAGTCAGTCGACCCTTTTTATACAAAATATTACGCTTCAGGCAAACATTCCTTATTTACAGTAGACCATTCTCATGTGTACAATAAAAGCATTGCATGACAAGCCCACATTTCATTGTCCAGCCCACTATCAATTACCCGGCAAGACCTAACACTCTTCATCAGATAAATCGGCTGGACCCCTAATAAAAACGGGCACCTCCTCATCGTAAAACAGGTCATAAAGAACGGATCAGAGACAGGTGTGTGTAAGATTAGACATAGTTGTGTGCCATGAAGGGTTTATGGTATGCTGTGCCTTGATCCCTAATCTCGGCCGGCCACTGGGAAAGGAACGGGCCGAACAGGTTTGGCCTCGGGCAGGGGAGTCAGCTTGCCCAGGTCACACAGAAGTTAGCTGAACGTGTACGTGTCCCTAAGACTCGTTCGGCCTTGGTCATCGGCCTATGTGAGGGCAACCATAAAATGGCTGCCGTGCACAAAATGGAACCCGAGGGTTCCGAACGGAATCTCTGATTTCATGGTGATCGCATCACTCGAATGGGACGAAAACACTTGTATATATTATACTCGCCATTTTCGGTCTGCTGAAAACAAAATCGTTATGATACGATGATGTTTATGACACGGGTACAGAATTCACGGAACCTCAGGAAGAGAGAAATGTATGAGAATCCCATGGCTCAACTATGTAAAGGCCACCTTAGAAGCTCTGGGCTATAAGAATCTCTTTGTCGATCCGGTAGCGATTGTACCTCAGCATAAAGTGATCGTAAAGAGAGCTTTTCTAGCCCAGAAAATAACACAGAGAGCTGAGGCCGAAGGGTCAAAAAAGACTGTGAGAGCTCATAGTCTTGTTAAGAGCACCGAGGGAATGGAGCCATATTTGTACCTTATGCATAATGCCCAGGACAGGTTTTTAATGTGCCATTTTAGGCTCAATTTATTACCTTATTTATTAGCATTACCAGTAGGGTTTTTAACTACAATTGAGCAGAAGGGAACCTGCGGTTGCGACAATAGGTCTCCGCAGGATTCCCTTCATTTTGTACTGTTGTGTCCTTTTTACTCAATGCCTAGGCGTAGATTCTTGGTAAATATTTTAAAACAAGCTAAAATGAAACATGCTCCAGAGGCCTTAATTTATTTACAACAAGCAACTGACCCGATGACATTGTGTTGCATTATGAATTTTATTAAAGTGGCGGTCCGACTAAGGGTAACCAGAGGGGGGGAATGATTGTCAAGACTTCTATTGTACTCTTTTAGATTGTCTTTTCTCCTTTTTTTAAAAAGTATTAGATAGCACTACAAGCAGGATTCTGATAATGATTTAATTGGATTTTAAACAGTTGTATATATATGTGCTTTTATGGTGATTTTTAATCATCGAATAAAGAATTCTTGACTTGACTTGAATTCTGTTACTTTTGTTTCTGCTGTTAATATTCCAAATATGTGCTTCCCTGGGTAACGGCAAAGACTTGTCAATTTGTTGCTGTGTGATATGGAGCGGATATCGTCCCTTTTTAAATAATATAGTAAGCTCCTGTAGATGGTCTTTGTAGGTGCGCTCATTGCTGCAGATTCATCTTATTTGAACTGCTTGGCAGTAGATGATGCTGAGTTTAGCGTGGTGTGGGTGACATGAAGTCCAGTTTAGATACAAATGAGCACCTATAGGCTTGTGGTACAGATCAGTTATGATTTTTTGTTCATGAATGGTGAGTGTTGAGTTTCAACGGAGTCTACCCTTAAAACTGCCTGACCTGGGTCTTGGGTTAAGTACATAAGAGAAGAGGTCAGTGTTTGCTAATTTAGGTAAGGAATAACTTGCACACATTCAAATGGTAACTGAAAAGCAAAAATTCATCACATAATCACCATATAACTTTTAAACAATATGAATTTAATGATCATGAAGATTGTGGAGACTCAAAATCAATTATGTAGCTCCAAAGGTATTAGTCACAATATTAGATCAACAAAGTACATGAATAACTCTTGTCAGTCAAAGTTATCTGTATATTATTAAAATTGAGCGTACTCTCAGTGAGGGAAGAGAAAGGGATAATTGGGTAAGATGGGAGTGAGTGGGTAAGTGGGGGACTGGGTAAAGGTAGTGTGACAATAACACAATCACGGTACAATTGGAGGAAAACCTTTACAGTCTAACAAGATCAATAGTTCCCTAAAACTCTTCACACATGGCATGGAATCCTCAATTCTAGTTAGGTCCCATAGTGTGAGGTGATGGTGTAGTCTACGTTTCGACACCGCTTGCTATAAGGGTTAATCACACCTCATTCTGGGGTCTTCATCAGGACAATGTATAGAGAGAGCACTTTATGTACGGTCTGTAAAGGACCTACAATCCGGGACCTTTCTGAAGTTCCTCGCTTGTTAGCTCGATTCAGGGGGGGGGGGGGGGGGGCAGGTTGAAACCGGGTATAAATCACCGGATTCCAGAGCTTCTAATCACATCCAATCGCGCAGCGTAGTCAATCTGCCTTCTTAAAGTGCCCGAATAATCAGGCCACATGGATGAATCTGTGGACCTCCGCCTTCACCTTCAATGTCTTCCGTCAGCAAATGAATGGTGAGTAGCAGATCCAGAAAAGAGAGATGGAGCTTCTGTTAATATTGCTGCAGATGAATTTGATGGTAGGATGGATACTATTGACATAAGCTGTAAATTGTTCCAGTGTTCTACTTCCTGCATTCCATACTATAAATATGTCATCAATGGGGCGCTGGAAAGCCCAAGGCAAGATGGCCACACTTTCGTGCTGCTCTGCCGGAAGGTATTTACAATCCGTTAAATATCTGAATCATTGGCTGCCGTCCATCCACAGAAAGAGGGGCAGGCCATCTTTGAAAGCTGGAAGGCACTGTAATAGACAGCAGTAGCACCTGGGAGGAGTGCGGGACACAGGAGAGCTGCGGGAGCTGGCTTGCTGCATGACCTTGGTCTGCACAACATCTGCGACCTGCTGGTACTAAGTGAGCGGCACAGACACCAGGGCCCTGAGCAGGGAGGTGAGGGTGTCACCGTTGCCCCAGAGGGAGGCCAGTCTCTCTGGGACAAGAAACGTGCTGCCGTAGCTGTGTGGACTGCAATGAGAGGCCCTAAAGACTGTGACCCTGGCTGGAGGAAAGTGAAGAGGGTAGCCGGGCCCAGTTTGACTGCCCGGCCCTAAGAGGAACCTGTGAGACTGCGAGACCCAGCTGCGAGGGAGGCCTCGAGCAACATTCCTGAGCAGGGCTGAAAGGGTGCTGCACCAGGACTACTGAAGGAGCTGTGCAGCCCAAGTGTGGGAGGCGCTAAGAAAGCGACTGGAAGATGGGCTACCATCGCCAGGTGCACTGACCCAGATATGAGGATAAGGTGAAAACTAGATACAGTGCACAGTAACTGGCACACCAGTCCTCCCCTTCTGGTCTGGGACATCATTGAAACGCCGCTGCAGACCCTGCGTGGGCTGCTCTGTAGGGCGGGTGCTGCTGACTGGGGGCGACACAGGGGCCTTGGAGGAGCCTTCGTCACAGGCCTCATGGTGAAAGATCCAAAGGAGTTGGAAGCGGCAGGGACTGGGCAAAATATTTGAGAGGGCCAGGCGGAATCCTGACGTCAGGGAAACTGTGGCTCTTGAGCCCCCAGCAAGATCCGCTATGGGATAACACCCCCACCGGCACACTGAAGGAGATACTGGGGGTACTCAGCGAATCCCCCTATGGTGAGGTGACACATGCATGAGAGAGAGTGACCAATAATGTGTGCGCACACCTGCATCCCGGCGTGGGAGGATTGCTTTGGCCCCATGGGGGAAACCAACAAGCACTGCCTCGGTTTCACAATTGCACAAGTGCACGCTGACCTGCTAGGCGGCCGCTGGGCTAGCAGAGTGTGCGTGGTTTGGCACTCTGGCACTGCAGGGACTGGGTTCGGCCTCCTAGAACCCCAATGGACCACCTCTGTTGATAATGCTGCTGCCCCCCACGGGAGCTTCCACATGGAAAGACTAGTGTGACACCCTCACCATGGACAAAACCGATAAACAGCAGTCCAGACTTAACTTTGAGTTGCGCCGCTCAGCACAACCCCAGCAGCACACCTTATCCGACACAGAACAAGACCTACCTGTTTCACCGCCTGCCTCTTTAGAGGCCACACTTCTAGTGATGCAGCAAAGTCTGCAATCCATTGATGGCAAAATAGACACCTTGAATCTCAGAATGGACTATATGGTAACAAAACAAAGCTAGATAAACAAATAGCTAGGATCACGACTGCGGGGCTGAGCATATCTGCCGTTGAAGATGACATGCAGGCCGTCATCTCCAAATGTCTCAATATGGAAAAAGTACTCGAGGCGATCAGGGCAAAAAACAAGCACTTGAAGGTGCTTGTGCCGAAAGAATTTATGCATTACTGGCATACCACAGTCCACCAACACCGGCTGGCTAGAAAACTACGTGAAAACATTGCTGCAAGAGGTCTTCGGGCCATTGGGGCTATCCCCGGCACTCATGGTGGAAAGGGCACACCGATCGCTGGCGGCTCTCCCCCCCCACCTAGAACCACACCAGGCCCGATTATTGCCTTACTGCTAAATTACAGTGACCGCACCATGGTCCTATGCCTCTCCAGGGACAAACAAACTATACAGTACCAAGGTAACAATATTAACTTCTTCCTGAACTTTACTTTGGCAGTACAGGCAGCTCGGCGAGAGTTCCTCCAAGTCAAACAAGCATTGGCATAGCCAATAGGTCTCCCCTTTGGGACCTTATAAGTGTTTAGCCATGCAACAGTTGATGTTGTTGAACAAAGGATCTTGTGCTGCATAACTAAACACTTATAAGGTCCCAAAGGCGAGACCTATTGGCTATGCCAATCCAGCGCGAACTGCCAAGCCAGGACCTACCCTGGACCGGACACAAACATCCTGGGACTGGTTTCGGGGCAGGGGTAGGTTGAATCCATGGCGCAGGGAACAAGGTACTTTAGAGCAGCCAAATATGGATTGAGTATAAGCCCATTCAAAGTACCCTCCTAATTGTGTCAAGGACATATGTCTGCTTGAAAATGGTCATAATGGTGAAAGCAAAACAAAAAGAAATCAGAAGAAATATGGGGCTAATTCCATGGTTACTACATATTCTAGATAATGTTTAGGGTTTGTGCAAAGCACACGTTCATTATTCTTTGTTATGTAAAGCTTAATGCCAAAAGTTCTAAGCACAGTAAATAACAGATTTCACCGTTACCCAAATAGTATCGCGATGAATCAAACTCAGGAGGATGACAGAATGGTGAGGTCCCCACTGGGGCTTGAACTCGTGGACTGCAGATCACACCAGACACCAGCTACGAGTTCTGCCCAGCTATAGAGATTAAGGGCCAGATGTAGGTAATTTGATATTACCGATTCATAAATACCGACTCATACAAAATCGGTATTTCTGAATCGGAAATTGTTATGTAGGTAAAAAATTCGGAATGACTTTCCTGGCCCATAGGAATGAATGGGTTTTACCGAATCGGAATTTACCGATTCGGAAATTACAGATTCGGTAAATACCGATTCGGAAATTTGAAACTGACAAACATGTGAGCCTGTGAACCAATCAGAAACACCAACCACACCCAAAAACAAAGGTATAGTGGAATCAACCAATCAGAATCAAGCACCCCTCCCCAGTACCTGGGTGTGGCCAAACCCATGCAGGTGCAGAAACTGAACAGTCAGGAGAGCAGGAGAACAGGTAGAGGAGCAGGCTTCCCTGAGCTTACCTGAACAGCACAATGGAGACCCAGGATGGCCAGAGGGATGCAGCAGAGCGCAGGAGGAAACTGAAATTCAGCCCTGAAGAACTGCAGGTGCTGGTAGAAGAGGTGGTGAAACACTACTGCAAAATGTTTGGCAAACAGTCTCTGCATGTTGCAGAGTCTGTCAAGCGCACCACCTGGATTGATATCCAAGCAAAGGTAAATGCCATCGGGGTCACCCACCGGGAAATTGATGATTTAAAAAAAAGGTGGTGTGACCTTCGTATTATCACCAAAAAGAAACTAGCTGCCCACAGAAAAGAAGCTGCAGCAACAGGGGGAGGCAGAAACCGAGCACCACGACTCACTGCCATGGAGGAGCTTGTGGAATCCACCCTAGAGACTGAGAGCATCCATGGCATCGGGGACGCTGACAGCACCACCAGAGCTGCAAAGAAACAAGGTAAGAAGCATGGACATTATCATTAACCCATTTCCCTGTTCCCCTTCCCCACTCTGTGTGCCTACATCACACTCCAGAACAGGTTTTACTAATGCCCAGCAATGCTTCATGGGAGACGTAGTCATAGGTAGATAAAGCAATGCAGTCAGCATACCATACAGCAAGGGATGCAACACACTACTAGCAGAAGCAAATGAGGAGCAGGCAAATGTGTGATAGTAGTGTGATTTAATCAAGACACACAGGTGAACTACTCCACTGACACAATGTCCATGTCTGTCCACAGGAGAGTCATTGAGCAGCACTGCAATGGATAGGGAGAAGAGGAGAGAAGAAGCTGGTCCCAGCACAGTTAAACGAGGGAAGAACACAGAGCAGGCAGCCAAGACACCTGAGCAAACAACCACACCACAGCCCCAGTCACCTCTTTTGTTTGGGACTCAGGAGTCAGTAGCAGCAGCACAGTCCCCCACACCAACTACACCGTCACCTGTGCAGGAAAGGGCAAGGCGGCTTGATGTGCCCCCTCTCCACATACTAGAAACATCTGAGGAGGAAGAGGAGGAGGGTGACATGGCAAGCAATCCACCAGTCAGCCAACGCTGAGCAGCAGCCCACTCCAAGAGCTGTGCGGACCAGTGTCCGAGTCCGAAGGGCACGGGAGAGAGCTGAAGGGCAGGACGTTGAGGGGGTCTTCTGCGGTCTGGAGGCCACAATGGTCAAGGTCCAGCGCCTGCAGGCAAAGGCAATGATGGGTGTTCAGAGGCAGGTGCGCACCATTAACAACAAGCTGGATAACATCGACAAGGGCATAGGGAACATTTCGGACAGCATGCAGTCGCTGGCAAATGGCATGACAGACATGACCCAGTGCATGACAGTCCTGGGCGACAAATTGGACAGGGACCACTTGGAGAGGCGCAAGGCTCATGTGGGTTTGCGCCAGCAGACCAAAGCATTAAACCGCTTTGCAACTGCAACCTCCCTGCTGTGCAGACGGTCAGTAACGATGCTGGATGCAATTTGATTTGATTTGATTTGATGCGGATTTATATAGCGCGAATTGCTGCCCGGAGGCGTCCAAGCGCTGTGAATACCAGGTCCGACAGAGGGGGGGAGGCACGGGAAAAAGGGGGAGTTTAGGTAGAATGAAACAGGAAGGTTTTCAATTGTTTACGAAATGTAGTGAGGTTAGAGTTGGATCTTAAATGCAGTGGGAGGGTGTTCCAGGCCCTCGACGCATTGTAGGAAAAAGATCTGCCTCCAGCTCTGGATCTCCTTACTCTCGGGGTGACTGCTAAAAAAGATTGATCTGACCTTAGGTTCCTGTTGGGCCTGTAGTGATGGATTAGGTCCTGTGTGATCTTGGGGCCAGAGTTCCAGAAAGACTGATGGGCTGTGCATAAGGCCTTGAACAGCACCCTTTGACGCACAGGCAGCCAATGGAGGGAGGCCAACCCAGACCTGACTGACTGTCTGCGAGGGATGTCAAGTAGCAGACGTGCGGCACAATTTTGCGCTGTCTGCAGCCTCCTCAGAGTGGATTCTGGGGCTCCGAGGTAGAGAATGTTATTAAAATCAAGGCGGGATTGGATCAGGCCTTGGATCGCTGCTTGCTTGGCTTCCATGGGAAGGAGGGGGAAGATTTTCTTAAGCATCCTCATGATGCCAAAGCAGGTGGCCGAGAGTTTGGTGGATTGTACATCGAAAGAGAGTGATTTATCCATCCAAATTCCCAGACTTTTAATACTGTTTTTGGGGGTGGGTGGAGGGCCCAAGCTGGGAGGCCAAAGATTGGCACTGCTGCACCGATTTATCTCTGGGGATGGGCAGAGTGACCTCTGCCATAGAGCTGATGCTTACGCAACAGACAGCCACTAGAGGCGACACATGTGTGTTTGAAAGTGAAGAATCCACCAGCAGGAGTGGCACAAGCACTCCTGTTCCGGAAATACGCAGGAGCCGCAGGCGTCAATCCACAGAGCCAGGCAACACCGAAAGCCGTGAAACACAGCAAAGTCAGTCCCACCCTAACTATGCCCTCAACCCAAAGGACAGGTCACGGTGGGCTTAACTGTGACCACCCAGTCATGTACATTGATATTTTGTGTTACCATTGTGTGGTATTATTGGAATGGCCTAGTGAACATTAAACTACGTACATCATAATCTTAGCCTGTCTGTGTCTCATTACTCACTCAGAAATATTGCTGTGTGATCTCTGCCCGTCTTCTCCCATCTGTTGCTGGTGCTGCTACTGTAGCATAGGGCTCTGCCTGTTCTGTGTCATCATCAATGTCCTCATGATGTGTGATCTCCACCTCTGTGCCTTCCTTGGTGGCAAGATTGCGTAACATGGCACGGGTCGCAATGATTTTGCAGCACAGGATTGGAGTGTACTGGCGTGCCCCTCCACTCTTGTGGAGGCAGCGAAACCTGCTCTTGAGGAGTCCAAATGTGCGCTCCACAACGTTGCGTGTAGATCTGTGAGCCACATTGTAACGCCTTTCACTCCTGGTGGATGGGTTGAGGTAGGGGGTGAGCACAAAGGACCGCAGGGCATATGCACTATCGCCTAGGGGGGAGAAAGATTGCCATTAGTTGCATTATCATGATACATTCATCTACTGTGACTGTCATGGTGTGTAAATGTAATTTACCTAGCAGGTAGCCGTTCCCAAAATCTCCGGCAACTAAGCGTGTGTATATCCCACTATTCTGGAATATGTACGAATCATGGGTACTCCCAGGGAATTTTACCACGATGTCTGTGATGATGTTGCCAGCGTTGCATATGACCTGCACATTGATGGAGTGCGTCGACTTCCGGTTCCTGTATATGTGTTCTGTGGCTGCAGGTGGGCAGAGTGGTATGTGGGTGCCATCTATGCAGCCTATCACGTGAGGGAAGTGTGCCAGTTGATACAAATCAATCTTGGTCTTTGCAAGTTCCGCAGGTGTGTCAGGGAATGAAATATAATGCTCCATCCTCTGCATCATGACGTCAAGGAACCTCCTGAAGAAACTGGACAGGCAGCTCTGGGACACACCACCTACAGCAGCTATCACACTTTGGTAACTCCCAGAGGCAAGCAGGTGTAGGCTGCACAGCACCTGCACATAGGGTGGGATGGTGTGCACCCTTGGTGTTGGGTGCTCCAGGAGTGGGTGTAGGTCCCTGATCAGGTTCAGGATGGTTTGGGGATGTAGCCTGTACCTTTGGAGTATTTCTGGCTGTCAGTTGGAAAAGTGTTATCCTCTGCCTGTACACTTGCTCCTCCCTTAGCCATTCCCTCTCTCCAGCTGCCTGTAGTCTTTGCCACCTTGCAATGATGTAGAAAGCCGCCATTCTGGTTACACTGTTGCATTTTGGGCCTCATTTTATAGCCTGCACCTGGTTACCACCTGCACTCAATCCATGGTAAATACCGACTCCTAAATACCGAATTTCCTTAAATTCGGTATTTTTCGGGTTTCCTACATCTCCATGCCCATTATTTTACCATTTCTTATTTACCGATTTGGTAAGTAAGAATTCGGTAACTGTGAATTTGGAATATTCCGATTCGGTAAAATACAGACTCATATTTTCCGATTCGGATAAATACCGACTCATATTTTCGATTCGGTAAAAATTACACTCCTACATCTCATTTCCTGGATACCGGTCAGTAACGGCCGAAATTACCGAATTTTGGCCGTTACCGACCGGTATTTGCCGACCTACATCTGGCCCTTAGTGTGTGCAGAGGGCAATGAACTGGCATTAAAGGTGGCGTGTACAGTACTTTGATTCTATGGCAGGACCGGAGGCTTCTGATTATGCTTTCTCATTTCTTTACTGCACAAACAGCAGCCAATGAAAGTAAAACTACAATGGTAAAAAACAACATTTCCCATGAGGCTTTGAACCACGCCTCCAATAACAGTAACCAATCACAGAAGTAACAAGCATATAAAGTATAGAGACACTAATCTGGCCTCCTCTTTCTTTGCTGCTCCGCAGCCCAGATAAGTGCTCCTTACTTTATATGCTTATACGATTTAAGATTACAGATTTCATTATCGGATCGTACTATTTATGCATTTGCTATTACGATGTACCGTTTACTGTGATGCTTCTGTTACCTGTTTGACGTGCCGCGCTGTGGCGCCAGGTTTGTTAACGCCGCGGTCGGCGTCCCTTCTCCCCCGATCTCGGAGCGGTGCTGCTCTTGCCCGCCCCATGTCCCGGTGTGTTTAGGTGGAGCGCGTGTAGCGCCCGTAGGCTTTCGCTGTGTCCCTGATCGCTGCTCGCGGCTGTGGCCGCTGTTGATCGCGGTCGCGATCCGGAGGGACTTGCCCCCCCCCTCGGGGAAGGAGGCGCATGTAGGAGCCCGGCGTGCGTCTCCAGGGTCTCGCGCACGCCAGTGTGCGCGCGCGACCCCTAATTAGTGCCGAACAGACACTCTAACCCTGGCTGAAAGGGGGATACCACGCAGTTTGGCCAGGAGCCGAGGGGCCGTTTTTGATCTTAAAAAAAGCTGCGTTTTCATCCCATTTGACAATCGGAGGTCTGGTACTTTAACCCCTAGCTTCCCAGTGACAGAGGAAGTGGGGTAATTTTTGGACACCCTTTTCATTCCTGATTTGGGTCGTTTTTCCTGCATTAGTCCTAGAATTGGACTTTATACTTTGGTGGCACTTGGTATTTCCGGCTCCTGCGCCTGGCACTTCCCCTGCTCGACGCCCTTGACTAGGCTGGCAATTTTGCTTCCCTCTGGGGATTTGGAGTGGGATTGAAAGGTCCCTTGTGAATATGGCAGATACTGAATACTGCGAAGAGGAGGGTACTGCGTGCGATTACCAGGGCAATGACGAATATTACGATGAGGAGTCTATGGAGGATATCATTGACAAGAAGCTGGACGCTAAGCTTGATAAGGCTCTCTCCTCAGCCCTGCGGCCGCTAGCCAAAAAATTGGATCTGCTGGTCCCTAGTACGCCACTCCCTCTTCCTGGGCAAGATCACTCACGTCCCCCTCCCCCTAAGAAGGTGGCTCTTGACCAGTCCTGGCCCCACGCCCAGTCCTATGATAAATTTTATAAATCCATGGAGTCTTCCGCTGGCGACAAGACCTCACCGTCCCGCCCCCCTCCCTCCCCCCCCCCCGAAAGACACCACCACTGACACTGATACGGACACCGATTCCTCTGATGCTGCTCCTCGCAAGCGCTCTAAGAAACGCAAGCATGCTTCCCCTTCTGTCAACCCCTCGCCCTTCTCCTTTGACCCATCGGACATTGTTCACCCTAGGTCCTCTGATTGGCTCCCTCCCCCAGCTGTGGCTGAATACCTGGAGACTCACCTCCGTAAAGGCTTTGATAAAGAGGTGAGGGCCCGCCTTAAGTCCGAGTGTCCCCGTCCCGACCTGGCCTACAAGGTGGCCGTCACCCCCGACATTGACCCATCCATGACCACGTTCCTCAAGAAATATAAAAAAGACCCTAAGAAAGGGATTGATCGCGCGCTCAGAGCGTGCCAGGATAAGGTCGTTGACCTTTCAGGGCCGTTGGCCAAGATCCTAGAACTTGCACTTCAAGCTCAAGAGACGGGTGATGCCATCCACCCTGAAGTCCTAGCGGGCTGGGCTCAACGTGCTATCTGCATCTTGGGGAACGCCAATTGCGCTTTGGCTTCTGAAAGGCGGAAGTCGGTCTTACTCCGTATTGACCCTCAGTTAGTGGAAGTGGCTTCCTCGGAACCGGGTCCTTTGGCGGAAGGACAGTTATTTGGGGACAATTTTGTAAAAGACATTGCCAAGTTCGTTAATACCTGTGCGTCCCTTGATAAATCGCAGGCCTCCTTGAAGAGGGTGTTGCACCAGGTCTCTAATAGGGCCGGGCGTGGCAGAGGACGCTCGACCGGCCGCTATTCGAATACCAGTCCTCAGAGGGGATACGCCCCTAGACGGGGCAGAGGCTACACACAGGAACCGGAACAGGCCGGCTTCTATCCGTCAAGATCACGCGGCTTCAGAGGCCGATATAATCGAGGTGTCAACAGAGGTTACAAGAACTTTGACAACCAATCCTCTGGTAAGTCTGGTGTGTCCTTTGGTCCCTTTAGGAGGCAGATTGCACCACTTTGTGATGAATTGGACGAGTCTCACGTCGGATGCTTGGGTCCTACAGACCGTCCAGGGTTACCAAATAGAGATGTTAGAGTGTCCCCTTCAGCCCTTTCCCCCTCAGCCTCTCCTTTTTTCCCTTCTAGAACAGAGTTTTATCGACTCAGAGCTGGAGGAATTGTTAGACAAAAAGGCTATTGCCGTAGGACCCTTCTTGCCCGAAGGATTCTGCAGCAACGTCTTCCTGGTGCAGAAGAAAGGAGGCGGACAACGCTTGGTTCTAAACCTGAGAGACTTCAATCCCTATGTCACTTACCGCCATTTCAAGATGGAGGGTATCCATCTTCTACGGGACCTTTTGTTGGAAAACGACTGGTTGGTCTGCTTAGATTTAAAAGACGCCTATCTGACAGTCCCCATCTGCCCCTCTCATCAGAAATTCTTGCAGTTTCCTTGGAAAGGGCAGTGGTACCGGTACAAGGTGCTTCCCTTTGGCCTGTCCTCAGCCCCTTGGGTCTTCACCAAGCTTCTGAAACCAGTGATCTCTCGACTTCGAGAGATGGGAGTGCGTCTTATCGTCTACCTAGACGACATGCTTATTCTAGCCCAAGATCGATACCTTCTTCTCACCCACTTAGAGTGGACTAGGTCCCTATTGCAAAATCTGGGGTTCGTTATCAATACCAAAAAATCGGTGATGATACCAAACCAGCAGATGGAGTTCTTAGGCTTCCTGATAGACTCTGTGTCAGCTCAGCTGCTTCTCCCTCCTCAAAATATCAGGTCCATCAAGAGGGAAATAGTATCCACCCTGGCCAAGGAGAAGATCTAATTGCGTGTGCTAGCGAGGATTGTGGGCCTTCCAGCTTCGTCAACCCTGGCCATCTTCCCGGGGCCCTTACCCTACAGGGCCCTTCAGAGACTAAAGATCTTTTAATTGCAGAGGAAATTTCATTACGATCACCTTATTCCTCTTTCACCAGAGGCTCGGGAGGAGCTTCAGTGGTGGCTGGATCACATGTCAGCCTGGAGTTGCCGAGCCATCTTCGGGGCAGCCCCGGATGTGGTAGTCGAATCAGACGCCAGTCAATGGGGCTGGGCCGCTCGCTGTGGGGACTTTACCACAGGCGGACGTTGGTCGGCAGACGAACTATCACTACACATAAACTGTCTAGAGTTGTTGGCAGGGTCATTTGCCATCAGGCCTATCTCACCACTGAAGAGCAATTGTTGTATTCTCCTTCGAATGGACAATGTCTCAGCGGTGAGATACATCAACCGATTAGGGGGGACGAAGTCCCGAATGCTGGTCCAGACTGCGAAGGAATTTTGGCAATTTTGCCTAGATCGCAAGATCTCGGTGGTGGCGGAATACCTTCCGGGGAAGTTCAATCAGGTGGCGGATTGGAATTCCCGGTTTCTCCGAGACTTCAGCGATTGGAGACTTCATCCATCGCTGTTTGCTCAGATCATGACTATGCGAGGCCCATGTCAGATGGACTTGTTTGCCTCTCGCCTCAATGCCCATCTCCCCCAGTTTTACAGTTGGAGACCGGATCCGATGGCGGTGGGGACGGATGCGTTCCTTCACCATTGGGGGCGACGGAGGAACTATGCATTTCCCCCGTTCGCTCTGATCCCGAGAGTGGCGGCGTTGGTACGCCGACAGAGGGCGACAATAGTGTTGGTAACTCCGTTCTGGTCGACTCAGTCGTGGTTTCCCACACTGTTGGAGTTATCTGTGGATCTTCCCTTCCGGCTCCCAGTCTTCCCGACGCTTCTGCAGGACCCAGTAGGGGCTTGCCACCCCTTAATCCTGCAGAATCAACTGACCTTGATGGTGTGGACGCTCTCCGGCGACATGAGTGCCTTGCGGGCCTTTCACGAGAAGCTTCCGGCTTTATGCAACAAGCGTGGGCTCCTTCCACCCGGAAACGATACTCTGCTTCTTGGAAGAAGTGGGTGGGTTGGTGCCTTTCAAAACAGGTGGATCCCGTGGGATCAAATGTGACTGATGTACTGAATTTTCTGTCTGAATGTGCAGCTTCGGGCCTGGCCTACAGGTCGGTTAATAATTTCAGATCTGCGATTTCTGCTGGCCACGATCCCATCGAAGGTAAACCTGTGGGGATGCATCCCTTGGTCTGTAAGTTGCTCAAAGGTGTGCGTGTGGCGAATCCTCCTCGGCCCAGGTATTCCACAATGTGGGATGTTTCTAAGGTGCTTAGATTGTTGGAAACCTGGCCCAATAATGGTGATTTATCCTTGAAGCAGCTCTCTGCCAAGCTCACTATGCTATTGTGTCTCATTTCATGTCGCAGAGTTTCAGATGTTAGAGCATTAGATTTGTCTGGTAGAATGTTTTCTCCGCAGGGTGTCTCTTTTGTTATTACAAGGCGGACTAAGACCATGTCACGATCAGTGGAGTATCCCGCCTTTCCTCATAACAGCAATTTATGTGTATTGCAATGTCTCAAATGTTATGAAGAGCGTACTAGTGCACACAGGACGGACCCTTTGGGTCAGTTGCTGATCTCTGTTCAGAAACCTTTCAAACCTGTCACTGCGGCTACTTTGGCCAGATGGGTTCGATGGATTATGTCGGAAGCTGGCATTGATATCTCTGTTTATGGTGCTCATTCAACTAGAGGTGCGATGGCTTCTAAAGCCTATACATTAGGTTCTCGCTTAGAGGACATACTTAAGGCGGCTGACTGGTCTTCTGATTCGATGTTTAAAGTGTTCTATTATAAACCTATTCCTCATGTTTCTGATGCTGTGATTGATGAGCTTTGACCCAGCATAATCAGAAGCCTCCGGTCCTGCCATAGAATACAACATTTTCTAGCTATCGCAACAAGAATTTTAGATTCTATTAAGGACACGGAGGCGAGGATTATCCCACCCGTTGGGACAGTTATATTAACTGTAAAGTTGTTTTGAAATGATGTTGTTTAACAACTTTGTACCCACCCTCTGACTAGAATGTAGTTTGTGGGCTTCTTTTCTCAAACTTCTTTTTCTGTTTCAGGAAATGATTCCAACAAGAGCTAACTGCCTTCTGTGGATTGTGCTGCTGCCCCTTCCTGATGGAGGATGATTCCTCGTGGTTCTGGATATTTTTCTCCGTTGAGAATTCCTAAAGGATCTGTTCTCTCCGTTGAGAGTTAAAGACTTTGTTCAATATGACAAGACTGTTCGCGCAAAGAAAGAGGAGGCCAGATTAGTGTCTCTATACTTTATATGCTTGTTACTTCTGTGATTGGTTACTGTTATTGGAGGCGTGGTTCAAAGCCTCATGGGAAATGTTGTTTTTTTACCATTGTAGTTTTACTTTCATTGGCTGCTGTTTGTGCAGTAAAGAAATGAGAAAGCATAATCCTCGCCTCCGTGTCCTTAATAGAATCTAAAATTCTTGTCGCGATAGCTAGAAAATTTTGTATTCTGCTGTGCTGTTTAGGGCTCATGACACTTCCAGCTATGCAGGTTTTGAAAGTGAGAAGGAGGGCGCCTGTCAGTGGGGGCTGGGAGGGGGACATTAAAGATCAGCAGGAAGGGTCCAAGTGAACAGTCACACGTTTAGGGACGCTGCAGATTACTGTTTTTTTGTGTTAGAGACAGAATAAACCAAACATTAAGGAGGCAGGTTAAAGGCAGCTAATAGGAATGATATGGGCAGATTATGTGACATAGCTATTTAAATTACGCAGCACGGAAAACCATATTATGGAGCAGAATGCACCATATTCTGTGATATTTCGATACATTGTCATTTTAACATATATTAATAAAGTGTCGCAAAAATTGCACCTCATTAAGCAATCAGAAGGTAACTGTTTGGCAGTCAATGCGTGCAAATAGCCAGCCACTGTGCAACACCTTGTCTAGCACTTTTAAAAAATACCTCGAGCCATATTAAGTAGATGTTGAAATCTGCATATTATGAGTTTGGCAGTGGATATGTGGCAAGTGTGTTAAATACATAATTATATGGAAAAGGGCGCAGCATTGCTTACTTTCACTGGCCCTGGTTAAAGGCTCAAGACACTTGAGAAACAAACAGAAGTAGGGCTCGCGCACCTTTGGAATCAGATGCAGCAGTTGGTCGGAGAGGATTTAGCGGGGTGTCCATGTTCTCCTTGCAGAGTAGAAGATGCAAGATTGCAACTAGCTCACAGAGTCACCATATTGCAAACTGCTTTTGCAATGATTCTGATGCACAATGGCCTGGCTGAGATGGGTTAGCAAATTGGCAGAAGAAGGCGAAGAAGGTTAAAAAGGACACTGTGCTACAAAGAAGAAAGATAAACAGTAACAGCTGTGAAATAAAGGTTCCCATACATTCACGACTGCACAAACCATGACAAAAGGTAGAGTACAACAGGTTGCTTACAGGACTAAAACGGAGAGATCTCACATTTGCCGTAGGGAAGATGCTGAAATAGGTGAAATGGAATTATAGAGAACACGGGAAGATGCACAAACAAATACGCATTCAAGCAGAGAATCGCTGAACTTGTACCAAATGAAATAAACCGAATGTTGTTTTAGTCAACAACACAACCCCCATCGGGAGAGAGAGTTAAAACTAATAGTTGTTCTCGTGCCACATTTTGAGTTTTAAAATGTCAATTGTCAACATTAATTGCTGATCAGGAGAACGGGAAGATTTTAGGTTCCTCAAGTTGAAGTGGGGCATTTACATATAAAATAATGACACTACGGGGGTGGGGTGGGAATGGGGAGATTAGCGCTGCTAACATTTCACTTTTAAAAACTTTTTAAACCTGTTTAGGAGACAGCAAAGGTCAACAATACATTTAAAAACAAATATGATTAAAATCCGGTTTTAGCTATTTGATCTAGCGCACACCTGCTTCCGAGGAACAACTAGTAACGTTAACAGGAACGTCTAATTTATAGCGTCTAGAAACAGCAGGGGTGCGGGATCAAGTGCTAAGTAGAGGGAAGTCACTTTACGTGTTGTAGCGGTTTTACACATGCACTGGTAGGATTACGTGTGATCAAAGGCCTCTTGTCTGATGTGACTTTATACACCTGATGTGTTCATGTTAACAATGTGTGCACACATGTGATGTGCCCATCCAGACGAAGCGCCCAACACATGATGCCCCTGTGCAGATGACGTGCTCTTGCATCGGCTCTGCCTGAAAACATGATGTACACATACAAATAATGTGCCTACAGCAGTGCGCCAATTACATGGTATACCCATGCACAGAACATGCCTATGCCAGCGATAGGCACATACACACGACGTGCTGCCACTTACAATGTACCTGTGCATCCGATGTGCCCGTTTTGTATATGATGAAACATGGATCATGTATCCGAAGAGTGTTATGACCATGGACAATGTGTGTCAATGCTTGTATCGTGGATACACACAATACACAAGCTGCTATACACATGATCTTCCCATCCAAAAATACATATACACAGGTAATCTACACGTGCACCCAAAGTAAGAATACACACATACATACATTTGTGTTTTTACACATCAAGTTCCTGCACAGAATAGGTATGCGTACATTGTGTGTCCGAGCATACAGTATGACAGCACACAACATGTGCGTGTACACAATGTGAACACAAATGTGATGCGCCAAATCTCAAAATGTGTCAATATACACAATCACTTGAAGAAACAGAACTGTTAACAAATTAAACATCTGCAACACTGCAGCGATAAGACGTAATCTGCAGCTAAACAAGGTCCTGAAACATTAAAATCCACATATCATTTTTACAAGCAAAGAACGGCGAAGATTAGGACAGATGGTTTCCGAAAATACCACAAATTCGACGATTAAATCACTTTACATAACGATGAGAAAAGGAGGGAATGGGAAGAAAAACAAAACACAAATCAACAAAGTCTCATAGCGCCGAGAGCCGCGCTCACCCACATCAGCCGCCCGATTCCTTTCAGCAGGGGGTTATTACTGATGACAAATAAGGACTGAGTGTAATCACAAAGACAAGGGTACAGCAGCTACATGAGGATTTCTCATGCAGTCAAGGCAGCATCGTGAAACACATCGACTGGACGAGCAGGCACATTAGCCTCGAGAGCTATGAAGCAGAGCGTCGGTATACTGAAGTCCCGTCAAACTCTGCAATTGGTGGGGAAAGTGATGACGTGCTTGAGACCTCTACGCTCCGGGCACGCACAGTCTAATGCGCGAGACACTGTTCACTCAACCACCAGGGCTCTGATTTGTATAACAAATCTATAAGCCATTAATGATAGCTGTCATTTTAACCTGAACTGATTATAAACAAGCATTAATACCGGCTCACTGAGAACATCAAAGCAGCAGGGAAAGTGAAAGTGATCCCGATCAAGCATGGCGAGCGATGCGCTTAATGAGCATGACGAGGAAACCATCCGGCGCCTCTGCTCGTAAGCGCGCGCCCGCGCACATGCACGCAAGCTGTAGGCCGGCCATGGTAGTATTTTTTAAAGCCCTTACTAAAAGTCTTGCTAGAGCAGCGCATGCGCTGGGTCAGGCGAGACCTAAAAAACGACTGTAAGCCACAAACAAAAAGTATGCCATGTTGTATCCCACACATCTTCGAGTAGATCACGATGGCACACGTAAAATCTTCACCTAAACGAAAGCAGCAATGAACTTTGCTAAGTAAATAACGCATATGCGACGTAATCAGACGAGGTCCCAACCGGGCACCTCAGACAACTGAACAAGAAGGCAATGCAGGATGGTGATTTTGCTCTGTGAAATGCTCTTGGGAGTAGAGCATACAGTGATAGCTAAGCCGGGTGACTAGGCCCCATATTAGTCAAGATACGCTTTAGCTTTGACCTGGCCTGGCTACAGGACCAACTATTATGGAACCCTGCTCTGACTCCGGTGCCCTAAATTTGTGGGACCATAGACGCGCTGGCTCCCCTAAGCAACACTGGGCTACTAGACTCAAGCGATGCTGGTCTGCCCAAGTGAGGTCACAATATCAGTAATAGCTAACACTTGTTCCCAACCACCCAGTCTACCAAGAGGGACCTTCGCCCTCTAGAGTTAGGGTAGTTAGGGCTTCAATAGATTACATGCAACATATTGTTACATTAGTCAAGAGAATAAACAATAATAAAACATGCAAATCAGTCTGAGCTCTGCCCCTAGAATGGACTGCCCTGTTTGATAAGCTCCGCCCTCTGATCAGGAGCACAAGTAACCACAAATGTGACTTCTTCCTGTGGACTCCACACTCTGTACAGACAGTACAACTCAAGCTGCACCTCCGTGGTGGCTGTCATAAGGGGAAACGTTTGGGTTTGCATATGTTCCCATACAGATGTGACCTAGCAGTTTGAGCAGGGCTGTCTCTCTGTAAAACAAGCGAGGCACCAGAATGGGGCACAGAGTAAGTATGGTTTAGATTAATTCAAGCATTCAATCCATAACTTTATTTTTAGCTTTCTTCTGATAGAATGACATTTACTTCGAAAACAGCAATGGCAACAGTTCAGCTTGCACTCAACGGGTGCCAGAATTGTACCTGTGGAGGTTTAGCCCTGACGTGAACTTGCAGTGCACAGCTCTGTGCACACATGCCCTCTGCCGGTGCTGAGAGTGCGAACTAGGCGCTGAAAGGATTCGGCAAACTCAGATAAACCTTAAGTTGGAGCTCAATATTTAAAGTCGAATTGATAATGTCTAGCCCCCAAACTGTAATGTTCACTTTGTTTCTTTTGAATGACTTCCTATTGTCTCAATCATATCCCAGAGAAGCAATTCATATCATTTTGGCGATCTCTAGTAATGCCACACAATATGTACATCTTGAATCAAATGTCAGTCTCTCAGTCAGGCTACGTATAGTGCTGCGACGTCCTCCAAGATAATGTTTGTGCTTTAGAAAAAAAAGAAATAAGATATAATCCAATCACAGCAACAAATATGTCCCACGCTATAGCGTGTGCATTGCTGCTCAGAAAAATCAGACTCTTTTAAATTCTGCCAATACACAAACAAGGTATGCATTTATTCGTTCACTTAATGCAATATATTACTGGCTGGTACACGACAGTGGGCTAAACCTTTTAATGGCTGCCGTTTCACAGCACACGTTCAATGTTCATTCGTCATCAAACTGTGTACCCAGCCTTCTTTCTGACTTACACCACCTATTTGTCCATCCTCTGGGTTTGTCTGTCTTCTCCTTTGTCCATTCGTCTGTTTACATACTCAGCCATTTACCCGTCAGTCTACCCGGCCATCTCCAGAGTTATTAAGTACCGCCTCGCCTCTTTACATGCATGTGCCCCTGTGACCAGAGATAAGGCGTTGACTCTGTTCGGAATCGCTTTGCCTTTGACTGCGCGACGATGGTGTGAATGGAGTTTTGCTGCAGCCTGCACCGTGCCTTCGCAGTGACGTGCTTGTGGCAGAAATTAAAGCTGTGGAGGTCCGACTGGATGTGTGCATGTTTGCTTGTTGCTGTGCGCGCGTGCATGCGCTACAGTTTAACATCCTGTGATATAGAGCATGTGCCTGTTGGTGCGCAGCTGACATGCTGGCGCTCACAGCCCAGGCTTGACAGACAGTCAGACTACTGTGACTCTCTCTGAGTCAGGTGATGTCGCAGATCGAAAACAAAACCAGGTCCCTGTGGAAAAAAAAACGGCCCCATCCAGCCTACCGGGGGGGGGGGGGGGATTGCCCAGTGCCCGGAATTACCAGTCCGGCCCCGGTGGTGGCCCGCACTGGAATTTGTAATGGAAAAGTGTGGGGGGGGGGGGCTGTACTGGGCTTGCGGCGACAGCCAAGGCCCAGTATGAGCGTGTTGATGGGGCCACACAGGAAGTAGCCTCCGCTCATGATGAAGCTTATGGAGGGACCCTGCTCGAAGGAAGTGAAAGGGAGGGGGGCACCATCGCATGAGGTGCAGGAGGAGTAGCAAAGGAATGTATGACGTTACAACGCATACATTTACAACGCATGCACTTACAACACAGTTTTTAAATTGCAACATCCACTTCAACGCATTCCATTACATCGCATGACACTACATCGCATATTAAAAACTGTCTTTACAACGCATTCCAACACATCACATACTACCTTTACAACGCATACCATTACAACGCATACCATTACATTGCATTTAAGGTACATGTTGGGTAGTATAGGGTTAAAATTACTATCCTAACTCCAGGGGGTGCAACAGTAGGGTAAGTGTTGGTTAGTGTAGGTGTTAAAATTACTATTCTAACTCCATGGGGTGCAACAGTAGGGTAAGTGTAGGATAGTGTAGGGGTACTATGTGTTGTAATGGTATGCGTTGTAATGCCTGCATTGTAGTGACATGCGATGTAGTGTCATGCGTTGTAATGGTATGCGTTGTAATGCCTGCGTTGTATTGACATGTGTTGTAAAGGATGTTGCAATGTAATGACTGCGTTGTAAGTGTAGTGCGATGTAATGACTGCGTTGTAAAGGTTGTTTCCCGTAGCAAAGCAACAGCCAGGTGGCAAGACCCGTCAGTCCCAGGCCCCTATTACATGAGTCAGTGAACGGGGGGGGGCCTGGGTGGACAAGGGTGACTTAGGGTGCCCTGGAGCCCCCGGGAGCCCTGCAGGTAGTACATGTGTGGGGGTTGTAGGATGAGAGGCAGGCCCCCAGGGAGGCGGAGGAACTTAAGCAGGGTCTGAGTAGTGGTACAGGAGCCACAGGCAAAGCCTGTGGGCGCGACTGTGAGAGGAGTGGGCTGGGGAGGGGAGATCAGCTGGCAAGGATAATGCAGCAGTGGCACCCAGTGTCATTGTTAAAGGGAGGTATGTTAGAAAGGGTCCCATGGGGACTGAGGTCACGCTGGTCGGAGAAAGGCGGGTGACCCGGGTTCACCCCTGCGGCCCGGCAATGAGCCGTGTGGGAAGGCCACGGTCGACTCTAGAGGCCATGTGGCGTGCCCCGCTATGGCTCTGGTGGCGACCATGTTGGGGTGGAGTGACAAGGAGGAGCAGGGCGACAGAGATGGTGCGCTTGGGGAGAGGATAGGGTGATTCAGGGATTGGAGGTCCGGATACCCGCAACGTATATTCGTGCAAGGGTCAGGCAGGTCAGGAGCAAGGCACAGACCCGGCGGGGGGGTCACTATGCAGGTGCGGGCCAGGACGAGCTCTGTGGCAGGGCATTGCACTGGGCAGGTTGACTAAGAGGTCGTAGGACATCAGGGACAAGGCAGTGCGGGGAACTAGCTCCGGCTCCAGAACAGGGCTCTGAGCAGGCGGCAGGGACTCTAACCCCGGACCTACCCTTTCTTTTTCAGGCTCATCAGCATGGCGGCTATGCGGGCTGGGGAGAGTTTTATGCTGCTCCATGACCCCAAGAGGAAGAAATAGCGGGGTCTAGTGTGGCCAGTCGGATGCCATTGTGGGATGGTGACAACTCTGCCATAAGATGTCTGGTGTGACCTCGGCAGTGCAGCAACCTGTGGTAAATAAAATATTACCCTGGCATAATTTCTAGGCATTAAGAAGTAGCATGTATCAAATGAGAGGCAGAGTCCGTGGTGTCAGTTTCAAAAGGGCTTTATTCCAATAACTCGAGTTAAGGGAGAATCTGTTCCATCACCACTGAGGTTCAGGAAGGGTCTTCTAACATTATTTACAGAGAACAACACATATATAAATTTTTCCTTGTACATAGGGAGGAGCGCTCCAGGCAGAGCAAGAAAGAAAGAGATAAGAGCATGTGGGCGTGCATGAGGGTGTACACTTGATGAGTCACAGGTGGGTGATAGGTGGGTGGCTACATAGAGGAGGAGTTACATGGCAGGCTGGAACTTTGCCCTACTTGTGCACGCAATTTGATCATGACGTGCAATTGACGTGTAACTGGGAGGAGAGCTGACTTTCAGTCTAGTAGAGAGATCTTTAGTGTCAAGGCGACCAGCACGTCTGGTACTATCTGATATCTTGAGTCAGGGATGTATTATCTGAAGCAAAGGTTGCTCATCACTAAAAGACAGAAAGGGCATATATTTCTTCGTTCATTGCATGGGGGCTGTGAGCTTTCTACAGATGCAAGTACTGTAATTTCATTTAAACAGAGACAGAAAAGCTGGGCCCTATCTCAGCAGACGGGTTCTGTTTACCTTTTTCACCGGGCATGCAGATAACTGTTAAGCAAAATATACTGTCTTGGCAACCCTTGCTCGGCTGAGCTAGAAGTATGCGAGGTCAGAGATACGTAACTGCAGCTTTCAGTGTGTCAGGAGTCATGACAACCCTGATTCAGAAAGTGGCTCAGACTGAACCACAAAAAGGGTTCATTACGATATTTATTTAAAAGTGCACAATGCAAATACATGGGCCTTCATGTTAGCTTAACGTTTGGGAAACTTGATGACAGGCACCTTAATGCAGGACGTGATTTCAGAGGCCTTGTGATTCAGGCCACTAAGAGAAATATGCATGGGTGACATGCACATACATGTAACATAGGGTACTCGTAGGGGGCATCTTGGTCAGGCAAAATTTCATTTTCCTCAAACCCGGACAGGTCACTATGGCCCCCGGGAAGGATGGCAGGGGCATCCACATGGAGCAACCGCAGGCATGGGCAGGCGGGTGTATCACAGCCCCTTGGCATCCCCTGAGGTGGTGTAAAGGTGCTTACACAACTTGGCCAATATTATTTTTATGGATGGAAGAACAATACAGACTATTGAAGCTTATACAAGTGAGGTTTTTACAGAGGATCCATCTTGAACTGAACCTCTTGAATTTGCTCTCGAATGTCAGTATCAAGTAAATAAGACATATGAAGAAACTTGATTTAACTTAAATTAGACAATTTAGTCATGCAAGTGAGCCAGGGTTTGATCCCAAGTTTCCTGTTCACACATAGTGTAATTATGCAACTGACTATATTACTTTCTGTCAGAAATGGGGTTGTCAATTCTACAGGGGGGTAGCATGGAGCGGAGCAGGGAGGCCAAACTTCAGATGACATGTGTAAAGCATTCACGCAGTACCCACAGAAGACAAACCAGGCACACCACAAAAGAGACACGACACTGCTTCTGGTTGGAAAAAGAATACGTTTTGTACTATCTCCAACCTGCAAAGGTAAAACACAATAACAGCAGTAATCACAAAAGGGTGCCAACTGGCGCCAGGCAATGAATGCAAGGGGGATTATTTACAAGGGGAAATGAGGAAAGGAATAAAAGGTTAAGTCCATGAGTCCATGGCTGAAATAAAGACGTGTTATCATTGGCATGAAATCTTAGTAGAATATGTGAGGGAAAGAAATACTAATGCTGAAACCCAAGGTCAATATCGCAGGGCCAACTCAGGCCTTAATCCTTGGCCTCACCTCGGGGGAAGCTGTAAGCGTAAACTCAAGCATTAGACATAAGATGCACATTAGGTATGAAGGCATAGCATAACTTGCATCAGCATAACATCGAACATTGGATGTAAGAGCCCAATACGCCTGGCCTTAGCATGAATCCTCATCAACATTAGCAACAGGAGGTAAATCTGAAACCTGTCAGGCCTAAAACACCTTTAACAAGGGACCTCAACATCAGCACCTGGCATTAGACAGTTCTTCCCAATAAAACAGTTTCTTCGGGCCAAGCAGGGCTTCTGCCGCACAGCGCTTTAGAGTTCTAGTGCTTAGAGTACACTGCAGCGCTCACAGCACTTGGGCCAGCAGCAGTTCACTTCTTTAACAGGCCAGCGCTTCCCAAATTATAGCGCTTGGCAGGCAATCAGCAGGGCAGTCTTGGTCACAGCGCTCTTGGGACACAAGCAGTCTTCTGCAGGCCAGCACTTTCAAGGGCACAGTTCTAGGCTGGATAGCGCTTCCAGGCACACAGCGCTTCTTCTCAGCACAGCGCTCCCCAATAGCAGTTCCAAGGGAAATACAGCGCTTAACACACACAGCCGTTCAGGTGGGCCCAGTTCCCTTAACACAGCGCTGTAAGATTCTGCAGTGTAGCGCTCCCAGATTATAGCTCCTGGGGGACACAATCCTTTAGCGCTTAGCAGGCAGCACTCACGAGGCACAGCAGTTTCCAGTGCCACCCAGTACAAGGGGGGCAGAGAGTCCCAGCAGCGAGCCCCAGGGTAACTCTTCTCACCTCCTGGGTGTGGGGTCCAAGATGCTCCTTCCCTTCTCGGCGCTTCTTTGCGCAGCGCTTGCGTGGCGCAAGGTCCCGGCAGCTCCAGGGACCTAGGGGGGCCCTCCTTCTTCAGGGGCCCGGGGGACAGAGCAGTGGGCACTACTGGGCCAGGTCAGCAGGTAGTGGGGGCATCATCAAAGCAGGGTGGTAGGATTTCACCATCCCCACTGCAGCGTGGCCCTCCTCCCACACAGCAGCCTGAACTCTTGAAGTGGGGCTTTACAAGCCCTGGGGACAGTAGGGGGGTTCTGGATGGGAGCAGGGTCCAGCACACAGGCCCAAGTGGTGGTATCCCCTTGCAGAAGTTCCCCTCGCATTCCTGTCCCAGCTCTGTCTCTGGCCATGACAACTCTACTGCTCCACCTATACCAGTAAGGCTGGAAGCTTCTGGAATTCTCAGGCAAACTAATTCTAACTGGCTCAGGGGGAGGAGTAGAGCACCCTGGGTGCCAGACATTCCCTCCAAATGCTGGGGTGACTGGGTACCTAACGACTAGACCGCTAACCTACTGCAGTCAGGTGGAACAACGTACAGCCATGGCAGCCATTTCAAATGCAAAACACAAATGCAGCATTTCAACAGAGTACATTTTACACAATGGTGGGATTGACAAGTGCTCACACCATTGCATGACATTACAGATTAGCATGGCGTCTCACACCACAAATGGCCTATAAAGTAACCTTCCCCATGGGGGAGACATCCTACGATAGGGGGGTAAAAAGCGAGAAATTTTGGGGGAAAGGGCCGAGTCAAACACAACTCCCCCCCAGCCAAAAGCCAGGGTAGATCAATCATTGCCTTGATGGGCGCAGGCCCGCAACTACAAGAACACCTGCAGTTTCTTCTCCACTCTGGAACCCGATGGTTCACTCTCGCAACCCTCCCTTCACCAACCAAACCACCCCACTGGTGTTCTCTAGTGGGATGTGGCCAGGACTGGCCTCTAGGCCATCCAGAAGTCTCTGGCCCTCGTTCTCTCACAGAGTGGGAGGATATAGCCTCAGGCCCGTAGTACCTTTTGACCACTCTCCTCCTACCAAACTGCCACTGGTCCCCCCACCTGGGGTCCGAACCCTCAGGCTGACCAGCACTCAGGGGCGAGGCTCTCCTCCCCCTAACTCTCCTTCTGGGGTTCCGCCCTCTCCTTCTCTGCGGGACACCCTCAGAACACCTCTCTCTCCCCAACCTGGAGTTGAAACCCTCAGGTTGAACCAGTGACAGGGGCGAGTCATCCCTCCCCCTGCACCCCCTCCCAGAGTTCCGCACTCTCCTAACTGGAGTAGTACCCCTGAGTCAAATCCGGGGGGACTCTGATTACAGATGTCCCACCCGCCAGGTCAGGCAACCCCTGAACCTGGCAGCCCAGTCCAGGATCTACGCCCTGTGGCTGGGCAGGTGCCAGAGGAGAGTCCTTCCTCCCTCCGCACCCCCTCCCATAGTTCCGCACCCTCCTAACCGGAGAAGTACCCCTGGAAGCTAAACCGGTAGGGACCTTAATTACACAGGTACCCCACCCTCCAGGTCAGGCAACTCCTGAACCTGGAACCCCAGTCCAGGATCTAAACCCTGTGACTAGTCAGACCCCGAACCTCTGGAGCTCCGATTACAGATACTCCGGGTTCTCCTGACATGAGGGGATCCCCTTCACTGGAAGGCACATCAGGACAGCCTAGGCTCCCAACCTGGGGTTCCCTTATCGAACTCTCCAGGCCCTGTGACTGCGGTTGGGACACCTCGGGACACCTCCCCGTCTCACTCCTTCCTGCAGATAGGATGTGAGGCCCTACAACCCTCTCACTATCCTGAGACCTAGCTGGGCTATTCCTCACCTCTCCCGCCTCGCTGGGTCGGAAGATCCCTGCACCACTCCCTTCAGGATCACTCCCCAATTCCCTCTCAGACTCTCTGGCACTTACCCAGAGGTCTGCCTCCCGTGCAAGTTCCCTAGGGTCTGAGAACCTACACTGCAACAGGTGGTGCCGCAACTGGGGAAAACAACTGCGTAGCAGGCGCTCCTTGACTACCTGGAACAACCCTTCCCCATCATCCACTGTGCGATCCACCAACCAATCCTCCAATGCAGTCCAACACTCCTCCGTAAACTCCTTCCAGGACTGGTGGGACAGCTTTACCCTGCCCCTTAACACTAACCCGTCGCTTCTTCCTGGGAATCAGGCACCGTCTCCTGGGCTCTGGGAGTGGGACTCCCTGCACTGGAACCACTCTTGCTGCCACCACTGGATCCTACCCTCACTGGTGAATCCAGACCACAAAAACAACCACTCTCAGGGGACAACCTACCCACCTGAGCTAGTCTCTCAGCCATCCTCTCTTGCGCTAGGACCAGTTCCGTCTCTAGCCTCTGCTCTTCCACCCTCAGCTGCGCTAACTCCTTGGCATGCCTGAGCTTCGCCAGCGCCAGCCAATGCTCCCTTTCTTCCCTTCTGTCTACCCACTCTTCTGGGGACCGGGAAAGGGATGGGGCAGTGCCCCCGGGACTGGACCCAGTGCGAGACTCCCTATCTATGGTGTCCTCCTCAGCTACTGGCGTCTCTGCCCTATCAATTTCTTCCTCCTCCTCGTCGGAGTAACCATCCTCCGGGGTTATGGACTGGGAGCCCTCCCTCTGGTCTCTACCAAATCCACCCTTTAAATATGCGGAGGGGTAATCAGACAAGTCTCCCCGGGGCTCTAAGGGTTCCCCCCTCTTGAGAGCTTCGTAGAGGAACAACTTCCTTTTAATGTTGCCCACTGGGGGTATCCCTCTCTCTTTGCAGAAACTCAAAATGTCTTGCTTGGTGTAATCCATGAGGTCATCCTCATTATAAACCAACCCCATCCTGACAAGGTACACCCGGGACACACCACCCACAGTACAAGGGGACACAATTCAAAAACACTTTTCAGGAGGAAGCAGTCAGAAAATCAATAATCAGCCAAACAATAATCCCCAAGAAAAACTGTGATTACATTTCAGATCTCTATTTGCAATGTAACCTGTGGCCGCTGTGGTACTGCGCACACACAAGTCCTATCCCACCGCTCGCCAACAATGTCAGAAATGGGGTTGCCAATTCTACAGGGGGGTAGCATGGAGCGGAGCGGGCAGGCCAAACTTCAGAGGACATGTTTAAAGCATTCACGCAGTACCCACAGACGACACACCAGGCACACCACAAAAGAGACACAACACTGCTTCTGGTTGGAAAAAGAATACGTTTTGTATTATCTCCAACCTGCAAAGGTAACACAATAACAGCAGTAATCACAAAAGGGCGCCAACTGGCGCCAGCCAATGAATGCAAGGGGGATTATTTACAAGGGAAAATGAGGAAAGGAATAAAAGGTTAAGTCTGTGAGTCCATGGCTGAAATAAAGACGTGTTAGCATTGGCATGAAATCTTAGTAGAATACGTGAGGGAAATAAATACTAATGCTGAAACCCAAGGTCAATATCGCAGGGCCAACTCAGGCCCTAATCCTTGGCCTCACCTCGGGGGAAGCTGTAAGCGTAAACTCAAGCATTAGACATAAGATGCACATTAGGTATGAAGGCATAGCATAACTTGCATCAGCATAACATCGAACATTGGATGTAAGAGCCCAATACGCCTGGCCTTAGCATGAATCCTCATCAACATTAGCAACAGGAGGTAAATCTGAAACCTGTCAGGCCTAAAACACCTTTAACAAGGGACCTCAACATAAGCACCTGGCATTAGACAGTTCTTCACAATTAAACAGTTCCTTCGGGCCAAGCACGGCTTCTGCCGGACAGCGCTTTAGGGTTCTAGCGCTTAGAGTACACAGCAGCGCTCACAGCGCTTGGGCCAGCAGCAGTTCACTTCTTTCACAGGCCAGCGCTTTCCAGATTATAGCGCGTGGCAGGCAATCAGCAGGGCAGTCTTGGTCACAGCGCTCTTGGGACACAAGCAGTCTTCTGCAGGCCAGCACTTTCAATGGCACAGTTCTAGGCTGGATAGCACTTCCAGGCACACAGTGCTTCTTCTCAGCACAGCGATCCCCAATAGCAGTTCCCAGGGAAATACAGCGCTTAACACACACAGCCGTTCAGGGGGGCCCAGTTCCCTTAACACAGCACTGTAGGATTCTGCAGTGTAGCGCTCCCAGATTAAAGCTCCTGGGGGACACAATCCTTTAGCTTTAGCGCTTAGCAGGCAGCACTCACGAGGCACAGCAGTTTCCAGTGGCACCCAGTACAAGGGGGGTAGACAGTCCCAGTAGCGAGCCCCAGGGTAACTCTTCTCACCTCCTGGGTGGTGGGGTCCAAGATGCTCCTTCCCTTCTCGGCGCTTCTTTGCGCAGCGCTTGCGTGGCGCAAGGTCCCGGCAGCTCCAGGGACCTAGGGGGGCCCTCCTTCTTCAGGGGCCCGGGAGACAGAGCAGTGGGCACTACTGGGCCAGGTCAGCAGGTAGTGGGGGCATCATCAAAGCAGGTGGATAGGCTTTCACCATCCCCACTGCAGCGTGGCCCTCCTCCCACACAGCAGCCTGAACTCCTGAAGTGGGGCTTTACAAGCCCCGGGGACAGTAGGGGGGTTCTGGATGGGTGCAGGGTCCAGCACACAGGCCCAAGTGGCGGTATCCCCTTGCAGCAGTTCCCCTCGCATTACTGTCCCAGCTCTGTCTCTGGCCATGACAACTCTACTGCTCCACCTATACCAGTAAGGCTGGAAGCTTCTAGAATTCTCAGGCAAACTAATTCTAACTGGCTCAGGGGGAGGAGTGGAGCACCCTGGGTGCCTGACATTCCCTCCAAATGCTGGGGTGGCTGGGTACCTAACGACTAGACCGCTAACCTACTGCAGTCAGGTGGAACAACGTACAGCCATGGCAGCCATTTCAAATGCAAAACACAAATGCAGCATTTCAACAGGGTACATTTTACACAAGGGGGGGGATTGACAAGTGCTCACACCATTGCATGACATTACAGATTAACATGGCGTCTCACACCACACATGGTCTATAAAGTAACCTTCACCATGGGGGAGACATCCTACGATAGGGGGGTAAAACGCGAGAAATTTTGGGGGAAAAGGCCAAGTCCAACACTTTCTTTTTCTCAATCCCATTTAGCATCAGAGCACAGTATTTTTTTTGCAATTCTGTCAGACGAATAGTACATTGTGTCAAGTTAATGCAGATCACAGATGAATTTGACACAATGTCAAAACAACGGGTACATTGTGACGGTGAGGGACTGCAGGACAACATATGCTCACATCACTGGCTTTGTTAGTGGTCAATGGGCTTTAATAAATGTATGACTACCGTGAGCCTGAGTGCAATGGGGATGTGGTCAGAGTGAGTGGAGAAGGAATCAAAACGTAGCTAAAAACAACAAAATATTCTGTGATTATTATTTTGATCTTTCACCATCAGGTAACTGCATAGAACATAATGCACACTTGAAATAAAAAGTAAATGCAAGTTTAAAAAAATCTATGGGAAAACCCCTATTTTATGTTATGAAACGTTTGTTGGTTGATGTGATCACTGCAGATGTATGTGATTGCAACCAGAAGCCCTTAGAACTGAATTCTGTTTGGTTTAGCAGGGAATTTGACTTGTGTATTTTTACTGCTTGGAGGTCCCTGCCATCCCAGAAAGCACTGTAAATATGTAAGTCATTATTTTAAATTTACATTACACACAATATAAGGTGGGCTGCCACAAAGTGTGGACATACATTTAGTTAAAATTAAAAAAGTGTTTTCAAAGTGTACATTTTAGTAATATGGATATTACACCTCTGTCCACATACTCCACAAACCTCCTACAATACCTCTCAAAAAGAATATATCTTTGTCTTCAGGAAGCTTAAAGTGCCTCCATCAATTAATGCCACCTCTACCGTCTTACAAGCAGCCTTTACATTTACAGATTAACCAACTGCGCTGCCGGCACCCTAGCGAGAAGGCTTGTTTTTGTAGGTGTCTGCCCCTCCCTCAGGATCACAGCACAGGAGATCTTCCACTTGAGCGGAGGTAATTAAGTTGGGTCTTTTAGCACAAAGGCTAAAACTACAGACAAAAACTGCCCATTGAAATCTTCGCCACAGACAATTGACATTAAGGTTAATTCACGGACAGCTCGTGAGTATTACACACAGGTGGTTACACTAAATCAGACCCTTGTTCTCTAGAGTTAATCTGTCTATCATATCTGACCACTCTTATGGAGTTGAAGGCTTTTCTTATTTTCTGTGACCTCCCGCGTATTTATTGGCCCACACTACACGTTCACACTTTCCTTCTGCTTACATTCCAACATTTTAAAATTTGAAAGAGGGAGATTAAAAAAAAAAATCTGGGAACAGTATTTTCCAGATAGACATTCATTGAGGCAAAGGCAATTTAAGGGGACAGACTGCTAAAATAAAACAGTTTTTGCCTTAAAAAAATCTGGATTCTCCTCCCTGAATCGGGTCTACTGGCATGTTTTCATTCTCCTCTTTTTTTTTTGCAGTATTATATATAGCGTGAACTCAACCCGAAGGTATTGGAGAGCTTTACATAAGCACCAGTTACATTACACAAGGACATATTCATTTTTGTTTGGGTAGGCACTGGGAGTTTAAGTGATATGCAGTGCTTTAAATGGGCCGGTACTAAGTACCGGCACTTCTAAATGTTCTGCCTTTGAGTACCGTAACTTTTTCTTGTCCCATAGAGAGTACCGGTACTCATGGGGCAGCAAGTCAACTCAGTGCAATTTGGCATGTAAAGAAAGAAGAGTGACACAGCTGAGGAATCGGTCCGTTTTCGTGAAGCACTGTAGTGCTAATCTCCCTTTACAATCTGCTAATTGAGCAACGCCCATATGCATTCAATCAGAGCAGGCAGGAAGTTTGAGAGGGGCAGAGTCACACTGTGATTATTGACAGAGTGTCCACTCAGGCTCTGAGGAGACAATTGCACTGTAGGTGTGCGAGAAGGGCCTGCTAAGAGGCACATCTCCTGACTTAGGGAAACCTAAGAGAAGGGTGTCTACTGGCATAACAGAGTAGGGCAGCACTTGATTGGAGCCAGATCGAGGAGAAAGGTGGTGATGATGTTGCTGTAGAACAGCAAGGGGGGGGGGGGGGGTTCAGAGGATCGGTGTAATGTGGACATGAGAATATGTGTTTCTAAAACACATGAACTAAATACCCTGTCTGCCTGCACAAGTGCTTCTATATCCCTGGGCATGTTCTTGTGTGAGTGAGTGTTATCTGCAGTGTGCATATCTACACACCAATTAAACCTCAATCAAATTAAATGTGTGCCTCTGGCCCTGTCCCTTAGAACTGCCCGTAACCCCACCCCCATTGCCCTGCCCCCCAACCCCGCCCACTAGTCCACATCTAAGGTGAGTACCTGCACTTATTTGTTTCCATTTAAAGCACTGGTGATATGCCCAGAATCACAGGGTGTTGAGCTGACGCCGAGACTCGAACTTGGTTCCCCAGTTCCAAAGTTGGCGGCTCTGGCTGCCTTTCTTGTCTGCTGCTAAGGAGGAGCCGCATGGGCTGACAAATGCAATTTGGACTTTCATTAATGTGAATGACCACTGCTTGTGGTTTTAGGGCATCAAACTATTCAAATATCAAAACTCAGCACTGGTTTTTGTTGAATGCTTTTAATTTCGTCCAACATTATAACCATAGGCCACTGATTCACAGGTTCCAATGGCACCCCTGCCAACACTGCCTCACGTGAGTCCACTCTGCTTCTCAAGGCCCTCCATCTATGACTGCTGCAGGCATTCTTCACCCTACCGTTAGTTAGTAAGTCTCAATCGCAGGATTTCCAAACCAGTCCAACTTATTTGTTCCCACATTGTCCCTGGCCCGAGGCCTGGGCTTTGCTTTCAAAGTCTTCCTGGTCCCAGGCTTTTTTTAGGGTCTTGTTAATGTATTTACAGACTTCCTGTGCCAAAGCACGTATATTCTCAGGGCTCAGCTGTGCGTCTGAACCCCTTTGGGGTTTAGGAACCGGTCTCCTTTGATGCACTTCTCTCTCGTACTGCTGGCTATCCTCTCTGTCCGTGGAATCGGGGTCTCTAAGTGGGCTCCTGGACCTGTCTCTTGGGCCTCCTTGCGGCGGCGCCAGAGGCCTGGGATAGAAGAGTCCCGTTTGATCTCTGGAAGGCCTCCTTTCGGTCTCTTTGACTGGAGACGGCAGGTCGAAAACATCAGGTGCGCCTGGTGACGACGAGTGGCTTTTGTTGTCTTTTTTCAAGGGTCCCTGGGACGAGAAAAGCCCTTGCGAGAGAGAACAGGTGTCCCGTTCCTTGGTGGGGGTGTGGCTGTGATCCTCCTCCGAATAGTTGCTAGGAAGGGGAGCGATTCTTTGCCAGAAATTATTATCTACTTCCGGGGTAGTGGGTGGAGAGGGAGGCCTCCTAACAGGGCAGACCCGGCCCTCGTTGGCGGCCGGTGACTCACTGGAGGGCTTCGACATGTTCGCGGGCGGGGGGGTCCTCTTACAGACGTCATTTTTATCTTGCTGGGCCGCCATCTTGTCACGGTTTGGGAACGGACTGCTCGATTCGGGGATGGGGGCGCCCAGCGTCGTGGAAGATCTGTTTTTGCAGGTGCAGGAGGAGGGGCCTTTGCGAGACCACTGCTTGCGATCACTGTGAACCGGACACGTTCCTGTAGCCCCCTGGTCTTCGGGTTTCCTTCGGGTACTACTTTTTAAACTGCTGGGCGAGCGTCGTGGGCACGTGCCGGGGGTGTTTGCAGCGGGCGACCTCCCCCCTTGACTCTCGGTCTCGTCAGACGTCTTCTGCAAGTGAGCGGGAATAAAGATTTTGTTAAACCCTCGGTACTGGTCTTCTTCCTTCGGTTTCTCAGAGGAGGTAGACTTTCTGGGCATGTTAACTTCCACGTTCCTTCCTCGGTCAGCCTCTCACGTTTACACCGCCGCCGCTTGGTCTGTTTTCGGCAGACCCCCTTGTCCAACAGAACGCAACCTCTTCCCATCTGATGGGCATATCTGCCTCTGTGACCGCCTGGAGATAACGCTGGCTCTCTCGCCCCACGCCTTGATGTTTGATGACCCCGTGACAAGGAGCATGCCGAATCATTGTTTTTTAGGAACCTCCCAGGCCTCCTGCGCTCACTTTAGACCTCATGATCCTGGCTTAGATGTTATGGCCCCTGTGGCCAGTCTGTGGCTCTGAGCCCCGCTGCTATATCAGCGATGTCACAATCCTTCCCTGTGATGTTGTGTCATTCTGAGCCCTCCCCTTCCTGGCACTCGTAGTCCCGCCCATCTGGCTGTGACGTCATTGTCCTCCTTAGGGAAAATGCCCATAGGGCGTTTCAATTCCTATACATTCATGCAAGCTACCAAATATCACACAAGTAGGACCCCTCCCCTGCCCCTTGGGTGGCTAGGGTAATACCGGCTATAAGTAGAATATGTGGGTGGAGTAGGGTATGTATTGAGGGCTTAAGTGGAGGGCGGGGGGGGGGGGGGGGAGGGCTGGAGGAGAGTCCCTACAACGGTGTGGCCTAAGTAATTAAGTGCTTGGCTTCAGCGGCGTAGCAGGGGTGTCATGGGCTCTGGTGCAACCAGGAAAATAGGCCCCTGGCTCTCTGGTTAGTCAGGGATAACAGTAATTGCCGAGTTGTGAACTCCTGATATAGCTCAGTCATGGTGCCACTGAACCTGATGTACTTATGACAGCAGCAACCCTTCCTAAATGGAAAAATGAAAGAAAAAACTTAATGGCAGGATGCTGGCTCTGAAAGTCATGTAACTGGCTTTTGTCCCTGTCATACCAGTTCTTCAGATGCTCAGGCATTTATTTATTTTATTTATGCGTTTTTATATAGCGCGGACTTTACCCGAAGGCGTCAGAGCGCTTCACAATAGGAACAGAAAATTACAAATGAACACATTAGAAAAGCAGGCGATAAGTTACATGAGGTAAAAGTGACAATTGTGAGCAAACAAAATACACGAGGTAGCAAACAGTGCATTACGGGATGAAAGAGTGACAAGTGTGCAGGTTACAAGTGAAAACAAAGTACAATTTGAGGTAATATACTGCAATATATGCTAGACACTGAGGCACAAGAACAAACGTTATGTAGGCAATGGTGGCACTTGTGCAAGTATCAAAAGCAAACAAAATGTGAGAGGTAGCAAACAGTGTGTTACAAGAGAAAAGTGGTGTGTGCATGTTACAAAAGAGTACCAAACACAGGTACAAGGATAATACTGCAATAAATGGCTTACACTCCAACCACACAAACACACTGGGAAGGCACTTCCATAGTCATGGAGAATAGAGTTTTCAGTAATGGGAGGTCTTCCTTCAGATAATAGAGAGAACTTTGTGTCTCATTTAGGCCTGCCCAACTCTGCCCACTAACTGCCAGTCACCAGAGGGTTAAGACATGGATTCTACCTGTTATACTTTTAAAACAGGAGTGAGATGGTGGGATGCCCACAAAGGAGTAAACATGAAGGAGATTGTGGAAGATTAATAGAGGAGGGGGACTGGAGACAGATAGGCTTCTATTTGCAAATCAACCATGGCCGTGCCTTAATATGAAAAGATTTGTCTAAACTGCCACCCCACCCCACATCTCATCTGAACAGCAACATTAGCAACTCTGGATGTGTTTCGACCTACACCTTCTTCAGTGTGTTATAGGTTAAGGCCTATGGCACAGGTAGCACGTCACCCATGTCTGGGTGATGCAGCGCTACTCCAGAAATAATTTCTAAAACCATGTCACCTTTCCCTGAAGTACAAAATCATACATCTACTCGTCAGGGGGGCCCATCACACCGCGAGTCACTCACAAAACACTTCCATCTTACTTCATGGATCAGTGAGATTTAAAGGAGAGCTGCTGTATCATAGCGGAGTGTCAACTAAAACTGGAATATTTATACTATTTACACCTGCAGGTTAAATGAGTTTACAATGGTTTTATCAACAAACATTTATTTAGACACGCCACCATTGCGGTCGACAAATCTGCTAGTAAAAAATGAGGCGTAGGAAAATACAAGACCAGCTTAATTCTTCATTTATCTAATTTTTATTAAAAGCAAAACTTAGCATGTCTAAAAGTTTATTCACTTTATTTATTTCTTTATTCAAAAACGACATTAAAGGAATAAGAGTTTTATCTCAAACAGTTATTTTCATTTATTTTAGAAAATTCAGAAATAGACATTATTATTTAGATTCAGAACGCAAGTATTAGCAAAAGCCAGATAGTTCCCAAAATTCATTTTCTCCTAACTTCCCTGACTAATAACCTCATCTAAAGCTCAGTCCTCATTCAAAAAGAAATAGAAAATTATTCTAAGTCTTACATCTCAGGAAAATCAGCATTCCGACAGCATCTCTGGAGGAAATTGAAGAAGAGTTTTTTCTCAAGTAAAATCAGCACTTTTAATACCTTTTTCACTAACTTAATCTATCTACAAAAGTAACTAACAACATAAACTCGAATCCTGATTGGACAATTTGGGGTAGATGAGCATCACCGTATCTTTTTATTATTCGCCTTCCGTTGTGTCAGCTAAAATTTAAAGAGTCCTTTGTTTAAGAAAATGTCCGGCCTAGTCACGTTCTCAAATTGCTAGATTTAAACATATTCCCACGTTATACAATAGTGACATCCACAGTTGTTGGCAGTCATCTGTATTCTCGGGGCATGGTGGCCTTGAACCTCGCTGTTCAGGCACAGTCAGCTCGCATTCATTCTCGGCTTTATTCGCCCATGCGTATTTCTCTTATGGCCACAGTAATTGAGTGACTCCATTTTTCTGGTAGGCCTCACGAGCAAAAGTGGGAACTATCATAGAAACAAACACAAATAAATGTTAAATATAGAACTATAGCCCTTCTGTTTACCTCCCCCCATACTAAGGTTTCCTTGTTAATTATTACTTAACAAATAAGCGACATTTACGCAATTTATACTCACTTATCCTTCGGTTTCTGCCACAAATACACGTACAAAAAGCACATTTATGCTGCTTTTACTTATTTTGAAGCTTTGCATTAGTTCAGGACATGACAAAATCACATAATTAGTTAATTATGAGCGCAACATAAGCAAAATTAGTTTCCCACGTGTACTTGTGTAGGTGCAATTTTATATTCTAGGTTGGTTAATTTCACACATCATTCCATTAGTTCAAGTTATGGTTATGGAAGTATGATTTCACAAGGGGTATACAACATTTTGTTTCTCCACCTTGCTCCATCATGGGCATACTCATCTGCCTTAGGGCACTGCACTGAGTAAAACACAAAAGTGATGGGTGCAATGCTTGCAGAAAGTCTCGCCACTTCAATCGCACAGGGCCTTATTCCAGTCCCATCATTTTCGCCCACTGTGCCATCCCAGACTGTAAACATCTGTATGAAAATAAGTCCCACTGTAAACATCTGTATGAAAATAAGTTTTGGTCCTCTTCCAAATCAAACAGTCTAGCACGAACTGGCAAGCCAGGTCACCTCTGAACAGGGCAAACACAAGAAGTTGATGGACGGAGCGCTGAAACTTTTCAGACACTTAGGAACTAGGGAGGCGAAGCAAGCTAAAGAACGATGATGGATTCAACCCAGAACTGTGACTGGAGTGAGTGTCTGAAAAGTGTCAGCGCTCCTTCCATCACCTCCTTGTACTTGCTTTGTTCACCCTAAGTTGGCAGGCTATGCCCAGACATGGGTCCCTTGCTCACTTTGCCATTGGATTCCAGCTAGCCTGGGTGATGAGGGGTGTTACCCCGAAACCGGTCCCAGGATGCTTGTTTCCGGTACAGGGAAGACCTAGCCTGTCAGGTTGGGCTGGACTGTTCCCGTGAGGAACAGGGTGAAGACTGATTTGCAAATCGCTGGGTCTGAACTGGGGTGGCAAAGTGAGCTAAAGAAAGATGATGGGTTCAACACAGATCTGTAACTGGGGGTGAGTTTCTGAAAAGTTTCAGCACTCCGTCCATCATCTCCTTGTATTTGCTTTGTTCCCCCTCTGAACAGGAGCACACATAACTTCAGACTAGGTTTGGTGTACAGCATGAGTACTGTGACACAGTGAGCACGGGACAGGCAGCATGTGAATCTAAGAGTTTACAGTCTCTGCCTGGCATTCTGCCAACTAGGCCTGCCAACACACAGTTACTGCCTGTAACAGTACAGAGAGAGCAGAGTTCGAGCCAAAGACCACAGGCCTTCTCTTAGCCACAGAGTAGGCACAGTGGCGTAACAAAAATCCAGGCTCAATCAGGAGCTCTCTGGCCAGAGTGCAGTGCCGAGGGGGCCCCCGCACTGCGGGGGCCTGTGTTCCGCCCCTGAGTAGGCAGGGTACAATGGCTTCAATGACAAGCACACAATATGAGGTGCACTTTGCCTCAATGCAGGTAAGACCCACAGGCTTCCCTAAGCTGCAGGGCAAGTAAAGAATGCTTCCCTATAGCACCAGGTGAAGTCAAAGAGAGTAATCTTACCTAAACCATATCTGCGGGACCGGTAGAGCAAGCTTTCTTAACTACTGGGTCTCCATGAACAGCATATTTTAGACAGGACAGGCAGAGTGAGTGTAGGAAAGTAGGATGTGCTTTCATGGGTAAAACACCTTTACAATGGAACTTTCTTTCCCCATACCTTCACTCCGCATACCATCACAACGAAAGTACCGTTACTCCGCAATACTTTTATAACGCATACCATTACATCTTATATGCTTTTATCACACATGCTTTTACAACGAAATTCGTAGTATATGGTTTTAGTTTGGGGGTGTTGGGGTATATGTTTTAGGGGTTCAGAGGTATTTTAAGGGTGGGTTTGGGTTATGGGGTGCATAGTGTATTTTGAGAGTATGGTATTTTTAGATTCTAGTGTTGGTTTTAGGGTACAGGGGTATTTTTAGGGTTCAGGGCTAGGTTTGGGTTTTGGGGTACAGGGGTATTTTTAGGGTACGGGGCTAGGTTTGGATTTTGGGGTACAGGGGTATTTTTAGGGTTCGGGCTAGGTTTGGGTTTTGGGGTACAGGGGTATTTTTAGGGTTCAGGGCTAGGTTTGGGTTCTGGGGTACAGGGGTATTTTACGGTTCAGGGATAGGTTTGGGTTTTGGGATACAGGGGTATTTTTAGGGTTCAGGCTAGGTTTGGGTTTTGGGATACAGGGGTATTTTACGGTTCAGGGCTAGGTTTGGGTTTTGGGGTACAGGGGTATTTTAGGGTTCAGGGATAGGGTTGGGTTTTGGGGTACAGGGGTATTTTTAGGGTTCAGGGCTAGGTTTGGGTTTTGGGGTACAGGGCTATTTTAGGGTTCAGTGATAGGTTTGAGTTTGGGGGTACAGGGGTATTTTTAGGGTTCAGGGGGTAGGTTTGGGTTTTGGGGTACAGGGGTATTTTTAGGGTTCAGGGCTAGGTTTGAGTTTTGGGGTACAGGGGTATTTTTAGGGTTCAGGGCACGGTTTGGGTTTTGGGGTACAGGGGTATTTTTAGGGTTCAGGGCTAGGTTTGGGTTTTGGGGTACCAGGGTATTTTAGGGTTCAGGGATTGGTTTGGGTTTTGGGGTAAAGGGGTATTTTTAGGGTTCAGGGCTAGGTTTGGGTTTTGGGGTACAGGGGTATTTTTAGCGTTCATGGATAGGTTTGGGTTTTGGGGTACAGGGGTATTTTTAGGGTTCACGGCTAGGTTTGGGTTTTGGGGTACAGGGTTTTTTAGGGTTCAGGGATAGGTTTGGATTTTGGAGTACTGGGGTATTTTTAGGGTTCAGGGCTAGTTTTGGGTTATGGGGTACAGTGTTTTTTTTAGTGTTCAGGGCTAGTTTTGGTTTTTGGGGTATAGGGGTATTTTTAGGGTTCAGGGCTAGTTTTGGGTTTTGGGGTACAGGGTTATTTTTAGGGTTCTGAGATAGGTATGGGTTTTAGGGTACATGGGCTTTTTTAGGGTTCAGGGATAGGTTTGGGTTTTTGGGTGCAGGGTGTATTTTTAGGGTCAGGATGGGTTAGTGTTTAAGGGTGCTGGGGAATTTGAAGGAGTAAGGGTGGGTTAGGATTTTGGGGTGCTGGGGTATTTCAAGGGACCAGGGTGGGATTCGTTTTTAGGGTGAAAAGGGTAATTTAAAAGAATATTATATATATATATATATATATATATATAAATATATGCACCACAAGTTGCCCTGTTGGAGCCGCCACTCAAGGAAGGGTTGCCGCACTCGACGCCACAGGTAGTAGGCTGTTCCCCATGTCACAGTTCCTTCCAACAGCCATACGCGTTTCGAGCTTAACAGCCTACTACCTGTGGCGTCGAGTGCGGCAACCCTTCCTTGAGTGGCGGCTCCAACAGGGCAACTTGTGGTGCATAGAATTTAGCGGCTCGTCTGGTCGCGGAGCTGCCCCACCGCTGTCAGCGGATCCTCGGTGTTTGCTACCATGAACACTCATAGGAAAGGAGGGGGCCTGAGCCATAGGAGAATATTGGGAAGCTGATTTTCATGCTACATGACCTTTGCCCAAACGGGATTTTATTGAACATGATGAAATGAGCGACTCACTTGCTTTCATTAACTTTGAGCTTCCAGGCATATCAGGACTACCACGACCAGCATGCCTGTGGCAACGCCCACATGGGCGTAACTTGTGACAGAAATAAAACTGTTGCTTTGAATGTACCGGCTCAGTTTCATCGTGTATGCCAGTGAACAAGAGCTCTTAAGCTCGAAACGCGTATGGCTGTTGGAAGGAACTGTGACATGGGGAACAGCCTACTACCTGTGGCGTCGAGTGCGGCAACCCTTCCTTGAGTGGCGGCTCCAACAGGGCAACTTGTGGTGCATAGAATTTAGGGGCTCGTCTGGTCGCGAAGCTGCCCCACCACTGTCAGCGGATCCTCGGTGTTTGCTACCATGAACACTCATAGGAAAGGAGGGGGCCTGAGCCATAGGAGAATATTGGGAAGCTGATTTTCATGCTACATGACCTTTGCCCAAACGGGATTTTATTGAACATGATGAAATGAGCGACGCACTTGCTTTCATTAACTTTGAGCTTCCAGGCATATCAGGACTACCACGACCAGCATGCCTGTGGCAACGCCCACATGGGCGTAACTTGTGACAGAAATAAAACTGTTGCTTTGAATGTACCGTCTCAGTTTCATCGTGTATGCCAGTGAACAAGAGCTCTTAAGCTCGAAACGCGTATGGCTGTTGGAAGGAACTGTGACATGGGGAACAGCCTACTACCTGTGGCGTCGAGTGCGGCAACCCTTCCTTGAGTGGCGGCTCCAACAGGGCAACTTGTGGTGCATAGAATTTAGCGGCTCGTCTGGTCGCGGAGCTGCCCCACCGCTGTCAGCGGATCCTCGGTGTTTGCTACCATGAACACTCATAGGAAAGGAGGGGGCCTGAGCCATAGGAGAATATTGGGAAGCTGATTTTCATGCTACATGACCTTTGCCCAAACGGGATTTTATTGAACATGATGAAATGAGCGACGCACTTGCTTTCATTAACTTTGAGCTTCCAGGCATATCAGGACTACCACGACCAGCATGCCTGTGGCAACGCCCACATGGGCGTAACTTGTGACAGAAATAAAACTGTTGCTTTGAATGTACCGGCTCAGTTTCATTGTGTATGCCAGTGAACAAGAGCTCTTAAGCTCGAAACGCGTATGGCTGTTGGAAGGAACTGTGACATGGGGAACAGCCTACTACCTGTGGCGTCGAGTGCGGCAACCCTTCCTTGAGTGGCGGCTCCAACAGGGCAACTTGTGGTGCATAGAATTTAGCGGCTCGTCTGGTCGCGGAGCTGCCCCACCGCTGTCAGCGGATCCTCGGTGTTTGCTACCATGAACACTCATAGGAAAGGAGGGGGCCTGAGCCATAGGAGAATATTGGGAAGCTGATTTTCATGCTACATGACCTTTGCCCAAACGGGATTTTATTGAACATGATGAAATGAGCGACGCACTTGCTTTCATTAACTTTGAGCTTCCAGGCATATCAGGACTACCACGACCAGCATGCCTGTGGCAACGCCCACATGGGCGTAACTTGTGACAGAAATAAAACTGTTGCTTTGAATGTACCGGCTCAGTTTCATCGTGTATGCCAGTGAACAAGAGCTCTTAAGCTCGAAACGCATATGGCTGTTGGAAGGAACTGTGACTACTACCTGTGGCGTCGAGTGCGGCAACCCTTCCTTGAGTGGCGGCTCCAACAGGGCAACTTGTGGTGCATAGAATATATAAATATATATATATATATATATATATACACCAGAGTTTGCCCCTGTAGAAACGCCACACACAGAGGAGTTTTCAGTCCATATTTATTGCAGGTTTCCAAACAGAAAAGGCTCCTACTGCCAATGCTAGTCTCATTATGTATAAGGCCTGGAATCGCTAGATATCCAGGACTCCAGCGTGCACTACAGTAAAGAAGTTTTCCAGTCAAACCTTTTCAAAATCACGTTTATCAATGATATGTCAACGAATTATTCATTGCATTACATATGCTTTTTATACGAACATTTAAATTAAACGAAACATTATATCATGTCATGTACATATGCTTCATAATACAGTAAATTCTTAGAAAAACCCAATGCATTTCGGGGTCCAAGCCCCTTCGTCAGGGGTTTGCTGTAATAAAAAAGAAGAAAAAGGAAACTTAGTAACTAGGGATGCCGTGGGGGTTCAAGGGCTGTTAGGAGTGAAAATTAAAGAGTCTTACCATGATCTAAGGGTCGTTTGAGAGAATTTGCTGAGTATTCCTTTATTTTCTGGTCAATCTAAAAAATCAGTAATAGCCAGAATTTTCTTAGGTTAATTTCATATAAACCCGAGTTATGTAACCTCTAGTATTAAGAAAGTGTTTTACCTGTATCGTGAATGCAAGAAATCTACAAAAAATATGCACATATAAGTATTACATACATCACGTCTTAGCGTGATATAAACAACAAAAAGATTGTATATGAACACCTTAACAAGTACTTAATGCTCACCAACGGGTCTTTATTTGCTGCCAATATGATTGTGAATCTAACAAAAGGGGAAAACATACGCAATTTTTACTGTTTCGAAAGTGAACGAATTGGTAACGTAACGAACCTAGGTTCTAAAAATGATGCAATCATTACCTGCGAGCATTGTCACTGTTACCAACGGTCTCGCTTAAGAAAGCTCCGTCTCGGTAGCTGAAAAAATAATAATAAACGGGGAAGCCGCGTTTTAATATGCGGTTCACACTCGGGTGTTTTATATCTTCCGAATGTAAAAACAAAGATTTCATATGTGCTCTTACCGGTTGAAAAAATGCTCGCGCCGTGTACGTTGTTCCAGCCTAGTTCACGATACTGAACTCTAACGTTATTATCGTAGTCCCTTTTCTCGCATGTGAATGATAGGTGTTAAAATAGAAAAAGGACGATTAAATGTGTAGTAAACGGCCGCCATTATGGAAGAGTATGTTTTCTTGGTTCATTTTCAGTACTAGCTTATTCAAGCATAAAGTTATTGGATTTATGGTACCAATAGCCAGATAAGTAATTCAAAGATTCCCTAGTTAACCACTAGTGGTCTTAAAATAAGACAAAACGTATTAAGTAAAGAATCGCCACAATCTTCGAAATGTCGGTGAGCCCAAAACATAAGCAAACTTAAAACAAAAAAATTGGCTTGTTTGTGAATCATCGTTGCCACACATTACATTGTTCAACTAAAAAATGATGCATCATATACACGATAAACAATCAATGCAAGTGATAAAACACATACATAACCTGCCTATTTACTTACTAAATTACAATAAATTACAATAAATTGATCCGCTAGAGTGATGCTGAATGTGTGCGTGTGCATTGACATATATGGGTGTCGCTGTGTAATAGAAGTCCTTAGGGGTCAGATAGCCTTAACTACTTTTGTGTGTTCTCAAAGATAACAGATCATTTCAATTTTGTCATTAAGTCCATTAGGAGCCAGTGTCTGTAATTTCCGTATCCAAAAGGATAACCTTCCAATTTCTCAATTCATGAGAATTAAGAGGATATCATCCGATGAAGCCCAATGCAAAGAAACCCTTGAATTTCAAAAGCAACGGTATCTGGATAGAGGCTACCCTAGAAAACTATTGGAGGCACAAATAGACAAGGTTAAGGCAATACCCAGAAGTGAACTACTGGAGAAACAAGACAAAAAGGTGAACAAAAGGATGGTCTTCGTATCAAAGTACTCGACAGCGTCAAGAGACATAAAAAGAATAATACAAAAGCGATGGGAGATCATACAAGCTGAAAAAGACTTTGGAATGTTGTTTACCCATAAGCCACTATTCGCATACAAGAGGGCACGTAATCTTAAAGAACTCCTCAGTAAACCTACTGAAAGTGATGAAACAGATTCGCACACAACAATTCACAAAGGGACCACGAGATGCCATAACTGTAAAAACTGTAATAATGTTATAACAGGAGAGGTATTGCTTCACCCACGAACAGGAGAAAAGATACTTCTTAGGCATTCAGCTAATTGCAACGCTGAACACGTCGTGTATTCAATCAAATGTCCATGCGGACTATTGTATATTGGCAAAACAGACCGCAAACTGAAAACACGGCTTTCTGAACATAAGAGTCGTATACGAAATCAGAACCTCACGTCCCCGTTGGCTAAGCATTGGATTGAGAAAGGTCACACAATAGCTCAACTTCGATTTCAGATAGTTGAACAGGTGCCTCAACGATTGGGTTTGAATAATGCTAAAATTCTCCTCCAAAGGGAAACCTTTTGGATACGGAAATTACAGACACTGGCTCCTAATGGACTTAATGACAAAATTGAAATGATCTGTTATCTTTGAGAACACACAGTAGTTAAGGCTATCTGACCCCTAAGGACTTCTATTACACAGCGACACCCATATATGTCAATGCACACGCACACATTCAGCATCACTCTAGCGGATCAATTTATTGTAATTTATTGTAATTTAGTATGTAAATAGGCAGGTTATGTATGTGTTTTATCACTTGCATTGATTGTTTATCGTGTATATGATGCATCATTTTTTAGTTGAACAATGTAATGTGTGGCAACGATGATTCACAAACAAGCCAATTTTTTTATTTTTTTGTTTTAAGTTTGCTTATGTTTTGGGCTCACCGACATTTCGAAGATTGTGGCGATTCTTTACTTAATACGTTTTGTCTTATTTTAAGACCACTAGTGGTTAACTAGGGAATCTCTGAATTACTTATCTGGCTATTGGTACCATAAATCCAATAACTTTATGCTTGAATAAGCTAGTACTGAATATGAGCCAAGAAAACATACTCTTCCATAATGGCGGCCGTTTACTACACATTTAATCGTCCTTTTTCTATTTTAACACCTATCATTCACATGCGAGAAAAGGGACTACGATAATAATGTTAGAGTTCAGTATCGTGAACTAGGGTGGAACAACGTACACGGCGCGAGCATTTTGTCAACCGTTAAGAGCACACATGAAATCTTTGTTTTTACATTCGGAAGATATAAAACACCCGAGTGTGAACCGCATATTAAAACGCGGCTTCCCCGTTTATTATTATTTTTTCAGCTACCGAGACGGAGCTTTCTTAAGCGAGACCGTTGGTAACAGTGACAAGGCTCTCAGGTAATGATTGCATAATTTTTAGAACCTAGGTTCGTTACGTTAGCAATTCGTTCACTTTCGAAACAGTAAAAATTGCGTATGTTTTCCCCTTTTGTTAGATTCACAATCATATTGGCAGCAAATAAAGACCCGTTGGTGAGCATTAAGTACTTGTTAAGGTGTTCATATACAATCTTTTCGTTGTTTATATCACGCTAAGGCGTGATGTATGTAATACTTATATGTGCATATTTTTTGTAGATTTCCTGCATTCACGATACAGGTAAAACACTTTCTTAATACTAGAGGTTACATAACTCGGGTTTATATGAAATGAACCTAAGAAAATTCTGGCTATTACTGATTTTTTAGATTGACCAGAAAATAAAGGAATACTCAGCAAATTCTCTCAAACGACCCTTAGATCATGGTAAGACTCTTTAATTTTCACTCCTAACAGCCCTTGAACCCCCACGGCATCCCTAGTTACTAAGTTTCCTTTTTCTTCTTTTTTATTACAGCAAACCCCTGACGAAGGGGCTTGGACCCCGAAATGCATTGGGTTTTTCTAAGAATTTACTGTATTATGAAGCATATGTACATGACATGATATAATGTTTCGTTTAATTTAAATGATCGTATAAAAAGCATATGTAATGCAATGAATAATTCGTTGACATATCATTGATAAACGTGATTTTGAAAAGGTTTGACTGGAAAACTTCTTTACTGTAGTGCACGCTGGAGTCCTGGATATCTAGCGATTCCAGGCCTTATACATATTGATACACAGTTCTGCAGGCACTGATCTAGCGTAGCACACCTATCGCACAAACGATTAAACGTATACTTAAAAACAGAGTGCAATACCTACATCTATTCATAATGCTAGTCTCATGCCATACGCGTTTCGGGCAGCACGTCTGCCCTTGATCACTGGCTTATAACAATCACAGCATTTATGAGGATCTGCCTTGATAAGTATAACAAGTCCCGCCTCAGAGGGCGTCGACACACTGGCCTTCTGGATCTTGTAGTTCCTCAATTATAAACCCCAGTGGGTGCCATTGACGGTTACAAAATTATTATTCGTTGTTACCCATGTGGGTTGCTCGGTCGTTGGAGACCTCATTCCTGCTGGCAATGAACCCTACAATTCAGGACTCCCTGTCCACTTCATCGTCGGGAAATCCGGCGTTGGAGGTATGCTCTTCGAGCGGCGGGGCCTTTCTGCGGCTGGGCCAACCGCAATAAATCAATACACCAGAGTATAAACCCCAGTGGGTGCCGTTGACGGTTACAAAAGTATTATTCGTTGTTACCCATGTGGGTTGCTCGGTCGTTGGAGACCTCATTCCTGCTGGCAATGAACCCTACAATTCAGGACTCCCTGTCCACTTCATCGTCGGAAAATCCGGCGTTGGAGGTCCGCTCTTCGAGCAACGAATAATAATTTTGTAACCGTCAACGGCACCCACTGGGTTTTATAATTGACTAACTACAAGATCCAGAAGGCCAGTGTGTCAACGCCCACTGAGGCGGGACTTGTTATACTTATCAAGGCAGATCCTCATAAATGTTGTGATTGTTATAAGCCAGTGATCAAGGGCAGACGTGCTGCCCGAAACGCGTATGGCATGAGACTAGCATTGGCAGTAGGAGCCTTTTCTGTTTGGAAACCTGCAATAAATATGGACTGAAAACTCCTCTGTGTGTGGCGTTTCTACAGGGGCAAACTCTGGTGTATATATATATATATCATTCATTTTCATAAGGCTTTATTCGGAACAAAAAAACATGTCCATAAAAGCACACAGATAATAATTAAAATTCCAATAACAGTTACAATACAATTACATTTACTATTAGACAGCCAATGTTTAAAAAGAAACATAATATACAGACGAGGACAGAATAAATATTTAAAAACTCATACTTTTCCTGACACTGATTGCTTTAAACAGGAAAGTAGCAGTAAAAAAACAAACATCAGGATGGTGCAGGTTAAAAAGCAATTTCATAGAATCATGAACTGTCCTGACACCAAACTTGACAAAAATAGGTTTTAAAAAAGTTTTACGGAAATTCCCATACAATTGTCACAGCAGAAGAAAGTGCATAGTACTTTGTGTAGAGATATTGTCACACGGGCAAGGACCAGCAGGGTGCTTATTCAGGGAAGGGAAAGCAACCAGGTTATGCACAATCCCCATCCTTAACCTTGTTAAAACAAACTGATGGGAAACTCTGGTCACTTGGGTCAAATATGGTTGATAACCCGCTATTTCGTTCATACTGCTGTAAAACACACAGGTGGATAACTTGCCTTCGTTACAGGTCCGCCTCTCTGATTTGCAATTCAAGAAGATGTTCTTCATTTCAGAATTAGATATGTCTGAAGCCCCATTTCTATCGGTAATTATATTAAGGCCATAGTACTCCTGAAAGCTGTTGATGATATATTTAATTCAGAAAAGGGGGTGGTGATGAACAGAGTGCCTGAATTAAGCAGACCACTCTTACCCAGTCCAAAGACCAGGGCTTGATCCATCACCGTTTTTTAGCTCACTGCACCATCCCAGCTCAGAACTTGGCTATATGCAAATTAGTCTGTTCCTGTACCAGTGCATGATGGGAACAGGGCAAACCAAACTACCAAGCCAATTCTTGTACTGGGAAGGAAACAAGCTTCCGGGGACCGGTTTCTGCCATTTCAGGCGTCGTCGGCCCGGCTTGCTTGAATCCTGATGGTGCAATGAGCAAGGGACTCACATCTGAGTATACCCTTCCACGCTTATGGTGGACAAAATGATTCAGAAAATGGGGTGGTGATGAACAGAGTGCCTGAATTAAGCAGACCACTCTTACCCAGTCCAAAGATCAGGGCTTGATCCATCACCGTTTTTTAGCTCACTGCACCAACCCAGCTCAGAACTTGGCTATATGCAAATTAGTCTGTTCCTGTCCCAGTGTATGATAGGAACAGGGCAAACCAAACTACCAAGCCAATTCTTGTACTGGGAAGGAAACAAGATACCGGGGACAGGTTTCTGCCATTTCAGGCGTCGTCGGCCCGGCTTGCTTGAATCCTGATGGTGCAATGAGCATGGGACTCACATCTGAGTATACCCTTCCACGCTTATGGTGGACAAAATGATTCAGAAAAGGGGGTGGTGATGAACAGAGTGCCTGAATTAAGCAGACCACTCTTACCCAGTCCAAAGATCAGGGCTTGATCCATCACCGTTTTTTAGCTCACTGCACCATCCCAGCTCAGAACTTGGCTATATGCAAATTAGTCTGTTCCTGTCCCAGTGCATGATGGGAACAGGGCAAACCAAACTACCTAGCCAATTCTTGTACTGGGAAGGAAACAAGCTTCCGGGGACCGGTTTCTGCCATTTCAGGCGTCGTCGGCCCGGCTTGCTTGAATCCTGATGGTGCAATGAGCAAGGGACTCACATCTGAGTATACCCTTCCACGCTTACGGTGGACAAAATGATTCAGAAAAGGGGGTGGTGATGAACAGAGTGCCTGAATTAAGCAGACCACTCTTACCCAGTCCAAAGATCAGGGCTTGATCCATCACCGTTTTTTAGCTCACTGCACCATCCCAGCTCAGAACTTGGCTATATGCAAATTAGTCTGTTCCTGTCCCAGTGCATGATGGGAACAGGGCAAACCAAACTACCAAGCCAATTCTTGTACTGGGAAGGAAACAAGCTTCCGGGGACCGGTTTCTGCCATTTCAGGCGTCGTCTGCCCGGCTTGCTTGAATCCTGATGGTGCAATGAGCAAGGGACTCACATCTGAGTATACCCTTCCACGCTTATGGTGGACAAAATGATTCCGAAAAGGGGGTGGTGATGAAGAGAGTGCCTGAATTAAGCAGACCAATCTCACCCAGTCCAAAGATCAGGGCTTGATCCATCACCGTTTTTTAGCTCACTGCACCATCCCAGCTCAGAACTTGGCTATATGCAAATTAGTCTGTTCCTGTCCCAGTGCATGATGGGAACAGGGCAAACCAAACTACCAAGCCAATTCTTGTACTGGGAAGGAAACAAGCTTCCGGGGACCGGTTTCTGTCATTTCAGGCGTCGTCGGCCCGGCTTGCTTGAATCCTGATGGTGCAATGAGCAAGGGACTCACATCTGAGTATACCCTTCCACGCTTATGGTGGACAAAATGATTCAGAAAAGGGGGTGGTGATGAACAGAGTGCCTGAATTAAGCAGACCACTCTTACCCAGTCCAAAGATCAGGGCTTGATCCATCACCGTTTTTTAGCTCACTGCACCATCCCAGCTCAGAACTTGGCTATATGCAAATTAGTCTGTTCCTGTCCCAGTGCATGATGGGAACAGGGCAAACCAAACTACCAAGCCAATTCTTGTACTGGGAAGGAAACAAGCTTCCGGGGACCGGTTTCTGCCATTTCAGGCGTCGTCGGCCCGTCTTGCTTGAATCCTGATGGTGCAATGAGCAAGGGACTCACATCTGAGTATACCCTTCCACGCTTATGGTGGACAAAATGATTCAGAAAAGGGGGTGGTGATGAACAGAGTGCCTGAATTAAGCAGACCACTCTTACCCAGTCCAAAGATCAGGGCTTGATCCATCACCGTTTTTTAGCTCACTGCACCATCCCAGCTCAGAACTTGGCTATATGCAAATTAGTCTGTTCCTGTCCCAGTGCATGATGGGAACAGGGCAAACCAAACTACCAAGCCAATTCTTGTACTGGGAAGGAAACAAGCTTCCGGGGACCGGTTTCTGCCATTTCAGGCGTCGTCGGCCCGGCTTGCTTGAATCCTGATGGTGCAATGAGCAAGGGACTCACATCTGAGTATACCCTTCCACGCTTATGGTGGACAAAATGATTCAGAAAAGGGGGTGGTGATGAACAGAGTGCCTGAATTAAGCAGACCACTCTTACCCAGTCCAAAGATCAGGGCTTGATCCATCACCGTTTTTTAGCTCACTGCACCATCCCAGCTCAGAACTTGGCTATATGCAAATTAGTCTGTTCCTGTCCCAGTGCATGATGGGAACAGGGCAAACCAAACTACCAAGCCAATTCTTGTACTGGGAAGGAAACAAGCTTCCGGGGACCGGTTTCTGCCATTTCAGGCGTCGTCGGCCCGGCTTGCTTGAATCCTGATGGTGCAATGAGCAAGGGACTCACATCTGAGTATACCCTTCCACGCTTATGGTGGACAAAATGATTCAGAAAAGGGGATGGTGATGAACAGAGTGCCTGAATTAAGCAGACCACTCTTACCCAGTCCAAAGATCAGAGCTTGATCCATCACCGTTTTTTAGCTCACTGCACCATCCCAGCTCAGAACTTGGCTATATGCAAATTAGTCTGTTCCTGTCCCAGTGCATGATGGGAACAGGGCAAACCAAACTACCAAGCCAATTCTTGTACTGGGAAGGAAACAAGCTTCCGGGGACCGGTTTCTGCCATTTCAGGCGTCGTCGGCCCGGCTTGCTTGAATCCTGATGGTGCAATGAGCAAGGGACTCACATCTGAGTATACCCTTCCACGCTTATGGTGGATAAAATGATTCAGAAAAGGGGGTGGTGATGAACAGAGTGCCTGAATTAAGCAGACCACTCTTACCCAGTCCAAAGATCAGGGCTTGATCCATCACCGTTTTTTAGCTCACTGCACCATCCCAGCTCAGAACTTGGCTATATGCAAATTAGTCTGTTTCTGTCCCAGTGCATGATGGGAACAGGGCAAACCAAACTACCAAGCCAATTCTTGTACTGGGAAGGAAACAAGCTTCCGGGGACCGGTTTCTGCCATTTCAGGCGTCGTCGGCCCGGCTTGCTTGAATCCTGATGGTGCAATGAGCAAGGGACTCACATCTGAGTATACCCTTCCACGCTTATGGTGGACAAAATGATTCAGAAAAGGGGGTGGTGATGAACAGAGTGCCTGAATTAAGCAGACCACTCTTACCCAGTCCAAAGTTCAGGGCTTGATCCATCACCGTTTTTTAGCTCACTGCACCATCCCAGCTCAGAACTTGGCTATATGCAAATTAGTCTGTTCCTGTCCCAGTGCATGATGGGAACAGGGCAAACCAAACTACCAAGCCAATTCTTGTACTGGGAAGGAAACAAGCTTCCGGGGACCGGTTTCTACCATTTCAGGCGTCGTCGGCCCGGCTTGCTTGAATCCTGATGGTGCAATGAGCAAGGGACTCACATCTGAGTATACCCTTCCACGCTTATGGTGGACAAAATGATTCAGAAAAGGGGTTGGTGATGAACAGAGTGCCTGAATTAAGCAGACCACTCTTACCCAGTCCAAAGATCAGGGCTTGAAAGGCGTGGAAGGGTACACTCAGACATGAGTCCCTTGCTCACTGCTCCATCAGGATTCAAGCAAGCCGGGCCGACGACGCCTGAAATGGCAGAAACCGGTCCCCGGAAGCTTGTCTCCTTTCTGGTGAAGAATTGGCTTGGTAGTTTGGTCTGCCCTGTTCCCATGATGCACTGGGCCAGGGACAGACTAATTTGCATGTAGACAGGTTCTGAGCTGGGATGGGGCAGTGAGCTAAATAACGGTGATGGATCAAGCCCTGATCTTTGGACTGGGTAAGAGTGATCTGCTTAATTCAGACACTCTGTTCATCACCACCCCCTTTTCTGAATCATTTTGTCCACCATAAGCGTGGAAGGGTAGACTCAGACATGAGTCCCTTGCTCACTGCTCCATCAGGATTCAAGCAAGCCGGGCCGACGACGCCTGAAATGGCAGAAACCGGTCCCCGGAAGCTTGTCTCCTTTCTGGTGAAGAATTGGCTTGGTAGTTTGGTCTGCCCTGTTCCCATGATGCACTGGGCCAGGGACAGACTAATTTGCATATAGCCAGGTTCTGAGCTGGGATGGGGCAGTGAGCTAAATAACGGTGATGGATCAAGCCCTGATCTTTGGACTGGGTAAGAGTGGTCTGCTTAATTCAGACACTCTGTTCATCACCACCCCCTTTTCTGAATCATTTTGTGAACCATAAGCGTGGAAAGGTATACTCAGACATGAGTCCCTTGCTCACTGCTCCATCAGGATTCAAGCAAGCCGGGCCGACGACGCCTGAAATGGCAGAAACCGGTCCCCGGAAGCTTGTCTCCTTTCTGGTGAAGAATTGGCTTGGTAGTTTGGTCTGCCCTGTTCCCATGATGCACTGGGCCAGGGACAGACTAATTTGCATATAGCCAGGTTCTGAGCTGGGATGGGGCAGTGAGCTAAATAACGGTGATGGATCAAGCCCTGTTCTTTGGACTGGGTAAGAGTGGTCTGCTTAATTCAGACACTCTGTTCATCACCACCCCCTTTTCTGAATCATTTTGTCCACCATAAGCGTGGAAGGGTATACTCAGACATGAGTCCCTTGCTCACTGCTCCATCAGGATTCAAGCAAGCCGGGCCGACGACGCCTGAAATGGCAGAAACCGGTCCCCGGAAGCTTGTCTCCTTTCTGGTGAAGAATTGGCTTGGTAGTTTGGTCTGCCCTGTTCCCATGATGCACTGGGCCAGGGACAGACTAATTTGCATATAGCCAGGTTCTGAGCTGGGATGGGGCAGTGAGCTAAATAACGGTTATGGATCAAGCCCTGATCTTTGGACTGGGTAAGAGTGGTCTGCTTAATTCAGACACTCTGTTCATCACCACCCCCTTTTCTGAATCATTTTGTCCACCATAAGCGTGGAAGGGTATACTCAGACATGAGTCCCTTGCTCACTGCTCCATCAGGATTCAAGCAAGCCGGGCCGACGACGCCTGAAATGGCAGAAACCGGTCCCCGGAAGCTTGTCTCCTTTCTGGTGAAGAATTGGCTTGGTAGTTTGGTCTGCCCTGTTCCCATGATGCACTGGGCCAGGGACAGACTAATTTGCATATAGCCAGGTTCTGAGCTGGGGTGGGGCAGTGAGCTAAATAACGGTGATGGATCAAGCCCTGATCTTTGGACTGGGTAAGAGTGGTCTGCTTAATTCAGACACTCCGTTCATCACCACCCCCTTTTCTGGATGATATATTTAATCCATGGGATCTTTAAGTGGTTATCAACAGTGAGACAGTCGTTAATGATAGCTCTGTTTAAAGATGTCTCTTCTTTCAGCCAAAAGGAACGCCACTACAGTAGAGGTCTCAGGAGAATCAAATCATTTAAATATTGGATTCTGAGTTCTCTATGGACTAAATCGTTAGAGGCAGATTTTGGCAGACACAAAAGTCTTTTTAAAAAGACGTTCTCCTCCACCTGGAGGCTCCCAGCCGGGGCCAGACCCCAAACCCCTGCCCAAAAGAGGGCAATGGAGAGACATCTAGACTGAAAAATCTTAAGCATGTCTTTTATCCGTTTGTCCCCTAATTTGGTGGCAAAAGTAAACACCCCGTTGGCGCTCCTCATCATCTTAATCCTAACATTCTTATGCTCACTGGCCCAGCTGCAATTCTTAGAAAATGAAATGCCAAGGTAGCAAAAATTGTCGACTTTTTGGACCTTTTGACCTTCTATATGATAAGACTGGGGCTTGCTCAGCCCTGGCCCACACTCCATAACATAGGTTTTGGTTTTGTTAATCACAAGTTTTCTACTCTTGATGAACTGAGAAAACCCGTCTATCAAGCGTTGAAGGCCTATCGGGGTCCTAGACAGCAGCACGACATCGTCCGCGTAGAGTAATACCGGGACGTTAAAATCATTAACTCTAGGGGCATCTGCCACTACTGTCTGAAGAGCCGTGTCCACTTCATTAATGAAAAGTGTTAAAAGCAAGGGGGCTAAAACACACCCCTGCCTTATACTCCTCCCGATCTTAAATTTGGTGGTACACTCCCCATTAGAGCCATATCGAACGCTAGTACGTAATTTAACATAGAGTCGGGCCAAAAAAAAAAACAATACCCTCAGGTGCCCCCATTTCAATCAATTTTGCCCAGAGAATTGCGTGATCCACCATATCAAAAGCGCTGCTCAAATCTGCGAAGCAGAGATAGATAGAGCCCTTCTTGGCCTGGGTGTATTTACTGATCAAAAGTTCGAGATTTAAGCATGCTCAATCGTCCCACGCCCTTTTCTGAACCCAAACTGGCAATTAGCCAGGATCCCGTTGGTTTCTGCCCATTCTTCCAGTCTAACCAGAAGTACCCGGCTCATAATTTTCACTGAGGAATCCAACAAGGAAATTGGACGGTAGTTTTTCACATCCCCCCGAGCGCCTTTCTTGAATATGGGTATAATAATTGATTCTTCCCAGGTTGGGGGTATCCCATGACAAACCGCTGCGTTAAAGACTTTAACCAACAATGGACCCCATACCTCGGGGACTGTCTTATAAACGTCAATGGGCACCCCATCAGGACCCTGAGCCTTTCCCCCTTTACTAGCGCTAAGACTGTCTAGAACCTCAGTAATGGTAATGTCTAAAGGGACAATGGGCCAACCGTCCTTACGGTTACCCAGGGCTTTACCCGAGTCAAAGATATTAGAGAAGTGGGAGATCCATGTTTCCATATTAACCATAGATGTTATTTCTGGTTCCTTCTCATCTTTAAGAAACGGGCAATTAACAGTAGCCCAAAATAGTGTACAATTTTTTGACTCTGCAGCCAGTGTCAATTTATCCCAGGCCTCAAGCTGTAACTCCGTCTTCCTTCGCTTTACTATTGTCTTATAGTTTATTTTAAGCTGGGACACCTGGCTCCTATCTCTAGGTTTGACTGCCAGAGCCTCTTTAAGCTCTTTAAGCGCAATAGTGCATGCATGGTCGAACCATCCCCTTCGTTGGTCGGACTTGCGCCCAGCTGTTTTAGTAAACTTTTTGTCAATAATGGAATTAATTCTAGTAAAATATCCAATAGGATCGACAGTGACGTCAGCTTGCTCAAGGATTGCAGTGATTTCTAATAAGCAGCTATTTATGATTGAATCAGACGTCATTTCAGCTTTATCCCCTTTCCATCTTAACCTGGTACCGTTAGGTCTATGGGGTTCAATGTTAACAATGCCACCCGAATCAGGTACAGGTTTTTCTTTCCAGAGTGTGGCCTCAATAGTAACACAGTTATGGTCGCTAAGCATGATATCCACGACCCTAGGGGCCAAACTCCAGGGGATAAGATTAGAAGACATACATATAAAATCAATAACAGTATTTGCCCCCCTACCTGAAAAAGTGGGGATACTCTCACCTAGATAGTTCTTCTCGTTCGCCAATATTTCCATATCATGTGCCGCTAAGAGGTTGTTCAAAGATTCCCCATACTTGTTATGGGGGAATTGGAGATCGGCATCCCCAAAACGATTGGTGACCCCACATGTACTTTGGTGGGATAGGGGACAAACTGCAATATTAAAATCCCCCGCCAAAATAAATTCAAAAATAACATTCGAACCCTTTATGATATCAACCAGGACACTCTCTAAGGCATTAATCACCAGATGCCTGGTGCCAACGAAAATGTTATTATAAAAATTGATTAGAAGGATTTTTCTTCCCTCTTCCTGTGACAACCATAAAATCTGAGAATGAGCCACCACTAAAACATGTTTTTTAACAATTATGGGGATTTTGACAGAGATCAGTACCAAAAGCCCTCCCTTAGCTCTACCGGATGTTGATGCCGTAGCGGGTAATTGGTAAGAAACAAAACTGGTATAACCGGTAAAATTTTTACACCAAGTTTCCTGGAGGCAGATAATATCAAAAAGATCAACAAATTCTGTCCACCCCAGGCAATCCTCTTTGGACGTTAAACCCGCAACATTCCAACTGGCGATAAAACAGCTCGGGGGCCCAGTGGGTGTTTGCATAATTTCAGCGGTAGTCAATCAATCAATCAATCAATCAATCAATCACAGCATTTGTATAGCGCGCTACTCACCAGGAAGGGTCTCAAGGCGCTTGGGGGGGAAGGGGTCCGCTACTGCTCGAACAGCCAGGTCTTGAGTTGTCTCCTGAAGGCGAGGTGGTCCTGGGTCAGCCGAAGGTGGATGGGGAGGGAGTTCCAAGTCTTGGCCGCCAGGTAGGAGAACGATCTGCCTCCGGCGGTGGCTCTTCGGATGCGTGGTACGGTGGCGAGGGTGAGGCTGGTAGACCGTAGCTGGCGAGTGGGCGTGTAGAAGGTCAGGCGTTCGTTGAGGTATTTGGGGCCCAGGTCGTGGAGAGACTTGTGTGCGTGGGTGAGGAGCCTGAACGTGATCCTCTTGTCGACGGGGTGCCAGTGCAGGTCCCTCAGGTGGCCGGAGATGTGACTGCGTTGGGGGATGTCCAGAATGAGTCGGGCGGAGGCGTTCTGGATGCGTTGGAGTCTTTTCTGTAGCTTGGCTGTGGTTCCGGCGTAGAGGGTGTTTCCGTAGTCCAGTCGGCTGGTGACGAGGGCCTGGATGACCGTCTTCCTGGTTTCGGTCGGGATTCATCGGAAGATCTTGCGAAGCATGCAAAGGGTGTGAAAGCAGGATGAGGATACGGCGTTGACTTGTCTGGTCATCGAGAGGGAGGAGTCCAGGATGAAGCCCAGGTTGCGTGCGTGGTCTGTTGGCTTGGGGGCGGTGCCCAGGGCAGGGGGCCACCAGGAGTCGTCCCAGGCGGAGGGTGATGGTCCCAGGATGAGGACTTCCGTCTTGTCTGAGTTCAGTTTCAGGCGGCTGTTCCTCATCCACTCGGCGCCGTCTTTCATCCCTTCGTGTCGGCTGGTTCTGGCGGTTTCGGGGTTTCTGGTGAGGGAGAGGATCAGCTGGGTGTCGTCGGCGTAGGAGATGATGTTGAGGTTGTGTTGGCGTGTGATGGCAGCAAGAGGTCTCATGTAGACGTTGAAGAGGGTGGGGCTGAGTGATGATCCTTGCGGGACGCCACAGATGACTTCGGTGGCCTTGGATCGAAACGGGGGGAGGCGGACTCTCTGTGTTCTTCCGGCGAGGAATGAGATGATCCACTTCAGTGCCTTCTCTTGGATGCCGGTGTTGCCGAGGCGTTGGACTAGGGTGCGGTGGCAGACAGTGTTGAATGCTACGGAGAGGTCCAGGAGGATGAGTGCCGCTGTTTCCCCTTTGTCGAGCAGGGCTCGGATGTCGTCGGTGGCTGCCATGAGGGCGGTCTCGGTGCTGTGGTTGGCTCTGAAACCGGACTGAGAGGGGTCGAGGGATCCGTTCGTCTCGAGGAAGGCGGCAAGCTGTTTGTTGACGATCTTCTCGATGACTTTGGCAGGAAAAGGGAGGAGCGAGATGGGGCGGAGGTTTTTGAGGTCGGTGGGATCCGCTGTCGGTTTCTTCAGTAGGGCGCTGAGCTCAGCATGCTTCCAGCTCTCCGGGAAGGTGGCAGTGTTGAAGGAGGTGTTGATGACGTCCCGAAGTTGGGGTGCGATGGTGGAGTCGGCCTTGTTGAAGACGTGGTGGGGGCAGGGGTCGGTTGGAGAGCCGGAGTGGATGGTGTTCATCGTGCGGGCTGTGTCTTCGGTGGTCACCGTGGTCCAGGTGCGGAGGGTGGCGGTGGGGTTCGTTGGTTCGGTGGTTGGGTGCATGGATGGTGCGCCGAAACTGTTGTGGATGTCGGCGATCTTGCGGTGGAAGAACGAGGCGAGGGAGTCGCAGAGATCTTGTGAAGGGGTGATGTCGTTGTTGCCGGTGCTTGGGTTGGAGAACTCCTTGACGATGCTGAAGAGTTCCTTGCTGTCGTGGGCGTTGTTGTCCAGTCGTTCCTTCAGTGATTTCTTCTTGGTGGTGCGGATGAGCTGGTGGTGCTTGCGGGTTGCGTGTTTGAGGGCGGCCATGTTGTCAGCGGTTTGGTCGAGGAGCCAGGCTTTCTCGAGGGTGCGGCAGGTCTTCTTGGAGTCCTTGAGTTCGTCGGTGAACCAGGGGGCCTTCTTGCTTCTGGGTCTGCTGGGAGGGTTCTTCAACGGTGCGAGGTCATCGGCGCAGGCGGTCAGCCACTGCGTGAAGTTGCGGGCTGCTTCGTTGGCGTCCGATGTGCTGGCAGGTGGGTTCTGGCTGAGGGAGATGGTGAGGTGGTCGGCGGTGATCTTGCTCCAGCTCCTGTGAGGTACCTGTTGCGGGTGGTGGTGGGTTGTGGTTTTTCTATAGCTGAAGTGGACGCAGCTGTGGTTGGTCCAGTGAAGTCCGGTGGAGTGGCTGAAGGTGATGTGCTTGCTGGATGAGAAGACGGGATCAAGCGTGTGGCCGGCGTAGTGGGTGGGGGTGTTGACCAGTTGCTTGAGTCCGAGGTTGGCGAGGTTGTCCAGCAGGGTGGCGGTGTTGCGGTCCTTGTTGTTCTCCAGGTGGAAGTTGAGGTCCCCTAGGAGGATGTAGTCGGTGGAGGGGAGGGCATGTGGGCTGATGAAGTCTGTGATGTCTTCGCTGAATTGCGTGCGCGGTCCAGGGGGTCGGTAGATGAGGGTGCCTCTGAGGGTCGTCTTCGGGTCAGTGTGAATCTGGAAGTGGAGGTGTTCGGCGGGGCGAGGGTGTCGTCGGCGTCGGTCGTGATGCGGATGGTGTTCTTGTGGACGATGGCGATGCCTCCTCCGGTCTGGTTGACGCGGTCCCTCCTGATGATCTTGTATCCATCCGGGATGGCGATGGCGATGTCGGGGGCTGAGGAAGTGTTCATCCATGTTTCAGTGAGGAAGGCGATGTCTGGTGATGTTGTGTCGAGGAGGATCCAGAGTTCCACGGCGTGTCTGTGGACGGAGCGAGTGTTGAGCAGGATGCACTTGAGGTCGCTGCTGGAGTTTGGCTTGGCGGGCGTAGTGCAGGTTCGGAGGCAGGAGAACTTGCAGGTTGTGCAGGTGAAGGGTCCGTGAATGCGTCTCGGGTGGCTCGGCAGCAGGTGGGGTTCCGGCCGGCATTGAGTGCGTTGAGGGCGGCGGCGTCGTAGGTCTGTCGGGGCGACTTGCATCGGTGGGAACCAGGGGTCCTGGCACTGGGCGCGGTCCAGGCGCGGACGGGCGCAGATGGGCTGCCTTTGGCGCACCTTCAGGCGCATCACCGGCGCGCCCGCTGCGCGTCAACGCCACTCTGCCATAAGTGGAGAGGGGGGGCGGAGCGAGGGAGGAGCAGCTGGGAGGCGGGAGCGGGGCGGCGAATGGGAAGGGCGACAAAGGGAAGGGGGCGGGGCCGTAGGGGGGCAGCGGCAGGGAGCGGGGAGGTGGCGGGAAACGCGGCAGGGGCTGGGCACAACAAGAGGGCTAACAGAGGAAGAAATACAAAAGCAATAACAAAATTAACAGAAAACAGAATTAACAGAAAACAAAATTAACAGAGGGAAAATACAATGCAGCGCAGACAGAGGCAAAGATAGCAACAGCGATCAAGGACCAGGAGCACAGCTGCGGCCAGCGGCGGCACTCGGCGGGAACGGGGGCAGCCTGGGCGCACTCACAGGGAGTGTGCGCGGTGCGTGGGGTGATAGTTGCACTGATACAATGATTGTCCAGTGCATCGTTAGAATTAGGGTGGGTTACCCTTAACCTATCTACTACAGAAAGATGGTAGGGGGGCAGCGGCGGGGAGCGGGGAGGTGGCGGGAAACGCGGCAGGGGCTGGGCACAACAAGAGGGCTAACAGAGGAAGAAATACAAAAGCAATAACAAAATTAACAGAAAACAGAATTAACAGAAAACAAAATTAACAGAGGGAAAATACAATGCAGCGCAGACAGAGGCAAATACAGCAACAGTGATCAAGGACCAGGAGCACAGCTGCGGCCAGCAGCGGCGCTCGGCGGGAACGGGGGCAGCCTGGGTGCACTCACAGGGAGTGTGCGCGGTGCGTGGGGTGATAGTTGGACTGATACAATGATTGTCCAGTGTATCGTTAGAATAAGGGTGGGTTACCCTTAACCTATCTACTACAGAAAGACCCTCAATACAACCAACAGGTTCACCCACTGCACTGTATATCATGCGGCAATCATAATGCTCACTTGCATTGACAGGGAGCCCTGTATTATTTCCTTCTAACTCTCCTCCACAGGGTACAATTTCTACTTCAGGCAGGGAGGGGACCTGGTCAGAGTCCAGTCAATCGTTGGAATCTAAACCGCTCAGAGATTGGTAACGATTGGATGTTACCAACTCAAAACCTCTAGACACACTAGAGGCACTACCTCTTCTCCCCCCAGAATCATTTGTAGGCTGGGCAAATAAATGTCTATAGAAAAACCCCAGAGGTCTGAGTGAAATTCCCTGATCATTCGGTGGGCGGGAGGTAGCTCTGATCAAAGAGGTGGTGGCAAGATGTGGATTCTTAAAATTAACTATTACACAGTCACCACTAATATTTTTATGTGATTTCCCTATCCAATTAGTGTTTGTGGTGGTTAGAATCTGATCAGACAGACCTACTGGGAAACCACACTCTCGATTAAGCCAACCCACGGTTTTATTCTTCAGGGATTCATGTGTTTCCAAATTGCCATGAGGCCCCGTCTCCCTGACTGGTGGGACATTGGTTAGAACTGCCACGTATGGAGCACAGTCTGGAGGTAAGTCGGGCTGCAAATAACCATATCGCTCAATCTTCTCTTTAACTGGCTTTGGCTTATCCACTGGGACTATGGCAATAGGGGTGTTTAAACACACTGTAGGCGCAGGTTTGGATACAGCTACAGTAACTGGGCATGATCCCACTTTGGAAATCTTTGGTGTCTCTGTTATAGAACCATTAACCCTTGAACTAGCTTCTAGGCTAACATTAGACCCTGTATGTAAACTCAAAAGGCCTCCCAACCTCATTACCTCCCCCGAAATAGTGTCAAGTTTGTCCATTACAGGTTTAATAATTTTATCAAACTTTGCATCAATAATGCTAATCAAGAGCTCTAACTGTTCGGGAACTAGTTTAACCTGGGGATTATTAGTAACAGCTGCTGGGTCACTTACAGCACTGTTGGATAGTGGCTCCGGTCTTGTTTTGTTATGTCCCCCCCCCCGTTTTGGTAGGTTTATCCTACTAATGCTCCTCCCAGATCTTAATACCCTCTGGGCTCTTGGAGTCGGTGAGCCTGATACTATTGTATCATTAGGGGACTCGGGTGTGACCAGGTTAGGCTCTGAATCTATAGGAGTATCCATGGTTGGAAGTACAGGGAACTCCAAGTTGCAACTAACATCAGCTAAAGAGGTCGACAAAGATATGGGTGACTTGGGTGGACTGGGTAATGGAACAGAGGGGCTCCCCCGACCCAATGATAGTCGGCGTTCTTTGTTGATTTTGTCTACCACTTTAACAAGGTAATTGTCAAGAGTAGCTAGGGCAGGAGGGGTGTTTACATTGTTACCTTTAGACATAATTAACTCTCTCAGAATGCTTACAACGATTAATAAAAATCCGAAAAGCCTTAATAAGGAACAAAATGAAATTCCCTTATACAGTTAAAATACTATTAAAAGGAACACAGTCCTGGGAACAAACAAACAGGAGTGCAACTGAGTAAAAGCAAATACAGTCTCAGTTACCGGGCCCGAAGCGGGCTACCTCAGGGAACCCAGAGCTTGTCCCAGAATCAAAGTCCGAGGCCCTGCCCCGCCTCGGCCTGCCACGGACGGCCACAGACGGCCACAGACGGCCCGCCCTTTGCCCGGGCTTAGCCCGGCACTCGTCCGCGCGCGTCCCGCGACGCGGAGAGAGCGTCTACACTTTAATAGCGCCTCCGGGCGCGATGTTGCCGGGAAACCGGAATTGTCCTCAAAGCTCGCTGGGAGCTGTAGTCTCCGGCCGCGAGGTGGTAGGAAGCAGCGGCAGGGAGACTTACAGCGTCGACCCCCAAGAAGCAAAAGGCCAGGTCAGCGATGCAGCTGGTAGGTCCTCGAACCAAAGTTAGGCTCAAAATGCCCCCCGCTCCACTGAGGGAGCGTCTCCACTTTAGTAGCGCCTCCGGGCGCGATGTTGCCGGGAAACCGGAAGTGTCCGCAAAGCTCGCTGGGAGCTGTAGTCTCCGGCCGCGAGGTGGGAGGAAGCAGCGGCAGGGAAACTTACAGCGTCGACCCCCCAGAAGCAACAGGCCAGGTCAGCGAGGCAGCAGGTAGGTGCACGGACCAAAGTTAGGCTCAAAATGTAAAAATATATATAAATAATAAATATATATATATATAGATATATATATATACGCATTAATATGTATTTATATATATATATATATATATGTATATATATATATATATATATATATATATATATATATATATATATATATATTACCTACTGGCGATAGCCAGTAGGTATATATAGTTAGGATTGTTTTCCATAGGGAAATCGCAACATTCTATTGGGAATAACTTTGGCGCCGGTTGAGGAATCTTCCTGAAACTTTCCTTAACTTTGCCTCGAGGCGCTCCACTCCTTCTCTGAAAGTTTGGGGGGGATTCGTCAAGCGGGGGCCGAGATAAAAGGGGGGTCCCAAAACGTGTTTTCCCCATGTTAATTTCCATAGGACGGTTGGACACACTTTTAGCCCGAACGGCTGAATGGTTTTCCACCAAACATGGCAAAATTGTAGGGACTGGTAGCCCGATGTGCCTTTGCTATGTCTCAAGATATGTGCTCCAGTGGTTTTTACGAAAATTAACTTTGAAAAAATACATATTGGGCTACATTGGGCTATATATATGTTAGAGCCCAAATGTAGCCCAATGTAGCCCAATGTAGCCCAATGTAGCCCAAAGATGGCCACCAGAGACAAAAAAAACAAATGTAGCCCAAATATCAGCCAGATGTAGCCCAACTATAGCCCAATGACAGAATGTCCCAGAGTGTTCTAAAGAACAACTAGAGCGCTAACAGTCTAACTTATGACAAAAGTATGGCACACCTGAAGTCATCTTGATTGGAATAAAGTGTTAACACTTAAAACATTTAATTTGCAAAGGAACAAAATGAGGGGGTTCATTTTGCCATAGAAATTATGATTAGTGCTGAAGAAAGAAAAATTAGGGCACATTTTGAGTGACTTCTCAAATCCTCTTATATTTCATTAAAAAAATTCTGATATGCAGTCTCCCAAGATGGCCACCAGAGACAAAAGAGCCCAAATGTAGCCCAAATATCAGCCAGATGTAGCCCAACTATAGCCCAATGACGGAATGTCCCAGAGTGTTCTAAAGAACAACTAGAACGCTAACAGTCTTACTTATGACAAAAGTATGGCACACCTGAAGTCATCTTGATTGGAATAAAGTGGTAACACTTAATACATTTAATTTGAAAAGGAACAAAATGAGGGGTTTCATTTTGCCATAGAAATTTTATATATATATATATATATTCACTGAAAAAACATAGGTTACACACCAGTTATAGTTAGGAATTAGCATTTAAAAAACCTTTGAAATTCACTGAAAAAACCATAGGTTTCACACCAGTTATAGTTAGCTGGAAATTTTACTCGCATAAAACCATTGAAATTCCCACGTTATAGTTAGTTGGACTCACTATAACTTGCACGTCTGCAATGCACTGCTGATGACGTCACATATTACATCACTCATGCATATATTTAAATATTTAAACATTACTCGCTAATATATGTATTCACTAAGATACACTTAATAAGCCAGTTAACCAATCAATTTTTTTTTTAAAACACTGAAAAAACCATAGGTTTCAGGCCTTATATAGTTAGGAATTAGCATTTAAAAAACCTTTGAAATTCACTGAAAAAACCATAGGTTTCAGGCCTTATATAGTTAGAAATTAGCATTTAAAAAACCTTTGAAATTCACTGAAAAAAGCATAGGTTTCAGGCCTTATATAGTTAGGAATCAGCATTTAAAAAACCTTTGAAATTCACTGAAAAAACCATATGTGTCAGGCCTTATATAGTTAGGAATCAGCATTTAAAAAACCTTTGAAATTCACTGAAAAAACCATAGGTGTCAGGCCTTATATAGTTAGGAATTAGCATTTAAAAAAACCTTTGAAATTCACTGAAAAAACCATAGGTTTCAGGAGTTATATAGTTAGGAATTCGTTTTTAAAAAACCTTTGAAATTCACTCAAAAAACTATAAGTTTTAGTGGTGTTATAGTTAGCTGGACATTTTACTCATACAAAACCAATGAAATTGCTCCTATATAGTTAGTTGTACTAACTATATTTCGCGCACCCGCAATCCACTGCTGATGATGTCACATATTAGATCATTCATGACATGGTCAGTGACATCACTGATGACATCTCAAATGACATCACTGATGACATCACTGACGACATCATCCACGTGACAATCACATACACCTTTTCATACACTATTACAATTTTTCATCACTGTTTGTAAAATACAGAGTATCATATTTAAATCCATTGTCACAGCAATACAAGTATCTAAAAATCCACTCAGTGATTCATAGATGTATACACACATCTAATCACTTACCTATGGATTCACTCATACATGCTGTCAATGAACAATAGAACACTATCAAAAATACTTATACATCTATATCGACATTAAACAACAGCACGCATCCTATTCACATATGAAGTCATCCTACTCACTTATGCAAGCAATGGATCATACTTACATATTTACTTAGCAAAACACGTATACAAACACCACTTCTTCTATTCATTTAGATAGTAAGTCATACTTAGTGAATTATAAAATCATTATTACAAGTATACAGTTATCCATACAGTCACTCACACAATCATTGTGTCTTATGTATACTCATTTATATACAACAACTGACACATACACTGCCTTTTATTTTTCTAGTTTGTTGGACCTGTACCTTTGAGAAATATATTTGCTCATCACCACAGCCATAAAGAGATTCCCTCACCCAAACTGTTAGAACATGTAGTTTTAACTTCATATATCTACTGAATCAACTATTCACACATCTTTGGACAGTCACACACCCCCCACTGAACCACACACACTTTCACACTCCCATACAAATACTCAGTTAACTAATCAATAACTAATATAGACTTTCACATAGCTAGTAACCAACTGTAGAATCAGTTTACACAACAACTGACAAAGTGATACAGATATTCACACAGTTTAGTCACTATCCACTATATTTAGTGAGACATTATAAATTGGTCAAGTAAACAGTCAATTACACTGCTACTAAATCCTCCATCCAAATATTTATTTATATATATCCACTCATTCTTCAATGTAAATTGCTATATATATAATGCATATTTAAATAACGAAGCAAACCACATTCACTGGATGATGTCATCAGTGAAGTCATCAGTGATGTCATTTGAGATGTCATCAGTGATGTCACTGACCATGTCAGGAATGATCTAATATGTGACATCATCAGCAGTGGATTGCGGGTGCGCGAAATATAGTTAGTACAACTAACTATATAGGAGCAATTTCATTGGTTTTGTATGAGTAAAATGTCCAGCTAACTATAACACCACTAAAACTTATAGGGGCAGATTTATGAAAGCCTTGCGCCACCGGTGTGTCACTTTTAACATGGGAAAAAGTGACGCACCGGCGGCGCAGGGCCTTCATAAATCTGCCCCATAGTTTTTTGAGTGAATTTCAAAGGTTTTTTAAAAACTAATTCCTAACTATATAACTCCTGAAACCTATGGTTTTTTCAGTGAATTTCAAAGTTTTTTTTAAATGCTAATTCCTAACTATATAAGGCCTGAAACCCATGGTTTTTTCAGTGAATATATATATATATATATATATATATATATATATATATATATATATATATATATATAGGGTTGTTATAAATGCGGAGTCATGGTATGCGGGAAAATAGTTTGCGGAATAACGTCACATATTCGCTTTCATGATCACACCCACTTTTTGCTGGTGTCATTATGTTTTTTCTGACTAGTCTGACTGGGATCCTGCTAATCAGGACCCCAGGCTCTGTGCTTCTCCCTAAATTGGACATGGTGGGTACTTAGGTGCACTCCAGATTGGCTACTGGGGTACCCTTGCAAGTCCTTTTTATATGGTACTATGGTACTCAGGGCATAAGTACACCATGGGTCTCCCATGCGCTGAAGCAAGTATTATGCCACCCATGAGAGACCACTCAAATTGAGACTACAGGCCTGCCATTGCAGCCTGTGTAAGTTGGTGCTAGCACCTCTTACGACAGATATACATTCCTTATATCTGATGACGCTGCACTTAAAACCTATAAATCACCCCTAAGGCACGCCTTTTAATCCTGAAGGTAGGGTGCTCGGTTCTAAGTGTGAGGGTGACCTGCATGAGCAGGACACCCCTACAATCCACGGAGTCCATTCTCCCAGGTTGTAAGTGCATCAGCCATTATGATATATAGAGTGGCCATGCATCATTATGCAATGACCATCTCTAAACTGGCTGTAATGAACCCTGTCGTGTTTGGTATCAAACATGTTTGAATCATACTCCCGGTGTATGGGAGGTATGATTCCATGCCGGTAAAGCTCCTCCAGGAGGCAGAAGCTTGGCTTGGCCGGCTGCAAGATGGCCGCACTCTGAGTGGGCTCTGCCGGCCAAGCTTCAACATCCGTGAAAATCCTACAGGCTTTTTTAAATCCTGCCTGCACTTCAACGCTTGTTTCTGGATCTGTGCGGAGTGAGGAGTCGTTTGATCTCATTCCCGATCTCCGAATTGGTTCTGGGGCTGAGTTGCGGCTTCCGAGGCTGGCGCTGGGCCTGCGTGCCGGCTCCCGTGGGGGCTGCTCCGACTCCCTACGGAGCTGCGCGGGCTCTTGGCCCCCCACGTTGTTGCTATGAAGCCCGGAGTCGGCGCCTGCGGCATCTGATGAGTGGCGCTGCCCCGGGGGCTGTTGCTGGCGGGGTTGGGGGCCTGTGTGTTGCAACGCCCGGTCCGGACCAGACGCCATTGCTCTTTCACTTTCCTCCCGCCGCATTTCTCGTTGGCTGCTGGTGTCCGGACCCGGTGACAGCATCGGCGGACCCCCCGCGCCCCCTCGCCGGTGCGGCCCCCTGCCTGACGTGCGCCCCCCTTTTGCCTCCATCCCCAAACTGCCGGCTGAGCTCCGAGGACGCCGCCCTTTATCTCTGCTGCTCCTCCTGGCTGCCCGCCCGCCCGCCCGCGCCGGATTCTCCTCGTCCCGAGTATTGGGCCCCCGCCTCACATCGCAGAGTAACGTTCAGGCCCCTGGTGGCATAGCAGCCATGCACCTGCGGACACCTGGGGGGGCACTGCTTTGTTGGGCTTCCGCGTTGGCTGACTGGAGGGCTTGGATTCGGGCCGGGGCCTCCTGCACTTCACCACTGAGACCTCCACTCACTGATCTCTGCTCATCAGTCCTGACCAGCTGGGCCCAGTACTCTGCGACTCCCTGCAGCGTTGCCTGCCTGGCTGACCAACCAATTACTGTTACCCTCGCCTGGGCCTTCACCCCCGTTTAGTTCTGCTGCTTGCGACCTGGGGGGCGTCCTGGTGCGGACTGGTTGCTCACGCGGCTTATCACCATTCTGGGAGCGGTGCTGGCCCCCCAGTTGGCCTCTGTTCCGCGTTGGCTCTCTGCTGGAGCGAATCCCATAGGGGCAGGCGCCCCCCTTCATTCTGGGCTCCCTGTTGATTCGCCATCATCCTGTGGGACCTCCTGGTTGAATACGATGGGGCTGTACTCTGCTGGCACCCCGCTGACTTCCTATCACCGTCTGCCGTCCTGGCTTGGAGTCGCTTGGACGGGTTGTTGACGCCTTGTCGTACCTCCGCTCCTAAGTCCCCTCGTATTCTTTGCCATCTGGGAGGTGCTTCGGCTGTCCGTCTGCCAACCCCGGCTGCTGCTGAGGGGCTGGTTCCCCACCTCTGCTGCATCTCTCAAGGCTCTAGATATTACTTCAATTTTCTTGACCCCCGACAACCGCACGTTGGTGATCCTGCTCAACATAGGGAGGACCGACCGGAAGCAGCCCAAGATCGCCTTTGACCTCCGTAGGTCCACCCGTCAAGATGGATCCAGTTCCGAGGGAGGTGATCCTGCTGTTACTACGGAGACGCCCCCTCCCGTGAAGATTACCTAAAAGTAATCATGCTTGAAGTCAAATCGACGGTTACTAGCATTGCTACTCAGCTGGACCACCTCTCAGCCCGCCTGCCTCTGTTAAAGCCCGCGTGGAGTCCAGGGTGTCCGACGCCGAGGATGCCGCAACACAAGACCGTCAAAAATTGCTCCAAATGGACAAGCTCCTATCGGTTATCCGGGAGAAAAATGAGGAATTGGAAGCGTGCTCCCGAAGGAGCAATCTCCGTATAATAGGCCTTCTGGAATCGACCAACATCTCCCGCATGGAGGACTTTGTGGAATCTCTGGTTAAAGTACTCTTTGGCGATGTCCTCTCTTCTGTGTTCATTGTTGAGCACGCCCACCGCTCCCTCGGACCTCGTCCTGGGCCCGGTCTGCCCCCTCGTCCCATCATCGCCAAACTGTTAAATTATCTGGACCGGGACGCCATACTCCATGCTGCAAGGGACAAGGGCACCATCACTCACCAGGGCTACACACTCTCGTTTTATCCGAACTACACCCTCTCTGTTCAGGCGACCCGGAGGGAGTTCCTGCCTGCCAAACATATCTTACAGAAACATGAGGTTGCCTATTCCCTGGCATACTTGGCTAAGCTGAGAGTCCGTCAGGGCTCAAAGACTCTCGTATTCCCTGACCTTGGGGGGGCCCTGGCGTTTGCTAAGAAGCTGGAGAAGTCGGCATGCACTTCGCCATCCAGATCCCCATCGACACTGCTGCTCGCCTCAGCGATAATGACTGAAGTGTTGCCTTCTGTTTTTCTTTCTCTTTTCAATTATGCCTGACTCTACCTTAGCTTGGCCACCCTGCTTTCTTGCAGGGGAGTACGCCTTGCCCTGCTATGGCCCTATGGGATAATTCCCTTTTGTACTGATGTTCTCCCCCTTCCCAGTTGTGGGTTCCCGGGGTGGGGTGGGTTGGAATCTCAGCCTGATTGGGGGGTTAGTGTGGGTGTGGGTTTTTTTGGTGCTCCTTTTTGGTAGTGGGGGCTGGGAAGGTGGGTATTGGGATTTGGCCACTGTAAGGTTGTTTGTTATAGTTGCTACATGTATGGTTCTTGACACTGCACTGTGCTTCCTGCATAGCTTTGCTGCACTTCGATCTCAGTCCGCACTCTGTCTCGTTTTTATTGTTACACATCAGTGTGATCTTCGATCTGCTTTGTTTACACTCATTGGACATGTAATACAGGTCAATGTGTTGCTCCACTGGTCTCTTTTCACCTTATAAGCTGCTCCCCCCTGTGGTCTGGTCTGTGGGGAGCTGTCACTACCTGCTGGAGCGCTCCGCCCTCTGAGTCACACCTGCCCTTCAGACGCTCGTGCGCCTCTCCCGCATTCCTCTGTTTGTGGAAATCCATCTAGAGCTGTCTTTATCTGCTTGCGCTGCTCCCCACCTGCGCTATACCCTGCTGTCCCCTGACTCTCTTGCTCCATCTGTGCACTGTGCTAGTCTGCGTAACTTGCCGTCTGCGTTGCGAGGTGCTGCACCCTGACCTGTCCCCGTATGGCTGACATCGTCTGCTGGACTTGGAATGTCCGTGGCTTGAATGATCATCAAAAGGCCCAACTGATACACTCACACCTTCAGCAACACAAAGTAGATATATGTCTCTTACAGGAGACGCACATGTTACCCGGATCCATCTCATGACTTAACTCTTACTATTGGGGGAATGCCACTCTTCAACATACTCGTCATACACCAGGGGTGTCTCAATTCTGCTGCGCCGGGGCCTTCCTTGGAAAACCGCTCGGGTTCCCCTCGATCCTGGGGGCAGGTATGTGATTCTTCATGGTTTACTACTGGCCCAGCCTGTCACGATTGCCACGGTCTGTGGCCCTAACTCCGATGACCCGGAATTCTTTAACCACGAATGGCACATTATCTCCTCCTGCGGCCCTGCAGTGGTGGTTTGGGGTGGGGATTTTAATGTTACTCTTTCGCCTACCCTGGATCGGTCTTGCTCTTACACGTCCCATCCGCGTGCAGCTGCAGCTCTCACTTCTATTTTAACTGACAACGCTCTCTATGATGCCAGGCGCCACCTCCGTACTGATGCTCGTGAGGGCACCTGTGTCACTGGCGCGAGGGGCTGTTTGTCGCAAATTGATCTCTGGCTGACCTCGCCGGATGTCTTGTCCTGGCTCACTGATGCTGTGCACATGGCTCGCACCTTCTCCGATCATGCGCCAGTCCAGATCCGTCTCAGGCCTCCCCATTCCCCGAGACGGGCCTTTACTTGGCGTCTTCCTCCCAATGCCCTCCGGGACTCTGCGTTTTGTGCGGACATTCACACTGCGATCACCAACTACTTAGATTTGAACACGGGTTCCGTCGATTTTGCCTCCACCCTATAGGAAGGTTTCAAGGCCGTCATTCGGGGCGAATGTATTTCTAAACAAGTGGGCGTCCTCCGCTCTATTCGCACCACCCTGGCTAAGCTCGAGGAGGAAATTAAGGATCTGGATGCTGCCCAGGCGGCGCGCCCTAGCCCCGAGACGTTGGCGCTGCTACACCAAAAGCATACCGAATTCTCGGATGAAGCTGGCCGTGAGCTTGCTTTCCTGGACAGAGAGGGTCGGGCGCACCGCTTCGGGGAGAGTTACCGCCAGGGCGTACTCTTGCTAACCTTCTTCGCCCACCGCGAGCTGCCTCCTATATAACGGCCCTCAGTGATGGCGGCCCAGATAGAACTACCTCCCAGGAGGATATTAAATCCCGTTTTCTTGATTTTTATTCACAACTCTACTCAGCCAGCACTCCTTTGCCACAGGAGGAGTTTGATCAGTATTTCGAGTCTATTGCCCTCGTCTGGCTTGAGGATTACCATTGAAAATTTCTTGATGAACCGTTTTCCTGGGAAGAAATATTGGGAGCCATCAATAGCCTACCTGGTGACAAGGCCCCTGGCCTGGATGGCATGCCTGCCTCTTTTTACAAAACTTTCGCTGACATCCTGGTACCGCATCTGGCGGCCATGTACAATGAGTCTTTTGATACCGGTTCATTCCCGACATCTTTGCGTGAGGCGATAATAACCTTGCTTCTCAAACCTGACAAGCCCTCCGACCGTCGGGACTCCTACCGCCCCCTTTCCCTTATAAATATTGATAACAAAATCTTTGCTAAATTGATCGCCTCACATCTTCTTCTGCTTATGCCCACCATTGCCCTCCCCGATCAATCTGGTTTCATTCCTGGTACGGCGACCTCACATAACCTTCGTACCATCTTCTCAGTCTTGCATCAAATGAATCCTAATCTGCCGGCAGTGGCTGCCCTACTCAACGCTACTAAAGCGTTCAATACGCTGGAGTGGCCCTTTTTATATTACATCCTACCGCGTATGGGTTTCAGTGACGACTTTCTGCGTAATGTCAAACTCCTTTACACCAATCAATCTGCATGTCTCCGCATTAATGGTCAGGTCTCCGACCCCATTAGTATTGCCCGTGGCACACGCCAGGGGTGCCCGTTATCTCCCATGCTTTTTGCCATCGCGATGGAGCCCCTGGCCGCCAGGCTTGGGCAGCACCATCTTCACAGGGGTATTGGATTCTCGTCCCGCTCCCTACTCGTCTCAATGTACGCGGACGATGATACCCTATATGTCCGCCATCCTCAGGAGAACCTCAGCCCCCTGGTCCAGGAAATGATATGTTTTGGTGGGCTTTCGGGCATCCAGGTGCTGGAGCGATTACCATAGGGGCAGGCGCCCCCCTTCATTCTGGCCCCCCTGTTGATTCGCCATCATTCTGTGGGACCTCCTGGTTTAACACAGAGGGGCTGTACTCTGCTGGCACCCCACGGACTTCCTATCACCGTCTGCCGTCCTGGTTTGGAGTCGCTTGGACGGGTTGCTGCACGCCTTGTCGTTCCTCCGCTCCTAAGTCCCCTCATATTCTTTGCCATCTGGGAGGTGCTTCGGCTGTCTGTCTGCCAACCCCGGCTGCTGCTGAGGGGCTGGTTCCCCACCTCTGCTACATCTCTCAAGGCTCTAGATATTACTTCAATTTTCTCGATCCCCAACAACAGCTTGTTGGTGATCCTACTCAGCATGGGGAAGACCGACCCGAAGCAGCCCAAGATCGCCTTTGACCTCCGTAGGGCCTCCCGTCAAGATGGCTCCAGTTCCGAGGGAGGTGATCCTGCTGTTACTACGGAGACGCCCCCCGTGAAAATGACCTAAAAGCAATAATGCTTGAAGTCAAATCGACGGTTTCTAGCATTGCTACTCAGCTGGACCACCTCTCAGCCCGCCTGGACTCTGTGAAAGCCGCGTCGATACGCATGAGAACCGCCTACTTCATGTGGAGTCCAGGGTGTCCGACGCAGAGGATGCCGCAACACAAGACCGTCAAAAACTGCTCTAAATGGACAAGCTCCTAGCGGTTATATGGGATAAAAATGAGGAATTGGAATCCCGCTCCTGAAGGAGAAATCTCCGTATAACATGCCTTCTGGAATCGACAAACATCTCCCGCATGGAGAACTGTAGGAAGGTGGATACCTGACTATGGTTACCCCAGATTTTTTGCCTTGTGTTTAGCTGGTTTTCGACTTAGTTGGCCTGGGATCCTGCTAATCAGGGCCCCAGGCTATCTGCTCTTCTTTAAATGGACTCCATGTACTATAGGTACATCACCAATTTGGTACTGGACACCTCATCAGCCCCTGTACAGTGCACTATAGGTGCCCAGGGCATAGGTGCATCCAAGGCCTACCAGGGGCTGCAGCATATCTTTTGCCACCCCTGGCTGGTACTTAAATCGACACAACTGGCTGTTCACACAGCTGGGGCAAGGTGGTGTACTCACCCCTTGCTTAGATATAGTATACCTATGTCTAAACCTATATCTGGACACATAGACACCTATAAGTCACTCCTATGGCAGGCCTTTACAATCCTGGAGGCAGAGTGTTTGGTTTTATGTGAGATGGTGCTCTAGCATGAGCTGAGCCTGTCTGCAGTGTTCGGAACCATTTCCTTACTGCTGTTCCAGTGATACTGCCATACCATATACTCTTAAGTGCATTATAATCCTCGCGGTTAATGCTAACTTTGGTTTGGCTTTATCAAAACATGTCGCGTTTGGTGTCATACACTTTGGAATACTACCCCCTCGCCAGTTCTGGCAACGGGGGTAGCATTCCACCCTTCTAGAGGGAGAAGACATGTTACTTTACTTAAAACGCGGTTAGTCCTAACCAGAGCCTCAGCATCACAAAATGGATGCTGCTGCCATTGACACAAGTCTGACCTCCTGCTGCTGACCGAACCTTGGCAGGGGAGGCCTGGACAAAGGGTATCCTGTCACAGGGAGGTGCTACACCACCCCAGACAGGAGATAGTGGAATGGAGCAGGGAGGGTTGAAAGAAACTAGACACTGCCTGGGGCGCACAAGGTGTCCCAGGCAAAATCCAGTCAAACCGGTTCTGGGGCACTCCAGCCCCAGTCCTGGCGCGAAACTGGACAAAGGGAAAGGGGTGTAACCACCCCCTTCCTGGGTCTCACCCATAGGAGGGACGTAGCAGGTAATCCAGCCCCTTGATTTGGAATAAAGGTAGGAGCTGTGCAGATGCACATCAGATTATCCTGACTGAAACTTATGAAATGAAACTCTGGACCCTTCGACATCCCACTCGACGTGGAAGACTGAAGAATCTCCCTTGTGGTCAAGGAGTGACCACCCTGTGCAAACAGGCAGCATCCAGCACCTCGACGTTTGCTTTGTTGCAGTTCCCGCCGGAACTCGAGCGACAGAGATCGACAAGACCCAGCGTGCCTGCCTTCTAACAGACCAATCCACAGTCCCTGCAGAGCTGAGACCCGTGGAGGCGACCTGAAGTGTGGGGCCGGCCATCTTGGAAAAACTACGAAGCGCTGACATTGCAGCATCCGAGGCTCCCTCGAAGCTGTGCATTGGTGTTTGAGAAGCTCCATCCCCGAGCAGCTTTTGCACCGAAGCTCACCCCTCCACACTCATCGAGTGCTGCGCGGGGCCCTTTTGCATTTTCCTGCTCGACGCGTTGGTCTGGTCGCTTGCCTGTTGGCTAGTGGCCCCAGTACCGACGAACCTTTGAATTTGCTCTGCTAGTCTGGTTGCTCCAGACTGGCCCTCGCTCCCCTAAAAAGGAGCACCCGCTCAGACCTTGCAGGTCCGAGTAAGAAGCGATCTTCGAATCCTGCGTGGGTTGAATTTGCCAAGGCCTGTTGACTCCGATCCGGAAGCCGACACCGGCGCCAGCGAGAGCCTTTGTGGGACAGCTCGTGATTCACTCCAGGACATATTCGGTGCCCCAGAGACCACGTGGCAGCGGAGACAAGCTTCACAACAAGCACCTGATTGCGCCCGACATTGCCTGGTTCCTTCCTGGTTCCTTCCTGGTCACTGGCTAGTGACCCAGACTCTGTCCCCTCTGCTTTCAGGTACTCTACATCTTCGATCCACCCTTGGATCACACCCGACACTTCTCTTCTGGACGCCTGCAGCATCTTCATCTCCAGGCACCATAGATCTTCGTGACGAAACCCGACACATCTTTGCACCTGTGCACCCGCTTCCTGTAGGTGAGGTAACTCTTGAACGCCGGTGCTCCTGTAGTGGTTTACACCTCTAGTGTCTAAGTCTAAAGTTTTGTCCTTCTAGTTCAGTCGGAAGACTCTTAAAACTGTAACTCGATAACTTTTACGCACCATTGACTTTGCATTGGTGCATGCGTGTGCTTTTAGCGCTGCACCCGAATCCCGCGGGCTACTCCCGTCCTAACTGCTGTTAGTCCAGTGTAGTCCCAGCGATTCCGAAGGCCCTAGGCCTTACCACTGATCGATTAGTGATACTTATACCACTTTTTTTATATATGGTTTGAGTGGCCACCGGCCTCATCCATAATTGTGCAACTTGTATATGTTATATTGTGCTTTTGTTTAAACGCTTGTGCTTCATTGCTCATAAAGAGTAGTGGGGATTATTCTGAGAATAAATACATATATTTTTATAATATATAACTTGTGTGGTGTCCTTTCATTTGATATTACAGGATTGTATATGGTAAAACAGCTGGCTTCACATGTCTTCTTGAGTTAAGCCTTTAGGCTGCTTAGTCCATGCTACCTCTAGGATAGCTTGTCTTTAAGGTTGACTTACAACCACCACCATAAGGGATTGTTTGGACTGATATAAGGTGTCCCCAGAATTGGAGACATCATACATCAGGCCAACTTCTCACATTGGTGAGCAGCGGTACGGATTTGAGCTTGCTGTTGTTTTACCTTTGCAATCTTTTATCAAATTGAAAGATCACAGTGCTCCTGTAGTGGTTTACACCTCTAGTGTCTAAGTCTAAAGTTTTGTCCTTCTAGTCCAGTGGGAACTGTAACTCGATAACTTTTACACACCATTGACTTTGCATTGGTGCATGCGTGTGCTTTTAGCGCTGCACCCGAATCCCGCGGGCTACTCCCGTCCTAACTGCTGTTAGTCCAGTGTAGTCCCAGCGATTCCCAAGGCCCTAGGCCTTACCACTGATCGATTAGTGATACTTATACCACTTTTTTTATATATGGTTTGAGTGGCCACCGGCCTCATCCATAATTGTGCAACTTGTATATGTTATATTGTGCTTTTGTTTAAACGCTTGTGCTTCATTGCTCATAAAGAGTAGTGGGGATTATTCTGAGAATAAATACATATATTTTTATAATATATAACTTGTGTGGTGTCCTTTCATTTGATATTACAGGATTGCATATGGTAAAACAGCTGGCTTCACATGTCTTCTTGAGTTAAGCCTTTAGGCTGCTTAGTCCATGCTACCTCTAGGATAGCTTGTCTTTGGTGAGCAGCGGTACAGATTTGAGCTTGCTGTTGTTTTACCTTTGCAATCTTTTATCAAATTGAAAGATCACATTAAGTACCATAGGTACATATAAACAAAGCTTAGCATATTTAAGTTCTACTGAACTTAGTAGTTGTAGGTAGAAGGGCTTAGCACACCCTGACTACAACTCACTAGCAAGGTACAGTAGGAAAACACTTAGTGTAGGTAAGTGCATAACTTACACCTCACTAGAGCCATGTCTGGCACAGGTGAAGCTCCAAGCTCTCTACCTGTGGTGGTTGACCCTCCACAGGCAACCTCCAGCTATGACAAATTCAGCCTTAGAGACTTGAGTACCTTGTGCACTGCAAGGAAGCTGAGAAAGGGTCACAACCCTACCATTCCTGTCCTGATAGCCATCCTGGAGAAGGGTGATCTTGAGAAAGGTAGAATAGTCCCCTCAGGGTCAGGAGAAGGAGTGATCCCCCCAGATAATGAGAACACCACCCCAGAAGAGGAGGAGGAGGACCCAGAGTCAGGTGATGATGTAGAAAATCATCAAGGGGATAACCAGGTACCAATTGGAAGGCTTAGCCAAGCCAACTTGGTTCTACATGGGAGTGGAGAAGGGAATCACTTCTCCAGACCCAAAAGCAGAATTCCCCCAGGCAATAGGAGAGAGAGAACTCCTTCCAGGGATTCTCACATTTCTAGTGCCTCAAGAGAATCTCAGAGAGGAATGACTTCCCCTCAGAGGAAAGAGCATAAGGCCAGGATGAGAGCTGTTAGACTTAGACTCCAAATAGAGAGGGAGGAAGTAGCCCTGGCCCAAGCTAGACTTGCTTTGGCAAGAGAACAGAGATTGAGTGGGGAGACTCCCACTGGTGGCAGCATTATCCCTAAGGATAAAGACAGGTCCTATGAACATAGAAACCTGAGTAAGAGTGTGCCCCCCTACAGAGATGGGGATGATATCCACAAATGGATAACTGCTCTGGAGAGGGCCTGCATGGTACAGCAGGTCCCTCAAGATCAGTGGGCAGCAATCTTGTGGCTCTCCTTTTCTGAGAAAGGGAGAGATAAGCTCCTCACTGTTAGACCTGAGGATTCTAAAAACTACTCTGTCTTGAAGAGTTCTCTTATTGAAGGGTTTGGCCTAACCACTGAGCAATACAGGTTGTTGTTCAGAGACACCCAAAAAGCACAGACTCAAGACTGGACTGATTTTGTTGATTGTGCCACTAAGGCTCTGGAGGGTTGGTTGCAGGGAAGTAAAGTCTCAGACTATACAGGATTGTACAATCTTATAATGAGAGAGCAGATCCCAAGTAATTGTCAGAACCAGCTTTTACACCAGCACCTGGTGGACTCAGATCTGACCTATCCACAAGAATTGGGTAAGAGGGCAGACAAATGGGTCAGAACCAGGATTAGGCCTAAGAATCAGGGTAATGACCAAAAGAAGGATACTTCCAAGGCTCAAGAGAAGGGTGGGGATACATCTAAAGACAAGTCTCCCACAGGGCCCCAAAACTCCAAGGATGGGGGTGGGTCCCAAAACACTTCCTCTGACCAGAAGAAACCTTATTGCCATGCTTGTAAAAAGCCTGGCCACTGGAAAACAAACAGCTGTTGTCCAAAGAATAGCAATAAGGAAAATATTCCTCCAAGTAAAGCTCCAACACCTCCTGTTACTGTCAGCAGTAATCCCCCAGGTGGTGGGAGCACCCCCAAGAATTTGGGTGGGTTTACTTTTGGAACTCAGGTGGATTCTGGCCTAACCAGGTCCCCTAATACAGATACTCTTGTCTATGAAAATGGGATGGGGTTTGCCAACTTCACTGATTGCCCAAGCACTCTGAGCAAGTATAGACAGGAGCCCATCATCAATGGTCAAAAAGTTGAGGCCTACAGAGACACAGGGGCTAGTATCACTGACTGAGAACCTAGTCCCCTCAAGGCAACATTTACCTGGTGCCACATATCAGGTGACTAACATTGATGGAGTGCAGAAAAATCATCCCATGGCAGTAGTAAATCTCAGCTGGGGAGGTGTCACTGGCCCAAAGAGAGTGGCAGTGTCGGCAAAATTGCCTGTAGATTGTCTACTTGGGAATGATTTGGAAATCTCAGCCTGGGCTGAGGTTGAACAAGAAACCCATTCTAAAATGGTAAATGTCCATGGAAAGGTTAGTGGGGCTGTGATGGCTACAGCCCCAATCCAAGATGTCCTTCCTGAAAAGGTTGGTAGGGCTGTGCAAGACTCAGCCCCATCTTCAGCAGAATCCCTTCCTAAACAGATTAGCAGGGCTGTGATGGTAACAGCCCATACCCAAACTGAGTCCCTTCCTGAAAAGGTTGGTGGGGCTGTTATGGCCACAGCCCAAACTCAAACTGATTCATGTGTTGTGAAGCCTGAAACTATGGATCACTCCACACAAACAGAGTGCATTGAGGAGGAAGGGAAATCTCCCTCCCACCAGACATTAGGAAAGGATCAGCCTCCTCAGGGAACTGATCTTACCCCTTGTGAAGAAACTGCCCCAGAGGTAGTCAGGCCTAGCCTGGCAGAGCCCCTGATGTCAGTGGACCCTTCCAAGGTGGGACCCAGTCTGGAGCAGGTAGCCTGCCCCTCTCTACCCTGCCTCAGTCACCCCAGGGCTGCAGAGGTCAAGGAGGTCAGTGAGCCCCAAAGGGCCCCCTGTCAAATAAAACACCCCCATCAGCACATCAGGGGCACCAAAGCTAGCAGCCCTAGCAAGGTAAAAACTTTAAAAATACCTGAGGGATCCCCCCTACCATTAGTTAGGGACCTCCCCCAGATGGACACTGTTGGGCACAGCCAAACCTGGGACCCCAAGGCCCCAAACCTGATCTGTCCCTCCAGTAAGCCAACAGAAGGGACCCAGCCTCCAGCTGTAGGCAGCCAGAGGTTGACCCTGAGAGCACAGTGCAACTCAGTCAAGGAAAGAAAGGCACACATGGTGGAAGAGGATTGGAAGAAGCTGAGCCCTAATTTAGTGGAGCCTCACTTCAGTACTCCATCTCAACACCAGCCTTTTACTTTGCCAAAACACACCACAGGTAGTGATTCCCTAAGAGTCCTGGGGGAACAGAAAGGTTTTTCATTGTTCATGTCATTCTGTTCGTGAGAGGTAGAGGGAGCTCGTGAGTCATTCCAGAACGCCAGATCGCCAGAACTCTATCTTCACTACAGCAAGGAGGCCACGGTGGTTGCCGGCTCCGTGCCGACCTTACAATTTGCTATTGCACCCGCAAGCTCGGGAAGCCCGTGAATGAACCCAAGGAGCCCAAGGAGCTGAAGAAGCACGCAGCGAGAGACGTGGAGTTCGTGGGGTTCGAAACAGCCGTCATTATCAGCTCCGCTCCGCTCCGCCCGTCTGCTGTTCTGTCCGCTGGCCGGAACTCGGCTGGACTTGTACTCTGGCCCGGGGTCGGGGTCATCCCTCCGACACTGCCGCAGCGAGACGACAATACGGTGAGCAGGTGGGCGGGAGGGGGAGTAGGCTGCCGCGGGCTGCTGGCGCAAGGCGGAAGGTGGTAGGAGAGAGCGCCCGGGCATGCATCTGAGTGCTCTAAGTACCGAGCGAGGCATTGAGCCAGGAATAGCCGCCGCCTCGGAAAGCTGAAACACTCAAACACTCCCTGTAAAACCTCCCGTAAAAACACAAAACAGGCTCAAGGACCAAGGTCTACGGTCTACGGCATTGCAGGGTGTTGCTGGGGCTGCTGGCAGGTGTGAGCGCTGTTCCAAGCGCTATGATAACAACGCCTGCTAGCAGGGGGGGAGGGTGCTTCACTTTCTGGCCCCCGGGTAACTTTTCTGGCCCCCCGTGTAATCGCCCATCGACATCGACCTCGGCGCCAAAGTTCTAAAGTGCTAAATGTGCGGTAGGCAGGCGTGAGCGCTGCGTGGAGCTCTGAGCGCTGTGATACCAACGCCGCCACCGACACTGATCTATTCAACCACCAGGACTAGACACCTATTGAGAAAAGTCTTCAATCTCAAGTGATTTAGAGCGTAGGAGGACTACGAATTAAAGGAATATAGAGCGCTTGCCCACCTTAGGGGGCTGCGGGAACACCGTCCTCATCTTCATCGCCCCGACAATTCCAGAGGGGACAAGGCCAACGCTGCAGGAGAGCAGTAGGAAATCACAGGAGAAATAATGAGGACCAGAACCTCGACCCTATTGCAGGCCCAGACACAGGTAAAGCTTCGCCCGCACAGATCTGCCAGAAGACGGAAGGCAAAACTCTTCTACCCCTCGGGAGTAGGGGAGCTCTACCCTGGGTCAGTGCTCTTGGAGGGGACACTCTTGGATTCATCTGGAGCCTCAGGAGCCACACCAACGCCCCCAGGTTTACTTACGGGGGCTCCAGCACTGACAGTGTCATTAAACACCGTAGCGCCGCAACCAGGGGAAGAGGGGAAGTGTTATAATAGAGCCAATTTAACCCCCCGTACCGGTGCTACCGTAGCCAGCTCTGGGCCCCCAGGTAATAGAGATATTAGAACTTTCTTGCACCCTTTGGTCATAAGTCCGGCTGCACTTTTCAGGCCTCAGAGTAGTACATTGTCTACCATATCTCCAGAGGACGGCCAGAGCTCGAGCTCTATCGCGGCCCAGGCATCAGGGATACCCCTATCACCAATAATAACTACGCTTCAGGGGGGAGAATCGCTCAAGTTAGAGCCATCTGACAGGGCAGTCTCGAGGCCTGAGCACAACAGAACAAGAACCCCGCCCCCTCAAGCGTCAAAAATTCCTCAATCAAATCTGCCCACTAGAGGGGCCCCGATGGCCGACGTATGTACCGGCCAACGCCGCCGCGCAGCAGGAAACGGAGAGTACATACCTGATGCGCCCTGTAGTAGCAAAGGTCCCGTCGAAGGAGGAGGAGTAGTTACAGAATCACCAGCCCGGTACATCCAGTCTCCGATCTTGTTGAGTTGGAGCCCTCCGGACCAAGACAAAATGTCTCAGTTATCACCCACAACGAGCAGAAGGGGGGACAACCCCCCAGTGTTTGTGGACCATCTAACATTGATCAACGAGACTCTGATTTCCATGACTGGAGCCGCAATCATGCACGCCGATAAGCTCGATGCCCAGATAAATATATTACAAACAGTGGCAAACTTAATTTCTGGGGTTGAAGCGAAATTGGATCACTTGAACTCCCTGATCCGCAGAGCACAGGACAGCACAAACTTTAAGCCCGAACCATGTAGTTGCGGACCTATTTTGAAAAATTTAGAAAAACTTCCGCATATCATGACTACACTAATTGAGGATCTTAAAATAGAAGCTGGCAAGAACAAGGCCTCAAACGTAAAGGCACCAGCGCCTGATCCCTCTAAAAAAGAAGGCTTAAAAATCTCTCCACTAGACAGCACAGAAATCGGTAATGAAAATAAATTTGTTAGGGTGGAACCCCCATTATTGTTTAATTCAAATTTAGCAGAGATCTCATCGACCATAACAAAAATCCACGATCGGCAGCAGATTTCCATTCCGACCAGTCCAGCTCTCCAAAAGCATCTATTGAGGAAAAATAAGAAAAATTAAAAAAATTGAACAAGGCGAACAAAAATATATCTATACGGGAATGGTTACGCCCCGGCAACCAGAGGCAAGGTCATAAAGAGACACCGGAAATGATAGAACCAGTCGCAACCCCCACAATACCAGAAAGCTCGGAACAAAAGCATGAAGTTCTTTATCTTGCTGACGCATCAATTAATCCAGGGCCGGCTGCCCCACCGGCAATGCCCCGGCCGGTTCCACCAGCACCTTTTATAAGCCAAGTAAACGAATTACAAGGTCAAAACGCCGTTGAAGCGACTCAAATTTGTACTATTGAAAATGATGCTCGCTCAAACGACCCCTTGGTTGCTGTATCAGCAACGTCGACGGCGCATGGTGCGTCTCAAGTGCCATGGGTTGTCTTAGATACCAAGGACATAGTAAACTCCTCGTCTAACAATTGCCTTCCTAGAATTCCACTCATGGTGGCCCCTCAACGAGCGACGGGTTCAAAAGGGCAGGCAAGTGCCCTTTCACCTGGCGGTCTACAGCCATTACACACAGGCGGTCAGGCCGCGGTCTCTGTTGGTTATTCAAATTACGATCAATCACAGGACCGGGAAATTAGGCTGTACCCAGATTATGTCTCGCAGGGGAGGTGGGATATCCTCAATCGTAGTAACCTCCTGAAACTCTGTGCAAACATCCCAGGGCTGGAGGGAATAAAAACTAGGGATATTGAAACCATCTCCTTCCTACCGCCAGATGCGGAAGAGAAAAATGAAACAACAGAGTTAACTTTCACGAGCTCGGTTATGGCAGAGGCCTTGAAAAGCCAGCATAAGCTTCTGGAAAGCTGGGGCATAAAGATAAAACCCAAGCGTCCACAAAAATATCCTCTTATACTAAAAACACTGTGGGCATACCCACCGACGGGAAACATGGCACAACCAGCTGGAGAGCCTTTACGCGCGCAGGCGCTTTCCATTCATGCGCCAAAAATGGTGCCCACCCACCAGGGGTCTAAAGGGGGCACAAACACTGGTCAATCCATCAGAACCCCAATAAAGATAACCATGAATCCAATCCAGGGCACACGCATATGTGCTACACTGGGATCCGCTCATAAAGACTGGTCCTGTGGAAGCCATCAACATTGCCCGTGCTTGAAAGATAAACTTTCCAAAGGCCGCCATATGCTTTACCGTGGACAGGGTATAAAGATGAGTGATCCCCTCCTCTGCAGTGCATGACCCCGATTGTCTTAATAATGGCCTAAGGTAAAGACTACGGGCCAGGCGGAGGGCCGGGCAGCAGAAGAGGATGTGGGCCCAGGACTCACGTTTGTACCTGCAGAGCCTGCATTCCCGGACTCCTGAGCTGGCCTGACCGCAGGAATATAGGTCTTTGAGGGGCAATGGGTGTAGTCTGTAAGCCAAAATCTTATGAAGGGCGACACGGCCCACAGCCTGCGTGAGATGATGTTTGGGAGTGTGCAGGGTTTGCGGGAAACACAGGGTCTTATGCAAGTCTTTTCTTCTCAGAGACTCCAGGTCCAGTTCCCGTGACCGTGCATGCACTTGTTTTTTAATCGCATTCTTGATGGCAAAGAATTTGACATGTTCAGGGTTCCATGAGTCCATGGCGAGTTTGAGATGGGCTTTAGCCACTTCGAGGGTGGCCGACCAGGGGTTCCCAGGCTCTCTGAAAATACACTTTCAAGACTGCCTTTAATGTGTTCTCCTGTGGAGATGTGTTAAAAAGTAATATTTACTTAAGGCGGCCAGCTCTTCCAGGTTTTGCTGGTTGAGTGAGAACTCCAGGCGAACAAGGGTGTTTCTAGTGCACCTTGGAAGATGGTAGACTTTCTTATATGCTCTGCACTGAATTTTTTCTAATTCGTTGCTCAGTTTGCCCGGGAATGCCTGTAGAGCGTAGTTGAGTGCCGGCATAAGCTTGGCCTTAAGAACTCTGTTAATGGCCATGGTGGACGGGCTGTGTAAGGAGGCTTGCAGCTTGCAAATGCATTGGTGATGGATTTACCTTTGGCTTGAATTGACTTAAGGTGGGCACTTGCAAGCCCGATTCCTGAAAACAAATGCCCAAATAGATATACCGCTGCGTGGTTTCCAGAAGGAGATTGCCTAGCCTCCATTTTAAAGCTTTCTTCCTTGGGTGATGACCAAAAATAATTACTTTTGAGTTGTTTGGGTTTGCTGCAAGCCTGTTTTTGTCGTTATATGCGGCAAGTGCCGTCAACACCTTTTATAGCCCCATTCTCGTGTGGTCAAAAAGGACCAAGTCATCAGCATATTGCAAAAAAAGAATTTTGTTTCCACCAATCTTTGGGGTGGCCAAGGCGGCCCCAGTCAAAGCCTTCTCCATGTCCGCTGTATATAAATTGAATAATAATGGGGCTAGCACGCACCCTTGTTTTAATCCTCTGTCTGTGTTGATCTTGACAGATGCGTAGTCCCTCGAGAGTTTAATTCGCACCCATGTTTTTTGGTAAAGGGACTGTATCGCTCTTAGCAGTATAGGGTTGATGTTCCATTGGACCAGCTTGTGCCACAGAATTGCGCGGTCTACCCCATCGAACGCCGCCGAATAATCAATAAAGCAGGCGAAGAGGGGAGGACTTGCTTTAAACTCCAAGACCTAATGGTCCTTGTCTTAATGCCTGGGGCCACTTCCATCGATGCACGGTAAACATGCACCTAAAGCCCTCAGAGAAGGAATGGTCTCCAGTGAGTCTGAAAATCATGTCTTGGAACGTTGCTGGGCTCAGGAGGTTGCTTCTTAAACAAACTGAGGTGTCATTTATGGAGGAGGCCGGACTCCAGAGCCACCCGCCGGCCCATGAACCCTTTCCCCAGCATGTTTAGCACCTATGGAGCAATTAGATAAACTGAACTCTTGCAATTTTCTTGGTTTTTAACTTTTGTAATGTTGTTACTTTTGTATTCTGGTTTTATGTAATGGTTTTTAGTAACCAAACAAATAAATTCATTCATTCATTCATTCATTCATTCATTCATTAGTGATTCCCTGTGGTGGAGACCCTCTGATACCCCTAGGGTGAGGGATTGCTTAGTGGACCATGAGACAGGGGGTAACCATGCTAGTGCAGGTACTTCCTTATATGGCCACTTAGGCAATATAGGCTTACCTGGTCAAGGATAGCCTTATCTCCTTTCGTTTGGGGGGGGGGGGCTATGTAGGAAGGTGGATACCAGACTATGGTTACCCCAGATTTTTTGCCTTGTGTTTAGCTGGTTTTCGACTTAGTTGGCTTGGGATCCTGCTAATCAGGGCCCCAGGCTATCTGCTCTCTCTTTAAATGGACTCCATGTACTATAGGTACATCACCAATTTGGTACTGGACACCTTATCAGCCCCTGTACAGTTGCACTATAGGTGCCCAGGGCATAGGTGCATCCAAGGCCTACCAGAGGATGCCGCAACACAAGACCGTCAAAAACTGCTCCAAATGGACAAGCTCCTAGCGGTTATATGGGATAAAAATGAGGAATTGGAAGCCCGCTCCTGAAGGAGAAATCTCCGTATAACATGCCTTCTGGAATCGACAAACATCTCCCGCATGGAGAACTGTAGGAAGGTGGATACCTGACTATGGTTACCCCAGATTTTTTGCCTTGTGTTTAGCTGGTGTTCGACTTAGTTGGCCTGGGATCCTGCTAATCAGGGCCCCAGGCTATCTGCTCTTCTTTAAATGGACTCCATGTACTATAGGTACATCACCAACTTGGTACTGGACACCTTATCAGCCCCTGTACAGTGCACTATAGGTGCCCAGGGCATAGGTGCATCCAAGGCCTACCAGGGGCTGCAGCATATCTTTTGCCACCCCTGGCTGGTACTTAAATCGACACAACTGGCTGTTCACACAGCTGGGGCAAGGTGGTGTACTCACCCCTTGCTTAGATATAGTATACCTATGTCTAAACCTATATCTGGACACATAGACACCTATAAGTCACTCCTATGGCAGGCCTTTACAATCCTGGAGGCAGAGTGCTTGGTTTTATGTGAGATGGTGCTCTAGCATGAGCTGAGCCTGTCTGCAGTGTTCGGAACCATTTCCTTACTGCTGTTCCAGTGATACTGCCATACCATATACTCTTAAGTGCATTATAATCCTCGCGGTTAATGCTAACTTTGGTTTGGCTTTATCAAAACATGTCGTGTTTGGTGTCATACACTTTGGAATACTACCCCCTCGCCAGTTCTGGCGACGGGGGTAGCATTCCACCCTTCTAGAGGGAGAAGACATGTTACTTTACTTAAAACACGGTTAATCCCAACCAGAGCCTCAGCATCACAAAATGGATGCTGCTGCCCCGACACAAGTCTGACCTTCTGCTGCTGACCAAAACTTGGCAGGGGGGGCCTGGACAAAGGGTTTCCTGTCACAGGGAGGTGCTACACCACCCCAGACAGGAGATAGTGGATTGGAGCAGGGAGGGTTGAAAGAAACTAGACACTGCCTGGGGCGCACAAGGTGTCCCAGGCAAAATCCAGTCAAACCGGTTCTGGGGCACTCCAGCCCCAGTCCTGGCGCGAAACTGGACAAAGGGAAAGGGGTGTAAACACCCCCTTCCTGGGTCCCACCCATAGGAGAGACCTAGCAGGTAATCCAGCCCCTTGATTTGGAATAAAGGTAGGAGCTGTGCAGATGCACATCAGATTATCCTGACTGAAACTTATGAAACGAAACTCTGGACCCTTCGACATCCCACTCGATGTGGAAGACTGAAGAATCTACCTTGTGGTCAAGGAGTGACCACCCTGTGCAAACAGGCACCATCCAGCACCTCGACGTTTGCTTTGTTGCAGTTCCCGCCGGAACTCGAGCGACAGAGATCAACAAGACCCAGCGTGCCTGCCTTCTAACAGCCCGATCCACAGTCCCTGCAGAGCTGAGACCCGTGGAGGCGACCTGAAGCGTGGGGCCGACCATCTTAGAAAAACTACGAAGCGCTGACCGTGCAGCATCCGAGGCTCCCTCGAAGCTGTGCATTGGAGTTTAAGAAGCTCCAGCCCCGAGCAGCTTTTGCACCGTAGCTCACCCCTCCACACTCATCGAGTGCTGCGTGGGGCCCTTTTACAATTTCCTGCTCGACGCGTTGGTCTGGTCGCTTGCCCGTTGGCTAGTGGCCCCAGTACCGACGAACCTTTGAATTTGCTCTGCTAGTCTGGTTGCTCCAGACTGGCCCTCGCTCCCCTGAAAAGGAGCACCCGCTCAGACCTTGCTGGTCCGAGTAAGAAGCAATCTTCGAATCCTGCGTGGGTTGCATTTGCCAAGGCCTATTGACTCCGATCCGGAAGCCGTCACCACCGACAGTGAGAGCCTTCATGGGACAGCTCGTGATTCACTCCAGGACATCCTCGGTGCCCCAGAGACCACGTGGCAGCGGAGACAAACTTCACAACAAGCACCTGATTGCGCCCGACATTGCCTGGTTCCTTCCTGGTTCCTTCCTGGTCACTGGTTAGTGACCCAGACTCTGTCCCCTCTACTTTCAGGTACTCTACATCTTCGATCTACCCTTGGATCACACCGGACACTTCTCTTCTGGACGCCTGCAGCATCTTCATCTCCAGGCACCATAGATCTTCGTGACGAAACCCGACACATCTTTGCACCTGTGCACCCGCTTCCTGTGGGTGAGGTAACTCTTCAACACCAGTGCTCCTGTAGTGGTTTACACCTCTAGTGTCTAAGTCTAAAGTTTTGTCCTTCTAGTCCAGTCGGAACTGTAACTCGATAACTTTTACACACCATTGACTTTGCATTGGTGCATGCGTGTGCTTTTAGCGCTGCACCCGAATCCCGCGGGCTACTCCCGTCCTAACTGCTGTTAGTCCAGTGTAGTCCCAGCGATTCCCAAGGCCCTAGGCCTTACCACTGATCGATTAGTGATACTTATACCACTTTTTTTATATATGGTTTGAGTGGCCACCGGCCTCATCCATAATTGTGCAACTTGTATATGTTATATTGTGCTTTTGTTTAAACGCTTGTGCTTCATTGCTCATAAAGAGTAGTGGGGATTATTCTGAGAATAAATACATATATTTTTATAATATATAACTTGTGTGGTGTCCTTTCATTTGATATTACAGGATTGCATATGGTAAAACAGCTGGCTTCACATGTCTTCTTGAGTTAAGCCTTTAGGCTGCTTAGTCCATGCTACCTCTAGGATAGCTTGTCTTTAAGGTTGACTTACAACCACCACCATAAGGGATTGTTTGGACTGATATAAGGTGTCCCCAGAATTGGAGACATCATACATCAGGCCAACTTCTCACATTGGTGAGCAGCGGTACAGATTTGAGCTTGCTGTTGTTTTACCTTTGCAATCTTTTATCAAATTGAAAGATCACATTAAGTACCATAGGTACATATAAACAAAGCTTAGCATATTTAAGTTCTACTGAACTTAGTAGTTGTAGGTAGAAGGGCTTAGCACACCCTGACTACAACTCACTAGCAAGGTACAGTAGGAAAACACTTAGTGTAGGTAAGTGCATAACTTACACCTCACTAGAGCCATGTCTGGCACAGGTGAAGCTCCAAGCTCTCTACCTGTGGTGGTTGACCCTCCACAGGCAACCTCCAGCTATGACAAATTCAGCCATAGAGACTTGAGTGCCTTGTGCACTGCAAGGAAGCTCAGAAAGGGTCACAACCCTACCATTCCTGTCCTGATAGCCATCCTGGAGAAGGATGATCTTGAGAAAGGTAGAATAGTCCCCTCAGGGTCAGGAGAAGGAGTGATCCCCCCAGATAATGAGAACACCACCCCAGAAGAGGAGGAGGAGGACCCAGAGTCAGGTGATGATGTAGAAAATCATCAAGGGGATAACCAGGTACCAATTGGAAGGCTTAGCCAAGCCAACTTGGTTCTACATGGGAGTGGAGAAGGGAATCACTTCTCCAGACCCAAAAGCAGAATTCTCCCAGGCAATAGGAGAGAGAGAACTCCTTCCAGGGATTCTCACATTTCTAGTGCCTCAAGAGAATCTCAGAGAGGAATGACTTCCCCTCAGAGGAAAGAGCATAAGGCCAGGATGAGAGCTGTTAGACTCCAAATAGAGAGGGAGGAAGTAGCCCTGGCCCAAGCTAGACTTGCTTTGGCAAGAGAACAGAGATTGAGTGGGGAGACTCCCACTGGTGGCAGCATTATCCCTAAGGATAAAGACAGGTCCTATGAACATAGAAACCTGAGTAAGAGTGTGCCCCCCTACAGAGATGGGGATGATATCCACAAATGGATAACTGCTCTGGAGAGGGCCTGCATGGTACAGCAGGTCCCTCAAGATCAGTGGGCAGCAATCTTGTGGCTCTCCTTTTCTGAGAAAGGGAGAGATAAGCTCCTCACTGTTAGACCTGAGGATTCTAAAAACTACTCTGTCTTGAAGAGTTCTCTTATTGAAGGGTTTGTCCTAACCACTGAGAAATACAGGTTGTTGTTCAGAGACACCCAAAAAGCACAGACTCAAGACTGGACTGATTTTGTTGATTGTGCCACTAAGGCTCTGGAGGGTTGGTTGCAGGGAAGTAAAGTCTCAGACTATACAGGATTGTACAATCTTATAATGAGAGAGCAGATCCCAAGTAATTGTCAGAACCAGCTTTTACACCAGCACCTGGTGGACTCAGATCTGACCTCTCCACAAGAATTGGGTAAGAGGGCAGACAAATGGGTCAGAACCAGGATTAGGCCTAAGAATCAGGGTAATGACCAAAAGAAGGATACTTCCAAGGCTCAAGAGAAGGGTGGGGATACATCTAAAGACAAGTCTCCCACAGGGCCCCAAAACTCCAAGGATGGGGGTGGGTCCCAAAACACTTCCTCTGACCAGAAGAAACCTTATTGCCATGCTTGTAAAAAGCCTGGCCACTGGAAAACAAACAGCTGTTGTCCAAAGAATAGCAATAAGGAAAATATTCCTCCAAGTAAAGCTCCAACACCTCCTGTTACTGTCAGCAGTAATCCCCCAGGTGGTGGGAGCACCCCCAAGAATTTGGGTGGGTTTACTTTTGGAACTCAGGTGGATTCTGGCCTAACCAGGTCCCCTAATACAGATACTCTTGTCTATGAAAATGGGATGGGGTTTGCCAACTTCACTGATTGCCCAAGCACTCTGAGCAAGTATAGACAGGAGCCCATCATCAATGGTAAAAAAGTTGAGGCCTACAGAGACACAGGGGCTAGTATCACTATGGTGACTGAGAACCTAGTCCCCTCAAGGCAACATTTACCTGGTGCCACATATCAGGTGACTAACATTGATGGAGTGCAGAAAAATCATCCCATGGCAGTAGTAAATCTCAGCTGGGGAGGTGTCACTGGCCCAAAGTGAGTGGCAGTGTCAGCAAAATTGCCTGTAGATTGTCTACTTGGGAATGATTTGGAAATCTCAGCCTGGGCTGAGGTTGAACAAGAAACCCATTCTAAAATGGTAAATGTCCATGGAAAGGTTAGTGGGGCTGTGATGGCTACAGCCCCAATCCAAGATGTCCTTCCTGAAAAGGTTGGTAGGGCTGTGCAAGACTCAGCCCCATCTTCAGCAGAATCCCTTCCTAAACAGATTAGCAGGGCTGTGATGGTAACAGCCCATACCCAAACTGAGTCCCTTCCTGAAAAGGTTGGTGGGGCTGTTATGGCCACAGCCCAAACTCAAACTGATTCATGTGTTGTGAAGCCTGAAACTATGGATCACTCCACACAAACAGAGTGCATTGAGGAGGAAGGGAAATCTCCCTCCCACCAGACATTAGGAAAGGATCAGCCTCCTCAGGGAACTGATCTTACCCCTTGTGAAGAAACTGCCCCAGAGGTAGTCAGGCCTAGCCTGGCAGAGCCCCTGATGTCAGTGGACCCTTCCAAGGTGGGACCCAGTCTGGAGCAGGTAGCCTGCCCCTCTCTACCCTGCCTCAGTCACCCCAGGGCTGCAGAGGTCAAGGAGGTCAGTGAGCCCCAAAGGGCCCCCTGTCAAATAAAACACCCCCATCAGCAGATCAGGGGCACCAAAGCTAGCAGCCCTAGCAAGGTAAAAACTTTAAAAATACCTGAGGGATCCCCCCTACCATTAGGCCATCTTGGAAAAACTACGAAGCGCTGACATTGCAGCATCCGAGGCTCCCTCGAAGCTGTGCATTGGAGTTTGAGAAGCTCCATCCCCGAGCAGCTTTTGCACCGAAGCTCACCCCTCCACACTCATCGAGTGCTGCGTGTGGCCCTTTTGCATTTTCCTGCTCGACGTGTTGGTCCGGTCGCTTGCCTGTTGGCTAGTGGCCCCAGTACCGACGAACCTTTGAATTTGCTCTGCTAGTCTGGTTGCTCCAGACTGGCCCTCGCTCCCCTAAAAAGGAGCACCCGCTCAGACCTTGCAGGTCCGAATAAGAAGCGATCTTCGAATCCGACACCGGCGACAGTGAGAGCCTTTGTGGGACAGCTCGTGATTCACTCCAGGACATATTCGGTGCCCCAGAGACCACGTGGCAGCGGAGACAAGCTTCACGACAAGCACCTGATTGCGCCCGACATTGCCTGGTTCCTTCCTGGTTCCTTCCTGGTCACTGGCTAGTGACCCAGACTCTGTCCCCTCTGCTTTCAGGTACTCTACATCTTCGATCCACCCTTGGATCACACCCGACACTTCTCTTCTGGACGCCTGCAGCATCTTCATCTCCAGGCACCATAGATCTTCGTGACGAAACCCGACACATCTTTGCACCTGTGCACCCGCTTCCTGTAGGTGAGGTAACTCTTGAACGCCGGTGCTCCTGTAGTGGTTTACACCTCTAGTGTCTAAGTCTAAAGTTTTGTCCTTCTAGTTCAGTCGGAAGACTCTTAAAACTGTAACTCGATAACTTTTACGCACCATTGACTTTGCATTGGTGCATGCGTGTGCTTTTAGCGCTGCACCCGAATCCCGCGGGCTACTCCCGTCCTAACTGCTGTTAGTCCAGTGTAGTCCCAGCGATTCCCAAGGCCCTAGGCCTTACCACTGATCGATTAGTGATACTTATACCACTTTTTTTATATATGGTTTGAGTGGCCACCGGCCTCATCCATAATTGTGCAACTTGTATATGTTATATTGTGCTTTTGTTTAAACGCTTGTGCTTCATTGCTCATAAAGAGTAGTGGGGATTATTCTGAGAATAAATACATATAGTTTTATAATATATAACTTGTGTGGTGTCCTTTGATTTGATATTACAGGATTGCATATGGTAAAACAGCTGGCTTCACATGTCCTCTTGAGTTAAGCCTTTAGGCTGCTTAGTCCATGCTACCTCTAGGATAGCTTGTCTTTAAGGTTGACTTACAACCACCACCATAAGGGATTGTTTGGACTGATATAAGGTGCCCCCAGAATTGGAGACATCATACATCAGGCCAACTTCTCACAAGAACTTTGTGGAATCTCTGGTTAAAGAACTCTTTGGCGATGTCCTCTCTTCTGTGTTCATTGTTGAATACGCCCACCGTTCCCTCGGACCTCGTCCTGGGTCCGGTCTACCCCCTCGTCCCATTATCGCCAAACTGTTAAATTTTCGGGACCGGGACGCCATACTCCATGCTGCAAGGGACAAGGGCACCATCACTCACCAGGGCAACACCCTCTCATTTTATCCGGACTTCACCCTCTCTGTTCAGGCGGCCAGAGGGAGTTCCTGCCTGCCAAACGTATCTTACAGAAACATGAGGTTGCCTATTCCCTGGCATACCCGGCGAAGCTGAGAGTCCGTCAGGGCTCAAAGACTCTCATTTCCCTGACCCTGGGGGGGGCTCTGGCGTGTGCTAAGAAGCTGGAGAAGTCGGCACGCACATCGCCATCCAGATCCCCATCTGATGCTGCTGTTCACCTCAGCAATAATGACTGAAGTGTTGTCTGCTGTTTTTCTTTCTCTTTTCAATTATGCCTGACTCTACCTCAGCTTGGCCACCCTGCTTTCTTGCAGGGGAGTACGCCTTGCCCTGCCATGCCCCTATGGGATAATTCCCTTTCGTACTGATGTTCTCCCCCTTC